>NW_028227275.1:52779166-53993333 GCF_978045245.1 Mus caroli
GAGGTTAGATAATGCCAGACCATCTCTTAGATTGCCTTTCGACAACAAGAGTTGCCTGACTTTCACATTTTGTGCAGATATTGGAAGGACATTTACAAATAGAAAAGTGGTGATGAGCCATAGAATTGACAATACCAAATTTTGCCAGCATTTAGCTCTCTGCATGCACAAAATTAAAAATACAAAAACACACCTCAATACAAGGTAAGGAAGGTCACCCCAACAGAACACAGTAAACATCTGCCCAGGTTAAAGCCTAACTAGGCTACTCCCTGGCTTTGTGACCTTAGATAAACGTTCTGTGTCTGTTTGCTAATGGCTATTAGTACACATATCCTAGAGATTCTGATTACGTAAGAAGTAAGAATTATGAAAATCTTTAGTACTATATTATCAGTTTCAATAATAGCTGTTATTATTATATACCTCTTTTTTGTTTGTTTGTTTTGTTTTTGTTTTTTGTGAGACAGGGTTTCTCTGTATCTCCTGGCTGTCCTGGAACTCACTCTGTAGACCAGGCTACCCTCGAACTCAGAAATCTGCCTGCCTCTGCCTCCCAAGTACTGGGATTAAAGGCGTGTGCCACCACGCCCAGCTTATTATATAACTCTTAATAAACCTTAATAAACACTTGTGTTTAGAGCTGTAACTAAGCTAGGCAGATGTCTAAGAGTTGGAGGCCAACCTGATCTACATAATGCCAGGCAGTGCTGGCACATGCCTTTAATCCCAGCACTTGGGAGGCAGAGGCAGGCAGATTTCTGAGTTCGAGGCCAGCCTGGTCTACAAAGTGAGTTCCAGGACAGCCAGGGCTACACAGAGAAACCCTGTCTCAAAACCAACAACAACAACAACAAACAAACAAAAACAAAACAAAACAACCCAACAGTTCCAGGCCAATTAAGGCTACACAGTGAGAAGAAAGGAAGGGAGGGAGGGAGGAAGGGAGGGAGGGAGGGAGGAAGGGAATAAGGAAGAAAGGAAGGAATGAAAGAACAAAAGAAGGAAGGAGTTTACTCAAAAGAAATTGCTTTAAGCCAGGCATGGTGGCTAACACCTATAATTCCAAAATCTTGTGGAATTATAATCAGTATAAACTACTGATATAAGTAGTTTATACTGATATCCAGTCTCCAGTCAGGGCTACACAGAGAAACCCTGTCTCAAAAAACCAAAAAAAGAAAAGAGAAGAGAAAAGATAGGAAAAGAAAAGAAAAGAAGGAAGAGAGAGAGAGAGAGAGAAAGAAAGGAAAGAAGTAGGCCTACTGGTTTTAGATAACTTCTTCAGAGGACTCACAGACTATTAAAGCCAATAAAAAGTATTTGCTGGCTGATGGCCTACACAAGGAACTTGCCCAAGTTGTGTATCCCCACTATTTTTTTCATTTAAGGCAAACAGAACAAAAAGCAACAACAACAACAAAAAAAAACCAAAAACAAAAAAGGCACACATCCTGGTTGACATACTTCAGTTAGCAAGAGCAGTTAGTGAGAAGTGAAAGTATAGAAGCTGAAAAGCAGGGTTAGTATACTGAAGAGCTTCCCTGGACACTGGAGCTATAGACCAGGCTTTGTTGGATCAAGCCGCATGCCGGGTTCTAAGATCAGAATGGTGCTTCAGTAACGGTCAGGTATCAGGGGCTACTAAAGTCCAGGGCCTGTTATAGTCCGCATTGGTTTTATGGGCGTGAATCAAATCATGGACTCAAATTGGAGCAAGGAGTTGTAAATATATTGTGTCCTTATCATTCCTATGTTGAGAGCTAGAAGTGAAAGGATTACTGTTTTTTGTTTTTCAAGACAGGGTTTCTCTGTGTAGTCCTGGCTATCCTGAAACTAGCTCTGTAGATCAGACTAGCCTGGAACTTACTTTATAGACCTGGTTGGCCTCAAACTCAGAGATCTGCCTGCTTCTGCCTCCTGAGTGCTGTGACTAAAGATATGCACCACCACACACATCCCACGGAGGTTCTTAAAGTTTTTATCCCCCATTACTAGTGCTGTAGTTCCAACTGTAACAGACTCCATGATACCTACCCCCACCAACAGAGCGGGTAGAATAGGGATGGCTTACCACTCACAGGAGGGCCCTGTCCTCCATTCTAGACAAACATCTGAGCTGTGACATACATGAGGATGCAAAGTAGCGTGTTCTCCTTACTGTAAACAGCTCAGAAGCACACTGGGTTAAATGCTAGTAAACAAGCCAAGTGGTTTCAGGGGCCTGGAAATGCATTCATCTACCATCTCTGGGGTTGATCAGCTGTGTGTGGCTACAGGAATCTGCATAGAGAAAATTTTCTAGGAGGTATCTTGGTAGAATGAAGCAGGCACCGTTCCCTTGGAAGTATCCCAGTGTGGGCTTAGGGTCGTCCTATTTACAGCTGTTTGGAAATGGAACCAGTTTGATTCTAACATAGTATGGGAGCTTGAGGCCCAGGCCCAGTCAGCAGTCCTGACATATATTTGGTTGAGAATGGTTAAAGAACAGATGTCCTCATTCTTGTACTCTGAACACAGAAGGGCTGGCTTCCACTACCTTCTTAACCTTCTCTTCAAGGTTACCAAAGGAATTCCAAATTGGAATTCTGGGGAGTTGCCAACTGAGGGGGCTCATATTCCAGGGGTATAAAGATGGTCTTTGTCTAGTAAAATTGCCTTCTAGGCTGGAATAACATAACCCATCTACTGGCGTTGTCACTGTCTTCTTCTTCTTCTTCTTCTTCTTCTTCTTCTTCTTCTTCTTCTTCTTCTTCTTCTTCTTCTTCTTCTTCTTCTTTTGTTTTTTTTGAGACAAGGTCTCTCTGTGTAGCCCTGGCTATCCTGGAACTCACTTTGTAGACCAGGCTGGCCTCGAACTCAGAAATCTGCCTGCCTCTGCCTCCCAAGTGCTGGGATTAAAGGCCTATGCCACCTCTGCCCAGCATCACTGTCTTCCTGTTCCTTCGTTCAAGACAGAGTTTCTTTGTATAGTCCTGGCTATTTTGGAAATCACTCACTCTGTAGACCAGGCTGGCCTAGAACTCAGAGATATGTCTTCATCTGCCAGGGATTAAATAAAGGTGTGCATCACCACAACCCAGCTATTATTATCTCCTGTAGCCTCCTTTAGCTGGATGTGGTGGGTCCACCAGGTGGCGCCAGCAATCTGTGAGGGTGGTGAGGACCACCAGGTAAGGGTTACCTTTTTTTTTTTTTTTTTTTTTCAACATGGTTCCAGGGACTGAGTTGGAATCCCCTTTATTCACACAAGGTCACCAAGCTGTACCTTGAGGCAGCCTGGCCCCTGCTGCTGAAAAGAAAGATAGTGCCCGGGTTCATGAGCCTACCTTCACTATACTGTTGCATTTGGTACTATATATGTGCTTTGTTAGAAGGTGCTCTGGCTTTTCAGTCTGAGAATGTGTGTGTGTGATGCAGTACCCATATTCTCAAATTCAAGTCATGGCAGTTTCATTTCTCCTGAAAATAAAGGGGTTTGGTGTTTTGATGTTGAATTTGTTTTTGTTTTTGGAGACAGGGTTTCTCTATATAGCCCTGGCCATCCTGGAACTCAGTCTGTAGACCAGGCTGGCCTCTAACTCAGAAATCCGCCTGCCTCTACCTCCCAAGTGCTGGAACTAAAGGCGTGCGCCACCACCGCCCAGCTTGATGTTGAATTTTAAAAACCAAAAACCAATTGAAGAGACTGGCTAGATGGCTCAGTAGTTAAGAGCACTGACTGCTCTTCCTAAGGTCCCGATTTCAAATCCCAGCAACCACATGATGGCTCACAAACATCCCTAACAAAATTTGATGCCCTCTTCTGGAGTATCTGAGGACAGCTACAGTGTACTTACATAATAAATAATACATCTTAAAAAAAAAAAAAAAAAAAAAAACAATTGAAGTCCCCCCCCCCCCCGACGGGTTTCTCTGTATAGCCCTGGCTGTCCTGGAACTCACTTTGTAGACCAGGCTGGCCTCGAACTCACAAATCTGCCTGCCTCTGTCTCTCAAGTGCTGGGATTAAAGGCGTGCGCCACCACCATCCGGCTCAATTGAAGTTCATGCTACTGATGGAGAACAAGAGACACACACACACACAAAAGAAAGAAAGAGAGAGAGAGGGAGGGAGGGAGGAAGGAAGGAAAGAAGGAAGGGAGGAAGGAAGAGGTATAGTTGTTACAAATAAAAATGCAGACTTCAAGGACAGAAAAAGAAAATCACAACCCAACCCAACCCAAAATTTAAACTTGGGCTGGAGAGATGGCTCAGCTGTTAAGAGCACTGACTGTTCTTCCAGAGGTCCTGAGTTCAATTCCCAGCAACCACGTGGTGGCTCACAACCATCTGTAATGGGATCTGATGCTCTCTTCTGGTGTATCTGAAGATAGCTGCAGTGTATTCACATACATTAAAAAAAAAATCTTCAAAAAAAGAAGAAGAAATCAAAATTTAAACATTTGAAAGCTGGCATCACAAAAGAAAAGCTCTCCTGACTTGCATACTGGAAGTCTGAATGCCCCCAGGAAATTGTGCCAAAGAATTTAGAAAGACAAATGTACAATAAAAATGCCAGGTGTCAGCCGGGCATGGTGGCACACACCTTTAATCCCAGCACTCGGGAGGCAGAGGCAGGTAGATTTCTGAGTTCGAGGCCAGCCTGGTCTACAAAGTGAGTTCCAGGACAGCCAGGGCTACACATTGAAACCCTGTCTCAAAACAAAACCAAAAAGAAAAAAAAAAAGCCAGGTGTCACAGGACAGTGGTGCCACAAGCCTTCAATTCCAGTACTTGGAAGGCAAAGGCAGGCAGATATCTGTGAGTTCAAGGCCAGATTGGCCTACAAAGATTGTTCTAGGACAGCCAACACTACACAGAGAAACCACTGTCTTGATAGACAAAAATAAAAAAATAATAATAGTAAAGAAAAAAAGCTGGAGCCCAAAACTTAGGATACCCAAGATATAAGATACAATTTGATAAACGCATGAAACTCAAGAAGAATGAAGACCAAAGTGTGGACACTGTGCACCTTCTTAGAATTGGGAACAAAACACCCAGGGAAGGAGTTACAGAGACAAAGTTCGTAGCTGTGATGAAAGGATGGACCATTTAGAGACTGCTGTATCCAGGGATCCGTCCCATAATCAGCTTCTAAACGCTGACACCATTGCATACACTAGTAAGATCTTGCTGAAAGGACCCAAATATAGCTGTCTCTTGTGAGACGATGCCGGGGCCTAGCAAACACAGGAGTGGATGTTCACAGTCAGCTATTGGATGTATCACAGGGCTCCCAATGGAGAAGCTAGAGAAAGTACCCAAGGAGCTAAAGGGATCTGCAACCCTATTGTTGGAACAACAGGATGTACTAACCAGAACCCTGGAGCTCTTGTCTCTAGCTGCATATGTATCGAAAGATGGCCTAGTCGGCCATCAATGGAAAGAGAGGCCCATTGGACTTGCAAACTTTATATGCCCCAATATAGGGGAATGCCAGGGCCAAAAGAATGGGAATGGGTGGGTAGGGAAGTGGGGGGCGCTATGGTGGACTTTTGGGATAGTATTGGAAATGTAATTGAGGAAAATATGTAATAAAAATATTATAAAAAAAAAAAAAAAAAAAAAAAAAAAGAAAAAAAGCTGGGCATGGTGGCATATGCGTTTAATCCCAGCACTCGGGAGGCAGAGGCAGGCAGATTTCTGAGTTCCAGGCCAGCCTGGTCTACAGAGTGAGTTCCAGGACAGCCAGGGCTACACAGAGAAATCCTGCCTCAAAAAAACAAAACACCAGAAAAACAAAAATAAATAAATGTGCTTTGCTTAGAGAAATTGCTTTTGTCCTTCCTTCTGTTTCTTATTTCTTCCTTCTTTCTGTTTCTTTTGTGGGAGAGAGAGATTGAGAGAGAGAGAGAGAGATTGAGATTTGCTTATGTACCCTAAGCTAGCCCAAAATTCACTATGGAGTCCTGGTTAACCCAAACTCCTGACGCTCTTGCCTCAGCCCCCTGTGTGTTAGGATTACACTTGTGTCACCAGTCCTAGCTTAATTACCTCTTCTCACTGGAGACTGCTTTGTTAGGTGGCTTTGATAGGTCAATGACACTGGAGGTGAAAGAATTCACCAAGATTAAGAATGCAGAAGTTGAGAGTTTATTAGGCTATATTGTAGTTTGGCTGCTTCAGGTAATGTAGTGAGTGTACACAGGCACTCCAAGAGGTAGCACTCTGGGAAAGTTTCCATGAAGGCTGCAGGCAGTGTCTCAATATCATGGACTCCCAGAGCAATCACAGCCAGGGTTTATGATAATTCTTTCTGACAAGTTAGTAGTCCTGCTCCAAAGCACTAGCAGCTTCGTATTATACCCATCTGTAATAACAATAGCCCCGTCGTGAGGTTAGCATCCCGCAGCTTCGTATTATACCCATCTGTAATAACAATAGCCCCGTCGTGAGGTTAGCATCCCGCAGCTTCGTATTATACCCATCTGTAATAACAATAGCCCCGTCGTGAGGTTAGCATCCCACATAGCTGTCAGACTGTCCCCACTGACAGACCAGAAAGCCAAAACATTAACAAGGATCTGTCTTCTGAGCTGGGGAGAGACATACAGGTCAGAGCCTTGTCATTGTTGCTGATTTAATACAAGGTCATGGGCCAAGGAGATAAAAGACTTAAGAGTTTCTTTGAAGGAGGAAGGGAGTAGCTCTTGCAAGAGATTGGAGGTCAGATGGTAACATCAAGTCAAAAGTCTTCAGTTGGGGCTGGTGAGATGGCTCAGCGGTTAAGAGCACCCGACTGCTCTTCTGAAGGTCCAGAGTTCGAATCCCAGCAACCACATGGTGGCTCCCAACCACCCGAAATGAGATATGACTCCCTCTTCTGGAGTGTCTGAAGATAGCTACAGTGTACTTACATATAATAAAAATAAATAAATAAATAAATAAAATAAAGTGTGAAGTCCTCTAAAACATCTGTGAGGTATGTAGAATATGTGAGCTGAGACTTTAAAAAAAAAAAAAAACATCTTCAGTGGTGGGAAGAAGGCATCAGTGTCCATAGAAGTGAGACATTACCACGTGGGGCTTGTTGGGAGAACAAATGACACACTAATGACACACTAATAGCCTGCAGAAGTTCCCAGGGCGAAACAAAACTAACTCTGCATAGGCAAAACCGTGGTGAAATGCCAGGGTTCAGCTTTGTGTGTGTGTGTGTGTAGTGTGTGTGTGTCGGGGGTTGTTTTCTTTTTGTGTGTGTTTTGAGACAGTCTCTCTATGTAGCTCTGGCTGTATTAGAATTTGCTACTTAAACCAGGTTGAGCTTGAACTCAGAGATCTACCTTTCTCTGCCTCCTCCTGAGTGCTGGCATTAAAGGCATGTGCTACCATGCCCAGCTCTGTGGGGAAGTTTTAGGGGTTTTTTTGTTTGTTTTGGGTTTGTTTGTTTGTTTTTGTTTTTTTCGAGACAGGGTTTCTCTGTATAGCCCTGGCTGTCCTGGGACTCACTCTGTAGACCAGGCTGGCCTCGAACTAAGAAATCCACCTGCCTCTGCCTCCCAAGGGAAAGTTTTAAGACAGACCAAATCATTCCTGTTAATGGGAGGAGGTGATTGTGAAAAGATGAAGTCAGTCTTAGGGCTCAGGCCTGGTGTTCAGTGATAGAGTTGCTGTAGTTTGTCCAGGTGGCATAATGTACTGAGAGGCAGATGAATCTTTGACTCTACCTGGAACAAAACTTAGTGTAAAAGACTTTAAAAACTCCAAGACTGCGGTTGTTTGTAGATCAGGGAGTCTATTTGGTATCCAAAAGTGAACTGGGGGTGGGGTAAGTCTGAAGAGGAGTGTCATGGGAGATTTTTAAACACTTGTGTGTACATTCCTGTGCATGTGTGTGTGCATGTAAGTGTATGCTTGCTGCGGGGATGTGTTCACATCCATAGGAAGGTGTGTGTGCATGTATGTGTTTGTATTTGTGTGGATGTGTGAGAGGGACCTCTGAAGACTAGCAGTCAAACTTGTCTCAGGAAACAGGTTATCTCGCTGACCTGAACTTTGTTAATTAAGCCTGGCTTGTCACTGAACTCCAGGGGTCCACCTGTCTCCACCTCCTTAGTGTTGAGATTACAAAAATGATCTATTGTACCTGGCCCTGTATTTTTTAAAAAGACTTATTTATTTATTTATTTATTTATTTAATGGATATGAGTACACTGTAGCTGTTTTCAGACACACTATTATAGATGGTTTTGAGCCACCACGTGGTTGCTGGGAATTCAACTCAGGACCTACTGGAAGAGCAGTCAGTGCTCTTAACTGTTGGGCCACCTCTCCAGCCTGTTTTATTTTATTTGTAGACATTATTTTATGTATATGGGTGTTTCACCTCCATGTCTGTCTGTGAACCATTTAGTGCCTGTTTCCCATGGAGGCAAGAAGAGGATTTTGTATCCCTGGAACTGGAGTTACAGATGGTTGTGAGTCACCATGTAGTTCTTTGGAGGAATCAATGGTGCCCTGAACTCCTGAGCCATCTCTCTGGCCCCTACTTAATTTTTCAAAGTTAGCTGGAGAGATAGCTGTGGGTACCAAGAACCAAATTCTTGTCTATTTGGTGTGAGCCTGGCCTTTAGCATCTGAACCATCTCTCCAGCCTTATGTATACAATGTTCTGCCTGCATGTATGTCTCTATAGCTAGAAGAAGGCACCAGATCTCATTACAGATGGTTATGCGCCACCATGTGGTTGCTGAGAATTGAACTCAGGACCTCTGGAACTGATTTGCTTTTTATTTTTTGTGTATGGGTGGTTTTGTTGTTGTTTGTTTGGAGACAGGGTCTCTCTCTACATAGCCCTGGAACTCATTCTCTTTACCAGGCTGACCTTAAACTAACAAAATCGTAGAAATCCTCCCTGCCTCTGTCTCCTGGGCACTGGAATAAAGACCTGAATCAGCACACCTATCTCAGGTTTATTTTCATTTTACTAGCGTGGGTGTTTTGCTTGAGTGTAGGTCTGTGCACCATGTGTGTGCATTGCCTGTGAAGGTCAGAGCTGGGGATGGATTCCCTGGAATGGAGTTAGAGAAGGCTGTCAGCTGCCATGTTTGCAAGAGCTCTTAGCGGCAGGGGGATTGCTCCAGCTCTATTTTATTTATTTATTTATTTATTTATTTATTTATTTTGGAATTTGCTAAAATCTTTATTGCATTTACTGAGAATATCACAATTTCTCACAGTAATTCTCCAAACTTCATTAGAAAGGTTTTGGAAGCTGGCCAGTGGTGGCACATGCCTTTAATCCCAGCACTTGGGAGGCAGTGGCAGGCGGATTTCTGAGTTCGAGGCCAGCCTGGTCTACAAAGTGAGTTCCAGGACAGCCAGGGCTATACAGAGAAACCCTGTCTCAAAAAACAAAAAACAAACAAACAAACAAAAAGGTTTTGGATACCAGGTGGTAGTGGTGGTGTGAGTCTTTGGTCCCTGCACTCAGACTGCAGAGGCAGGTGGATCTCTGAGTTTGAGGCCAGCCTGGACTACACAGCAAGTTCCAGGGCAGCCAAGGCAACATAGAAACACTATCTCAAGAAAACAAAAACAAAAACAAATAAATAAAAATCCAACCAACCAACCAAACAAATGGTTTTAGTTGTATATATATATATATATATATATATATATATATATATTAAACTTCATATTATTTTAAAATTAATTATACTGGGCCAGGCATGGTCACACATGACTCTAATCTTAGCATTTGGGAGGCAGAGACAGGAGAATGTCTGTGAGTTTGAAGCCAGCCTCACATTCCAGGACAGCCAGGAGTATGTAAAAAGAACCTGTCAAAAAATAATAATATAAATCAATTATAAATTATGTTTTTTTAAAAAAAAAGAAACAGAATCTCTCAAAAACTAGGAAAATCCTAAATTCTGGTCAATCCCAGCATGATCCCTATAGTACTTACTGCCTATCCTCTGCGGTCAGAGGGCTCCCCCTGCAGGAGAGAGTGTGTGCTCACATGGGACACACTGTGATGGGCTCCCTCTGCAGGAGAGAGTGTGTGCTCACATGGGACACACTGTGGTGGGCTCCCTCTGCAGGAGAGAGTGTGTGCTCATGTGGGTCACACTGTGTACTTGGAATATTTTGTTTTGCTGACTAAGAGAATTAGAAGCTTCAAAATATGTAAAATAATTTCTTCCAGATAAACTGTAGGGTCAAAAGGTCTGGAGAAATGGCTCAGTAGTTAAGAACATTGGCTGTTCTTCCAGAGGACCAGGATTCAATTTCCAGCACCCACAGGACTACCTGTAACTCTAGTCCCAGGGTGTCCAATGCCTTCTTCTGGCTTCCTCTGGAACCAAGCACCTACAAGGCACATAGGCATAGAGGCAGGCAAAATATCCATATATATTAAATAAATAATTAAAAAAAATAAAAACATCAGCCGCGCATGGTGGCGCACGCCTTTAATCCCAGCACTCCGGAGGCAGAGGCAGGTGGATTTCTGAGTTCGAGGCCAGCCTGGTCTACAGAGTAAAAAATGAATAAATAAATAAATTAATTAATTAAAAAACACAGTTATGTTATTGGAATGTGTTTCTGTTTTAACCCCAGGTGTGGGATATGGGACTGCTTCAGATATGGAAGGAAGTCTGAGGGGTTAGTGATTAAACTACAAAACTGTCTAACAATGGCTTCTGATGTGGTCACTAAATATGGCAGTCAAATAATGGAAGACCGGCCATGCAGTGGTGGTGCATGCCTTTAATTTCAGCACTTGGGAGGCAGAGGCTGGTGGATCTTTGGGTTTTGAGGCCAGCCTGGTCTACAAAGCAAGTTCCAAAACAGTCAGAGCTACACAGAAACTCTGGGGTTTTGTTGTTTTGATGTTATTATTTTATTTTATTTTATTTATTTATTTTTGGGTTTTTCGAGACAGGGTTTCTCTGTGTAGCCCTGGCTGTCCTGGAACTTACTCTGTAGACCAGGCTGGTCTTGAACTCAGAAATCTGCCTGCCTCTGCCTCCCATAACTGTGTTTTTAAAGAAACCCAAAGTCTCACTGCATTGCCCCTTCTGTTTTATGCCATTAATTGTACTGTGTTTAGTACACAGTCACAATCAATATCTCTATTATGGTCTCACATCAGGGTCTGATATAGCTTTGTTTACAGCTGAGACCAATCTTTGTAAGAACGCTGTGAAGGCTTCCCCAGAGCCTTGGAGAATCTTAGTGAATGAGGTGAACCTTTCCCAGGCTCCTCATCTCCACCCCAAGCTCTTATAGCCATCTAGCAACATTGTGCTAGAACAATGTCAAACTGAATCTACTGTCCTTCACCTAGCAATTGATCTTTAGTGATATTCACTCCTCTTGCTCTATGGTATTCAGTATTCCTGGCTTCCTCCCCCCACCAAGTTAACCATTGTAACCGCTGACCAGTCTCTAGCACAGCTATCACCAGTTCCTTCCAATATTGGGAAATAATTCTATTTTGGTTAGCCCAGTTACTTAATATTCATTTTACGTAACGAGAATGCATTCCATTGGAAATGATAGCTTCTTTAAAATACCTCAGATCTATCTTTTCTATAGGATGCCACATTATCTCATCATGATCAGCACCATTCGCAGTCCTGTGCTGTACAATGTACTGGGAAAACTGATGGTGACTTTGTAATCCCAGGCCCCTCCTCTGGCAGCACACTTGGCTCAAGGTTAACCCTTTCTCTCAAATCAGCCTGAAGCTCCCACTCTCAGTGGCCAGATCTGAACCTTTTATTTATACTTTTTCTGGCACTACTCTCTGCCCAAGTGCTTCTACCTCTACCTGTAACCTCTCCACCAACCTCTCCAGTTGCATGATCAATTCTGTAACCCTTTCAAAAATGAGAGTATAGACTTTTCTGGTTTCCCATTTTATCATTTTTATTCCTTCATTTCCATTCACAACTGTTTTGTTTTGTTTTGTTTTTCGAGAGACCATTCACAACTTTTCAAACTGCTCAGTCATTCATTCTCTTAACCTTTGTTGAGCTTTGAGATAGGACATGAAGAAGGAAAAGGAGGAGGAGGAGGAAGAGGAAGAGAAGGAAGAAGAAAAGGAAGAAGAAATAGAAAAATCCTCTCTGGGAGCAAAGCAGTGGGGGAGGGGAAAATCATGTTTCCCATTCTGCCTAGTGCCCATTTGGTGCCACTTATAACCATAACTGTACTTTGGCTACCATGGGTTCTTTTATCTACCACTCTTATTCCACCCCAATCCCTTTCAACCCAACACTAGGTAGACAAGAAAGGTTAGAGGGAAAAGGAGGCATAAATCTCTCTCTCTCTTTTTAAGATTTATTTATTTATTTATTTATTTGTATTCAACTACACTGTTGCTGTCTTCAGACACACCAGAAGAGGGCATCAGATCCCACTACAGATGGCTGTGAGCCACCATGTGGTTGCTGGGAATTGAACTCAGGACCTCTGGAAGAGCAGTCAGTGCTCTTAACCGCTGAGCCATCTCTCCAGCCCAGAGGCATAAATCTCTTTAGACGACTTCCTGCTGATTATCAGCATCAAGTTCCTTGGGACAAGTCCAATCTTCAGGATATCTCCAACCAGCAATCCAGCAAACAGCAAAAGCAACAGTAGGAATCAGCTGCTGCAGCAGCCCCTGAAACCTCTTGGGGCTCTGGCATTTTTATACCCTATCAAAAGTCCCCAGAATTATGTGCTGCCAGAGCACAAGAAAAATCATAGCTGGTTGCTGTTGACAATCTACTGCAGCCCTATATCCCACACCTGGGATTAAAACAAAAACGTGTTCCTATAACTTATCTGTGTTTTTAAAGAAACAAAATTCTCAGTACGTTCCATATATAACTCATAACAGCACAAGTTTTTCTTAATTAACTGTGAAGCTAACATACTCAGCTGGGAATGCATGCTCTTTCTAATTAAAGATGATAGAGCTATTTTCTCATGCTCTAAATGCTCACAAAGTAGCTGAGGCAAAGCCTGGGAAAGAAAGCAGGGCTAGACTAAAACCATGTGAACCCTGTTTGCAGAAGCAAGGGTACTGGAACCTGCACGGGCAGTTTGGTGGTGTTCCAGGTGAGTGCCACACTGTCACCCGCCACACTGTCACCCACACGCGTGGTGCTGAGAGCACTTAAAAGACTCCTGTTGAGGTTTGTAAATACCTGCTTAAGAGCAGTGCTAGTTTTAGTGTGTGTTAAAGTTAAAAGATGAACAATGATTCTTTCTTTTTTTCTTTTTTCTTTTTCTTTTCCTTTTTTCCTATTTATCATCTGTCTGTCTATCTATCTATCTATCTATCTATCTATCTATCTATCTATCTATCTATCTATCTCTGTCTATTGAGACAAGGTTTTTCTGTGTAGCTCTGCTGTCCTGGAACTCTCTATAGACCTCCAGGCTGACCTCCAGCGCAGAGATCTTTCTGCTTGCCTCTGTCTCCCAAATGCTGTGACTAAGGGGGTGCACCACACCCACCTAGCTTAAACAATGATGCTTTCAATGAGAATAATAGAAAAAGAAAAGCTGAGCAAGTTACTGATTCTGTGGCAAGGCCTCACTGGGTAGGTAGTCAGTCCTACTTGGCCTGGAACTCTGCAGCCCAGATTTTTCACCAATTCACAGAGATCCTCCTGCCTCTGCCTCCAAAGTGCTAAGATTAAACTGTGTACCATGACATCTGACTTCAGGGGTGGCTTTAATTTTTTTCCTAGGTTCCCTTATTCATTTATTGAGAACTTGGGTAATAATAGCTTTGTCTCCAAACACCCAAACAAAACAGCCCAGGGTGGTGGCGCACGCCTCTAATCCCAGCACTCAGGAAGCAGAGGCAGGCTCTGGGAGTTTTAAGCCAACTGGTTCTACATAGGGAGTTTGGAACTATAAAGGGCTATACAGTGAGTCTTTGTCTCAAACAAACACAACACAAAAGTCTGTATATTACTTTGAAAAATAGACATACCTTTATTCTTGGCCAAAAGTCTAAGTCGTAATGAAAAAATCTATATGGAATTAAACAGGATCATGAAACTGAAAATGTAATGATTTTAGATTCCTTTTAATGTTAATACAGTGGAAAAACAATTACACAAACTTGTGGGGAGTCATTGGTATAAACCGTTAGTTACAAACAAAGCCACTGCTGGGCGGGTGGCACACACCTTTAGTCCCAGCACTTGGGAGGCAGAGGCAGGCAGATTTCTGAGTTTGAGGCTAGCCTGGTCTACAAAGTGAGTTCCAGGACAGTCAGAGCTACACAGAGAAACCTTGTTTCGAAAAAACAAACAAACAAAAAAACAAAACCACTGCTGGGCGGGTGGCACACACCTTTAGTCCCAGCACTTGGGAGGCAGAGGCAGGCAGATTTCTGAGTTTGAGGCTAGCCTGGTCTACAAAGTGAGTTCCAGGACAGTCAGAGCTACACAGAGAAACCTTGTTTCGAAAAAACAAACAAACAAAAAAACAAAACCACTGCTGGGCGGTGGTGGCACACGCCTTTAATCCCAGCACTTGGGAGGCAGAGGCAGGCGGATTTCTGAGTTCAAGGCCAGCCTGGTCTACAGAGTGAGTTCCAGGACAGCCAAGGCTACACAGAGAAACCCTGTCTCGAAAAACCAAAAAAAAAAAACAAAAACAAAAACAAAACAAACAAGACCACTAATTTATGTAGACAGAAGCTTGGGCCCTGTCTCCTCCAGCCCATGTTGATTTTTAATCCCCAGCTTCCATAGCCCCACGTGAAGTCTGAGCAGGAGCATCCTTAGGAAGGAAACAACAGGTAGCAGAAGGACAGAGCTCCAGTCTCCACATCTACCCTGCTTATTCTCAAAATATGCGTGGAAGCCACCCACAGTCACAGAGTCATTTTGAGAATAACAGGTGTTGGCAAAACTCAGCCAACAGGCCAAACGTGGTCTGCTGCTTGCTGTGAGAGACCTATGAGCTATGAACAGTTTACATTTTTAAACAGCTACACTTCAAATTAATTTTTATTTTATGTGTATGAGTGTTTTGTCTGTGTGTGTGTGTGTGTATGTATGTATGTGTATGTATGTGCCTGATGCTGGCAGAGGACAGAATTAGACACTCGATCTCCTGGAAATGGAATTACAGATGGTTGTGAGCTGCCATGTGGATGCTAGGAATAAAATTCTGTCCTCTGGAAAAATAGCCAGTGTTCTTAACTGCTGAACAATCTCTCTATCCTGCCCCTCCTTTTGTTTGTTTTGCTTTTGTTTACTCTTTTTGAGACCGGGTCTCACTATATTATCTGGGTTGGCCTGGAGTCTTTCTATGTAGATCAGGCTGCTTTGGAAACTAAGATCCGCCTGCCTCTGCTTCCAGGGTGCTGGAGATTAAAATTGTAAACCACAATGCCAGGCCTTAAATAGCTCCATTTTAACTGGCTATATATATAAGTTCATGTATAATGTCTGTAATTTTACCCCCTCAAACCCATAAAGCTTAAATCATTTTCATCAGACCTCCAAGGAATAATTGCTACTTTTTCTAACCCCCAACAGGGAAGGAACATAGTGACCAGTTAGGGACTAAACAAACCCTCAATCCTGAGGCTAATTGCCTGGGCTTCTGCTCTGACTTGGCTGTGTCTCTGGTGCCAGGTGGCAACAAGCCCCACACTCCTCCTGGGAGTGGGTTGGGCTCTCCAGATGAGGCTGGACTGCACCAGAGTTGTTTGTAGTCGAGGGGACTCCCATCAGAGAGCTTCTGAAGCTTGGGCAATACCTTGACGTCGGGGGCAACCCCACCGCTCACGAAGGCAGAAATGCCAGACCAGGGCTGCACAGCTCAGCAGAGCTAAGGCTGTGCCCACTCCCACGGCTGCATAGACCAGGGTAACAGGCTTAGGCGGCATGATAAGCTTGCGACAGGGCCCAAAGGAAGGGCCAGTCCAGTTCTCAGGACCCTCGACATCTGCCCCAGGAACATTGCTCTCACCTGCGTCATTAGCAGCCACCACGCAAAGGACATAAGCAACCCCAGGCTTTAGTCCCTTCAGCTCTGCTCTTCGAACTGTAGCATTGAGAGGGGCACTCTTCTGTGGAGCCCCGTTGCTTTCCCAAAGCAGAAGCCAGTAGTGGCTGACTGGAGAGAAGGGAGCGCACCAGTGAACCACCGCGTAGCCTTCTTCAGCCACTATTTGCACTTCTCCCAGGCGAGGAGGCTCTGGCTGTTGATCTTCCCTGGAGAGCCCTGGGCACAGGCAGGCTACTGGTCCAACCTTCTGCAGCTCCTGGCAGGACACCTGCAGGTGGCGGCAACGGTCATAGTCGCAACGGACAGCTAAGGAAGGTGTAGCTACTGTCACATCATCCTCTTCTCCTTCCTGGTAGTCTTCCAGGGTCAAGATCTGAGATTGGGAAACCAAGGAGGTGGTCATGGCTGCCAGCCACAGAAGGGAAAGAGAGCCCAACATGGAGTCTGGAAGAGAAGGAGTGAATGGGTAAATGCTGTCAGCCCTGCCTTCCAGGGCTATGTGAAGTATGTGAAAAGTACACTATGTGAAAAGTACAACATAGAATCAAGACGGGCAAAGGAAAACGGTGGGCTGAGACATACAGTCATTGTCAACTGGCTTTTCAGAAACCAGGGTTCTGGATTTTTGGCTGGTCTAAGGCTGCCCTTCAACTCTGTCTACACCTCCAAATCATTAGAATTATTAACATCACAAATGACTGCTTTGTTTGGGATAAAAATAATGAAATACGGCCCCACAGGAGAGAGAGATGTTTGGGAAGCACTGTGCAAAGTGCTAGAAGCAGGCATCTAATGGATAAACAAAAGTGCTGAGGAAAGAGGAAGAGGAAAGGATTTATTCAGTTTGGGGAAGAAAGGTGGACTGAGTCCACAGCCATCCTGAGAAATAACCAATCTAGAGCAATGCTTAGTAAGATTTACAAAAATCCAGAGAGAAGGCAGGAGATGAAGAAAGAAAGGGCGGCGGTGGGCACTGGAGTCCTCCCTCCCTACCTGCATTTGTACAAATCCTGCTCAGGCAATTCAGACTTCTTTCTGTGCACCCTCTTCCCGGGACCCACAGTAGCCTCTCACCAGTGGGTAGGCCTCGTCACAGTGAGAGTTTGCCCCCAGATATCCGTGGCTATCAGGCGGAGAGGCCCCTGTCACAGGCCACTGTCAGGTTGTATCTTCAATTCTATTTTGGTTGAGAACTTTTATACTCCTCAACTCTGATGTCACCACCTAGCCCCTGTGTGCCAAGAAGAGGGCTGGTTCCCTCAGAGGGACTGAGTCACGGGGCCAGGGAGAGGGGAGGCCACATGCAGCGGTTTCAGCTGGAGGCCAGGATGCCTGGGTTCTGACAGAGGAATGAAATGTGGAAAGCAGCCAGGAACTGAGAATCCAAAGGCTTCAGTCATGTGAAAGGATGGGGAGAGGAGTATTATTGGAGGAGGGAGGGAGGGAGGGCACCTGGCTGGTATCAGACAGGAAAACATCTGTGGATGGCTTGGGGCCTAAATTACAAAAAGCTGTTTTGGTAAAAATCCTTCCACATTCATGGTAGTCATTTCCTGTCGTCTGCCTCCCAATGGACAGAAAAGGGAGGGGTGTAAAGTCCAGAGTGATGCTCTCCGGACACGCCCTCCTCTGACCCCCTCCCCTGAGGTAGATGAGAATCACATGCTAGAGCAGGATGCCTCTTACTGGCCAGGACAGGGTTTCTTCCCCAGGTTATGGACGGAAAGAGCTACATTGAGTGTGGTGGTGCATGCCTGAACTTCTTAGCACTAGGGAGGCTGAGGGACGATCACTAGGAAACAGCCTGTGTAACATAGTGAGACCCTACCTCAGAAAATAAGCCAAAGCCATAACGCTGGATGGGGTGGTGCAAGCTTGTAATTCAGTACTTGGGATCTGTGGCAGGAAAGTTGCTAAAGGTTTGAGGCCAGCCTCTAAGAATGTTTAAAACTTAATAATAAAAAAGGAAGAAAACAGCCTGGCGTGGTGGTGCATGCCTTAAATCCCAGCACTTGGAAGGCAGATTTCTGAGTTCGAGGCCAGCCTGGTCTACAGAGTGAGTTCCAGGACAGCCAGGGCTACACAGAGAAACCCTGCCTTGAAAACAAAACAAAAAGAAAGCAGTACAGGGCTAGAGAGATGGCTTAGTAGTTAAGAGCATTGGCCGGTCTTCCAGGAAGATGTAATTTCAATTCTTAGCACTCCATGGTGGCTTTGCTGGCTGGTCTTATGTCAAGTTGACACACAAATTAGTTATCTAAAAGGGCGAAATCTCAAGACAATGCTCCACAACATCTGGCTGTAAGGTATTTTCTTAATTAGTGATTGGTGGTGGAGGGCCCAGCCCATCATGGATGGGGTCATCCCTGGGCTGGTCATCTTTGGTTCTATAAGAAAGCAGGCTGAGCAAGCTAGGTGGAACAGCACCCCTCCATGGCTTCTGCATCAGCTCCTGCCCCCAGGTTGCTGCCCTGTTTGAGTTCCTGACCTAATTTCCTTTGATGAACAGCAATATGGAAGTATAAGCTAAATAAACCCTTTCCTCCCCAACTTGCTTTTTGGTTGTGGTGTTTTATCACAGCAATAGAACCCTAAGACAGTGGCTTATTCACAGCCATGTATCTGCAGTTCTGGGAGATTAAATGTCCCCTTCCAGCCTCCAGTGGTACCCAAACTCACATGCACAGAATTAAAAATAAAACACTTAAAATGGGAACACACTGGGGGCTAAAGAGATGTCTGAGTAGTTAAGAGTGCTTGCTGGCTGTTCTCAGAGAGTACAGTTCAGGTCCCAGCACTCATGGGGGAAGCTCACAGCCACCTGTAACTCCAGTTCCAGGGGATCTGACATCCTCTTTTGCTTCTCTCTTAGCAACCCACATGTCCATACATACAGAGAAGCAGCACACATACACATAAATAAAAACAAATAATAAAAAACTGATACCCAGGGCTGGAATGATGGCCCAGTGGTTAAGAGAGCTTCCTGGTCTTACAGCAGATATAGGTTTGGTTCCCAGCATTGATATGGTAGCTCACAGCTCTCTATAACTCCAGCCCCTGGGGATCTACCCTCTTCTGACCTTATGGGCATTTGCATACATGTGGTGCATATGTTTATGTAGGTTCATACAGAGATACATAAAACAAAATCTTCCATGACCCAAGTTTGACTCTGCGGAACCCATATGGTGGTGGACGGAGAGACCTGACTAAGATATGTCCTCTGATGTCCACACAAGCAGCTGCCACAAAATAGTTTATTAAGGGAACAAGGGAAAAGGTGTATGATGGGAAAGCGCTGGAATGTGAGGAATTCACCCTTTGTTCAGGAGCTGGAGCAGGTTGGGCGTTGCCTGAGGCTACCCAGAGTCTCAGGGGCAAGGGCAGATGCTGAGGCAGAGGTAGGCGGGTTGGCCTCTGTCAGCAAAGCTGCATCTTCCCAGGAGCCTGAAGCAGAAAAGGGCCAAACAAACTGTGAGGGAGACAGGCTAAGAGGGGTGAGGTGGCATCCCCACCACCATCACCCCACCACACATTCCCACCACCATCACCCCACCATCACCCCACCACACAGTGCCCTCCCCATCACACAGTGCCCTCATCACCACACATCACCCCATCACACAGTGCCCTCACCACCACACATCCCCATCACACATCCCCACCACCATCACCCCATCACACATCCCCATCACACAGTGCCCTCACCATCACACAGTGCCCTCCCCATCACACAGTGCCCTCACCATCACACAGTGCCCTCACCATCACTAGCCTCTGGTTCTTGCTCCTCCTCTCCATTCAGGGGCCGCTTCTCTGGTTTCTCTTCCTCAGACAGCTGGCCCTCTTCAGCCAAAGGGGAGCAGAGGTGAGACAGAAGGTGAGAGCCAGGCACTGCAGGTGAGTGCTGGGGATGAGGAGCGAGGAAGAGGAACTGAACATACCTGTTCCTGAGGGATCTTCAGGGCTCTCACCATCCTCCGTCACATCTGACTGCTGGGTAGATTCCTGACCTTCGGGTTCCACAAACAGAGGACAGCTAGGGTCAGTGGTTATCCTTGGCTTGCAGTGCCAACTCCACCTCTTCCTCGAATCCTTAGTTCCAGAGTACTACATACTTCATAGTGGAGGCAGGCCGACCCTCTAACCCAGCCAGCCTACCCTTCAATGATACTGTCAACCAACCAGTTTACCTGGCTGATGGCGAGAGATCCGACGCTGGGCCCCGTGGTGTGAGTTATCCCTTTGTCGGATATTAACCTGTAGAGCAGTAACCACTGAGCAATGAAGCCTGACTCCCCTCTGCAATAATCATACCCTAGCCCTAATATGCCCCTGATCACCAAGGGAAGAAAAACGGGGCCTTTGCCCCTTGAGACCTGCAGAGAGAAGCGGTGTCGGGGCCAGACAGCACCCCACACCCACTGCATATAGCTGAAGAGCACGATGACGCTGAGGAACGTGAAGTTGCTGGCCACACCCACGAAGGCGCAGGTCATGGGGAAGTTGTACAGCAGGTACCTGAGGTGTGAAACAGGGTCAGGAAGGGAACAGTGGTTACTAGATAGCACTAGCCTCTATCACTCCAAGAAGATTTGTAGGACAGCCTGAGTGAGGATGGCTGGAGCTGCCTTCTGCCACAGTGGCACCCACTCCCCTGCCCAGGTTCCAGACCACCCTGCACCAGGTTCTAATAAAGGCCAAGGATTTCAGGTCGTCTCAGAATCACAAGGCCACAGCATTTCAGTGGCTTCGACTGTAACTCCTCTAGTCACTCCAATACTTTCTGAGCCAATCCAACAAGGCAGTGGATTGCATGGAGATTTTATTGGGCCAGAGTGGGGGGTGTGTGTCTATGGATCTCACTTTGTTGTTTGAGAACCAGGGGCTAGATACAGGGGACTACACCTGGCTCATCTGATACTTTTCGTTTTTCCTTTTCATTATTTATGTTGAGAGTCTTGCTTTGTAGTTCAAGATTTCTTGCCTCAGGCCCATCCACTGCTGGAATGAAAGGGTCTGTCATCTCATACAGGATATTAAGAAATGCCTGTTAACATCTGTATATGTCTGAGTATTTGCCTGGATGTATGTACATATATCACATGGATGCTTGGTGTCTCCAGAAACCAGAAGAATAAATGAGATCCCCTGGAACTTACCGTGTGGGTGCTCTTAAACCCTGAGCCATCTCTCCAAGCCCCCTTCACATGGCATTTTTTTTTTAAAGATTTATTTATTTATTATATGTAAGTACACTGTAGCTGTCTTCAGACACTCCAGAAGAGGGCGCCAGATCTTGTTACGGATGGTTGTGAGCCACCATGTGGTTGCTGGGATTTGAACTCTGGACGTTTGGAAGAGCAGTCGGGTGCTCTTACCCACTGAGCCATCTCACCAGCCCCACATGGCATTTTTAAGAAGTTCTCTTGAAAGGTGACAAGCACAACGAAGCCAGGGAGAACCACCTCTGGCCTTTGTAAAATATGATGTGATTGTTACTGGTCACCTCTGCCTGGGACTCTCATTTTAGGGAAGGGCATAAGAAAGCTGTCAGTGTTTCCTTCCGTGGCTTTTTACCTGAGCCCAGTGAAGTGGGCATGGATCCGGAGGTAAGCTCCATACATCTGGATGCGCTTGCTGTGGATCTCAATAATTGCTCCAGTTGTTGGCACATACTGCGAGGGTGCAAGATGAGAGCAGAGTCAGTATGAGGTCTACTTCCAGTCTGTGGCTCCTGCAGTTAACTGTCCATGGGCTCCTCGTTGAAGAGTTGTCTCCTAGCTCTGTCACCCACTTACCGAATTCTCCCTGTAGTCAGAGTAGAGTTCTACTTCCAGGAGCTGCTTCTGTTCAGCGAAGCCGAACAGCAGGAGGCTGGAGAACAGCAGCGTGTCGAGCACCTGCAGCAGCTGCGAGCGGTAATGCAGCATCACCTGCCGGCCAAGAGGACAGATGGGGACGGGCGCTCGCTCCATCATCTCCCCATGCTAAGCAATGAGCTCATTCCAGGCTCCTTCACTTTCTCTCTCTAACTTCCAGTCACCACCTACCCAACCTTTCCACCTGTTCTAGTAACACTCCCTACTTCCTGACCCCATTTCCTAATTCTAACACAGAGAAAGCCCCTCTCAAAAATTACCTCCCTGAGGTAAGCAGTCTGCTTGCACGTGGTCTGCCATCTGGGTTGGGATCTGTGTCCCAGCATCCCACCTAAAGCTTTCCTCAAATGTAGTGACTCTGTTGACAGCTTAACAACGGGGCTCAGGGTTGAATGAGTGTTCAACACATGCTAGTAAGAACCCTGCATTTCTTCCTAGTCTTGTTAGGAAGAAGTTACTCTAAAACTCTAGCAATTAAGTCAGTTATCTCAAAGCTGGTATGTTTCTGGTGTCTGCTTCTTTTAAGAACAGCTGTACTGGGCTGGAGAGATGTCTCAGTGGTTAAGAGCACTGACCGCTCTTCCAGAGGTCCTGAGTTCAATTCCCAGTAACCACATGGTGGCTCAGAACCATCTGTAATGGGATCCGATGCCCTCTTCTGGTGTGTCTGAAGACAGCTACAGTATACTTACATACATACAATAAATGAATAATTAAAAAAAGGATACCTGTATTATTTACCCTAAATTCGGGCACCCCATAGGATACCAGTGTTTGGCAAATGTTAAGCTTATTAAACAGCTTCTTCACTTAGCCTGATCTCAGAGCCAAGGAGGTCTTCTCTTGAAACACTGGTCCGATATTCTGACTCTCCCATCATTGTTCAAACATTCCAGTGTTGTCCACCGACACTTACTGAGCGTGAGGAAGTGGCAATGACCCGGCCCCCTCTGGTATAACACGAGACAGTGACTAAGAACATGCCCAGGCCTTGATTCACAGGGGACTCGGGCAGCTCAAGCTCCAAGGTGACTCGATACGGCTGTCCATACATCAGTACCTGCCCAAGGTAACACACATCTTGTTAAAAAAAAAATTGTACTGTTTTGAGACTGGCCTGCAACTCACTCACTCTGTAGATCAGGTTGGCCTCAAATTCAGAGAGCTGCTTGCCTCTGCCTCCCCAGTGCTGTGATTAAAGATATGTGTCACCGTGCCTGGTATGTCTTAATCTATTTTTTTTTTTTTTTTTTTTTTTTTAATGTACTGTCTCTGCTTCTTTAAAAACTCAACAAAATCCCTTTGGCCTTCCCATTGTTTAATCACGATTCAATGCTGCCCCCTGCTGGTCACTGGACACCCTGGCTTTCCAGACTTCTATTTTGTTTGCTGGTTTGATTTTATTTGGGGCCTAGGGGTTGGGTTGTCAGGTAGAGAACCCTGTGTTTTAAGTGGGTCTTGCTATATATCTCTGATATATAGTGAGCCAAGCACTCACTATAAAGCCTCAAATTCATAGAACTTCACTTGCCTCAGTCTCTGGCGCTGAAATTTTAGGCTTGCACCACCACATTCACCCTGTGAGCTCTTAGGTCTGCCTTGGACTACTATGTTTATGAGAAGTGCCCTGTTGCATTTCTTTTCCAAAAGTGAACAGTCACATTGCCAACTGGGCCATCTGTGATTCAGGCCTGTGTGCCGCTGGAGCTGTCCCCCTGGGCCTAGTCTGCCCTCACTTGCTAATTAAGCAAGTGCTGCTCTGCCTCCCTAGTCAGCTTCTTGCACAATCACGGCAGTGGCAGGTCATCTTGTTATCCTGCTCTTTCTTCACTTTTAAAGGCAGAGTGCTTATTAATTTAAAAATAGATTGTTTGTCTATTTGTATCAGTATGCATGCAACACTGAACTTATTAAAAACGATAGAACTGCCTGGGGCAGCAGTGCATGGTTTTAATCCCAGCACTCAAGAGGCCAAAGGGAGGAGGAGATCTGTGAATTCAAGGCCAACCTGGTTTAAATGGCCAGTTCCAGGCCAGCCAAGGCTACATAGTGAAACTCTGTCCCAAATAAATACATCAAATGATACGACGATTGTATACCTTAAGAGGTAAACTGTATATCATATAAACTTTAACTTAGTAAACCTATTAAGAGGGTCTGGAGAGATGGCTCAACAGTTAAGAGCACTGACTACGCTTCCAGAGGTCCTGAGTTCAATTTCCAGCAATCACATGGTGGTTCCCAAACATCTATAATGGGATCCCAAGCCCTCTTCTGGTGTGTAAGAAAGAAAAAAAAGAAAAAAATAAATCCAGGCCTGGCATGGTGGTGCACACTTCCTAACAATCCCAACACTTAGGAACCAGAGGACGTCTGAGGTTACCCGCTTCCAGTCTGGATTGGTACATGGCTTGCCTTTAACTCCAGCACATAGGAGGCTGAGACACAGTGACCATAACTTCAAGGTAAACTACTTTTTGTTTTTTAAATAGTCCAGGCTAACCTTTCTGCCTCTACCTCCCAAGCTACTTTGTTTTTTTATGAGAGGCCTTGAACTAACTTATTCAGGATGCTCTTAAACTCCTAAACTCAAGATATCCTCCCTTGCGTGGTGGTGGCCACACTTAGGAGGCAAAGGCAAGTGGATCTCAGCGTGCGAGGCCAGCCTGGGCAGCATCCTTCTGTGTTAAGTATTGTGATTATAGATGTGCACTGCTGTGCCCTAGCTGATATTCTACTATAAAGTCAGTTTCTTCTTAAATACCACTTAAAAAAAATGTTCAAGTTAAGACTGACAACTAGAAAAACCTCATTTAATAAAAAATGACATTAATTCTCAAAGTCCTTTTTTTGTTTTATTTTTTTGATATCAAGGGACATTTTAAGCTTGTAATTCTATTTTTTATCAGAGCCTCTAGAGAGATAGGGTCTGGCTATGAAGCCCAAGCTGATATCAGATTTGGAATAATCTTCCTGTGTCTTTTTTCTCCTAGTGCTGGCATTACAGATATGTATCACAGTGACTGGGACCAACTTCCAGATTTTCTTTTCCACCCGTTTGCATCAGAGCCTTTCTCTTCAATCTCGGTTGCTCAATCCTTGCTCTCCCCATCTTCCTCAAGCAATCAAAGCCTCTATCTAGTTCTTATACTCACCCGATCACGTCCACTCTTAGCCAGTGAGACATTGGCAACAGGGAAAGAGCAGAGAGAGGCGGTGGAGGAATCACAGTCTGTCCTAAATGAGAAGGGATGAACAATGCTTTGTGAGGTGCCAGCCCGCTCAGCCTACCTGCTCACACACCTAGTCTCTAGGGCCCCTCCCCTCACGGATCCCTTTTCCCCATTACAGGAAATGGAGAACAGACGTGGACACTAGAGTCAGGAGATCCTAATAAGACTTTCATTCTCTTCCTCATGAGAACAGAACCCATAGGGAGGAGCCGAAGGACACGCAGGGTTTCTACAGGCTCCCTTGAAGATCTCAGGGCACGTGGATTTCAGGGTCCCTCTCCTAAAGAGTCTGATTCAGCAGTTCTGGACTATGTTGGAAAAAGAAATTCATCCTAAAGGATCTATGGATATGTCTTTTAAAGATAAATTATATGCAAAACTGCACATAGTATACGGTACATAGCTCATACCTCAGTATACATACATATACCCCATATATGTAAGACTCATGTTCCCTTGAGGCTGGAGAGATGGCCCATTGGTCAAGAGCACTGGTTGCTCTTCCAGAGGACCGAGTTCAATTCCCAGCAACCATGTGGCAGCTCACGACTGCCTGTAACTCCAGTTTCAGGGGATCTGACACCTTCACACAATCACACAGACAGGCAAAACACCAATGCATATGAAACAAAAATAATTATTAAAAACAGATTCATGTTCCCTAAGTGTTTACCTGGGTCTACCTTAGAAATGACAGCACAAGATTAGGGATTTGGGACAGGGGAAAAAAAGGTTTTAAACCAATGATCATAAAAGTGTTTTCTGTATATGTTAATTTGTCTCATAGCTATTGCTGGGAGACATACAGAGACTTTGGCAGTGTGAGTAAAATGGATATGAACTTGGAGGCTAGGTTAGCAGTAGGACTGCCTTGGGTTACTGAATGTACCATTGGGGGTGAGTGGCAGTACACTAAAAGGCAAAGGAGGTATTTCCTAATAGCTCACGTGTTAATAAAAGCCAGTGTAATTCTTACATGCCACGGCAGTTGAATTGGCTCAAAGGTTTCATGCAACCTTAACAAAACAGACGCTGATCCCTATTTGGTCTAAAAGTGATTTATTTTTTCCCCAGAGACAGGGTTTCTCTGTGCAGTCCTGGCTGTCCTGGAACTCACTCTGTAGACCGGGCTGGCCTCAGAAATCCACTTGCTTCTGCCTCCCAAGTGCTGGGATTACAGGCGTGCACCACCACTGCCTGGCTAAAAGTGATTTTCTTTTTCTAGTCTTTTTTTTTTTTTAAGACCCCCTTTGAGACAAGTTCTCAACCTGTATTCCAGGCTGGCCTGGAACTCATGGTAATTCTCCCAATTCAGCCTCTCAAGACTGGTATTACACATGTGACCAGGCTCTTAGTCTCAGTTTTTAACCACAACTTGGCAGCAGAGGCAGACCTAGAACCCTAGAGCCCTACCAGCCCAGACCTGCTCAAGTCTTGGCTCAGGAGGGCAGAAGTCCTGATAGCACACTAGAGTAAGATTTCACCCTCGGTCAATGCTGGGATTCAACAGAGGAGACTCCAGAAGTCCTTGAAGTAATTTTCAAGTTAAGATCCATCTACTTGAATGGAGCAGCCGTCTCACCTGTAGTGGAAGTGCACAGGGCTGAGGTGGCTGACCGTCGGCATGTAGGAGTAGTAGAAGGAGCCATAGAGGAACACAGACACCCAAAGCAAAAGAAGGATGGTGCAGAAGAGCACCCCAAACTGCAGCATCAGCCTGCGGGCACGGCCTGCCAAGACGTGGCCCACTTCCTGGGCCCACAGTAAGGCGGGGACTGGCGGGTCATTGACCATGATGGGGACAGCAGGGGGTCTGGCCCCAGCCTCAGGCTTTGAGTTCCTGGCTGGTCTTCCACAGGGACGATACCCTTGGCCATGGGATAGGGCAGCTGAAGGTTCCTGGAGAAAGAGAAGGGAAAAGACATTTTTTTTTTCCCAGGGTAGCTGGAGACAAAAAAGACAAGCTTATTCAACTGGCTTTGCAAACTAGAGGTAGCAGGGCAAAGCAAAGTCATTGCTTCGCATGCGCTTCTCTTCCAATTACTCCTTCACCTCCCTCCACTGAGCTCTCTTCCAGGCTCTTCCTCCAGTTTCGGGAGCCTGGGACAAACTTCCTTGTCACAGAAGTATAACGTACAGAGAACGAGGCCCTTAAATCTCTCTCGAAACTCAGATGACATGGATCCAGAATGCCAGAGGTTTGCAAGGAGGTGAGTGACTTGCCTAAGGTTGCACAGCCTGCCAGTCTGGCTCAAAGCCAGCAGCCTTAGAGCAGTCAAAATTGCCTCCCAAGCGTTTCTTTCCTCTGCCTGGACCTGTGCTCGCTCACGGAGGAGGTGACCCCTACCCCCGCACAGCACCCTGTGGCCGACGCTGCGGCGCCCACCCCTGGGGTAATGCGGTGTACCCCAGATCGCCACCGCCGCGAGGCAGACTCACCGGCCTCTCGCTGCCCAGGCAATTTACAGAAAGCAGTTCCGGCTGCCGAGGAAGCCCCGCCCAACTGTCAGCCTACAGGGGCTGAGCCTTGCATAGAGGGCAGAGCCTGTAAAATGCTTTGCTCCCCACTGTCTCTGCCAGAAGCCCATTACACTTTAGTTAAGTGACCAAAGGACCCATTATAGTCTCCAACGCAGGCTGGGACTCCTTGGTCCTCCTTTCCAGGCCTCAACCACAACCCTCTGCCCATACCTTTACCACCTGTCTTTTCAGTGTGATTGAATGGAGGTGTGAAATAAATGCTGATTTTGTTTTGTTTTGTTTTGTTTGTTTTTTGTAAATTCAGTAGAGCTCCTTGGGCCTGTAGGAGTCCAACTGGAGCTCAGAGAGCCTTGCACCCTGCCAGAACCTGAATCTTGTGTGTTTCGTGCGCAGATGGTGCCGTCCGCTAGTCAAGCGTGGCGGCATTTCAACCCCTTTCAGTCTCCAGTTTTTATGCTGCGTGATTGACCTTCTGTGACCCACGTGATGCAGTCAACCTCAAAATCCCTACAAAAAAACATGAGACTAGATCTCTGATGGTGGCATCGTCTGGATAACGTCCTCCAGGAGGCAAGGCCAATGCACATCTTTTTGAATAGTAGTAATCCACTCAAATTACATGAAAAATTTCCATTCGATTCCCTATCTCCCCAGTGCCAACTCTTGCCACCCTACTCCCCACTCCGAGAAGCCCACCCGTGTCCACAGCATTCACACTAACTCTCGTGGCAAGGTGCCTTACCTCGTCTTTGTCTGATCCTTTGATCTGGTCTCTGCATGTCTCTTTTGCCCCAGCTTCTCTTCTTTGATGTATCATTTCTTTAGATATCTTCCTGATGGGTTACCTCTGGGTTTCCCCACTCACGTCACTCACGTGGTAGAAAGTGGTGATCTAGAAGCTGATCACCTGTAGAGTGTTACATTTTCCTAGCTCTTAAGAATGGTGGGTCACTGAAAGAAACGAAGATTCAGGTGCTAAGTGCTGTGTCAGGGTGGGGGTGGGGATGGGGGAGCAGCAGCCCAGCTGATGTCAGACTTTCAAATGAGCAGGGTCTTCCGCAGTGGGGACAGACTCTAATGCAGGGGCTGTCACAGGCCCAGACCACCCCATTTGAGAGGGGAGCCTGCTTCTGCCTCAGGCCCTTTGGGGAGCTATCTAGTTTAGACTAAGGACTTGTACAATGGCAGGGGCAGGTAGTGAGAGAGCAGCAGTGAGGGTGTGCACAGGGGATGCAAACAGCAGACTGACTCCCCCACTGTCCAGGCAGTTGGTATGCGCCAGAATCAGCAGCTCCTTCTAGCATCCTTCATCCTTCAGGTACCAGCCATCTGGGCAGTACTTAAGCTGCGGAGACTGAGACCACCCCTCCAAGGATCTTGTCTGAGCATCTCTAGTGACCTTCTCTGCATTAACTGTCAGTGCTACAGATATTTTTAGCTCCAAGTCCTGGCAGGGTGGGGCACCTGAGGCAGGGTTTGGTGCCCCCTCCCCACTGACCCTACATCCCTGGCTGCCGCTGCTGTTACTTCAGGTGAGTAGAAAGCAGCTTTTTTTTCTCTTCAGGGCTTGAGGGGGGGACAGATGGCTGATGTGATTTCATCAGGGTGGGGCTCTTTCTTACTGAGGCTTTCATAGCTGGTAACATATTTGGCTCAAAGACTTAAAGTCCTTAAATCGTTTGTATAATTTGATGACCAGGACCCAGGGGTTAGGAGAACATTTTCATTTTATCTTCTCCATTCTCCCTACTTAAAAAAATAAAATAAAAACCTGGGATGGCCACTGGAGAATGGGGGCACAATCCCAGGTGTGTGGTTGTGAAGAGCTGAGTGCTTCAGCTGACTGTCTTTACTCCAGGATGAAAGGGGAGACCCCCGTTAACAGCACTATGAGTATTGGCCAAGCACGCAAGATGGTGGAACAGCTTAAGATTGAGGCCAGCTTGTGCCGGATAAAGGTGGGTGCGACCCTGGCTCCCATCAGTC
Organism: Mus caroli; assembly: GCF_978045245.1. Classification (NCBI taxonomy): domain Eukaryota; kingdom Metazoa; phylum Chordata; class Mammalia; order Rodentia; family Muridae; genus Mus; species Mus caroli. The sequence goes on from NW_028227275.1 coordinate 52,808,772, forward strand.
CTTCAGGGCTCAGGTGTGGGTTTGCAATTACCCCCCCCCCCAAAAAAAAAAAAGATGCTTCTTTTCTTGACACCCTGAGGTCAGAGGCAGAAACTGGGCTTTGTCAGCAAAGTTGTTCCCGAGGACTGGCGATGGGTGAGAGGGCTGTCTCAAAGGGCACTAGAAACAAAAAGATGGTCTATTTGGAGAAGAGAACTGCAGTCCCTTTCAAGAATTCTGGTTAATGTATCCCTTCCTGGCTGTGTTCCAGGTGTCCAAGGCAGCAGCAGACCTGATGACTTACTGTGATGCCCACGCTTGTGAGGATCCCCTCATCACTCCTGTGCCCACTTCGGAGAACCCCTTCCGGGAGAAGAAGTTCTTCTGTGCGCTCCTCTGAAGAGCGGTGGACCTCCTCTGAACTCACCTCCCCCTCCCAGACCCGCCCTTAGATTGGAAATTGTAGTAGATCACTTCTACCCGCACTTACCCTGAGATTATCTGAAGCACAAGGCCCTCCTTACCCATGTCTACCCCACCTCCTCACCCTTTCAGGCTAACTCCAAGCACCTTCTACTCTATCTATAAAGGGACCCCGCTAAACTGCCAAAATCCTGCCTGTTTCCCTCGGTGATCCATCCGTTCAGGCAATGGAGAGGGGGATGCCCCGGTGCTCACCTGGAGCTATGAAAGGTAAAGGCATTTGAAGAATAAAGTCATTCAGAGCCTCAGAGGACAACGTCTGTGTTAGCGTTCTTGGGAAAGAGGATCCTTAATCGATACACTTGCCATATCCAGGGAACAGGGCCAGTCGAGCCGGTTAGACATTGTAAGGAATGGAGAGCGCAAAGTATAAGGTGCCCGAGCGCCCCCAGTGGGGGGTTGTTAAAACGAGCGCTCAGAAGCCGCGGAGCATTCACACGAGCGCGCAACGTACGCGGCGAGAACCACACCAGGGCAAGCAGGGTGGGTTTCCGCCGGCCCAGGGACAGCAGCCCCGGGGGGAGGTGGCCTGAGAGGCCGTGGGGCGGGACAGGGCGACTCGGCGCGGCAGCCAATGCCCAAGATGGCGGCTGCCTGTTCGCACCCGCATGGAGGCACGCGCCGAGGGTGCTCTTAAAATGGCGGTCCCCAGCGTTCCCAATAGGGAACGATCCCTTACGCGGTCCTCTGGTCTTAAAATGGCTGCCCCTGCCCTCTCGAAGTAGAGTCAGGTTCTCTGTCCCATAGAATCTGGAACTAGACATGTTTTGGAGACCAATCACGGGGAGTGGGGATGGGAGACACCTAAAGAGGTCACGGGTTCATAAGTTCAGTGTGGTGACCAACACTCCGGAGGTGTTGGACACACACACAGAGGCAGATGGATCTCTGAGTTCCAAGCCAGCCACCACAACACACAATACACAATGAAATCCTGACTTAAAACAACCAGTCACTAGGACTGGGACCCAAGAAGCACAGAGTGAGCTTTGCATAAGAATCTCGCCTGAGTAGAGGTTCCCTGTGTGTTAAACAGTCCATCTTGGAGCACCCTGTTCCTTCGTCTCTCTGGGATCTAAATAAGTAATACATTTGTTTTCTTGTTGAATTGGGGCTTTTTTATTTTCTCCTCAAGGTAACTGAAAACATCTTAAGGGTTCAGAATGATGTCCGACTGGAAACCATGTCTCAAGAATGCCTCCTAGAATGAGACCCGGCAAAGGTTTAGGAGACCCAGACCACCTCCTAGAAGCTTTTTGGTCTAAGAGTGAATGTACATATATGTTTTGGATCCTGGGCTACATTTAACTGTCCTGTTGTTTTTGTTTGTTTGTTTGTTTTTGTTTTTTTCTTTTTGGTTTTTCGAGACAGGATTTCTCTGTATAGCCCTGGCTGTCCTGGAACTTACTTTGTAGACAGGGCTGGCCTCAAACTCAGAAATTCGCCTGCCTCTGCCTCCCTGAATGCTGGGATTAAAGGCGTGCGCCACCACACCCGGCTGTTCTAGTTGTTTTGAGTGACAAATCTTTCTGGGGTAGGAAGGTCTAATTATTCCCTGGGTGTCATAACCAAATGGCTTAACAGGTACAGGTGTTTGACTGCAGGTCCAGTGAGTTTCAACCATCAAGGTGGTGGGGGAGAACTCAAAAGAGTTTTTCTGACTCCACAAGAGTATGCCTGCACACTTTCACTCTAGAGCGAGTGCATGCACACACACAGAGACTTCAGTATTTTATAACCCTTTCTTCTTCTTTTTTTGTGAAAACCCCAGAAAGGATCCTTGTTATAACCCCTGCCCCCTCTAGAATGCAATAGGTGCCTAATTCCTAATAAAATGTTTTTTTCTATGTGTACATGCTTAAACTGTACACAGGGAGTAGCAAGAGACTAAAAACCCCTTTTCTACTGTATCAGTGTTGGGCAAATACCAGGGTCGTAAGACTAATCTCTTTATCAGCTCAGATGTGGTAAAAAGCCAAGTGCTTAAAATGTGTTATTAGGTTAATCCTTGCCCTACCTTATCCTCTAAAATACCCATCTTAGTTTTCTCATGCAATTTGATACCTATTCAAATTAGGAGTGACTATCTGGCTGAGAAGAAACAGGCCTAGCAACTAGTACAGACAAGGTGTAAGCTGTTTCAGAGTAGGGCTAGAAGAGGGTTCTCAGGAGTCACATGGTGGCTTACAAACTGATCTTAACTCCACTTCAAGAGGACCCAATGCCCTCTTCTTACTCTGCATGCACCAGACACAAGCATGGTACACACAGATATACGCAGACAAAACAGTCATGGGTATAAATCTTAGGACTAGACCATCAGTGGATTGAGACAGGGTCTGAACTCCTGATCCTCCTGCCTCCCAACTCCAAGTGCTCAGATCACATACATACACCAGTATAAGCTACCGTTGTTTGTTTTTGAAACAGGGTCTTGCTCTGCAGGCCAAGTTGATCTGGAATATTCTGATTTTGAATTCATAGCATTTCTCCTGTCTTGGCCTATCTAGTGTGAAGACAGAGGCATTTGATATCATGTCAGGCTGAACACTAATTATAATCAGCTCCAATGGAGCCTAAGATGGTTCAGTGGGTAAAAGTTCCTGTCATCACGCCTGATGACTGGATTCAATTCCTGAGTCCTAACTGGTAGAAAGGAGACTCCCAAGTCATCCTTCCATCTTTATAGGTGTACTGTGGCTCATGTGTGCTAACAGGCAAAAAGCCAAAAGTCCTACTGACCCTGGTATGGTTGCAGCCTAGGCTACAATAGCCAATACCCAGCTTCAAAACAACAAAAACAAAATAAAGTTTCTGTAGCTTTCATTCTTCAAATTCAATAGAAAAATGAAGACTTTCCTTCTCAGGTAAATATCACATACTTAATGATTTCATAAACAAAACATCAAATATCCAACTGACTATTTTAGCAGAGCCCAAGAGTTAAAATTTCCATTCTAATGGCTCAAGATCTTAGTACAAGCGGGATAGAGATGGCTCAGTGGTTAGGAGCACTGGCTGCTCTTGCAGAGAGTCAGGATTCAGAGTTCCTAGCTCCACCATTTAAAAGGATTTTTTTTTTTTTGTCTATTTTAAAATTTTGTATTTATGTTTTTGTTTTTTAATGTTGTATGGTTCAGACACACCAGAAGAGGGCATCCGATCCCATTACAAATGGTTGTAATGTGCCATGTGGTTGCTGGGAATTGAACTCAAGACCTCTGGAATAGCAGTCAGTGCTCTTAAACCACTGAACCATCTCTCCAGCCCTAGCACCACCATTTAAGCTCACAACCATGGGATATTCCAGTTCCAGGGGATCCAATGCCCTCTTCTAGCCTCCAAAGGTACTGCACATGTGGTAGACCCAGATGCAGGTAAAACACTTGTATACATAAATAAATTAGTTACTCTAAGCACACACCAGGTTGACAGATTCCTATGTAGCTAGTTCCAAGTGAAGGCGTAGAGAAGAGCACAGCCGTCATATATATAGAGGCCATTCTCGGCCGTAACCAGTGCATCTTGATAACTAAGCACTAAAAAATAGATGGCTTGGCACGTCACCAAAGTTTGGCAATTTGTGTTTGGTCCTTGGAACTTGTATAAGGATAGGAGAAAGACTCCACAAAGTTGTCTCTGACCACCATGTGACTCATCCCCATTTTCTGAATGAACACTCGATCCCTGTGCACTTCTGTGCACATACCAAAATTTAAAATAGGTGATTAAGATGGTTATAGTGAAAAACATGTATAAATGCAGCATTTTGAGTTTTAAGGCATGATGATCAAGAGTTCCAGGCCAGTCTGGGATACAAGGAGATTCTGCCTCAAAATAAATTATTTTGAAAGAATACATTATTAAAATAAACACTTCCATGATCATTCCAGTCAGTGCAGCCACAGGAGATAGGAAAATTCAATCCAAATGGTTATTTATTCTAAAACTGGAACTACTGTGTCTACATTTTTTGCCAGAATGGTGTAATGAGAACAGGGTAAGAGTTACATATGTAAACAATGACACAGTTACATTTTTAAAAATGGAACCCCCCCTCCCCCGTTTTTTTTACTGGCCACTTCCAAGAATGCTTTACAGGTTGTGCAAAAACATTTACAGGCTCCATGTGGTGTTTGTTTACAAGCTTTTCCATCTACAACTACAACAGACATCTGATAAAACACTAAACAACTCTTTTAAGGAAAACAAAACCAAGGATTCCTCTTATTACCATAATCTACACCCCACACCCGTCCCAATAACATTTCTTTTCATAATAAAAACACAAGACAGAAACAAAATGTAGACGTCCACTTTGATGCAGGAGACCTCCTGAACAGACCCAACAAGGATGTGGCAGTGTCATTCTCCATTCCACTAGAAAAACAGCTTTTTTTTTTAAAAAAAAAAAGACTTTGACTTTTCTGGTGTTGAAAATCAACAGCGAGTATACTCTCTGACCCCTGTTGCCTCAAACTTCAGTGTTAAGTTTCTGCACTTTTGAGGGCTCTACCACCTAAAATCTAGGTCACAGAGTACCGTCAAAGTGTCATTTGTTGGAGGACTAAACATCTGAAGGGGCAGCTTCTGCCTCTGGAAATTAAGTTTCCTATTATAACATAATCTTCTTCTAAGGGGATTTCTTTGGGCTCCAGTTTCTATCTTCCTGCCCTGACATTATAAACAACGCTTTCTCAAACTCCCTGATACCAGCGAGTTACAAAAGATGCAATCATTCCACCCACTGCCACACACAAACCCGTTTGTGGCACCATAAGGGACAAGTGCAATAGAAAAGACACAGTATGAGCACGCGTCTCTCCTCCCAGGCCCACTGCAGACTTGGAAAGAGGTCCTTGAGCAGAACGGTGTGTCCTAACAAACCAGGACTCAGAATGAGGTCTGCACACCCTGAGAAGCCTTGCCTGTGTGGGAAGGACATCAGGACAGGGAAGATTCAAATCTCAGCACAAGTTTAAACAAGAGAACTGCTCAGGCAAGGAAGTGGAAGTGAAGTATGTCCTAGTAGCTCAGCCCAGAGGTTTTCTCACCAGGAAGTGCTGTAGGATGCTGCTGCTGAGTAAGCTTTTAGCTAAGCAAGATGATGATTTAAATTGAAGATCAATATTGAAAGCGCATTGCTATATCCTGCTCACATTCTTGAACCCAACAACCTTTAGCTATTCTGTCAAGAACTGGGAGGGTGTTGTTACAGTTACAAACTATATGATCCCAAATGAAGTCTCTTGATAAGAGGCCTCTCTGGGGACTTGAAGGGAAGCACCCTTGAAGGAATCCTGTTTCAACAAGTTGGGAAAAGGTGTTTCCTTGCACACACCCATACACACATTCACATAGTCTTTCCAAGTTTCTGCAGCCCAACTCAGCTGCCTCCTACCCCCCTCCCCCAACCCCTTTCTACTCACTCTCTACCTGTGTATCAAAACAAAAACAAAAACAAAAAACAGCAGCAGGGCAGAGCCCCCTACATTGTATAAAATAGTTTCACTTCTCAGCACCTGGGCCTGACAGCCCACACCACAGGATTCACCTATATACATATCTTGACGCAGTAAACAAAAGTCTTGCTGCGTATTTCTGTGAGCTGAAACCCTGAGAATCATTCCTTCCCTCACACTTGTAAGAGGCAGGCAATATTAGTAAATGATTCCAGAGATCTCTTGCCTCTATCAACTAGGAAGACAGAGACTAGGGACTGGCAAATCACCATCTTCAGACTAAGGGCTGTGTTCCCACCCTCCTCCAGACTTTACAGGAATTTACTGAATATAATATAGATAGGGACAAAGTATTATGCTCTGCGGTCCCCAAGAGCCCCCGTTCCCCTTGGCCTGGGAATCCTATATACTAGAACCACCCAACTAGCAGTCTCTGTGCCTTAGGCAGACAGCACAAAGGCACAATAAGTGGACAATCTATTACCTCAATAGCCCAAGAAGGAAAGGTTGGTAAAGAAAATACAAACGGTTAGTTGGTGCAAGTGATTGATAACAGCCAATTGTTTATTTCCACTGCCCTGTTCACAGGCACTCCCTCTGCCCCTGCTCCTGTCTCCTCTGTTTGCTCCTAACTGCTAGCAGATTCCCTCATGCTGTTCCCCTTCTCCCCACAACACTCTCCCTTACTGGGCTACCAATCCACCTGTCTTAGAATGCTGGAGGTGTCAGTTTTAGTTCTTTTCCTATCCAGCTGCAGGGTACAGAATAGGCAGCTCTAAGTGCTGCTTTCTGTGCAAATGGTTTTTTGATTACAAATAACCTAACTAGGTTTGAAATGTTTTATAGAATAAGACAATATTTTTTTTCAACAAACTTTAAAAAAAATGTACAGTTTTGTTTCCACTCCCCCCTCCCCCACCCTTACTTGCACACCCTCCCCCCAACCACCCCTCCCTGGCAGCTCAGCCCCACCCCGACAGCCCCTGTTTTCCTTGGTTGTGTTTTAGGGGGTGCCTGGCACCCCCAGAGATTCAGCTTCATGGCTGACAGGCGAAAACAGCAGGGGCTTCACCGATACCCTTGGTAACCGTAGTAATTCCTGTAGTATCGGTCTCTGTCCTGTTGGTGGTGGTAGTAGTAATTCTGCCACTAGAAGAGAGGGAAACCCCATTACTTAGAGCCAGAGCTGGCTGAGGATGAAGAGGCATGACACTCATCCATCCAGCTGGTCCTGTCCCCTTCACCCTCAATCTACCCCAAGATAATACTCACATCCCGGTTGTATTGTCTGTAATAGTCTCTGTATCTGTTGTACTCATAATCTCGACTGTAGAATCGTTCATAGTCACCTCTGTATCGATCATAGAAATTACGGTAGCCCTGAGGAAGGAGAGAGAGGAGTGTTGACGATATATGGGTCTTCAAAAGTACACCCCAGTTTCCCATTACTGAACAAGATATATTTCATCTTGACACTGTAAGCAGGGTAAATTCTTTTCCCGGGTTAAATTCTTCCAGATAAACATATTAAGTGGGCAAAACCCTAAAGCCCTAAGAAAACAGCCCAAACCCCTCTGCTCCCCCAAGTCAATAGGAATGGCTTCACAGCCCAGAGGGAGGAGCAGGAGAGCTGCACTCACCCCTCTGTTTCCAGACTGCCCCCAGTACTGCTGCCCGTAGGCCCGGTTGTCGTAGCCTCGGCGCTGCCCGCCCACTGGAAGAGAAATGGAGAGGGCGCTCAGACAGCTGGCATGGGGTCCTGGCTCCACATCTGAGTGGAAATCAAAAAGCTGGAGCCAAAGGCAATACTACGGGAGGAGGAGGCTTGCTCTGGCCAGGCGCACACACGGTTAATTAAAGCACCAGCCAGGATCTTTTATTAAAAGAGTCTGAGAGGGGAGGGCACAAGAATAGACACAAGAAAACAAAGCCACCCTGATTCTGAAGCTCTCCAATCCTGCAAAAACATCTTAGATGACAAAAGGATACATGGCAGAGTTAGAAACTGCCATTCCAGGATCAGACTCTCAGCCCAGAAAGGGGTCAGAGATGTCTGTCATATAGCCTATACCTATCACTGTACAGAAAGAAAACAAAATCTGCATTAATCAAGGCTAGGAACCAGTTATTCCCAGTGTCTAGGACATAGCTAACACCAAGCACCTTCTGATTTACAGTTGCACACACATAAACACATACTTTAAAAGGAGCAATTATAAATATACACTGGGGATTTAACTGACAAACTAGACATTCTGAGGGAAAATTAATCCCACTAATAACTAACTTCCTTTGTAACACTCTAAAATGAGGAAGAATCCATTCAGTTTTGTCTGCGAAACTGGACTGATTTAATAAAGCCTCAAGTGATCTTAAGATGAGAATTAGATCTCACTGCACATCCTTAAGACTGCAGTGAAGTGGGGAACCAACTTGTTTGCCTGCATGGAAACTAGGCATATGATGAGGCTCTGTACTGTTTCAAGGGATGGTATTTCTGTCCCCAGTAACTATTTTCTGGCTGAAAGACTGTGGGGAAAGTTTATGAAGCAGGGGGTAAAGGGCACAAGAAGAAGAAAGAAGCTTTATCAGGAAGGCTGCTCACTGTGGGCAGCCAGGTCTCCAGGACTCACCATAGCCTTGGCCTCGGCTTCGGTTCTGCCGGTTTCTCTTGTTGCGGTTGTTCCGGCGGTTTGTACGCTTCTCAGAGGGGGGCAGTAGCTTCCTTGCTTCCTCCTTGTATTTAGTAACAATGGGTTGAGCTTCCTCCTTTTCCAGCTCCCCATATGTCACCTCATCCATATAGTCGCATTTCTCAGGTAGAGAGAAGTTGGCTATAAGAATAAGAAAGAAGCTTGTGGGCCTAGAAAGTGCACAGACAGGGTAAGAATGCATGAAAATCTACCAGAGGAAGCATACTTTAGTTTTGGGTGGTGTCTTAGTCAGGGTTTCTTTTCCTGCACAAACATCATGACCAAGAAGCAATTGGGGAGGAAAGGGTTTATTCGGCTTACACTTCCATACTGCTGTTCATCACCAAGGAAGTCAGGACTGGAATTCAAGCAGGTCAGAAAGCAGGAGCTGATGCAGAAGCCATGGAAGGATGTTCTTTACTGGCTTGCTTCTCCTGGCTTGCTCAGCCTGCTCTCTTATAGAACCAAGACTACCAGCCCAGGGATGGTCCCACCCACAAGGGGCCTTTCCCCCTTGATCACTAATTGAGAAAATGTCTTACAGTTGTATCTCACAGAGGCATTTCCTAGACTGAAGCTCCTTTCTCTGTGATAACTCCAGCTGTGTCAAGTTGACACAAAACAAGCCGGTACAGGTGGTTTGGGGGATCAAACCAGGGCTTTGCAAATGTTAATTAAGAGCTCTTTCACTGAGCTCTATCAAGTTTTTGTTTTGTTTTTCACTTTGAGACGTAAGTTATAAGGCCTTAATTACCTTGGCCTCTTGCCTCTTCGGGAACAGCATTACAGTTTTGAGTCTACACCCAGTTATTTATTTATTGAGACAGGAGCTTTCTACATAGCCCAGGCTATCCTGGAACTCACTATGTACATCTGGCTTCAAATCTAGAGATTCACCTCTCTGATGGGATAAAAGAAGCACCATGCCCAGCTTTGTTGTTAATAGTCTATGTCTAAATCACACTGCTCCTTTGCAGACAGGGTCATCCATCGAATCCAGAACTCACCATTCTTCTGTTGGCACCCTGCTCAATCAGTGGGATTTCAGAAGTACACAGGGTTCCTGGCTTGTTATCTGGGTATGTGAGTACTGGGATCAAAACTCCAAGCTCCAAGGGCTGAGACAGGTTAGCTCTTATGTCTTTTTTAGACATAAGGCCTCATGCATCTCAGGGTGGTCTGAATGTTTCTACCTCCTGCCTTCTGAGAACTGGGATTACAATTATTGCTGTTGTTACCATTCTTTTTTTTTTTTTTAAAGATTTATTTATTTATTATATGTAAGTACACTGTAGCTGTCTTCAGACACTCCAGAAGAGGGCGCCAGATCTCGTTACGGATGGTTGTGAGCCACCATGTGGTTGCTGGGATTTGAACTCTGGACCTTCGGAAGAGCAGTCGGGTGCTCTTACCCACTGAGCCATCTCACCAGCCCCCTGTTGTTACCATTCTTTGCTTCTCTTTTTTTCCTCCACTCCTTTGAAATAGCTTTATTATGTATAACTCCGGCTGGACTTTCGCTTGCTATACAGTTTGTGCCCACTTCAAACTCAAGATCTTCCTGGCTTATCCTCCCCAAGTGACAGGACAACAGGTCTGTTCATCACAGCAAGCCAAGCCTAACACTTTCAAAGCTTAACTTAGTAATGCTCTAAAATGTGCTAAGCTCATACCAACTCATCCTTAAACAAACTAACTGCTTTTTTGAGACATGGTCTCATGTAGCTCAGGCTGGCCTGGAACTCCCTTATATACCTGAGGATGACCTTAATCCTCCTGCTTCCAATCTCACAAGTACTGAGATCATAGGTAAGTATCACCATGACTTTCTCCCCCTTTGTAAAGGCAGGGCCTGGTCTGTTCATATAGCCCAGGATGATCTAGAACTCACAACAACCTTCTTGCCTCAGCCTTCTGAGTGCTAGGCAAGTGCTCCTATGCCTAAACACAAACTTTCTTTTCCCTAAATTGCAATAGCACCAGATAACGGGCTATCTGGAAACTAGACTTATAAGTTCTTAAGTAATCTGCAACAGATTCGCAGTGAGCTATCAGGAACACAGGCTAAATGTAATCGAGAAAGTTTTGGTGTTACTTAGAAAAAAATTGATCTCAGGAGAGATAACTCAATAGTTAAAGCACCTTGTTGTCCTTGTAGAGGACCCAGGCTCAGTTCCCAGCACCCATACAGTACTTATAACCATCTCTAATTGCAGTTCAGGGGCTCCTGATGCTGTCTTCTGACTTCCAAGGGCACCACCATGCACACATTTAATACATATACGTAGGCAAAATACAGAAATAAAATAAGTAAACCTAGAGAGAGAAGGATGGGGAGAGGGAGAAGAATGTTGTCTTATGTAGTCTGCCTGGCCTATAACTTCCTGTCTAGACCAGGTTGTTCTCAAGTTCATAAAGATGTACTTGTCTCTGCCTCTGCTAGGATCAAAGGCAAGCACCACCCATGCCTGGCCAAGAAGTAACATTATTAGAGCTTCAAGCTGGGACTGAGGGTATAGGTGAGGGTATCACACTTGCCTCACATGTACAAGGTCCTGGGTTTCAATTCTCAGCGCAACCCACTCCATATATACACACAGTTACACAAACAGGCTAAAAGCATCTCCTTGCCACTAAAGGCCTCTCATCTATCAGTTACACACATGATGGCCAATTATACCATCTGCCTGTATTTGGACATCAAGTTCATAAACTGTGTCATAGTGAATTTGATCTCAATTATGATTCTCAGATTAATCCAGTTATCTGTATCTTATAAAACTGCACTAAATTCCTCCAAGTGCCTGAATATTTGCCAGGGTATGTTAAAATTAATTCTTATAAATTCTGCTCCCGATCATAGATATGAGAATTGACTCCCACAGCTAGGGGTTATGAGTTTCCATAGCCAGCAGTTCACAGGGTAAGTGGGGCGCCATAAGCTAAAGGAAAAACGATGAAAAATATGATCTAAGGAGAAGAACATGAAGCAAAAACAATCAACATATTTAACACTGCCTTGAAAAGACAGTACACTCAGGCAAATACCAAATCAAGAAAATAAGCAAAAATGAAAACAAAACATAAAGCTATTAGCACACCAGAAATTAAGGCACAGAAGAAAGACAACTTTTACCTATCACTACTGTATTTAAATCTAAGCCCTAACAATCATCCTCGCCATTTTCATGGAGTATCAATCCTAATTTTACAATTTTAGTTATGAGGGTGAAGTTCATTTCATATGCTGATATTTCCCAATGACTAGGGCAGTGCTGGACAAATAAGTAAATACCTCTTGAAATCCCTGACTCAAGCTCCTCCTTTACCTCAAGTATCTTGTGTGGATTTAAACATCTCATTTATCACATCTCATTTATCACTCTACCATTTTTTTTTGAAACAGCCTCTCATTTAGCTCAGATTAGCACCCAACTCCTTATTCTCTTGCCTTCATCTTCCAAGTGCTGAGATTAGAGGCATGCATTACCCTGCCTTTTTTCCAACCCAAAATATGGTCCTACTGTATCAGGATGGTCTCTCCTAATTCCTAATCTTCTTTCCTGAACATCTCAAGGGCCAGGATTACAAGCACGTGCTGCCATGTACAGTTATTTACCCCTTTGCTCTCTACCCGTTAGTTTACCTACAGTGGTTGTAACTATTAAATTGCTTTTAAATTTACACCTTAGATGTGGAGAGTCACTCTTGGTGATCAGCAGGGCTGCACTAACCAGGGAGTGGATTCTCTAATCCATGAAATTTTAGCTCACCTTTCATCTCCAGCATTATAGACTCAGGCACATCATCTCCCTCCACTTCTTTCCTCAACTCCAGCCTCCTCTTCCAATCTTCCTCATTAGGAACAACTACCACCACCTTCCTGGAGAATGTCTTGAACAGCAATAACTTCCTTCGTTGGCCAGAGTTGTACACATTACACTAGTAATAGGAGTAATAACATGTTTAAGGTTAAAAGTCACTACTCAACTTATGAAAGAAAACTTTCTCTTTTATAACTAAAGCATCAGATTAGAAGTCAATACACAGTTTTCTTTAATAATAATCACTATTATCATTGCGTTGTGGTAATCAGGACCAAAACTAGAGCTCTGCATATGCTAGGAAATTGCTCTACCGGTGAGCTATAACCCCGACTCTCCTTTAATTTTTGAGATACTACTTGACAAATATTATTTCACATATTAGGAAAACTGAAGTTAGAGAGGTAAAAGACTTGTCCAAAAGCTAGGAGAGACTGAAGAATTCAAATGAAATGAATGAATCCAAATCTCCTTTCTCTCCATCTACCATCTGAGTTCAGACACTCTCAGTAAACTGTATAAGTTAAAGTATATTACGTAACTCACAAGCAGAGAGCCATTAGGTAACCTGAGTCTATTCCTTAATTCAGCTCTACATGTGATCCCAGACTAACTTTAAAATAGATATAAATTTTCATCTCTGGATCTCCTTTACAACTAGATCCCCTGAATGTCTGTATACCTGATCAAGAATAAAATTCCTCTTTGATCGTGAAGCAATCTGGACCAGCTTACTAAGGCACTGGGAGGCTTGCTGAACTAAGAGGTCTCGGCTTTTGGGGTCCATCTCTGGCTCCTCAAGTCCCTTCATCTGAGGAGTGAGAGATACAAAGAGTTACACAGCAAGTTTAAGAGTCCAAAAGTCAACTATTCAAATTCTACAAGTGTCACATGAACTCATCCCACTGTTACTTTCCTGTAGTAGTCACTTCTATATTTAACCTGGATTTATTTCAGATTGTATGTTTGCAGCAATTTGACAATCCAGGAGAGGTGGGGCATATCTTAACACACTGACAGTGTGTGGTGTCTTTGTTCACCCCCATCCCTGACTAAGAACAGGCAATCAGAGATTTTCAACGTCTCCACAGCAAACACCATCGCTGACTAATGCCCCCCCACGTCTCAGCAACTGACCCGCATTTGAGTGAGAACAGTCTCAGCTCCCAGGACGTTGTATCTCCTCTCAGGGTTTTCTTTTGCGTATTTCAGTGCCCACTGGGTCTTTCCAGATCCAGGAAGCCCCACCATCAGAATCACCTGCAAGTAAAACAAACAGGAACAAAATAAAAATCAATCAATTTTATAAAATCCAACTTTCTTTAGAAAATCTTGTTATATTTTCCCTATCCAAGTTTGAAAGTACATATCCACCACTCTCCTAAAGCATGAAGCCTATACTTGCGCATACCTCACATTCCTCTATGGTCTTGGGAGGGACTGCAGTCCGCACACGTTCCTCAACAGGCACAGCATGGATGAACACAAACTCTTCTGGTGGTGGGAAAAAGGGCTCCTCCTTCTGACCAAAGTTTAACTCTATGACACAATTCTTGCAAAGGACGTGGGGTAGAAGGGCTCGATCTGCCAGAGACTCCTTGCTAATTCGGAATGCCACACCCAAGTCTTCTCCATTCTTGGAGAAGGAAAGCTCAACTTCTTCAGTCTCAAAATTCTACAAGGACAGAAGCACAAGAGCACTTGCAGGTTGATAGGTTTTAAGGACAATGAAGTATTACCACTTATTTATTTATTTTCTAATGTTAGGAGGATGGAGAGATGGGTCAGATAGGAGAGAACTGTCCTGACTTCCACATAAATACTTTGATATGCACCCTCTCCCACAAATAAATGTAAAAATAAGCAAATAAATGAATGCTGGGGCTATTGCACATCTCAAATAAGCAAGCAATGCATCAAATGTATAAAAGTCCATACTTGGTAGGAAGCACAGCAGAATCCTCTTAGCCTTTTATCTACCCTTTGCTACAAATTTACAATTTTCAGGAACACTCACAGCAAAACAGCCAATAACATCATTCTCCCCAAAAGTCTGGCCAAATTCCTCAAACTGCCCGTTTTCTGCCTTGAGTCCTCTTCCATCAAAACCATAGGAGAACTCATCTTCACCTAGGAGAGCCAACAATCAATTACCCACTGCAATGTTTCCAGAGGAGGCAATATGGTAACAAACACAAACAAGAAGTTACAAAATCACCTTACCAAGCTGTGAACAGGAAAAATCAACAGACCACCCAACTCTAAGGAGAGAGACTTCTGTGCAGCCTTCTTTCATTGGGAGATTCTGAGTTACCTGGTCAAGTCAGAAAATGAATTCTTAGGTCTATGACAAATGCAGGTACAAAGTCAAGAGTTACAAAGATAAGATTCATATACAAATTGGAAAATAAAAAAATCTCAGCTCAATACTAGAAAAAGAACTTTTACTAAACCTAAATCAAAGTTTGTGGGCCTGGGACCAAAGCTCAGGGATACAGCGCCTAATATGTACAAGGCACTAAGATCAATCATACCAGCACATAAAACAAACAACAAGCCGGGCATGGTGGCGCATACCTTTAATTCCAGCACTTGGGAGGCAGAGGCAGGCGGATCTCTGAGTTCGAGGCCAGCCTGGTCTACAGAGTGAGTTCCAGGACAGCCAGGGCTACACAGAGAAATCCTGTCTTGAAAAAACAAACAAACAAAAACCAAACAACAAAACAAAGTCATAAGAGTCAATTTGTTGTTCAGTGTTAAGGGTATGTTCAAGCAGGCTGCCCTTTCTGCACTAATGAAATGGTGGATAGGAGTCTAATACACAGTTTAAATTAATAAACAGTTAAGAATGACTTACCTTGGCTTCAAAGCATACTTTTCCCTTTGTTACTCCATAAGTACTTCTTGCCCCAGACCAAAGGGTAGGGAATTTTTCTGAGAAGAGCGGCTGGCCTCCGTATCGGTCTTTGCTTATTTGAAAATGGAGATCCGAGGTATCTGTTAAAGAGGATGCAGCTGGTTTACTACAACGTTCAACACTGAAAAGTGCTGAGCAAACAAATACAAATACAGTCCAGGTACCCACACTACGAAATTTTACTCTCAAAAGTCACTTTTAGATCACTCCAGAAGCTAATGCAGGAGGATCACAAGTTGGAATCCAGCCTGAAATACACAACAAAGCCCTATCTGAAAAAACAAAGCAATCTTTATACATACACGTGTCCAGGTTCACAAGCGTCTGATCCTCCTCTTCATCTTTTGCTTCTTCTTCTGGAGGTGGTGGGGACTTTGAGCTACAGGTAGGAAAGCAAATGCAATATAACCAACGCTACCTCCTTTGTCTGTGAGGCATCTGTGTGGCACTGTCCATTTTAAACTATTAGTGAATTACCAAATTCCAGCAGACAGCTTCTTTCAGTCAATGAGAAAAGGGAATAGGAGTTTCCATCATAGATTTATTTACTCTAAAACTTATGCCTGTAAGGACCTAGTCCAGTTTTCAATCCACCCCTCCTTCCACACTGCAATCAACAATAGGAATACCAAAAGCAGAGCAGACACTCCCATCAAGGGAGTGTTTCCCTCACCGGCTGTGGTAAGCCTCCTCTCGGAATTCATAGTAAGCTCGGCCATGTTCATCCTTCTCATCCCGCTGTCTCTTTACCCCCCGCCGCTCACCATCTGAGCCTGCTGGTTTTGACTTTTCACTATCTTGGTCATCTCCTACAAAAGGGAGGGAAAGAAAATCAGTAGTTTTTATACTGGAGCGTACAATGAGCTCAGAACTAAGAGAATCTAAGTTAAATTTAGGAAACTGAGGGTATCTAATTGAGACAAAGTGTTCCTATTATATCCATGTTTTATTTCCAAATTTCAAAATCACTGGTTAAGATGGGCGGGGGGTGGGGGTGGGTTGGGATGGAAACCACTATGGGCTTATTAAATTGGTCAATTTCCCCATTCTAAATTTATCTATTTCAATCAAGCCAACCTGGCACATCTCCCCACTGATATGATAGAAAAGCATCCCTTAAGTTTTTAAAAACCTTCACAGGTGAATTTCAATTCTCATCAGATCTGGATTTATGGCAAGTACTTAATGACTATTTTCTAGCACTTTTCAGCAGCTACTTGACACAGAAATCTCACATTTTCTTTAAGAGACTGCCTTTTCTGCATTAAAATGCACAGTCTTACAATGGCAGGTGTATTTTTAACAGGAACTTGAAAGTTACCAGAGAAATTCTTAGGTCACAAGCAAACCATAAATAACACTGCATCTCTACTGCATGAAATTTGGGGCAGGAAGGTGGTGTTATATATTAAGTAACATTCTTTTGTTGTTGTTTCTTCTAGACAGGGTCTCACTATGTAGTTCTGCTTGCCCTAAAACTCACTATTTAGATCAGACTGGCCTCAAACACTGAGATCTGCCTGTCTCTGCCTTCAAGTGCTGGGACTGAAGGCCTGTGACACCAAACCTGGCAGTAACATTATTTACACGGAGTAACACATGGAATTTTTCCTTAGGCTTTGATGTTTTGAAGGCTTAAGTGTTTTCAACAATTCCTTTAAAACACTCCCTTATTCTTCAATGCTTTTTATCTGCTATTTAGGATAACACAAATTAAGGGTTATGTAATAGGACTTCAGTCCCAGGACATCAGACACAACAAAAACCCCAAACGCTATACTTTCCATACAATCATTGTAAAATAGATTCCAATTTTATAACACTAAGATCCAGAACAAAAACCAAGAAACAACGAAACAGTACAAAAAACTCTAAGGCAAAAAAAACCTACTTGGAAGTAAAACTCAGAAGCAGCTCTCCCTCCTCTGATAGTCACTATAGGTTAACTCTAACCATGCAAGCATTTCAAAAGGAGAAAGTCATTAACTCCTGGGGGAAGTTTCCACAAACCTACCACAAGGTTACTCAAAAGGTCCACTAGAACCCCTCAATCATTTCAGCTCAGTTAGGTAGGAGCCTTAAGGGCACCAGTGTAGAATAAGTCTATAAATATGCTTATTTACAGCCTGGACAGGAGACTTAAAATATAAACACAACAGGGACAAAGTAAAAAGCCCCAGTCAAGTAACTAACATTGTACTAAAATGTTACTAGACTAAGTTTCTCTTTGCTAGTTAATGATTAAACCCAAAAGGCTCACACACTGTCTCCGACGGCTTAAGCAGGAAGGAGCAAGGTTAGATATCCAGAGTCTCTTTGAAGACTAACTTGGGTTTGACAGAGCAGCATTTCACGGACTGTTTATTGCTTAGCGTTTTTAAGGTAAGGAACGAACTGTCAGGCCTAAGCTTCCAACTGGTCTCGGGAGAGCGCCAATTTTTCAGCATATTTGCTGCTAAAGGTATTCAGCTAAAGAGGGGTGGGCACCAGAAGACTGATCCACAGGTAGCTCGAACGCAACACACACACACACACACACACACCCCACTTCCATCCACTAACACCAAGGAACCACGTTAGGCAGGAACCTCCCTCCTGCAAACAGTGTAAAGACAAGACGCCCAAACCTTCAAAAAGATGGACAGCGGATGAAAGCCACCTTCCCAGGAGAATCTCATCAAACAGCCACTAGAACAGTGCATTTTCGGGCAAGTGGAAACAAGGAATCAGATAGCGCGGTGCAGGGTGGGGTGCTGGATCGGAGACGCACCCGGCAGGTCGAAGCCCCGCTCGGCTGCCAGTTCCTCACCTTGTTCCTCTACGGCCTTGTCACCCGGTGCCTCGGATCCCGGAGTCTCGTCTCCGCTCCGTTCCTCCGGCCCGTCTTCCTCCCCCTTGCCGTTGTCATGCTCTTCGCCACCATTTACCCCACCTGACCCAGCCGTGGCCTCCGCCGGTGTGTCGGAAGCTTCGGACTCGGCCTCCATGGCTGACGTCTCCGGGGGCTCCGGAGGCGGCTGCGCGGCCTGGCCCAAAGCCTGAGCAGGTGGTGGTTCCTCGTCTTCGTCCTCAAGCAGCGCCTCCTCGTCCTCCTCCTCCTCCTCGTCGTCCTCCTCTTCGTCCCCGCCCGGGCCTCCGCCCGACGCGGCCACAGGCCGAGGCTCCGCCTTGCAGGCCCCACCGGGCCCGGCCCCACCAACGCCGGCCTCGTCCTCTAGCATCTCAGCATCCAGTGCCTCCTGAAGACGCTGCGCCAGATCCATTTTGAGGCCGCGCGAATCCAGGCCCCGCCGCTGAAGCTCCGACCGCAGCTCGGTCACTTTCAGCCGCTTCACCTCCATCGCCGCCGTCGCCTCCTCCGCCTCCCGCCGCCTCCTCCCCTGCGAACTGTCGACCGAGCCCGACCGCGCAGGCGCCGCCGCCGCCCGCCTCCGCCTCCCGCGCCAGCACTGAGCCCGCGCTAGCAAGCGCACGCACACAGAGGCAGAGGCCGCGCTGTCTTCGCGGCGTGTTTATGTCGCCTTCCTCCTGCCCTGCCCCTTTCGGCTCACTGAGCGCAAACGAGACGGCGAGGAGCAGCTTCCGACACACTCAGTACTCGACCGCGGGGGAGTGCGCGCCGAGGACGACGGAGTTCCCTCACTTCCCCTCCCTCCTCTCAGAGATCCGGGCCAATCAGCGCAGGCGGCCTAACCGCGCAGCCGCACAGGGGCCTGAGTCGGGCAAGGCTGGCTGCGGCTCAAGTGCCTCGTAGCACGGAAGCGTGAGCGCGCTCCTCTTTCCGTACTTCAGTTGTAGGCTCTGCGCAGTCGCGCCGGAGTCCCGCCCATCTCACGTCTCTTACTTCCTGCCCGCTCCCAATTACCGGAGCACCCTAGGTCTTACTCGATGCTTACTCTTGCTTATTCTTTGACTGTAACTTCTGAGACTAGTAACCGAAGCCAAGCTGGAAGGATGGGCGGTGCAGGGTTTTCGTAGCCAGTAGGGAAAGGCCTTTCCAGCATCAAGGGAGAGAGAGAGAGAGCGAGCAATGCCGGGACCTCTTTCTGTGCTTACACATCTACCCAGCAACAGAGGCGCCAACCCCACCCCTTCCTTCTCTCGTTGGCTAGCTTGAATCGTAGTCTGTTGCTCTGATTGGTCATCCGATATCGTGCGGCTTTTTTTCCTATTGGAGAAGTGGCCGGGAATTTTTTTTTTTCCGGGTTGGTCCGCTGGGGAGGCGGGGCCGGTTCTGCGGGATTACTTTTCTAGACTCCTTTCTGATTGGGTGGCATGACGCAATGCGCGCGCCCCGTTAGAGGCTAAACTCCTGGCAGGTCTGGTCTCTTCCTCTCTGTGCTCCTGCAACTTAAACCGAATTCCTGGAGGAGTCTTCCGGGTTTGGGCCTGCACTGTGGTGCGGTTGTTGGGCACAGGGCTTACGGCCTCTTGTGCCTCACTTGTGGACTGGAGACTCAGGCCTCACTCACTTCGGTTCCTCAATTAACAGCAGAACCATCAACAAATGTTTGTTGGATAAGGACAAATAAAGAGATTGGAAAGGAGCGAAGCCTTTTTGACTTGTTTCACTTGTTCCCGCCTACTCCATCTTCTTCCAGGTCAGGGGGTGTGCCTCAGAGAAAGAAGGAAACGAATTTTGCGGGCGGTCACACATTTGGAACGTTTAGTCGGGCCTTTGGATTTCCCTAGTCTCTGTAATCACGCCGGGATCTCTTCTAATGGAACTCATTTGGTCTATGGCTTCACTATCCTCACATCATTCCTTTTTTTAGTTTGCGGTACTTCTGGAAACTGAAAACTACCACAGGAGAATAGATGGGACTAGTAAAAACAGCAAAACCCAAATCCCTGCGAGCTTCTTGCTTACGAAATCAATGCTCTAATCATTTATTTTGATCCTATACTACTGCTTCAGTTTCTCTTTCATTTAACAGTTCCAACAGTCATGGAGAAGCGCCTTCAGGAGGCTCAGGTATACAAGGAGGAAGGAAACCAGCGCTACCGGGAAGGAAAGTACCGAGATGCTGTGAGTAGGTACCATCGAGCTCTTCTTCAGCTGCGGGGTCTGGACCCAAGTCTGCCTTCCCCTCTATCTAGTCTGGGACCTCAGGGCCCAGCTCTCACACCGGAGCAAGAAAACATACTGCACACCATCCAGACCGACTGCTACAACAACCTAGCTGGTAAGTATGGGACGAGCGTGGGCAGAGAATCAAGACAATACCGCAGGGCCGGGCAGTGGTGGAACATGTCTTTAATCCCAGTACTCAGGAGGTAGAGGCAGTTCGAATACAGAGTGAGTTCCAGGACAGTCAGGGCTACACAGAGAAACCCTGTATCAAAAAGCAAAACCAACAAAAAAGATAGAATCTTCAAGCCCTGTGAACATTGGAAGATGTTCTTTTTCACTGCCACCTGGTTATTTAGCAGTCGATTGAAACCTGTTTCCAATTTGTAGAGTATTCTAAAAGCAAGCGGGATTTCACAAACCTCACCTGAAACTACTTCCTGTGCTCTAAACCCCAGATATCTTGATTTAGTGGACCTAGAATGGGACTACCAATGGGTTTATTTGGAGGAATGATGCTAACACCTGTAATTCCAGCACTGGAGAAGTCCAAGTAGAAAAATGGCTTCAAGTTTGAGATCCAGACTAGCCTCTGATGTGTGGTACCCTATTTCAAACAAGTAAGAATAAATTGAAGCCGGGCATGGTGGCGCACGCCCTTTAGTCCCAGCACTTGGGAGGCAGAGGCAGGCGTATTTCTGAGTTCGAGGCCAGCCTGGTCTACAAAGTGAGTTCCAGGACAGCCAAGACTACACAGAGAAACCCTGTCTCAAAAACAAACAAACAAAACAAAACAAAAAAGAATAAATTGAAAAATGGAGATAGTCCTGGGGATGTTTCGGTTAAGGGATGGTTACATAGGACTCATAGTTGTGACATTTATAACGTAGAATGTCAGGTATTTAGGTCACTACACATTGATCTATGTAAGTGTCACAACAGTTCTTTCAGATTAGTCTAAGGAAATCATCAAGGATCTAGTAATGAGTAGATTTAAATTATACCCAGACAAACAGCCTTAATTCCCAGAGCTTAAATGCTTCTTGCAATACTCTTGTGCCCTTTAAAACACAGAAAATGCACTAAGGAATTTGCCAAAGATCACCTTTCTTAGAGAAGCCTTCAGTCATGAAACCACAGTTTAATTTCACTTATTCTCTAGCAGTTTCATTTTCTTCAAAATATATTTAAAATTTCAATTGCTTGTGTATGCTTTCCACTTTGTGGTGCCCTGGCAGAATTTAATCATTGCGTGAACCCAGTTGCTCCTCAGTAGAGATCAGTGAAGCCTTACATCCTAGGGTACTTTCCCTAAGCTGGTAAAATCCCGCCTCAAAGCTGGGGCCCGAAGGTAGAGCGGCACAATAGGATTGAGTGTGTTGTATCTTATCCAGTGTCCTCACTAAGCTGTTAAACCAGCTCCCTCCTCTCTCAAGCTCAAAGACCTCTCCCTTCTAATGTCTGTGGAAGGGATTTCCTTTGTTTCTTGGGTTGCTAATGGCTTTCCTACCTCAACCAACACCTCCACCCCTGATGGCTAGCATTACTGAAAGATATTTCTCGTGAAATCTGTTTTGGCCATGATGTGATGTCCAATCAAACCTGGGGGTGGAGCACTTTATTATTTAGACTAAACAAGTTTAGAGAGATGGCCCAGTAGTTAGGAACACTGGCTGCTCTAGCAGAGGATCAGAGTTCAATTCCTTACTTTTTTTTTAATTTTAAAAAATAATTATGAGGGGCTGGAGAGATGGCTCAGTGGGTAAGAGCACCCGACTGCTCTTCCGAAGGTCCAGAGTTCAAATCCCAGCAACCACATGGTGGCTCACAACCATCTGTAACGAGATCTGGCGCCCTCTTCTGGAGTGTCTGAAGACAGCTTATAATCAATAAATAAATCTTTAAAAAAAAAATAAATAAATAAATAAATAAAAAATAATTATGAGCTGGGCATGATGGCTCACACCTTTAATTCCAGCACTAGGAAGGCAGAGGCAGGCGGATTTCTGAGTTCAAGGCCAGCCTAGTCTACAAAGTGAGTTCCAGGACAGCCAGGGCTACACAGAGAAACCCTGTCTCAAAAAACCAACCAAAAAAAATTATTTTATTTTTAATTATGAATAATCTTTTTGTATGTGTCTGTGGGTATGTGCACTTGTCAAGGCAGATGCCTATGATGTCCAGAAGAGGGCAGCAAATTCCCTGGAGGTGCAGTTACAGGTGGTTATGAGCCATTCAATGTGGGTGCTTGAAAGCAAACTTGGGCCCTCTGCAAGAGCAATATGTGTTCTTCACCACTGAGTCACCACTCCATCCCCTTTACTTTTACTTTCGGTGGTGGTGGGGATTGAACTCAGAACTTAAATATGCCAGGCAGTCAGTCAGTCTACTGAGCCACAACCTTTCTTTAAGGCAGAACATTGCTTCCTCAAAGATCACCCACAGTGACACACTTCCTCCAACAAGGCACCACACCTCCTAACGTGTCTCCAGTAGAGTCACTCTCTGATGATTAAGCATTCAAACATATATGAACCTATGAGGGCCAGCCAGTCTTTTTTAACCCACCACAATGAGGATGACCTTGGGTTCTTTTTTTTTTTTTTTTTTTGGTTTTTCGAGACAGGGTTTCTCTGTGTAGCCTTGGCTGTCCTGGCACTCACTTTGTAGACCAGGCTGGCCTCGAACTCAGAAATCCGCCTGCCTCTGCCTCCCGAGTGCTGGGATTAAAGGCGTGCGCCACCACGCCCGGCTCGACCTTGGGTTCTTAATCCTCCTGCCTCTACTTCCCAAGAGTTGGGATTACAGATATGCACCATTGTGCCATGTTAGAGTTTTAAATAAAAAAATAAAGTATGGGGACTGCAGTGATGGCCTACTGGTTAAAAAGTACTTACTGCTGTTGCAGAGCACTTGGGTGTGGTTCAGCAGCCACTCACATAGCTGCTCATATAGTCATCTGTAACTCCAGTTCCAGGACCTGATGCCCGTCATGACCACTTTGGGCTCCTACATGCATATGATCCACATTTACACACACACACAAATGAAATAAACTTGATGTATTTATTGTGTATGCACATATACTCAAGCATGACGTGATACACACACAGGTTGTGAGTGTGAAAAGAAAGTTGTGTGAGTCTTCTCTTCCCTGGGAATCAAGTGCAAGTCATGAGCCTTGGGAGCTACACGCTTTACCCACTGAGCCACTGGCCAGCCACAACGTGTGTATCTCTAGTTCCTAGATGAGGGTATGGCCATAGAGACACTTGAGCTTTAGTTGAATAAATGAATGCCGTGAGCTGAGCAGGAATCTCTCGTGTATAATAAGCCCTCCTCCTTTTCCCTTTAACTTGGTCCACTAGCCTGTCTCCTCCAGATGGAGCCAGTGAACTATGAACGAGTGAGGGAATACAGTCAGAAAGTCCTAGAACGACAACCCGATAATGCCAAGGCCTTGTATCGGGCTGGAGTAGCCGCCTTCCACCTGCAAGACTATGACCAGGCTCGACACCACCTGCTTGCTGCTGTCAATAGGCAACCTAAAGGTAAGTGAGTAGGAACATTAAAGAGATGAGCATATATAAAATTGTCAGTACAAAGAAGTGATGAGTGATGAGGACGGTAGTGCTAATTGCTGTGTAATTGACATGGCACACTGTATACATCATGTATTGAACTATATGCACCATTTGCATTATTATGTACAGCTATTACAAAGCAACAGAAAAATACTTCTTAAAGAAAAAGAAGGGGTAGGGATGGATAGGGGTGGGTGTGTGTGTGTGTGTGTGTGTTAGTTGGTAGGCATGCACAAAGCTCTGATTTCAATCCTCAGCACTGCATAAAAAGCATATGTAGTGGTGTGCATGCCTGTGGTCCCAGCACTTGGGAAGCAGAGGCAAGAGGATAAGTGTCTGTTAGTTACATAGGGAGTCTGAATATGGCTGGACTATATATATATGTGTGTGTGTGTGTGTGTGTGTGTGTGTGTGTGTGTGTGTATGTGTATATATATATATATTAAACTTCATATTATTTTAAAATTATACTGGGCCAGGCATGGTCACACATGACTCTAATCTTAGCATTTGGGAGGCAGAGACAGGACTTTTGTGGGATTTTTGAGGTTTTTTGGTTTTTACTTCTTTGGTGTGAGGTGGGGGTTGGAGTGTGGCAGCCAGAGGATGGCTTGTAGGAACTGCTTCTCTCTTTCCACTGTGTGGGTTCTGCTTGTCAGCCTGGCTGGCAGCAAATGCCTTTACCTACTGAGACATTTTGTTAGTCCATGATTTTGTTCTTTTGAGACAGGGTTCTCCCTTCATTGCCCAGGCTAGCCTGCAGCAGCATCCCTAGTGCCAGCCTCCCTGAGGAGTGCTAGCTTTACAGGAGTTTACCGCCTCACTCAGTATACTCCTGTGCTCTTGTTTCCACAGGAAAGCAACTATTAGTCCTGTCTATGTCCTTAGGAATATTTATGCTTAAACAGGCATATGCGTTAATATTCCCTGTATCAGCTCTATAGACCAATGGTTTATATATACAAGCCTGTTTCTGTTGATTTTGCTGTGTTATAGATCAAATGTAGGGCCTTGTGCCTACCCTGCAAATACTCTACCCCTGTGACATCCCAACCAGTTTATTCTGTATATGTAAAATATCTACTACCACCCTACCCCTTTTCTGTTTTGCCGCTGGGAACTATACTCGGGACATTAACACCTACCAGGTACTGCACCCACGTCCTTTTAGTTAAATTAACTAATTTATTTACTTTGGAGTTTTGTGGGACAGAATTTCACTAGAGATCAAGCTGGATTGAACTTGGCCATCTGAATACTGGCATTATAATTGAGCGCTACCATAATGGAGATTTTAGGAACTTTTTTGTTTCTTTTTGTTCTGTGTGTGTGTGTGTGTGTGTGTGTGTGTGTGTGTGTGTGTGTGTGGAGACAGGATCTCCTGTAACTCAGGCTCACCTCAAGCTCAGTTTGTAGCACAGGCTGGCCTTGAACTTCTGATCTTCTCCTCTACTTCCCAAGTGCTAGTTTAACAGATATGTACCACTATACCCATTTAGGAGTTTTATTTTAAAGCTCCTACCCTTTATAGAAAAGAGTGTTAATGGATCCCTGTAAATGAACTTGATCATCGCTGTTCAGCCTACTCTCCAGACAGGAGCTGGCCTTTTGCTCTACATAGTATTTTATCATTGAGCTCAGGTAACTCCAGGTGTGACTTAGAAAAATAAGCTACTAACTGGGAGAATTTCAGATTTGGCACTCAGTTTTCAGTACAGAAAGCACACTGAAGCAGATGGCAGGTTCATTTCTATATCATTTCTGTATTGTTGGTTTAACACTGAATATGGTGTTGTTCTCTTTGCCCCCCATTTTATTTTTTTGACAGGGTCTCTCTTCTTTTTCCTAGCTGTTCTAAAATTCACTGTGTAGACCAAGTTTACCTCAAACTCGGGTCCAATTGCCTCTGCCTCCTCTGTGCTGAGCTTAAGGCCACCAAGTCTGGTGCTTTCCTTTTTTCGTTCTTTTTTTTTTTTTTTTTTAAAGATTTATTTTATGTTTATAAGTACACCATTGCTCTCTTCCAACACACCAGAAGAGGACATCAGTTCCCCTTATAGATGGTTCTGAGTCACCATGTGGTTGCTGGGAATTGAACTCAGGACCTTGGGAAGAGCAGCGGGGCTCTTAACTGCTGAGCCATCTCCAGCCCTCCTTTTTTCATTCTTAAAGCCACTGCTGGAAGCTAGAAGCAGAGGAACTCCAAACATAACAGTGTAATAAAATTTCTCTAAATTAGATGAGTGTTAAAGCCACTACAAGCTAATGAAGGAATAAAAGCCATTTTTTGTTTGTTTGTTTTTATGGTTTTTCGAGACAGGGTTTCTCTGTGTAGCCCTGGCTGTCCTAGAATTCACTTTGTAGACCAGGCTGGCCTGGAACTCAGAAATCTGCCTGCCTCTGCCTCCTGAGTGATGGGATTAAAGGCGTGTGCCACCATGCCTGGTGCCATTTGTTTTTATTTCTTGACTTACGAGGAGAGCCTGTAAGTTCAAGATTAGTCTGGGTGATACAGCTGACTACAGTTTTGTCCATCCCCAGATACCCAGACAGGATTTCCCTGGCTGTCCTGGAACTCCCTCTGTAGACCAGGTGGACTTCAAACTTACAGAGATCTGCCTGCCTCTGCCTTCTGAGTGCTGTGATTAAAAGCATGCACCTGCCTCTGCCATCTCTCCAGCCCCTTGTTTAATTTTAAGCTGGTTTTGGTGGTAGAAGCAAAAGAATCGGGTGTTCAAGGCCATTTTCAGATATAGATCAAATTCAAAGTCAGCCAGGGCTACAGAGTCTCTTAATAATAATAACTCATAGTGGCATTAAAAATAGAATTTACTATTATATGGAATAGTTGTGATACATTCAGAGTTTGGAGAACTAAAATAACTAGGAGTGTTAACAATGCTCTGTGGTCCATTTGTGTCATTATGGTCTGTCTGTAAACCTCTATTGTCTTTGAAGATGCCAATGTTCGGCGGTACCTCCAGTTGACGCAGTCAGAACTCAGCAGCTACCATAGGAAGGAGAAACAGCTGTACCTGGGCATGTTTGGTTAATGAAGAAAAGAGACATTTCTCAACTTGAACTCAAGTGGACAAGCAAAGGCCCATTGGGGAATCTGAGCCTCACTCAGCAAAAGGAGTTCACCCTTTACCTCTGACCCAGGTGGATTTCCATTGTTTCCTGTTCTGCACAAGCTCTTTGCTCCGTAGACCATCTGCATCTTTTATTGTCTGTTCCCTAGTGTATTTGTATGGCTTACAATCTGAGAACATTCATCGACTGTGGGTGGAATCAACTGTATTTGTGGCATAGATTTAGTGGGGTGTTATTAAATGTTCTCAGACACAGAGGAGAGGGCCGGTGAAGGGTGAGAGAGTAAGGACAGGCAGAAAGGGATCTCCTGTAGTATCTTCAGATGCTTTTGTTTTGCCTAGTGGGATTTTTTTTTCTTTTAATTATAAATTGAGCCCAAGTATATTTACATTAAAGATTTGAAATTAGCTGGGTGTGGTGGCGCACACTTTTAATCCCAGCACTTGGGGGAGGCAGAGGCAGGCGGATTTCTGAGTTTGAGGCTAGTCTGGGCTACAGAGTGAGTTCCAGGACAGCCAGGGCTACACAGAAAAACCCTGTCTTGAAAAACCAAAAAGAAAAAAAAAAAAAATTGAAATGAATGATTTTAGGGCTAAGGCTGTGGCTCAGTGGTAGATTGTTCACCTGGCACGAATAAAGGCCCTGGGTTCAATTCCCCAGTGCTACAAAACCAACCAACGAAATACCAAGAAATGAATCAAACTGTAATTTAAATTAATTTCTTATACTCCTTTAATATTTCAGACACATTCAGATTATTTTCCTCCATAAAAGTATCTTCTTTCTAGGCAGACCTGGTGGTACATGCCTGCAATCCCAGCACTTAAGAGTCTAAACCATGACAATCACGAATTCAAGGCCAGCCAGATCTTGTCTCAGAATTAAAGGGCTGGAGGAGATAAAAGCTCTGTGGGAAAACCTTGGGTTTAATTCCCCTTTCTGGTTTTTGGTTTGGTTTGTTCCCTCCTGGTAATTTCTAGTCCTTGCTATTGCTTGCACTCAGATCACTGACAAAGTACAACTTATTTGCCATTAATTTAGTCTTTTTTAAAAACTTCTGGAGTGAATGCCTGGGATACATGAAACCCTGTTTTTACCTTCTCTCTGACCTTGTGCCAAGAAGGAACCCAAATGCTGGTGCACTTTCTCTGGGTGTGTGTGTGTATGTATGGTGTGGGAGCTTAAACCCACCTTGCACATGCGAGGCAAGCACCCTGTTATCAAGCTACACAGCTAGTCCCACAGAATTTGGTTTTGTATTTCAGAAAGTTTCTTTGCGTAGCTTTGGCTGTCCATGTCTGAATATTTAATAGATATATTTCTAAAGTGTGTTCACTTTTCTGAAAGGCATTACTTTTGTCTTCTTGAAAGTGTACCGTAGGGGCTGGAGAGATGGCCCAGCGGTTAAGAGCACTGACTGCTCTTCCAAAAGTCCTGAGTTCAAATTCAGCAACCACTTGGTGGCTCATAACCATCCCTAATGAGATCTGACTCCCTCTTCTGGAGTGTCTGAAGACAGCAACAGTGTACTTACATATAATAAATAAACCTTTAAAAAAAAAAAGTGTACCATAATAAATCATGACCGAACCTGTTTCCTTTTCAGCTGTCACTGTGTCTTGCAGGTGCTCAGGACCTTACAGAGCAGAGACAGTACAAGGGAAGGAGTTCATTGCTTACTGTGTTGGAGGCACCTGATAGAACCCGTGTTACTCATGGGTGCAAACCGAGGGTTGCCTTGCCTTGCCTTGCCTTGCCTCTGTGGCATTCAGCTACTGGTGGCTGGTCTGTCATTCTGTTTACCCTGGACCCTCTTTATGTCATGGCTGACAATTAGTAGCTAAGACCATGTAGTAGGCCTCCACCTTTAAAGCAGAGATAATAAGCATGTGTCTCTAGCCATTATATAATCAAAAACCAAATGTTTCTTAGGGTGGGACCAACTAGCTATATAATAATACCTAAAACTCTCCTAATACTCTGTGCTTCTTTGTTCCTCCCCATAATTTAAATAATCTATCCAACAAGGTACAACAAAAGCTTTTCTACCAAACCTAAAAAAATCCAAGGACAGAACTAAGTAAAGTAGAATATTTTATCTTGCAAACTTCTTTTTCTTTTTTTAAGATTTATTTATTATTTATGTATTTGTAAGTACACTATTACTGTCCTCAGACACTCCAGAAGAGAGAGTCAGATCTCATTACGGATGGTTGTGAGCCACCATGTGGTTGCTGGGATTTGAACTCCTAACCTTCGGAAGAGCAGTCGGGTGCTCTTACCCACTGAGCCATCTCACCAGCCCTCTTGCAGACTTCTTAAACTGCTAAAGTTAGCATATGTCTGAGATTTCAACACTCGAGTGCTGAGGCAGAAGGATTGCTATAAGGCCAGTCTGGCTATATACTGAATTCCAGACTAGCCAGGGCTACCTAACAAAATCATGTCTTAAAAACTCAGATGGAGCAGGGCGTGGTGGCGCACGCCTTTAATCCCAGCACTCGGGAGGCAGAGGCAGGCGGATTTCTGAGTTCGAAGCCAGCCTGGTCTACAAAGTGAGTTCCAGGACAGCCAGGGCTACACAGAGAAACCCTGTCTCGAAAAACCAAAAAAAAAAAAAAAAAAAAAAAAACTCAGATGGATAAAATCCCTATACTGGTTTGGCAAAATTTTGTCATAGTGAGTCCTGTCACATTAAGTTAGAAACCCTTTTTAAGTTTCTACTCAGTAATTTTCCAGTATAAATCTCACCACTACCTCTCAATTATAAATATCCACTTGTCTAATTGGAGTCAATTAGGTCCAATCTCTGTGTCCCGCTGTAAAATGTAGTTGCTGTAGTTCCTATGCTGTGGCTGCCCCTGAATGGCCCATTTCCCATGCTTTGAAAAAGAATTAAAATCATTGTCATCTTGCATGTTTCACTTCTTCAGAGCTGGTTTTGCTTCCTGGCTGTTGTGTGAAAATTTGATGTTAAAGGAAGCTGTCTATTACATCAATGAGGAAAAATAAAACTGATATTCACAAATGCATCTTAGAAATGTATTTCACTGATAATTTCTCAGCCTTCCTGGCAGTGTCAGACTTATTCTGCAGCTCAGCGCCCAGCAGACTCAGTAAGTCACAGAAAAATGAAACCAAGCCTGACCTAGGGCTTGAAGAGGTCTGATGAGCCCACATTGTCAATCAGCCTCAGAGGATCCCTAAATATAAGTTCAGTAGTCTGTGGAGGGGACAGGCTCCAGCTTTACCAGGCTTTAAGCATTTCCAACAAGATTTGAAGGTTCTAAGTGAAGAGGTAGTCTTTGTGGTGCATGTGAAAGGACACACATGAGGGCATTTTGAGACCCACCCGTCATAGTTTGGCCTCAAGTTCTATTTACATCTTACCTGTGTTAGTGGTTAGTCCATGTGAGGGTTGTTATGTGTTAGCTTTGCAGTAGAGCACTTGCCTAGCACTGCCCAAAAATTATTTTAAGAATTTTCAGTTTTTAATGTTCCTGTAGCGTTGCCTGCACTGGATCTCACGGCAGTCCTCCTGTGTTGGCCCCCTAGGTGCTAGGATTATAAGCATGAGCAAGCATACCAGCTATCTTTTTTTATGTACATTAGTGTTTTGTCAGCTTGTATGTCAGTATGTGATGGTGTCAGATCTCAGAGTTAATTGTAAGCTGCCACGTGGGTGCTGGGAATTGAAAATGGGTCCTATGGAAGAGCAGTCAGTGCTTTTATCTGCTGAGCCATCTCTCCAGCCCTATTAGCTATCTTCACACACTGGTTCTTCCTAAGTTGCCCAGGCTAGCCCCATCTATTGAGCTCAAATGAGTCTTCTGCCTGAACCTGCCAAGTAACTAGAACTCCTGGCACGTTCCATTCACCTGCCTTTAAAAATGGAGGTTCATTTACTTATTCATGGATTCTTTTTCTTTCTCCTCTGTGCTAGGGCTTTATGAATGTTAGGCAAGTACTTTCCCACTAAGTTATACTCTGGCCCTCTGACTTTTCAGTTAAGTATTGGCCAAAGGCCTGACTAGCCCAGTAGTGCCTATTACTCAGATTGTCTAGAGAAACTACATCCAAAAG
Source organism: Mus caroli (assembly GCF_978045245.1). Classification (NCBI taxonomy): domain Eukaryota; kingdom Metazoa; phylum Chordata; class Mammalia; order Rodentia; family Muridae; genus Mus; species Mus caroli. Next base: position 52,839,961 of record NW_028227275.1, read on the forward strand.
GACATTGTTCTTTACTTTGAGGAACTGATGTTCTAAAGACAACATATTATTTTTAACCCCACCCTCTACCTTTTAAGTGAGAAATCAGTAACTATAAAACTAGCCCTTTTGAAGGCAGCTGATTTTTTTTTTTTCCTGAGACAGGGTTTCTCTGTATAGCCCTGGCTATCCTGGACTCACTTTGTAGACCAGGCTGGCCTCGAACTCAGAAATCCACCTGCCTCAGCCTCCCAAGTGCTGGAATCAAAGGTGTGTGCCGCCATCACTACCTGGTGGCAGCTGAGAATAACTTTTACTATTTATATTTTGCCCTGTCTTGGGAGGAATTAAGGCAGTAATACATTTGCATAAATAAAATTGGAAGATAGTTAATGTAAGGAATGTGAGCTGGGCTTGGTTGTATATCCTGGAATCACAGTACTGACAAGGCTAAGGCAGAAGGCTAACCTGGTCTACATTGCAAGACCCTCTCAAAAGACCAAGGAGGCAGGCATAGTAAATATATGCCTATACTACCAGAAACCTCAGCATCTACATGGTGTTAAAGGCAAGTGGATCAGGAAGGAGGACAAGGTAATCCTCAGCTACTTACCAAGTTCAGGGCCGACAGGTCTACAAGAAACCTTGTCTCCAAAACCAGAAGGCAGGGAGGAAAAGGAGTGACTGGTATACAATTCACTTTTCATTCTGGGGAAGATGGGGTCCTCCCTTTTTGCTGCCTCCAACTGCCAAGTAGATAGGACTACAGGAGCGGCTGCCATTGTACTTGTATTCAGCTTTAGAATTTTCTCAGCAGCGAAACAACAACAAAACCCAAAAACCTCTTGCTTCCCATAGGGAGCTTTCTTTGACCAAACCGTTGCTGTTCAACTCAGTTTCCTCCTATCTCAAAACAGCAGTAGCTCAGTAGTTCTGAGTGCAAACGCTTGTTTTAGTTTGACCTTTTTCAGTTCCCCTTCCTGTTTGATTTTCATTAGGTCCTCGTGCAGGAGAGGATGTCTGTAGGGCACTGGCTACTCTGTTACAGCTCTGCCTTCACAAACTGCAAAGCTGCTCCATTTACTTTGAGCTGTTTCCCCTCATCCCACCTCAGCGCTTCACAGACTCTAGGCTTTGGTTTTTCTCACTCTATTGCCAATGCTTTACTGAGTTCTTTATGCTTTTTAGGCTGCTGCTGTTAGACTTTTACTTTCTTTTTTGGAATACTAGGGAACAAACCTAAGGTCTCAGGTTAGGTAAGCAATCAGTCTCCAGCCCCACACATTAGAAGTAAAAGTCTAAGATTAGATGACTGTAAGATCCCCATGGGGTTTCCTTTCCTGCTTTTGCCTTCTCAAGCATCTGTCATGGGTTTTCTTAGCTCCTGTAAAAGTCCCTCCTCAGGGGCTGGTGAGATGGCTCAGCAGGTAAGAGCACCCAACTGCTCTTCCAAAGGTCCTGAGTTCAAATCCCAGCAACCACATGGTGGCTCACAACCATCCCTAACAAGATCTGACTCCCTCTTCTGGAATGTCTGAAGACATACAGTGTACTTACATATAATAAATACATAATCTAAAAAAAAAAAGTATCTCCCCACAGGGTATATTGTTTTCTCTCAACAGTTTCTTATCTTCAGAGACCTCAATTCAAATTCACAAATAGGCAAAAATTTCTAGTTATCAATACATGACACTTTGTTGACAACAGTGTCTGTCGTCATAATAGCCAACCAAAGACCTTTCTAGGTACAAAGCAGAGGTGACAAGGTCAGAGAACAAAACCATTCACTCAAAAGAATTAGAAAACTACTTCTGGGGCTGGAGAAGTTCTGATCCCAGTCCCTACACACACACACACACAGTTCTTCAAGAGGACAAAACTACTTCTGGGGCTGGAGAAGTTCTGATCCCAGTCCCTACACACACACACACACACACACACACACACACACACACAGTTCTTCAAGAGGACCCAGGTTCAATCCTCAGCATCTGCATGGTAGTTAACAACCATCCATAACCCCAGGTCCAGAGGATTCCATGCCCTCTTCTGGCCTCAGATAACAGGCATGCATGTGGCACACAGACCAACATGCAGCCAAAACCCCACACACATAAAATAAGAATACAAGCTGGCAGAGGCAGGTGGATCATTGTGAGTTCAAGACCAGCCTGGTCTACAGTTCCAACTTCCAGGACAGCCAGGGCTACACACAGAAACTCTTTCTCGAAAAAACAAAATAAGAATACATTTTTATTTTATTTTATTTTATTTTATTTGAGATAGGGTGTGTAGCCCTAGGTATCCTGATCTTGTAGACTAGGCTGTCCTCAGAGATCCACCTGCCTCTACCTCCCAATACTGAGATTAAAAGCAAACTGTCTACCACTGCCCTGCTAGTAAATCTTTTCTCTTGGTTTTTTTGAGATGGGGTTTCTGTGTAGCAGCCCTGTGTAATTTACCACTACACCTGGTAAATAAATAAATCATAAAAAGAAAAAAAAAAAAAAAGGCCAGTTGGTGCTGGTGCACGCATTTGATCCCAGCACTGGGGAGACAGCAGGCTTATCTCTGAAATCTCGCCTCGTCTACAGAGTGAATTTCAGGACAGCCAACACTGTCATACAGAGAAACCCTGTCTCAAAAAAAGAAACCAACTTCTACCTGCCTTGAACGTTTGCTATGGACCACAATAACAAGCATATTGTCTGGAGTCACAAGCCAAGTTCAAATCCTAGTTTTCTCCATTACCAGCTCTATGACCCTGAACAAATGAATGAGGCCCAAGTCTCAAGTTTCCTGAAAGGGAGGTGGGCCTAATACCCCCATGAAGTTGTCAAAAGATGAAGCATGTGAAGTGGCCAATCCAGCCCAGAACACAAGTACAACTACAGCAATCCATGTCTAAGATTCTCTCTTTGTACTTTTTCTCTAAGTCTATGCCACCCTCTCCCTGTCTCACTTTTTGCCTCATGAGCAATTAGACCCACAAGCTTACCCAATATAGGTGTCAGATAAAAGAACTAGAGGGCAGACATGAAGTCATGTAAACATGTGGAAGAAACCAGCCAACACCAGTTCAAAGGGATAATTTCAGTGCTAGTTTTATGTTCCAGAATGTGGAATGAGCAGTTATACCTCAGGAAAATTCTCAGTGCCCTTGGAGAACTGGCTGACCTGCTCTGCCCTATGACATCCTGTTTATCTGGCTGGGCAAAGAAAAGGGTAGACAGCTTCGGCTTCGGAAGAACCTTCATTCTGCCACCCCGGAGTGATGAGATGCTTCCAGCCTTCTCTGTAGCCATCTAACAATGGTAAGAGCAGGCCTGGCATCAGTTCATGCTCCCCAAATGTTAATTTTTAGGACCAAGTACAAATTCTTTGGGTGGACCTCCACCACCACTGCTATGTCTCTCTGTCGTTTGGGAGCCAGAGAGGGACTGCGCCCCTAGAATGGTGCTAGCCTCTGGATCTGGTTTGCTGCGTTTGGCCAGGTCCTCATTGTGAGCCTTGCGGATGTGGCGGTAGAGGTCCCCTGACTGTGTGTAGCTTCGTAGGCAATAGCGGCACTCATAGGGCCGCTCACGTGTGTGCACTGTGGCATGTCGCCTTAGTGTATAAGAACATGAGAAGGTCTTTCCACAAGTCTTGCAGGTGGGAACATCCTCTGTAAAATTCCCAAAGCTCCCTTGGGCTGCTTCATACTCAGGAGGAGGGTAGAGTGGTTCATGCAGGGCTGCTGGTGCAGGCAGGGGTGAGGTTACCAGCCCTCGATGATACTGCCCTGGACCTGGCAGCAGATGGTATGGTAGATGAGATTCCGGAGGCAGGAAGTGGTCACTTGGCCCCACCTCCTCTAGTCCTGTTGCCCCTGGCTCCTCAAAAGCCTCTGCCTGTGAGGGCTGTCCCCCATACACTGCTCCTCCAGGTGGGAACAGCCCTTCTGATCCGTGGGTCTGTTCCTCTGACAAGTCAGCCTCCTCATCAGAGATCACAATAGCTTCTACTTTTACCTGGACCAGTTCAGCTTCAACTGGAGCTGGAGCCTGGGACAGAACTGGGGCTGGCGCTGGGGGTGGGGCTGGAGCTGGGGGATAGAAGCCTTGCAATGGTCCTCCAGTATCCCTTGGTTCCACCACCCTCAGACTCTCAGGAACCACATCAAGAGGAGTCAAGGGCTCCACCGAAACTCCTGGGAGGCCAGAAGAGAAGTAGTTTACAGGAATGGTCTCTGTAGAGCTACTTGGGCTGGCAAGAGAGACGGAGACATCAGCCACTGGTGGAGGAGGTGCCCGAAGATGTGATGAGTCAACCTCCATGCTTGGTTGTGTAGTGTCTGCCCCCCCAGACACCGGTGGCTCATCTGCAGGATGAGCAGTGGGTAAGGGAGTGGCTGGACCCTTCCATTCCTCTTTGCTCCAGCGGGCTGACGGTTCAACAGATGCCAGTAAAGGCTGTGGGCCTCGAGAACTGCCCGACAAAAACTCCAGACTAGCAGGATTGGTTTCCTCTTCCTTCTTGGTACTGTCTGCCTCTGCCAGAGCTCGGGCCTGCAATCGTTGCTTACAAACCTTAACAATGTCATTCATGTGCAAGTAGCTGGCGGCTGCCAACACATCTTCTAGAGGAGTATCTCCCCTAAGGGCCAGCTGGCCAGCATACATAAAGTCCAAAAGCAACCCAAAGGCTGGGGCCGTGACAATCTCATTGTGAATACACACCAGATCCCTCTTGTCCAATTCCCGCTCCTTGTAGAAAAGCTGAAAGAATGGGCTGCAGGAGGCCAACACAGCCCGATGGGCCAAGAACTGGGTACTACCAACCATCACAGTGCAGTCACAAAGGAAACCCTGGGACCGTTGCTCCCGCAGGCTCTGAAGCAGCTGCTGACTGTGTTCTGGGAACTCCATAGCACCTCAAGGAGGGAAGGGTGCCCAAGAGAGTTCCCTACCACTGGCTCCCTGGGAAGAAAAGACAGTAAGTTAGATAACTTCCATAGCAACCTCCACATCAGCCCTTAAATAGAGCTGGCCACCCAAGGCCTCTGGCGACATGCTGTCCCCCACCCCCAACCATGTTTCAGTTAACTGCCCTTCTTTTTCCACTATCCCACCCAAAGACCTGTTGGCTCCGCCCCCTGAGCCTACCCTTAGGAATCGTCCCCGCCCCTATTCGAAAAAAGCCCTGCCCCCGGAAGTCCCGCCTCCTAACCAGCCTGTGCTTCCTCGATTTTCAGCCGGTGCCTTACAGTGAGTCCTCCAACTAGGACTGTCTTTTGCGCCCAAGCTTTCCCGGGTGATGCCTTCACGCCCCAGTCCCGGAACTTCCTGCGCTTTTCCCTTTCGCACTCCAAGACTAAGGAATCCCAACGTAGGAACTAGCAGAGAAAGCTGAGCCCTCACCCACGACCTAGCAGCTACTAGGAGAGCTCCGCCCCTTCCCACCTCCGCTATCTTAATTGGCTCAAGCTTGCCCTCTCTTGTTGTGGATTGGCTCACTGTGAGCTGCCCCGCCCATCGGTAACCGGCTTCTCCAAATGGGCAATCCCTGCCATTGCTCAGGCGTCGAGGCTCACTATTGGTTGTTGCTCCTGTCCTAAACTTTTCATCCTCATCCCGCCTTCTTTCCCTCAGAGACCTCAGGATTGGCTGAACTTCTTCACCTGTTTCCCGTAGGGAAATTACCCGCCTGGGTGGGGCAAGGTTGGCACCGGCGCAGCGTATAAGGGAGTATACAGCCTGTTTCTGCTGCGGACGACCTAGAAGGATAAATATAACAAAATGGTGTGATATAGCCTGTAGGCCCACGTCTAAACCAAGCTCTGCCGAAACAGTGGGCAGTAAGCCACACCTCCCAAAAGTGCAGTTCACTCTTGCAGATCTGGTCCTCGAAAATTACAGGATGCGCCACTAGTTCAGGCTCAGTAGTGGTGTTAGTAACTACCTGTAAGTTTATGAAGATGATGGACTGTTCTGTAGACGAGTCCTAGTAAGGACAGGAATGGGACAGAGTCTAAGGATAGCTGTGTTGTTAAAATTTCTTCCCTGAGGTGGGCTGCTATCGAGATGTAAGGTCAATAAGTAGAGAAAACAAAACAAAACAAAAAACTCTTCTGTAAGGTCCTAAACCAAGGTACTATGCCACTAAAGTTCACCCTTGGGCCCCTGAGACTTTATTACCCTTTCTTACAGAGCCTAGGTGAGGGGTTACTTACAGGAGTGTGGGTGAGCCACTTCAGAAGTCCCTGGCTGAAGTGTGTACCCATCATAATGTTCCTGTAGCCATCTAGATGGAGCTCCCTCCCTTAGTCATTCTCTACCTATAAAATTATATATATATATATATATATATATATATATATATATACCCAGCCCCGGAGGTTCTGGGGTCATGTGCAATTAGGGAACTGGTTGAGAGAAGTGACTGGATACTCAAGTGAGGGTCTCATGACCCTCCACAGCCCCTCATCCTATAAGGGAAAGTTGACAGTGAGCGACCACAGCTGAGGTGGTCTTCTGCCTGCAGACCCAGCTAAAGTCCTGAGGAGGGTGGTACTTTGCCTCCTGTTTGGTCCCATAATACACGTGTGGTTATGCATGTCTACTATTGTACTGGCTAGTTTTGTGTCAACTTGACACATCTGTGGAGTTATCACAGAGAAAGGAGCTTCAGGTGAGGAAATGCCTCCATGAGATCCAACTGTAAGGCATTTTCTCAATTAGTGATCAAGGGGGAAAGGCCCCTTATGGGTGGGACCATCTCTGGGCTGGTAGTCCTGGGTTCTATAAGGGAGCAGGCTGAGCAAGCCAGGGGAGGCAAGCCAGTAAAGAACATCCCTCCATGGCCTCTGTATCAGCTCCTGCTTCCTGACCTGCTTGAGTTCCAGTCCTGACTTCTTTGGTGATGAACAGCAGCATGGAAGTGTAAGCCAAATAAACCCTTTCCTCCCCAACTTGCTTCTTGGTCATGATGTTTGTGCAGGAATAGAAACCCTGACTAAGACAAATTGGTACCAGGAGTGGGGTTTTCCTGTGACAACTGACCATGTTTTGGGGAGGACTGTGGAAGGACTTTGGAACTTTGGGCCTGAAGATCCATTCGTTGTTAAGAACTCTGTGAGATGTTGTGTAGGAGCTTGGAAGATAATGTTGAGAACAGTGCAGAAGATGGAGGTCTGGTTTGTGAAATTTCAGAGGGAAAATTAAAGACTCTTTTCAGGGCCATTGCTGTTTTGATTGTGAAGATTTTGTAGTTCTGGTTAGCTAGGGCTAAAGAATCAGCTGTGGTTAACAAGATACCAGAACTACTAAAGCAAAAACTTTGGATTGCTGGGACTATTGATGCTGGTTAGCTGGAGCTAAGAAATTAGTGGTGATTAAGAAGAGACCAGCATCATTGAGGTGACATCTTCTGGGATGTGTTTTCTAAAAGCACAAAGAGGCTGTGTTCCAAAGATAGCCAACGTTGTACTCCTGCTGCAGCGGGACTTGGTAATATGTAAGGGTCACCCAGGTGGTACTGGTTTTGAAGGCATGAAGGGGTCACACAGAGCAGCTGAGGCTCAGCACTGTGAGAGGCCATGGAAGGCCATTGGTGAAGGTGCAGCCTCAGTTGCAATTGAAGGCCCAGGACTGAAGGAGTCATACAGTGTTTGGAGATACCAGTACCATGAGATGACCACCAAGAGCAGCAGCAGCAGTGGAGTGCAGGCATCTGGAGCCCAGAGGATGATGTGTGTGCTACAAAGGGCATGGCTGGAGAAGTGACCCAAGCCCTTGGAGGAGCCCAGAAGATCGTGAGTTGGATCCCAGACATTGGACGGTTGGAGATTGGTTTTTTGCTTTGATTGTGACTGTGCCCTGATATTTTCCCTCTTGAAGGAAGAAATTGTTTTAGTGGAACCCACAGTTAAGAGACTTTTAATATGTAAAGACTGTGGAACTTTTAAAATTATTTAGATCTTGGGGATGAATAAGAATGTAAGGGTTGAGGCTTACTAGTGATTTTTTTGTGTGTCAAGTTGACAAGGGGTCAATTGTATTGACTAGTTTTGTGTAAACTTGACACATCTGGAGTTATCACAGAGAAAGGAGATTCAGTTGAGGAAATGCCTCCATGAGATCCAACTGTAAGGCATTTTCTCAATTAGTGATCAAGGGGGAAAGGCCCCTTATGGGTGGTGCCATCTCTGGGCTGGTAGTCTTGAGTTCTATAAGAGAGCAGGCTGAGCAAGCCAGGGGAGGTAAGCCAGTAAAGAACATCCCTCCATGGCCTCTGCATCAGCTCCTGCTTCCTGCCCTGCTTGAGTTCCAGTCCTGACTTCTTTGGTGATGAACAGCAGCATGGAAGTGTAAGCCAAATAAACCCTTTCCTCCCCAACTTGCTTCTTGGTCATGATGTTTGTGCAGGAATAGAAACCCTGACTAAGACAAACAAATATGGAGTTTTGTTTACTTTTTCTTTTTTTTTATTATTTATTTATTTATTTATTTATGTATTTATTACATGTAAGTACGCTGTAGCTGTCTTCAGATGCACCAGAAGAGGGCATCAGGTCTCATTATGGGTGGTTGTGAGCCACCATGTGGTTGCTGGGATTTGAACTTCAGACCTTCGGAAGAAGCAGTCGGGTGCTCTTACCCACTGAGCGATCTCACCAGCCCCTTGTTTACTTTTTCAACTTAGGTACTTCTTGTTTGCTGGAGAGGATTTCCACATGTAGCACAGGTTGTCTTGGACCTTAGAGTGCTCCTGCCAATGTTTCACCAGCAGGAACTGTAGGCAGGTCAATGGTGACCAGTACTGAAAAAACATTTCCGCCACCCTATACCTTTTTCTTTTTTTCTTTTAAACCACAAGCCCTCACTTAGCACAGGTTGTCCTCATATTTGCTCTTGTAGCCAAGGATGACCTAACACTCCTGATCTTCTCTCTATTATTGAGTCCTGGGATTTTGGGTGTTAATCAACAGGAACAACCTGAATAAAATGTTCAGAGTCAGGGGCTGGCGAGATGGCTCAGCGGTTAAGAGCACTGACTGCTCTTCCGAAGGTCCTGAGTTCAAATCCCAGCAACCACATGATGATGGCTCACAACCATCTGTAATGAGATCTGACACCCTCTTCTGGTGCATCTGAAGACAGCTACAGTGTACTAATGAATAAAAATAAATCTTTTTTTTTTATTTTTTTATTTATTATATGCAAGTACACTGTAGCTGTCTTCAGACACTCCAGAAGAGGGCACCAGATCTCGTTACAGATGGTTGTGAGCCACCATGTGGTTGCTGGGATTTGAACTCTGGACCTTTGGAAGAGCAGTCGAGTGCTCTTATCCACTGAGCCATCTCACCAGTCCTAAATAAATCTTTTAAAAAAAATGTCCAGAGTCTGTAGATGCCCAGAGGAAAGAGCTGAAAAGTATAGTGATCCTTGTCTCTCATCTACTCTGATTAAATGCAAATTATACGAGATTTTCAGGAGTGTGTACGTACCCGTCACTCCACACCAAACATCTCTTTGTGACATGAAGTCCCAGATGTAACTTGAATTTTTTTCTTTTTTCTTTTTTTTTTTTTTTAGATTTATTTATTTATTCTATGAAAGTACACTGTAGCTGTCTTCAGACATTCCAGAGGAGGGCGCCAGATCTCGTTACAGATGGTTGTGAGCCACCATGTGGTTGATGGGATTTGAACTCTGGACCTTCGGAAGAGCAGTCGGGTGCTCTTACCCACTGAGCCATCTCATCAGCCCCCGAATTTTTTTCAAAAGCCTATGTTTAATGTATTTTTTTTTTTTCGAGACAAGGTTTTTCTCTGTTTTTCTCCACCCCCGGCGGGAGTAAAGTGTTTAAGAAACATCATTAAGCCGGGCAATGGTGGCACACACCTTTATTCCTAGCACTTGGGAGGCAGAGGCAGGCAGATTTCTGAGTTAGAGGCCAGCCTGGTCTACAGAGTGAGTTCCAAGACAGCCAGGGCTACACAGAGAAACCCTGTCTCTAAAAACAAAACAACAACAACAAAACAACTTTACTCCCTCTTGTAGCCCACCACTCACTAGAAGTAATGGACAGAAAGGATACAGAGGGAACTGAACCCGTTTACAAAGGTTCTCTGGAGCAACTCTTGTCTATGTTGTCCAGAAATCGGCAGTTCAGTTTACAGGTTAGCAGTGGCAGCTGGATCCCTCGCAAACACTTCATGGATACACCAGCAGTCCAGTTTGGAGAGTCAGGATAGTAAACATGAATCAGTAGAAGTGAAACAACCTAGCAGAGACAGCCAGGCCTCAGCCTTGGCACAAGTCAGCAGGTGGGACCAGGAGGAATGCTATGAAAAGTTCTAGGCTGTGCCTCTTACAGAAATGAGATCATCAGACTTGAGACCTACAAGCATTGCACAGCTAGTTCTAGAAGCAAGCCTAGCTCAGCCTCTATCATCGTCCACTGGGTCCTACTTATACTCTCTCCAAACATCACATGTTCTCCATGTGTCTTGACATAGCAAGAAGAAGAAGCAGCAAGAAACTGCAGCACACCACCAAAAGTTTTTTGGTGCATTTCTCCCTATGGAGTCCTGACAAATTCAACTCAACTGTGCAATGGAAGGCGGGCCAATACATACCTGTCGTTAGCAAAGAATCCTTCATCACGTGTCCTTTCATGTGCTTGCTTTAGCAGTACATCTCTCTCCTGTGTCTGCTTCAACTAAATGTTCCTTCATGAGTCTGCCTTAGTCTTTCACCTGTGTCTACTTCAGGAAAACACTTCTTCTCGTCTTAGCCCCAGCAAAATACCTTCCAACACAACTGACAAACCTTTAAGCTTTCACTTTACCCAGGACTTCAAAGGAAAAGGCAAGAGAATTGTTAAAAGTTCAAGGCAAGCTTCCTCTACAAAACAAATCCCAGGCCATCCATGGCTATATAATAAAACCCTGTCCATCAAATAGAAAAGAAAGTAAGCCTAGTGCATGCCTGCAGACGTAATCTTTTTGTTTGTTTGCTGTCTTTTTGGTTTTTGTTTTGTTTTGTTTTTTTAAGACAGTCTTGTTTTTATGTGCCCCTGGCTGTTCTGGAACTCACTTTGTAGACCAGGCTGGCCTCGAACTCAGAAATTCGCCTGTCTCTGCCTCCCAAGTGCTAGGATTAAAGGCGTGCGCCATCATTCTCAGCTAAGTGATTTCTTTTTAATTATGTGTACTTAATAATGTATGCTACCTATGTGTGAGTATGAGCCTATGAGTCCTGGTACCTTCTGAGGCTATGAGAAGATTTCAGGTCCCCTTAGAGCTGGAGTTGTGAAATGCTAGTAACAGGTGTTAGTAACTGAACTCAGGTCCTCTTTGAGAGCTTTATTTTTATTTATATGTAAAAAACCCCGTTATTTTTATTTTATTTTATATGTGTGAGTGTTCTGACTGCAGCTATGTCTGTTTACCACAAGGGTACTGTGTTCATGGAGGCCAGAGAGGACACTGGATCTCCTGGCACTGAAGTATAGATAGTTGAGTCACCATGTTTGTGCTGGGAATCAAACCTGGATCCTTTGGAAGAATGACCATTGATTTTAACTTTGAGCAACCTCCCCAGCTGCCTAGCCTTTATTTTTATTTTTACAAGCATGGGTGTTCTGCCTGTATGTGTGTTTGGGTACCACTCACATGCAGTGCTGAAGGAAGCCAGAAGAGGATGTCAGCTCTCCCTGAACTGGAGTTACAAAGAAGAGTGTGAGCTACCCTGTGGGTGCTGGGAATTAAATCCTGGACCTCTGCAAGAGCAGCAAGTGCTTTTAAGGACTGAGCTATTTCTTCAGCCCCCAAATTAAATAATAATAATAATAATAATAATTTTTTGAAAAAAAAAAGAAAAAAAATAATTTTTTGGTTTTTTTTAAATATGTGTAAATGTTTTACAGGGTTGTATACACAGCCCAGGTTATCCTGGAACTCACTTTGTAGCTGTGGCTTAGCCTTAAGTTTAGAGATCTGTCTGCCACGGCTAGGTTTAAGGGCATCTGGCAAAAGTCAGACCTAAAATAACTCACTTTTTTTGGTTGGTTTTGGTTTTGGTTTTAGTTTTGGTTTTGGTTTTGGTTTTGGTTTTAGTTTTGGCTTTGGTTCTTCGAGGTCGGGTTTTTCTCTGTAATCCCGGCTGTCCTAGAATTTGCTTTAAGTAGGATGGGAGTGTGAGCGCTGGTGGGCAGGCCTGAGGGGCGGGGCTTCATGTATCCCCGCCCATGACGTTAAGACTGAATCAGCTCTGCGGAAGCGACCGCAGAGAAGTGGTGGGACTTCTGCAAGTGCTTCCGGCGAGGTCTCTGTGTGGGAAGTTCTGGTCGCTGCGGGCCAAGCTTCTGCAGAAGATGTTTTATCACGTGAGCTGGATGCGGGGTAACTGTGAGGGGCAGTCACAGGAGGATCCTGGAGGCCCGAAAGGGCCGACAGGTCGCCTCCTGTCCTCCATGTGGCTGGCTGAGTCTCCATCTTCCTTTCTCTGCAGATTTCCCTGGAGCACGAGATCCTCCTGCACCCACGATACTTCGGTCCAAACTTGCTCAACACGGTGAAGCAGAAGCTGTTTACCGAGGTGGAGGGGACCTGCACTGGGAAGTGAGTTTCTGCTTCACAGAGCGGTTTGCTGAATGCACGCAAAATGACGCTAGTCTCTAACCTCTTCTTAACTCCTTCTGTCAGGGCTTGTCGCTTACTCTGGGGAACCCTTTTACCCCTCCAGGCACCTGAAGCCGCCAGTTTTCGCCTGTTTTAGACACTCTGAAAAGCTACTAAACAAAATTTTCTTCCCTTATGTGAGATCAGACCGTTATTATGCAAATGTTTTTGAGTTTTGAGATGGCCTCACTATGTGGACCAAGCTGGGCTCTAATTCAGAGATCTGCCTGCCACTGAGTGCTGAGATTAAAGGCTTTCATTACAATTCTCTGTCTCCTTTGTGGTTTTTGAAAGACCTGTCTCAGCTTTGACCCTGGCAAGTCCTCCTATCTTAGCCTACATGGTACTGAGAGAATAGGTGTATGTCAACATATCTAGGCCTTCTTGGGCATTTACTGTACAATTATAAGAGCATCATTTAATATTTCATATGTTAAGCTGGTCAGTGGTGGCACATGCCTTTAATTTCAGCACTTGGGAGGCAGAGGCAGGTGGATTTCTGAGTTCAAGGCCAGCCTGGTCTAAAGAGTGAGTTCCAGGACAGCCAGGGCTACACAGAGAAACTCTGTCTCGAAAAAAACAATATATATATATATATATATATATATATATATACACATATATATATATATATATATATTTATATTAGGTGCTAATCTGTGTCCTGTTTCTTCTTGATCATTGAACCATCTGAACAGAGGTTCTTTCACACAGAGACTCATATTGCTGGTGGCTTTTCAGAGGCTCTTCACGTAGCTGTCTTCTTTCATTTTTCTGGCAGATATGGCTTTGTAATTGCTGTCACCACCATCGACAATATTGGTGCTGGTGTGATCCAGCCAGGCCGAGGTTTTGTTCTTTATCCAGTGAAATACAAAGCTATTGTTTTCCGGCCCTTTAAAGGTGAAGTGGTGGATGCTGTGGTCACTCAGGTCAACAAGGTAAGAGTATTGCTCACAGAGCGGTTATGGGGCGTTTGCTACGGTGAGGGCTCGGCCCTAGTCCACTTACTAGTTGCCTAGGTCTTTTCTTGTTGTTAAGATTGATTTTATCTTAGTTTTGGTTTTTCTTTTTTTTTTTTTTTTTTTTTTAATGTGCCAATGACCGGGCTATGGCAGCTGCTGAGAAGAAACAGCTCCCATGCATAAATCAAAGGATTTCTCTTGCCCATTGTATCCACTAGAAAGCTGTACCTACACAACAGCCTCCAGCAACCACAGGGCGCAGTTTTGGTTTTTCTTTTCCGTTTTTTTGTTTTGTTTTGTTTTGTTTTGTTTTTTGACACAGGGTCTCTCTGTATAGCCCTGGCTGTCCTGGAACTCACTCTGTAGACCAGGCTGGCCTCAAACTCAGAAATCCACCTGCCTCTGCCTCTCAAGTGCTGGGATCAGAGGCATGTGCCCCCCCCCACCCAGCAGTTTTTTTGTTTGTTTGTTTGGTTGGTTGGTTTTTTTTTTTTTTTTGGTTTTTAGAGACAGGGTTTCTCTGTAGTCCTGGCTATCAGTTTTGGTTTTTCTGTTTTTGAGACAGGGTTTCACTGTGTAACCCTTGCTGTCCTGGAGCTTACCCCATAGACCAAACTAGCCTCAAACTCAGACATCAACCTTCCTGGGATTAAAGACACGAGCCACCACCGCCCAGCAGTTTATTTTAATTATGTGTACTTGTATGTTATCTGGTGTGAGTACGAGCCCATGAGTGCTGGTACCTTCCGAAGCTTCCAGAGGGTTTCAGGTTCCCTCCTCCCTGGAGGTGTGAGACCCTGGATCTGATGCTAGGAACTGAAGTCAGGTCCTCTGCAAGCACTGTTATGCACTCTTAATTATTTAGCCATCTCTTCAGTCCCTCAGGTCACTTTTTGGTTCTTCACTTTCCTTACCTGTCAAGTAATATTTTCCATCTAACTTAGCTGGGGGTGTCTTCTGAATTAACATCAGTAGTCATGCTACAATAGAAATCTGCATTGACTGAGTCGTTACTTACTGTTGACTGATAGTATGCAAACTACCCCCTGACTCTTTTTTTTTTTAAGGTTTTTTTTTTTTAAAGATTTATTTATTTATTTGTTATATGTAAGTACACTGTAGCTGTCTTCAGACACTCCAGAAGAGGGAGTCAGATTTCGTTATGGATTGTTGTGAGCCACCATGTGGTTGCTGGGATTTGAACTCAGGACATTTGGTAGAGCAATCCGGTGCTTTTACCCGCTGAGCCAGCCCACCCCCTGACTCTTTCTCCACTCTCCTCTCCAGACCTGAAGATCAAACCCAGGGTCTTACAATTCAGCTAAATTTCCAAACCCAAGCCTTTCTTTGTTTGTTTGGCCTTGAACTCACTTTGTAGCTCTGGCTAACCTTAAACACACAGATTTGCCTGCCTCTGCCTCCTAAGTGATAGGATTAAAGGCTTTGCCACCTTGACTGGCTGTATGGATGTTTCGTCTTGTCTGCATGCATGTTTCTTTTGTTTTGTTTTGTTTTGTTTTTTGAGACAGGGTTTCTCTGTGTAGCCCTGGCTGTCCTGGAACTAACTCTGTAGACCAGGATGGCCTTGAACCTCTGCATGCATGTTTGTGTACCACATGTGTGCTTGGTGCCCAGAAGAGGGGTGTGGATCTCCTAGAACAGGAATTAACAGAAGGTTGTAAACTGCCTTGCAGGTTCTGGGAACCAAACCTGATTCCTTTGGAAGAGCAACTAGTTTTCTCAACTAGAAAGTCATGTTCTTGCTCTCCCCACAGCTCTTTTGAAAATAAAAATCTCGGGCTGGTGAGATGGCTCAGTGGGTAAGAGCACCCGACTGTTCTTCCGAAGGTCCAGAGTTCAAATCCCAGCAACCACATGGTGGCTCACAACCATCCGCAACGAGATTTGGTGCCCTCTTCTGGAATGTCTGAAGACAGCTACAATGTACTTACATATAATAATAAATAAATAAATCTTTAAAAAAAAAAAAAAAAAAAGAAAATAAAAATCTCACCACGATCTCTGAGGTGAGAACGCCTGGTATAGTGTTTCAGGCCTGTGATTCTTCCACTTGGGAAGCTGATGTAGGATTACTGTAAGTTTTAAGCTGTCAGGGGCTATAGATTGAAATTCTGTCTCAAACAAAAAAATAAGGATCTGGGCTATTATTTGGTGGGTAAAGTGTTTCCTGTGCAAGCATCAAAACCTGAGTTCTGATCCCCAACACCTTTGTAAAATCCAGGCTTAGTGATATGAACCTGTAATCCTTTCTACTTAGAAGGATGAGTCGGGTCCCAAGTTCAAGGCCTGCAAGGGTAGGTGGTGTAATTTAGTGAATTTAAAAGCTAAGGGTTTCAGCCGGGCGTGGTGGCGCATGCCTTTAATCCCAGCACTCGGGAGGCAGAGGCAGGCGGATTTCTGAGTTCGAGGCCAGCCTGGTCTACAAAGTGAGTTCCAGGACAGCCAGGGCTGCACAGAGAAACCCTGTCTCGAAAAACCAAAAAAAAAAAAAAAAAAAAAAAGCTAAGGGTTATAGCTCAGTGGTTTAGAACACCTGTTGGTACTCTAGGACCTGGGGTTGACTCCCATCACCCACACAGGGGCTCAGGATCTCTGGATCTCCTAGTTCTGCAGGATCCCAACACCCTCTTCTGGCTTCCATGGGCACTGCAGTCCATGACACCCAGGTACATGTGAGGGCAGAATACTCTCACACATAAACATAGTGAAGAACAAAAATGTAAAGAAATGAAAGACTACAGAGAGAGAAATGAAAACAAATGCTACAATTTAGAGTGTTACAAAACATGAATAATATGATTAGAAATCAGATAAAAATGCTCCAAAGCCTTTGAAGCAAGATCATCCCTTTTCCTTTTAGGTTGGACTTTTCACAGAAATTGGGCCTATGTCTTGCTTCATCTCTCGACATGTAAGTCTGGGCATCCTGGGTGGAGCCAAGGAAAAGAAACCGGTCGGTCCATGACTATCATGTATTGATGCAGCTGTTTGAAGTGCTAACCTTTGTGTCAATTTCCTTCTAGTCCATCCCTTCAGAGATGGAGTTTGATCCAAATTCAAACCCCCCTTGTTATAAGACCATGGATGAGGTGAGCGAGTAT
This sequence comes from Mus caroli, assembly GCF_978045245.1. Lineage (NCBI taxonomy): Eukaryota > Metazoa > Chordata > Mammalia > Rodentia > Muridae > Mus > Mus caroli. The sequence goes on from NW_028227275.1 coordinate 52,856,703, forward strand.
GGAGGAGTTGGTGAGAGGGAAGAGGAAAAAGCCATACTGAGACTGGGCCTGAGTCTGCTTGACCACTATTCTCTCCTTTCCACAGGACATCGTGATTCAGCAGGACGATGAGATACGCTTGAAGATTGTAGGGACGCGTGTAGACAAGAATGACATTGTGAGTCTCTTGCTTGACTTCTTTTCTTGTCTGTAGCCCAGGCTGGCCTGCAACTCATAAACCTCCTGCCTCTGCCTCCTAAATAGTAGGATTATAAATAGGCCAGGATCATCATTTGCAGCTGAGAGCTGTGGCGTTCTCTTTTCTTTTTTTAGAACATCACTATTTTCGTATTTTATAAAATTGTATTATTTATGTGTATGCGGGCTGCGCACACACACTGGCCACAGTGTGATATTTAGACAGCTTTCAAGTTCTTTTGTGCTGCTATGGATTTGGTAGGGTCATCAGGGTTGTGTAGCCAGCTCTTTCACCACCTGCACTGTATTACTGACCGAAGAACTGCTAACCTTTTGCCACCCACAGTTGTTGAGGGTTCTGGGCTCTCTTTTCATGAGGAGGGAATGGATGACAGAAGGCTTGGAATTGGGGTGGGGCCTTGCCTCACCTTCCTCTCTCTCTTCCCTCCTACAGTTTGCTATTGGCTCTCTGATGGATGACTACTTGGGTGAGTGCCTGCCATGGCTGCTGGGACTGTTCTCTGAGGAAGGGATGTGCCCGAGAGGGGATGGTGGAGGATTTAATGTCCCACCCAGAGACATAAGAGGTTCCCATTCTGTTTCCTAGAAGTCCACGATACCTGTCCTTGGGGTGGGAAATCTTTGGCTTTTGGCTGCCTGGGAACTCGGTGTCTAACTGATACGTTCTTTCCTGATTTCATAGGACTCGTGAGCTGAGTGAGGGAGCGTCCAGCTTGGTTGGATACTGATTTAGGAAGTGTGACTTTCCGACTTGAGTTCAGCACCAACTTAACTTTCCTAGCAGAGGTTCAATCTGGCCACTGTTAGGGAGGCAAGAAAGGTCCCTTGTCCTCAGCTGTTCCTTCCAGCTGAGCTGTGCCCTGAGACTTTATTCTGTGTTCTAACCATAAACATGTTGTCCTTGGTTCTCATGGAAATGTTGTCTTCTCTTGGTAGAAATTAAAGCTGTTATTTATTCTATTTTTTGGTTTGGTTTTATGCTTTTTTTTAAAGATTTATTTATTGGGCTGGAGTGATGGCTCAGAGGTTAAGATCACTGACTGCTCTTCCAGAGGTCCTAAATTCAAGTCCCAGCAACCACATGGTGGCTCACGATCATCTATAATGAGGTTTGGTGCCCTCTTTTGGCATGCAGGCAAATATTCAGGCAGAACACTGCACATAATTAATAATCTTTAAAAACAGATGTATTGCCGGGCGTGGTGGTGCACGCCTTTAATCCCAGCACTCGGGAGGCAGAGGCAGGCGGATTTCTGAGTTCGAGGCCAGCCTGGTCTACAAAGTGAGTTCCAGGACAGCCAGGGCTATACAGAGAAACCCTGTCTCGAAAAACCAAAAAAAAAAAAAAACAGATGTATTTATTTTATGTATGAGTACACTATAGCTGTCTTTAGGCACATCAGAGGAGGGCAGGAGATCCCATTACAGATAGTTGTGAGCCACTGTCTTAGTCAGGGTTTCTATTCCTGCATAAAACATGACCAAGAAGCAAGTTGGGGAGGAAAGGGTTTATTCAGCTTACACTTCCACATTGCTGTTCATCACCAAAGGAAGTCAGGACTGGAACTCAAGCAGGTCAGGAAGCAGGAGCTGATGCAGAGGCCATGGGGGGGGGGGGGGGCGCTGTTACTTATTGGCTTGCTTCCCCTGCCTTGCTCAGCTTGCTTTCTTATAGAACCCAAGACCACCCACAATGGGCCCACCCACCCGTGATCACTAATTGAGAAAATGCCTTACAGCTGAATCTCATGGAGGCATTTCCTCAAGGGAGGCTTTCTCTGTGATAACTCCAGCTGTGTCATGTTGACATACAAAACCAGCCAGTACAGCCTCCATGTGGTTGCTGAGAATTGAACTCAGGACCTCTAAAAGAGCGGTCAGTCCCTGTAACCACTGAGCCATCTTTCCAGCCCCTATTTTTGTTTTGTTTTGAGACAGGGTTTGTCTGAATAGCCCTGGCAGTTCTAGAACTCTATCTAGACCAGGCTGGCCTTGAACTGGGAGATAAGCCTACCTATGTCTCTGGAGTACTGGGATTAAAGGTGTGTACCATCTCCACCCAGCTGGAACTAGAACTTTATTGTTGTTGTTATTGTTTGCTTTTGAGATAAGTTCTGGTCTAATCTTTGCTAGCCTTCAATTACTGTGTATTCTAGGCTAGCTTTGAATTCCTGCTCCTTCTGGATCCACCTTCCAAATGTAAAGATTGCAGGTGTGTGTCACCTTTCCTATTTGTTTTTTTTTGTTGTTGTTTTTTAAGGGCCATGTGGCCAGTTGCTGAAGGATTACATCTTACAAAGTATGGCCCCAGTGTTAATTATGTTGAATTTCAGAAACTCTTAAAAGCTGATGCTGCTTGGTGAGGTGACTCATGTACATCTTAAAGCTTAGCTATAGGGAGGCAGAAACAATTGGGTAAGTTCCTGACCAGTCAGGGCTAGGAGAGACCTGTGAGACGCTGCCTCAATAGTAAATAACAACAGAGATGGGGCTGGAGAGATGGCTCATCGGTAAACAGCACTGACTGCTCTTCCAGTGGTCCTGAGTTCAATTCCCAGCACCCACATGGTGGCTCACAACCATCTACAATGGGATCTGATGTCCTCTTCTGGTGTGTCTGAAGACAGCTACAGTGTACTCATATACATAAAATAAATCTTAAAAAAAAAAAAAATAAGAGCCAGGCGTGGTGGCGCACGCCTTTAGTCCCAGCACTCAAGAGGCAGAGGCAGGTGGATTTCTGAGTTCGAGGCCAGCCTGGTCTTCAAAGTGAGTTCCTGGACAGCCAGGGCTATACAGAGAAACCCTGTCTAGAAAAAAAAAAAACAACAACAAAAAGACCCTGCCTCAATAATAAATAACAGAGACTTTGCCTCAATAATAATATTTAAAAGTGGATAACAAATGGAGAGCTGAAGCCTCTGGAATGACGTCTGGAAAGTGACAGAGGAAACTGACTTGCTTTTTCACTTCCCTTGCTGTTGAGTTACACAGTTATGCAAAGCTGCCTCCAGTGCCACCTGAGGAAGGCACTGCTGCTGGAGGTGTAATCGATGTCAAAATTGCTCTCCAAGAGGTGTCAAAGGCAGCCCTCATTCATGATGGCTAGCACAGGGCAAACACGAAGCTGCCAGAGCCTTCGACAAGCACCAAGCCCATTTCTGTGGGCTTGCATCCAACTGTGACAAGCTCAGGTGTCTCAAGCTGGCACAGACACTTTGTGTCAAGCACCAAACCAACCTAATTATACTTGACAAGAGGAAACTTGGGGAATGGTAGGCCTATGTAAAATCAATCCAGAGGCAAGCCACATAGAGCAGTAGGTTGCAGTTGTGTAGTGGTTAAGGGCTATGGCGAAGAATCTCAGGCGTAGGATGTCACTTGTCATCACGGAGTACTTCAAATGCAAGAAATGAAAAAATAAAGAGCCGGGCGTGGTGGCGCACGCCTTTAATCCCAGCACTCGGGAGGCAGAGGCAGGTGGATTTCTGAGTTCGAGGCCAGCCTGGTCTACAGAGTGAGTTCCAGGACAGCCAGGGCTACACAGAGAAACCCTGTCTCGAAAAACCAAAAAAAGAAAAAAGAAAAAAGAAAGAAAGAAAAGGAAATGGACTCCATTATGGTTTCATTCCCCTTGTTTTATCACCATTCCTGGACGAAGGTTCTGTCAATTTTCATCTCAGCCTTCATGTTGGATTTTGTATTTAAAATGTTCGTAGTTTTGTTTTTGTTTTTCCCGAGACAGGGTTTCTCTGTGTAGCCCTGGCTATCCTAGAACTCACTCTGTAGACCAGGCTGGCCTCGAACTCAGAAATCTGCCTGCCTCTGCCTCTCGAGTGCTGGGGTTAAAGGCGTGCGCCACCACTGCCCAGCTAAAATGTTCATAGTTGTAAGCCCACTCCACATAGTGGGATTCTGCCTCAGAAAACAAAACAAAATGTTCTTAATTGAAATTTTGATAAAATTGTAGGTTTACATTACTACCACACCTCCCACCTCCACTTGTTAGACAGGGTCTCACTGTGTGGTGCTTTTTGGGCCTGGGAATCACAGAGATTTTCTGCCTTCTGCCTTCTGCCCTTGGCCTGTGCTACCGTGCCTAGCTTTGATCTTTTAAAATCAGTAATAGGGAAATCTAAAGTTAGGATTCCATCTGCTCTAATGTGGTTCCAATGCTAATTAGGAAGAAAGGGAGGGAAGATAAGCTCTTTACAGGGTGAAGTGGAAATTTCTTAGGCCTGACACCTGTGTGAGCTCTTACTTGGTTGCCTAGGAGACATGACATATTGCTGAGGGCTCACTTACAGCATGGGATGCCTGTCCTTGAGACTGCCCATCTGTCTCAGGCATGTGCAATTAGGGATCAAACCTCTGAAAGTGTAAGCATGCTCACTAAAGAGTAGAATTCTTTGTGTGTAACAGAATGCCTTACAATAAAGTGTAGGTAGGGCTTGCTAACATCACCTGGTCCTGCTCGGAGGCAGGAAGGGCCTTACCCCTGAGCTCAGGCCACTCTAGCACTAGTATTTCTGTTCTGAGGGTGGAATTTTAGCACAGTGGTCCATCCCAGATAGCATCCACAGTAGCCACTTTTTTTTCCTGTGGTAATGTTGATCTCATTACTGCCTTCCTGAGCACCTGCCTCTGCCCCAGTTGGGAGTAAATAAACCCTAGACATATTATATACAGCTTTACCAAATCTGATAGTACCCCGCCAGGTCTGAGCCTTCTTCCATCCTGTCCTACCTCCAAGTGGCCAGTGGTTGTCCAGACATATAAATGTGAGCAGCCCAAATGCTACTGACAGAGCTGATAAATTAAGACCTCTGGGAATGGCCTCTCATAGTTGGACAGACACTTCAGTGTTCAGCAAGCATGGAAACCACACCAAATGTCAACATAACTGGAAGAGACTCAGCAGGGTCACTAGCCTCAGGTGGTGTTGCCATGGCAACCCCAGTTCCATCCATCTGGCTTTTTTTTTAGCTCAGTCCTAGAGGATTTTCTTTTCCAAGAGGCAGCAGCAACAGTATCAAAATCTCAAAGAAAGGGAGGTGGATGTGTATGGCCATGTTCTCATGCAGGAAGCTACTTTCTGGAGTTAAAAAATAAGGGCTGGAGAGATAGCTCACTAGTTAAGAGCTCTTGTGCTCTTTCACAGGACCTGAGTTCAATTACCCTCAGAACTACCTGTTGTTACCCCATCTCCAGGGGATCCAGCTAGTCTGGCTTCCTTGAGTACAGTCTGCTCATGTGCACACATACATACCTACAAATAAAAAATCATAGCAAATAAATCTTGGGGCTGGAGAGATGGCTCAGGAGTTAAAAGTACTTGCTCTTCCAGAGCACCAGCCTCAGGGGATACGATGCCCTCTTCTGACTTCCCTGGGCACCAGGCACAGATATACATGCATCAAAGCATACGTATAAAATAAATCCTTAAACATTTTAAATTACATGGTGGTGCATGCCTTTAATCCCAGCACTCGGGAGGCAGAGGCAGGCGGATTTCTGAGTTCAAGGCCAGCCTGGTCTACAAAGTGAGTTCCAGGACAGCCAGGGCTATACAGAGAAACCCTGTCTTGAAAAAACCAAAAACAAAAAAATAATAAAGCAATTAATTAAAATTATTCTTTAGGGGCTAGAGAGATGGCTCACAGATTAAGAGCACTTACTGATCTTTCAAAAGATCAGGGTTTAATTCCCAGCACCCACATGGCAGCTCACAACTGTCTGTAGCTCCTGTTCAGGGAATCTGACACCCTCACACATACATACAGTCAAAACACCACTGTAACACCAGTGTAGTGGCTATTCCTGGTTGTCAGCTTGACTATATCTGGAATGAACTACAATCCAGAATTGGAAGGCTCACCTGTGATCCCGATCTTGAGGCTGGGAGATACAAGTTTCTGACCTGGCTCTTGGCATGGAGATCTTGAGGCATAGTGGCTATGAATCCCAGGAGACTAAGGCAAGGAGATCTCTGAGTTCAAGGTCATCTGAGACAAAGCAAGTCCCAGATTCAGACTTGCTGGCACACCTGGGCAACACTTTCTGCTGGAGACCTACAATCAGGACATTGGAAAAAGGAAAATTCTCTCTTCCTCTGCTTGCCCCGTGGGATTAAGGAACTGCTAGATTCTTGGACTTCCATTCACAGCTCCTGCTGACCATTGTTGGAGAGTTGGACAACAGACTGTGTACATCATCAACAAATTCCCTTACTATATAGAGACTACCCATATGTTATGTGACTCCAGATAACCTTGCCTTATACAACCAGTGTGTTTAAAAATAAAAAATAAACGGAGGATAGCTCAGTGGCAGAACATTTGTCTATCAAATGCAAAGCTGTAGGTTGGATCACCTAAACCACAGTAAATACATTTTACTTTCTTAGGGTTTCCTATATCCAAGGTTAGCCTTAAACTTGATATTTAGCTAAGGATAATACTGAACTTCTTATCCTCCCACTTTCAGCCCCCAAGTGCTGGCTAGTTCATGTCCTGCAAGTACTAGACAAGCATGTTACCAAGTGAACGCTATCCAGCTTTATGCAGGACTGGCGAGGTGGTGAAGACAAGTAAAAGAGCTTGTTGCTTAAGCCCAAGGATCTGAGTTCCACTGTTGGTGCCTATACGAGCATCAACTCCTCAAAGTTGCCCTCCCCAACCCCCTCCCACTTTTTTTTGTGGGATTAAAGGCATGCTCCACAACTGCCTGGCCCTCAAAATTTGTTCTCTTATTTGCAAGTACAAGCACACACACATAATTAAACTTTTTTTTTTTTTAAAGATTTATTTTATTATATATAAGTACACTGTAGCTGTCTTCAGACACTCCAGAAGAGGGCGCCAGATCTCGTTGTGGATGGTTGTGAGCCACCATGTGGTTGCTGGGATTTGAACTCTGGACCTTCGGAAGAGCAGTCGGGTGCTCTTACCCACTGAGCCATCTCACCAGCCCCCTAAACTTTTTTTTTAAGATCAGAAACTAGAAAGCGGTATGGTAGCACACACCTTTGATCCCAGCAGCCTGGAAGCAAAGGAAGGCCTATTAGTTCAAGACCAGCTTGTTTTATGTGGTGAACTCTAATTCAGTGTAAGCCAGGGAACACACACCTGTTAGCCAACCAAAATGAGCTGTTGCTTTAAGAAGCGCCACTCACGTGACCAACGACGCCCTAGTGCCTTTACCCGCACATACACACTGGCCAATCTTGAGGTGGAACGCCTCTTTGGTGGGCGGAAAACTCAGTAGACGGCCACCGATTGGCTCCGCATATGGAGGGCGGAGCCTGGGCGCGGAGAGAGGGAATTACCGTGAGCCGGTGAGTGGAAGCAGCCGTCCCTCCCCAGCAGGCGCCCTCCCAACCCCGGAGTCTGCAGGTGAGCAGGTCCTGCCTAGATTCAGGGATCGCTTCCCGCGGTGGGCAGCCTCGGAGCCCGCGGGACCCCGCCCCCTTCACCGAGCACGTGACACAAGTTCTGTAATCCCTGACCTCCCCACCCTGCACCCTTTGGAGCTGGGGAGGAGGAAGGTGGGTGGGAGGATGCACAACGTAGAAGCCCTTGGAGATCGGTTCCCACGCCTCCTGGTCAGGAGGACTTGGAACTGACGGTGTGCAAGACAGGAGACTAGAGTGGGAGACCTTGGTCACAGACCGAATTTTGTGAGATCTCAAGACAGGACTACATAATAGAGAAACTCCCTTCTAGCTTTCCACTTGCGCAACACATGCATGCTTCCATTTTACAGATGGGGAAATTGAAGCGTACTCACCCAGTGGTGAGTCTAGTGGTGGGACTTCAAATCTTAGGGTACAAAGCCAGGCCTAGTTCAAACACAAGCCTACTGCTCATGAATATATTATCTTGAGTCGAGTTACAACAGTGTTTGAGACCCTGCAGTCTAATTACCCGGGGCTTAGTGTTTGGTCTTGGACAGTTCAGGTAATCTCTCTGAGCTAAGACTTCCGAGGCTTTGTGAAATGGACAAATGTGTACAATTATATATCTCATACAATGTTACTAACTGGGGGCCATAGGCATTTATGTGTTTAGAAAACAGCTGTGCTGGAAAGACGGCTGAGCAGTTGGCTAGTCTTCTGGAGGACCCAGATTCAATTCTCAGCACCCACATAGCAGGTCACACCTATGTGTAACTCCAGTTCCAAGGGACCTGGCACCCTCACACAGACATATACATGCAGGCAAAACACCAATGCACATAACAGTGAATAAATCTTTAAAAAAAAAATGCTATTCATGGCCAGAAGTACTGACCCATGTCCTTAATAACAGCACCCGTGTGGGTTGGGGGGGGGGGCAGAGGCAGAAAGATCTCTGTGAATTGGAGGTCAGCAAGGTCTAGAGAGTGAGTTCTAGGACTGAATAGACATTGTCTGGAAAACATTGTCTGGAACAGCTATCCTTTTTTTTTTTTTTTCAGCAAGTGTTAATGAGGGCATAGTATGAGCTGACCCTGCTGGAGGCCTGGGATGCAAAGGTGAGCGTACAGACCTGGTCTTTGCTGTTGTGCAATTTACAGTCTACTGGGGAACTGCATGCTGATCCCCCAGGACCCCTGTAGAAAGAGTGGAATTGATGGTAAAGAGCTGTGTTGGGTAGTTACAGACTGTTCGAACCTAAGGTGTCATACGTGTTAGGAAAACTGATACTGAGCTGCATCTCCAGACTTTTTTTTTTCCTTTCAGGATAGGGTTTGTCTGTGTATCCCAGACTGTCTTGGAACTTACCCTGTAGACTAGGCTGGTCTTGAACTCAGAGATCCACCTGCCTTTGCATCCCAAGTGCTGGGATTAAAGGTACGTGCTACCTCTGCCAGGCTCCAGCCTTCTTTTTTTTTTTTTTTTTTTTTGGTTTTTCGAGAAAGGGTTTCTCTGTGTAGCCTTGGCTGTCCTGGAACTCACTTTGTAAACCAGGCTGGCCTTGAACTCAGAAATCTGCCTGCCTCTGCCTCCCCAGTGCTGGGATCAAAGGCATGCGCCACCACGCCCGGCTCCTCCAGCCTTCTTTTTACATTTTATTTTGAGATAGTTGATAAGTTGTTAGGGTAACCTTGAATTCACTTCCTAGTTGAGGTGGGCTTTGAACTATTTTATCCTCCTGCCTCATAACTGAAGACAAATGACAAGGACAGTTATACAACCTGGGAAGGCCTCCCTGACAAACAGGGATCTAAGGAGGGAGTAGGTGATGGGTCACTGAGTCAAAGAGATTTGGAGAGAACAAAGAAGGGGCAGTGTCAAACAAGAAACAGAATGGCCTGAAATAAGGAAATAGAGGTGGCCATGGGTGGAAGTCTAGAGCACAAGAGAAGCAGGTAAGGTTTTGCAGACAGATGCTGGAAAGACACAGGCATAGCCTTCCCATCATGCACCAGTATCTTTGTTTAGTACAAAAGCAACAGGAATCACTGGGAGGATGGCTATGTGGGCTACGTAGGTGGCCCACTGGTTCTGGAGATAAAGAATGAGGAACCCAGCCAGGCGTGGTGGTGCGGGCCTTTAATCCCAGCACTCAGGAGGCAGAGGCAGGCCTGGTCTACAAAGTGAGTTCCAAAATAGCCAGGGCTACACAGAGAAACCCTGTCTTGAAAAACAAAACAAAAAACAAAAGAAAGAATGAGGAACCCTTGCTGGAGTCCTGGGAGTGTCATCTTGGACTAGGGTCGTGCTGTGCTGAGCCTCTGGGCTCTGTCTTTGTGGCTTATTTTTTTTTTTTTTTTTTGGTTTTTCGAGACAGGGTTTCTCTGTATAGCCCAGCCAGGGAACTCACTTTGTAGACCAGGCTGGCCTCGAACTCAGAAATCCGCCTGCCTCTGCCTCCCGAGTGCTGGGATTAAAGGCGTGCGCCACCACGCCCGGCGTGTCTTTGTGGCTTATAAAGCAAGATGAGCAGGCATGGTTGAGATGGTCTTGCCTGCCTCACCCTTGGAGGAATCTCAGATACTGGGCAGGTTTTCAACCTTCCTTTTCCACTTGCAGCTCAACTGGGGCCATGTCAGAACGAGAGGAGAGGAGGTTTGTGGAGATCCCTCGGGAGTCGGTCCGGCTCATGGCAGAGAGCACAGGTCTAGAGCTGAGTGACGAGGTGGCCGCTCTGCTCGCTGAAGATGTGTGCTACCGTCTCCGAGAGGCCACACAGGTGTGCTGCTCTCAGTCCACCTCTCTCCTCCCTCTGATCTCCTGTTACCTCTTCCCCACTGACATGCTTGGCAACAAGTGTATATCGGGTACCATGTGCTTTGAGGTCAGAAGACAGTGTAGGCCTGTGCCTTTGTTTTTTGGTTTTTTGAGACAGGGTTTCTCTGTGTAGCCTTGGCTGTCCTGGAACTCACTTTGTAGACCAGGCTGGCCTCGAACTCAGAAATCCGCCTGCCTCTGCCTCCCGAGTGCTGGGATTAAAGGCGTGTGCCACCACGCCCGGCAAGCCTGTGCCTTTGAAAGAGTCTCTTTCTAGCCAGTCAGGTGTCTAGAAAAGAAAACACTCGCTGGGCACTTTCTCATAACACTTTCTCACAGTGTCCTGCTGCCTAGGCAGAATAGATAGATAGTGACACTCTGCCCATGAGTCACTGAGGCATGCGGAAGGTGTACAAAAGCTGAGCTGGAAATGCAGACTTTCTGATTGCTGGTGTGGGGTTCTCTGTCTTTTCAGTCTAGCCCATCTCCCTTGGGGGTTCTCACATTTGCTCCCTGCCCCCTGATTCTGGATTCTGTTCCTCCTCTCCCAGAATAGCTCTCAGTTCATGAAACACACCAAACGAAGGAAGCTGACGGTGGAGGACTTCAACAGGGCTCTCAGGTGGAGCAGCGTGGAGGTCAGTGGGGTATGGCCATGGAGGGCCCAGGGGATGTGACACCACCTCTCCTGTTCAGATTGGGGATGGCAGTGTGGTGAGACGTGGGGACAAACACCTCATGCAGCAGGCCAAGCCAGGTGCTGGGCCCCAAGAGTGGAGAGGCCCATGGGCTCCCAGAGGCTAGGGAAAGTTTCAGAGAAGAGGTCAAGATTGAGCCAGGCCTTAGGAGGTGCTGAGGGAAATGAGCTTGAAGAAATGAAAAGGCATGCTGGGTAAGGAAAGAGCCTGAAGAAACATGGGGATGTTGACCTGTCTTGGTATAGATCTGGGGCAAGGAGTTGAGCGAGGAAGGTTGTATGTCCTGAGAATTGTTTGGGTGTGTATGGGAGAGACTGGCACCTTAGCAGTGGGGCATAGACCCCTTAGAGTTATGGGAGGGAAGACAACACAGAACCTTGACCCAGTGAACCACAGACAGACAGACAGCTCTGATCCCCAGCTATCTCTGGCTTCTGGGGGCTGTGTGAACTCCTCTCCAGCGTAGGCTTCGTGCCCTGGATCAGGAGAGCCGAATCCTGGCTCTTTTTCCTTCACTGAATTCACCCTGCTTGTCAATTCTCTTTCTCTTCAGGCTGTGTGTGGCTATGGGTCCCAGGAGGCCTTGCCCTTGCGCCCCGCAAGGGAGGGTGAACTCTACTTCCCAGAGGATCGAGAAGTGAACCTGGTGGAGCTGGCACTAGCCACCAACATCCCCAAGGGCTGTGCAGAGACAGCTGTCAGAGGTTGCTGCTAGGCTCCTTCCTGGGGTTAGGACAGGAATTGGGTGGTCTGAGTGGTGCTTTCAGGTAGGGCAGAATTTGGAGGGGTAAAATCCCAGCTGACATCCATCTGTATCATCTGATTCTAGTTCATGTCTCCTATCTGGATGGCAAAGGGAACCTGGCGCCTCAGGGATCAGGTAAGGCAGTGTGGAAGAGCGTCAGAGAGCCTGAGGCTGATCCAGGGGAAGCTTGAGAACGGAGCAGGGATCTGTGGGGCAGAGGGTTGGTGGGAGTAGATGGAGCTGAGACCCATGGAACCTACCTGATCCGAGCTAGAGCCTGTGCCTGCTTGTCCTGCTTACATGGCGTCCTTGTGGGTGGGTTGTAGTTCTGGTCAGAGGGCAGCAGCCTCCAGAAGGCTATGCCTCCATCTTTGACTACTTCCTTCCTGTCTCCTCACAGTGCCCAGTGCAGTGTCTTCTCTGACAGATGACCTGCTCAAATACTACCAGCAAGTGACACGGGCTGTACTGGGAGATGACCCACAGCTGATGAAGGTGAAAGAGTGAGCCTGACTAGGCATAAAGTGAAAGTTTTAAAACTTGAGATATTTTCAGCTATCTGGTTCCTGTCCTCCATGGGTGAACTAGTTACTAGGGGGGGACCTGTTCTCCAGTGGTGTGTGTGCTCTGAGTGGTCCCCTGGTATGTGTGTGTGCTCTGAGTGGTCCCCTGCTATGTGTGTGTGCTCTGAGTGGTCCCCTGCTATGTGTGTGTGCTCTGAGTGGTCCCCTGCTATGTGTGTGTGCTCTGAGTGGTCCCCTGCTATGTGTGTGTGCTCTGAGTGGTCCCCTGCTATGTGTGTGTGCTCTGAGTGGTCCCCTGCTATGTGTGTGTGCTCTGAGCGGTCCCCTGCTATGTGTGTGTGCTCTGAGTGGTCCCCTGCTATGTGTGTGTGCTCTGAGTGGTCCCCTGCTATGTGTGTGTGCTCTGAGTGGTCCCCTGCTATGTGTGTGTGCTCTGAGTGGTCCCCTGCTATGTGTGTGTGCTCTGAGCGGTCCCCTGCTATGTGTGTGTGCTCTGAGTGGTCCCCTGCTATGTGTGTGTGCTCTGAGTGGTCCCCTGCTATGTGTGTGTGCTCTGAGCGGTCCCCTGGTATGTGTGTGTGCTCTGAGTGGTCCCCTGCTATGTGTGTGTGCTCTGAGTGGTCCCCTGCTATGTGTGTGTGCTCTGAGTGGTCCCCTGCTATGTGTGTGTGCTCTGAGTGGTCCCCTGCTATGTGTGTGTGCTCTGAGTGGTCCCCTGGTATGTGTGTGTGCTCTGAGTGGTCCCCTGCTATGTGTGTGTGCTCTGAGTGGTCCCCTGCTATGTGTGTGTGCTCTGAGTGGTCCCCTGCTATGTGTGTGTGCTCTGAGTGGTCCCCTGCTGTGTGTGTGTGCTCTGAGCGGTCCCCTGCTATGTGTGTGTGCTCTGAGTGGTCCCCTGCTGTGTGTGTGTGCTCTGAGTGGTCTCCTGCTATGTGTGTGTGCTCTGAGTGGTCCCCTGCTATGTGTGTGTGCTCTGAGTGGTCCCCTGCTATGCCAGTCGTGACTCCTTTATGCTAGAAGAGTAGAAACCCTTCTTCCTTGGGCCGTGGGCAGCACAACAGGTGCTTCTAATGATTGTGTTCCCACACCTTCCGTTGCATTCCTTTTGATCTGGTGTCCATTGATCTGGAACCAGTTGAGGCATTTATTTATCTGGACTTAGACTTGGTAAGGAAAGGAGAAAAAAATAGAGGTCCAGGCCAGGTGCCCCTAGGTGCTCAGCCTGGCATGTTCTGACTTAGTTCCTGGGCTGGTAGCCACTGCTATTGGTTTAACCTCTGGATACCACCCATGGTCTCTCTTCTTCTGCCCATAGCCAGATGAGGGCTGAGGGCTGCGGTTGGCTCAGTCGTGTTACCTGAGTACAGTTTAGATGTTCCATCTTCACATTTCTAGCTGCTGTTACTTTGTTTAAAAGACTAGGACCTTTGCTAGCATCCATTTCTGTCCCCAGAACTTGGCTGGTGGCTGCCCCTTGCATTGCCAGCATGTACAGAAGCCTGGATTGGAGTCCCAGCACTTGGAAGCAGGCATGGTGGCCTATAATATCAGCACTGGCTGGCAGATGGCAAGTGTGAGGCTGGGCTGTGGGCTACTTTGTAAGTCCCTGTCTCAGCAGACAACAAAACCCAAGGAAACAAAAACTTACCTCTTGCTTTGCTTTTTAGTCACCTGTAGCTAGCAGCTGTGGGGCCTGGGAGCTAAGCCCCTCTTCACTTTCAGATCCTTATCTAGAGGAGGGTCCAAGTAGCAGTTTATGGATAAGGTGGCTTTCTTTGGTTGGTTTATGTTTTGCGAGACAGGGTCTCTCTGTGTAGGTTTGCCTGGAACTCTATGCCGGCTCAGCTGACCATGAACTGGAGATCTGGCTGCCTCCTTCCCTAGAGCTAGTTGCCCAGCTGTTTGCTTCTTTCAGTTTGTTTGTTTTTTCCGGGACAGTTTTTGTTTTTGTTTTTGTTTTTTTTAAAGATTTATTTGTTTATTATAAGTACACTGTAGCTGTCTTCAGACACTCCAGAAGAGGGCGCCAGATCTTGTTACGGATGGTTGTGAGCCACCATGTGGTTGCTGGGATTTGAACTCTGGACCTTCGGAAGAGCAGTCGGGTGCTCTTACCCACTGAGCCATCTCACCAGCCCCCCGGGACAGTTTTTGGTTTGTTTGATTGTTTCTTGGTTGTCCTAAAAGTTGTTCTGTAGATCAGGCTGACCTTGAACTCACAGAGGTCCTCCTAACTTTGCCTCCTGAATGCAGAGATTAATGGCATGTGCCATCATCTCCTAGCTGCTTTTTAACTTTTTTTTTTTTTAAGAAGTATTTATTCATTTGTGTTTTGATGTGTATGAGTGTTTTGTCTACATGCACGTACGTGTGTTATCTTTGCTCAGTGCCCATGGATGTCAGAAAAGGGAGTGTGTCCCCCACAACTGGACTTACAGACAGTTGTAAGCTGTTGTGAGAGCTGGGAATTGAACCTTGGTCGTCTGAAGAACAGCAGTTGCTCTTAACTGTGGAGCCATCTTTCCAGCCCTGAAAGAAGTTTTGTTTTGTTTTCTTTTGACTGTAATAAGTGTCTCTGCCTATAAGAGTAATACCAGTATGTATTTACTCTGGAGCTACTTATAAAAGCACACAGTCTTCTGCTCACTCACTCGTGTTTGTTCCTGTTACAAGTTACTATTACTTTAATGCAAGCGTAAGTGATACCTGGTTTTACAGCTTACCTTTTTTTCCCTTGGATTTTGTTTTGTTTGAGACAAGGGTTAGTCTTGGTCTTGCAATGTAACCTTTGGCCTGGAACTCACCGTGGTAGCTCAGGCTGGCCTCAGATTTGCAGCGGTCTTTATGTCTCAGCCTCTCAAGTACAGAGCTGTACAGGTTTCAGCCACCAAGACAAACCTACAGCTTTTGCTTAGTTAAAAAGATGTTGACTAACTAGGCCTGGTGGTGAACACCGGTAATCCTAGCACTTAGGGAATGGGAAGTGGGGTGATCAGAATTTCAAGGCTGTCCTCAGCTACATTATTAAAGGGCATCAGATCCTGCTGAAAAAAGCAAGCAAACAAGCAAGCAAACAAACAAAAACAGTTGCCCACACACTTGTACATGTTATGGCCCGTGTGTGAAGGTAAGAAACACTTTGAGTATGGTGGTGGTGGTGGCACATGCCCTTAGTTTCAGCACTTGAGAGGCAGCGGCAGGCAGATCTTGGTGAGTCCCGGGACAGCCAGGGCTCTTAGACAGAGAAACCATGTCTTCTGGAGATTTGTTAGCGCTCTTCTACTTACTCATGCTTTCTGAGATTTGAACTTAGGCTGATGGCTGTGTGCCACAGGTGCTTTGTCCACCTTCCTCGTTTGGAAAGAGGGTCATGTTGGCTTTAGACTGGCCCACCACCTGCCTCCTGTGCCACACCTAGCCCTGTGGCTGCTTTTTCTTTTAAATAGACAGTACTGTTTTTGTCTGTGTCTCAGTTTCTTAAGTTAATAACAGTGGAATTTCTGTTTTTGTTTTGTTTTTAAAGGTTTATTTATTTATTATATGTAAGTACACTGTAGCTGTCTTCAGACACACCAGAAGAGGGTGTCAGATCTCATTACGGACGATTGTGAGCCACCATGTGGTTGCTAGGATTTGAACTCAGGACCTTCGGAGGAGCAGTTAGTGCTCTTAACCACTAAGCCATCTCACCATACCCGGTTTTTTTTGTTGTTGTTTTTTTTTGGGGGGGGGGGGCGGGGGGATAGTTCGAGACAGCGTTTCTCTGTGTGTAGCCCTGGCTGCCCTGGAACTCACTCTGGACACCAGGCTGGCCTCGAACTCAGAAATTCACCTGCCTCTGCCTCCCAAGTGCTGGGATTAAAGGCATGCGCCATTATGCCCAGCTCAGCGGAATTTCTGAATCAGGGCATGAACATTTAACATGATAATACGTGGATCCTAACCTAGCCTCCAGAATGGTGGCTTTTCCTTTATTGAGGTGGTTCCTTTCAGGTTGCCCTCCAGGACCTGCAGACAAACTCCAAGATTGCAGCACTCCTGCCTTACTTTGTTTATGTGGTCAGTGGGGTAAGTGATCAGTTCTCTAGCGATCTCTATGACCCTTCTCTGTTTAGAGCTCATAGCAGATGCTATCAGAATCGCAAGCTTCTGTCTCTCCATGCCACCATAAGCCATCCACTCCTACCAACAGGTAAAATCTGTAAGCCACGACCTGGAGCAACTGCACCGACTACTGCAAGTGGCACGGAGTCTGATACGGAACCCACACCTGTGCTTGGGACCCTATGTCCGATCCTTGGTGGGCAGCGTGCTTTACTGTGTCTTGGAGCCACTGGCCGCCTCCATCAACCCTTTGAATGACCACTGGACTCTGCGAGATGGGGCTGCCCTTCTACTCAGTCACATATTCTGGTAGCCACTGGGTTCAGGCTGAGCAGAGGGTGGGATAGCCTACAGAGTTGATTGGGTTGTGGTAGGGAGCTGTAGGAAGCCTTTGGCTTTTAAATTAAATGTTAAGTGTGGAACTTTTCCTTAGCCCCCTAGCTGGCATGTTATGGTACAGTTATAAATATAGCAAGATATTAGTCTTTTGTCCCTTGGATCCTGGGCCAGTCACACCTGACAGCCTGTCTCAGAGATGTCTACAAATGTTCAACTCTTTATGTGTGGTACTTCATTCTCTTTCCTGACTGTTGCTTCCACAGGACGCATGGAGACCTTGTAAGTGGCCTCTATCAGCAGATTCTGCTGTCCCTGCAGAAGGTCCTGACAGACCCTGTTCGGCCTCTCTGTTCTCACTATGGGGCAGTGGTAGGGCTGCATGCTCTAGGCTGGAAGGTGAGGACTCTGGCTTTCTCATAGACCTTTGAGCGTGGCTGTGTTACAAAACTATCGTTCACGTGTATTTTATTGTAAAAGTGGTATGTGTTTGATTCTGCATGTTGAGACCTTGCTTTAGGTCCTGTTGATTGTATACCTTCCTTGACTATATGTAAACGTCCCTTCAGAACATTTTCTTTTTTAAAATTCCTGCCCATTTCATAACACCATGTTAGGAAATACCCTCAGTTTCTTCGTTCCTCTCCTTTTCTCTTTGGGTTTTCATTTATTTGAGACAGTGCTTGTTATATAACCCTTACTGGCCTTCATCAGTTTGTGATCCTCTTGCTTTATGCACCACACAGCATCAGTTTCTGTTGTATATTTTATAGCAAATAGGAACTTAGCATCCGTAGAGATCATCAGACGATTGTGTGTCTTAATTCTGTTAATATGACTATGTCCATTGAGCCACTCTTTGAAACTTGGAATAATTCTATAATAATTCTATTTAATTTTGAATTTATATATATATATTTTTTTGAAAAGGTTTTAGGGAAATATCAAGTGATCTTGACTATGTCATGTTTCCATTTTTTTTTTTTAATCCTCACAATCTTTAGGGTGCTTTCATAATTGTTCTAAGGAGAACCAACACACTTTATTTCTGCAGTGATGCTGCTATAGTGGTGTCTTTTTAGGGTTGATCCTTGTTGGCATGCAGAAATATAGTTGGTATGTGTGTGTGTTTTAAGCTCAGGGACAATTTTAGTAGAGTTTAAAAGAAAACATCTTAGGGCTGGCAAGCTGTAAGTCTAAGAAGCTGCCCAGAGGTGGAAGTTGAAGGAAAGAAGAAAAAAAAGCCATGTCATTTGAGCTAAACAGGCGAGGGGTAGGCAGCCATAAAGTGGGTGGGAAGGTGGGGAGAGGTTTTAAAGAAGGAATGAGAAAAAGCATCTAGAAATAAAAGACACAAACCAAAAACACCCCCCCCCCAAAAAAAAAAAAACAAAAAAAAAACAAAAGTGTTTTGCCATACGACCTTAATCCCAGTAGAAGCAGGCAGATCTCTGAGTTTTGAGGCTGTCCTGTCCTACAGAGTGAGTTCCGGGACAGCCAGGGTTACACAGAGAAACTTTCCTTAGCCCCTAACTCCCCTACCCTTCATTGTTGGGATAAAGGCTTGAGCCACCATGCTTGGCTTTTTAAAAACAAAAACAAAAACAGGGACTTAAAAGTGAAGCCCAGGCTGCCTCAAACTTGGACTCAAGCCCCTGAATGCTAGAGTTACAGACTACCTCATTCTCAAAGTCTACCTCATTTACTGTTAAGATAGCTTTGCTTTGCTTTTTTTCCACCAAGTGTACTTTATTGAACCAGCTGTGAACTGATCTGTGAAGGTAACATTTGCATGCATAGGGTAAAGGGTCAAGGCCTCAGCCTAAGGGGAGGGCCAGATGTGGATAGTGGAACACAGCGCAGCTAGAATCTAGAATGTGGCATTCTTTGTAAAAATGAAAGACTGCCACAGAGGTGGTAGAGGAAATAATGATAATAACCATAAGGATGCTGAAGATCAGGGAGCTGATATTCAGGCACTTGGCCTGGTCTCCAGTCATATTGCCCACCATCTTCCTGTCCCTGGACTTCACAGAGTAGGCATAGGCAATGAAGCCCAGGCAGCAGGCATTGAAGAGTGCATTGAACAGGGACCAGACCACATGGTCAGACACAGAGCTCTCTGGGTGTGTTGATTACAGTGTTCCTCACAACAGCTGAGTTGTTGAGGAGTTCCCCCAGTTCAGACACCCTTTTTGATTGTCTCATAGCTTGGAAGAAGCCCAGCATGTATTGACTCTGGAACAATCGTCTGGAGGATGGCTGCTGCTAAGATAGCTTTTCTGAGTATATAGTAATATCTGTAAATTCTAGCAGGATGTTCTGATGTCTTCCATAGTTATTTAAAATATAATCCCTATTTCTTTCAGCATTTCCCCCAGGAGTTTGGTCAGCATTGTCAAATGTTTATGCTCTGGATGAGTGATCCAAGTCTACCTTATATGTCAAAGCCCATCTCTAATGTCATTGTCTTTGTTAGGCATGTTTTGCCCCCCAGATGATTATACAATCTAAAACTGTACAAAGTCATGTGTGGTAGTACACTGCCTGTATAATCCCAGAGTTTGGGAAATGAAAGAAAGGGAATTCTCATGAATTCAAGGCCCAGTCTGGGCTCCCAGTATTGTTTTTATGTGTGTGGTCTAAACTCAGCTCTCATTTCTCTAACGAGAACACCACTTCCTTACTGATTGTATTTACTAGCAGTCTGCAAACAATTTCTGTCTTAATGATTTAATTATGCCTAAATAGCTCAGTGTAAATGCCAGTAATGGGGCTTTTTAATGTTGTATGTTTTGATCCCTTATGCTTACCAAAAGCTTATGCATACAATAGATCCCAGAGATGTAGGATATGTCAATAAGGGAATAGAGGACTGAGCCCTGTCAAAAATTGAGTGGATCTTTTGTGGGAAAGGGCACTAAAGAGGGCATTTGGAACAAGGTTGCTTGACTGCAGTCCTTCTTTGCATTCCAGGCAGTGGAGCGAGTCCTCTACCCACATCTGCCCACTTACTGGACAAACTTGCAGGCTGTGCTGGATGACTATTCTGTATCTAATGCCCAGGTCAAAGCGGACGGGCACAAAGTGTATGGAGCCATTCTGGTGAGTTAAGCAGTCCCACCTTCTCTTTCCTGCAGGAGCTTATTTAGCACATTTACTTTGCGATGGCTCCTGGGCCCAGGTTCCTCTTAGCTCTCTGTTTACAGGTGGCCGTAGAACGACTATTGAAGATGAAAGCTCAGGCAGCAGAGCCCAACCGCGGTGGCCTTGGCGGGAGAGGGTACCGTCCTGCGGAGGACCTGCCTTGGGACAGCCTTCTCCTACAAGAGTCTCCCCCCGGGGGCAGCTCCGAAACAGGTTTTGGGTCTGGTCTCCCGCCACCATCAGGGGTTGCGGGACCAGAGGACCCTTCTTCTTTGACCCTGGCAGACATCTACCGTGAGCTATACTCCTTCTTTGGTGACAGCTTGGCCACTCGCTTTGGCACTGGCCAGCCTGCTCCCACGGCCCCGCGACCACCCGGAGACAAGAAGGAGCCTGCCGCTGCCCCGGATTCGGTGCGGAAAATGCCGCAGCTGACTGCCAGCGCCGTGGTCAGCCCTCAGGGTGACGAAAGCCCGTGCGGTGGGACTCTCGCCACCGCCAACGCCGCCTCGGAGAGCAGGCCGCTACCGCGCGTACACCGGGCGCGGGGTGCTCCTCGTCAGCAGGGCCCCGGCGCGGGAACGCGAGACGTCTTCCAGAAGAGCCGCTTCGCGCCCCGTGGCGCCCCACACTTCCGGTTTATAATCGCAGGGCGTCAGGCCGGGCGGCGCTGCCGCGGGCGCCTCTTTCAAACTGCTTTTCCTGCCCCATACGGACCCAGCCCCGCGTCCCGCTATGTGCAGAAGCTGCCCATGATCGGCCGTACGGGCCGCCCGGCCCGCCGCTGGGCGCTCTCCGACTACTCGCTGTACCTGCCGCTGTGAGGCCGCGGCGCCTCGGAGAATAAAGCCACACCCGGAAGTGACGTGTCTGTGCTCGTGGGCGGGGCTTGGGCGGTTGGCTTCCTGGTAGCCTGGGCGCCATGGCGCTGCCTTGGTTGCAGCGAGTTGAGCTTTTGCTCTTCACTGCCGCCTTCCTGTGCGGGGCTTTGGCGGCCGCGACGCTGACCCGGACCCAGGTGCGGCTGCGGGGGCGGGCTGGCCTTGGGGTCCAGCAGGCTTACGTAGGGGGTTGGACAGGGTGACTACACCGGACCTGGGGTTAGAACGTTCCAAAGTTGTTTCCACCCCAGAGGAACTGGACAAGCTTCCAGTCGAACTTCATAAGCTACTAGGGTTTTGAAACACACAGGCCGTCTCTGCACCCATCCAGTAATAGGAACATTTGTAAAACAGTGTAGCAGAGAAATCGTGATTGTTAACAAAGTATGTGAAGTGAGGAAACATACAACTGTGTACATTTGAGTCTTGCCTACTGCTGGGTAGTTTTGGTGATAGGATACTTTGAATCACTATAGGAGTCTAAAACACCTACTTACTCCTGCTCACAGAGAAGGGCAAACTTGTGATTTCTCTTAGGTTCCTTATAGTTATAACCTTTTGAATTCGGATCCTTCTGGGCCCTGAGATATTGTTCCCAACAGATCCATCAGTCTCCCTGTTCACCTCAACTTGTGAACTAGTCCTTACATATGACAGGAACCTACATCTCGGGTACTGAACTGAAATGGACTTAACAGCTTCTCTCCACAGGGCTCCTTTGGTGGTAACTGTCCCTTGTATGGTGTGGCTGCACTCAATGGCTCCTCTCTGGCCTTGTTAGGTCCCTCAGCCCCTTCCCTCTGCTACTTCGTGGCTGGGGCTTCAGGCATCCTGGCGCTCTACTGCCTTCTGCTTCTCTTCTTCTGGGTCTACAGTAGCTGCATCGAAGACTCCCACAGGTGATTGCCCTACTGATGACAAAGGGCCGAGGTGAGATGAGTCCCACCTCGGCCACAAAGCTTGTTTTCTCTTCCTCAGAGGTTCTATAGGGCTCCGAATTGCTTTGGCCATCTCAGCTACAGCCATCTTCCTGATCTTAGTGTCTGCCTGTATACTTCGATTTGGCACCAATTCTTTCTGCAATTCCATCATCTCCTTGAACCTTACAATTAGGTAATGGGAGAGGGAGGGAAGCCTGACAGGGACTGTCCTTCTGTAGGGGACATGTCGCTCATTTAAGTTCCTACTTTATCCCCTTCCTTTGGCCCTTGTCTCTGATGACACAGATGTGCTTAGAGCATGTCCCCCTCTTTCTCACAACTTGTTTCTTTAACCTTGTTTCACAGCTGCTCTGAAGCCCAGAAAATCTCATGGACACCTCCAGGAACTGCTGTGCAGTTTTACTCCAGCCTACACACTGCTGAAGTGAGACACAGGGATATGCTAAGATTAAGCAACTGTAGCTTAAGCGTGTTCACCATGTAGTATGTGCTTGGCTGTACTTCATTCACAAGCTCAGAGTAGCTATGGGGCTTGTCACCTTAGTCTGATCAGACTGTGTGGGTAGGATTGGATTGGAGCCAGCTTCCCACCTCATACTCCTGTTCTCTTTCACAGACCTCTTCTTGGGTGAATCTGATATTGTGGTGTCTGGCTTTGCTGCTCCAGGCCATGCAGTGCAAGTTTAAAGCCACATCATACCAACCCCAAGAGAGGGGTGACCAAGAGTGGAGCTCTGAGACAGATGCTCTTGTTGGGCACCACCAGTCTCACTCCTGAAGAATACTCAAGTGCTTTCTACAACCAGAACCTGCATGCCCAAGTGCTTTTAATCCTCTCGTCTCAGTACAGCCCTGTTTATATTAGAAACCTCAGTTTTCCCTCCAGGAGGGAAACATTCAAATAGGACACTTATGCTTTTTCTCCTTAAACTTTTTTTGTACCAAAATAATATATTACTGTTCTTCATCATGGCATGGATTTCTTGATGTTAAATAGATGAGAGGACAGAATGATGGCTTAAGTCGGCACGTATCAAGCCTTTTGGAAGAGATTTATTGGCTGTTAGTGAATTCGGGGCACCTTTTTATTGTCCTGGTAGTCTCCTCATCCCTAAGGGTTTTGCATCGTCTGAGAAGGGTAAGCCATTTTTCACAGGCTCCGGTAGGCACCCACAGTGTTATCAAAGAGTTGAGTGTTGGGAAAGTGTCCAGCTTTGTCCAAAAGGAAGTAGAAGCTCCGGCCTTTGACTTTCAGAGGCAGCATAGCAGGAACTTCACCTCTGTGAGCCATGCAGGAAATCTGGTTCAAGGGAACTGTGAAACAGGTACCCAAGCCAAAGGGGGCATAGGTGGTCAATGTCACCTGCTGCCCTCCTGCAAGGAGCATGACTGACCGCACAGATCGGAGTGAGTAGAGGAGACCAGCACCAAGGACCAAGACTCCTGCAGGGAGGCAAAGTGGGGTAAAAGGTTATACAGACACCCCCACCCCCACCCCTTAGAGTCAAATTGCTGTAATGGAAGTAACAGTTTTGAGCAATTACACTCTAAAACTTTAAAGGGTTCCTAAATCCCTTTTTAAAAAAAAAAGAAAGGTAGCTAGGCAGTGGTGGTGCACGCCATCACTAGGGAGGCCGAAACAGTTCTTGAAAAAACAGACAGGGTCTATTATTCCATGCTGGCTGCAAGCTTGCTATATGTTCAATAACTTTTAATTTGTGATCTTCTGTCCAAATCCAGATTACATCTGGATGCTATCATATATGTTTAGGCAGTGTTGAGGACTAAACCCTAGACCTTATGCATACTAGGCAAGCACTCTTAGAAACCAAATTGAGCCATGTCCCCCACCCCATCGACATTTTTATAGATGGCCAGCTCTATTGTTAAACGGAGAAAATGCGTTCGTGGCTTCAAATACCTGCTCGTGGCTAGTGTGAGGGGCAGATCTTGGACTACTGTATGCAGGGTGAGGATGCAAGGCATTCAGGGACTTGATTACACCACACCCATATCGTGTGTCCCACTTTTTTGAAAGCCCCTTTTTTGCTAAGTGAGCGTTGTGCTCACAGCCCCACAGCAATTTGGAGCCCAAGCGCTTACCCATCGTGCCGCAACCAACAGCCAGCCCGTAGCGCCAGAGTGCGAAGCGCAGGTCCTGGTAGCTCCGGTTGGGAGCCTCCGCAGGTACTCGGCTCAGAGGTCTGGACAAGGCTGCAACAGCCAGGGAGGTCCAGAAGATGCCCTGACCCGCACAAAACAGTCCAAGGATGGCAAAGAAGCGGCCCCGCTCGTGCTGGAAGAGCAGCACATCCCGTGGAACCCCATTTTGCAAATACCGGGGCACATTTTGGGACCGCAGCACGGACAAAAGGTGCCTGACATACCGCGGAGGCAGAGACGCCACCATGGCGGCGCACTTCCGTCTCCGGGGCGGGACTTCCTATCACGGCGAACTTGCCCGCCCCTCCTGCATTGAGAGGGAAACAAGCCAGTAATGGGACACAAACTACAATATCACTCTTTATCTTAAAAAGTAAAGGGAATCCTGGGGTTAAGTACACAGAGCACCTAAGTCCTTCGGGTAGTTTAGTGTCAGCTCTACAAAGTAAGCTTTGGCTTCCTGGCACCATGAGGCTCAATCTTCCGGAAGTATTCTCTAAGTCTTCCAGAAGGTAGGTGAGGAGGATGAAGCGGCCCTTCCTCCTCTGTCACAGTTACAGGGTGGCCTCGGGCTGGACAGGAGACGGCAGATGACAGCCAGACAATATTATCCAGGGGCTATTTACAAGGAGACTTTTCTTGTGATCATTTCATAAACGCTACTTCCGGAATCTCTCCCTTGGCCTGCAGAAAGATAAAATGTAAGTAGAACCAGGCACCTCTCTCCCACCTTCCCTGCCCAGCTACTGTGACTCCCTGGCTGTCCTGGCATTCTCTATGTAGACTAGGCTAGCCTCAAACTCAGAGATCTGCCTCCCTCTGCCTCCCAAATGCTGGATTAAAAGGCAAGCATCACCATACCCAGCCTTCATCTGACCCTTTTTAAAGGCTCAAGAAATCCATTTTTAGCCACAAAAAAAAATTCCCATACTTTACCTTGAGAAGAGTGAAGGCCTGAGCAGATCTGGTGTAGTCCCAGTTATTGTCTTGAAGGCACCTAGAGTATGATTAAAATAGGAAGCCACATAAGAACCAAAATGCAGTCAGTCACCAAAATCCAACCCACAGAAAAAGTCACCAATGTTTTTCATTAAGTTTACACAGGGTCACACCACTTGTACAAATAAAACATAAAATGTTTACCAAAAATAACCAACGTGTAGTTTTACACTGGTAGGGAACGATTTACACGGTTTAAAAACTATGTTCCAGCTGGGCAAGACTTTTAATCCTATCACTCTGGAGAGGCTGAAGCAGGTGGGTATCTCTGTGAGTTTGAGGTAAACCTGGACTACAAAGTGACTTCCAAGCATCGAAGGTGCAAGTGAGACCCTGTCTCAAATACAGACCCACATATAAAAAGGCTTTGGTACTTAGGAATGCACCTATAGTTCTAGTTCCCTTGGAATGCTCAGGCTCACTGGAATCTAGGACTTGGTAAAGAGTTGAAGCCCAGTTTTGACAACTTAGTGAGACCCTGTCT
Source organism: Mus caroli (assembly GCF_978045245.1). Classification (NCBI taxonomy): domain Eukaryota; kingdom Metazoa; phylum Chordata; class Mammalia; order Rodentia; family Muridae; genus Mus; species Mus caroli. The sequence goes on from NW_028227275.1 coordinate 52,882,136, forward strand.
CAAAATGACAAAACAAAAAAAAAATCAAAGAAAAACAAAAACAAACGAAGGCGGCGTGGTGGCGCACGCCTTTAATCCCGTCAGGTGGATCTCTGAGTTCGAGGCCAGCCTGGTTTACAATACAAAGTGAGTTCCAGGACAGCCAGGGAAAACAGAGAAACCCTGTCTCAAAAAAACCAAAAGAGGGCTGGTGAGATGGCTCAGTGGGTAAGAGCACCTGACTGCTCTTCCGAAGGTCCAGAGTTCAAATCCCGGCAACCACATGGTGGCTCACAACCATCCGCAACGAGATCTGGCGCCCTCTTCTGGAGTGTCTGAAGACAGCTACAGTGTACTTTGCATATAATAAATAAATACATCTTTAAAAAAAAAATAGAAAAAAACAAAAAACAAAAAAACCAAAAGACAAAAAAACCCCAACCAACCAAGCACAAGAAAACTTGGCAGCCAGGCCGATGGCTCATGCCTTCAATGCTTTCAAGGCCGGACAAAAGTCCACAGTAAGGCCATGTTTCCAAACCGCCACCTACAAAGGCTCAGTGGCAGTGACTGCAGCATCTGTGTGTCTAGGTTTAGTCTGTAAGGCCAACTGGGGAAGAGGGGAAGGGGACAGAAAACCAAATGTTCATTTGTGCTTTAAATATTTAAAAATAACCTATGAAGAATTCTTAGTAGGAATCTTTTTATCAAAGCACTATATAATTCACTGTCAGGCCATCTGTTTCCCCTTGGTTTCCGCTATCTATGATCAGCACTCACTTCTGAGACCACTCAAGGTTCATGCCAGACCGGTTAGAAAATGCTTGCAACATTTCCTGCTGTTCTGGGGAAAGCGTGGGTACTGGGCTGGAGGAAGGTGTGGGTGCAGACATGGCGAAGGCTCTTTGGATTTCTTCAGGGCTGGCATTCCGCACAAATAATTCATCATTTACAATACATAGCCTTGGGGACAAAAAACATCTTAAATAAATGGACAAATAACCTCATCTTTCTACCTTGTCTCTGTTTGCAGATCTGTTTACTATCCACATGCCCCTCTCAAGTTCCTTTTCCCCTTTCCCCTTGACTATAGACTAGGTGTTTAGGAGGATTAGCTTACAAACACACTAGAATTATATACTCACTCTCTAACATACTGATAGTTGTGAGTTACTTAATACACTTCTATTGCTTTTCTGCAATTTCCAAAACTAGCTGAAGAATATCCTTACCTTCTAACTATCCTATTGCTTCCCTGGCACTGAAAATAATACCCAAACTGATAAGCTGAGGACTTACCCTGAATTGCTGGCAGGAACAGCAATGAACGTCCTTGTGAAAGCACGTAAAGAATCTCGAGACTTCCTATCCACTGCAATGAGAACGAGCAATGGCTCCTTATAGTCACTGCAGCTTCATCTTCACAATTATCACTCACATCATGGTATTTGATACAAAGAACCCTAACTTGGCCAGGTAAGGATGGTTACTTGGTCATAAGGGAACAGAGGTAGGAGGAAGGGACATATCAGGGCAGGGAGGATAGTTACAGAACTTGCTGTGTGCTGTAGGAAGTGAAACAACTTAGAAAGTGTTAGCCTATGGCCTGGTAAAGTGTCTGAAGTCATTTCACTGCCTGAAGTATCACTGTGCAAGAGTATTATGAAATCATTTAACAAAACAGAAAAAAAGAATGCATGATTCAAAGGTACTACAACTTTCCCAGATCCAGAGAATTAACACAGGGATGGAAATGGATACTTCTTGACTCAACCTACACTGTTATGGTCCCCAGGCAGATAAGACATACTGCAGATAAGACAGGTGGGAAGAATTTTAAGGCCAAACCAAGATGGACTAGGCAAAATAGGAAGGCGGTCAGAGAAGAAAAGGGATGAGAAGATAACTAGGAAACTAAGATACTGAGAAAGGTTCAGAACTAAAAATTCTTACCTTCCTTGAAGACTCCATTGACAGAAAAACACAGTAATGTGCTCTGAAAGAGAAAAAGCACCACAAGTAATGGAGGTTTCTAACCAGAGCCTGAGCCACCTCATGCAGTGAATGCTAAGCCCATTATCCACCCCACTTCTGGGCTTCTGTTAGGAGAGAATAGGCACTTACTGTTTGGGCACTTATATCTACCACGAAGGCGTTAATGTCATGTTGAGTTTTGGGTAACTCATTGAGGAAGGCAACGACATTAAGACGTGTATGCTTTAAGAGTCGGAACCGCTGGGCTGCAAGCAGAAGGAAGAGAAACCAAGGTTAGGGCACATCCACACTGACTAGCTCTACTGATTGTTTCCCATTTGGACTGCTCACACAATGTACTTACTGGGTTCTTTAAGCTTCTTCACATTTCTGCTGTCTTTGACGTATTCAGCTAAGTTGTTTCTGGAAAATAAGAGGGAATGATGGTGGTGGTCAGAACAGTGGCCTCTATCTCCCACAGAATCCTGTGATTCTGATAGGTTCTGACATGTGACACTTACCGGACAGGGTTCTGAGGGTTGTAAGGAATGCTTAGCGAGCAACAGGCGCCATCATGGTAGGCATCCAGGAGACCCTGGCGGTCTCCTGAGTCATAAATTGCATAGTACCTGTAAAGAAAGTTAAAAGTCTGAATTCTGTGTCTGGAACCAAAAGGACACACCAGTAAGTATGCATAGGCCAGTCATTATCCCCAGCACTAAGGGATCCTGGGATACTCACTGCTTCAAGAAGTGCAGGACCAGACTCTTTAGGTTCTCTGTTCCAAAATAGCTTCCCTGAAATCAAACAAGATATTAAGATCACAGGACCAATATGCTCCCCACTCACAGTTCTAATTCTAACCCCAATTCTGACCTTGCAGGGTGGTAACATTGTAGGGGCTTCGACATCAAAGGAAATTGGAGGGGGTAGCTCATGGCCATCCTGTGAAAAGAAGTGAATGCAATATGAGAAACTGAAGAAAGACTGGATTTGTGAGCATAGAGAAAAGCTGAACGACACGGAGAGCGTGCAGGGATCCTATATAAACTTTGTCCACAGGCATTTCTAAGATGACGATTACCACTGTTAGCAGATTCTCAAACAAATCTGCACACCCACATTGGTGGTCACAAAATAGAGGCAAGACCTTGGTTGTCCCTGTTCTTGAGAACAAAATGTTAGACTTACCAGGCGTAATAACTTGGGAAATCGTTCGCGAATGGCGCTGTCAAGAACAGGACAGAAGTGAGTGACGCTTCAGAGCCATCATGCCTCCTGGGCTGCTCTAGGAGCAAATACACCAAAAACCCGAGGAACAGCCCATCCCATCCTGCTTATCGCCCACTCCTCCCCAGCTTAAACCTGGGGACAAGAACCCCCATTCCCCTCCTCACCAGGGGCACCCCCTTCTTAATTGCCTTGAAGGCTGGCTCTGCTGTCTTGCTGCCTGATCCCGAGTGCCACAGGAGGACACTCTCAGCCCAGGCTTTAAGCCTAGGGCTGCCTTCCCCACCTTGCCCCCCTTACCTTCCACCTACTCACCTGTGCAGCCCCGGGAGGAGGGAATGGGGTTGGAGCCCAGGGGCTCCGCTGCCTCACCAGGTATCCACCAGTTCTGCCAGGTCTGGCCTTCGCCAAGACCAGAACACACCACAAGTATGGCACAGGATGTTGGGGCAAGGAGATGAACAAGACAGGGCTCAAGGAGGAGGAAAGAAAAGAGACCAAGGGAAAGGAGAAGAGAAATGGAGAAAGGTAGGGCAGGAACAAGAGAGAAATGGAGAGACAAAGAGGAAGCAAAGCAACAGGGACAGACCTGAAGGCAGAGGCATTCAGAAAAGAATGGCAGAAAGAAAGACCTCCTGATACAGCCCTTTCCTTCAGCTGCCCTTTTCCTGTGGTCCCAAGGTAGAAATGAAGAATAAATCCTATAATGATTTGCAGTTGCTGTTGGCCAGGTCTCTGTCTGCTCTCTGGGTCCCGGTTTAAGCTGGGCGTGGGAGGTAAAGCAGCCACGGGGCCAGGAAACCTCCCTCAGAAGACATGAGGGTTCAGGCCTCTGCCGAGTTGGGGGGGTGAGGGTCTGTGCCCCACCTCAGTTGGCCCCCAAGTTCTCTCCTGATGGCCCCTCTGCGACTGTGCCTGTCTTAGGTTGTTCCTTCCCTGAGGAATCTTACCCGTCTCTGGCTAACCAGCCATCCTCCGGGGCCAAGCAGGGTGACGTGAGGTGTGCGAGTGAGGGAGGGGCTGTGCCCCTGACAGGGTCATTTCTCTGTCTCCTTGGTAGCAGATGCCCCTGTGGCCTCCACGCCCAGCACTTGCCTTGGGATCCCCCTCGCCTGCTGGCGGGGCCCCGGCTTTGATCACATCTTAGGGAAACCCAGATTTCTTCTCCAGGAAAGGCCCAGTTCACAGCACTGGGCAAGAGAGACCAATAGCATGGTACCAGCCTCCAAGAGGCATCAACGTCAGCATGGGCAGAAAGGACCAGGCCACAGCCTTGGCTAAGTGGATCATGAAAATAAAGAGTCCCTCTTGATACAATGGCAAGAGGGACCATGCAAGGACAAAGAAGGCCTGTCTCAGTAGACAGTTCCAATAAGAGAGGACTTTCTCACAGCCTAAGTACACCAGGCTTTTGGCTGAAGACAAACACACAGGTAGGGCATATATAAGACACCTCCACATCAGAACAGAAAAGGGGAGGTGCTCTTCCTGGAATAACAGGTAGGGAGATTCTAGAAAAGGCTGTATTCAAGAAAGAAGGAGAAAGGCCAGAGAACTAGAGAACAGAAGTCAGGTGAGAAGAAAGGAGAGATCTGGGACAGAGCTAGGAGACATAGACAGGCAGAAAGGAATGCGTGCTCCTCCTCCCAAAGAACAGGTGGTTCCAGCTCAGGGCTGCATGTTCTCCTGTAGACGGGCACTGATCAGGGTGCATTAGCTCAGCCTCCCAGGGGTGAATGTCCCCAGGAGGGGAGACAGAGACTACAACTGACCTGATATAGCTGGACTGGTCTCCGAAGTTGTCACACATGGGGTTTCTGTCAAGCCACAGCTCTTCCAGCTTCAACCCTTTTATCTTGTCTAATTCCCGCTCAGTCTTCAACTGTGAAGGATGAGGAGAGAGTAAAAGGGAAGAAACAGACCTTACTAAGAATAGCAGCTGGATTCCCACACTTCTAAATCCTAAGTTCTCTTTCTTGCTTCCCACTATGGCCAGTCACACTCTCCTGGCTCCATCATCACAGAAACACAGCACGAGTCAGTGTGATGGCTCAGTGGGCAGGAGCTCTCGCCTCATAAGCATCACAGCCCAAGAACCGAGTCAGTGTGATGGCTCAGTGGGCAGGAGCTCTCGCCTCATAAGCATCACAGCCCAAGAACCCACGTGGAAGCAAAGACCCAACTCCCAACACAGTCTGACCTCCACCTCCATAGTCAGTTAACTATTAAAAACAAAAGCACCCCTAGATATCAGTCTTACTTCGTTTCCTGAGAGATTTAGGGTCTTTAGGTTTGGCGCCTTCTGCACAATGCTAGACATACCATCCAGCTTGTATAGCTTGTTGCTGCTCAAGTTCAAGGACAATAGCTAGGAACAGAACAAAATTTAGATGTGTTACCATGGGGCAAATCTGTCTCTCATCCTATCCTACCCATCTCACACTGATTTTTAATGCAAAAAAATAAATAAATTAATTAATTAAAAAAAAAAAAAAAAGCTTCACCTCAGGAATGTTCTCTTCAATGATCTGCAGGGTGGCTGCCATACAGCTTCTGCGGTTTAGAACAACATCGATGTTCTGGGCCACCAAATCTGTAGCAAATAGAAAGAAAAGGAAGTCGGAGAGATCTTGCCCATACAGTGTTATAAAGACCAATTGTTTCCCCTCTCCGTTTAGTCAGAACCATTGCTGTAAGTCATACCTGGGTCTGAGCGGAGCCCCTTGAGGTCAAGTGCTTGTTGGTTGCCATCATATCGTTTGCTCATGATCAGCTAGAAGAAGGAAAGCGAAGGGTTTATTCGTCACTGATGGAGACTGAAAGTCTGTTGGACCATGTCACTTGAGCCAGCCTTACCTTGAGCTGCTCTACTTGTTCGGGCTTCAGTTCACGCTGTGCAGTGTAGGGTGGAGCAGAAGCGTTGATGAGGATAGATATCTGAAGAGAAGACAGAAAGGCAAGAACATACTTGAGGGCAGCCTAATCACCAGCACTAAGACTTAGTCCCTTTTAGTGCATGAGCACCAACTGTGCCATGCCAGGCCCTTGTCCACATACCCTTCTGTTTTCTCGATCCTGAATCTTCTGGTTGACGGCCTTTAATGCAGAAGCAGTAGTGGCATCCTCCACAAAAAACTGGGCCCGTGTATTTTCATAGTGAAACTGGAAGAAGAAAAACAAACAACATTCAATCTGGAGTCCACAGGTCCTTCCATAGCCTTTCAGGTCTAACTCTGCCTTACCTCAATGGGATTGAAGGGGACACTGCACTTGCTCTGGATCATGCTCAGAAGCCATGTTTTGTCATACTTTCTACCATAAGGAATCTGGAAGTGAGAGAGAAAGGTACACATGTAACCAAGCCAGCATATTTCAGTTCTCCTTTTATTTTCTGCCAAGATTGAAAGTATTTCCAGTGCTTTATCAGAAAGCATGCTTAATGTGGCATGCATGAGGCTGAGTGATAGAAGGCATTTAGCATGTGTGAGGTCTCAGAGATAGGAAGCATGTTTACATGCATGAGGCTGGTAGAGCCCTTCTATGCTAAAAAAAGCTGGGGTTTTTTCCCTCTTCAAGAAAGGACAGGTGTATGGTTTCCACTTGAGATACAAACATTCCTTAACTCCTTTCCATATACTTATTATTCCTGGCAAGATGACTCAGACAACATGGCTACATATCAAATGTATTAATTCTAAAAGTCCTAAGATATATGTGTTTTACTTGTCCCCTAGAGACTCCATAGAATCACTCTTAGCTTAAGTGTTAGGCTACATCCTGACCACATTTATCAGATTCCCTTTCACATGTCACCTTGCCTATCCTCCTTAACTCTGTTCTTAGATGTTCTAAGACACTCATTTGAGGAAAGAATGGATTAGGATGCTACTTCCCTGTTGAGTAAATGTTAGAGAAAATGGATTAGAGGAGTTAGAGACAGGTGTCAAACACTTTCAATGAGTCTAGTCCTGTTCCTGAATCACCTATTCTTCCAAGTACTCACTGTAATCTTGAACCAGTTCTTGGTGGTCCCATCTTGACTGGTGCCAGCCCCTCCTCTCTCTGGAGCGGCTCTGTCTCTCCGTACAGTAATATGAATTCGATCTCGATCATGCCAACCATCTCCCCGACGGTTAGGCCGGTTGGTATAGGGGTTGCTATTGGGAAGCAGAATTAAATTTCCATAAACACTAGGGAAGATGAACCTGTCCTGCTAGTGAAACTACAGCTACTAAATTGGTTCTGTCAAGTATCACTTTACAAGGTAAGACCAGACACAACAAAGACATCAGGGCTACATAATTCAGTGGGTCACCATTCAAAGCAGACTAATTGGTCACTTACTATCTTACTCGGGGGCCATCCTGGGGATCATTCATTGCTACATCTCCATCATCTTCCTCAAATCGGGAAGACTGTATACCAGAACCACCTCTTCCAGACCTACGATTCCCCTCACCACACTTCCATCGGAAAGGCCCCCGGCCTTTCTTTCTTCTTTGAGGGAAACTAACACGGTCATCATGCTCTGGAGTTGGAAACAGACACAGAAATTAGTAAATGCATGAATGGTCTAAGTTACCTTGGTGTGATCACCAGTTTCTAGTACTCTGTACTCTTGGAAAAAACAGATATGAACTACAAAGGTTCTTTCACAGAGATGCCTATGCCCTAGCCAGAGCAAAGAACTTTATTACATCCACATCGTGAACAAGTTATTGGAAAACTATAGTAATGTTGGGAAATAAAAGGGTGGAGAGGCCAGGCAGTAGTGGCACATGCCTTTAATCCCAGCACTTGGAAGGCAGAGGCAGGCAGATTTCTGAGTTCGAGGCCAGCCTGGTCTACAGAGTGAGTTCCAGGACAGCCAGGGCTATACAGAGAAACCCTGTCTCAAAAATAAATAAATAAATAAGTGGGTCGAGAATGTACCTCAAGGCGCTAGAGAAATGGTTTACCACACCACCACCACAGGGTTTCTCTGTGTAGCTCTGGCTATCCTTGAACTAACTGTAGTCTAGGCTGGCCTCAAACTCAGAGATCCATCTGCCTCTGCCTCCCCAGGTGCTGGGATTAAAGGTGTGGGCCACAACCTCCAGCAAGATGACTTTTTTCTTTTTCTTTTTTTCTTGTATAATACATTCTGACTAGAGCCTCTCCTCCCTCCACTTCTCCCAGTCTTCCCCCCCCCCCAACTCTCCTCCTCCCACCCTTTGTCTACTGTTTCTGTTTCCCTTCAGAAAAGAGTAGGTATCCTAGTGATATCAACTGAACATGGCATAACAAGATGTATGGCATAGTAAGATGCAATGAGACTAGACACAACCTCTCATATCAAGACTGGACAAGGTAACCCTAGAGGAGAAAAAAGGTGCTAAGAACAGGCAAAATAGTCAAGACATCTCCGTTCCAATAGGAGTCCTAAAAAAATCCCAAAGCTAAACACTACAGCATACAGGCAGAGTACCTAGTGCAGACCCATGTAGGCTCTGTGATTGCCACTTCAGTCTCTTATGAGCCTCTAGGAGCCCTGCTTAGTTGATTTTGTGGACTGAATTCTCCTGGTGTCTTCAACCCTTCTGACTCCTACACTTTTTCCTCCTCCTCTTCCTCACAGTTGCCCAAGCTCCACCTTGGATGTGGGTCTCCGCATCTGTTCCCATCAGCTTCCATGCTAGGCCTAGTGACTGGGCTAGTCATAATGTTCTCAAGAAAACTAGCTAGTTGGGGATGGGGGGACTGGAGAGATGGTTCTGTGGTTAAGAGCACTGACTGCTCTTCTGAAGGTTCTGAGTTCAATTCCCAGCAACCACACTGTGGCTCACAACCATCTGTAATGAGATCTGGAGCCCTCCTCTGGGGTGTCTGAAAACAGCTACAGTGTACTTACAGGAAAGAAAGAAAGAAAGAAAGAAAGAAAGAAAGAAAGAAAGAAAGAAAGAAAGAAAGAAAGAAAGAAAGGGAGAAAGAAAGAAAGGGAGAAGGAGAGAGGGAGAGAGAGAGAAAGAAAGGAAGGGAGAGAGAGAAAGAAAGAAAGAAAGAAAACTAGCTTCTCTTCTAGAGGACCAACTTTGATTCTTAGCACCCACCATACTGAGCAACTGTCTGTAGGCCTCCACGGGAACCCCAGGCACTTACATAGTACACAGACATACAAGCAGGTCAAACACTTATATACATAAAAGAAAAATCAAGCCAGGTGGTGGTGGCACACGCCTTTAATCCCAGCACTTGGAAGGCAGAGGCAGTAATAGAAAGCTTGCCTATCACAGTCAATGACCTGGCTTTTATCCTCAGTATCTCCTCAAAATAAACAAACAAGCAACAAAAACAGCCTTTTTCATTTTAGTGTTAGTAGTCCATGGTTTTAACACCAGCAGGAGAATTCGGATTTCAAGGTCATTTACAGCTACACCCTGAATTTAAGATCAATTCATGCTACACGAGGTCTTGTCTTAGTCCAGTCTTTTTTTGTTTGTTTGTTTTTTGTTTTTCGTGACAGGCTTTCTCCGCCTGCCTCCTGAGTGCTGGGATTGAGGTCTTGTCTTAAAACAAAACAAAGTTTAAAAGGCAGAAGGGAAGAGTCTTCCCACAAGTTCATGAGCAACCTTAACTAAACTCAGGTTAGAGGCTGAAGAGACCACTCAATGACTAGAGTACTTGCTGCTCTTCTAGAGGACCCAGAATTAGCTTCTGGCACCCACACAGTAGTTCATAGCTGTACCACTGGGAATCAAAGCTGGTATTCTGGAAAGTGTTCTTTTTTTTTTTTTTTTTTTTTTAATTTTTTTGATTTACTTTATTTATATGAGTACACTGTAGCTGTCTTCAGACACACCAGAAGAGGGCATCAGACTCCATATAGATGGTTGTGAGCCACCATGTGGTTGCTGGGAATTGAACTCAGGACCTTCGGAAGAGCAGTCAGTGCTCTTACCCGCTGAGCCATCTCTCCAGCCCTGGGAAGTGTTCTTAAGCAATGAGTCTCCATGAATACACTCTTGACCCCATCATTTGTCAACATTTCCAGGTTTTCCAATAACTTGTTCCTGATGTTTATGTCCTATAAAGATCTTTCTTTTGGCCAGGGCTCTGGAGTCTGTATGGAAGTTGACTTTGTAGTTAATTCCAGGGAATCCAGTACCTTCTTCTGGCCTCTGCAGGTACCAGACATACACAAATATACATACAGACAAAATAGACATAGGGAAAAAAAAAAAACCATAGAAAGAGTAGGGTTGGAGAGATGGCTCAATGGTGTAGAGCACTGGCTGTTCTTACAGAGGTCCTGAGTTCAATTCCCAGCACCCACAGTGGTTCATGACTATCTATAAAGGAATCTGATGCCTCCTCCTGGCATGCAGGTGTACATGCAGCAGAACACTTATACATTAAATAAATTAATAAACAAATATGTAAAAATAAAAAAAGAGTAATGAAAGGTGAATACAATTCAATTACAACTGTGTACATGTATAAAATTAACCCACCCCCCTTGCCGGACGTGGTGGCACACACCTTTAATCCCAGCACTTAGGAGGCAGAGGCAGGAGGATTTCTGAGTTCAAGGCCAGCCTGGTCTACAGTGTGAGTTCCAGGACAGCAATGGGCTACACAGAGAAACCGTGTCTCAAAAAAACAAAAAACAAAACAAAAAAAAAAAAAACCCCAAATCACCCTTAGAATTTAAAGAAAAAAGAAAACCAAAACTACCCAGAAACCAGATCCTACAGAGAAAAATAAAATGTGGAAGTGTGGGCAACCCCAAAATATAACCAGACTCCTGAAAACCACCTAAAATCTGCCACTTGCATTTTCTTTTGCTTATGTGTACAGTTGATGGTGACAGAACCAGATGTTACGGCCACCACCTGCAATCCTGGAAATTGGGAAATGGAGGCTTCAATTACACAAGAAATCAAAGCTATGCTGGGCTACATGAGATTCTATCCCAAAAAATAAAAAATTCTTATAAATAGGATGTATTTAAAGTCTCCTAAAAACAACTACCATCTCCTGCACTCTGAACTTGCGAAATGCTAGTTTCTTTGAGCAAAAATAGCCTGCACCTCGAGGGACTTATTGATTCAGGGACTGGTGCAGGTTCCACAGTGGGGACTGTTCTCCAATATAACCACGGTAGGGAGGTAGGGAATGTTCTCCAATATAACCATTGTTTGAAGCAGGAGGATTCCAAGTTCCAGATAAGCTAAGACCCTGCCTTAAAAAGGGGAAGAAGCCAAACATAGTGGCACATATCTTTAATCCCAGACAGTGGCAGGCAGAGAACTGTTGAGTTTTGAATGCCAGCATGGTCTACTCAGTAAGTTCTAGAACAGATAGAACTACTCATTGACACACTGTTTCAATAAATAAATTAATAAACAAACAAACCAACCAAGTGTGGTAGTACAATGTTTAAGAGAAGAGGACTGGAACTCCAGAGTTCAAGGCCAGACCAGGATTGAGACCTGTCTCTCTTAGTGTGTGGTCTGCATAGATGTAGACAAAACAAATAAAAGGAGGGCTGAGGATACAGCTCAGTTGATAACGTGCTTGCCTATCCTATCCTTCACACACACACACACACACACACAAAGATCACCCAGGCTGAGACTGAGGCTGAGGCAGAATTTGAAACTTCAAGTCAGTCTGCACAACTTGGTGAACCATCTCAAAAAAATAACAGTCGGGCATGGTGGCACATGCCTTTAATCCCAGCACTTAGGAGGCAGAGGCAGGCGGATTTCTGAGTTCAAGGCCAGCTTGGTCTACAAAGTGAGTTCCAGGACAACCAGGACTAAACAGAAAAACCCTGTCTTGAGAAAAAACAAACAAACAAACAAAAAAAAAAAACCAAGGGATTTTCATCCCTCCTTGTCTATAGCTCTGTGGGAGAACAGAAGGCCTGGCACACAGGGGATGACCTGGAACCACTGATCCTCTTACCTTAAACAGTGCACTACTACACTTGGTTCTATTTATTTACCTTTTTGCCAGACCTTGAGTTTAACCCTAGGACCCCACCTCCAAAAAAAAGTAAAAGTCTATGAGGCAGGCATATGCCATGCCTGCCTGCAATACCGAACTTGGGAAGCTGACACAGGGGAGACTGACTGAGGCCAGTCTGGGATAATAGGGCTGACCCTATAAGGGAGAATTAGCCTTCCCTTGGGATGAATTCCCTAAATGGTAAGCTTTAGAAACAAATATATACACATTAACACTAAATGGACTCTGCATGTTGGATGAATTTGGGGAGAGAGGTGACAATGGGGATGGCTAGAGGAAGGAGACCAAGTAATTATATTTGAATTAAAATAAAGGTTCATTGGGTAGCTATTTTTCAGGCCTGGATAAATCATCAGTATTACACAAATACAAAAAAAGTATAACTTTCAAAGAAATCCACCTAATATCTAGCATCCTCTAAACAATGATCCTCTCCAAGCGACCCTAGTAAAAAGGAATACATTAAGAGACCGTGAAACTACGGTTCACGGAAAAAAATTCCCACTCCAGTTACTGTGTTCTAGGCACTTGATAGAAATGATTTCATACGCGCACACACACACACAAGCACACACACTTGGGAGACAGGTACCCACAAGAAAGAGGCGGAAAACAAGGCCTGAAAGTTTAACTCACTCGGGGTTAGCACAGCCAACTCCAGATTCAAACCTCAGCTGTCATAGTGTCCTAACCACCACAATGAATTAACATGTCAGGGTAGGTTTCCGACTAGAAATTTGGTAAACAATAAGCAGCAAGCTACAAGAACAGACTGATCGTATTAAAAAAATGAAAAAGAAAGAAAGAAAAATAGGGCACCAGGGTAGCCCACGAACAAGCAACTACTGACTCACATTTAAAGGAAGAGTCGGGCCGCCAAACTGAACTGACAGGCATCAACCACCCTCAAAGTTGAAAGGAATCTTGTCACCCCACCCCTGAGCCACAGGTTCTCCAACGCCTGAATCCCGGCGACTCTGGAGCCCCTGGGTCCCGCGGCGCCCGGCGCCCCGCGCCCCCTGCCCGCGCGGCCACCGCTACCTACGGACGTAGGGCTCCTCGCGGCCTCCCGCCCCCGGGCTGAGGCCTAGGCCAGGGCCGCCCACCCCAACCCACCGCGTCGCCTCCCGGCCCGAGGCCCCGCACTGACCGTTGTATGACTTCCCTTCGTCCGCCATGGCACAGGCAGGTACAGGGACGGGCTCAGGCGCAGAACCTAACGCCACCAAACGCCAAGGAGCCTTGACGCTCAGGACAGAAGCTCTCCTACGACCGGCGCCACCGCATTTATCCGGCGAAGCACGTCGCGCGCCGCCGACGTCCCCAGGATGTGGGTGGTGCCGCGGGACGTGAACGCGCTCTCTGAGCCTGCGCAGAAGCAGGGCGGCCACTCGGGGGCGTGGCCAGGCCCTCCGAGGCCCGCCCACGGCCGGAGCTCCGGCCGGATGGCCTATCGGCCGGGCCCGCCTTCCTACTTCTTCGCTGGCCGGGCCCGGGAGCTAAACCGTCTGCGTTAGCACTGAACTCAAGAGGAGCAGGGATGAGGGCTACACACAAGAATGGAGACCTGGACTCTGAACGGGAGTAACGGCCCACAGTCCCCGCCGGTGGGATCCCGGCAGCGAGTAAGTCGCAGCTCAGTTCCTTGCCAGCCGCTGGCCTATGCCCTGTTAGCTTTTCTCATCTCCACGACGGATTATGACGAAATAGAAAATTGGAATGTAAGCCCCACTGGAGCAGGAACCTTAACTAATGCGCAACTTTTCTTCCTTCAGCACAGTATCATGCCCAGTGTGAATTAAACGAAATCCTATCCCTTGTAGGTCTTTAAATTGACTAATGAAAAAAGATCTTTTTAAATTGACTAATGAAAAAAAAAGTCAAGTCGGGCGTAGTGGAGCAGGTCTTTAAACCCAGCATTTGGAAGACAGAGGCAGGCGGATCTTTGAGTTTGAGGCCAGTCTTGGCTCTATTGAAATCTCTAGAACAGCCAGAGCTATGTAGAGACCCTTCCTCAAAAAATAAGCTTTAGTCTTACTATCAATACTGTGTCCACTTCAGAGATAGGGAACGCTACATAGACCATCTCAAAACAAAATCAGGGATTTAGTAAGCCTTAAGCCTTGATCTTCACTCAAGGCCCTAGCATACTGAACCCTAATTGGTAGACCTAGGTCAGCTAGGTAGGTAGCTAGGGAAAGTTACTAGTTTTGGGTTTTGTTTTGGTTTTTTGAGACAGGGTTTCTGTAGAACTCTGGCTGTCCTGAAACTTGCTTTGTAGACAAAGTTGGCCACAAACTCAAGAAATTCACCTGCTTCTAACTCCCAAGTGCTGACTGAAACTTTTTAATGTCAAACCCAAGAGCTCTTCTAGGAAACTTTTTTGGTGTGGCTAGGACTATTGCAGCCTCAGATTCCTTGGATCCAGACGCTGCTGTGGGAGGGGGAAGCAGATGGGGTGCTGGTAGGCATGGAGCATGACTTTAATACTCATCAGAAAAGACAAAACAATTCATTAACTCCCTTGAGGTCTGTGTTAGGTGGGTTGCCTCCATCTTGCAGTGGTTTTGCTGAGGAACTTAGAAGGTACCAAAAAGCTGAGTACAAATTGGAGCTGGGCACAAATTCTCTTCTCATAGCAGTAGAGCTCTTCACTCTGGTCAAAAATCAGGACCAAGTGATTTGAAGATACAAACAGGCTCAAACTGTTGGGTACTGTCTTGGAAGTTGCCACCCAATTATGAACCCACTTAGTCCAAAGGAAAATTCTTATGAAGTGCTGTTGTACTTGGCTACTCGCTTCTAGGAGGGAGTTGTGGGTACAGAGCTCCAGAACTACCCTATCAGTAGGGGCCCATCAGAGCCACTGACTTAACCCTTTTGGTTCTGGTATTGGGCAGTGGTTAGCTTTCTGCTAAGTCCACGACGATCCCCTCCCCCCCAGAAATGACATCAACACTAGTGAGGCTGACAGTCTTGCTGTAATTGGGAGGAAACAGGCTGCAGCATGTTTGGCATATTGAGAGTCACCAGTAGCCAAAGTCAGGTTTGTGCAGGCAACTGTAGGGCTCAGAGCCCCCTCACCTCACATGGTGAGGAGAAGGTGGCAGTCAAGTTCTAGCTGACCCAGATGATGAAGTTGGTCCCTTGGATACTTTTACTTCCTTGCCTCTCAAGAAGGAAGGGCATTTTCTCCTCTTGCTGCCAGTTACCTTTGGGGGAGGCTGGTTATAGGCTTATAAAAATCTCAAGGTGGAGACAACCTCCCCCACTGGCCTCTAGCTGGCTTCTGTTCCCAGCCACTTCACAGCAGAGTCCAAATCCAGAACCAGTGTGTTTCATGGGCCTGAGGGTAGGACAGAGTGGCCAGAGACAAGGGTGGGGAATCAGGGACACTGGCCATTCTTAGCAGTTCCAAGAAAATGGCCTTTCTCCCAACCACCTTGCACAGGCTCAGTGGCAATAGTAGCCACCTGTCTTCCCAGGAAGGTCCCAAGCCCTCCATGGAGTGGCTCAGAATGAGGGAGGAGGGTTCAGGCAAGGAAGACCACAAAGATGATGAAGAAGACAATGAGGATGAGGAAGATTTTGACCATGAGCCACCGATTGGAGGTAACTGACTGGAAGTACTTGAGGATCTCTGAATGGGCTGCCTCCACATCCAGCTGGGCTCCAAGCACATTCTCGTCGATCCTGGAGACAGCCAGGAGATAAACAGAAGGACACTGGGTTAAAAAGATTGAAGACATCCATTTATTGATATGGAAAGGTGATCACAATATGTGGAAGTAAAAAGTGTTTCATACTGTGTGAATTTTTTTTTTTTTGGTGTTTCAAGACAGGGTTTCTCTGTGTAGCCCTGGTTGTCCTGGAACTCACTCTGTAGACCAGGCTGGCCTCAAAATCAGAAATCCGCCTGCCTCTGCCTCCCGAGTGCTGGGATTAAAGGCGTGCACCACTACTACCCAGCCTGTGTGAACTCTTGTATGTGTGTATACACATACATACATACACACACACAAATACATTTTTTGAGGGTAGTAGATCATGCTCGACTCTAGCTTTAAAATGTTCTTCCAGTTATTAGCTTATGATTGAATTATTTAACCAGTCTTCCACATCTGAAAATTGAGATAATTGATATAAACCTTACCTCCTTTCATGAAAGTCTCAATTTTCAGTGAATTAAATGAACTTCCAATCTAGGAGCACCCCAAATGCTGTTTTTTTACTCATTAACATTTCCTTTTTTTTTTTTTTTTTTAGTAATGAACATGTATTGCATTGTGCTAACTGGGGATAGGGGGAGTTCAAACCATTAGTCAGAAAATCCTGGTTGGGAAAATCTTAATATAGACAGGAACTCAAAGGAGACACAACTCTCATAAGCAAGCAGAGAGCACTGTCTGGGAGGACAGCTCCTCCTCAGAGGTTACCAAGCAGAGAGCACTGTCTGGGAGGACAGCTCCTCCTCAGAGGTTACCAAGCAGAGAGCACTGTCTGGGAGGACAGCTCCTCCTCAGAGGTTACCAAGCAGAGAGCACTGTCTGGGAGGACAGCTCCTCCTCAGAGGTTACCAAGCAGAGAGCACTGTCTGGGAGGACAGCTCCTCCTCAGAGGCTACCAAGCAGAGAGCACTGTCTGGGAGGACAGCTCCTCCTCAGAGGCTACCAAGCAGAGAGCACTGTCTGGGAGGACAGCTCCTCCTCAGAGGTTACCAAGCAGAGAGCACTGTCTGGGAGGACAGCTCCTCCTCAGAGGCTACCAAGCAGAGAGCACTGTCTGGGAGGACAGCTCCTCCTCAGAGGCTACCAAGCAGAGAGCACTGTCTGGGAGGACAGCTCCTCCTCAGAGGTTACCAAGCAGAGAGCACTGTCTGGGAGGACAGCTCCTCCTCAGAGGTTACCAAGCAGAGAGCACTGTCTGGGAGGATAGCTCCTCCTCAGAGGCTACCAAGCAGAGAGCACTGTCTGGGGAGGACAGCTCCTCCTCAGAGGCTACCAAGCAGAGAGCACTGTCTGGGAGGACAGCTCCTCCTCAGAGGCTACCAAGCAGAGAGCACTGTCTGGGAGGACAGCTCCTCCTCAGAGGTTACCAAGCAGAGAGCACCTTCTGGGAGGACAGCTCCTCCTCAGGTTACCAAGCAGAGAGCACTGTCTGGGAGGACAGCTCCTCCTCAGAGGCTACTAAGGCAAACAAAACCTCCAGCCAATCTACAGATGCAATCCTAAAACCCAATATGGTGGCTGAGTAGACAGCTCAGTAGGAAAGTGTTTGCTTGGCAACCAAGAGGACCTGAATTTGCCGGGGCCTAGCAAACACAGGAGCGGATGCTCACAGTCAGCTATTGGATGTATCACAGGGCTCCCAATGGAGAAGCTAGAGAAAAGTACCCAAGGAGCTAAAGGGATCGGCAACCCTATAGTTGGAACAACATGATGTACTAACCAGTACCCCGGAGCTCTTGTCTCTAGCTGCATATCTATCAAAAGATGGCCTAGTCGGCCATCAATGGAAAGAGAGGCCCATTGGACTTGCAAACTTTATATGCCCCAATATAGGGGAATGCCAGGGCCAAAAGAATGGGAATGGGTGGGTAGGGAAGTGGGGGGCACTATGGGGGACTTTTGGGATAGCATTGGAAATGTAATTGAGGAAAATATGTAATAAAAAATATTAAAAATTAAAAAAAATAAAAATAAAATAAATGGCCGAAGGGGGAAAAAAAAAGAGGACCTGAATTTGAATTCCAGCACACACACAGCAAGCTGGCTACAGTCTTAACTGTGCCCATAACCAGAGCACAGCAGGTAAGTATAGAAAGTAGGAAAGTGGTTAAGAGCACTGACTGCTCTTCCAGAGGTCCTAAATTCAATTCCCAGCAACCACATGGGTGGCTCATAACCATCTGTAATGGGATCCGATGCCCTCTTCTGGTATGTTAGAAGATAGCAACACTGTACTCACATACATAAAATAAATAAATCTTTTTTAAAAAAAAGTATCAAAGAACTGGGTTTTGGTGGTTGAAAAACAACAACAACAACAACAAAAAAAAAACAAAACAAAAACAAGTTTTAAGCTAATGGGGGAGGGACGATACCTCAAAGAGAAAAGAACACGCCTTTAATCCCAGTTCTTGGGAGGTAGAGGCAGAGGCAGGCTAATCTGAGTTTGAGGCCAGTCTGGTCTAGACAGAGTTCCAGGGCAACACATAGAAACCCTGTCTCAAATTCAAAAATAGATAAATATATTTAAAAAAAGAGAGATAAAGAGTAATAAGAGGACATCTGATCCTTTCTCTGATCTACACATGTTCATACAACACACACACATGCCTTGAAAAGAATTTAAAACCCAAGTACCATCCTATGTCACAAGATGTTTCAGACACCGTGGCCTGCATATAAAAGTGTGACAATCCACTAGGATTGTGCTGCCTACTGACATAAAAGTTATTTGAGCTCACATAACTATTCTGTAAATGGTAAAGTCATCTAATGACAACTGTCAGACACGGCCCTATAATGCATGATGAAACACACCTCGACTTTTGCAAACAGAATTTGTGGAATTGTGGTTCTTTTTTCTGCTATGTTGGAGAGGCCAAAGTATGAAGTTCATAGCTTTTGGCCATAATTATTTTGTTTTGTTTTTTGAGGCAGGTTCTGTATAGCTCTGGGTCTTAGAACTTATTACCTAGACCAGGCTGGTCTCAAACTCAGAGGTCCACCTTTTAGTGCTTGGGATTAAAGTCATATGCCACCATGCCCAGCCCTTAATTACATTTTTTTAGTGTGAATGCATTTAGTTTTGTTCTCTAAAGAATTATTTAATATATATGAGCACACTGTCACTGTCTTCAGACACACAAGAGGGCATCGGATCCCATTACAGATGGTTTTGAGCCACCATGTGGTCGCCAGGAATTAAACTCAGGACCTCTGGAAGAGCAGTCAGTGCTCTTAACCACTGAGCCACCTCTCCAGCCCCGTGAGTACATTTGTTATCTCACAATGAATAAAAGTTCATCATGTCAATTATCTTTGCTTAACAAAAATAGATAAACCTTATAAATGCAACCTGGTATATAACAGAGGAGCTGGGGAAGATAGCCCAGTGGGTAGGGTACTTGTCTAAGGATCTGACTTAGATCCCTGGGGTCCACATGGTGGAGAGAAACAACTCCACAGCTGCTGTGCTACTTGTACACCTAAACACACCTGCAGGCAACACTAATTCTGCTGGGTTTTCATTTTTTATTTATCTGAGAAAAGGTCCTACTGTGTAGCCCTGGCTGACCTGAACTTACTATGCCTGGCTATCTTGGAACACTCAGATAACTTGTCTTTAAAATTTTAAGTTAAAAGTTGTGTGCCACCATGCCTGGTGGGGGGAAAAAATTTTTTTTGTTTTCTTTTTTTTTTTAGATTTATTTATTTATTATATGTAAGTACACTGTAGCTGTCTTCAGACACTCCAGAAGAGGGCGCCAGATCTTGTTACGGATGGTTGTGAGCCACCATGTGGTTGCTGGGATTTGAACTCCTGACCTTCGGAAGAGCAGTCGGGTGCTCTTACCCACTGAGCCATCTCACCAGCCCCTTTTGTTTGTTTTCGAGACAGGGTTTCTCTGTATAGCCCTGACTGTCCTGGAACTCAACTCTGTAGACCAGGCTGACCTCAAACTCAGAAATCAGCTTGCCTCTGCCTCCCAAGTGCTAGGATTAAAGGTGTGCGCCACTACCGCCTGGTCAGAGGGAGTTCTTGAACAGCCACAGCTACACAGAGAAACCCTGTGTTTAAAAAAAAAAAAAAATGGGGCTGGTGGGATGGCTCAGTGGGTAAGAGCACCCGACTGCTCTTCCAAAGGTCCGGAGTTCAAATCCCAGCAACCACATGGTGGCTCACAACCATCCGTAACGAGATCTGGAGTGTCTGAAGACAGCTACAGTGTACTTACATATAATAAAAATAAATAAATAATAAAAAAGTCAATAAATAAATTGAAAAATTCTTATAGAGATGGTTCAGTGGTTAAGAGCACTGGCTGCATTTCCAGAGGTCCTGAGTCAATTTCCAGCAACCACATGGTGGCTCACAACCAACTATAATGAGATCTGATACCCTCTTCTGGTGTCTGAAGATAGTGATAGTATACTCACATATATAAATCAATCTTTAAAAAAAAAAAAGATTTATTATTATATCTAAGTACAGGGTAGCTGTCTTCAGACACACCAGAAGAGGGCATGTCGGATCGAATTACAGATGGATGTGAGCCACCATGTGGTTGCTGGGATTTGAACTCAGGACCTCTGGAAGAGTAGTCAACGCTGTTAACCAATGAGCCATCTCTCCAGCCCATAAATCAATCTTTAAAAAAAAAAAAAAAAAGTGTCACACATAAAGCCCAGGCAGGGCTGGTGATACAGGGCTTTTAATCTCGTGCGGAGATTAAGTCAGTCACTCATGCAGAGATCCAAGAGTTGCACGCCAGGACTACATAACAGACTGGAAAAACCTTCATAATCTAGTGTAATTTATGTCTAGATGGAGCTTTAGAATTTTTCTTTTACATTTATTTTGTATGTTGGTGTGTATGTATGAGTATGCATGTGCCATGGCCCTCATGTGGAGGTCAAAGAACAGGACTTAAGAACTGGTTCTCTTTCACACTGTGGGTTCCAGGGACCAAATGCAGGCCATCAAGGCTTTATGGCAAGCAAGCTTATCTGCTGAGCTTTGCCTTGAGTTTCTCACTTAAGAGGAAAAAAAGCTAAAAACAATGACTGAGTGTGTAACTTAATGGCAGAACACTGTCCAGCATGCACAAGGTCTTGGAATTGATCATGGGGTAGAAGACTGTTTCTGATACCTGTCCTCCCTGATTTAAATGCAATCTGACATTAAATGCTTCCTAATGAGATACAAGTTACACAGCATCTTCTTTCAAGTTATTCCATACAAAGTAATATAAGCAGCGCCACTGAAGCCTATATTTGGTTTTTCCAAATAACACTGGAGAACCAAGCTTTTCTGTTTTGAAAGAGCAGTAACAAGGCCAGCAAACAACTTGAAGCTATAGGACACTGCAAGGCCTGCAGCCTATTCTCTTTCAAGGCAGGAGAGTCAGGAAATTAAAAGGGCATCCATCAGGAAACTCCTGCACCCCATTCTGATACACGTTTAGCTGCCTACACCTCGGGAATTTTCTTTTTCTTTTTGCTTTTTAAGTGATTTACTTATTTTCATTTCATGTACACTGGTGTTTTCTCTGCATAGATATCATCTGTGTGAGAATGTTGGATCCCCTGTAACTGAAGTTATAGACAGTTGTGAGCTGCCATGTGGGTGCTGGGAATTGAACCTGGGTCCTTCGGAAGAGCAGCCAGTGCTCTTAACAGCTGAGCCAGCACCTCAGTTTTCAACATAATGACCAGACCAGCTTCATAAGAACTGTCCTTGCCCTTCTCAGGTTCACGGTCTTTCTGCTCTCTAAACTCAGCTTTGTTTCATTCTGCCTTGTGCAGCACCCCCATCCCTCGGGCTCTACAGATTTCTCAGGCTGCTACAACAGTAACACTGACATTTTCTGCTGCTGTCATTTCAAATCAACTTTTAAATGCCTGATGCCTGCGTTGGATCTCTTAGAACTAGGGTTAAATATGGTTGTGGGCCTGGAGAGATGACTCAGTGGTTAAGAGCACTCATTTAAAGTTCTGAGTTCAAGTCCCAGCATCCACATAGCAGATCATGGTGGTCTGATGCCACTGTCTTGAACTCCTCGGTTCAAACAATCCTCGAGAGTAGCTGTACTTTAAGGTCAGCGCACTGTGCTCCCTTCGCAGCTTTTTAATTTTTTTTTACATTTTTATTATTATGGGGTAGGAGGCACGGATGTGGTGGTCACAAGACAACCCTGTGGCGCTGAAATCTTTCACCTTTATCTGGCAGCAGTTACCATTCTCATGTTACTAGGCGTGTGCAGGAAATGCCTTTGCCCGATGAGCCAGTTGGCTGTCCCTACCAGTTTTCTCTATGATTCTGAAGACGGATCCTAAGCCTTTATGCATGGTAGGCATTCTCTTTTACTTTTCTTTTTTTAAAGGACTTCTCTGTAGCCAGGATGGCCTCAAACTTATGGAGCTCTGCCTGTTTGTGTGTACAGAGTGCTGGGATCAAAGGCGTGCATACACCACCACACCAGCCCCTAAATAAATTCTTATAGAATGAGTAGAAGCAGGTGAACTAGTGGGTAGGCAGGATTCACTCCACTCTTCCAAAGAACACCAAGTTGTCCCTGGGGACTTCAGGATATCAATCCATGGAGAAGAGAAGGCTGTACTGTATGGGGTGAGAGTGTCTCACCTCTGAATCGTTTCCTCCTGTTCTTTAACCATGTGTGCCAATTGCTGAAAAATGGAGCCCAGTTCAACGATTGTAGACTCAATGTTCTGCATGGTATCTGCCCGACTCTGGATGTAGGAATCCTTCAGAAGAAGAAAGCACCATGAACTAGGGCCTAGGTTTTTAAGACCTTTTCACCATGACACATTCCAAACACTCAGGGGAACAAAGATGACAATAAGGAAACTGAGTCTCCAGATTTCAGAGCCTGGGTACCTGCTCATCAATGAGCTGAAGCTGCTGGCTTGTTCTAGGGTCCATCATGTCAATAGCCACGTCCCTGGAAGCTCGGGACTCTGCTCCCAAAATTATGGGACCACCTCCTATAAGGAAAATAGGACATGGCACATTTTAATGGTTAAAAGCAGGTTCAGGGCTTGGCATGGTAGCACATGCCTTTAATGCCAGAATTCCTGAGGTTGAGGCAAGGGGATCTCTATGAGTCTGAGGCCAAATCTGATCTGCCAGCCAAGACAACACAGAGAGACCCTGACTGTCACTGACTGCCACTGTCTGTCTGTCTGTCTGTCTCTCACACACACACAGTGTGCATACATGAGAATGTATAGGCATGGTTCAAGCAGAGCATGGTGGTGCATGCCTGTTATACTAGCAATAGGGAGGTGGAGATAGTTCAGTCCTCAGCTAACAAGCTAGAGGCCAGCCCAAGCTACATGAGACCCTAGCTTTAAAAATAAAAACACATTCAAAACCCACTAGATTTAAATCCAGCTCTGAATAGATTATTTGATCTGAGTCTCAGTTTCTTCATCTGCAAAATGGAGCTAACAATAGTTGCTTTTCCAAAGGCTGGTTGTGAAAATTAGAGAGAATGTAACTAAGTATGAAAAGTCAGACACTGTCATTTTTCTGATATGTCTACATGATATGTCCCATGCCCCCATGAGAAGGCCTAAGGATTAAGTGTAGATCATAAAGTTTCAAAACCAGGTTTGTCCTCTGAGATAATGCATAGCACCATTCTGGCAGCTCCGTTCTCCTACTCCACTCCTGTGTTTACACTCTGAAGTCTAAAGGATGCCACCAAACCCAGAAGAACTTAGCCCCTAGGCTTCCCATAGTACTACTGACTTACCAAGGTTGTTGGGGGCAAGAGGCAGGGCTGACACTGGCGCCCTGGAGAACTGTTCCCGACGGTTCCTCTGCTGTTTCAGATTCTGACATTGGGGAGAAACACACAGACCCTGAGTCCCTGGGCAGTGGGTCTGTTGACCCTACAATAGGTCCTTAGCCACCTACAGACCCCACTTACTTCAGTCCTAACTTCTAGAACCGATTTGAAGTCATTGGACATAGAAGCCAGCTTTGACTAAAAGGCAAGGACAATTCGGTCAAAGAATATATTTTGTTATTCCTCTCCTCCCTCCTCCATCCCCAAGGTCCCACCTGCAATGAAACCACAATGGTGTTAGAATGGGTCTGCAGATGTCGGCCACTCTGGCTGCCCTTGGCCCTCACAAAATCTTGAAGCTGAGCAATTTGTTTGTTGAGGCTATTGATATCCTGGTAAGAGACCAGAAGAAAAGCATTAGGCAGGGAGTCTTCAGTCATGAAGACCATCTCTGTGAAGAGTTTCTGGCTGTCTGTGGCAGGGAAGTCAAGAGAAAACCAGCTAATGGTGTATGCATCTATAGTCAGGTCAGAAGGTGACACTAGACTTTTCTAGCTCTGTTCATTCCTTGCAGAGAAGTCAGAGAAGGGAACTTGGGGTTTGATCATGTGTAAATGAATGACTGTTCTGTCCCCGCCTTCCTGCTCTACTTCATCCTGTGAGGCCACAGAACCCTTTCAAAAGGCAAAACTTCTATACCTACAACATGCTGACAGAGTACCTAAATAGTACTCAGGAAAAGGCAAAAACCACTCTAGTTTTCCTACATGCATCAAAGAAGCAAATTTTTACACGGAATTTCTAATATTGCAAAAGACTTATTGCTATGACATTTCTTCAAAGTAATATACACCTGGGCGTGGTGGCGCATGCCTTTAATCACAGCACTCGGGAGGCAGAGGCAGGCGGATTTCTGAGTTCGAGACCAGCCTGGTCTACAAAGTGAGTTCCAGGACAGCCAGGGCTATACAGAGAAACCCTGTCTCGAAAAACCAAAAAAAAAAAAAAAAACAAAAAAACAAAAAAACAAAAAAAAAAAAAACAAAGTAATATACAGTGACTTCCTATTACGGCCTATGTGTCACCTGCATTTCCGTTCTCCCCATGAGGGCAAAGAAAATTGTCTTGATATACTATGACCCAGGAAAGTACCAGAATGGAAGGCATCAAGAATAGAGTCTAGAGGCTGGACAGATGCTCAGTGGTTAAGAACACTGACTGCTCTTCCAGAGGTCCTGAGTTCACAAATCCCAGCAACCACATGGTAGCTCACAACCATCTGCAATGAGATCCAACGCCCTCTTCTGGTGTGTCTGAAGACAGTGACAGCATACTCATATACATTAAAATAAATACATCTTTAAACACACACAGATAAAAAAAATAGGGCTGGCGAGATGGCTCAGTGGGTAAGAGCACCCCACTGCTCTTCCGAAGGTCCAGAGTTCAAATCCCAGCAACCACATGGTGGCTCACAACCATCTGTAACGAGATCTGGCGCCCTCTTCTGGAGTGTCTGAAGACAGTGACAGCATACTCATATACATCTTTAATACATCTTTAAACACACACAGAAAAAAAAATAAAAAGTGAGTATGGAGCATGAGAACTGGAGAGATGGCTCAGAGGTTAAGAGCACTTGTCTGCTCTTCCAGAGGTCCTGAGATCCCAGCAATCACAAGGTGGCTCCAAACTATCTATAATGAGATCTGGTGCCCTCTTCTGGCCTGCAAGCATACATGCAGACAAAATCCTTTATACATTGTAAACTTTTTTTTAAGGTGGGGGTGCGGGGGCCACAGGAATAAGGGCCAGCAAGATGGCTCCGTAGATAAAGAAGCTTGTTCCCATGTCTCAAAACCCCCACTCAGTCCCAGGGACCCACAACTCCACATGCATTGCAGGACACTCAGGCATCCACCCCAAAAACACAAATGTAACTTAAAACCTTTTAAATAGTGAGGATGAGAAAAATACTTGATAAAATCTAAGCACTTCTAGAGACTTTCTAAGTATATTGAACCTCCTTCCTCTCCAGACCCTGGACTCACTTTCACTGAGGTCTACCTTCCTCGAGTTTTGGGTTTGTTTGCTATAATAGCTCCTTCCCTTGGGTTCTAGCTTAAGTACTATTTCCCACACAGGAACTCCAGACGAAAGCTTCTAACTTCTCACCAACTCCTTAGTATACCTACATGCTATCATTAAGTCTACAATACTGACTGGACAGGTAAAATCTGAGAATCTACTAAGTGCTTACTGTATACTCAGTACTACATCAAATATAGTAAAAGGTCTGGGGGTGTGAAGCAGCAAACACAGGCCCTCCGTTTCTTTCCTTGCACCCAAACAAACAAACAAAGCCCATTAACTGCTTTTCATTTATCTACTATTTAAGCTTCTTGCATAGAAAAAAATTTCTTCTACTTAACTCTTAATCTATTCTCTCAAGGTCACATTTCCTTTGCTGCTTTCTCCTTTTTAGTAAATGCACCGCCATTCACCAGATGCCTAGCTAGTCATGGTAGCTTATTCTTAAAATCCCACGTGAGGCAGGTAACCTGTGATGAATGTAAGGTCAGTCTATAAGTTACAGAATGAGATTATTTTGTTTTAAAGATTTATTTTTAAGTAAATTGATGTTTTGCCTTTATGTATGTCTATGTAAGGATGTCAGACCCCTAATGCACTTGGAGTTGCAGACAGTTGTGAGGTGCCATGTGGGTGTTGAAAATTGAACTCAGGTTCTCTGGAAGATCAGCCAGTGCTCTTAACCACTGAGCCATCTCTCAGGCCCCAAGACTTTACCTTAAAATACAAACAAACAGGCTGGAAAGTGGGCACTTACTACTCTTGTAGAAGACACAGATTCAACTTCCAACAACTATCTGCTGCTACAACTCTAGAGTATCCAATGCCATGTTCTGATCTCATAAGCACCAGACACACAAAACACTCAGATTTTTTTTAAAAAAGTTTTAAGCAGATGTGGTGGTGCACATCTTTAATCTCAATACTTAGGATGCAGAAGCAGATAGATAGAATCTATGAGTCCAGGGCCAGCCGGGTGTATATAGTAGACCCCGTTTCAAAAACAAACTAACAAAAAACCTCACAACTCTGAATTCCCCTTTCCTCACAGGCACTTTTGGTTTTGTCCAGTATATATTCTAAATGCATCCATACCATGTCCATTTCTACCTTGTGTGCCCCAACCACCTTGTCTACTCTCAAAAAAACAAAGAGCCTCATAAGCCTCTTTCTAGTCTGCCTTCCAAAGCCCTGTTGCCTAAACAGTGCCCAGTGTGATCTTCAAAATCAAAATCAGGGTATTGTCATCACCCTGCTGGAAAAATCAAGAGCTTATCACACAACTTAGACTAGAACCTAAATGCCCGAGATGCCGACACAGGACCTGTCTGGCCACTGAGTGCTTCTATAGTATCCTACTGCTGTACACTGCCAACACCGAGACCTTTCCTCTGGCTATGCCTACTTTCTAAATGGCATTCCCACTTTTCGGAATGCATTCCCAGCAGTTCTTCAGATGAACTGCTTTTCTTCACTACTGAAACATACCTCAAATATCACTTTACGTACACCAGCTTGGATCAACCAATTCAGTGGTCTTGGCCTTGAAAAAGCTAGTGTCCATCATTTGACAGAAGCAAACAAAAGATCATCACAAGATCTGCCTTGCTGATAAGACAATGACAACTCAGAAGTTAGGAGTTCACACAAGGTCAGAATCCAAGTGGGTGACAAAGCCACTTCAAGTTCTTCAGAATGCAGTGGGACAATGAAAACTGAATCAAAGAAAATCAGCATTGGTATCTGCAGGGTTTGCAACAAGAGTCCCAGAACTGTCCATTCCGCCCTTGGAGCAAACGGAATAAAGCAACACAGAATGCAGTGGGATGATTTTAAGTGGTAAGTAGTAATAGCCCAATAGTAATCTTATACTCTCTTACATCACCATAGCACACCTTAAATGGGGTCTACTCTTTGGGAGACCAGCATATTTGTATTAGAGAGCCAGACCAGCTGCCCTGTAAGCATCTAGCCCGTCCCATCCACATTCCAGACCAAACTCTGTGTCCTCTAGATCAGTCAAGATGATTCTACACTCCTTATCAAAGTCCACTATGTTCCTTACAACTAGTCACTCAGTTAAACAACCAACTTCTTGCCAGTCACTCATCTAGGCAACCAACAGTCAGGCTGGACACTACTATACGCATTTGTGATATACATGTGAACAGAGATAAAAATCCTGGGCAGGCATGGTGATACATGGTATAATCCCTGTGTTTGGGGTGCTGAAGTAGAAGTAGAATCAAAAATTAAACACACGCCTTTAATCCCAGCACTGGAGAGGCAGAGGTAGGTGGATTTCTGAGTTCAAGGCCAGCCTGGTCTACAAAGTGAGTTCCAGGACAGCCAGGGCTACACAGAGAAACCCTGTCTCGAAAAACAAACAAACAAACAAACAAATAAATAAATACCAGGATGGAGCTATGCATGGTAGGCATATATATGCCTTTAATCCCAGTACTCAGAGAATAGAGGCAGATACATCTCTGGGTTTGAGGCTAATCTGGTCTACAAATGGAGTTCCAGGAAAACCCTGTCTTAAACAAAAACACCAGCTTGGGCTATATAAATACAGTCTCAAAACCAAAACAAAGAATCTGCTCTGGGCTATCTGTATCTTTTGTTCCCACTTTTTTTTTTCTTTTCTTTTGGAAAGTAGAAGGGATGAAGGGAAGAAACATAATTACAGGGCTGGAGAGATGGCTCAGCGGTTAAGAGCACTGACTGCTCTTCTGAAGGTCCTGAGTTCAAATCCCAGCAACCACATGGTGGCTCACAACCATCCATAATGAGATCTGACGCCCTCTTTTGGTGTGTCTGAAGACAGCTACAGTGTACTTGCATATAATAAATCTTAAAAAACAAAACAAAACAAAAAACATAATTACAGACTAGGTTGGCCTCAAACTCACAGAGATCTGTAGCTTGCCATTGCTACTTTGTGGGTTTCTTTTTCCCAGTCTTCCTCACCCACCTCCATAACATATACATACTCCATTCACCCCATCAACTAAATAGGAGAGAAAGAAGGAAGAGGGAAAAGAGAGATCTGTAAATCTAATTTCTTTCTTAGTTCTTCCAGCATGACTACTCAACTCCCCTTGAAATAACCACCAACGCCGCCTCTTGAATGGCCCCAACATTTATATACCCTCTAAAAAAATTCCTAGAATTCCAAGCATCACACAATCACAGAAACTATCTGTAGCTGGCAAATCACAATCAGGTGCTACAAACAGACAGAAGCAGCCCCACATACCTACACCTGGAATTAAAACGAAAACATCTCTACCACTACAGAAATCACCTGCCTCTGCCTCCTAAGGTCTGAAATTAAAGACATATGCCACTACCTGGCTGAATTTCTGCATATAGGCCCCTCAGCCTACTTCTACATAAGCTGAGTCCAGCTCAGATTTCATATCCTTGGTCAATCTTTCCAGTATCCTGCTTCATTAATCGTTTTGTAAGATCTTTTCTATACTGACATCTAACCTCATTTTAAGCCAAGGCTTTTGATGCTGGGTAACTCTCAAGAAAAACGAGCCCTTGAAGACCATGCTCTGGCTTCACAGTTGTTTCATCAGCATCTAGAACAGTGCTTTATAAATACTAGATGATCTAAGTGTCTACTGACTCAATGGAGGAACACGGTGTTTGGACATGGGTCTAGATACTTACCCTGGGGATTCATGGCGATGGAAAATGATGGAAGTAATCTAATTAGAATGCTGGGCTCTCCTGATGGCTAGCAGCTCACCTGTTTGATGATGTATGTTAGCTCCTCAATTTCTACTGCTTTATCATCAAAGAGGGACTTGCGCTTTGCCACTGCAGAGACAGATGAAACATTAGGACAGGTGAGGGTAAATAGCAAGGCTCAAAGAGCTAGGATGACAGTTCAGTAGTAGAGACACTTGCCTTAAGGTATACATCCCTGGTTTAAATCCCCAGCACCATAGAAAAAATAAAACAAAACCTCCATGAGCCTCACCTCCTAGTACTATGTTTCACTGTCCCACCTAGGAAAGGCCTCCCAAACACTCACAGATTGTTAGCTTCTCCAGCTTGGCAAATGTATTGCTGAGATCTTTCCCAATGCGCCTGCAAATGATCATCAGTGAGAAGGTTGTGTTAAAGGGCAGGAAAGAGGCTGTTACCATAAGCTCCAACACAACCAATTCCACTCAGCCAAACCATCACAGGCAGATCTACTTAAGACACTGTATCACCCCACCACAACGCCCCTCTCAACTCACCTGGCCATGAGGGTAAATTCACTGCACTGTCGGGCCGCATGCAGAGCCGGTTTGCTTGTTTGGATTCCATTCTGAATTGTATCAAAAATTTGCTACTTTAGTTCCCGTCACTACTTACCTCAGCTTTTCACTGCTCCCTCACATAACCCACTAAACACTCTAGCGCTGTTGGCGTCAGACAATCTACATTTATCAGTGGTTTGTAGATAAGAAAAAAATCAGATGTAGGTTTAAATCCTGACTCATCGTTTGTGGTATTTAGGGCAAATTACTTAAAGTATTCTTGAAATTACTGAAGACAATTCCTCCTCTCCTACTGGTAAGATTAGACTATCTAAGAGTTGTAAAGTAAGTTTAGACAACTACCAAACAAACCTAAGCATTAACTAAATGGGCTCACGCCTGCCTTTCCACTCCAGCTTCTTACCTGACGGCTCTGCAGGGACTTGCAGGCAGACTGGAACTCCTGGGTCCGATCCCGGCAGGACATGGTGTCGGGAGGGGAGGGGACCAGGGCCACCGGGGTGGGCAAAGGAGTGCTGTCACTGCTGCTACTGATAGCAGTTGCAGGGGACAGAACCTGTGTCTTTGAGAGACCCAGGTAGACACCCTGATCCGTGTTCTTAGATCCGTAGCGTTTCCGCGGGATCATCGAGTCGCATAACCTCAGACTGTTGTGGAGAGGAGAATGTCATTCTCCAGGCAGCCTCTTTCCCCAAACTCTCCCCTCAACTAGCAAATCCCCAGGCCCTTTCCCATATTTGACAGACTTTGGAGCCCAAGGCCACCCGCAGATCCTGCACCCTGGACACGGCGAGAACGATCAGCTTCCTCCAGGCCCAAGGCGAAGCCTCCTCAGAGTCTCCTTCCGACTTGGCTCTGACTGCCAGAGCTCCGGCCGGGGCCCCTAAAGTCGAGAAAACAGCCACAGCCTGGTCCTGCGGCCCTGAACTTCCAGGCAGACCTTTGCAGTTAGCCCAGGTCTCAATCCTGCCCTTTGGTATACGTGATTTCCTTCCCTCTCTCACAGAAAACAGCAACCGACCTCCAGAGCTGGGCACACTTCGGAGGGCGGAGAGGGGAGAAAAAAAAAACCTCTAAAAAGTGTTTATTTGAAACAGGAAGTCCCACCTCCGTCAAAGTTCCGCCCTGTTGGAAGACTGCAGCCACTGATTGGATGGGGCAAAGTTTTTCCTTAACAAGACCTTTCCTGATTGGACAGCGAGGTATTCGCTTACGCGGAGCCGCCAGCAGGACTTACCCCTGGCTCCCTTCCCCCCTCCCCCGTCAAGCCGCTGCCTGGAGCTGAGCCGAACGACAGAGGCTGGACTCCTATTGAAGCGAAACCCTACCTCTTCTGTTTCCTACCGCCACCACCACCGCCACTCCTCCCAGGTTGTTGCCGCTTCCTCGAAGGACTTGTAAGCAGTGGAAGCCGGACCAAAGAACAGGAGCGGCCACGTCACCTAGACGTACTCCTAACTCGGTGACGTGGCTGCCGCGCCACGCCTTTTTTTTAGCCCAGAGACAGAAAGAACACACCCCTACCATGCAAACTCGACTCCGCTCTCCTATTGGTTAGACTACCGCCGCGGCCCCGCCCCTGAAGTGCGAGAACAAATCTGGACCGGCTGGATTAGAGGCGCCTTAAAGAGCCTGTGGTCTTGGAGCCTTTAAAGCTGAAAGCTTAGGCCTAAGTGTTTTCAGCAGATTCGCAATATTAACTTTATTCTCTGGATGTTGGGGAGGACTAAGACCAGGGTTGTAGTCAGCCTTTTTCTGGTTCCTTGTGGCTTCCCTCACGTTTGCGTTCCTGCATCTGATTGTCCTGCTTGCCTGACCGCGAGGACTCCCGACGGCTGAACATGGATAGCCTGCGCCACAGCACGGTGATCAGGAGACTTTCGTTAGATCTTTGTTTACGGCGGCCTGAGTTGTCCACTTCGTTGCCTACAAGCACCACAGGATCCACTTAATTCACTTCTGTTCTCTCCAGCCCCACCTCTGGGGCAGTCCCTTTGGGGCACCTCCGGCTCCCATTCCAGGACCTGAGACCCGTTTGTTGTATCTAGTCCTACCTTCCCTGCCATCCTCTGTTACTTCATCCCTTGCTTGCTCATCCGAGGCCCAACGGTTCTTGTCTTGACAGCAGCCCATGGCCCCGAAAGGCGCAGGACTCTGTCACCCTCCCCAGCCAGCCTAGCTCTGGGCCTAGCTTTT
Organism: Mus caroli; assembly: GCF_978045245.1. Lineage (NCBI taxonomy): Eukaryota > Metazoa > Chordata > Mammalia > Rodentia > Muridae > Mus > Mus caroli. Next base: position 52,914,446 of record NW_028227275.1, read on the forward strand.
GTGACGTCAGGTCTCCCGCAGCTAGGTGAGGGAACCCCTCCCACCTACAAGGTCTTTCTCCCATCACAAAAGGTCCAGGATCAGTAGCGTTGGGCTGTTTATTAACAACATGAGCAAGGGGCTTCAAGGACTGGTGGATCCAGGCCGCTTCTTTTTCTTCCTTCTTTGGAGAGCACCTTGTGTCTGGTCCAAATCCGGGAGCTTCCGCTTGGCAGCTGCCTCCAAAGACGCCCAAAGTTCATCTGTCTCTGTGTCTTCTGAGGGTACTTGGTTGGGCTCTTGAGATTCTTGGGGCTCATCCTGATGGTCAAGAAGGACATTCAGGAGTCAGGGACAGGGAAAGAGGCTGAAAATCTGGAAACCAATGCCCTCGTGTTCTGGAGGACTTCACCTTTGGCAATAGCCTGTAAAGGCTTGAGGACTCCTCAAGGAAATTAAGTTACAGTAAAGAGAAAGCCCTGGCCTGTGTTCTAGCTGTCTCCTGTTCTCTCCACAGAGAATCCCTTGCCATCATGCCTTTGGCTCCAAAATTCTCACACCTAACTAGTTGCTCACCTCCCAGTTATCCCGGCCCGACAGGAGAAGGCAGTTCAGTTGAGACTTGAGATAAACCTGTAAAATAAAAGAGGTTTTTGAGTCCAGATAAGCTGAGACGGAAACTTTTTGATGTGGGGCACAGGAAAGGGGAGAGGTTCCAGAAAAGGTCAGAGTGGCGAGTGCCAAAGGTCTGGGCTCTCACCTTATGCTCTAGCCCACGTGGACTGCGGATCCTGTGTATCCTCAAGACTCTGTCCAAGCCACAAGAGGCTAAGAGGGGCTTCGAAGGGTGACACTGCAGCCCACGAACACTACCTGCAAGCCCCTTCAGACAGCCCAGGAGACGCCCTGGAGAAGGATGTAGGGCACCGGTGTTAGCTAACCAGCCACTGAATATTTATTTACTGTTCAAATCACTTACATATCAGTACTTAGTCCTTAGAATAACCTAGAAACAGGAGTTACCAATGATAATTCAGTTTTATAGGCAAAGAAATAGACACAGGAATCAAATAACTAGTCCAAGGTTAGAGTTTTTAGTGAAATTGGAACTTGAACCCACAGAGTGACTGTGACACTGACAAGGCACAGTGACCCTCTCAGTAGTGACCTTTCTCTTTGCCCTCTCCCCTTCTCAAGCAACCCATGGTCCACTCACCTTGCCGAAAATCAATTTCTGCCAGCTGCCCATGAGTGTTCCCTACGATGACGGAGCTAAGGAGGATACCAAAGAGGGGGCTCAGTATGACTTCTGGATCCATTCCAGAGCACTTTCCCTTTCCCTCACCACTCACTTGCCCTCAGGAGTAAGGGTCATAGCTGTCAGTGGGTACTCTCCATAGGTGGCCTCTAGGACGGGCCGGCGCTGGGGGGAGACTGGATCATAGACACGGACCTAAAAGAAGACTGGAGTATCACAGGAGTATCCTTACCCACAGTGGCCCCCCAATATTTATTTATCATTATCCTTTTGAAGACTATTATTTTGTTGTTGTTTTGAGACAGGGTTTCTCTGCATAGTCCTGCTTGCCGTTCGTGGCTCTTGTTATGTAGACCAGATTAGCCTCAAGCTCAGAAATCCACCTGCTTCCCCAGTGCTGAGATTAAAGTGGACATACTACCATGCCTGGCAAGGCTGCTTCCCCAGTGCTGGGATTAAAGTGGACATACTACCATGCCTGGCAAGACGGCTTTCTCGTTTGAGGTATGTACTTAATCTCATCTCAGAACACTGGGGAAAGGGCTCAGGAGCCCTCATAAGCATAGTCTTATGGACAGTGGAGGGATAGAAAAGCTAGAAAGTGGTGAATTTCAAACAGGAATGCTTCATCTTGCTGAGGGAGCAATGGGGAGCTCCTCACATGTTGAGCAAAGGCCTAGCATCTATATCAGACTTTCATGTCCAGGACTAGACAAATGACCCCACCCTGGCAGAGTCTCACAACTTCAAATGGAATAAGCCACAAAGATCCTTAGCTAAGCACTCACACAAGACTGGTAGAGCTGAGACATGAAAGGGGTCCCCAAAGCAAACCAGACTGTATGAGGACTACAAAGTTCTCTCTATGATCATACTAGCTAGACTGTGCCTAATACTGTCAGATCTCATGAGCCTGGTTAGTACTACATGGAAGGATTATATAATTGTTTTGCAGACAACCTGATGTTCACCCATGATATCTGTTCCCTGTGGAACCTCCTGTGGAAGGAACACTCCCTTTGCTTTCCCTTCTAGGCAGGAGAAATAGAAACCCAGAGTTGAGAATTCCACCCTAGAACGCAGTACGGGAGAGTAGTAGGCTCGGCCATGGGCTTTGCTGACTAAGAAAGTCTGAGCTCCTTTGATAGCCCAGGCAGAGTTACACCTACTCTATCAGGAGACACTTTTGTTGTTGTTGTTTTTCTGAATTCAAGCTACTTCAATCCGAGAGTAAATAGAGCCTCACCTGGTGGTACCCTGTGCATGTGACAAGTTTCTGTGACCCAGGGAGGAACTGTGTATCCTGGTCCCAAATAGGAACTCGGAGATCAAGCCAATCATTCCGCACCTGGTGTGGAAGGTACATATGGGCACAAAGTGTGATAAGCCTGACCTGTTTCCTCCAATCCTCCATGCCCCCAAAGCCCATCTAGGTTATGATCACCCTCAGTGGCTTTCACTTCCCCCAACCTCAATCCAACAGAGCATCTCCCCAACCCTTCATCACTCACTCACTCACATTTTTGGCCCTGAATACGGGCTCCTCAGACCCCTGTAGGTCCCATACTTTCAAAGCATTCTCTTTCCCACATGTGGCAACCACATGTGTACGTGTGGGATCTTGGCGCATCCTACACACCCCAGGACCCACCTTCAGTTCCAAGAGCTGAAAAAAACCAGAGATGAGTTAGTCTCAAAGCCCTTAATCTTTCCGTTACCAAATTCCCTATCAGACCCCTACCCTAGCTCCCATCCTTTCAACCACCGGGACAGGTAAACCTTACTGGGTCAGAGGACGCCTCTTTGTCATTTTCACACCAGACTCTGAGGATCCCCGAATCCACACATGTGATAAGGGTGCTGAAAGCAAGCAAGGGAATATTGGGATTTTACAAAGTGTAAGCCAGGTTTTATGGTGCACAGCTACCAGTGTGGGGAGTAAAGAGAGAACCTGGAATTCCAAGTCAGTCTGAGCTACATAGTGAGTTCAAGGCCATCCTGGCTACATGAGATACTAAACAACAAAACATACACACCTTCCCTCCCCCACCCCCCAGAAACGAGTAACCCAACCCACACAACGATAACATAAACCTCTTCCCTGGAAGCCCAGGCCGTTTCCCAGGCTCTGCACAACTGTGTCTGTGTTCTTCCACACATCTGCCACCCTAGGCTTAAGCTCTAGATTGCTTGCCTGGGCTGTGGCAAAGAGCCTTTGTGATACTCCTCACTCCTACAGGCTCAGAGCTCTGTCCATGACATTTCCTATTCAAACCCAATATACTCTATTATCTAGGAGATAAGATCTCAACTCAGTACAAAAGCCCTTTCCCTTTAATCTCAACCAAATACAATGCCAAACTTACATGTATACTGATGTTTCCTTGACTTCAGCCTCCAAATGGCATTTGTCCTATGTATGTAGCGTTTTAGTATGTTAACTCCTCCCTAGTCTCTGCTCAGTATCTGCTTTTCAGATTGTATCTCTTTTGTCAACATTATATACTTGTACTTCAAGACCTAGTTCAAAACTCCATTCTATATAACCTGTCTGGAGCTCACCTGTTGAATTACCAAAGCAGCCTTCTTTCATCATCGATCTAGAAAAGCTGCTCCCAGATTACTAACCTTGGTGACTCTTCCTTCCTAGCCACACTTTGGAAGCTTCATTATCTTATATTTTTGTCAATCCTACTTAAATACGTGTTCAAAAGCATTAAATTATGTGCACAGAACGTTATAAAGGAGCCAGGATAAAAAATTCTATCTAGAATGCAAACTTTATTAAGGTACGTGTTTTCCCCAAAATCCTTATACTTTTCCTTCATGCTTTCAGTAGCTGTCCGATGAATGCATGTTATAGGATAAACGAAAACAACCTTGTTTGTAATCACCTATCCCAGAGATTGTATCACCTAAAGTGTTTAACTTAAGTATTCAGTTCAATCTAAGAGAGCCCCAAACGCTATGTGACCTAGGCTAGAATGTGGTCCTTACCCATCCGCCTGGGCGAGACCTCGGAACGTGCCTTCCCCGCCTGGGCAGTATCTCTGGCTCAGGAATGTACCCTCCTCAGCATTAAAGTGCCTCACGGTCCTGTCTGCACAGCCCACCAAGATCTGCCAGCAGAGAAAGGAATGATGGAAGAAGAGCAAGGCTGTCAGGCATCCCTGAGCTCCGGCCCGGCCAGTGGCTACTCACTTGGGTCTCGCCGCCGGTGCCCCAGCACAGAGCATTCACTGCCTCCTCCCGCCGCGGCTGTCCGGACGGTGTGAAATTTGCCGCATGTTTCCGCTGAAGGTTCACCCCTAAGGGACAAGGACGTCAGTCACACTGGGGTGACAAACAAGCGACCCCTACACTGTCCCACAAACAACTCCGATACTCACCTTTCAGGATGCCGGTCTCAGTGCCGACCCACACATGGTTCCAGCGAGCCGAGGCAGCCGCCATCGCAGAGCAGCCCGTGGCTTGCACTTCCGGCGCGCCACTACTGCATCATCAGCGGGCGCCGGATTCAGTCTGACAACTCGGGTCTCTCCCTCTGTACCCGCCCCAAACTGTCATTTAGCCCCTCTTCTTCCCTCCTTCCTTCCATCCCTCACCTCTTGCCCCCAACCTTCAGAAGGGCACGCATTTTAAATCTCAGCACTCTGGAGGCAGAGAAAAGAGGATCTCTGTGGGCTCCGGGACAGCCAGGACTACAGAGGGAGTTCTAGGACAACCAGGGCTGCACAGAGAAACTCTGTCTTGAATATACAAACAAAACGCACATACACCTCAAACAGGACATGCTTGTTTATGGAGAACTAAAAAGTAAGGACCACCTTTGCAGTGTCTGTGAAAAGCATAATTTCTGAACTGCAATACTGTGTGGAGCCAGGTCTCCTCCATCTCCCTATTTTGTGTTAATTATATCCCACACTATTTTTGTTGTTGTTGTTCGTTTGTTTGTTTGTTTGTTTTTGTTTTTCGAGACAGGGTTTCTCTGTATAGCCCTGGCTGTCCTGGAACTCACTTTGTAGACCAGGCTGGCCTCCAACTCAGAAATCCACCTGCCTCTGCCTCCCGAGTGCTGGGATTAAAGGCATGCGCCACCATGCCCGGCTTTATATCCCACACTATTAAAAGAATTTCAGAAGCTATTCTCTATTTTCTGACCATCAGTAGGTGTGTCTGCATATGGCTGCACATGGGTGCAGGAGTCCAAGGATGTCAGAGGCGTTGGATCTCCTGGATGAAGCCACAGATACAGATGGTTATAAATTGTCTTCTGGGTTCTGGGAATGGAACCAAGGTACTGTGGAGGAGCTGCAAGTGCTTTTAATCACTGAACCATCTCTTCTTGAAAAGTAGAGACCTGGTTACGATTTTTATTTGCTCAAATTGAGGCTATAGTCAGAAATTTTATTTCTTTAAAAACCCAGGGGGCTGGCGAGACGGCTCAGCGGATAAGAGCACTGACTGCTCTTCCAAAGGTCCTGAGTTCAAATCCCAGCAACCACATAGTGGCTCACAACCACCCGTAATGAGATCTAACACCCTCTTCTGGTGTGTCTGAAGACAGCTACAGTGTACTTACATGTAATAAATAAATAAATCTTTAAAAAAATAAAAACCCAGTCACATAAATATGTTTTTTTCTAATCCCAGGTGTAGCATAAGAGGATGCTTCAGTTTGTCCATAGCTGTTAACTATGATTGTCTCATAATCTAGGAGGAGTATGATTTTTTTTTTTTTTTTGCCAGCTGCAGATAGTTTACATTTGTAATTATGGGGACTCTGGAGAGGGATAAGTGCCAGGGGCCCTAGAGAGGTGGGAGGCCCTCTGAAGAAGGCAGAGGCAGCTGCTGCTTCCTACTGCTGCTCTTGGTTCCTGGTGTTGAAGTTTGATGAGAAACTGGAGATAGCCTGACTATGAAGATATCACTGCCCCAAGAAACACGATGTCCCTAATCAGCAGGAAGTAGCCTAGAGACTACTATTTCTCCTTTCCCTTTCCCCTCTAGCCTTTTTTCTCTCATATCTAGTGTTGGTAGAATAAGGGCTGGAAGGGAGATAGATAATAAAATAGTTTTTAAAAAATTCCAAGCCGGGCGTGGTGGCGCACGCCTTTAATCCCAGCACTCGGGAGACAGAGGCAGGCGGATTTCTGAGTTCGAGGCCTGCCTGGTCTACAAAGTGAGTTCCAGGACAGCCAGGGCTATACAGAGAAACCCTGTCTCAAAAAAAAAAAAAAAAAAATTCCAACAGCCGGGTATGGTGGCACATGCCTTTAATCCCAGCACTCGGGAGGCAGAAGCAGGCAGATTTCTGAGTTTGAGGCCAGCCTGGTCTACAAAGTGAGTTCCAGGACAGCTAGGGCTATACAGAGGAACACTGTCTCAAAAAAAAAAAAAAAAAAAAAAACAACAAAAAAAAAACATGTATATATGTCAACTGTGGTGGCACAGACTCTAACACTCAGAAGGTTGAGGCCTTCTGAACTACCTAGGACTACAACTAAGAGATATTCTCTCAAAAAGTGTGTGCGTCGGGCTGAAGAGATGGCTCAGCAGTTAAGAGCTCTAACTGCTCTCCCAAAGATCCTGAGTTCAAATCCAAGCAACCACATGGTGGCTCACAACCACCCTTAATGAGATCTGATGCCCTCTTCTGGTCTTTCTGAAGACAGCAACAGTGTACTTATCTATAATAAAAAATGTTTTAAAAAAGGTTATGTTAGACGTTCCTCAAATATATGGCACAAAGCTTTAAAAAGGAAGGAAAGAAGAAGGGGTCCAAACTTGAAACTTGTCTTGGGGATTACAGACTTTCAAACATTTGGTTTGAGATTTGTACCAGTTAAAATAAAACACTGTGTTCTTGACTTCTGGCAAACCCCTTACATATCTGCACACTCAGGTTTTCCGAACTTAGGGCTCTACAATAATAGAAAACTCTGCCAGGCAGTGATGGCTCATACCTTTAATCCCAGCACTTGGGAGGCAGAGGCAGGTGAATTTCTGAGTTTGAGGCCAGCCTGGTGTTCAGAGTGAGTTCCAGGACAGCCAGAGCTACACAGAGAAACCCTGTCTCAAAAAACCAAAAAAAAAAAAAAAAAAAGAAGAAGGAAGAAAAGAAAACAGCATTCTGATTCTGATCTGATTCCTGGGATAAAACTGAACTTGCCCAAGTTTTGTAGCCCCCACAGTCCAGACTTGAAGGCAGGCTCTACACACAAAAACCAGAGGAACTTCTTGCCCTTTGTCAAAGAATTTATGAAAATTTCAACTTCTTTTTTTTTTTTTTATTTTTATTTATTATATGTAAGTACACTGTAGCTGTCTTCAGACACTCCAGAAGAGGGCGCCAGATCTCGTTACGGATGGTTGTGAGCCACCATGTGGTTGCTGGGATTTGAACTCTGGACCTTCGGAAGAGCAGTCGGGTGCTCTTACCCACTGAGCCATCTCACCAGCCCTGAACCAGAAATTTACTTCAAACAATTTGAATGTTTTTTTTTTTAAGAAGTTGAAATCTGGGGCTGGTGCACTGGCTTCTCTTACAGAAGCACCTTGTGGAGGATTGCAATTCTCTGCTATGAAACCTGAACTTTTTTTCTGATCTCCAAGCATACAAATGATGCCCAGGCATCCAGACAGCCAAAGCACATACACATAAAAGAAACCACTACAAAGAGCAAGTTTCACTCCTGAGAACTCTGAAATAAAACTAATAAGAAGCTCTGGAAGCCAGGCAGTGGTGGCGCACGTCTTTAATCCCAGCACTTGGGAGGCAGAGGCAGGTGGCTTTCTTCTTTAATCCCAGCACTTGGGAGGCAGAGGCAGGTGGCTTTCTGAGTTTGAGGCCAGCCTGGTCTACAAAGTGAGTTCCAGGACAGCCAGGGCTACACAGAGAACCCCTATCTCAACCCCCCCCCAAAAAAAAGCTCTGGAAAACCTAAGACTGAGAAACAATGACAGACTTTGCAGCATCCATGTTTTGCCTACATTTATTAGAATGTACCCTCAATTGTGTGTACATGCAGAGAGAACCAGAAACCATTGAAACAAAAAGCCTAGAGAGGTCTGAAAATACAAGTATACTTTAAACATCTACATAAGTTTGAAAAATAGACGCACTAAGAACGTTTAGCGATTTAGTGCTGGGTGGTGGTGGCAAGCAGTCTTTAATCTTAGCAGAGGAAGGCAGATCTCAGAATTTAGAAGGCAGCATACTTTACAGAGCAAGTTCCAGGACAACCAGAAATAAAGAAAAAAGAAGCCCTGTCTCAAAAAAGGCAAAAGTGTCAGGACTAAGACCAGATTTCAACAAGAGGGAGACAGAGACAGTTGATCACCTCTACAAAATGGTAAAAAGTAAGACAAGCTGCACCTAGAGCCTTCTTTAAAGGTTGTGCATTCCTCCAGGGGATACAGCATTCCCAGAAGTACTGCAATGCCCAATCAGTGCATTCTACTTCCTAATTCCAAAGCAGATCCTGAAAGACCTCCGAAGGGAGACCTTCACTCAACTCTCGGGATAATAGCGGACCCCGGCTTTATTTGGGGAAAGCCAGAGCTCTGGGGATGACTCATATCCCACGCAGGGGTAGAGGAGTCGACCCCGAGGGGAAACAGGTCCCAGTTTTTATAGGTCCTCAAGGGGGAAAGGAGAAGGAGGGAGTAGGGGATTTCCAGATCTAAGCAATGTTTATTCTAAAATGATTGATACCTCAAGAAATGGGTATGGGAGGGAAACAAGGAAAGAGTCTAATGAAGGTGCAGCACTCCGGATTGGCCCCAACTGTGGTTGCTGGGGAGATTTTCCGACTCTATCCCCAGCAACCAATATCACAAACACCTGGCAGTGAGGTGCAGCAGTGGGCACACACCTGGGTTCAAGGAGCGGCCAGAGCATTGTGCACCTCTATTTTTCTAAATCAGTGAAGCTAGTTCTGCTAACACTGACATCTATCTTGCCAATTTCAGGGCTTCTGTGACCTTTTACATTCTGTCAGGACCTTTCAATACTAAGAACAAATACTACACTTGATTTTAGCCAAAAGGCTGAGAAACATTACTTTTTTTCCTTCTAATTGTTCATAGCTTTTTTTTCCTGATGTTGATGCAGGCCTTGATTTTGTTTTGTTTTGTTTTGTTTTTTGTTTTTTAAAAGATTTCTTTATTTTAGTACACTGTAGCTGTCTTCAGACACACCAGAAGAGTGCATTGCATCCCAGTACAAATGGTTGTGAGCCACCATGTGGTTGCTGGGATTTGAACTCAGGACCTCTGGAAGAGAAGTCGGTGCTCTTAACCGCTGAGCCATCTCTCTAGCCCAGGGCCTTGACTTTTTTTTTTTTTTAAGATTTATTTATTTATTTATTTATTTTTATTTTTTTTGTTTTTTTGAGACAGGGTTTCTCTGTGTAGCCCTGGCTGTCCTGGCACTCACTTTGTAGACCAGGCTGGCCTCGAACTCAGAAATCCGCCTGCCTCTGCCTCCCGAGTGCTGGGATTAAAGGCGTGCGCCACCACGCCCAGCAAGATTTATTTATTATATGTAAGTACACTGCAGCTGTCTTCAGACACTCCAGAAGAGGGAGTCAGATCTCATTACCGGTGGTTGCGAGTCACCGTGTGATTGCTGGGAATTGAACTCAGCACCTTCAGAAGAGCAGTCAGTGCTCCTAACCTCTGAGCTATCTCTCCAACCCCCATTGGTTTTGGTTTTTAGAGACAGAGTTTCTCTGTATAGCCCTGGCTGTCCTGGAACTCACTTTGTAGACCAGGCTGGCCTCGAACTCAGAAATCCGCCTGCCTCTGCCTCTCGAGTGCTGGGATTAAAGGTGTACACCACCACGCCTGGCTAGAGCGTTTTTTAAAATAGTGCTTTAAGGGCTGGAGAGATGACTCAGTGGCTAAGAGCACTGGCTGTTCTTTAAGAGAACTGTCTTATACTGTCTCCTCCTTAGCACAGTCATTTGCATAATCCTGCTCATCCTACTTTAACATTCTCCCGATTGGTTCACATACTTTAGAATGGTGATGCCCACAAGGGAGACCCTCCAAGAGGGAGAAAAAGAGAAAGAGAAAGACAGAGAGAGAGAGAGAGAGAGAGAGAGAGAGAGAGAGAGAGAGAATATCTCTGAAAATAATTTATTTTCTTGTTATTCTTCTTTGGAAATTGCAAACAACCCCTCCAAAGATCAACAACCAACAACCCTGCCTCATGGAGCACTAGTACTTAGATACTCTTATGAAAACTTCTCAGAATTCTAATAGTCACACACTCGCAGAAACGCTTTGTGGCAAAAGCACACTTGTAGTAGAGCACGAGAAAAATCATAGTTAGCTGTTGTGGATAGTTCGAAGCCGCCCTATATCTGCGGCTGCTGTGGACAGTTTGAACCTGAGATTAAAACAAAAACACTTTCCATACATTTTTGGTTTTTTTTTTTTTTTTTGGTTTTTCGAGACAGGGTTTCTCTGTATAGCCCTGGCTGTCCTGGAACTCACTTTGTAGACCAGGCTGGCCTCGAACTCAGAAATCCACCTGCCTCTGCCTCCCGAGTGCTGGGATTAAAGGCGTGCGCCACCACGCCCGGCTCCATTTTTGGTTTTAAAGAAACCAAAATTCCAGAATTTTCACTACATATGAGTGAGTGAAGTCCTGAGTGTACTTTGTAGGACATGACAAAGGCCAAGCTCTTAGACCCAGGAGAAAGTGACAAATATTGTCTGCATATGGGTTAGGTTAGAAGGCAAAGTTGCCTTCTGACCCAAGTACAAGTGTTTAACTGGTGATTGTGTAAAACAAAAAACAAACAATTGGGGGCTGGTGAGATGGTTCAGTGGGTAAGAGCACCCGACTGCTCTTCCAAAGGTCCAGAGTTCAAATCCCAGCAACCACATGGTGGCTCACAACCATCTGTAACGAGATCTGGCGCCTTCTTCTGGAGTGTCTGAAGACAGCTACAGTGTACTTACATATAATAAATAAATAAATCTTAAAAAAAAAATTGAAAAACTAACAACTGCATCCTCTTCCTCCTGAATGTTTACAGCCTGAGACTACTTGGTTACAGAGATTTCTCAGAGAGACTACCTAACCCTCGCCCCTGTACTTGGTACCTAATAAGTCGAGGTTCAGTTAGGAGGTAGTAGGATCCATCCATTCCATCTGAGTGAACATACCTGACCTGTAAGTATGTCTATATGTTTTCCCTTCATTCCCTTGCTAATCAGGACCCAGGGCTTGCAGGAACTGGAAGAGCAGCAAGTGCCCTTAACCTCTATGCCACCTTTCCACCCACCTCCACCGTCTCACTGTTGTATAATCACTGCTTCCAGCTAGACTGGCTGGCCATCAAGCACCAGGGATTCTCCTGTCTTTGCCTTGGCAGAGGTGGAATTACAGGTAGGTCCTGTCACTGCTGTGTTTGTTTTCTGGATTTTTGGAGACATTGTTTCTCTGTGTAGTCCTGGCTGTCCCGTAACTAGCTCTGTAAATCAGGCTGACCTTGAACTCAGAGATCACCTCCTGAGCACTGGGACTAAAGGTGTGCACCACCACCACTTGGCTTTTGTTGTTTTGATACTTGGATGGGTGTTGGAGATCAAACGAAGGTCTTCAAACTATCCTGATTCTTTACCAAGTGCCACCTTCCCAGGCTCTGCTTGGTTTTCTGGTTTATTTCCTTTTCTTAAGAATTAAAAAAAAAATTTTTTTTTAGTACAGAATAGAGTTTATTTAGGGCATGGGGAGGGCAGTTAAAGTAGCAGAGGCAGAGAAAAGCAGAGAGGAGAGAGTAGAGTAGAGGCTGGCCATGATCACATGGAGAGGGGAGAAGGAAATGGGGAGGGAGAGGGAGCAAGGGGGTAAGAGGTGAGGGAGAGAAGTGGGAGTAAGGGCTCTTTTTTTGTATTTATTTATTTATTTATTTATTTATTTATTTATTTGAGACAGGGTTTCTCTAAGGGCTCCTTTTTTTTTTTGTATTTATTTATCCATTTATTTATTTATTTGAGACAGGGTTTCTCTGTATAGCCCTCGCTGTTCTGGAACTCACTCTGTAGACCAGGCTGGCCTTTAACTCAGAAATCTACCTGCCTCTGCCTCCCAAGTGCTGGGATTAATGGGTATTTATTTATTTTATGTGAGTACACTGTAGCTGTCTTCACACACTTCGGAAGAGGGAGTCAGATCTCATTACTAATGGTTTTGAGCCACCATGTGGTTGCTGGGATTTGAACTCAGGACCTTTGGAAGAGCAGTCAGTGCTCTTAACCACTGAGCCACCTCTCCAGCCCGTTTACTTACTTTTTAAATAGTCTTGCCATGTAGCTCTGGATGATTAGAAACTTGCCTGTCTCAGCCTCAAGAGTGCTGAGACTAGGATGGCCCACTGGGATGCTAGGCTGAAATTTTTTTATCCTTTTTTATGTGCATGAGTGTGTGAGCTCATGGGTTTTGGAGAATTGTTTTCCTTGGTGCCTTTTGGAGGCCAGAAGAGAGTGTCAGATCCCCTGGGACATAGAGCTGTGGGGTAGTTGTGAGCCACCTGATGGAGTGCTAGGAACTGACACTTTTTGCCTGCCAGACATTGATAGGATCCTTACTGGGAATTTCTTCCCGTGATAGACTAGAAAGTACACAAAACAGGAATGTGTCAAGAACACAAAGTGGGGGCTGGAGAGATGGCTCAGTGTTTAAGAGCACTGACTGCTCTTCCAGAGGTCCTGAGTTCAATTTCCAGCAACCACATGGTGGCTCACAACCATCCATAATGGAATCTGATGCCCTCTTCTGGTGTGACTGAAGACAGCTACAATGTATTCATATGAATGAAATAAATCATAAACACACACACACACACAGAGTGAACTATAGTGAAGCTAGGGTGTTTTTGAAGAGTACAGACTGTTTTGAGTGTACATGTGGGAACATGCCCTGGCACTTTAGCTGTAGTGGGAACCACCTATTCAATTCTGACAGCCAGATGTGTGCATATTGTTGCCATTCTGTTTTGAACTTTTCATGTAGCCAAGAATGACCTTGACTGGGATTACAGATGGGACGCTAGAACTCACCAGAAGCCTCACATCCAACTCCTTGCCTGCTAGAAACCAAGCATTGTTGCCCTTCCTCAACCACCGTATTGTTTTTGTTTTCAGATGGTTTCTGTGCAGCTCTGGCTGTCCTGTTATTCTGTAGACTGGGCTAGCCTGGAACCTCCCGAGTGCTGGAATTAAAGGCATGTGCCATCACACTGTTAGTCTACAATAGCACACTCTATTGTAGACTAACAGTGGCTCCCATACTAGTCTTGCCTAATGAGTAATTTTCTGCAAATATCTGTTCCCTTTCCTGGTACAATGGTAATTTTTTCCCTCCTCTGCCTCAGTGTCTTCATTTTAGCAGTACCCTCAAGTAGCAGGTAACTACTGAGGACAGCAAGACAGAGGCTGATCTGAAACAAATTCTGTTACTTGTACAGTTCACTTCTCTTTTTTTTTTTTTTGGTTTTTTCGAGACAGGGTTTCTCTGTATAGCCCTGGCTGTCCTGGAACTCACTTTGTAGACCAAGCTGGCCTCGAACTCAGAAATCCGCCTGCCTCTGCCTCCCGAGTGCTGGGATTAAAGGCATGTGCCACCATGCCCGGCTGCTTTTTTTTTTTTTTAAAGATTTATTTATTTATTATATGTAAGTACACTGTAGCTGTCTTCAGACACTCCAGAAGAGGGCTCCAGATCTCGTTAGGGATGGTTGTGAGCCACCATGTGGTTGCTGGGATTTGAACTCTGGACCTGCGGAAGAGCAGTCGGGTGCTCTAACCCACTGAGCCATCTCACCAGCCCCACTTCTCAGCTTTTGATGGCCATTTGATTTTTTTTTTTTTTTTTTAGCCTTAGCACAGGACTTAACTGTGGGCTTTTGTTTTTATTTGTTAGTGTGCGCTTTCAAAGCTTGCAGTATTTTGAATACTTGATTTCCTGGTCCTTATATCCCTAAATTTTGAACACTCCAATGTAGTAGTCCCTTTTCATGGACCAATCTGTTCTGTTTAATCTTGGCAATTCCCCTATAGTGTACATGATCAGGAAATGTTATCAGTAAGCTTAAAACCTACATAAAAAGCCGGGCGTGGTGGCACACGCCTTTAATCCCAGCACTCCGGAGGCAGAGGCAGGCGGATTTCTGAGTTCGAGGCCAGCCTGGTTTACAGAGTGAGTTCCAGCACAGCCAGGGCTATACAGAAAAACCCTGACACCCGGACCCCAACATGTTCAAAGACAAGCCCATTAGGCTAGTGATGACACAAGCCACACCCATAAACCTAATGGGATAAGCATGGCAGCAACTCACAATTCCAGTATAGTTAAGACCTCACATCACCTCCCAGACAACTCACTTAAATAGGGTTTCTCTGTATAGCCCTGGGTGTCCTGGAACTCCGTAGACCAAGCTGGCCTCGTCTCAGAAATCCGCCTGCTTCTTAAAAGCGTGCACCATCACGTTTTTATTCACTTTGTGACCCTCAGAAACAAAGTAAATAAGATCATCTGCAACCTTTTGGGTAGGGTTAGTGCTTTTGCAAAGCCTGCTTTGGCTTCCCAGCACCCACAACCCAACCATAGAACTTCACTTCTAGGGAATCTAGCACTGTGGCACCAGCCATTTTTTAGGCAGACCTGTATACAGGCAAAAACCCTAACTTGCGACCTTGATCTACCTGTCCCCCCCTCTCCACGTGCTCATGGCCAGCCTCTTCTACTCCCTAAGCCTTCCTCATGGCTTAAACTTAACAGGCCATGGTCAGCTTCAAATTTACTCTTAGCAAGAAATGGGTGTTTCTTTGTAATTGCAGGATGAATTTAAGTTTCACAGAAGCTCTTGTTAAATAAAAGGAATCTTTAGTAAGTCAATTTCTGCATATCATAATAATTGACCTAGGGAATTCTTAGCCAGATTTCCTGCCCTGCTGATACAAAGTTCAGGTGCCATTACTCCAGACTCCTGCTAAAGAAATCACCAAGTAGAGGGTTTGTACTTTAGTGAAACCAAGACTTATTTTAGGATCCACCCAAATCAAACAAGCCATCACAATTAATAGCATAAAGAGCGTTTATTGCTAGAATACAGAGCTACAAGTCATCAATGGAAGGACCAGATATCAGCTCCTACAGTTAACAATGAATGTGGTTAAGCAAGGAAGGTAAATTTGCAATTGCAAAGAATTATTTCATCTATTTTAAAGTGATCTCTTATGGTGAAACACTGGCCTGGACAAACAGATCTTTCATGATTTCTGTTCCTGCAAGATAAAAAAAATTGAATTAAGAGTAGAAAGCAAAATCATCCTACATTCAATATCAGAAAAAAGACTACAGGCTGTCTAGTTAACCAGTTTCCCACCAACCCTGCCCCGCCCATTCTAATGACTTGAAGGGCTTACCTATCTTTCACTCACAGCTCATTCTTTTCCTCAGACCTGTAAAACAAGTAAATCGCCTTGATTCCTCTTTAATCAAGTGAGAAGTCTTCCCTTTCTACACACAAAAATGATCCCTCAGACAGTTCCTTCTGGAACAAAGTTTCCTCTTTTCCCCCAGCCAGCCCCAGTGGGTTCACCTTTTCAGGCTCTGGAGCTAGGACAGGAAGTAGGACGTGTGAATATTTCTTCATGGGGAAATTATAGTTCAGCTTACTTTGTATCTATGTTTTCTCACCTTATTTTAGCCTGGACTTGAAGATGAAAATACGCTTTAACTTTCCTGGAAAATAGCAAACAATTTGGGCCATTAATGCTTAAGCTTCTTCTACAGAAATCAGACTAGCATAAAAAATTTCCTACTTGATCCAAGATGAGCTCACAACTCAGAAAGTACCTTTCCTCACAGTTATCAGACTGGGGCGGTATTCAGTTCATCAGGGTGAGCAGGAATTCACTAGGTCTAAGTATTATACATTCAACCTTATACTACAAAAAGCATTACTAAGACATATACCTGGTATGGCTCCTTTGCTCTCAGCCAGACACACCCTCTCTGAAACACAAGACAGTCATCAGCAATATTAAAAATCCTGCAGTAGATTGTTCCTATCTAACCCATTATTCTGAGAAAAATCAGATTTCCAAGTCTCAACAGCAATCATCAGCCGAACGAGATTCTATGAAAGTCATCATATATACAGAGTATGTTCTCAGGATCCCCCCACCAGTCCAATGCTATGCACATACACCACACCACATGCCGGAATTACTCACCTGTGAGCCAACAAGCATGGCACTGCTAACAGAACCTGGAGAAAAATAACAAACGTTGAAAAGGCTGGATATAAGCGCCCTTGCCCCCGCACTCTACCCTTTGGTTTCTCAGGTGTTCCTGTGTTTTCATTAGCAGTCATAGTGAGCTAGTTTGATTCATCATAGAAACAGCCAACCTAGTGAACAAACCCCATCCAAAATAATCTAACTAACCTTTGAATGCCTGAGATTCATCATCACCAGGAAAACCTGTGGAAGAGGAACAAGCAGTTATTTTCAACCATCAGGACAGAATTACAATCTCTGTCAGCACTAACTGCCATCAGAACTCTAACATGCTATAAATTCACACCTTCATGGAGTGTTCAGTGCCATCATTTCAAATCATCTGACAGTTGAGTTTTTAAGAGAACAAAGGCCTTAACATAAGATGTTCTCTAGAAATACAAAGAATAAGCAGCAAGAAAGTGGTGTGCTGCCCCAATACTTGTCAGCTACTCTCCCTAGAGAACGCCCAAGCTCTACTTACAATTACCTGTACTCATCCTGGGAGGCAGCTTGAGCTCTTCACGTTGTCACAGTACCCTGGAAACAGAAACAATGTCATTTTAAATGCATTCACAGCCACCTCAGCACCTTCTTTCTTCAGCCCACTTTTCAGTAGTAAGATGACATCACTGCAACTCAGGCATATGCTTGCCATTTACATTGTTCATCATTAAGTGGCCATCTAAATATGCTCCCTAAGAAAGCACCAGCCATCAATACCTACCTGACTACAAGCAAAATATGCTATTTGTAAACTTGAACAGGCCTGGCTCCAAAGTGTAAAGGGCTTTGAGATGAACCATATCTGGAACAGGAAAAAAAAAAACCCCAAACTTCAATAACAGACTTTATGCCACAAACAATCCAAATCCCTGCCAGGCTGTGCTACTCAGAGAATTTTTGTTTTCCCCACTAAACCATCAGAAAGAGAGAGTTCAGTTTTCATATCATCCCTGTAGCACACACAACCTATACTCAATTAAAAAATATTAGTAAAACCATTAACACTTACTCTGAAAAGAGAGTGTACTCCCATCCTTTTGAATGTAAAGTAGCACCTCAAACCTGTAGAAAAGTTAGCATCGGGTTACTTCTACACCAAGAAATCTATAGAGGATGAGAAGGCTGTGGTGTAGGGCCAGCCTCCTCAGAGTTACTTATCCTCACAGAGATATCAGTACAGGTCTGTGAAAAGGTCCTCATCATAGGGGGTGGCCTTGCACTGCCGCCACCATTTTGTCCTTCACAAAATCCTGTCCTCTTTAGGTGTCGAATGCCCTAACATGGTCTCCCCGCTAAGACTACGTAACACATTACCAAAGTCCACGCCTATTAATGCTTTCCACGAGGGTCTTTTAAACCACCAGAAACAAACATTCCGTAAGAAAATACAGGCGGCGGTTCACAACAGTGGCAGATAGATATTTGTGATAAAAGTCAGCCGCAGTTATAGGAAAGCTGATTAAGAGAAAGACAAGAGCCGGGCGTGGTGGCGCATGCCTTTAATCGCAGCACTCGGGAGGCAGCGGCAGGCGGATTTCTGAGTTCGAGGCCAGCCTGGTCTACAAAGTGAGTTCCCAGGACAGCCAGGGCTACACAGAGAAACCCTGTCTCGAAAAGCCCCCCCCCCCCAAAAAAAAAAAGAGATAAAGACACGAAAAAAATAAAGTGAAGAGCGCATCACAGAAAGATGTAGACTACTTACCCCGAGCAAGGAAAAATGAGGCCGACAAGAACAACGTGTGGCCTATAAATAGCTTCTCGCAAAGGCCCACGGGATTTGGAGGTGGGACTAGGACTCACGCAGGCGCTAAGGTAAGCGGAGTGCGAGCGCCGGAGGAATTGTGGGTAGAGGATTCCGCCCACAGGAGCGTGTGGAGAGCTCCGCCTCTGATTTTGCAGCGCGAAAAAGAGGCGCAGGCGCTTTAGGGGATTGCGGCGGTACGCCTTTGGCGCTGCGGCTAGGCGGTTCCTACCCACTGCGGGTAAAACGTCATCGCTGGAGGTTTGGGTTCGCGACCCCTACAGCTCGACTGTCTGGGTCACAACTACCAATATCCATACGTTGAGGCGATTTCTCACCCTCACTCACGCTAAGCCGCGTGTCGATCCATCTCTATGGATCCTGAACCTACTGAACACTCCACCGGCGGTGTCTCGGTTCCCCGCCAGCCGCCCAGCGCGCAGACGGGGCTTGATGTCCAGGTTGTGAGCGCAGCGGGCGACTCAGGTACTGGGCCCTGGGCTGAGCTCGGTTGGATTTTCGCTTCCTTGCATGAAGCCTTTTAGGGAAACCCAGTCAGGACTAGACGTCCTGCGTCATTCTGGAGACCGATTTTTGTGTTTTGCTTCCTGGTCTATTTTCGCCATGTTCTTGGCCCGGATTGAATGAAGTAGGGCCAGCATTAGATGTCATTTATGGAGCATGTTGCATGTTTTGTTTTTAGCAGTGCTATAGATTAAAGCTGCTGCTATGTGCATGTGTAGATAAGTGCTAGACTACTGAGGCTGACACTTCTCCACACAACGGGGCTTACCGTTTAAAGCACCCAATATGCGTTAATATTCCACACTCCTAAAAGTTAGGGATAACCCTCATTTTATGCATGGGTGGTCTTAGATATAAAGAGCTCTGGGGGGAACAATCATTGAATTTACCAGTTTTCTAAGTCGCAGCCATAGACTGGTTATTGAGAGTGTGCAGTAGCATCACCTCACTAGTCATATGCATATAGCAAACATCTATATGCAGAAGCTTGCCTTTCGAACAATTATCATGACTCTCATACTAACTCCTCTTCTGCATAACCTCACTTCATAATCCTACTATTCAAGTTGGAAGGTGTTCAGGTAAAGTTATGGGTGAGAAGCTCGGGTCCCAAAGAGGTTAAGTCATTTGCTGAATGTTACCCAGATAAACAGTATCAGATCCAAGGTATAAATCCAGGCAGCCTGATTTCAAAATCAGCGCTTGCAGAAGACCCTGGTTCAATTCCCAGCTAGTAGCCATCTGCAGTTCCAGTTCCAGGGGATCCAATACCCACTTCTGGCCTCCATGGGCACCTGACACACACGTGCTACATACACATCTAAAGTTTAATTAAAAAAAAAATAATGCTGGGCATGTTGATTCATGCCTTTGGTCTCGCTCTAGGGATGCAGGGTCAGGAGGAGCTCAGCAGCTCAGCATGTACCACATAATGAGTTCTTGTCAGCCAGGGCTACATAGTTGAAACCCTGTTTCAAAAAAGAAAAAAAAAGTATTTTAATTTTTGTCTTTGTCTTTTTTTTTTTTTTTTTTTTTTGGCTTTTCGAGACAGGTTTTCTCTGTATAGCCCTGGCTGTCCTGGAACTCACTTTGTAGATCAGGCTGGCCTCGAACTCAGAAATCCATCTGCCTCTGTCTCCCGAGTGCTGGGATTAAAGGCGTGCGCCACCACGCCCCGCCTGCCTCTACCTCTTGAGTGATGGGATTAAAGGTGTGCAACATCACAGCCCAGCTTTTTTTTTTTTTTAGCGAGGATTCTGTAGTGTTTACAACTGGGGTTGAAGTGATGATTCAGCAGTTCAGATCAAATGGTGTTCTTGTAGAGGACCTAAGTTTAGTTCCTAGTACCCATGTTATGTGACTTATAGCCACCTGAACCCCAGCTCCAGGCAATCTAACTCTCTCTTCTGGCCTTCTTGGGCACCTGTACACATGTGGCATATATTTGTGAATACACAAAAATACACATAAATAAAAATTAAAAGGAAAACAAAAGCAAACCAAGAGCCGGGCGTGGTGGCGCACGCCTTTAATCCCAGCACTCGGGAGGCAGAGGCAGGCGGATTTCTGAGTTCGAGGCCAGCCTGGTCTACAAAGTGAGTTCCAGGACAGCCAGGGCTATACAGAGAAACCCTGTCTCGAAAAACCAAAAAAAAAAAAAAAAAAAAAAAAAAAGCAAACCAAAACAATTCCATTTTCCAGATGAGAAGAGTGATATGCACATATACACATACACGTGTGTGTGTGTGTGTGTGTGTGTGTGTGAATGTATGTATGTATGTATATATATCCAACAGGATCTGGGAGAAGGGAACCAATAAATAAGGCAGCTCGTCTGCCTCTGCCTCCCCAGTGCTTGGATTAAAGGCATACCACCACACTTGGCTCATATAAGCATTCTTTTTTTTTTTTTTTTTTTCGAGACAGGGTTTCTCTGTGTAGCCCTGGCTGTCCTGGCACTCACTTTGTAGACCAGGCTGGCCTCGAACTCAGAAATCCGCCTGCCTCTGCCTCCCGAGTGCTGGGATTAAAGGCGTGCGCCACCACGCCCGGCTTTCATATAAGCATTCTTGACTGAAATACTATTTTCATTTCCTAGAATTCTCTTTTGAGTTATTTCTTTTTTTTTTTTTTTTTTAATTTATTTATTATATGTAAGTACACTGTAGCTGTCTTCAGACACTCCAGAAGAGGGCGCCAGATCTCGTTACGGATGGTTGTGAGCCACCATGTGGTTGCTGGGATTTGAACTCTGGACCTTCGGAAGAGCAGTCGGGTGCTCTTACCCACTGAGTTATTTCTTCTTTAATTAATAAGTTGAATAAAATCATGTGTTTCATCTTGTGTTTATATTGAGCTGTGTTTCAACTTTTAAAAATTACACCTTAACTCATTGCTTTTTTTCTTACTCATTTATTCATGTGTGTGTGTGTGTGTGTGTGGCTGTATGTGTGGATAGGGGAGTGTGCATGCTTTAGCATATCTGGAAGTCACAGGTCAACTTTGAGGAGTCAGTTCTATCCTTACAGTTTGGGTTCCAGGGGTTGAACTCAGGCCCTCAGGGTTGTGGAACAAGTATTTTTACCCGGTGAGCCTTCACACCAGCCCATGGTTTTGTTTTTGAGTCTTCACACCAGCCCATGGTTTTGTTTTTGAGTCATGTTCTTAAGTAGCCTGGGTTGGCCTGGAACTCGATATCTAGCCAAGGATGAGCTGACTTTGAACTTCGGATCCTCTTGCCTCTATGCTTTGAGTACTGAGATTGCAGGTGTGTGCCAGGATACCAGGTTTTATGAGGCAGTGAGGTTCAAACCCAGGACTTTTTCTATTCTAGCAAGCCCTCTACTAACTGAGACACATTCCCAATCTTACCCCTCGGTTTTTGTTGAACTTTCACACGCCAGTCAGTTTGTTCCCTTCTAGTCCATTCTTTTAAGTTGTAGCTTGAATGTTCAATTCACAGCACCCACATGGCAGCTAACCACTATCTGTTACTTCAGTTCCAGGGAATCTGACACCTTCTTCTGGTCTCCAAGGGCACCAGACAGGCACATGGTACACAGACATCCATGTAAACAAAACACCCTTACACATAAATTTAAAAACAAAACAACAACAAAGCCCCAACTGTTCACTTCTCCTCTTACGGTGTTTCAGTGCCCCCTTTGTTATCGTAAGGCTACAATCCAGTTTGACTTTACTTCTGTAAAGAAACATTGCTCCCTTGCCAATTTGTTTCTGTCCCAGTTTTCTTCCTGTTGCTGTTATAAAATATCCTGACAAAAAGAAACTTGGGGGAGAGAGAGGTTTATTGTAGCTTACAGCTTCTGGTTACAGTCCATCATTGTCAGGGAATTAAGACAAGCTTCAAAAAACCACATCACATCTGTAGCCAAGAACAAAAATGAACGACTGCCTTCCTGCCCACCTGCTTGTTTGCCTGTCCTTAGCTCAATTTCTCTACTCTTAGCTCAGGACCCACTATGGAATGAACGATGCCATATGCAGTGGACTTTGTCTTCCTACATCAAATAAGCCTGTTAACCACAGACAGGTCAGCCCATTGTATATAATCCCTCATTGGAACTCTCTTCCCAGGTGATTTAGATTGTGTCAAGTTGGTAGTTAAAGCTGACCATCTATTTCTTTTTTATTTTTATATTTATTTTTTTTAAAGAACTTTTTTTTTTAAGCCGGGCATGGTGGCACACGCCTTTAATCCCAGCACTTGGGAGGCAGAGGCAGGCGGATTTCTGAGTTCGAGGCCAGCCTGGTCTACAGAGTGAGTTCCAGGACAGCCAGGGCTATACAGAGAAACCCTGTCTCAAAAACAAACAAACAAACAAACAAACAAAGAACTTTTTTTTAGATTTATTTATTTTGTGTGAGTACACTGTAGCTATTTTCAGACAGACCAGAAGAGCGCATAGATGGTTGTGAGCCACCATGTGGTTGTTGGGAATTGAACTCAGGACCTCTGGAGGAGCAGACAGCTCTCTCTTTTTTTTTTTTTTTTAAAGATTTATTATATGTAAGTACACTGTAGCTGTCTTCAGACACTCCAGAAGAGGGCGCCAGATCTCGTTGCGGATGGTTGTTGAGTCATCATGTGGTTGCTGGGATTTGAACTCTGGACCTTCAGAAGAGCAGTCGGGTGCTCTTACCCACTGAGCTATCTCACCAGCCCACAGACAGCTCTCTTAACCACTGAGCCATCTCTCCAGCCCTCTATTTCTTTTTTAAACAGATTATTACTGCAATTATTTATTCTGTGTGTGAGCCCACATATGCAGGTATGCTTCAGTGCACATGTAGAGGGCAGAGGGCAATTTTCAGGAGTTGTTTCTCTCCTACTATGGGTCCCAGAGACAGTACACAGGTCATCACAACATCACAACCAAGTGAGTTCCAGGGACTGACCGACAGGCTTGAAAGCGAGCACCTTAAATTGCTGAGCAGTCTCACCAGTTCCTCCCTGAGCCTGACCCACCACTCTCACCAGCCACAAATGCTTGAGATTTGATCTTATGCAGGGGAATCATCTCCCCACTGTCTAAGAGGATGTAAGACACAAATAGAATGCAATATGTAATTATTAATTTAGTACTTCAGATGATAGGGAGATAGATGATGTTAGATATATAGGCACATACATGCTAGGTGGTGCTCTACCACTAAGCAGATATAAACACTTTGTTTTTGAGAGCTTGGGCTGGCTTTGAGCTCTTACGTTTGAGCTCTTGCCTCAACCTCCCTCTATAGTTTTGATTTTTTTTTTTTTTTTCAGTTTCAATTGATTCACCATCACTGGCTAGAGTGCTAATGAATGTTTGGTCAAAGAACAAGCCTGCCCCCACCTGGTAGCAAGAGGCACTGCCTCCTTGTGGTGGAAAAGGGCAATATGCAAATGAGTAGAGCTTCATTTGGAACTGGGAGACCCAAGTGGAGAAGTTCTGTCAGTCTTTGTTTTAGGGACTTGAACATGTTAAACATACTCCGCACCACTAAGCTATAGCCCTAACACTATTTATTTATGTAACAATTTATTTTATTTTATTTTATTTTTTGGTTTTTCGAAACAGGGTTTCTCTGTATAGTCCTGGCTGTCCTGGAGCTCACTTTGTAGACCAGGCTGGCCTCGAACTCAGATATCCGCCTGCCTCTGCCTCCAGAGTGCTGGGATTAAAGGTGTGTGCCACCACGCCTGGCTACAATTTATTTTATTTTTTTTTTTTCTTTTTTTTTTTTTTTGGTTTTTCGAGACAGGGTTTCTCTGTGTAGTCCTGGCTGTCCTGGAACTCACTCTGTAGACCAGGCTGGCCTCGAACTCAGAAATCCGCCTGCCTCTGCCTCCCAAGTGCTGGGATTAAAGGCGTGCGCCACCACGCCCGGCCTTACAATTTATTTTTTTATTTACTTTCATACTCATGTGAGTGGGTGCTATGTAGCAAGTGTGGAGTTCAGGAGATCATTTTTGAGGGGTGGTTCTCTCCTTCCACCATATGAGTCCCTGGGATTAAACTCAGGTCATTATACTTGACAGCAGAGGCTATTACCTGTTTAGCCATCTTACCAGGTCCTAAGTTAGCTTCTTCTGTCTTTTATGGTTCTGAGGATTGATCTCTGGGGCCTTGTGTGTGCTGGGCAAGCAAGTGCTCCTACTACTGAACTATGCCCTAGTCTAAATAATAGATTAATTAATTTTATAGGTTTGTTTATTTTGTGTGTGTGGGTGTTTAATGTCTGCACATATCATGTGTGTGCAGTGTTCGTGGAGACCAGGAGAGGGCATAGGAGCTCCTGGAACTGGAATTCTATATGGTTGTTAGCTGCCTTGTGAGGGCTGGGAATTGAACCCTGGTTCTGTGGAATAGCAATCAGTCCTCTTAAGCACTGAGCCATCTCTCCACCCCCCACTATTAATTTATTTTTGAGATCATGTTTCCCTCTGAAGCCTAGGTTGACTTTGAACTTGTAATTTTCCTGCCTCAGCCTTCCAGAGTGTTAGGATTACAGGTGCACCTTAAACCCAATTCCCTTCTACTTAGTTTTTGAGGCTGTTTAGGAATATGACTCCCCTCTATTAATAGCTGGTACCCACAGATTCTACCGTTCATCTCCTCCTTTGTGTGGTCTGTTCAAGACACCCTATGTTACATAGGTGCTTTCTTGCATGGTGCATAAATGATGATGGTTCTGATGGGAACTAGGTTACTGGCTTGTGCACTTCCAGTCATTTTGGTTTTGCTTCAGCATGGAAGAACTGTTTCAAGGTTATCAAAGACAAGCTGAATCGATGTGACATTAGGGCTTGATAATGTTAGACTGCATTCAACACGTGATGGGATGTTCTGGATGTGCTGTGACTCAGTGCTTCCTGGTCACTTTGTACTTTGGTTACGTGTGATAAATGTGGTGGTTCAGTCCTGTGGTCTTTGCATTCTCAGTGGCTCAGCTGTGCCCCTCCCTTTCTCACTGTCAGCCCTAGACAGTCTTGGAGGCGGCACTTAGCTTCAAATGATTCAGGTGCTCCTCTCACCAGTATATTCCTGCTGACTTGGGTAAATGTCTCCTCTGCACCTTTGGGCTTCAGTTCTCCTTATGGCTTCACCCAATCAACTCATCCCAGCATATCTATTATATTTACCCCATTTTTGTCTTTGTTGTTCGCCCAGGCTGGCCTCAAACTTGTTGTGTGGTTGAGGGTTACTTTGAACTCTTCATGCCTCCACTTCCTGGGGTTTTAGGCCTGTGCCTCCTCTGTGCCTGGTTTATGTGGTGCTAAGGATAGAACTCAGGGCTTTCAAATGCTAAGCAAGCACTCTGGCTGAGCTACACCCCCAGTCCTTCATCCTTCACTGCTTGTGGCGTTGCACATGGTAGGAAAGCACCCGTCTTCTGAACTGCATCTTCAGTCCTGTAAGTGTTTATTAGTCAACTTTGTTAGTTATTGTGTTCTATCCCTGGTAAGGGAAAGCAATCTACTCCAAGCATTGAGAGATGCTGTCCCCTGAGTTAGAGCTTGAATGAGGAAGAGTAACTGAGCAGGAAGATCCAAACAGCAGGACAGCATGCACATGAGGCGTTAAGAATGGAAATACCCTGTGTGTTGTGACTTTGGCAGGTGCTAGAAAGCTGCTATGGCTGAACAGTAGTGATTAGGAAGGTGTGCTGGGTGAAGACACTGATGGGAGCTCACTTCTCCAAGATGCTTAGGAATAGATTTCTGCCACTTGGAGGTGGGGGCTGGGAGATACTGTGTTACCTTAAATTTCACTTACTTTGTGGAGGGCAGTGAGCTGTGTGGAGGTCAGAAGACAGCTCCTGGGAATCAGTTCTCTTTTCACTGATCACTGAGGAGTAAACTCAGGTTGTCAGGTTTGCTGGCTAGGCACCTTTACCAGATGAACATTTTTTTTTTCTTTTTTTGTTTGGTTTTACAAGACAGAGTTTCTTTGTGTAGCCCTGGCTGTCCTTGAACTCACTTTGTAGACCAGGCTGGCCTCGAACTCAGAGATCCGCCTGCCTCTGCCTCCCGAGTGCTGGGATCAAAGGCGTGCGCCACCACGACTGGCTCCAGATGAACATCTTGTTGGTTTGATCCATCTTGTTTTCTTTTTTTTTTTTTTTTTGGTTTTTTTCGAGACAGGGTTTCTCTGTATAGTCCTGGCTGTCCTGGAACTCACTTTGTAGACCAGGCTGGCCTCGAACTCAGAAATCCGCCTGCCTCTGCCTCCCGAGTGCTGGGATTAAAGGTGTGCGCCACCACGCCCGGCTTCCATCTTGTTTTCAATTTGGTTGATTGAAACACCATGTTTCTAATGAACATTTCATCAAACTGTTTCAAGGAGTGCTTCTGCTTCACAGTCCACAAACCTTGAGCTTTCATGCTGTGTATAAACTCTGTATTGGACTTTTCTTATCTGTCATGCCCAGGGCAAGGTAGGACTCTTATCAACTATGAACACTAGCATGACCCTTAGCCTCTACCCTCTTCCTAGGAGCTGGTGTATAGACTTTTCTCTAGTGAGGTTGGGGAGGACCTTTGGGAATTCAAAAGGACAGTGGCAGGTGATGAGACTTTCCATATCCCATCCTCTCTACTGTTCTGGCCTTGGCTTCTGCTTTCTTCCAGATACATAGCAATCTTGGCTGCCAGCCTAGGGGGGGAGAGGGAGAAAGGACCTGTTGTTTCCTTCTGATTCTCTCTGAAAATAACCTAATTGGCTGTGGTAAAGAACACAAAGTTCCTGAAATTGTTGGCACCTCCTAGAGTTGATGTTCACTTGTCCCTGCTGCTAACCCAGTCTGCCCCATTTACCCTTCCTCTTGCCAAGGACCTCTGCCGGGGGAATTTGAGAAACTTTCAAAGTGCGAGGGAACTAAGCTGCTTCCAGGGCCTAGCATAGTCAACTGATGGAGCCCGGCACACTAGAGGGTTTGAGAGTTATTGCAAGGTGGTTAAGAGTTAGAACAGCTTGTATATTAAAGGGGTAGGTGCCTCAATACCTTCCGAGTGTTTATTACAGCCCCATTAATCTCTTCTGGATGCCTGATTCCCAGTAATCCAACATTCTTGCTAGTAACTAGGGTGAGATAAGAAGGGTAGTGACCACGTCAACTCTGCAGTTGAATTTTAAAATCAAGAAGAACGGATTTGAGTTGATCCTATGCAGTTGATGAAGCAAAGGATTGGAGTGGGTGCCCAGTAAGTAGTTGCTGCCTGAGGAATTAAATTCAAGGAGTCTTGAAAGGTGAGTACGTGTAAGCCTCGAGGAGAATCCAGGAACTCAGCTAAGTCCGGAGTCTGAGAAGATGTGCGTAAAGCAGAAGTGGGAGGTAGTGCCAAGGTCTGTGTGAAGTTGGGGAGATCAGCCTGAGCCGTGCTTGGGGCGAAGGGATCACGAAGTGGATGGAGACTGGTGTCATCTTGTGGAGAGAAAAGAGGCCTCGCAGGGTAAGGGGCCGGAAGGTCGGAGGAGGGGCTTTGAAACCTGGTCAAGACAAATTCACGTTTGTTATTCTAAGGGTTTCTGACCACAAGCTCCCCTTCCCAGACTTTTGCAGGAATAAGCGTTAGGGATAGACGGGCGTATTCAGCGAGGCTGGAGGTGCGAAAAGACTTCTCGGCACCCCTTTAAGAGGCGGACCGGGGCGGAGTCCTGGGTCACTTCCCCGCCGCCACGCCCGCCCAGCGGCAGAAGCAGTTAGGAAGCTAAGCTAGCCTCACGGCCTCGGGACGCCTCTCTGAACGGGGATCCAGGCAGGATTAGAGCTGCCTCACTGACTACAGGCCGTGTCGTGTCACCGTTTCTGCAGGCACCATGAGCCAGGACACCGAAGTGGACATGAAAGATGTGGAGCTGAACGAGCTAGAACCGGAGAAGCAGCCCATGAATGCAGCGGACGGGGCGGCGGCCGGGGAGAAGAACGGTCTGGTGAAGATCAAGGTGGCGGAGGACGAGACTGAGGCCGGGGTCAAGTTCACCGGCTTATCCAAGGAGGAGCTACTGAAGGTAGCGGGCAGCCCGGGCTGGGTGCGCACCCGCTGGGCGCTGCTGCTGCTCTTCTGGCTCGGTTGGCTGGGCATGCTGGCGGGCGCCGTGGTTATCATCGTTCGGGCGCCGCGCTGCCGTGAGCTGCCCGTACAGAGGTGGTGGCACAAGGGCGCCCTCTACCGCATCGGCGACCTTCAGGCCTTTGTAGGCCCGGATGCGGGAGGCATAGCTGGTGAGTAGGGTGTGCACCCTCATCCCTTGCCCCCATGAACCCCTCGTTTAATCAGGCATTCTGCTGCTCTTTTCTTTCCTCCTCGTCTTCTCTAGAACGCTGGTGATTCTTTACTGCACCCTATTTTTTTGGGACGACTCCCTGGCAAATAATCCCCTCCTTTCTTAAAAAAAAAAAAAAAAACAAAAAAAAAAACGCTAGCCCGACCCCTACTTCTTCCTAAGGGTGCCTGACTCAGCACATCATCTTTCTCCTCCCCCTCCCCCAACCACGCGGCCCTGAGCCAGTTCAAACCAGTTTCTGAAGTAATTTGTGAGACTCCTTGCGTCAGCTACTTTGTCTCATGATCCCCTTCAGAGGAAGTCGGAAAGTGGTGGAGAGAATGTGGAGGCTGGAGGCTTTTCATGCCCTATTGGTTAACCCCACCCTCTCCTCCTAGGTCTGAAGAACCGTCTGGAGTACTTGAGCACCCTGAAGGTGAAGGGCCTAGTGCTAGGCCCAATTCACAAGAACCAGAAGGATGAAGTCAATGAAACCGACCTGAAACAGATTAATCCCACTTTGGGCTCCCAGGAAGATTTTAAAGACCTTCTACAAAGTGCCAAGAAAAAGAGTGGGTCTTTCTAAGGAACTGGAAAGGGTTTGGCATTCTGGCCAAGAAACAGGATAGAGTTTTTGTCTGATTTTCTCCTAACTGGCTCAGTTTTTTTTTTTTTTTTTTTTTGTGTGTCAGGCACAAGGGAAATATGTTATGATTCACACTAAAAAATGTGGTTCACGTGTGAGCGTAATTTTTATGTATTTATTTTGGTTTTGGTTCTGAGGTAGGGTCTCACCATGTAATTGGTTGGCCTGTACCTGACTACCATGACCAGGCCGATGAGAGTTTACAGAGCTCCACTGGTCCCGAGTGCTAGACTTAAGTGTGTCACCATGGCTCGATAAATTAAATGGATTTTAAATGTATAAAGTAGATCCTATATATACAAGAGATTCAAATTCTGCTTTAGAGTTCACTATAGAGGGCTGAAAACAGCTCAGTTTGTAAGAGTGCTTGTCTAGGATCCATGAAGACCTGAGTTTGATTCCTCAGCACAACACAAACAGCATGTGCCTATAACCCCACACTTGGGAAGGAGATGTAGGAGCTTATTTATCTCAGGCAGCAGCCCACATGCACAGAACCCTGACTTCATTGGAGGAGAAAATAAGAAAGAAACCAAAACCTCAATATGGAAACTTGTTGAGAGACTGTGGCTTGTGTGTGTGTGTGTGTGTGTGGGTGGGGGTGGGGGGGCAGAGGGGTAACGGCTCCAGTGTAAAACCACCTGGGGCTTCCTTCAGATTCTGTACAAACCATACATAGGTGCGCTTAGTAACCGTGTGTTCAACTTCCTTGTTGCCTCTTCTTCCTCAAAGGATTTCTCTCAACTGGTTATTTTTCTAGGTATTCACATCATTTTGGACCTCACTCCCAACTACCAGGGCCAGAATGCGTGGTTCCTCCCTGCTCAGGCTGACATTGTAGCCACCAAAATGAAGGTGAGGTTTCATGGCCGACAGCATACAGATGTTGGGGCTGTGTGGATTTATCCACTGCAAGCCTCGTGTGCACATTGTGTGGTTCTCCCAAGCAGGAATACCTCTTCCCATAGCCGGAAGGATAGGCCCAGGTGCACGGTGTTTCTTCTTGTTTCTGTTCTGACTGCTGTGTGTGTGTGTTTCCTTTACTCTAGAAGTGAGGCTATGCCAGGAAGGGAATTTCTCAGATGTCAGTCTGGAACTGGAAGTTTAATTTTTCTTTTTGTGATAGGAAGTCTTTTCTCTCTCTGTGGGAATCCTGACCTGACTGGTTTCCCAGTTTTTGTTTGATGTATTTGGAACTGAGCCCAGTCTGAAATTATAAGTACTAGACAAGAGTTTAGTATCTGGTATTTTATCTTCCCCCATATTTTATTATTTTTTAAAGGGTTAACTCCACTATCAATGCTTTTTAAGGTTTGCTTTTATGCATATGAGTGTTTGTGTACTATGTGCATGTTTGGTGCCCCAGCACATGGGAGTTTAAGGTTACCCTCAGCAATGGAGATCTAGAACGCAAATCTCCCAGCAACTAGCAAGAGCCAAACTGGGTGATTGTAGGAGTCTCCAAAGGCAAGACAGAAAATAGAGAGGGTATTGAACAGCCAAGAAAGGATATTGGATCCCCTGGAGCTGAAGTTACAGACTGTTGTGAGCTGCTGCCACGTAGGTGCTGGGAACTGAACCTGGCTCCTCTGCAAAAGTGACAAGCTCTTGACTCTGCGGAAGCTGTTACCACTGAGCTCTCTCTCTAGCCTCCTGTCCCAAGTATTTTATAGCTGATTTTTAATTTGTTTAGTAAACCCACAAAATATCTGTTCCTGACAATCTGTTACTGAAGAAACTGAGATGCAGCCACTTCCTGTATTCCAAACCGGAAGTCTCAAGGGTCTTCTCTGGTCTGCCTTTACCTTGAGGTAGTGGCTTAAACTTGGTACTCACCAGGTTAGGGTAAAGCTTCTAATGTCAGCCCAGCTTCTGATGCCTACGTTTTAGGACACTGGCCGGTCCAGGGTGCACATAACCAAGGAAAGGCAGATGCTGACACTTTTGGATTCTAAGTATGTGGGTGAGACCCCTACAATCACCCAGTTTGGCTCTTTTGGTTGCTGTGAGATTTGCGTTCTAGATCTCCATTGCTGAGGGTAACCTTAACCTCCCAAGTGCTGGGATCCTATACTTAATAGGAAGTTTGTTATAAGTTACTGATAAGAGAGTTCAAAGTAGTAGAGAAAGCCTGTAGCCTAGCACTTGAGAGTTGGAGGGAGGCAGGAGGATGAGAAGTTAAAGCACAGCCTCAGTTATGTAGTGAGTTGGAGACTGGTCTGAAGTCAGAAAGAAAAGTTACTGATATGTTTTTCAGGTGGTAGCCTCAGGTGAAGATGGGAGAGCGAGTGAGAAGGGAAGAAAGGAAGTGTGGGGCTGGGTTCTGTGCTGTCAGTTGAAGCCAGGGTTTAAACCTTCAGGCCTGGGCCTGTTCTACAGAGCTGGCTTCTTTTCAGATGTCTCAACAGCCCTCAGGCTGTGTTTTGAATTTCAAACTTCTCATTCTTGGCCTTGCTCCCAGCAGCTCTTGTAGAAGAGCACACACTCTCTAAACCTCAGGAAACAAAGAGAGGAGAAAGGAGTACATTTGCCTCAGGGTCCTATCTGTTCTGTTCCCCAATTACAACCTTGGCGTGTCTTCTCTAAGCCTATTTCTTCATCTCCAATTTGAGGGTATTTTCATCCCACATACTAAGTGTTAAGTGTCAGAGCTGTGCGTGCATGTTTTCTCTTGGGCCATTTCTGAGCTGTTAAAAATGAAGGAATGTGATTTGCCAAAGGCAAGACAGAAAATGGACAAGTGCTGTTACACAGTAAATGCATGGGTGGGGCACCGAGGGCTAACCTTTGACACTGGGAGACTGAACCCTCTTTACTGTAGGTCGCAGGGGAATTTGAGGTAGGTGAGGGCTTGCTTGTATGTTGACCTTGCCTGTTCTTTTGTCCCCTGTAGGAAGCTCTGAGTTCTTGGTTGCAGGACGGTGTGGATGGTTTCCAGTTCCGGGATGTGGGAAAGCTGATGGTGAGTGCCCTTTCTGCATTGAGAGGCAAAAAGCTGTGGTGAGAAGAGTGGGTCTCAGCCATGGCGAGGTGGTGTTCCCTGTTCTGACTCTGCTTTTTTCTACTAGAATGCACCCTTGTACTTGGCTGAGTGGCAGAATATCACTAAGAACTTCAGTGAGGAGAGGTAGGTACCAGCACCCCTGCCTGGCTGAGCCCATTGTGAGAGCCTTGAGAGGGGAGTTTTCTAGTCTTGAGAACTCTTCTCTTTTATTCTTTATCTCCTGACATTTTCTAATCACACTCCTATCCTTGCTTTGTGCAGGCTTTTGATTGCAGGGACTGAGTCCTCTGACATGCAGCAAATTGTTAACATACTTGAATCCACCAGTGACCTGCTGTTGACCAGTTCCTACCTGTCAAATTCCACTTTCACTGGGGAGCGTACTGAATCCCTAGTCACTAGGTTTTTGAATGCCACTGGCAGCCACTGGTGCAGCTGGAGTGTAAGTAGCATGGGTTTAGGGGAAGGTGGGAAGTGGTAGATGAAGGGTGGGCATGCTCAAAGGTGTATCCTCCTCCAGGTGTCCCAGGCAGGACATCTCGCAGACTTTATACCGGACCATCTTCTCCGACTCTACCAGCTGCTGCTCTTCACTCTGCCAGGGACTCCTGTTTTTAGCTACGGGGATGAGCTTGGCCTTCAGGGTGCCCTTCCTGGACAGGTACCACTTGTCTTCTACCCAGCACAGGGTGGTAGAAGTGTTTATCACTTTATGGCATCTGTGCGTGGCAACAGACAGACAACAGCCTTGAGGTGGAACTTTGTCAGTTGTTTGTGAGCTATGTGGCAAGTGTGTATCTTTTAAACAGGGTTTTCCTATTGTCAGACTGGTTGTATAGCCTGGGCTGGCCTCAGACACTAAGTAGCCCAGTTCTGGAATGGCACTCAGCTGGGAATGCTTGTGTGTTTGTGTGGGTGGTGGGGGTAGGTACTTACATGAGATCAGTACAGTTTTGCCTTTAACCTTTATGTGGGTTCTGGGGATCAAACCCAGCTGGTCAGCTTGCATGGTGCTTTTCCCCATTGAATCACCTCCCCAGACCCCAAAGACCTATTTTCAAAGGAAATGTCTGGTATCTGGTAAGATGTTCAGAACAGAAGCCAACATTTCTTGGCTGGACAGTAGTATTTTATACCCATTGGCTAGAGGCTTTGAGCGCTCTGGGAGCTGAAGCTTGGTGAGAGTCCGGACAAGCAGAAAGGTTCATCGTAGTGGTGACCAGATGAGGTCCTGTCCCGGGGCCTTGCCACAAAGGCATCCACCCGCAGAACCAGCAGAAAACAACACAAAATGGTGAAATGGAAAGAGAATAGGAGGAAGGGGAATGGACCCACTCTTTTTTTAAAGTCCCACATTCTCTGTTTGTTAGCCTGCGAAGGCCCCACTCATGCCATGGAATGAGTCCAGCATCTTTGACATCTCAAGACCTGTAAGCCTCAACATGACAGTGAAGGTAAGCAGTTGAGGCCTGCCCCTCAGGGTGGGCAGGTGCCTTACAGATGGACAGAGATCGATCCCCCTCATTCCTTCCTTCTGTGTGTGTCCATCATTTTCAGGGCCAGAATGAAGACCCTGGCTCCCTCCTTACCCAGTTCCGGCGACTGAGTGACCTTCGGGGTAAGGAGCGCTCTCTGTTGCACGGTGACTTCCATGCACTGTCTTCCTCACCTGACCTCTTCTCCTATATACGACACTGGGACCAGAATGAGCGCTACCTGGTGGTGCTCAACTTCCGAGATTCGGGCCGATCAGCCAGGCTAGGGGCCTCCAGCCTCCCTGCTGGCATAAGCCTGCCGGCCAGCGCTAACCTTTTGCTCAGTACCGACAGTGCCCGGCAAAGCCGTGAGGAGGGCACCTCCCTGAAGCTGGAAAACCTGAGCCTGAATCCGTATGAGGGCTTGCTGTTACAGTTCCCCTTTGTGGCCTGATCCTTCCTATGCAGAGCCTACCACCCTCCTTTGTTCTCCCCAGGCCTTTTGGATTGTAGTCTTCCTCTCCTTGTTTTTAAACTTTTGCAGATTACATACGAATTCTTATACTGGGTGTTTTTGTCTTCAAATAAAAAAATCACCCCTGCCTCATGAGATTGTGTCTTTCATCCTTCCTTCCTTATAGAAGAACTAACTTTCTCTTGCTCCTGTTCTCTTTTGCTCCTCCCTACCCCTGCCATAGTCACAGCCAGTTGTAGACAGCTATTCCAGCTCTTAAATTAATCATTTAGAGACCAAGGCTAGAGAAGGGCTCTTCCACCGTTAACAGCAAAGTGTCTTGGCTGGAGTAGCCACACCTCCTCACTCTGGCCCAAGAATTTTGGGAATTGCCAACTCTTCCTTATCTCTCTTAGCACAGTCTCTTTAAGAAGAAGGGTGGATTGAGTTGAAGACTGCATACTGCCAAGGGCCTTCCTGGGGCTTCCCTTCTTTACTCTTTGAGGCACTTACCATATAGACGGGACTCCGATCCCCAGTACCCAGTGGATACCCCATCTCCAGAAAAAGCCAACAAGACAAACCCTTTGCTTCCTTAGGTTTAATCTCTTGTGTGGAAATGGAGAAGAAATAAGGAATAAACATTTTTGTATGAAGGATATGGATGAGTGATCAAAAAGGAAAAGGAGCTGGAGAGATGGCTCAGGGGTTAAGAGCACTGACTGCTCTTGTAGAGGCTGCCAGGTTCAGTTCCCAGCATCCACACGGTGGCCCACAACCATCGATTACTCCTAGTCTTGGGATCAACACCCACTTCTAGTTTTGCAGGCACCAGGCTTGCATTTGGTATGCGAGTATAAGCACCGGCAAAGCATGCGCACATAAGAAGGAAAAAGCAAAACTAGAAAGATGCTTGGCTTGAGAGCAGGAGGCGGTCCAAACCAGAGAGGTGAGTGAACTCAGGAATGTGGCCCAGGCCCAAGTCATAAACAGGTGATCCTGTTACAGTGTCCATGGGATGGACATGGGATGGGTCTGGGGAGGATATTGGTTATATGAATGAGAGAGAGCATGGTTGGTGCTCAGGAAGCAGGAGTAAGTGAGTAAGGAACAAAGGTTATTCAGCAAGGGGTGGGCAGATCACAAAGGGGTTCATAAGGCAGTCAGAGGGTGCACAGTTTGGTAGGCTCTGCAGGGTCTGTGGGACTATCCTTTCAATAGCAGTTGCAAGCCACTGACCAGCTCCCTCAGGTTGGCTATATGCTAAGATGAGTCACAGGATCGTTTATTAGTAAAAGGATAGACAATGAGCTGAAGGAAGAGATACATAGGCAGAGCCTGGGAGGGTAGGAAGGTTTCTCTTCTCCCAGTGCTTGCCTTAGCCATAAATGGTACCAAGAAGCAGGAAACTCACTTGAGCCGTAGGTGCCCAGAGTTTTGGATTATCTCTAAGAGTTTCAGTGGAGCCAAGAATGAGGAATGATGAACTGATCCTCCCGCCTCTACCTGTTAGAATTACAGGCATGCCCCAATCTGCCTGCCTTGTTCCTGTTTCTTGTTTTCTTTTTGAGGCAGTGTCTAGCAATGTAGTCCAGACTGTCTTCAAATTCATAGCAATCTCCCCTCAGTCTTCTGAGTACTGGGGTCACAACGTGCATCACCAAGCCCTCTTTCCTTGGACTGTAATCCTATCAACCATGTGACTAACCTAGTTTCCAGCCCTGCTAGAGGCTCTGGAGCAATACTTTAAAGCCATTTCCCAAAGAGGTTGAATGCTCCATGCCTCACTACGGCAGCCTAGTTGATACCCACCAAACAACTCCTAAGACAAAACCTAGCAGCCTAGAAATGATCTTGAAGCTAAGGACAAAGGCCAGACTTACAAGCAAGAGTCATTCAGAACTGTACATAGTGTCAGATGGAGTGCAATAGGCGATGTGGGCCTGGTTTAAGCAGGCTTGATGTGTGATTAGTGGAGAAGGGAGGTTGCTGAGACTGGTTTGGAACTGTGATGAAGGATATGTCCTGTGGAGGAGGTGGTGGCATCGTGCACTGACTCTGCAGGCCAGTTCGCAGGATTTATTGTCCTTTTGTCAGCCAGTGATTTTTTTTTTAAAGTGGGCCCCATAGGCCTTAGTGTTAACTTTGCCTTCAAAGTCTTAGGAACAAGAACCTGGTGGATATTTTGGCTCTCCTAGCCTTGGGGAAAAGAACACGTTGGACCGTGTGTGTAGGCTCTACAGCAGGCTGGAACTTGCTGTGGCCTGGGCCTCTGAGGGTATTCTGGTGTAGAGGACAGAGCCAAGCTACTAAAAGACCTAACTGAGATCCAGCCTTTGTTTCTTCATCTTGCTCAGTGACAGAGCCTGAGCCTTTGAGAGGAGTCCATACTGACTCCTGCTCTGAAGACATACACCGCTCTGGCCCCATTTACCCCCTGGCTTTTGTCTCTTGTGGACTTCTTCCTGAGGCCGCCCACCCCTTCCCTCTGTTTACTTTCCTAGATCTCCCCCCACCCCCCATCTTCCCTCTCTCCTCTTCTTTGCTGCCAAGTTGTTTCTTTCTTTTTCTTTTGTTTGTTTCTGGGATAAGCTCTAACTATGTAGCCCTGGCTGGAATGCATATAGATCTTCCTGCTTACCCTTCCCTTCCCTTGTGGACCCACCAAAGCGATCGCCCAAGGGAGCCATTCTGACTCAGATTTTACTGTGAAATATTGTGGTATTATTTTCTGATTATTTTTAAAGTTATTTTTCTTTTTACTTTTTTTATGTATGTACTTTATAGATTAGAGAGGTGTCTTGGCAAGTAAGAGCACTTTCTGCTCTTGCAGAAGACTTGGGTTCAGTTTCTAGCCTCCAAATGGTGGCTTACTCATAGCTCCAGGTCCAGGCTCTCCAGTGCGCTCTTCTGACCTCTACAGGTACCAGGCACATATGCAGTGCCCAATACATAAATGTAGGTAAACAGTCATACACATAACAAAAATAAATAAATCTTAAAAGTTTATGTTCTTTGAGGATGGCTCATCAGTTAAGAGAATGAGCTACTAGTCTAGATTGGTCAGGTTTGAGTCCCAGCACCCACACAGCTGCATGTAATTCTGTAATTCTAGTTTCAAGAGATCCAGTGCCTCTTCCGGCTTCCAGGGGCAGCAGCCACACATGTGGTGCACAGACATACATGCACTCAAAGCATTACACACATTAAAAAATGATAAAAATGCTGGGCGGTGGTGGCGCACACCTTTTATTCCAGCACTTGGGAGGCAGAGGCAGGCGGATTTCTGAGTTCGAGGCCAGCCTGGTCTACAAAGTGAGTTCCAGGGCAGCCAGGACTACACAGAGAAACCCTGTCTTGAAAAAAACCAAAACACCCCCCCCCCCAAAAAAGAAAGTAATAATAAAAATGTAAACAGTAGATAATAGATATTAAGCAAACCAAGATGAGACCTAGTTTTGCTCTTTACAGGTACCATGGTGCAGGGAAGCCTCAGAAACTGAGTTTGGCAGGGTCCTGGCAACAGTGCGTCTCCAGATCTTTGTGTTCTGGGAATATAAGTGGGAACCCATCCCCCGCCCCCGAAATCTGCAAGTTCTGGACCCTGGCATATGCAATCGTCTTGAAAGCCAAGCACAGTCTGGTCTGGTTAGTATTTAGCTAGGAGACCACCTGCGAATACCAAGTTCTCTAAGACTAAGAATCAAAAATGAAACAAAAGGAGCTGCAGGAGGTGACTCACAACTTTAATGCCAGCATTCCAGAGGCTGAGGCAGATGGATCTACATAGTGCTAGGGATTGGATGTAGGGCCTTGTGTGTATTAGGCAAGTGCTCTACCACTGGGCTACATTCTCAGTCCTTGGATGGACTGGATGTAAGGGGAGCTGGGCAGACTGGGCCATTAAGCTGATCAGTGGAGGCAAGAGAACGAAAGGCAGGAAGGTGATCTGCGCCTTGGTGGTGTTCTTAGGCTCTCTAGCACCTGCACATGGAGGTTTCTAGGAGGGAAGAGTACGGCTCAGTACAGGGCACGATCTAGGATCACTTGAGGTATAGACAGGGTGTGTAGGAAGCATTGCTGAGAGAGAGGCAGCAGAAGGGAGGCTGCCAAAAAAAAAAAAAAAAAAAAAAGAAAAGGGAGTTGTGTTTCATGGCTAAGTCATCTCTCCAGCCCCTATTTTTATTTTTTTTAAAAATGAAAAAAAGGGAGGAGCCAAAGATTGAGTGTATTTACAGGATGAACAGTGGAAGAGACTAACAAAGGAAAAGTAGAAGCAAACTGAATGGTGGGCATGAAGAGAAGGAGGCAAGAAGGTGCCAGGTAGATGTCAGATAGAGACAGTATCTTTCGGATTGGTGATAAAGATATTATTGGTTGTCTATAGAGGAACTTACCAGGAGCCTTCTGGGGAAGAGTGGGAAAGTAGAGTTTTCTTTCTCCTCCCACAGGTTTCTAGAGATTTCAATTTGTGTACATGGTTGTCTTAAGTACCAAAAGAACTTATTGGAAGGCTATCAGGAAATGCCAGAAGAAAGCAGGATCAGACTTGGGAAATGGGCAGGAAGCAAGCACCAAGAAAGCAGGAAGTTCGATTGTCTTTTAACTGGAACTGCCTGGGATGCTGCCACAGGGGACGCACTGCCAAGTACTTGTGGTTGGGCACAAAAAGCACAATGCACAAAAGCATAGCCTCCCTGGGTGGGGTGTGGGTGGTGTTGGAATTTACAATGTGTTCTGCTTGAACGGCCCTGGTATGTCCTGAGTCTCAGGACTAAGAGGGTTATTATGTTTTTAAAATGTTCTTTTTTTTTTTTTTTTAAATGAAAATAGGGGCTGGAGAGATGACTTAGCCATGAAACAACCCAGGCATTTTGCACACGCCTGTGACTCCAGTTTCAAGGAGAGAGCAAAGAGGAGGATTGTTGAGGGGCGGGGGGCAGGGAGGGTGTTGTTGGCTTTCAGCAAGGAAAGAAAGCATGAGTCCCAGGTTCAGAATGAGACACTGCCTCAGAGGAATAGTTGGAGAGTGATAGATAGAGGAGAGTGTTCAAAGCCCTCTTTCAGCCTGCACACACAGCACCCTGCCCTCCCACACGCACATACACAAACAAGTAAATATATTTTTTAAAGATTTTACTTATTTTATGTATATGAGTACCCTGTAGCTATCTTCAGACACACCAGAAGAGGGCATCAGATCCCATTACAGATGGTTGTGAGCCACCATGTGGTTGCTTGGGGATTGAACTCAGGACCTCTGGAAGAGCAGTCAGTGCTCTTAACCTCTGAGCCATCTCTCCAGCCCTAAGTAAATATTTTAAACAATGCAATCAGAGCCAGTGAGATGGCTCAGTAGGTGAATGTACCTCTGCAGAGCCTGACAACAGGCGTTTGATCCCTGAGACCCACATAATGGAAGGAGAGAGCTGACTCCTCCAAGTTGCCAGTTGACCTCCATGTATGCACCTTTGCGTGTGCATTGCTTCCCCTGATAAGTAAATGTAAAAAGAAGGTCCCCCACTGCGCCCCTTTAAAGACAAGGTTTCTCTGTGTAGCTCTGGCTGTCCTGGAACTCCATTTGTAGACTATGCTGGCCTCAAACTCAGAGCTTGCCTGCCTCTGCCTCCCGAGTGCCGGGATTCAAGCTGTGCCAGCTTGTGCCTAGCTTCTTTCTCTTAAAAGCTATGATTGTGTAGGTGTATGTTGTGTATGTGTCATGTGCAGGCAGAGGACAACTTTGTGTGGTCCTCTCCTTCTACTTTTATGTGGGCTCTGGGGATAGAACTCAGGTCATCAGGTTTATGCAGTAAGCACCTCTACTCTATGAGCCATCTTTCTGGTCTCTCAACATTCTTTCTTCCCATACCCACACTCATTCTCACAAATATATCTCTATAAACACTGCAAGCTAGGGTCTACATATTAAAAAAGAACATGCAGTTTTTGTCTTCCTGAATCTGGATTAAAGAGTGTGTATTAGTCAGGGTTCTCTAGAGGAACAGAACAGATAGAATGAATTTTAATATACCAAAAGGGTGTTTATCAGAGTGGCTTAGGGGCTGGGATTTGGCTACTTCAATAATGTCTGTTTCTTGGGAAGTCAAGAATCTGAAAGCTGTCTGGTTCTTGCAGCTGGATGTCTCCGCTGGTTTTCAGTATCCACTGGAATCTGGAGAAATAGGCTCTCATACCATGGAAATGATATGTCCACTGAAGGATCGATGAATTTATGAGCGAGAGCGAGGACAAACAGGCAAAACCCATACTGCCCACTTGTTCTTTTACAAAGGCTGCCATCAGAAGTTTTAGCCTAGATTTAGGATTCGTCTTCTGACCTCAAATGATCCAGATTTAGGGTGAGTCTTCCCACCTTAAATGATCCAAACCAGAAAAAAGAAGTCCTTCACAGGTGTGCCCACAGGTGTGCCCACAGGTGTGCCTGTGTTTTACTTAATTCTTTACGTGGTCAAGTTGACAACCAATATTAACCATCACCTATCACAGAGGTTTTTTTTTTTTTTTTTTTTTTCTGCCCAAGTCATGCATTTGAGGTACTGTCCCTGAACTTAAAGGACAATATCCTGTTCTGACTTGAACAATAATGTCAAGTAGCTTTAGATGAAAGAAGCAGACAGGGACAAGGCAGCTGGCCTTTAATCCCAGCACTCAGGAGTCAGAGGCATGCAGATTCCTGTGATCCAGGCCAGCCTGGTATATGTAGTGAGTTTCAGGATAGCCAGGGTTATGTTGAGAGACCCTTTCTTTTTTTTTTTTTTTTTTTAAAGATTTATTTATTTATTATATGTAAGTACACTGTAGCTGTCTTCAGACACTCCAGAAGAGGGCGCCAGATCTCGTTACGGATGGTTGTGAGCCACCATGTGGTTGCTGGGATTTGAACTCAGGACCTTCTGAAGAGCAGTCGGGTGCTCTTAGCTGCTGAGCCATCTCTCCAGCCCCGAGAGACCCTTTCTTTAAAAAAAAAAAAAAAAAAAAAAGAAAGAAAGAAAGGAAAAGAAAGAAAAGGAAAAGAAGAATAAGGCTTTTGGTTGGAAGAGAAAACGGATTTGCTTTTAACCGCTGAGCCATCTATCTGTCCAGCCCCTAAAATTGTTTTTCTAAAACCATATTTTTAGATTTATTTTATTTTATATGTATGAGTATTTTACCTGCATATATGTTTGTGCACTCTGTGCGTGTCTGGTGCCTGTGGAGGTCAGAAGAGGGTGTCAGTATTGTATGGTAATTCCACCAGGAAACACATGGACTCTCTTTTACAGCTGAATATAGTCTGTATTGCTGGCTGACAATTGATGAGGAACTTGCCTATATCACGTATCCCAAGCTTTTCCATTCTTTGTCTTTCATGCACAAACCCACACCCTGGTTGACACACTTTGGTTAGCAAGAACAGTTAGTGAGAAGCAAAACTACAAACGTCAAAAAACAAGATGAATGGGCCAGAGAGATGGCTCAGCAGTTAAGTGCACTGGCTGCTCTTCCAGAGGTCCTGAGTTCAATTCCCAGCAACCACATGGTGGCTCACAACTATCTGTAATGAGATCGGATGCCCTTTTCTAGTGTGTCTGAAGACAGCCACAGTGCACTTACATATAATAAATAAATCTTAAAAACCAAGATGAGTATGTTTAGAGACTTTCCTGAATGTAGGAACTATAGGCTGGACCTTTGATGGATTGGGTCTTGGGGCCTCCATGCTGGCTTCTAAGGTCAGAATGGTTCCTCTAACATGGTTTCAGTGGTGCTAAGGTCTTTGGGCCTGTTACATTCCTGACTGGACCTATGGGCAAGATGTTATATAGCCCCCCCCCCCCCGTCCCTGCTCAGCATTAACGATTAACAGAGTTCAGGCAGTTGAACAAGCAAGGTCTTATAGAGAGGACTAGGAACAAGAGGACCAATGGCCCAGCCATGGCCATAAATAGAATAGTTATTGAGGCAGATCAAGAGAACAAGTTTTGTTGTTTTGTTTTTGAGACAGGGTCTCTCTGTGTAGCCCTGGCAGTCCTGGAACTCACTCTGTAGACCAGGCTGGCCTCGAATTCAGAAATCCGCCTGCCTCTGCCTCCCGAGTGCTGGGATTAAAGGCGTGCGCCACCATGCCCGGCTGAGAACAAGTTTTGATACCAGTTGTTCTTTGACTTTTATTGTGAGGTTATTTTTGATCATGGCTAAACTTTCTCTAATCACCCCTGGACTGGCTGGCATAGAAGCAGCGTGTTTCTCTCAGCACCATATAGAGAGCTTCTTGTTTCATGAAGAGGAGGTCCAGTCTTCTGCGATTCTGAAGAGCATTCTTTGCTGAGGAGGTTACCTGGGCTTTTAGATGGGAAATAGAATTTTCTGATGGCCCAGGTCGATGTCTACTTGAGCACTAACTTTCTTATAGTTTTGCCCCCCAACTGAAGCAGAGCCTGTAATTCTTGTCCTCACCAACAGGGAGATGAGAAGGGGGATGGCGTGCCAGGCACAGGGGTGGGCTCTCCTTTAGTGTGAACAATTCAGAAGAAGCACACTTGCTTAAGCATTAGTGCGAGCAAGCCAGGTAGGTTCTGGGGACTGGGAATACATCTGGCTGCCATTTCTGGGGTTAACCTGCTGTGTGTGGCTACAGGAATCTGCATGGATAGAACTTCTATCAAGTATTGTACTGACTATTTTTGTGTCAACTTGACACATCTGTGGAGTTATCACAGAGAAAGGAGCTTCAGTTGAGGAAATGCCTCCATGAGATCCAACTGTAAGGCATTTTCTCAATTAGTGATCAAGGGGGAAAGGCCCCTTGTGGGTGGGACCATCCCTGGGCTGGCAGTCTTAGGTTCTATAAGAGAGCAGGCTGAGCAAGCCAGGGGAGGCAAGCCAGTAAAGAACATCCCTCCATGGCCTCTGCATCAGCTCCTGCTCCCTGACCTGCTTGAGTTCCAGTCCTGACTTCCTTTGGTGATGAACAGCAGCATGGAAGTGTAAGCCGAATAAACCCTTTCCTCCCCAATTGCTTCTTGGTCATGATGCTTGTGCAGGAATGGAAACCCTGGCTAAGACAGGTATCTTGGTGACATTAAGCAGGCACTGTTCCCTTGGGAGTTCCCCAATGTGAATGTAGTTTGGTCTCCTTTACAGCTGTTCGGGTTTCGAAGTGGAGCTTATTGTTTGATTAGTTCCAACCCCAGTGTATGAGTATTTGGGGTTCAGGCATAGTCAGCTGTTCTGACCTATGCTTGGTTGAGCATGGCTAAGGATCTGGTACACTTTTTTTTTTTTTTAAGAATTCAGGGATCTATCACCCTTTCTTTTTCTTTTTCTTTTTTTTTTTTTTTTAAATTTTTAAAATTTATTATATGTAAGTACACTGTAGCTGTCCTCAGACTCTCCAGAAGAGGGAGTCAGATCTCATTACGGATGGTTGTGAGCCACCATGTGGTTGCTGGGATTTGAACTCTGGACCTTCAGAAGAGCAGTTGGGTGCTCTTACCCACTGAGCCATCTCACCAGCCCCTGGTACACTCTTTTTAGCATTCCAAATAGAGGGGCTGGTTTCTGTTGCTTCCTGAGGTTTGCCACCTTGGTAGATTGGCTATGAGCTTCCTGGTTCTAGTCTTTTTTTTATTTATCATATCCAAGGTTCTGTCTCAGGGGTGGGGTTGGGGACTTTCTCATGGGAGACAAAGAAGACAAAATTGGATTATCATAATCATAGGGCTTGTGTCAGGCTTATCTTTAGGAGGGTCAAAGATCTGGTAGCAACTCATGTGTTATTGTCTCCTGAAGCCTCCTTCATCTGGGTACAGTGGATCCATGGGTGGTGACACTGGTGACCTTCATTGCTATGGAGGTGGTGAGACCACAGGGTATGGATCTTTCCACACCAGCTCTAGGTTCTGGTTAGGATCCCCTTT
This sequence comes from Mus caroli, assembly GCF_978045245.1. Classification (NCBI taxonomy): domain Eukaryota; kingdom Metazoa; phylum Chordata; class Mammalia; order Rodentia; family Muridae; genus Mus; species Mus caroli. The sequence continues at coordinate 52,958,527 of NW_028227275.1, forward strand.
ACCCACATAAAATTACCAGGCTAGAACTTGTGGGCAGGTTCAGACATGGGCAAAGATGCAGCCTCTCAAATAGTCGTCTGAGTCTGTTGCAGGGCCTGTAAGGACTTGGTGTAGGAGTGGTCAGTAATTTCTGTCTTATGAACATCTTTGAGCTTAGGAAAGAGTGGGAGGTTCCCCAATCATAATTTAAAGTGGCATGAAACTTTCCTGTTATGAGGTGAACCTGGCCCTAAGCAGGGCAAAAAGTAGAAGGTTGGCTCAATTTTTGCTGGTCACAAGGACATGTTAAAGTCTCCTTCAAGGTCCTATTCATCATTTTCTACTTATTCTGAGCTTTGTGGTCTATAATAGTTTTCGATCAACATTTAAGACTTTTGCCAGATTTGGGGAAACTTTGGCCATGAAGCCTGGGCTACTGTTGGATCCCAGGGAAAGGGGCAACTAAAATATAGGAATTAACTCTTGGTGAACTTTCTTGGTGACCACTGACTCTCCATTCGGGTGGGATAGGCTTCCATCCTTCCAGAGATGGTATCTGTTAAAACTATCCAACACTTATACCCAATAACCGTGGGTTACCTCTGTGAAGTTCATTTCCCATGATCACTGGGCACGCTTCTTTGGCTGTGGATTCCTTCTGGAACCCTTTTCTCTCCTTTGGAGTTTAATTGTACACACATGGTACATCTGGAAACAATGTCTTTGATAAGATTGTCTAGTTGAGGGATGTAATATCTAGGCCTGAGTAATGAATCAGTTTTAGTGTTCCCAGACAGATGGCCTGATGGACTTTGGTGGCTGTGTCTTCTGGTAATGGCGGGGACTATGAGTCTCCTGTCCAGTAAGAACCTCACCCGCTTGCCTCCTGTTTCATATCTTCCTCTTTTTTTTTAAAGATTTATTTATTTATTATATGTAAGTACACTGTAGCTGTCTTCAGACACTCCAGAAGAGGGCGCCAGATCTCATTACGGATGGTTGTGAGCCACCATGTGGTTGCTGGGATTTGAACTCTGGACCTTTGGAAGAGCAGTCGGGTGCTCTTACCCACTGAGCCATCTCTCCAGCCCCATATCTTCCTCTTTTGTCCATTTTGTGCAGGTTGAGCACTGGAGGAATTCAGGTTCAGGCAGCTAGCCAAGATCTAGACTACTGGTTCCCAAGTTTGCTCCCATTTGCTTGGGTCTGGGGAACCCCCTTCTTGACGTCATTTGCAGTGGACAGTGGTTACATTTTTGGCAGCCATATTGCCTTAGGCCCCCCCTTTTTTTAAAAAAGATTTATTTATTTATTTTTATGTATATGAGTGCACTGTAGCTGTACAGATGGCTCTGAGTCATCATGTGGTTGCTGGGAATTGAATTCAGGACCTCTGCTCGCTCCAACCCCACTCACTCTGTCCTCATGGTCCTGCTCACTCTGGCCCCACTCTCTCCGGCCCAAAGATTTATTTATTATTATATGTAAGTCTATCTCTAGCTATCTTCAGACACACCACAAGAGGGTGTCACCTTGCATTACAGATGGTTGTGAGCCACCATGTGGTTGCTGAGATTTGAACCTTTGGAAGAGCAGTCAGTGCTCTTAATTGCTGAGCCATCTCTCCAGTTCTTCCCCCACCCTGCCCCCTTAGTCCCCTTTCTTTTCTTTTCTTTCTTTCTTTCTTTTTTTTTTTTTTTAAAGATTTTATTTATTATTATATCTAAGTACACTATAGCAGTCTTCAGACACACCAGAAGAGGGCATCAGATTTCATTACAGATGGTTGTGAGCCACCATGTGGTTGCTGGGATTTGAACTCAGGACCTTCAGAAGAGCAGTCAGTACTCTTAACTGCTGAGCCATCTCTCCAGCCCCTTTAGTCCCCTTTCTTTTTTTTTTTTTTTTTTTTAAAGATCTATTTATTTATTATATGTAACTACACTGTAGCTTTCCTCAGACACTCCAGAAGAGGGCATCAGATTTCGTTACGGATGGTTGTGAGCCACCATGTGGTTGCTGGGATTTGAACTTGGGACCTTCGGAAGAGCAGTTGGCGCTCTTAACCACTGAGCCATCTCGCCAGCCCTAGTCCCCTTTCTTGATGGGCTGTGACTAATGCATACTGACTCTACACAGTGATGGCTTTGCTATTCTCCCAGTGAAGTACCTGAGTTAACACCAGAAACTCAGCCCTTTGTGTTGAAATCCCTTGGCTGAGGGTCTGGGCCCATACTGTCCTGTCTAAGGCGATTAACTGTGGCTCTAGCATACCTGATTTCAACTTAAACAAAACTGTCCACATCAGTGTAGCGGGACATCTGTAGGTCAGGTCTGATGGATTGGACCCCATCATTCTCCTCCAGGCAGTTGTAGAGAGGCTCTGTCGGGTTGTTGTCTGGCAGCATGCTGGCTGGGTTGATGGCTAAAGTTTTATAGAACGGGATGAGGGGCTGGTTCAGGAGACTTGCCTGACATCCATCCCTCTGGGGTCCCCCTCAGGAGAGCTGCTACATAATTCCTGGCCCAAAGTCAGTTTGTCAGCTCCTTTTCCTGGCATGGCTGTAGTGACAACTGCATGCATACAAGCTGGCCAACCTGGCAGAAACAGGGTCAGTTCCTTTGGATAGGTAGGCCACTGGCTTCTCCTAGGGTCCCAGTGCCTGGGCAAGGACCCCCTTTCCAATCCTTCATATAGGGCAGGGTATTGTTCTTCCCTTCTCTTTTCCCTGTTGGATTTCACCCTCTGGCATCTCTTTTATTAGTCCCCCCAGTGCTGCCAATACTGCTCAGGTCAATCTTTTGCTTTGCGTTGCTTGGCTTCTTCAGAGTCATGGTTATTGTAAACCTATGGAGCAACCTCCAATAATTGGGATCAATTCGTATCCTCAAACCCTCTAACATCTGAGGCTGAGTACATAACAAAATTACTATTGATTGCTCGCTTTTCTTTGTGTGTGTGTGTGTGTGTGTGTGAATCTGGGTCTATGAGGACAAATACCCAGTAAGCCTTGCAGAGGTGCTCCAGGAACCCAGCAGGCAATTTTGGGGGCTCTTGTATTACCTTGTTCACATAAGACAGGCTGGTATGTTTTCTAGCAGTTGCCTTTAATCATCCTAACAGAGCCCGGAGAAGGGCTCCTGACCCCGAGCCTCCTGACCTTGGTCAGGGTTAGGGTCCTAGTCAGGTTTTGTGGTGTGTGTGTGTGTGTGTGTGATATCTGCTTTATCTTCGCCTTCTGTCCAGCAGCTATCACCCACCAGGCCCAAGAATGGCTTTCTTACTTTCAAGCTGGTTATTTCTTCCTTCAACTTGTAGCTAGGAGCTGTTGACAGCCATCCCAGGTTGGTGTAAAAGATTGTCTCAAGAAGGCTAATGAGAGCCTGAGGTTTTTCAGGGAATGATGGTCTCTGAGTTTCCCAACTATACATATCACGGGTTGAGAAGGAGACATAAACTATGCAAGGGGAAGGAGACGAACCTCTGGGAGTGAGATGAGGTCTGCCTCCATTTATAAGCACACAGAAGATAGATGGTGCGAGGCCCGAGGTGAGAGGCTGGGCCCCTTCCCACTTCCACATAGGGACTTGGACTCTGGGATGGAGAGACAAGAGGAGAGAATGATGTCAGTCTTATTCTTGGGACTGGAGGATGCACTCCCAGGGAAGAGACAAGGCTGAACAGAGCAGTTCCAGGAAACAGAGCAAGGACAAGGACCAAGACAGGAAGCGATAAAGCAGTCTGAGTAGAGAGTGTGAAAGGAGGGAGGCGCCCTCTGGTGGAGGGGAGGGGGCTCAAGGTAAATGGGACCACCTCACTCCACCCCAACACAGCCCAGGGACTACCTCACCCCACCCCAACACAGCCCAGGGACCACCTCACCCCACTCCAACACAGCCCAGGGACTACCTCACCCCACCCCAACACAGCCCAGGGACTACCTCACCCCACCCCAACACAGCCCAGGGACTACCTCACCCCACCCCAACACAGCTCAGGGAACGATTTCCTCCTCCTGCGGCAAGACCAGGGTCTATATTGGAGTATATGGAGGGGGAAGGTGAGTTTTCTCCACCAGGGTGTGGATCTCACACTAGGGAAAGATATTGCTCCATCTGGAGAAATGGGATGGAGTGGCCTGGGTCTCCAGTCATCACATTTCAGATGTCCTGAACTGCCTGGGGATCCAGAGATCTGTCTCTGGGCTACCCAGCTCCAAAAGAGGGCCAACCTACCTCCCAGAAGGTCTGGAGTTTCCTGGGTGAGAGATGGAGACTGAAAATCATTGTCCACAAAGCCTCCACTGGCATAATTTAACATACACGTCAGCCGTGCCTTTGGACTGTTCACTCCACTTCCTTCTGAAGCTCCTTCTTCCTGCCAACAGAATTGACAAAAACACAGAGAGACACGACAAAACAGGCAACCAGGGTGTCCACCACACAGACTTAAACCAGGAGATCTGATACTGTCTCACACAGGTCCCTGAACACTTGAATCATGTCCGAATCCAGCCTTTCCTAATCACCCTATGCAGAAGGCACCATAAACATAGTCACCCCAGAGGGTGACAGATCCAGGTAACTTTCTGGAGTTTCCAACTTAGGGTGGAGGCATCAGGAGCCTTTGTGTTGACAGAAGCAGAGTCTGAAGAAGTTCCTGGGGCTTTGGAACCTCTCAGGATGTGCACCTGCTAGAAAATGTTCATTTATCAATCTAGGGGAATCTGAGGCCCCTGTGTCCCTACATCTTAGTTTCTGGGGATCTCTGGGGCCTCCAGAATTGCCTGGTAATTCCACCAGAGAATACATGGACACTCTTAAAGCTGAATAGAAACTTGGCTGGTGACTGCATGGGGAACTTGCCTAAATCATGTAGCTCCAAGCTTTAATTCCTGGTCATTTATGCATAGCCCCACATCCTGGTTGACACACTTTGATTAGCCAGAACAGGTAATGAGAAGCAAAACTACAAAAGCCAAAAAGCAAGGTTACTAAGTATTTTTAGGAATTTTCCTGGATCCAGGGACTATGGAGAGTAGGTCTTTGATGGATTGGATCTTTGTTTCTGTTTTTGGAGGGGATGGTCGGGGGGGCCTCCATGCTGGGTTCTAAAGCCAGAATGGTGCTTCTAACACAGCTGGAGTGGTGCTAAGATGTTAGACCTGTTACATTAGATCCCCTGGAACTGGAGATATACTCTGTAAACAGTCATGTGGGTTCTGGGAATCCAACACTGGTCCAACCCTGGTCTTCAGCAAGAACAACAAAACAGTATTTTTAAAAAAAGATTTATTTATTTATTATATGTAAGTACACTGTAGCTGTCTTCAGATACTCCAGAAGAGGGCGTCAGATCTTAATACAGGTGGTTGTGAGCCACCATGTGGTTGCTGGGATTTGTACTCAGGACCTCTGGAAGAGCAGTCAGTGCTCTTAACCACGGAGCCATCTCTCCATCCCATAAAACAGTACTTTTTGAGATAGGGTTTCTCTGTGTAACCCTAGCTGTACTGGAACTTGCTTTGTAGACCAAGCTGGCCTTGAACTCAGAGATCCACCTACTTCTGCCTCATAAGTGCTGAGATTAAAGACATGCCATCACCACCACCCAGCGCTACAAAATAGCCCTAACCATTGAGCCATCTTTCCATCCTCTTGTATTTCTGAGACAAGGTCTCTTGTGACTCAGGCTGGTTGACCTTAGATTTGCTATATAACCTAGGCTGGATTTGCACTTTTGTTTCCTTTTGGCCTGTGTGTTTGGGCGAGGCAGATGTTGGTTCTGTTCTTCCACCAATGGGTCATGGGGATTGATCTCAGGTCATCACACTTGGGAGCAAGCACCTTGATCTGACATGCCTTCTTGTTGCCTGTCCTCCCCACAAGAATGTTTATGTAAGCCGGGAGGTGGTGGCTCACGTCTTTAATCCCATCACTTAGGAGGCAGAGGCAGGCAGATTTCTGAGTTCAAGGCCTGCCTGGTCTACAGAGTGAGTTCCAGGACAGCCAGGGCTACACAGAGAAACCTTGTCTCGGAAAAACCAAAAAAAAAAAAAAAAAAAAAAAAAAAAAGAACGTTTATGTAAGGGCTAGAGACATGGTTCAGCAGTTAAGAGCACTTGTGACTCTTGCAGGGGACCTGGGCTCTGTTCTAAGCACCTGTATGGTGGCTCACAACCATTCATTACTCCAGTTCCAGGGAGTAACACTTTTTCTAACCCCTGTTGGCATGTAACATGGGCTGGGCTTGTTTCCCTACCTCTCCTTTCTCATCCCCGTCTTTCCTACTTGAGGTCAGTCTTTCAGACCTTTATTCTTTCCTCTACCTCCCTCTGTTGTGGTTAATATTGTTCTGGGGTGTGGAGAGCCCTGCAGAGAGCAATCGCTGTGGAGAGCCGTGCGTGCGCGTGCCGCGAGCAATCACCATTATAAGATGGCGCTGGCCTCCGCTGTGACTAACTAGTAAACAAGCCTTTTGCGAAAGTGCGAGAGTGAACTCACTCCTAGTCACTGCCCATTCTCGGGGTGTAATAGTGGTGTGATGGGCGAGCAATGAATCAAGAGCTGTCACGCCACATCAGGTGCTGAAACGTCATGGCTGAGCGCTATATAAGGGACTCCATTTTCTGGGGTCGGGATCTTCCTGAGAAGTAAGCAATAAAGCTTTGCCGCAGAAGATTCCGGTTGTCCTGAGTGTGTTCTTGCCGGCGGGGACAAAAGCTCGGGATACTGGGGGTTGCTATACCCACTTGTTGTCTTTAAATATCTATTAGGGGTTTCTACCCCACTTCAGACCATATTGTTCCCAGGTAAAAGACACAGAAGGCTTTCGATTTAAATTTAAAAACACTAAAGCTGGGCAGATATCAACCCTCTGTGCTGTTTTGTCTGATTCCTTGTGGTGACTGCCAAGGTGTCCCTTGCCATGGTCCTCATGCACAACCCCTGACCATCAGGCGAGCCATCATGGCCATGTTCTCATAACCCACACTCCCCATGGCAACCTCTACCCTCTTCTCTCTCCTCTCTTGTGGTCCCTACCTCTGACCCCAAGCCTGGTGAACCTTTGCTCTGCCACCTCTCTCCAGGCTGTAGGCATCTTTATTAACCAATCAGGGGTCACTTGAAGGGCAAGGTTTGCACAATCAAAGCTGAGGTATGTGAGAATTCACTGTCTTGTTGTCATGGGGCAACCATGTCTTGGGATACAGAATTTAGCATTTGAATACAGAGCAGCACTAGACTAACTCCCTACACCCCTCCTCCTCTTGCTTGTCTTCCTCCTTTTCTTTCTAGCTCTGAGGATCAAAACTAGGCCCAGTCTGTGGTGGGCTGGTGCTCTACTGCTGAGCTGTGCCCACAGCCCTGAGTGGCTTTTTTTTTTTCCTGGCTCTGCCTTGAAAACTTAAGGTTTCTTTAACTGTTGGTAACAAACCAAAACTAAAACCAAAACAACAATAAACTCCAAGCAAACAATGAAACCATATAGCTGTACCCCACACCATCAAAAACCCAGATAACCAAAACCTGTCACTGTATAATCTTTGTACTTGGGAAACAGACAGAGGGATTACCACAGTTCTGTCCAGTCTACACAGTGATACTCTTGTCTCAGAAAATGAAAACCTCCAACTGAAATAGAACCAAACAAAACACCTTAGCCTGAGAAGACAGACACGCTCTCTTGTTCTGTGGCAGAAATAAAAGCAGGTTCTTAAAAAAAAAAAAAAAAGCCCTCACTAAATTCTTAAAAAAAAAAAAAAGCAGGTTCTTCTTTTCCGAATCCTGCAACCTTCCTTGTGGAAGTTATTTCTAACCAGAGTCTTGTCAGGCAGCGATTTAAGAGCTATGCTTTGTCCCGAGAAAGTAACCTTTATCTTAAAAAGCTTGTGATTCTGACTGCCTGTCTTCTTTAATAATGCGTTGCCTTGGTAATACTATTTAAATTCTCACCTCTGTTTTCTAGAAGGTATAAATGCCTGTGAATTTCCTTTGTTCAGCCAGAAGAGGGAAGAGGAATATTGCACATCCTTCTTTCCAAAAGCATGAGGTGGGGTACGCTCAAGGCTCGAGAGATCTTTCTTTTCTTTTTCTTTTTGATTTTTTTGAGACAGAGCCTCACTATGTATCCGGAGCTGGCCTTAAACTCACCTGCCAGCCAGGCAGTGGTGGCGCACCCCTTTAATCCTAGCACTTGGGAGGCAGAGACCAGTGGATCTCCGAGTTTAAGTGCAGCCTGGTCTTCAGTATGAGTTCTAGGACAGCCAGGAATACACAGAAAAACTCTTGTCTCAAAAAACCAAAGCCAGCCCGTGGGACTGTAAAAGGCGCTCTGTTTTGGTTCAATGAGGCTTGCTCCAGAGACCCAGTAGAAAACTCTACAAGAGACTGAACAGTAAGCTACATTCCCAGAGACAGGTGCCTGACGCCACAGAGCCCCCAACCCCATCATAATTCTGTGACTTTCAGTCACACAAAGCCCCAAGCTCCTGGCTTTCTAGCTAGACTCCACCCACAGTTGCCTGACAATAGCCAGGTATGCTCTGCCCTACAGTTATCTGGCAACAACAAGGTAGCCCAAAACACTATAAAAGGAGCTGCTTGGCCCCTCCTCTCTCTCTTAAACTCTCACCTTTCTTGCTTTCATCTCTAGCCCTCCTTCTCTCTCTCTCCCTTCCCACCTTTTTCCATGTGGCCATGGCCGGCCTCTTTCTTTTACCTTCTCTCTTACTCACTGCCTTTCTAAAATAAAGCTCTAAAACCATAGACTGTCTTTGCTTATCAAGGTCCACCGTACTTGAACGATGGAATAGGCTCTCCCCTAAAGAGCCTCCCTCTGGAAGGCTTTCCTGCGCTCGAGCCACGGATAGGACCAAAGACTCTTGCCCATGTGGGAACCACCCAGAGCCCCCCCTCTCCCTGCTCTCTCCTCTCTTCGGCCCCAGGGATGACCGAGCCACCCCTACGGCCTCCATTTTGTTCTCAGCTCTTCCATAGTGTCCAGCGGCGTCTGGGATGCCCGAGTCTGAGAACCCGTTATCTCTGGCCTCTGTGAGGCCCAGAGACCTCGGACTGCCCCGTGTCCACCCTCCTTGGACTGGGTCCATAGCTTCACACAGCCAGACACCCACCCTGGGCTGCAAGGAAAGCGTGCTGCAGTCCTTGTGTGTGCCCGCGCAGAGCACCGGATGGCAGGATGAGGGTTTTCTCCCACTCCCTTTATTCCCCCACGCCGGCTGCCCTACACAAGTCAGCCAGCCAGCCAGCCAACCAACCAACCAACCAACCAACCAACCAACCAACCAATCAAACCAAAAAAAGTCACCTGCCTCTGCCACCCAAGTTCTGAGGTTAAAAGCAGGTGCTGCCATGCCTGGCTTCTGGAAATTTCTTAACCAATCATGGAGTTTGAAAATCTGGTGTGTGTGTGTGTGTGTGTGTGTGTGTGTGTGTGTGTGTGTGTTTTCCATCTTGCCGATTGTTTGATTGGAAGTGGGATCTTTCTAGATTTCTTAGTGTTAGTGTTCCATAACTTTCTCTGGGGAGTCTCTACATTGGGTAACAAGAGGAGGAAAGGCCCAGTGGGTAGGCATTCTGCCACTGGGACACCCTGGTGAGAAGCCCTGGGTTGTAGGAGCTTGAGTGTCTCTATCAGTACTCCCAGGTGGCTGTGTGTGGCATTGTCCTAAAGATCTGTGCCAACTGTGCCAACACCTTGACTTTGGGCTTCTGCTCCCCAGAACTGTGAGAGAATCTGCTTCTGTTATTGAGACAACCAGTGTGTGGTGCTCAGAGATGTCACCTGTGTATTCCTGCTCATGTGACCTTTTCAGAGTTCCATATTGGAGGGCTATTCAGACTTCCTGGACCATACTCACCATTAAAAGTGGTTTACATGGTGGCTGGAGAGATGGCTCAGCTGCTAACAGCACTGACTGCTCTGCCAAAGGTCCTGTGTTCAATTCCCAGCAACCACATGGTGGCTCACATCCATCTGTAATGAGTTCTGACACCGTCTTGTGGTCTGTCTGAAGACAGCTACAGTGTACTTATATATATATATATATATATATATATATATATATATATATATAAAATCTTAAAAAAAAAGAGAGAGAAAAAAAACCTCTTTTTAAAAAAGTGGTTTACATTATGGCCTGGTAGATGTGTGTATGTGTGAGTTTTCTCTTTGTAAGTTCAAAGGCAGCTTGGCAAGTAAAGGGAAAGGTGCTTGCTGCTAAGCTCAGGAACCCCAGTTTGATCCCCAGAAGGAAAACGCAGATTACCCCAAACTGCCTTCTGATGTCTGAACATGCTCGGTGGCACCCATGTGCATGTTGGTGTGCATACACATGTAATAAATGATACAATATAAAATCTATAAGGGGCTGGAGTGATGGCTCAGTGGTTTAGAGCATTGACTGCTTTTCCAGAGGTCCTAAGTTCAATTCCCAGCAACCACATGGCCACATGGTAGCTCACAACCATCTGTAATGGGATCCGATGGCTTCTTCTCATATACATAAAATAAATCTTTAAAAGAATCTCTTCAACAAAAGCTTCAAAGAGTGCTTTTTTCCTTCATGTGTGACACTGTCCAAACACATCCTAAACTACTGCATTTAGAGAAAATTCTAGAGTCTCGAGAACAGATCAGTGGCAAAGTGCTTACTAGCATGCACAAGGTCTTGGGTTGCATCCTCAGTACTAAGTAATATTGGGGTTGGTCTTGTGTGCTGTGTATTCAGATGATGAGTTCTGTACCCCAAGAGCAGATTGCAGTCTGGACATAGGCATTATATTGATCAATGTGCTGTAAAGAATGTTCCCCAATAGTCTCTGACTGGTATATAAAAAGCTAGAGCCTCTGACTGGGCAGGGGAGATAGGAAAAAGGAACTTCAGACTGAGTGGGGGGATTTCAATTAGGGACCACAAGGAGAAGGAGGAGAAGGAAGAAGGGAATTGTCATGAGGCAGGGTGGAACATAAACATGTGGCTAAGAGAAGCTAGCACTGAGGACACACATGGAACAGAGTCAGACTCAGATGGCAAGTTATGGGGTATTTATCTGATTATTAATAGCCTAGCTGGGTTAAAATAGCTCAGAATCTGCCCAGCATAGTGTCAGCATCCTGTTAAAAAAGTCTGATGTCTCTGTGTTGTTTACTTGAGAGCTAAGTAGGTTAGAGGGGGGCAGAAACCCCATGTAGATTTTTAGGAGCAAAAGGAGGCATAACTCTCCCACAATATTACTACCATAAACCAACAGTTAACCAACTAACTAATGAAAATATCTCTGTGATCAGGGTCTGGAGAGGTGGTTTAGTGGTTAAAGGCAGTGGCTACTCTTTCAGAAGAGCCAGGTTTGATTCCCAGCATCCACATGGTGGCTCACAACTGTCTGTAACTCCAGTTTCACGGCATTCAAAGCCCTCTTCTGGCCTCTGTGGATACCAGGCACATGTTCATATATGCAGACAAAACACCCATACAGATAAAATAATTAGAAAATATTGCCAATCATGACTTACAAATGGGCCTTACAGTGACTTACAGTGGACATTTTGAATTTCATCGTGAGACTGAGCCTCTCAAGTGTGGAGGCTGCGTCATTGCTTCTTTAGCTGTAACAGCTCTGCTTTCCCAGGAAGGAAACAAAAGCTCAGAGATGTGCAGAAAGTCATCCAGCTTATAGAGGAGTTGGTGTTGAGATAAAACCTTGGTTAGGTTCCACCTTCCTGGCCTGGTTCTGCCACGACCAATCTGGTTCCAAGAAAGCACAACTCTGTGGGCTAGGGAGATGACTTAGAACTTAAGAATGCTTGTTATGCAGTTATGAGGACCGAAGTTCAGACTCCCAGTAGTCAGATAACAAGACAGGTGTCCCACAAATGCCCTTAACTCCAGCCCCGAGGGATCTAACATCTTCTTTTGGCTTCTGTGAGCACACAGACACACATATTGGGACATACATGTGCACAGACATAAGCAGAAACACACACACATCTTTTTTTTTTTTAAAGATTTATTTATTATATGTAAGTACTGTAGCTGTCTTCAGACATCCCAGAAGAGGGCATCAGATCTCATTATAGATGGTTGTGAGCCCCCATGTGGTTGCTGGGATTTGAACTCAGGACCTTCAGAAGAGCAGTTGGTGCTCTTAACCACCGAGCCATCTCTCCAGCCCCCCCCCCCATCTTAAGAGAAGAAAATGTCATTTTGTCCAGGGGTGGACTCCTATGCACATCACTGTAGCAGATGTCTCTCTGGAGATTGTTGTTTGGATATGTAATGTCTTCCTTGTTTTGTATTAAAGTCTTGTTCTCTACTTAGTGGACCCCAATAAGAAGCAAGTGAATCAGGAGAGTGGGTACTAACTTTAAAAATGGGCTACCAGAAAGTGGGGCCTGGTTGAAGCAAGTAGTCCCTGGAGACTGTCTTTGAGGAGTGTGCTTTGCTGTGGCCCTTTCCAAGTGAGCACTTCTATCATGCCCTCTCTGCCTGACAGTCTGCCTCACTAGAGGCACAGAAGTGTGCAGTCCAAGGGACTGTGGACTGAAACCACTGACACTGTCTTCCTTCTTTTAAATCATTTCTTTCAGTGACAACCAAGATGTCAGCTAACCAGGCTCCTTCGAGGCTGAGATTGTCTACAGTAGGAATGATGGATGTACTAAAGGTGAAGTGAGGGTAGAAAGAGCTTGAAAGACAAGATTCATTCTCTCTGGGACCTACACACGCAAACCCACTTTGGAACAGATTTCCAGGGAAGACCAGAGAGGAGAAGGAGGAGGAAGGATGTGTGTGTGTGCATGTGTGTGTGTGTGTGTACACTTTTCTATTGCTGTGAAGACACAACATGACTAAACCAACTTATAATGGAAATGTTTACTGTAGCTCATGGTTTCAGAGGGTTAGAGTTCATAATCATAATGGTAGGGATTATGACAGCAGGCAGGCATGGCTGTAGCTGAGAGTTTACATCCTAATCTAGAGGATCTCTGTCTCTCTCTCTCTCTCTGTCTCGTCTCTCCCTGTCTCTGTCTCTCTTTCTCTCTCTCTCCCTCTCACTGGGAATGGTGTGGGCCTTTGAAACTGCAAAGCCTGCCCCCAGTGACACACCTCCTTCCAAAAGAGTACACCTCCTAATTCTTCTGAAACAGTTCCATCAAATGTGGAACCAAGCGTTCAAACATATAAGTTTATGGTGGGCATTTGCATTCAAACCATTACTATGTATATGCATTAATGCATGCACATATACACGGAGGCCAAAGGTTGGCGTCTTCCTTTATCATTTCTACGTTAATTTAAGTTTAATTTTTGGAGACAGGATCTTATTGTGTAGCCCTGGCTGGTCTATAACTTGCTTTATAGATCAGAGTGGCCTTATAACTCATAGAGATCAGCCTACTTCTGCCAGATTGCTGCAGTTAAAGGCAGCCACCATCATGCTGGGCTTGACTTATTTTTTGTGATAGGGTTTCTCACTGAACCCAGAGCTTGCCATTTTGGGTAGACTGGCTGACTAGAGAAATTTCCACTCCCCCAGAATCTGTGCCCACCCCCCCGGCACTGGGGTTACAGGTGTGCCAGGCTTTTATGTAGGTGCTGGGAATCTAGACTGTGGTCCCTACAGTTGTGAAGGAAGCACTTTGCCAACAGAATCATCTTCTGAGCCCTCCCATGTTCCTTAATTGCCATTTTTCCTGTTTATCCTGACATATCACCTTGATTCTCTGCAAAGCCCTTACTCCCAGACATCTCCCCAATGTCCTCTCTGTTTAATGGTTTTATGGTTCTAGTGCTCCTGCATTCCAGTTCCTCTCTGGTCATCTCTTCCACCTCCAGGCTGGCTGAAATCTGTTGTCTACTGAGGTGCCTGGAGCCCCAGTGTGTAATTGCTGATTCTTTCTGGATCCTGAAGGGAGCATAGGCAGTCTTGAAGCAAAGCAGGATAAGAAGAGTCTAAGCAGAGGAGTTGGAAAGAGTTGGACATAAAGGTGTGAGTCCAGTGCCTATGCGAAGACCAGAATTCCAGAATCTGTAGGAGGGCTCATACACCCAAGAGGCTGAATGTGAAGGCCTTTGGCTAAGGGGCTCGTTTTGGGTTTTGGAGATAAGGTCTCACTTTTGGTATCCCTGGTTAGCCTGGAACTCTGTAGCCCAGGTTGGCCTCAAGCTTGAAATCCTCCTGCCTCAGTTTTCAAGCTGCTGAGATTACATATGTGACTAGCTTTGAGTTTGCGTTCTCTCTCTCTCCTTCTGTCTCTCCCTTCATCTCTTTCTTTTTAAAAAAGATTTATTTATTTTTATTTATTTATATGAGTACACTGTAGCTGTCTTCAGACACACACTAGAAGAGTGCATCGGATCCCATTACAGATGGCTGTGAGCCACCATGTGGTTGCTGAGAATTGAACTCAGGACCTCTGGAAGAACAGTCAGGGCTCTTAACTGCTGACCCATCTCTCTAGCCCACTCTTTCTTTTTTGAGACAGAGTTTTATATAGTTCAAGTTGATGATAAATTCCTGGTCCTCCTGCTTCTATCTCTTGAATGCTGTGATTATTCCAGGAAAGTACAGTGTGTGTGTGTGTGTGTGTGTGTGTGTATGTGTGTGTGTGTGTGTGTATTAAGGTTTTAAAAAGCCAGGCATTGCTGGGCAGTGGTGGCACACGCCTTTAATCTCAGCACTTGGGAGGCAGAGGCAGGCAGCCGGGGGTATACAGAGAAACCCTGTCTCGAAAAACCAAAAAAAAAAAAAAAAAAGTTAAAAGATGTACTTATTTTTATTTGACGTGGATGAGTGTTTTGCCTGCATGTATGCATATATATGTCTGTACCACCTTTGTGCCTGGTGCCCACAGAGGCCAGAGGAAGGAGTCGGATCCCCTGAAGCTTCTGGTATGGATGTTGTGAGCACCATGGGGTTGCTGGGAACTGAACCTGGGTCCTCTATAAGATCAACAAATGCAGGCTGGAGAGATGGCTCAGTGGTTAAGAGCTCTGACTGCTCTTCCAGAGGTCCTGAGTTCAATTCCCAGAAACCATGTGGTGGCTCAGAAACCGTGTGGTGGCTCACAACCATCAGTAATGGGGTCAGATGCCTTCTTCTAGTGTGTCTGAAGAGAGCAATAGTGGTGTACTCCTATGCATAAAATAAATAAATAAATCTTTAAAATCAACAAATGCTCTTAACCTCTCAACCATCTCCTCAACCCGTTGTTTTTGAAGGCCTAAACACCAGAACTGTGGCTGGAACGATGGCTCAGAGCACTGGCTGCCCTTGCACTGGACCCAAGTTCAGTTCCGCAATGCTCACATAGTGATTTGCAACCACTTCGGCTTCAGTTCCAGGGGGATCTGGTAACCCTCTTCTGACCTCCACACATGCACATGGTGCACATACATATATGCAGGTAACATATTCATACCCATAAAATAAACAAATCTTTAAAAGATAAAACCATAAAAAAGGCAATAATATTTTGTGATGCATGAAAACTGTTAGATTCAAATGAAGTTTTATTGGTATACAGCCATTCTTATTTGCTCTAGTATGTGATTTATGGCTGCCTTCAACTGCAGTGACAGAGCATATAACACAGGAGTGCTCATGGGTATCCTTCATTTTGTCTCTCATCTTTCAGAGTCTGAAATGTTTGCTCCCTGGCCTTTTACAGAAAAAGTTTGATGCTGAAGTCTGAATTGAGGGATTGTTTTAGCATGGTCTGCAAGAGCAATGGAGAAAACAGGACATGTTCATGAAATGTTTAGAGGTAGACTGGGTACAGGCAGTGCGAAGGAGTCTAGGTTGACTTATAGCTCTCTGGTTTGAGGAACTGTGTGAATTGTGGTTCCAGGAAGGCAGAAATACCAAATACCAGGGCCAGGAGGACAAGGATTGGGAGAGAAAGAGAGAGCTGGACTTTTATAATAGAATACTCCTTTTGCTGACTCTGGTTTATCATGAAAGCAAAGGCTCCAGGAGCAATGCATTCTTCAGAGCCCAAGGCTGTCAGGGGAAAACGTGTTGAAAGAGTATTCTTGCTTTAAAGGCAAGCAGGTTCCAAATGCAATTCTATTTGGAGTTAGTCCTGTGAAACCTAAGCTAGGCACCTAAGAATAAAACCAGAGATTCTACAGGCCTTGGGAGACTCTGCAAGGATAGGTCACACAGAAGGAAGACTGTAAAGGCTTCAGGCTAAGGGGCTGGCTTTTGTTTGTTTTTGAGACTTGCATGGATGATATTTGGTATCCCCAAATATCAAGACCCCTTTGCCTTCATGGTGATGACATACTATTCAGAGAGGGCAGGACCTGTTTCTGAATGTTTATGTGTGTAGGTGTCTTTTCACACTTGTGTGCCTGGTGCTGGAGGAGGGCAAAAGAAGACATGGAATCCTGTAGGGCTGGAGTGAGTTCCTTTTTGTTTCCTTGAGACAAGATTACACACATAGCCCTGGCTGTCCTGGAACTCTCTATGTAGACCAGGGTGGCCTCAGACTCATAGGTAGCCTGCCTCTACCTCCCAAGTGCTGGAATTGAAGGTGTATGCTATCATGACTGGCACATTGTTTATTGACTTATTTTGAGGACAGGCACAAATGCATGGGGGTGGTGATGACAGCTTCCATGTGTGTGTTCTCACCATGTGGATCTCTGGGACATAACTCAAACTCTCAGCCTTGATAGCTAATGCCTTTACTCAGTGAACCTCTTGCCAGCTCCACTCTTGAAATTTTGAATGAAGCATAAAGACTTTGGGTCTGGTTAATTTTGGTGTGTGATTTTTTTTCTTTTTTTTTGCAACGTGTTTTTATAATAAAAAAGTTTATGGATGAGACATATAGCTCATTTGTAGAATGTTGGCCTAATATATGAGGGACCCTAGATTCAATCCCAATACTAGTTTTAAAAAGGAGGATGAGAAAGAGGAAGAGGAAGAAGAGGTAGTAATTTGGCCAGTGTGAGGGTGAACATCTTTACTTCCAGCATTCAGAGACAGAGGCAGTCAGATCTCTAAGAGTTCAAGGCCAGCCAAGAGCTTGTCAAAAAAAAAAAAAAAAAAAAAAAAAAAAAAGGCAGGGGGAAGAGCGTTTAAACGTCAGGTTTCTTAAATTGCCAGCAGGTGGCGCTAAAATGTCATGGTGGAAATGGAAGTAAGGCTGGGCTTTGAGTGTGGGAGGGATTCTAACCTGTTCCTCCTCAGGCTAGCTCCAGTCTGGGATTGGTAGAAGATGTGGTATTCACAAAGCGACCTTATTCTCTCCTTACTTCTACCAAAAGGCCTTTGTTCCTGGGGTAAAGAGACTCCCTCAGGGTAGGAGTGGGTGCTGTGTTTGAGATGGACAGATCCCCACGCAACCCCCCTCTTCCTTCAGGCTCATGGTATTCTCCATCCTGGGTTGGCAGAACTCTTTCTTCAGAGGCCTGCAGGACCCCAATCCCACCTGGACTTTACCCTCCTCCTTGCTCAGGTGTGCGCTGGACACTCTTCAAACCCAGTCACATTAGGATGTAAGATTCTTCTTCCTGGTTTGGGGGAATAGGACTCTAGACGTCCCAAAGCCAGAACAGAGGTACAGGGTAAGACCTGGGTGAGAAACTAGACCTGTGGCAGCCTCTTCTGTGGTGACACCGATGGTACAGCCATCAAGTGCTTTTACCAGTTTGCCGCATCCCTCTGACACCTGCAAAGGGCTTGCTCCTCTTTTAGAGATGAAGACACTGAGGACAGGGGCATGCCTAACAAAGGTTATTTGGTGGAGGGCATAGCAGGACCACGGTGAGGTGCCCATGAGAGGGAACAAGTGATAGGTGTGGGCTGTTACTCTCATTTCTGGTCCTGATGCTGGTCTCACCCCATCCTTCCTGATGCTGGTCCCATCCCCTCCTTTCTTGATGTTCCATTGGTCCCAAAGCTTCACTTCTTCCAGTGCTGCTCAGCTTTCTCAGCCCCTCCACCTCCATACCCTTGACACAGGTGGGACATTTATTTCTGAAGGGGGCTTAGGGCTACAAGGGAACATGAACAAGCCAGTAGCCCTTACCAGGGTTTCAGCTGTCACCTGTATTGGTGATACGGGGTACATGGTTTACATATAAGGATCATCCCCATATTGCTGTATTTCCTGCAGCTTCTGGCCAGCTTCTCCTTGTCCACCTAGTGGGCTATCCTTGCCCACAGTGTTGGAACCATTCCATAGCTTGTGGGTGATGTGAAGGTGATTGAGTGAGGCATTTGACACCCCATTGGCTAATAGGGTTGATGCAACTGATCCGACTGGCTACGTAGGCGTCTTCTTCCTCTATCATCCCTCCATATTCATCTTGGTCCAAATCTGTACACTCAGTTCAAGAGGAAGACCTTCCCAGATAAAGGAGGAAGGTCAAGGGTATATACCAGGAGATGCACACCCCAGCTAGAACTGCTAGATAAGCTCTCAAGGTCCAACAGTTTCTGGGAGTTCAGGAAGCTAAATGTGTGGGGGTGAATTCCCACCCCTTCCTCTACAGGGATTTTTTTTTAAAAGGCTTATTTATTATGTATACAGTATTCTGCCTGCATGTATGCCTGCAGGCCAGAAGAGGGCACCAGATCTCATTATAGAGGGTTATGAGCCACTACCTGGTTGCTGGGAATTGAACTCAGGACCTCGGGAAGAGCAGCCAGTACTCTTAACCTCTAAGCCGACTCTCCAAGCCTGCAGGGATTTTTTTTTCTGGGTCCCCACCCAGGACCTCAGCCTTCTAGGATATTTTTTTACCCCTCTCAAACGTTTTATGTGTACCAGAATCACCTTGAGGCTGCTGGTTACAGATAGCTGGTTTCCATCCTTGGAATTCTTCTTTTAGTAAATCCATAGTGATCCCAGAAATTTACCTATTTAAGTTCCCAGGTGCAGGCAATGTTCCTGGTTTGGGCCTCTGTTAGATTACCAGGCCTTGTCTGGCTCTGGGCAATCTTGGCTAACCACTGGATTATCCAGCATAGAAGAAAATCTTTGCTTGTCTGGAGCACATCGGATAATCTATACTAAGAATATGGTTTGTGGTGGAGGTCCTAGGCCACTCTCTATCTGTTAAGCCTCTAGAGGGGCTGGACACTGAGGCCAACGGTGTGGGCAGTCAGCCATGTTTGTCCCTATGCCTGTCCTCTAGTACAAACACCAGACACCAAGGTTCCGGAGGGTGTTTGTGGCTGGCAGAATAGCATGTAGGCTGTCAGACATCACTGCTGGAGAATGAAGTATTCTGTGACTTCCTGGGAAAGAATTGGCATCTTGTGCCTGGTTACTCTGGGATTCTGCTCTGTGTGCTTTATTCTGTTGTTTCCTTCTGAACTCTTCCACAGTGACAGTGACAGACTCTAGTGGCCTTGCAGAACTCTCTGTTTTCCCAGCAAACCACTGACATCTGGGTTAGCCTTGGGACTCCCAACTACTACTATACTTGGCTAACCACTGCTTAGGACTGTGGGGTTAATCTCTTCAGGTTCCTTTTCGTCAGGCTTTGGGAACTTCTCTGACCAAAACAATGCTTAGGTTGTGCCCTGAGGGTTTCCCTGATTGAATGCTTTGGCCTGAGTATCCTAGGTCTGTCACCCCTACAGTCTAGAGGTCAGGAGGTTGTGGAAGCCTGGGCGTTGATTTGTTTTATAATCCAAAAGAATCCTCTTGGGTCTCTGGGTCTTAGTTTCCCCAGCTACAAATAGGAGTTTAGAAGAATTCTGTTCCTCCTGGGAATAAGGCCCTAGAGCTGCTATGTACAGAGTACATAGGGCTGTTTCAGAGGTCAGGCCTGCCTGGCTTAGCACCACTCACCTGAGCCATGGACTCACAGGTTGTGCTGCCCCCCCCCCCCCCCCCCCGCAGGGTTTAGTCGATCTAGTCATGCAATGCTGTCCTTGCTGGATCCGCCTTAGAAGCTGCAGCTCACTCTCTGCATTGTAGCTCTTGTGCCTTCCCTGTCCTTGCATTCCTGGCCTTGGGGCCCAAACAGGGAGGAATTCCTTATAGTGCCCACTAGTTACGTGGCTTTTATTCACAGACTCAGCATATGCTGAGGATGGAAGAAAAGAACAGGGGCCAGGCAGGGCCTGGAGATTAGGGTGGCAGGGCAGCCATGCACGGATTGGATTAAGGAGTTTACAGAAGAGAATCTGCTGGCTGGGACAGACCCATGTGGGGCAAGGCTGGAGGCAGGCAGCATGCAGGAGGTCTGGCTAGATCTGCCCAGAGCAGATCCACCCAGGTAACGGCTGTGAGCCAGGAGGGTGGGACCGAGGTCACTTTAGGGTAGGGAGAGAGAAGAATGGGTGTGGGACTGGATAGCAGGCACCTTACCCCCCCAACTCCCACTCCCACCCCCAGGAAAACGGCAAGGAGGGCCGGTTAGGACACCTGACATCTGGTCCTTGATGCTGCTTTGGGACTTGGTGTATTTAGCCAAGCTGGTCTCCTCTGGTGTCGTTGTCCTGCTCACGCTTGGACATTTGCCTTGGAGGTGACCCACATAGGGCTGACCTGGGGACATTTGTAGGGAGGTTGGACAATCCTGGAGAGTATGCCTAGGGCCTACCTGGATGAGCTCTGCCTGTGTAGGGAGGGGATTTCCAGCCAGGGTTCACCACCTCCCTCCTCTTCCAAACTTTTCTCTCTGTGCTTGGTGTGATCTCCCATATGTAGCTGCAGCGGGTGCTATCACCACTGCAATCCAGGCCCCCTGATGGGCCAAGGAAGACTGCACCTTTAAACTACTGGCCCGCCCTGTTGGCTCCTGACTTCCTGCCTAAACGCAAACAGTCCAAAGCCCGGATCCTCCTGCTGGGCCCATTCCCACACAGCAGGGATCAGAAAAACCAGTTCCCCGGGTTTCACTCTCTGTCTGGGAACAGCAAAGTTTGGAAAGCGGCAAAGTCTCTCTGGGCTGTCCAAGAAGGTGACCCAGGGGCCTGGGAAGCCAGAGGAGTTCTGAGCAGGGCTTTCGGGCTGAAGATGCAGCCCATTTTCCGGGACACTTTCCACCGGCCTCTCCCTGGAGCTGAGGGTGGAAGGATGCAGGAGACGGGGGGCCATTAGCATTGGCGGGAGGGGGTGCGGTGAACAGAGCCAGGGCGCTTGGGGATTTTGCGCCAGCGCCGCTTGTCCCAGCGGCAGAGCAACAGCAGGCGGAAAGTGTCCCGGAAGGCTTTGTTGCAGAGTGCGTAGCACATGGGGTTGACAGTGCTGTTGACGTAGCAAAGCCAGTAGCCCAGCTCCCATAGGGTTTCTGGAACACAGTCCTTGCAGAAGGTAGACACCAGCACCATGATGTTATATGGTGTCCAGGTGAGGATGAAGGCCAGCAGGATGGCACTCAGGGTCCGAGCTGCCTTCTTCTCCTTGACCAGTGAGAAGGTCTTTCTCTTGGCCAGTTGTTCCTTCCCTCGGGGTTTTTGGCCCTTGCCGCCTCGGTCTCGGCCTTTCTTGGTGGGCCTCTTGACTGTATTTGGGGAGCTTTTGGGGGGCTGCTTGGTGGGTGCCTGTGCCTCAGGATCTACCATAGGCATCTTGATCACCACTTCTGAGCCAGGCTCCTCACCTTCAGAGGATGTGAGGGACTCCATGGAGCCTTCATCCTCTTCCTCTTCTTCCTTCCAGCTGTAGGCCTGCAGAAGTCTGGGTGCTCGGCAACAGCGACAGCAGCGACCTGGAGGTGACTCGGGTGAGCCTTCAGCTCCTGGCTGCGACCTCTCTGAGCTGCTGCTGCTGCCACCACCTTTGCCTGGTGTCTCAGAACCTTGTAGGGCTGCTAGCTCCCGGGCTCGATTTTCTGTCTCCCGGTAGATGCGCCAGTACAGTGTACACATGACTGTGACAGGGAGGTAGAAGGCGGCCATGGCTGTGCCGAAAGTGATGATGGGTTGGGAGAGGAACTGGATGTAGCACTGCCCAGCCAGCACCGTCCGCTCCCCAACTAGGTATTGCCAGAAGAGAATGGCTGGGGCCCAGAGAACGAAGGAAACCAACCACGCGAGGCCAATCATCAGAGCTGCCCTGCGGGGAGTGCGCTTGGCTCGGTAGCTCAGGGGTCGGGTCACTGAGAAGTAACGGTCAAAGCTGATAAGCAGAAGATTCATGACAGAGGCGTTGCTGGCCACATAGTCCAGGGCCAGCCAGAGGTCACAGGCCAGTGTGCCCAGAGCCCAGTGGCCCATGAGCAGGTATGTGGTATAGAGGTTCATGGAGAAAGTGCCAATGATGAGATCAGCACAGGCTAGGCTCAGCAGGAAGTAGTTGTTGACTGTCTTGAGCTCTGTGTTGACCTTGAAGGAGATGAGCACCAGCAGGTTGCCTGTCACTGTAGCCAGAGACAGGAGGCCTGTGGTGATCCCGATGAATGCCACTTGCCAGGGACCCTTTCCTGGTGCCAAGACGGTGATGTTGGGACTGACAGCAGGGGGCACTGAGGTGTTCATTGCAGCCCGGTGGAATGAAGGGGCAGCCCCTTCCTCCAGTCACAAGATTTTTTTCAGAGTAAGGGCATCACCTGAAAAGAAAGGACACGAGCTTTGGCTAGGCCACTCGGTACCTCTGGCAATTCTGAGTGGAAGATACAGCCCCAGACCTTTCAGAGTGCCAGGCCAGACAGCATCACCCCCAGGCGCTGGCACCTACTCACCGTGGCTAACAATGTGCTTTCCAGCCACAAGGAGATTTTTGCCAGCAGCATGGGGGCAGTCCTGAAAGCTAGGGACCTAAGTCATCATGAAAGCTTCTGAATGGGTTCAGACTCTGAGCCTCAGTTTCCTCATTGGAAAAATTTTCAAGTATTTTTACTTTATGTGTATGAGTATTTTGTCTATGCGTATGTCTGTGCACCACGTGTAAGTAGTGTTTGAGGAGGCCAGAAAAAGGGCATCCCCGGAACTGAGTTACACACATTGTGACTACTTTGTGGGTGCTGGGAACTGAATCTGAGTTCTCTGGAAGAGGAGCCAGTGAGTTCTCTTAGCTACCAAGCCATCTCTCCAACCCCTAATTCATTCCTGTTTTCTTTAAATTTCATGTGGCAGGAAT
Source organism: Mus caroli (assembly GCF_978045245.1). Lineage (NCBI taxonomy): Eukaryota > Metazoa > Chordata > Mammalia > Rodentia > Muridae > Mus > Mus caroli. The sequence goes on from NW_028227275.1 coordinate 52,981,580, forward strand.
TGGGAGGGTTCTTTTGTATACAGACCTGCGAAATTTTCCAAGCATTTTGTTCAACCTTATTAATGTCTTCATTTAAGAAGGACTTGCTACATGCCAGACACAGTGCTAAGCACCTAATCAAGTTATCTAATTTAACTTGTCCTGCTCATCCTTAGCAGGATGGCCCTTGCCATCCCTTTCTTACTGGAGGTAATGGTGACTGAGCAGCTTCAACCTCTGCTATAGTGAGAAGATGCTGAGTGGGATTAGAGTCCACTTCCTCCACTTGCTGTGCATGGGCTGCTCCAGTGTGAGGCTTTCACCAAAGAAAGGGTAATGGAAAGAAGAAGAAAGCTCCAAAGAGAAGAAGAGGGTGGGGAGTTATGGTCCTCATCTGTAATCCCTGCACTTGAAAGGAGGACGAGGCAGAAGGATCAGGAGTTTAAAGTCATCCTCTGCTACACAATGAATTTGAGGATAGCCTGGGCTACAGTTGAGGGCAGTGTTGAGACAGGGAATAGGGTACAGGAGAATGTGTGGTTTATGCCTACACATTCTTCCATGGATTGTATGCGAAGCAGGCAACAGGGGCGATGAACTCGGCTCCCAGTCAGGTGAAGGTCTGGCCCCAGATGGGATGTGAGTGGCTCTCCTCCCTCTCTCTGGTCTGTTCCTGGGTCCCAGCTAAGAGTAGGGCAGCATGGGAGATAGGAGGATCCCCCAGACTTTTCTGGAACCTGGAGTCTGCCCCGACACTAAAATTGTGAAAAATGAAAGTCTAGAAGGCAGGGGAGACCTTCAGCCAAAGGCAAGGCAGACCGAAGACCGAAGGTCCTGCTAAGCTGGAGCCCAGCTGCTGTGTGGTTTGGTGGGTCCTTTATTGTACCCCCACCTGTCTACTAAAGAAATTTAGGGTCTTCCCAGCCTGAAGCTGTGGCCTGTAGGATTGAACTGTTGGGAAGATTCTTCCAGGTCCTGGTGTTGCTTGGGGGCTTAGTCAGTGACACAGAGAATAATGTTCTGTGCCTGTGATCATTGTATTTAATGCTACAGTTAGGCTGCCTGCATTTAACACTACACTTGATGTTAGCTAAAAGGCTGTAGGAGAAGTGGTAACAAACAAGAGGGTATTGGTATTGCCTTATTTGTTCTTTTCAAGACAGGGTTTTTCTGTAACTTGCCCTAGTCATTCTGGAACTTGTAGACTCGGCTGGCCTTGAACTCACAGAGATCCACCTGGGTCTGCCTCCCAAGTGTTGGCATTAAAGATATGTGCCACTACACCAGTCTTTGTGATTTTTTTTTTTGAGACAGGTCTCACATAGCCTAGACTGGCCTCAAAATTTCCATGTAATCAAGGATAACTTTGAATTCCTGATCTTCTTCCTCCTTGCCTCCCTGCCTCAAGTGCTAAGATTGTAGGTAAGGTTTGTCTGGATTTGAATCCACACTTTGCCATTTATGTAACTTAAAACAACAACAACAACAACAGCAGCAGCAGCAACAACAACAACAGCAACAACAAACCACCCATAAGATCTGGAGAGATGGCTCAGCAGTTAAGAGTGCTTGCTGCTCTTCCAGAGTTCAGTTCTCTGTTTCCACATGACAACTCACAAAGTGTTACATGCATATATGTGTAGGAAAATATCCATATTTATAAAATAAAAATAAATAAATCCTAAAAAATTAAATAATTCACTACAATATAATTCCCACACCTAAGGCTCAGGGAAAAACAGAAAGACTGTAAAAGCCAGAGAATCAGGATGTTTGCTGTGAGATGCTGTCTTACAGGGGTGTCTGAAGCTGTTTCCGTAAAACCTCACCAATATGACTGACTACTGAGTTGAGCAAGGACTACAGAGCAGAAGTACTAAAGTGGGAGCAGAAGGCCGATAAGGCTTCAACACTGCACAAAGACCTACAGGCAACTAAGGACATTGGCAGTGAGAGAGATAGTCTTCCGCAGGGAAGGACACACCAAACGGTTCCCCAATATCAGTGGTCAGCCCTGAAAACACACATACAAGTAACATGAGGTAGACTGTGCAAGTTGCATTTATGCAGTTAGGTGTGTGTACACACACACATACACATACAGACACATGCACACACATGTAACAAGTAAGGAAAAGAGGCTGTGAACTTGCAAGAGAGCAAGGTGAGGTATATGAGAGGATCTGGGACAAGGAAAGGGAAGCTAAAATTCTGTCATTATATTATCTCAAAAATGAAAAATACTTAAAAATAAATCTTAATTAATTAGTGACAGGCTCTTGTGACAGGGTCTCATATAGTACAGCTTCCCTGTGCAGCCAAGATGAGGAATGACTTCAAACTTCTGATTCTACCTCTTCCTCCCAGGTGACAGGATTAAAGGCTTGCACCACCATATCTTATTTTATTGACTATTAATGTGCTATTACTATTTTCTTTAAGTGATTTAATGTCCATAACCATAGATTCCTCAACAGAGATGTAGGGATTAGCTAAGACCTTCAAGCTAATGACTCAAGGAATTGTTGAGAGGATTAAATGAGTTTTTGAAAGTCATGTGCTTAAGAATGGCTCTTGATGTGAACACCGGTTCTCCATAAATTCAGTCTGTGTAGGAATGAGGGTTCTTTCCTGCTTAGGAGTGGCTACTTCTATGAAAAATATCCCTTAGTGAGGGGGGAATACTCTTACCCAGGGGTGAACCCCCTAATTAGTTATCCAATACTAAGGGGTCAGCCCTGAAATAATATACATACAAGTAATACTAAGTGGACTGAGCAGCTTGTATTTATGTATTTAGGCATACATACATATATATGTAACAATAACCACTAAAAAGACATCATGGTTTCAGAGGGAGCAAATTCTGGGGGTACAGGAAAAGGATTGGAGGGAGAAAAGGGAAGCGGGAAAATGATGTAATTGTATTTTAATTAAAAAAAATCTCTTCAAAGGTTGGGTGTGGTGCCTCCAGCATTTAGGAGGCAGAGGCAGTCTAGGAGTTCAAGGTTGACCTGGTCTACATAGTGAGTTCCAGGGTAACCAGAGCTACAGTGAGAAACCTTGTCTTGAAAAGAAAGAGAGAAAGAAAGAAAGAAAGGAAGAAAGAAAAAACAAGAGGAAAAAAGAAAGAATAAATAAATAAGCAAACAATTCTCCTAGAGGGCTTGGGTATAGCTCTTAGTAAATTACTAAGCATTACTAGGGCCCCGAGTTTCATCTCTAGCACAGGGCCCCATATCTCTGATGGTGCAATAGTGGTGACTGACAATAATGGTGCCTCGTGCTGTTGACAGCTCACCCCAGTCACTGTTAAAGTATTTCTGTTCGTTCATGCATTATCTTATTTAATCTGTGTGTGTGTGGTATAAGGAATCAAACATGGGGCCTTACACATTCTCACCAAACTTTTTTTTTTTTTTTTAAAGACATTTCATGTAGTCTGGGCTGGCCTGGAACTCACGTTGATCCTCCATCTTCAGAGTGCTGGGATGAGAGGCAAAGGGTCCCAGGCCGGTTTTACACGGTGTGGGTGATGAAGTTCCACGCTAGGTAAGCATTACAAATCGAGCGACTTCTCCACCCCCCACACTGAAGCTCAGCAGGAAAACGACATAGGCACAAGTTTACAGATAAGGGAACTGAAAGAGACCCAAGCAAAACAGCCAGAGAACCTGTAGAAGATCACACAGGAATGTACACTCAGGACTGGACCCCATTCTCTTCAGTGAAACGTCATTTATAAGAACCTACAACTAAGCATTAAAAAACAGCCAAACAAAACCTCACAAAACCCAAACAAACACAACGAAAAGACCGAATATCATTGGAAACTAATTCACCCATTTGAATTTTAAAAGCATTGCATTTAAACACAGTTCAGCACCCACATCCACCCCACCAGCATTGTGCTTTAAGTCCAGGACTTTGCAGCTAGGCAGACACTTTGCCACTGAACTACAGTCCTAGCTTCTGAGAGTCTTGATAGTGTGTATCCAGGCCAGTTTTGGACTCACTGTGTAACCTAAGTTGGCCTTAAACTCATAATTGAGCCTCCTTCCTTAGCCTTCTGGATGCTGGGATTAGAGGCATGAGCTAACCATATTTTGTAAAATATGATTATCTTTATCGCTCAGTTTTGTCACACGCCTTCTAAACTAAAGTCAAGCACTGAACTAGAGGCTGGGATCAGGCCTTCTTCCCTGGTAAGGCTGCAGCTGGCCACTATCTTGAGAATTTGCCCTGCATAGGTAATGTCTTTGGTTTTCTGAATTTAGGGTTGATTAATGACAATTGCCCAGAGGGAATAACTGAGGCCCAGCAACATCGGAGAGAAGGCATTACTAAGGTCTCCTTGTTCTTAAACTGTGTACAGTCCCCTTTGTGTCAGCTCCATGTGCTTTGGGGCAGCAGAGCTGAGCAGAGACTTGTAAAGGAACTAAAGTATATTCTCTGGCTGATCGGAGAGTCTGCATCCTCCCAACTGCAGAGGCTCCTTGGCCACAAAATTTAAAGATGTCCCCAAACTCGATAGTAGATAAACTAATGTCTTATATGATGTGAAAAATATTAACACAAATACAATCTATTATGAATAAAATGTCTACGGCAGGATCTAGCCCTACACATGTGCAATCCTATTTATTTAGCTCCCAAACCCCAAACCTGACCCTGGTTCCCAAATAAATAGTTCTTTATTTACAAAAAGAGCAAGCTTGTTGTAGTGTTGGTTGATTGATTGATTGATTGATTGAGACAAAGTCTTACTATGTAGCCCAGGCTGACCTCAAATTCAGAATTCTTTGCTTTAGTCTTCCAATGCCAGAATCATAGCCATGTGCCACCAAGACTGGTTTGTTATTTGATTTGTAAAAGTGTTCCAGGCTGGGTGTGGTGGCACACTCCTGTAAACCTGGTGCTCTAGAAGTAGAGGTAGGAGGATGTGGAGTTCAAGGCCAGCCTCATTTACATAGCACATTTAAGGCTAGTCTGAGCTATGTAAGACTGTTTTAAGAACAAAAAATAGGGCCGGAGAGATGGCTCAGTGGTTAAGAGCACGGATTCCTCTTCAGAGGTTCTGAGTTCAATTCCCAGCAATCACATGTTGGCTCACAGCCATCTGTAATGGGATCTGAGCCCTCTTCTGGTGTGTCTGAAGACAGCTATAGTGTATTCATAATAAATAAATAAATAAATAAATAAATAAATAAATAAATAAATCTTTTAAAAAGGAAAGAAAACAGAAGAAACAAAACAAGACAAAAAAGCAACAAACAAATCAGTAACAAAGTTGCAATATTGCCTTTCTGGGTTATGAAGTTTTCTTCCCTCTGTCTCTGTTTTTTGTCTTTCATTTTCTTGTGCTGGGGACACAACCCAGAACCTTGTGCATACTAAGCATGTGCTTTACCATTGAGTCACACCCTATATCCCTGTGACCCCTCAAGTTTTGCTCCAAGGTGAGTGTCTCATTTAACTTGCCCCAGGCTTGGCACCAGTACCTGGGACCCATTGCTCTGGAACTAGGCTCAGTGCTGTCCAGTCTTTCAACTGTTATCAGCACAATCTCCTAACCTGTCATCCTTTTCCCGACGTTCACTCCTCAGCTGATGAGCAGGATCCCAAAGCAGTCACACAGTTAATGACCTTGGCTCTTCTTCCTGACCCCCTGTCACAGTGCTCTGACAGGGGTGTCCACCCCAGCTCTTCCCTTGTTCTTATCTGCTCTTCTGTATGAAGGAAGATTTGGACCATCCTAGCATCGCTTCTTGGCCTTTTGGCTAAGATCAAGTGTGGACTATCCTAGCATCTCTGGGATCTGTGGAGGGTCCTGAATGCAACATGTTCAGATGCTGCACAGGGAGGACTCAAGTCCCTGAGGTGAAGCTGAAGGATTCAGGCCCCTTCACTGGAAGCTGCAGGGACATCAACTCTGGGTGGGAACATGGTGACTGATTCTTACTCATCCCAAGCTTCACTTAGAGACAAGTGGTGACTACCGAGAATGACACAAGTGCTTTTATTTGGTTTAACTTTTCTTTTGAGATGGGGTCTCATTCCACAGCCCTGGGTAGCCTAGAACTTACTTTGTAAACCATGCTAGTCCATGCATGTGGAGTTCCAGGCCAACCTCATTTACACAGCAAGTTTAAGGCTAGCCTGAGCTATGGGAGACTTTATTTTAAAACAACAAAACAAAACAAAACAAAACAAATCTCTGCGAGATCCACCTGCCTGGCTAAAGCAAATACTTTTAGTACAGGACACTGGAGAGAAAGGATCAATATTCTCAGAGGCAAAGCAAGGCTGGCAGTCTCTTGCCTCGATGGCTAGACATCCCTGCTAAATCTTTTTTTAATGGTCAAATTGGTAGTCATCATACTTAGGACATGTTGTGCACTAGATATATGCTCTTTCCCCTTTTCTGCTGAACACTTTTATCGCTGTAGTACAGGTGAGGTATCTGAGGCTCAGAGGGCTGAGTGGGTTTCTGATGGTCCCACAAGAGGTAGTAGCATTGGGACTGTGACTTTAGCTTTCCTCTTCAAGGCCTGTGTTCATTCTACTTGGCCCATTGCTCTGTGCCTCTCTGATGTTCGCCTCTCTCTGGGAATGTTTAAGGAGAAAGGGCAGAGGTTCTAGAGTTAGGTTCTCAGCGTCCTTTGGACCTTCCATTCTCCTCCGAGATTCAGCTCTAGCTGCTTGTGAGCCTGCTTTCCCATTACAGTGAGAGCAGAAAGAGTCGGAGTTTCCTGATCACCTACTGTAGTCCTTGCTGTGCCACCCTGGCAGATCTTGTCACCTCAGCTTCTCAGGTGTTGAGATGATGCATCTATGCTACTTTCCTTAACCAATTTGTCCTTCCCTTCCCTTCCCTTCCCTTCCCTTCCCTTCCCTTCCCTTCCCTTCCCTTCCCTTCCCTTCCCTTCCCTTCCCTTCCCTTCCCTTCCCTTCCCTTCCCTTCCCTTCCCTTCCCTTCCCTTCCCTTCCCTTCCCTTCCCTTCCCTTCCCTTCCCTTCCCTTCCCTTCCCTTCCCTTCCCTTCCCTTCCCTTCCCTTCCCTTCCCTTCCCTTCCCTTCCCTTCCCTTCCCTTCCCTTCCCTTCCCTTTCCCCTTCTTCCCCCTTCTTCTCCCTTCCCCCTTCCCCCTTCCCTTTCCCCTTCTTCCCCCTTCTTCTCCCTTCCCCCTTCCCCCTTCCCTTTCCCATTTTTCCCCCTTCTCCCCCCTTCCCCCTTCCCTTCCCTTCCCTTCCCTTCCCTTCCCTTCCCTTCCCTTCCCTTCCCTTCCCTTCCCTTCCCTTCCCTTCCCTTCCCTTTCCCCTTCTTCCCCCTTCTTCTCCCTTCCCCCTTCCCTTTCCCATTTTTTCCCCTTCTCCCCCCTTCCCCCTTCCCTTCCCTTCCCTTCCCTTCCCTTCCCTTCCCTTCCCTTCCCTTCCCTTCCCTTCCCTGGACACTGAACCCACTTACTTATGCTAGATTTCTAGTTCTCTCTCTCTCTCTCTCTCTCTCTCTCTCTCTCTCTCTCTCTCTCTCTCTCTCTCTCTCTTTTTCTTGAATAGGGTCTCAGGCAATCCAGGCTAGCTTTGAGCTCCCTGTGTGCTGAGAATGACTTTGAACTTCTGATCCACCAGTCTCCACTTCCCAGGTGCTGGGACTACAGACATGGACCACCACACCCAGTGTGGTGCTAGGGGCTAAACCCAGGGGCTCCTGATTGCCAGATGTGCAGACTACCAATGAAACTACATTCTCAGCTAGTTTTTCATGTTGTTGTTTTTTACAAAAAGTTTAAAATTTCTCAGTGTGGTAGAGCATGCCTTTAATCTCAGCATTTGGGAGGCAGAGGCAGGCAGATCTCTGAGTTTGAGGCCAGCCTGATCTACAGCGTGAGTTCCAGGACAGTCAGGCTACACAGAGAAACCTTGGCTCGAAAAGCAAGCAAGCAAACAAGAGTTTAAATTTGTGCGTAAATTTGCCTGCCTATGTGAGTGCGTGCTACATTTCCGGGTACAGTAAAGGCCAGAAGAGGGTGTCCGGTCCCCTGGAACTGGGGTTACAGGTGGTTCAGCCACCTGATACGGGTGCTTATAAGTGATTTCGTTTGAGGTCTCACTATTTAGCCCAAGATAGTCTTGAACTCACAGCAATCCTCCTGCTTCAGCCTTCTGAGAGCTGGGAATACAGGTGTGCACCATCATGCCTGGCCTAACTTTTATATGTATGCATGTATACACTGAGTTGTTTTCCCATTACCTATGCCAAGCTGACCAATCTGTAAACATCTGGGGATTCTCCTAGCTCTGCTATCTCTGTCTCCTATATCCTTTTTTTTTTTTTTAAGAATTATTTATTTACTTAATATTTATTTTATGTATATAAGTACACTGTTGCTGTCTTCAGACACACCAGAAGAGGGCATCAGATCCCATTACAGATAGCTGTGACCCACCATGTGGTTGCTGGGAATTGAACTCAGGACCTCTGGAAGAGCAGTCAGTGCTCTTAACCACTGAGCCATCTCTCCAGCCCTTCCCATATCCTTGTAGGAGCATCTGGATTAAAAGCAAGTGAAGATGCTTGCTTTTATGTAGGTTCCTGAGGTTTGAACTCAGGTCCTCGTACTTGCATGGCAAGCATGTTTACTCACTGAGCCATCCCTCTTTAACTTTTCACTGGGGAGATTTCACTATGTGTTTGTTGATGGCTACAGGAGGATGGTAGTCACGAATTGACTTGGTTTCTAATGATTTTAATCATCCTGGGGCTGAGAGTCAGGGTGTTGGGGTTCAGTAACGGAACCAGAAGTTTTATGAAGTAGGAGTCCAGAGTTAGATCTCTGATTGAAAGCACATCCTATTAAACACTCAGGGAGGGGCTGGAGAGATGGTTCAACGGTTAAGAGCACTGGGTGCTCTTATAGAGGACTGTGGTTCAAGTCCTAGAACCCATATGGTGCCTGACCACAGTCTGTAACTCTAGTCCCTAGGGGACTCAAGGCTCTCTTCTGGCCTTCAGTGGCACTAGGCAGGCATGTGATGCACAGATATACATATAGGCAAAACAGCCCATACATAGCAAATAAAAAATATTATTTTATTTTATTTTGCTTTCGAGACAGGGTTTATCTGTCTAGCCCTGAATATCCTGGAACTCACTCTGTAGACCAGGCTGGCCTCAAACTCAGAGATCCACCTGCCTCTGTCACCCAAGTGCTGAGATTAAAGTCTTGTGGTAGTACCTCCCGGCCTAATAAGTCTTAAACAAAACAGAAAGAACATTCATGGAGGAGCTGGGAGATAGGGATTGCAGGGTGGGGCAGGCAGGAACCTCTTAGGTCAATCCTTAGCTTTAAGCTTTTGTCACACTGACCTTAGGTAAGTCACCAAACCAACCTGAGAGCTTTTATGTAGGATGGGGCAGAGTTTCTAGTATGAGTTTGTGTGTGAAGATGTGTGCAATGCTGTATGAGACTAGGGATGGTGGGGGTGAGCTCATAGGTTTGTGGGGATGGGTTGGGATCTTGGGTTTTTCATGGTTTAGGTACAAGAAGGTGTTAAGAAATGCAGAGAGTGATTTTTTTTTGCCCAGGACTTAGGCCTCCTGCTGAAGACTGTTGGGAGCCTTTAATAATATTACTATTATTATCATAGCAACTGATATTTACTGGCTGCTTGAGTATACCAGACATGGCTCTACGAATTAGATGCATAATTTAATTTACTTGTTATAACTCCTTGAGAATAGATTCTATTACCTCCGATTTGCAACCAGAGGTGACTTTAAAGCCCATCAAGGATGCACTCTTCTGCCTCTGAGACCCGTCTTTGGGAGCCCCGACCCTAAGCTGCTCTTGATGGGGTGTGCAGCAGAGTCACAATGGTCTCTCCACCTGTTTCCACTCGCTTAGCCAAACCCCAGTTTGAATCAGCCAGCGGTCCTTGCTTTAGATTCTGGCCTGTGTATGTGTCATTTTTCTGTGTGATGGAATAGTGACAGGGTGGGGGAGGGGCGACCTAGCCATAACTGACGGGGAGGAAAGGTAGCATCTCTGCTTGCTTCATTTATTGGTTTTATCTTAGGGCTTGCTACATAGTAATTGCTCAGCAAATATTTGTGGAATAAATGCATGAATGTGTACACGGAGAGTGGGTACTCCTAATGACCTGAGGCTCTGGAGGTTGAAGATGAGCCTATAGGGATGATGACCAGCTCTGGAGCAGAGTTTAGGGGCCCCTTGCTTTTATGACCCCTTACCCACCAGGCCTCAGTTCTCTTGGGTCAGTCAGGGTGTGTCTGTCACAAGAGCATAGGAGAAAAATAAGAAAGAGCACTTCCTCTGCTCAGTGGTTCAAGAAAACCCTGCCTCATTGAGAGGCACAGGGAAGCTAAGTGAGGTTCACAAATAGATGTGGAGTGGGATGTGTGTGTGTGTGTGTGCGTGTGTGTGTGTGTGTGTGTGAAGTTAATATGGGTTGCAAGAGTTAAGGGATGAGGTCAGAGTTTCTAACACGAGGCAGGCCAGACTGATGACCGCCAGGGCCCTGAACCAATCTCTAGGGACTGAGGATCTGGCTGGTGAGAGGAAGAGAGAAAGAAAGGAATCACTGGGGGAGGCTAGAAAGAGGGCGGGGGTGTGTGGGGGGGGAGAAGAATTCCTGAACATTAGACTTTCCTGAGCCTGGGCAGGGAGTGTGAGGGGAGGCAGAGGGTGACAGCATGCTGGGGAGATTCAAGAAGGAGGCGTGGAGCCATCTTGTTATTCTGGGGCTAGAAGCTGTCAGAAAAATCTGGCTGGGGCCGTGATAACACTAGGGAGAAGGTGGTCTTCGGAGAGGGCTGTGGGATTGGGCCCCTGGGTAAGTGGGTAGTCCTGGCCAAGGCTTTTGACTGTCCCCTTCTTTAGGGGCCATGGCTCAGAAGCCAGCCTTTCTGGGTAGCTCCCAGTAGGTTAGCTTTTCACTTCAGGTGGCTCTTGGTTCATTAAAGGTTCACAACACTTCCACCCCTGATCCCCTGGCCCTGGAAACAAGGAAGTAAGTAAAAGGAATGGCTCTCATGTTTTGGGCTTAAGCTACTACCGGGAGCTCCAGCTAACCTATCAGAGGTCAGTGGTCATTAGTCACATGCTCCAGAAATACACTGATGATCTGAAGGAGGGGCATCTATCAAAGAGCCATGGCCAAAATTGCTCACCAGCGATGGACTTTAACTAGTTGACCGTCTTTAACCAGGTTGGGAGAGCCTGGCTGTTAGCAGGCTGCAACCTAGACCTTGCTCTGCAAGTGTGGCATCAGCCATTCTGGCCCCCTCATCCTCCGCCCTGCACGCCCCTAGATCCTCACTCCTGTGCTCCCCCCCTTCCCTTTCTTCTCTCTCTCTCCCTCCCCCATTCTTCGAGGCATCACCATGGCATCAGAGCCGAGCAGAAACTCAGCTCAATTCACCCACCTCTTCTCTGCCTGCCTGCTTGGGAGCCCAAGATCCTGCCTCACAAAGCTTGCTACACCCTTCCCTTTCCCACCATATCCTATCCTCCTGTTCACGGAGGAGGCAACACAGTATTACGCTGAGGATGAGGAGAATGGGGTTCGATTACCGATGGGGCTGCTATGTTTCCCTAATGGGGCCATGGGTACGTTCATTTTGCCTTTTTAGCCTTGCTTTCTCTGACTGTACATTGGGACAGCTCTGCCTAGACCTTTCTGGACACTTAGAACTTCCTATTGCTCTTCAAGATCCACCAAAGCCAAAGCTTCCAGTCCAGCATGGAGGTTAGAATGATACTTTGTAGCCCTGTCCCACCATCTCTTCCTCTTACATATCTCAACAGCTATCATGGTATGCCTTGTAGCTGAGATCAGAGGGTAGAAAGCTTTCCTTGGGCAGCTAATGGAGTAGCTGGTTACTCTGAGACAGGAGACTGGCTACTGGAGACTGCTAGCCAGTGAGGCAGGGGTCACTGGGCCAATGGGATGAGCTGCAGACAGATGTGCACTGTAAGAAGAACTGAACCTCTCTCCACTGGCGCTAAGAACCTCTAAGGTGAACAGATTTCCATGAGCCAACTGCCCCTTCTCCAGACACCTGTCTTAGAGGTGGCAACTCCAAGAATCAGAAGCTCTGGATTTAACTCATCCTTACTGGAGTCAGGGAACACATGTGTGCATCAGTACCCTTGTATTGCCCGCAACCTGCCCTCTGCAAGCCAAAGATACAAAAACACAGAGAGGGCCCTCTGGGTCCCTTCGCGTGCCAGGACCACATTGTCTGGGTGGTGTGGCTATCCATGTGCTTATCTGTCTCCAAAGAGCACTGGGGCTTTTTGCCTGGTCTCCTGCTGGCTTCTGGCCCAACACCCACCTTGGCATCCAGCTTGTCCATCTGGCCAGCAGCCTCATTCAATCCATCTTGGGGGGCTGAAGGTGGATAGGGGAGGTAGGATTCATGGTTTCCTGAAGGAGGAGAGAAGGAGGCTCTGGGACTGGTGTCCCCAAAAGTATGTACATGGGGTCACTCTTCAACTAGGTGCTGGTAGCCAGGGCTGCCTCCTGCCCTTCCCCTTCTGCCTTTAGTGTGCTGGGGGATCTGCTAACCACACAGCCATCTAATCTCTTCTGAAGTCTAGGTTGAGTTTCCTAAGAAGGTCTTTACCTTTTCTGCCAACTAAAGCGCAGAAAAACATCAGATGAATCCACTGAGAAGCAGCAGACAGTGTGTTTATAGCAGCCAATGCCCACTGCTAGAGAGCCCTCTTGGCCTCTAGACCCCTCCCTGGCCACCTCCCCTTTCAAGAATCCACCCCCATTCCTGTCTCATCCTTGTCCCTGCCCTGTTTCAGAGGACCCTGATGCTTCTGCACCCAGCTCAACACAGCCCCTCCCAAACCTTCCCAAATGTACTCACCATGGGACCGGAGAGGGGTCTGTAGGGTCCTCAGCTTCAGTGCTTCTCCGGGGGCCTGCAGTGTCTCCTGGGACCCAAACACCTGGCTCCCGGGGGGAGCTGCGCCCTGTGCTGGCAGCCGGAGAGGCACAGCCAGTGATTGGCATGTCCCACCCCCTGGCACGCCAGCCTTGGGGGGGAGGGAGGAAGGGAAAGAGAGGGAGGGAGGAAAGGGAGGAAAGAAAGGGAGGGGGAGCAGGAGGGAAGCCTCAGGCAGCATCTGGGGTTGGACTAAGTCCTGGAGTGTGCCCCCCTCGTCCACAAGGGCACCCACTTTGAGCCTCGAGAGGAAGGAGGCAGGACATGAGGAAAGAGAGCCCAGGAAAGCTAAAAGTCCAAGAGGAGAGAGAAGGCGGATACAGGGAGACAAACACCCACACCCACTGCACACAGGCTGGCGGCACACACACACACACACACACACACACACACACACACCCTCTCACAAAGGCACACTCTGTTTCCCGGGCACCTTCCCCCACCCAACCGGAAAGCCCCCAACTCCTGTGCACCATGTCCCAACACACATGCCCCGACACACATGCCCCATTATTCACATGCCTGCTTCCTTCGCATACCCTCCCCCCATGAATATGCCCACGCGCCCACCCACCCACCCACCCAGCCACACACTCTGCTCTTCCTCCCTGCTGTGAGGGAGCTAGATTCCTTCTGTTTGAAAATGACACATTGGGCCTCACGTGAGAGGTTCCAACTTGGAACAGACCCAGAGGGCTGGCTCACCCACCCTGGGACTGAGTGACATGCCCACATGCTGGGCACTGCACTCTGGTGTATGGAAAGGTCTGGTGTGAGGGTATATGCGTGTCTGGTTTGTGGGGCACTAGAGAAACTCTGTCTGTTCCATATGCTGTTCAGGGTCCGGCATGTGTGGTATGACATGTGTGCTCATGCCATTATGCAGCCTACGTAAATCCAGGTGTGACCCTGCTAATCTGGAGCCAGAACGCATGTGGGAGCGTGTGTCTGTGCTCAGTGTATGTCTGAGTGTTGCCCAACTGTGGAATTGGCTAATTTTGACAAGCGAGGTAGCATCTACCTCCCTGACTGCTCCACCCCCAGCTTCCCCTTGGTAGACAGACAGTCAGGCAGACAGACAGCTCTCCTCCCAGCTTGTCAAGCTCTGTCTCCCCTGACTCCCACTCTAGGTTCACAGGTGTGTACCTGGGGAGTACGAGCCACTTCTCCTCTCAGCCTACGGTTTGACCCTCACCCCCCCTTCCCCCCCAGGCTGGTTTGGATTTCTGTGTAGAGTCTCCTTGGAGATAGAGACACCCCCTGGGGGCTTTGTCATAGGGACCTGGGTCCAGCAATGCCCCAATAGAGACTTCCTGGAGAGCTGACCACCGAGGAGAATTGGAAACACGAAAAGCTCCTGTGTGTTTTGCCCCATGGGCTGTGATGAAGCCCTGAGTGGGAGGTGGGAAGGACCGAAATCAAGATTGCCTTTATGTAGGAGAGAAACGAGAAAGCTGAAGGTAGGTTCCAGGTGAGCCACCGTTTGGACTCAGGTCCTGGGCTCTAAGCGCAGGGTTTTGGAGTCCGGGGCACACCCATTCTTCCTTCTCTCTTCATTTTCCTACCAATGTTGAGCCTGGAGCTCAGTTGCCAAAGGAACCAGAAAAGGAAGAAATTGATGACGACTCTGGGGCTTGGGCCAGCAGATACGGGACGCAGGTGGCAGGTACATGTGAGGGCATCAATACTCTTGAGGCTGCCAAGGGGTACCCAGTGTGCCTTCTCGCTGTGTTTGGTCATATACTACAGTTTGGGGCGGAGGGGGTGACGGGGCAGGGGATCTGAACAGCTCCTCCTCCCACCTTCGGTGGCCTTAGACCCTTAGGGTTAGGTCAGAAAACAAGCAGTCTCTGTGGCAGGCTGCCCCCTACTGGGCCATCCTTAGGTTGCGGGCTGCATGTTGGGAGAGCCGTGGGGGTGCGTGTACTTGTGCGTGTACACGTGGTTTAGAGTGGGGGAGTTAGGCCTCCACATCCATTTCCGAGTCTGAATCAAGCTTCCTCTTTGCCCCCTTCCCCCAATCTTCTTGCTCTCCCTTTTCTCCCACCGCCTCTGCACATGTCCCTTTAGAAATAAAAACACTTATTTTGTGGGCGGGAGGGGAGGGTGTCCAGCTTTCCTCTGCCTCCTCCTGAGTGTCCTCATCTTTGGTCCGTGCAGCGTTCTGGAGTCTGTGCAGCTTCAGAAGAAGGGGTCTATAGCCCCGTACCTCCTGATGTATCACGCTTTTTGCATTCCCGCCTAGCTTGGCTAGGTCTCCTCATACCAGTTGGGGAAACTGAGGCACGAGGGAAGAAGGGAGGCAGCGCGGGGAGAAGAGCTCCCGCCCGGCTCGCTCGCCACCCCCGCACTCGCGCCGGATTTAGCCGCAGGGAGGCTGGGAACATTGTCTTTATTTTAAGCCGCCGAGTGCGGCACGAACGCGGCTGCTCCCGACAAAGGGCTTCGCTAAGCGGCTGCAGGCGGCGCACGTGGGGGTCCGGCCCGGCCCCCACGTGACCCCCCTCTCGGCTGCCCAGACCCTCTCCAGCATTTTTCCCCTCTGTTCAGGTGGGGGCGGGTCTACACAGGACTCGGGGGGTCTGCGCTCCTGCTGGTTGCTATTTTTGATCAACATTGGATGACTCGGCCCAATCATAAATGCTTCTAAGTAGGGAAAAAAAAAAAAAAAAAAAAAAAGAAAAGAAAAAAGAGCGAAGTTGTCCTGGGTTCGAATCCAACTGTAGGTTCATTCGAACTGCCTGGCAAGTTAGAGCTTGTCTCTAGGTCTGTTTAATCAGTGACGTGGGAGTAGAAGTGCCTCCTCCCTTGGTGGGGCAGTTACATCAACCCGCACTTTCAGCGTCTGAAAGAGAAAGCCATTATTGTTACTTATAATAGGTACCGAGTGCTAGCTTCCGCTGGGCTTTCCTAAGCGCTTTACTTTAACTAACCTGTCGCTCAGTGTTTCGTGTGGTAGACCTTTTCTTACTCCCATTTTACAGATTGAATAGATTCACACACACACACACACACACACACACACACACACACACACACACACACCGTGCCTCGGGCTTTGTGGAGGGTTCCGTGTGCCTGAACAATCCTGGGCTTGGGAACCCCAGCAGGGTGGGCTGCTCGCAGGTTGCAGTTTGCAGGAAGGAAGGGCTAGTGTTTTCCTTACAAAGTTAAAATTCTATTTATGGTGTATGGTGTGGGCTCATGTGTGTGCAACACCCGTGCCATAGCGCTCAGGTGGAGGTCTGAGGATAACTTGCAGGAGCCGGTTCTCTCCTTTCACCCTGTAGGTCCTGGGGATTCAATTCAGATGTGTCAGGTTGAGGGTAAGCACCTCCGGTCATTGACCTCCATGGGGTGGGGCGTGTTCATGTAGAGCGTTGTACCCATTTTTACTTACATCCTTATCCTCGGTTTCAGTCCTGGAAAGGATTTAAAACCCACTAAACCTTCAGGGTGCCGCTTCCTTCACACTAAAGGATGATGGAGGCCTTGGGAAGGGAGGCCAGTTCTTTCAGTTTTACCTGGCCTGTGATGTGCAGGTGGTCCTGAGGGCCCTTGAGGAGGGAAGGCGGCAGGCCAGAGATGTCACCACTTCTGAGGGCATACAGACTACCTGACAGCGTGTCTTTTCACTTCTTCCTTTGCCCAAAGTCTTTAGTTTTAACCTTCCCAGACCTTCCCCTACACTCCAACAGACTGTTTTCTAGATTTGAAAGGAAAAGCTACAATCCAGGTTGGGGCTGCAGACCTGCTAGGCCTGGGTAAACTCAGCCACAACAAAATTATGGGTCCAGAAATTGAGATTTTTACAGTCTGGTTCTTAAGATGATCGAATGTAGACAGTCTACTCAACCAATTTTCCACCTTCCCAGCCAGTTGAGTCCGGTTCCTCTTAGCAGGTGTGACTTGGAAGCAGTCTCTGTCTATCTCATGCCTCACAGCTCGGAACTTTCAGGAACCTGGGTCCAGCAGAGCATGCGGGGTCTGGTCCAGGATTTGCGCACTGAGAACTGAGCCTCAAAAGTGTGTTCTTTCTTACAAGGTGGCTCTAAATGACCCCTATTCCTGCCTATGAGGACAGGACTCGGAGCTCAGGAACCACTTGTGGCTGCCTAGGAGTTGAATGCATCTTAGAAGCCTCATCCAGATTCAGGGAAGAGGCGGTGAAACTTCTGACAACGGTTTGGAAATTGATGAATCTTCACTCAGCCACATGATCAAAAAGCAAGTTGGGAAAGAAAAGGTTTATTTGGCTTACAGTTCCAGAGTTCACCAACCTATTTTTTTTTTAATCCTCCCTGGAAGGAAAACAGTAATACTGTCTTGGTGGAGGTGCGTCAGGAATGGTATATGACTTCCACCCAGAAGGCGAGAGGAGCTGGCTTCTTGTCTGTTATGTGCCGTCCCAGGTTCTGGCATACTAGAGCCAGGGCACCTGTGTCAGAGAACAACTCGTGGGGGCCAGAGACTGTGGCTTGCCACAGTACTGTCTCCATAGAGTCCTTCTCTAGCTCCCCATTCATAAACTTTAGGGCATTTTTCTCAGTTTTCACAACAGCTCCACGATGCAAGGCAATTTGGTTCCTATTCTGCTGATAGGAAACAGACCTGAGAGGTTAGGTTAATTCACTCTGTTGTCTTTACCCTTTCATAGTTTGTGGTTTTGTTCCCAGCTTGGAAGCCCTCTTTACCATTTGTAAGAAGAAAGGATATTCCGGGAAACCCTAAGCCAAAGTCCTGCCTGTCTGTCAGTGTACAGTGATAATAAATAGTGGCAACAACAACAACTATTGTTATTATTTTGAGACAAGATCTCATGTAGTCCAGGCTGGTGTCAAACTTGCTTTGTAGCTGAGGATGACCTTGGACTTCTTCTCATTTGGCCTGCAGAGATCATAAGAGTATAATCTACACTGGTTTTATGTGGTACTTGGGGTAGAACCCAGGCCCCTCAAATACTAGGAAGTGCTGAGCTCTGCAGCCTCAATCTGCAGTCCTACTATTTGATGGACACTTGAATGCATCAAGCATGTGGTAGCCTGGTTTTGAGTGTTTTACATATTTGTAACTTAAAAAAATTATTATTATTATTAAAAAAAAAAAACAGTGCCTCACTATGTAGTCCTGACTTGGTACTTATAGAGAGCTACTGGCCACACCTCTGGACTGCTGGGGTCAAAGGTCTACATTATTACATCTGGCTCATTTAATTTTTTAAAGTTTATTTTATCTTATATGTATGAATATTTTGCCTGTATATATGTCTGCACTAAATGCATGCATTCCTAGGAAGGCCAGAAGAGAGTGTTGGATCCCCTGGGACTGGAGTTATAGATGGTTATGAATAGATCATCAAGTGGTTCTGAGAACTGAACCCTGGTAGGTGCAGAACCAGGCCACTTGACTCCTAATTATTGCTTTTGCCTTTATAAAGAAGATTCCCAGATGTCAATGTGTCCACATCATCTGGACCTTGCTCCCCTTTTTTTTTCATTCTCTCTATTTGTGTCTGTGGGCAGTCAGCCCATAGAAAAAAATGAAAAGGAGATGGCTGACTCCATAACGTTGTACTCTGAGTGCAAACGGTTTTTAGCCCTGAACCTGTAAGATCCAGCCTACAAGATCCTGGTCTTTTGAAGGCCCCTTCTCACTGCCCCTATGGCCTCCTGTCAGCTTCAGCACTGATGGAGGCCTGACCAGGGTGGAGATTAATGAGAGAGGACCTCAGGCCGCCTGTACACTCAGTGATTAACTCTGCGGAATTGAGTTAGGGCTGAAGCTCCCAGGCTGAAGCAGGGAAGGAGGAGGGGCAGGAATGGCAGCTCCTTGGTCCTGGTACAGGTTTGTAAGAGCCAGGGTTTAGCAGCAGCAGAGGAAGTTCTGTAAGCCCACAGGGCTTAGCAGCAGTAGAGGAAGTTTGTTGGACATCCAGGGTATGGCAGCAACCTTCCTTGCTTTTTCTATCCCCTTTCCACAGAGGCTGAGCATGTCTCAACTCCAGGGCTTGGCCAAAAAAGAAAGGAAGTCATTTCAAATTCAGGGAGACCACCGAACAGGACAAAGCAGCAGGGCAGGGAGAGAAGTAGGCAGGTGCTGTGTCTGCTTGGGTTTTAAATTATGGAACACCAGTCTGTTTTGGTCCCAAAGCCTCCTCACTTCTTGGGTGACTTTGTGTTTCCATGCCTTTCTGATCTGTGAAGGGCTTTTCTCTTGAACAGGACATAGCTGGCCTGATGTGGCTTTCTTAACCACAATAGTAGTGGAGTGGTTCTGCATACTGCCTGAACAGGCCCTGGGCTCCAGCCATCATCATGAGGATCCTTCATTAACTTAAAAGCTACACAGTGCAGCCCATAGCACACCCTACTTCCTCCAGACTTGTAATGAAGGCATATCCTAAGAGAACAGGCTGCAGTCTGTGCCTACCAGCACTGTGGTCAATACTGGGAAGGGAACAGAAGCTAGAGATAGACATCATAAGGAGCTAGAAGGGGAGAGATGGTTTTGGGAATGCTTCCAGGAGCACCAGTGTTCACAAATTTCCTGGGAATAGGAGTAGGAGAAAGGTGAAGAAAGGCTGAGGGATGGCCAGTAGAAGCTGGACACAGGAGTGTACAGGCTTGGGGGAGGAGGGAGATCTGGTTTAAGGCATTCTGTAATATGTTGGGGCATCATATTGGACCAAATTGGAGCCTGTAGAGAGCCTGGTGAGAGAGTGAGTCATGGGCTCTGTCCTAGCCTCTGTTAGTCTATCCATAAATTTGGGACAGATGAAGGCAATGGTATGTGAGATGGGGCCAAGGTGTTCTTTCATCTCTCATGTTTCTGAAGATACTTTACCTGGGTTTGGCCTGAGTTGCCTTGCTCCCTCTTCTTCGAATTCCAGTTTCCAGGGAAGTAGAATGGGAGGCCCAGACAGCACAATCTACTTTTTGGATGTCAGCAGATGTTATGCATAGGAGGAAAAGCCTTTATGAGTTTTCTCACAGGAAACTGTTCGAGCTAGATTCTTCAGTTATTCAAGATATTTGCCTACCAAGCCTGGAGAGCTGAGTTTGATCCTTGGAGCCCAGGGAAAAGATGAAAGGAGATGACTAACTCCATAACATTGTACCCTGGATGCAAATGCTTTTTAGTCCTGAACCTGTAAAATCAAACCAATGTATATACCTCCAATACACAGATGGACATGAGGTACGTACACTCCGAGATGGTGACCTTGGTTGTCAACTTGACATACCCAGGAATAAGGAACCTCAGCTAAGGCATTGCCTCAGTCATATTGACTTTGTTGGCATGTCTGTGGGGGCATTTTATTGATTTCTAATGGTGTGGCATGTGTGCCCTCCATTGTGAAAACACACACACACACACACATACACACACACACACACACACACACACACACACACACACACACACACACTAAAAAACAAAAAAAAACAAAAAACGTCCTGCAAGGTAGTTCATTGGGTGAAGGTGATCGATACCAAGCCTGATGACCGGAGTTCCATCTTCAGGATTCACAAGGTGGGAAGAGAAAATCAACTCTTGCAAGTTGTCCTTTGACCTCCATACATGCACTGTGGCATGTTCCAGGAAACGTAATCAAAAGCCCTCAAAGCAAAAGAAAACAAAAAGAATCAACGCAGGAAACTATTAGGGCTTTCTTTCTGGCATCTACCAGAGTCGAATGTGTATAAACTTTTGTTTTGAAAGAGGGTCCCAGAGAGCCTTGAACTTTATATGCAGCAAAGGATGACCTGGGCTTTCTGATCATCCTGTTTCGAGCTCCCATGTGTTTGATCACAGGCATGGGATACCAGGCCGTCCTTTCTGCAGGGTCTTTTTGATGTGAAATGTTTCACTGGTCTGGCTGCGGAGGATCACGCTTGGGTCACCCCCGACTAGGTACAGAGAAACTCTCTGGCTCTGACACAGGATAGTTTTAGGCCTGAATTCCTCCCTTCAAGGGCTTCCTTCCCAGGCCACCGCCTTTCCTGGATGCTTCCCACCTCTGGGTTGTTTCCTCTGCTCTCCTCAGGGTGCTCTTTTCTGTGTGCCAGGCTTCCTGTGGCCTCCTTGTTTAGCTTCACTGAGGACCCAGACTTCAATCTTGCTCTTCCTTCCTTGAGGTTTTTCAGTGACCCAAGGGCCACTATTTGAGGTCTCCTGGTAGGGTTCAACATGGTGGTCACCTTCAAAAACCAGATTGTAGTTTCTTTGTCCTTAAAGCCAAGTCCTAGCTTCAAATTTCCTAGGCTGAGTTTCAAGCTGCAGCCCCAGTTCTCAATCAGCAGGCTCTGTGTGACCAGCTCTTTTCCCCAGCTCTGGACTATTCTTTAGCCCACACTTCCAAGGCTCAGACTTGCTTCCTATCTACAACATCTAGTTTTTCTTTCCAAAGTGGTTTCTGAGATTCTGGGCTCTTAAGGGTTAAGAGGCAGTCCCCTTCCTCTCTCCAGCTGCAGCTGTAACCTACTTGGTTTTTGGGCCTGGGCCAGATGAGGACAAGTATTTAGAGTAATCCTACCCTATTCCCAGTCTGGTTCAAGGCAAGGGAACCCCTTGTAGGTTAAAAAATACAGATTACAAACAGGAACAGTTTAGGCAGGTAAGTGGGATGTGGGAGTGGAGAGTTAGGTTGTTTTAGTTGATTTACTATTGTTAGTAACAATACCACAGACTGGATGAACTATAAAGTTTATTTTGTCCTGTAATTCTGGACAAACAAAAGTTGAGGAGCTGCCTCTCTCTGGTGACGGCCTTGAGCAGTCCATAGTGCCACATGACAAGAGCCACAAAGTACTCATCTCATACGTGTATGTATCTATTGGTCTACATTTTCTTATAAAGATACCAATATAACCATGGAGGAAGGGACTCTACTTTGATGGCATTATCTAATCTTTTGTTTAATTTTTCAAATTAAATTTTGTTTGTGTGTGTTTGTGTGTGTGTAGGTCTGAGAACAACTTGTAGGATTTGTGAGTCCCAGGGATAGGACTCAGGTCATCAGGTTTAGATACAAACTCCTTTACCCCTTGAGCCATCTCGACAGCCAACCACTATCTAATCTTAAACATTTCCCAAAGTTTGCATCTCTAAGCATTAGAGTGGGGTTGTTTTCATCCTTTTTTTTTTTTTTAATCTCTCTTTTTTTTTTTTTTTGGTTTTTTTTCGAGACAGGGTTTCTCTGTGTAGCCCTGGCTGTCCTGGCACTCACTTTGTAGACCAGGCTGGCCTCGAACTCAGAAATCCGCCTGCCTCTGCCTCCCGAGTGCTGGGACTAAAGGCGTGCGCCACCACGCCCGGCTGTTTTCATCCTTTTAATAGCTCACAGTGGGGGTTCAATTTCAACTTGAATTTTGTGAGTACAAGTGTTTTGCCTGCATGTACGCATAGACAGCAGGTGTACACAGGGAACTCAGAAGGCCATGTGGGTGCTAGGAATTAAACCTGGGTCCTCTGCAAGAGTAGCCAGGGCTCTTAACCTCTGAGCTGTCTCTCCAGCCCTCAACTTGAATTTTGAAGAAGACAAATCATATTGAAATTCTTGCAGGTCCCCTGTAAGGGTTAATGCAGTCAGTTTGACAGGATCTAGAATTACTGGAGAGACAAACCTCTGTGAGGGATTATCTAGATTAGGTTGATGAGGTAGGAGGTGTGCGCAGCACCATCCCTGGGCTGGGGATCTGGACCGAATGAAATGGAGAAAGCTAGTGGGTATCAGTATTCTTCTCTGTCTGCTTCCTGGCTGTGGGTGTGATGTGGCCAGCTGCCTACTCTCTTGCTGCTATGATTTCCTCGCTACAATGCACTGTACTCTGTACATCTAAACTCCAACTGTGAGCCAGAACAAGTTGATTTTGTCAGATACTTTGTCATAGTGATGAGAAAAACAACCAGCTCATCCCTAATATCCCTTCTAACAAATACAGTAATTATTATTTCACTTCTTAAGTTGTTCTAGCATCAATTAAGGAGTTCAGAGTTCCAGATCATCTGAGACTGAAAGCAAATGTCTTTTTAGCTCTGAACCTGTAAAATCAAACCAACGTATTTACCTCTGATACACAGCGATAGGACAGACACAAGGTATGTACACTCTGTGATGGCTGATCTTGGGGGTCCAGATCATTGTGGACGGTATCACCCCTGGGCAGCTAGGCCTGAGCTGTATAGGAAAGGTATCTGAGCAAGTCAGAGGAAGCAAGCCAGCAAGCAGTGTTCCTCCATGGTCTCTGCCTTAGTTCCTGCCTCCAGATTCTTACCTTGAGTCCTGCTCTGTCTTCTCTCAGTGATGGGCTGTAAGTCAAATAAACCCTTTCCTCCCTGCGTTGCTTTTGGTCAGTGTCTTATCACAGTGATGGAGAGACAAACTAGGACAGGCTCCCAGAAAGCAGTGGTAATCTGAAAGCAAGACTGACTGAATCTCACAGGGCAGACATAGCATTTAAACCTCTGAGCCCGTCACGTTGTGCATGCTCTACGAAGGGGTTGGCACCCGAGGCACTGAGCTCCCCTCCCATTGACTTTGCTGATCTAAATCCCAACTGGCTGGAAGAGGAGGGCTGTGTGTTGATGTCAGTGGCTTTCTGAATGGGTGTGGCTGGAAGTGCTCCTTTTTTGGGGGTCCTCAATGTGGTTCTATTCCCATGGCTCTACCAGATATCACCCATGGGTTATTCTTCAAACCAACCCTGTGGCAACATTTTTGCTTGGCTTCTAAAGCTTTCTTGTGACGTCTGAGTGGGAGCAACCACAGTTCTTATTGTGTGCCCACAAAATCACACGGATGCTGAGGGTTGCTGTCTACACAAACTCATCTGGGCTTGTTTGATGGAGCAATTGGCTGGAAAGCTGAGTTCTGGCGCGAGCCCAAGGCAGTGCACCTGTGGGACGTATCCTTCAGTCCTTGAAACAAATGTGGGCTTTGAGGCCTCTTGGCCTATGAGGAGAGGGATGGCCTTGAAGAATTTCGAGATATCACTGCAGCCTCTTCCAGGTTATCTCACCGGTTAGCCCGTGGATTCTTCTTGTCTGTGACAGTCTCTAGTTTGAAATCTCTCCTGAACGAACGTGCTGTTTACCTTCTTCCCTGGCCAAGCTGTGAATCTTCTAATTGGTTTTACTCTGCTTTTCCTTTCACTGCAAAGCTGACTAAGAATAGCCAGTAATACTCATACCACAATCTGAGTGTTCTGTTGTGAAATTTCCACTCAGTGAACTAGTGTGGTATCTCTCAGCTTAACTTTCCACAAAGTCAATTTTTGTCCCTTCCCTTCCCTTCCCTTCCCTTCCCTTCCCTTCCCTTCCCTTCCCTTCCCTTCCCTTCCCTTCCCTTCCCTTCCCTTCCCTTCCCTTCCCTTCCCTTCCCTTCCCTTCCCTTCCCTTCCCTTCCCTTCCCTTCCCTTCCCTTCCCTTCCCTTCCCTTCCCTTCCCTTCCCTTCCCTTCCCTTCCCTTCCCTTCCCTTCCCTTCCCTTCCCTTCCCTTCCCTTCCCTTCCCTTCCCTTCCCTTCCCTTCCCTTCCCTTCCCTTCCCTTCCCTTCCCTTCCCTTCCCTTCCCTTCCCTTCCCTTCCCTTCCCTTCCCTTCCCTTCCCTTCCCTTCCCTTCCCTTCCCTTCCCTTCCCTCCCCTCCCCTCCCCTCCCCTCCCCTCCCCTCCCCTCCCCTCCCCTCCCCTCCCCTCCCCTCCCCTTCCCTTCCCTTCCCTTCCCTTCCCTTCCCTTCCCTTCCCTTCCCTTCCCTTCCCTTCCCTTCCCTTCCCTTCCCTTCCCTTCCCTTCCCTTCCCTTCCCTTCCCTCCCCTCCCCTCCCCTCCCCTCCCCTCCCCTCCCCTCCCCTCCCCTCCCCTCCCCTCCCCTCCCCTTCCCTCCCTTCCCTCCCCTCCCCTCCCCTCCCCTCCCCTCCCCTCCCCTCCCCTCCCCTCCCCTCCCCTCCCCTCCCCTCCCCTTCCTTCTCTCTTTTTGAGACAGGTCTCTCTATGGAGTCCTGACTGTCCTGCAGGTTGTTATATAGATTGGTCTGGTATCAAACTCACAGGGATCCTCCTGCCTCTGATTCCAGAGTCCTGGGCTTAAAAGTGTGCACTACCACACCCAGCTCCCACAAAGTCTTTCAATACAGATATGATGCACCCACATTCTTTTCTGTGGTATAACACGGGTAAACTTTAGTTCAGTCTCCAGTGGCACTTCATTTATAATTGAGATTAGGTCCCTACTCTGTCTCCTGAGCCCTCACTAGAATCACCCACAGTGCTCCATGCAATATTTATACCTTTTCCAATGTTTCCTCCTGCCCCTGGATGTTGTTCTTCCTTCCTCTCCTGTTGGTGTTCCTTATCTTCTCACTCTGTAAACTTTGGAGAAACTGGCCTCAGCTTGGGCCTTCACATGCACGCCGGGTGAATGTATGGCACCCAAACACTGATGATTCTATGTCTGTGTTCCCAGTCTGTGCTCGCTACTGAGCATCAGACTTGTAGATTTCCTCATCTGGGGAAGGGGATGGTGACAGCTTTCATCTTAGGAATGTTATGAGGCTTAAACAAGCAAGTCAGGCCTGGAAAGTGATGGATCTCCACACTGCTCAAAGTGAGTACTATGATTTTAAATGTTTTCTATTAGTTTCTTTATTTTTATGTTTTGTGGCAGTGGGAATGAAATTCAGGGCTTTACTCCTGCAAGGCAAGCAGTCCATCGCTGAACTGCACCCCACCGCTGAACTGCACCCCACCACTGAACAGCACCTCACCACTGAACTGCACCCCACCACTGAACAGCACCCCACCACTGAACTGCACCCCACCACTGAACGGCACCCCACCACTGAACAGCACCCCACCACTGAACAGCACCCCACCACTGAACTGCACCCCACCACTGAACGGCACCCCACCACTGAACTGCACCCCACCACTGAACTGCACCCCACCACTGAACTGCACCCCACCACTGAACAGCACCCCACCACTGAACTGCACCCCACCACTGAACAGCACCTCACCACTGAACTGCACCCCACCACTGAACGGCACCTCACCACTGAACTGCACCCCACCACTGAACTGCACCCCACCACTGAACGGCACCCCACCACTGAACTGCACCCCACCACTGAACTGCACCCACGGCTGAACTGCACCTCACCACTGAACTGCACCCCACCACTGAACTGCACCCCACCACTGAACGGCACCCCACCACTGAACTGCACCCACGGCTGAACTGCACCTCACCACTGAACTGCACCCCACCACTGAACTGCACCCCACCACTGAACGGCACCCCACCACTGAACAGCACCCCACCACTGAACGGCACCCCACCACTGAACTGCACCCCACCACTGAACTGCACCCCACCACTGAACTGCACCCACGGCTGAACTGCACCCCACCACTGAACAGCACCCCCACTGAACTGCACCCCAAGCAGAGCTTACTTTATGGTGCAGCTGTGATTACTGTGATCACTGACTGTCGTTCCTGCCAGCCGGCTTCATTTGGACATCTAGAATCATCCCTGACATGACTCATCTCAAACCCCAAGCGTCTGCAGCATTGTCTCTCTCAGTAGATGACAACTGGGTTCCTCAGAACCTCAGGACAAAAATCTTGGAGTCATCTTGCTCTTTCTTTTTTTCTCTCACATCCCAAATAGAATTCATTAGGAAATCCATTCTCCCTCCCTGGAATACATTCAGAGTGTGGCCACTGTGGCCTTTGCCTGTGTCACCCTGACTGGACCCTCCACACTGTCTTCTTGCTTCTATCCAGGTTGATCTGTGCTTTTCCTTCAACACAGCATCCAGAAGGTTCTTGACACTTGAGTTAAGTCACGTTTGCTAATGCTCTGACTTCCTGTCTTTTTGTTGAGACCTGATGGCCTGTGAACGGCCTTCCCACACCTGTTCCTCTGCTTATCTCCACCATGTTGGTTGTTCTCAGATGTGCCAAACACTTCCCTGTCTGAAGGACTTTCTACTACTGTTGCCTTTGCCATAGCAAAAATAGATTATTTTTTTTCTCTTTAGAAAATAATTAAATAAGAATTTCTGTTCTGTTCTCCTCATCACCTTTAAATTTTCTTTCATGTGTATGGGATTTTGTCTGCATGAATTATCTGTGCACCACATGTATGAAGTGCCCGTGGAGGCCAGAAGAGGGCAGTAGATCCCCGGACTGCAATTACAGACAGTTGTGAGTTGGGAATAAAGCTCTGGTCCTCTAGAAGAGCAACTAGTGCTCTTAGGTGCCGAGCTCTCTCTCCAGACCCATTACCTAAACACTGCTAGTGATGAGTACTTAGATGTTCACTTGTACCCACAGCTTCAAACACAGACAGTGAAAGTCCTTATAGATATCTCCTTTGAGATGTCTGTGTGCGTGCATGCGCGAGTAAATGCAATAATGTCTATTGCTTTCTAGAATGGTGCTACACCTCTCACTCCCGCTAGCCATGCATGTGGCCCATGTGGAGTTACAGGGCTCTTACACCTATGTAATTCTGAGCTCTCAATTTTATCTGGCTTTCTAATACTTGCATTTAACTTGGCCAAGAAGAAAGTGGGAGGTAAGTGGTTTTGAAACTAGGAAATCTGGGTGCATTCCCAGTTGGAGCTTGCTGTATGACTGACTGTTTGGTGGTGGTGGTGGTGGGGCAGTGGCCGGCGTCGTTGTCGTCGTCATGTGGTTAGCTTTGTGAATTTCCTCACCAGTAAGATTTTCCTTTTCTTTACTTACAATGTGCTGGAGTTTTGGAGTTTCTTTTACTTGAGGAGGGGTTTCATGTAGACTAGAAGGGCCTTGATGTACTTGCTATGGAGCCAGTGATGGCTTGAACTTCTGGTTCTCCTGACTTCACCTCTGCATTAGGAGGGTGTTTGCCACGCATCCTGCTATGGTAGCACATTTGCCTCCATTTCCTGGGGACCAGGCTACCTTTCACAGTTCCATACCACACTTCCTTTTCCTCCTTTCTCTCTACTTTGGTTCCCTCCTCTCCCTCTTTCTCTTTGGAGACAGTCTTGCTGATAGCCTAGGGAGCCGTGGAGTTAAGGCTTCCTTGTCTCCCTCCTGAGTGCTAGGATTACAGGTGCTTGTCACCATGTCTGGCCCAATATGACACTCTTAATAGTATTTTTATTTTTCATTACACATATCCAAGTCAATAATAATTTTATTTTAATTTAATTGTTTTGAGATAGGGTCTCTTTATGTATCTCTGGCTGTCCTGGAACTCACTTTGTAAACCTGGCTGTCCTTGAACTCACAAAGGTACATCTGCCTCTGATTCCCAAGTTGTGTCCCATGTCTTAAAAGAGAGTAGAGTTGGGACTGGCGAGAGAGCTCTGTGGTAAGAACTCTTGCTGTTTTTCCAGAGGACCCAAGTTTGGTTCCCAGCACCTATATCAGTCAGGTGGCTCATAACCTTGTGGGTCCAGCTTCAGAGGATCTGTCATCGCTGGTGTCCGTGGACTTAAGCACTTACACTCACACACCCACACATAGACATTCACATAATTAAAAATAGGAAAAGTAGGGCTGGAGCGATGGCTCAGCAGTTAAGAGCACTGACTGCTCTTCCAAAGGTCCTGAGTTCAAATCCCAGCAACTACACGGTGGCTCACAACCATCCATAATGAGATCTGATGTCCTCTTCTGGAGTGTCTGAAGACAGCTATAGTTACTTAGATATAATAATAAATAAATCTTTAAAAAATTAGGAAAAGTAAATCCTAGTATTGCTATTTGATTCTTTCCCTTTCTTTCTTTCTTTCTTTCTTTCTTTCTTTCTTTCTTTCTTTCTTTCTTTCTTTCTTTCTTTCTTTCTTTCTTTCTTTCTTTTTTTTTGAGACAGGGTTTCTCTGTGTAGCCCTGGCTATCCTGGAACTCACTCTGTAGACCAGACTGGCCTCGAACTCAGAAATCTGCCTGTCTCTGCCTCCCGAGTGCTGGGATTAAAGGCGTGCGCCACCACGCCTGGCTGCTACTTGATTCTTTGTTTTGCTTTGTTGAGACTAATATATCTCAGTGTAGCCTTGAACTCCTTGGCCCAGCCTGGTCTTGAAATTCAGCCCCCGCTCCCCATCCCCATCCTCAAATGCTGGGTAATGAGCATAAAAGCCACAACACCTGGACACCTGGCCAGTGTTTTTGTTTGTTTGTTTTTTACTTCTCTGCTCAAAATTGACTCTAGGATCTTGGTTCCTTTTTCTTCGATGTAAAATTTAAATTTTAGTGTAAAAGTTTCTGAGTTCCTAAAAATAATCCCAAGTAAAATTCTGATGATAGCACATTAAGTTTGAGGAGGAAATCATTCTAAAGATGAGTATGAAATGTTTCCCATCTACTGAGAGGATATTTGTGATCGTAAAAATTATCTTACAGGTTTTTTTTTTTTTCTCTCTGGATGGTTGAGTATCCTTCACTGCCTAAGTAACGCGAGCTTTGGGTACTGTTGTGGTACCTTCAAAGTCATGTTTTAACACAGTAGTTTCAACTTATTGCTATTGCTGTTTTGATAATTTGGTTTTTCAGTCCAATATCCTTGTGTGGCTTTTTCATTACTTTTATTTGTATATTGATTTTCTTGGCTTAACTAGGTAAGCGATCAGACGACTCCTTCTAAATAATGACATTTTAAAGTCTTCTGTTATAATCCTTAATTTTCTTGTATCTATTTTTTTAAGTGGAGTATGTGTTAAGCCCCTAGTCTCATGACAAATGACTGGCCCTTCTGCTGAAGATGCTGCACATAGGCAGCCTCACCTGGACTCTGTCCACCCTGAACTGGATGGTTCACCCATCTAGGTTCCCACCTGTCAGGTGATTGACCTACTCTTTCCACACTCTCCTTTTTTAGGGAAAAAAATTGCTTTTTGGGAAGGGTCTCACTGTGTATAGCTCTGGTTGGTCTTGAATTCATAGAGATTCATGTATCTCTGCCTCCACTATGTCTAGTCTGCTATTTTATTTTTATTTTCTAATGTATATGAGAGTTTTGCGTCTGTCTCTTGGTGTCGCTTTCTCTCTGTGTCTCTCTGTGTCTCTGTCTCTGTTTCTGTCTCTCTCTCTGTCTCTCTGTCTCTGTCTCTCTCTCTGTCTCTGTCTCTCTCTCTCTCTGTCTCTCTCTCTCTGTCTCTCTCTCTCTGTGTGTGTGTGTGTGTGTGTGTGTGTGTGTGTGTGTGTGTGTGTATGTGTAAACATACCTGGTGCCCTAGGAGGCCAGACGAGGGTGTCAGATTCCCTGGATATGGAGTTACAGAAGACTGTGAGCCAGCGTGTGGGTGCTGGGAACCATACCTTGTTCCTCAGCAAGAGCCACCAGTGCTCTTAGATGCTGAGCCATTTCCCCAGGCTCCTTCTTACTATGTTTTAGTTCTTTGGTGGTGGTGGTAATGGTGGTGTATGTGTCTGCCTGCCTCCTTCTAGGGTACTCAAATAACAGTTGAATTCCAATAAAGACTTCATTTGTAATAGGAATTTCGGGTTTCTAAATCATTTGTAAAATTTATAGACACCCGAATCTTTAGGCAATGGAGGAGTCTTCAGAGGTTACTGAGGGAAAGAGGACAGAAAGGAGAGGGCTTGATGGCTGCTTTCCAAGGATGGCTCTGAAGGAGAACACAAATGTCTGTTCAGCAGATTTTTGCCGTTCAGATATGCTGCAGGCATCTCCTTTGTCTCCGGGGCAGTCCTGCAAAGTCAATGATGTTTAGCGACATTTGTGGGACAGATTTGCTCTTTTTTGACAAGAGGAAGGACTATTCTTTGCTTCAGGGTTGGTAGAGGGCATAGCAGAAGCTATGGCAGGAAGAGTCTTATGTAAGCAACACTCCTTTCTAAATAACCACTTTATGAAAGTCTGGGAGGCATCTTCATCCACACCAGGTGCCCCTGCCCTTTCAGAAGTGACCAGAGAGCTGCCTGGCTCTGCAATAGACATTCTGCTCAGCGAGGCTGAATTTTAGAAGCTGTGTGATAGGTAGCATTTTATGCCAGCCAGGAATCGTGGGGCTATTCAGTAAATGGATTTGGAGCAAATAAGTAATTTAGACACAACAAAGCCAAAACAAGCAAAGAAAAGAGAAATAAAGTTTCTTTTCTTTTACTTTGTGCTAAATTTCATATACATAATGATAAAACCTAAAACCTCAAGTGTGCTTTTTTGAAGGACGTGCGGGTTTGAATTCAAGGGGAGGAGAATTTCTTTCTGTGTTTTTGTTTTGTTTTGGGTGGTCAAACCCAGAGCCTTACATAAGCGTTCTACCAAGTTGCCAACCCTGGAAAGGCCTTCTGAGTATAACCTGAAACTCAGAAGGTGAATTAAAAAAAAAAAAAAAAGCTGAGCATAATGTCACACACCTGTAATGGAAGTTGGAGGCAGGAAGATTTCAATTTTTGAAGATTTCAAGCCCACCTGGGGTGAATAGTGAGACATTTTCTCAAACAACCTCCAGTTGGGTTGTACCTTGTTCGTAGGACATTTACCTAGCCTTGGGTGTAACATTCAGCCCAGAGAGAGGAGGAGGAAAAGGAGGGAGAGGGAAGAGGAGGAGGAGGGAGAAGGGAGAGAAGGAGAAACAAAGTTAAAGCAGTGTGGTTGGAGATACATCTAGTGACTGTTCCCTGCTTAGTATGCTTGAGGCCTTGGGTTTACTTCCCAGAATCAGAAGAAGAAGAAGAAAAGGAAAAGGATAGATGTGATTATATAAAGTAATAAAAGAGCTTCTTTTTTTTATTAGGTATTTTCTTCATTTACATTTCCAATGCTATCCCAAAAGTCCCCCATCCCTCCCCACAACTCCCCTACCCACCCACTCCCACTTCTTGGCCCTGGCATTCCCCTGTACTGGGGCATATAAACTTTGCAAGACCAATGGGCCTCTCTTTCCAATGACGGCCGACTAGGCCATCTTCTGATACATATATATGCAGCTAGAGACACGAGCTCTGGGGGGTACTGGTTAGTTCATATTGTTGTTCCACCTATAGGAATAAAAGAGCTTCTATTTTTTAAAAGAAACAATATATTTGATTATTTTCAGCTGAATGTGGTGGCACATACCTGTTCTCCCAGCTGGATGAAGGGGATTTCTAGGAGTTACAGGCATTGTGAGCTGTCTGACCTAGGTGATAGGAACTGAACTTGGGTCAGAGCACTGCAGGTGGTGGGGGTGGGGTGAGGTGGGGGCGTCTCCCTGAACCTCCACCACCTCACAGCAGACAGGTCCAGCTCTCCTGAGCTCATGCCCTCCAGGCCAGCATTAAGTCCTTGAAATATAAAATTCACTCATGTGAATCACTAAGAAAGAAGTTCAAAGAGTGTGGTCCTAGTAGTCTTTGTTCCTTAATTCAGCCCTGTCCACCACTCATCTGCTGGCCAAACTCCCAGGCATCAGTCTTCCCTGCACATCCCTGCTGTGGAAATGATTTAATTCAGCAGGGGAATGTGGTGTGCAAACACAAGATGCCCCTGTGAGGGAGGAAGAACTGGGGTCAAGGAGACTGAGAGAGTTACAGAAAATCCCCATTACCTCTCCCCTAATAGGGCTTGGGGAGGGGGCGGTCTTGCTCTAAAACTAACCCACGAGGAGCACCTCCCCCCCTCACCGCCACAGCTTTCTCATAATTTACCCGAAGAACATGCCTTTCGGGATGTCTGCTCAGCCTGTTTGCTGTTTCTGAGCTCTATCTGCTCAGTCTCCCAGGGCATCTGCAGTAATCTTAAACCAACGCACCTGTCTCTCTTAGACACACTGAAGGTATCTGACTCCAGGATGGGTCTGAGTGAATTACATTCTTATGAAGTTTCGAATATGATTCAGACAAGCAGGATTTGTAAGGACACCTAAGGTTGGAGCTGGATGGCCAAACTTGTGCCAATGTAAAAGCACAGTGGAGAAAACTAGAGAGAGGAATGGGGAGGGGAGAGAACTGGAGGGAGTGGAGGGAGAGGAAAGAGAGAGAGAGAAGAACGAGGCAGTAAGATCTAGAGGAGAAAAAGGAGTTAGAGGTGAGGAGGAGGAGGAGGAAGAGGAGGAGGAGGGAGTCATAACGAGAAATTCCGCACCTGACAGAGAGGTAGAGTCCAGCTGCCTGGCCCCCAAGGCCTTAACGTCCTTTGCAGCCCTGAGATAAATAATTGGGCCCACACTTAGTAACTTAAGCGATGTTGTTCCTTTGGGATGCCTGCTCAGCTTATTTTGAATTACTGATTTTATTCTTTAGAACAGTTTTAGGTGTCTGGCATTGTGGTTCATGTAATTCCAGAACCTGAGAGGCAGAGGAAAGAGTTCAAGTTATTTTTAACACAAAGCAAGTTTCAAATCAGTCTGGACTGCATGGAACCCTGTTTCAAAAAACTGAAACCAGCGCTGGGGAGATGGCTCAGGAGGTAGGGACACTTGCTATGCAAGTCTGAGGACCTGAGTTCAAATTCTTAGTATCCACATAAAGAGGTGGATATCGCTGTGCATGCCCGATGCCCCAGAACTGGGGAGGCAGAGATAGACTGATCCTGGGACTTCAACTGGCCAGCTTGTGTAGCATCACTGGGTCTCTGAAAGGCCCTGTCTGAGAGGAGTAAGGTGGAAGTGGTAGAGGACAACAGCTGATGCCATCCTCTAGCCTTCATATATGCCCTCACACCCATGCACGATACTACACACCGCAGGGAATAAAATACAAAGGGGCCAAGATGCGACTCAGTTGTTATGAGGATGGACTGCTCTTCCATAGGATCCAGGTTCGATTCTCAGCATCCATGTGTTGGCTCACAACCATCTGTAGCTCCAGTGTCAGGGGAGCCAACACCTTCTCACCCCCACTGGCACTCAGAATGCACATGGTACATAGTCATACGCGCAGGCAAAACATCAGTACACATAAAAGAATAAATCTTAAAAAAAATAACATAAAAAAAGAATAAAGCAAAACAACATCAAAACTACCAAGCAAATAAACCGACCAGTTTTTAGGTTCCCAGAAGGTATAGAGATTTAGTGTACACTCCCATCACGCACACACAGCTTCTGCTGCTCGCAACATTGCACAGCAGTGTGGGTTTCAATAGTTACAAAGAGTAACTATGTTAACATTCCATCACTGCCAGAGCCTGCAGTGCACTTTTTGGCTCATGCTTAGCTTTTTATGTTTTATAGATTCTGACAAGTGTGTAATGGCATGTATTCACCAGTATAGTACCAAAAAGCCTACACTCATGGTCCCCCCAGTCTCTGTGCCCTGTCTGTCTGACCCTTCCTCCTCCCTAACCCCTGGTCATCACTGATCCTTTTTAGTTGCAGTTTCCCCTCTCTCCCAGCCCCACTCTCCTCTCGCCCAGTTCCACTCCTTCTCCATTTCCCTTCAGAAAAGAGCAGGCCTTCCAGGGATATCCACCAAATACGGCGTAACAAGATATAATGAGACTAAGCACAAATCCTCTTATCAAGCCTGGGTGAGGCAACCCAGTAGGAAGAAAAGGGTTCCAAGATTGTCAGAGACACCCCAACTCCACTGTTAGGAGTCCCACAAAACACCAAGCTAAGGAGATCACGGACCCTTTTATTTTCTCCATTATTTTGCCATTTTTTTTAAAAAAAGAATTATTTATTTAATGTATATGAGAACATTGTCCCTGTCTTCAGACAATCCATTGCAGATGGTTGTGAGCCACCATGTGGTTGCTGGAATTTGAACTCAGGACCTTTGGAAGAACAGTCAGTGCTCTTAACCTCGGAGCTATCTCTCCAGCCTGCTTTTATTTATTTATTTATTTATTTATTTTTTGTTTTTCAAGACAGGGTTCCTCTGTGTAGCCCTGGCTGTCCTGGAACTCATTCTGTAGACCAGGCTGGCCTCGAACTCAGAAATCCACCTGCCTCTGCCTCCCAAGTGCTAGGATTATATTTATTTAATTTTAAGAATGCAATATAGCCAGTTATGCCAGCTGAATCTCTGAATTCCAGGCCAGCTAGGGCTACATGGTAGCTTTATAGCAGCCTTATTTATAATAGCCAGAAGCTGGAAAGAACCCAGATGTCCCTCAACAGAGGAATGGATACAGAAAATGTGGTACACAATGGAGTACTATTCAGCTATTAAAAACAATGAATTTATAAAATTCTTAGGCAAATGGATGGATCTGGAGGGTATCATCCTGAGTGTGGTAACCCAATCACAAAAGAACTCACATGATATGCACTCACTGATAAGTGGATATTAGCCCAGAAACTTAGAATACCCAAGATACAATTTGCAAAACACATGAAATTCAAGAAGGAAGGCCAAAGTGTGGATACTTCATCCCTCCTTAGAATGGGGAACAAAATACCCATGGAAGGAGTTATAGAGACAAAGTTTGGAGCTGAGACAAAAGGATGGACTATCCAGAGACTGCCCCACCAGGGGATCCATTCCATAAACAGCCACCAAACGCAGACACTATTGCATATGCCAGCAAGATTTTTCTGAAAGGACCCAGATATAGCTGTCTCTTGTGAGGCTATGCCAGTGCCTGGCAAATACAGAAGTGGATGCTCACAGTCATCTATAGGATGGAACACAGGGCCCCCAATATAGGAGCTAGAGAAAGTACCCAAGGAACTGAAGGGGTCTGCAACCCCATAGGTGGAACAACAATATGAACTAGCCAGTACCCCCAGAGCTCATGTCTCTAGCTGCACATGTAGCAGAA
Source organism: Mus caroli (assembly GCF_978045245.1). Classification (NCBI taxonomy): domain Eukaryota; kingdom Metazoa; phylum Chordata; class Mammalia; order Rodentia; family Muridae; genus Mus; species Mus caroli. The sequence continues at coordinate 53,017,246 of NW_028227275.1, forward strand.
GATGGCCTAGTCGGCCAACATTGGGAAGAGAGGCCTCTTGGTCTTGCAAACTTTATAGGCCCTAGTACAGGGGAACGCCAGGGCCAAGAAGTGGGAGTGAGTGGGTAGGGGAGCAGGGTGGGGGGATAGGGGACTTTTGGGATAACATTTGAAATGTAAATGAGGAAAATATCTAATAAAAATTGAAAAAAAAAAGAATGTAATATAGCCAGTCATGCCAGCTGAATCTCTGAATTCCAGGCCAACTAGGGCTACATGGTGAGACACTGTCTCAAAAAGTGTGTCATATGGAAAAAGCTATATATTATATTGTATATATTGTATAGTTCTTTGTGTGTGTGTGTGCCTGTCTGTGTGTGTACAGTGGAGAAAACTAGGGAGAGATGGGGATGGTAGAGAGAGACCTGGAGGGAGTGAAGGGAGAGGGAATGGGGGAGAGAGAGGAATGAGGCACTAAGACCAGGAGGAGAAAAAGGAGGCAGAGGAGAGAGGAGGAGGAGGGAGAGAAAAATGAAGAAGCATAGTCTAGTCATGACAAGAACTTTATATATGCATATGTATGTATGTTTGTATGTACATACATATGCACATGTACATGCATACACATACATACACATATACATATACACATGAATGTATATGTATAGACATGGAGCTGTATAGTACATGGCTTCTTCAGACTGGTTCTTCTGCTGAGTAATGCACATTGAAGCTTCTTCCATGGCTCTTCATGGCTTGGAAGCTCAGCTCTTTTTATCACTGAATAATTTTGCTGTTCTTTTAAGTCAAGATAAGAAAAGAATTCTCCTTCTGAAATTATTTCTTCTCTAGGTTCAATCAAACAGCTCCACAGCCTACAGAAATTTATACTGCCAAAGGATATATACCATTACTCTTAAATTGAAATGATGAAGAGACATGCCATTTTTCTTTCTAAAATTAAGAACTTGCTTTTGCCTCCTTTTGGATGGGTTGTAAAACTTTTTTTTTTTTTTTTGCCAACAGACAAAAGGACAGGCTTCCAGTCCTTGAAAGACAGAGAGAGACAGGTGGATCTCTATCAGCCAGGACTGCTTAGTGAGGCCCTGTCTCAAAGGAAAACAAAGGTCCACAAAGAACGGAAAGACAGGAAAGATCTGGAATGAGCAGGGCAGCCAGAGTCCCCATTGCATGTGCTGTTGCATGTCCAAAGGAATTTACCCTTCAAGCAAAGTCACTTGGTATGTTTGGAGGGAAGCCCTTGTTTGTAAATTTTGTTATTGTGGGATTTGATTAATGGTGTGGTGTACACACTTGTTGTGTGTTATATACGTGTGCATATGTGTGTCCACACATGCATATCTGGAGGGTGCTGGGTGCCCTGCTCTATGACTTTCTGCCTTATCCTCTGAGACAGCTCTCTCTCTCTCTCTCTGATCCTAAAGCTTGCCTTTTAAAACCTATGCTAACTGGCCAGTGAACCTCACTATTCTTGTCTCTGTTCCCCATTATCCTAGTACTGGAGTTACAGATGTGCCTGGCCACACCCAGTGTTTACATGGGTGGTGGGGGCTGAACTCAAGTTTTCATGGTAATAACAAGAGCTCTTGCACACTCACCAGCCCCACTGTGGGTTTTTCAGTATCCCACGGATACAAATATCACATTATGCAGAACTTGGGACATCAGTGCCTGCATGCTTTGCTCAAGGAGCAATGGGATGGTATTAGTCACTCTTCTGTTGCTGTGGTACAGCATCACCACAAAAAGTAACCTAAGGAAGGGAGTGTTTATATGGCTTATGACTCCAGAGACATCGGATCCATAATTGTGGGTAAGCCATGGAGCAAGGGCAGGAAGCAGAGAGATCACATTTCATCCTCACGTAGGAAGCATCAGAGAAAACAGGAAGTGGAGCTAAGATCCTTCAAAGAACCTTCAACTTCCCCAACCCCGACTGTGAAGGACTTCAGCAGGGATACACCCGCTAAAAGTTCCACAGCCTCTCCAAACAGTGCTGCCAACTAGGATCCATGAACCTATGAAGACATCTTTCATTTAAATCACAACTGGAATTGTTTTCCATCTTATTGAAATAGCTACGGTTATGTAAGTCTACATACTGCCTGATGCAGCTTTTATTTAAAATACGTAGTGGTGGTGTGTCAGAGAAGACTGAGAATTTTAACAGCACTTGAGTGGGACAAAGTGTGTCTCTGTGGAGATAGAAATTGGAACACACTGGGGAGACTGGGCTCATGATGTTTTGGACAGAAGCAGAATAACAAAAGAGTAAAAATCAAAAGGATGTCAGAAAAAGGCAAGAAGTCAGAGGGATACAGTGAGAAGAAGATCAGGGGTGGAAGACATGGCTCAGTGGGGAAAGGTACTTGCTTTCCAGCCTGACGATCTGCATTCGATCTTCAGAACCTACATTGTAGAAGAAGAGAAACAACCTCTGCAAGTTGTCCTCTGATTTCCTTATGTGTCATGGTATACATACATGTGTACATGTGCACATAAATGAATGAATGAATGAATGAATGAATGCAATAAAATAAAGAAAGGCTGGAGGGGTTGTTCAGTGGTTAAGAGCACTTGCTGCTTTTCCACTGGACCCTTGTTGTATGTCTCACAGCTGTTTGAACCTTCAGCTTCAAGGGACTCAACATCTTTTTGTCTCCTTGGGCACCCACATGTAGTACACACACACACACACACACACACACACACACACACACACACACACACATTCAACACAATAATAAAAGCAAATCTTAAAATCTATATGCAGTCTAAATTTTCTAGATTAAGAACCTGACAGTGTTCCTGAATATAGAGGACTCAGAAAAAAATCTCTTGGCTTGTCTGCTCTAATTTGCATCGTATATACCAGAGCAACAGTTGCTTGGGACTTCTGCCATCTCAGTATTGTCATTAGCAATTACCATTCTGTTCTCTTCATGCGTGCCTGAAAACCCAGGAGATCAAGTATTTCTGTGTGCTCCTGTGCCTTGAGCATAGAGAATTATTTTTATCAATAGCAGGAGCCAAAGTCTAGGAATATACAATGGTGAGTGTAAGAGAGACTAAGAGAATTGCTGCCTAAGGCAAGCCTGCATTCCTGGCTCCATAAAACTTCAGATAAATGACAGATGCTCTGAGACTGGCCTCAGGAAAAGGGAAAGGAGAAAAAGAAAGAAAATGAGTGACCACAGGATGCTAAGGTGGCATGGTTGCTCATCTGAAGGACAGGAATGGGCAGGACACTCAGTCTTTCATGATTGTTTCTGTCTCTCTGCCCTAAAACTTGATGAGTGGGAGGGATACAAACTACACTGACAGTATTGGCTTTGGGGATGGGGAGATGGCTTAGTGGAGAAAGTGCTTGCCACATAAGCATGAGCCCTGGAGTTTGGATTGCCAGTACCCACAAACCACCTGGGTGTGTGTGGAGGACAACCTGTAACCCCAGCCCTGGAGGGCACAGATGGGGTTATCAGCCAACCAGATTGCCTGAGTCAGTGAGCTCTAGGTTCAGCAAGAGACCCTGTCTCCGTAAATAAAGTGATTGAGGAAGAAACGGGACATCAGTTTCTGGCTTCCACATGTATATGTGTACACAGGAATGCACATACCCGTACAATGTCACCCCACACGTTTAAACATACATGTATACCTATCTATATGCAAAACACACACGCAGAGGTGGATTTGGGTGAAAGGATCCCCTTTTTTGTCTTGGTCATAAAGGATAAGGATGATCCCAGAATAACAAGAGGCCACCTTACAAAGCACTTGTGTACAGTAGATGTGCCCAGCATGCAAGACAAACATGGAGGAAGGCCAACCAACAAGAATGCTGATAATATCCATGTCTTTGTTCCCATTCTCATTGTCTCTAGGGCGTCTTCAGCTTGACCCATCTTGTGTTTGGTTATGAGAGCCATTGTACTTCCATCCCATTTATGCTTAAAAAGGCTAGAATTGTCATAGAACCACATACAAACCAAGAGTCCTGACCAACATAGGTTCAGAAAAGCTGCTGTTTATAGCCCAGAATTTTTCTGGTGCTTGTGTGTACGTGAGTGCCTGTGTGTGGAGGCCAGACACTGAATTGTAACTGGTCTTTTGCTACATGTGGGTTCTTCTCTCCTACATCCTTCTACACCCCTTTTCCATTCTTTCAACCCCCTAACACTAGATTGGAGAGAGAAAAGGCTAGAAAGAACATTATTGTTACCCTACTTCCTGCTGATTAGGGGCTTTGAGTTCCTTGGTGTAGGCAGCCGGGCGCCTAAAAGATGGGGCCGGCCTTCGGTACACCGTCCCGTCCGTAAACAACGCCACTGCGCAGGTGCTAGCCCAAATCTGGCGCCAACCCCTCCGGAGCGGGTGCATACGAATCAAAGTGCCGGCAGACTGACCAATCCCAGGAGGACACATAGCTCTCCCCAGTGCTGGGGTGTATATAAGGAGTCCTCCCGGGGTTCGGGGTTCCTGTAGCAGCGAGATGTTCCTGAAATAAAAAAGGCTGTTGAGAAGAATCTGACCGTGTTGCGTTTTTTCTTGCTGGATGAGGTGAGCGCAACACCTTGGGGCAAGTTTGATCTTTGCCATCAGGATCTCTAATTTCTTCTCCTTTCTTCTTTGTGCACAACTAATTAACAAATATAACTAACAGTAATTAGCAGCAATCAACAGTAACCAATCACCAACCTACCAACAAACCAACCAACAACCCACCAACCAAACCTGCTTCTTGGTGATCTTAATATACTCTCTTAAAAGTCCCCAGAATCCAAACATCACACATTTGCAGAAATTATCTGCAGCTGACAAAATCACTCCCCTGCTAGAGCATGAGGCAAATCATAGTTGCTGTGGACAGTCTGAAGCAGCCCCATGTCCCACACTTGGGATTGATATGAAAACATATTCTTATAATATTTCTGTGTTTTTTTTAAAAGAAACCAAAATTCCAGAATTCTCACTATACTGGGTGTCTTTCTGTCAGTCCATCTTATTTATTTTACATTTTATCTTAATTATTTAAAAATTATATGTTTATGTGTAGGGTACGTGTGTGTGTGAGTGTAGGTGCCTGTGGAGTCTAGCAGAGTGGGACAGAGCCTCTACAGCTGGAGTTACAGGCAGTTGTGAGCCATTTGATGTAGATTCTGGGAACAAAACTCAGGTCCTCTGGACGAGTAGTATGGGCTCTTAGCCAGTGAACTATCTAACTATCTCTCCAGTTCCTCCATCTTATTTATTTATTGTTTATTTATTTATTTATTTATTTACTTATGAGTCAGTTCCTCTCATTGAACCTGAATTGGGCTTAAATCAATGGCCAATGAGCTCCAGGCATCTTTCTGTTTCAGCACTTGAGGTCTTGGGGTTTCATTCATATACATATAAATATATATGTATATGTTTATATTTATATATGTATATGTTTCTACTTATATTGCCATATTTGGCTTTTGTATGGATCCAAATATTTTGGTTCTCATGTTTGTTGACTGAGTCATTCCTCTAGCCTCTTGTCTAGCATTTTTAATTTACAAGAACAACTTATAGGAGTTGTTTTTCTCCATTCACCATTTGGATTCCAGAGATCAGATCAAACATGGGTCATCAGGCTCAGGCATCTTTACTGACTGAACCATCTTTGTTTTTTGGTTTTTTTTTTTGTTTTTTTCTTTTCATTTCATGGAGACTGGTGAGTCACTCTTCCCAGTGACATCTTTAGGAGTTCTTCTCAAGGGGCATTCTGGGACTTGTCTTTCCCAGATGACAACCTGGTTTGTTGTACTTACCAGACATGGCCATGTGGTCCTGGGTGAAATGTCTTCATTACAATTATGTTTCTTGCTTAAGTAGTCCCTGCTGATTTGTGAGCCATTTCAATTGCTTAACATCTCAGAAGGTCCAGTTTCACATTGGGTTATGTGTGTTAGCTGTCTATTATCCTAATGAGATGTTCTTGGGAGGCAGCCACAGGCTTTGATATTATTGACCTAAGGAAAAACTATCATGACTGTGTTGATAAAGCAGACTTTCTAGTGGTCCATGTGGTGTGGTTGATAGCCCCAACTATCCATTGGAAGAGCATTCTTGGCATCCATGCAGACCTGTTTGGAATTGACTCTGGGAATGAGGTAAATGTATATTTTGGTCAGATATTAAATCTAAAATAAAAATGTTGAGGAGATTAGCATCAAGTCTTCATTTATAAGGGAATTCAAGATGCTCACTTACTCAGATTCCTTAGATGATAAGAAAGCTGAGCTTTTAGATCAAGCTGCTTGCTGTTTGGGACAGAAGAACAGCAGGTGGGTTGGCAGTTTAGAGAGTAGTCAGCTTTGGAGCTGATTTTACAAAGTAGAGACCTTGATTTGAAAAGGGGCGGGGGGAGCTGGGCGGTGGTGGTGCACACCTTTAATCCCAGGATTTAGGAGGTAGAGGCAGGCGGATTTCTGAGTTCGAGCCAGCCTGGTCTACAAAGTGAGTTCCATCCAGGACAGCCAGGGCTATACAGAGAAACCCTGTCTCGAAAAACAAACAAACAAACAAACAAAAAAAAAGAAAAAAAAAAAAAAGAAAAGAAAAGTTTGGTGGGGGGGGGGGGAGGAGGGGCTGACAAGGGAACTCAAGAAATAAAAGTAAAAAGCATTTCCCAGGAAAATCTGAACTTGATCTGCAGAAGCCACTTAAAGGCAGGCTAGAACTAGAATTGTCCTCTGACCTCCATGTGTGCTCTCCTCTTCCCCTGAATCACACACACACACTATAAAATAAATTTTAAAAGTTAAAAAAAAGAAGAGTAAAGGGAAAGCAGAATTGGGAAGATTGTTAAGATATGTGGAAGTGAGTAGACAAGGATAGTGAGATCTTGGGTCTGAAAATAAGGAAGAAATCCCCAGGCTGGAGACAAAGATGTCTGGAGGGATGTCTGGAGGGATGTCTGGGGGGATGTATGGAGGGATGTCTGGAGGGATATCTAGAGAGGTGTCTGGAGGGATGTCTGGAGAGTTGGCTGGAGGGATGTCTGGAGGGATATCTAGAGAGATGTCTGGAGGGATGTATGGAGGGATGTCTGGAGGGATATCTGGGGGGATATCTGGAGGGATATCTGGAGGGATATCTAGAGAGGTGTCTGGAGGGATGTCTGGAGAGTTGGCTGGAGGGATGTCTGGAGAGATGTCTGGAGGGATATCTAGAGAGATGTCTGGAGGGATGTCTGGAGAGTTGGCTGGAGGGATGTCTGGAGGGATAGCTGATCGATCATAAAGAACACTTGCAGCCCTCCCTGAGCACCCATGTGGAGGCTCATAACTACAGTTCCAGAGGTTCTGACGCCCTCTTTTGGCCTCTGGGTGGATTGCATGCACATAGGAGATATACATACACACACAGACAAAACACCCATACACATGAAGTAAACATGGGCATATCTTTGAGAAAAAAAGAAAGACGTTATAAATGTGCCTGGAGGGACTTGCACATGCCACTTGTGTGTGACAGAGGGAGGAAGGACTAGCCATGCCATACTAATTGCCTGATACTTCTGTAGGTAGCTTTCCAGTAGGCATATAATGTACCTTTTATGTGTTTCAGACAGATGCTGTATGAGCGAAGACTGGGTCTATGCTTGACTGTAGCTCTTTCTCAGGGCATCTTCTCTTTGCATAGCACAGGCTGATGTCAGTCAGCCACACAGCTCACCATTCTCATCCTTGGTGTCAGTGATGGTTAAATTGATTATTTGATGATGTTTAGAATCAACATGGAAACAAGTCTCTGGGCATGTTTGTGAAGCATTACGTAGGTTAGGCTAATTGAGATGGAGACTAAATCCCAATTTAGGTAGCATTATCCATGGGTGGGGGTCCCAGACAGAATAAAGAGGGGAAGTGAGCTGAGTACATCTTTGCTCCTCGATTGTAGATGACATATGACCAGCTGCCTCCCGCTCCCGCTGCCATGGCCTCCTCACCACAATGGACTTTATCCTTAAACTGTTGAGCCAAGCAAACCCTTCTTTCCTTATATTTGTGAGGTATCATCACAGCAATAAAACGTAAGCAATAAAGCGCATTTGTTAGATAAAGTGTGGCCACGAACCAAACGCAGAGGGGAAGGCTTGTTGCCTTAAGTCAATCAGAACTTCCCCTGAGAATTTGAACTAAGCACACAAAAATGTTCTGATTGGTGTTGAGGCCTAAGCTTTAGAGGTAATGGGTCAGAGACAGATAGGGTGGGTGGCCATTTTGTAAGGGCACGCAGATGAAACCGGCAGTGGGCAAGGAACAGAGTGAGCATACAGAAACCTCTGGTGTCCCAGTTCTTGGTTCCAGTCTCCATGAGTCCTGGACATGTTTTATCACCTGTTTCTAAAGTCTTTTTTTTTTTTAAATCCATTTTTAGTTTCTGTAGCTGTATCTACATAAGGGTGCAATGTGGGACAGTTTCTGCACATGAGTGCAGGTGCTTACAGAGGCCAGACAGATCGCTAGCAGATCCACGACAGATCCACAGCCACTGGAGTCACAGATGGTTGAGAGCTGCCTGGCTTAGGTGTTGGGAGCCAAGCTTGGGTCCTCTGGAGGAGCAGGTGCTTTTTTCTTTAATTATTTTATGTGCATTGCTGTATTGCTTGCATGTATGTCTGTGTGAAGGTGTCCATCACATGGAGCTGGATGGATTACAGTCAGTCATGAGCTGCCATGTGGGTGCTGGGAATTGAACTTGGGTCCTGAGAAAGAGGAGCCAGTGCTCTTAATTACTGAGCAATCTCTTCAGGCTCCTTGAGTTCTTTTGTGTACCTGAAGTTATGTCCTCTTTCCCACTGGCTTATTTGAGAGAGGCTGTTCTTGCTGACCAAAGGACCTTTGGCTGTAACAGAGGTGAGGAACATGATTGGTGTTATAGCTGTGAGGTTCAGAATGCAGCCTAACGAGTCACTCAGCATGCCAACATGATCCAATCATGTGTGTGTGTGTGTGTGTGTGTGTGTGAGAAAGTGTGTGTGAGTGTGTGGCTAAGATGAAAGGAACCCTACAGCCCTGTTGTCCTTTCTATCTTAGCTCCTTGGCTGTGTTCCATCTTCAAGCCCAGCTACCAGGAACAATTTCTAGATAAAGTCAGAAAACTGTTTCTGTTTCTAAAGCTCTGAGCTCGGAATCTCCAGCCTCCACTCTCTTTCTTCTGCACCCACCTTGGGGATTTGTCTGATTCCCCAGTGTCTTTTGGCTTTTTGAGACGGTGAAGGTAAGCATTTGACTCCTGTTGCAGTGTCTTCTCTAGTGTGGTCTGGGCAGAGAGCTGCTTCCTGAAGGGATTACAGTGTCTCTTCCAGGGTGAACCTTTCAACTTGAAAAGCTCTGTGTTTTGGGAAAACATTGTAGCTTCAGCGTCTTTCCCCGTTGCAGACAAACTCAAGTCATGGTCACTCAGAATGTGTCCGTATGTGGAGAGGGCAAGAGAGGGTGGGGGAGGGATCTTCATGGGCATCCTGGCAGGATTTAGAAATACGTAGCAGATAAACTTCTGCATTCATCTGGGAGGATATTTCTGGGGAGATTTGACTGAGAGAAGGAAGAGCCACTCTGAATCTGTGTTCTGTGGGGTGGGGTTCCTGAGTGAATAAAAGGAGAAAAGTCAAACACAGGCAGTCAGCTCTCTGACCAGCTACCCAAGGCTGCTGCATCTCTACCTTGCTGGGCTGTCTCCCCTCTGTGAGCCAGTTCTGAAGACACTGAAGAAGGCAACCGACACAGATGCAGCACGGAGGTTGGAGAGCGGCCCAGGTTCCATCACCTCAGCCATGCTGGTAGAAGGGAAAAAAGATCTAGCTATCCATGAAGGGCTTTGTGGCTCCTGTGCTGCTGGCTTCTGTTACTGGGAGAAGATTGTTCCCATTGGAGGAGAGAAGAGGACACAGGACTCAGGCAGCCAGACTCCAGGTTGCCTGTCCTTACTGAAGTTGAGGAAGTGAGAGAGAGGGAAACATGTCAGGGATATCTGGGAAGAGTGGGAGTTGGGGGGAGGAACTTGGTATGTGTTATTTGCATGTGTGGAATTGTCAAATAATAAAGAGTAAGTTCCTAACCTAAACGTCTGATGTCTTTATAAAAAGAAGCAGCAGGTGTGTGTGTGTGTGTGTGTGTGTGTGTGTGTGAGTGTGTGTGTGTGTAGGAGAGGCCATGTAAGGATACGATGGGAAGGTAGCCAAGGGAACAGGCTTAAACCTGCTGACTCTTTGATAACGGACTTTCAGCCTCTAGAACTGTAAGAAAGTGATTTTCTGTTGAGTAAGCTGTCTGGTATTCGGTTTTGGAACTCTGTATATTAGCTTTCTCTCACTGTGACAAATACCTGAGGCACGTCAACTTACAAAGAGCAAAGGTTGACTTTGACCTACTACTGCTGCCATTGCTGCAAACCTAGGTTTCTGCTAGAATTGGATTTCTGTTTCTTATTTTCAGCACATTAGTGTGCTCAGCCTCAATTTATTTTTCAAGGAGAGAACACATTTATCAATAGCCCATTGGGTAGTTGAGGGAGTTAGGGAGAAAATTCAGGTTGCATAGTATAACCCACAAATTAGTCCAGTGAAGGCACTGGGGTCTGTACCTGAGCTGTGGACCTGCCATCATGTGGAGGTGGGGAGGGGAGTATTCTGTTGGGCTCCATTTTCAAGTCACTGTCCCCTGAATCAAAGTCCAGTGTGGGTAGGTCTCACTAGCTAAGTCTCAGCCTTTTGGCTGCATTTTGGTCACATGGAGTAGCAGGAAGTCCAAAGTCAAGGGGTCACATCTGGTGAAAGTCTTTGTGTTGGTGAGGAGCCTGTAGCATCCCATGGTGGCTACCCAGGGCAGCACATGGCTGCATAGAATCCAGATTATTATGTGTTAGCTATTCGCATGGGTGTGACCCAGCATCTCACTGTAGTTTGATATTCATTTTCCTGAATTATAATGAGATTGATCATTTTTTGTGCTTATTGCCTGTTCCTGTATCTTCTATGGCAAAGCCCGTGTTTATGGATTTTTGGCTGTATTTGGATTGGGCTGCTTGAGTTCTTTTTACTGAGTTCTAGGAATTCTTCTTTTAAAAATTCATTCTATTCTCTATGTCTGTAGATAGAGATCAAAACATAACTTTCAGGAGTCAGTTCATTGCTTCCAAAGTGGGTTCCAGGGACAGAACTCATGTTGTCAGGTTTGTGTGGCCAGTGCTTTTACCCCCTGAGCACCTCACGGTCCCTAGACATTCCCTTTGCCTATGTATGTATGTATGTATGTATGTATGTATGTATGTGTGTATGTATGTTTGTTTTTGAGACAGTCTTATGTGGCCGAGTCTGGCTTTGAGCTTCCAATGTAACTGAGGATGACCTTGAACTTCTGATCTTTTGTCTATTGGGACTGTAGGCATGAGGCACCACATCTGGTTTGTTTGTAGTACTTAGGTAGATAAGCCCTCTACCAACTGAGCTGCATCTCCACCGCTAGGAATCCTCTTTAGATTCTGCAAACCCATGGTCCCTGGTGCACGATTACCTCTCTCGTCTCTAGAAGCTTTAGAGTTCTCAGTTCTGCAAACTCGCTGCCTTGGCCACCTTGGAATCTCTTTTGTTCTCAACTTTGTGAGATTGCCTGGCTCTATTTGGGACCCTGCTTCTGTACTGAGGTCCAGAATCTGCTCCCAGGAAGGGAGCTTGGATGAGGGTAGCTCTCATATCATTTGTTCCCTTTCTCATAGCAAGTATAGCCTGGTGCTTCCTAGTGTTTGGTGTCAGAACTGCGGTTCCTTTAGTTTTCCTTCTACATTTCCTTCCGTTTCCTAGTTGTTGACAGTAGAAGAGTTCTTTCAGATCCTGTGCTCCCTGATGGTTGGAACTGTTTTCTCCTCCATTCTCAATGCTTTTAGAACAACAACCATGTTCCTTGTATAATTACAAGTGGAGAGTTCAAGTAGAGGTCAGTAAGTGGCATTGGGACTGGTTAAATCTATATGTCAAGGAGTATCATAAAGCCCAGGGGTAGTTCTAGCTTTCCATTAGGCTGCGTTTGCGTCTCCTCAGCCATAGCTTTCCGTAGTGGCTTTGAGACATTTCATCTGATCATCTAGCTTTATCTACCACCTACATCTAAACTATAGCTGTCTTGGGCCCTTACAGATTCGATATAACACAGTGGGCTTCTCTTGAGGAGGAATTTAAGTGAAACAGGGTGAGATTAGATTGGAACTGGAGGAGGAAACAGAGCCTCAAGATCATGTAGCTTACTACTTTATTGGTTTGCAACAGATTCAGCTACTGGCATGTAATCACATCTGAGCTGCATGGAGATAGCCCTCAGAGATCACTGAGCATTTTTGTAGGGGGAGGCCGGGGGCACAGGTCCATGCAGGGTTTCCTTCATGAGTACTAGGCTGACCTCATACTCACTGTGAGACCCAGCTCTTCCCCCCTGTGCCTCTTGAATCCTGGGATTGCAGGTGCACATCAGCATGCTTGGCTTACTAATGCTGAGGCTAGAGCTCAGGGCTTCATGCCTGCTAGGCAAGTGCTCCCACCAGCTAGGCTACATCTCCAGCCCCAGTGCAGTATTTTTCATTTGCTCCTATATAGTTTTGAAACACCTGTGCAGGGATTTTGTGGAGGTTAAGGGGTTGGGGATAAGCAGATGAGGATTTAGCAGAGGGGAGTTTAGGAGTTCCAAAATATCTACAGGAAGTGGGGGTCAGGCAAACCCTGTGAATTTGATAATAGGACCCTTTCCCTACCTAGGCATTACAGTTCCACCCCAACCAAAAATATAATAGATGGGAAAATAGAGTCTCTACTGGGTGTCCTGGAGGAAACTAACAAAAGACATCATCAGTTTCCTAATGCTGTTCATAAGAAAGCATTGCAAATATAGAGGCTTAAAACAGTCCCGTTTATTCTTGTATAGTTAGAGGCTGGATATTGAAGGTTGCTATGTCAACAGGGATGTGTTCCTTTTGGTGGTTTCAAAGAAGAATCCATTTCCTTCCCATTTAAGCTCCCGGAAGTTTCATTCCTTGGCCTGGAGGCCCATACCACGTATTTATTTATTTGATAATGCTAAATGTTTCTATTTAATTGAAAATGATCAGAAGTTACTTTAATTTACTAACAACTAATTGAAGCTTATTGTCTCTGTCTTGAACTGATTTTTATTTTTCATTCCTTCTTGAGTCACTCCACCCTCTTGATTCTGTTGTTATATCTGCTGTCCACTGATCTGTCTCTCTAACCGCCTTTGTAATCATATTGGGCTAACTCAAATAATTTAGGATAGTTTCTTCACTTTGGAATCCTTAATTTAATTATATCTGCATGTCATTTATGTTTTAGGCCACACAATTGAAAGTTCCAAGGAGTTTGTGTAGACCTCTTCTAGGGTTCCTCTGCACAGCCTGACCTAGGGCAGCAAGCTTAGCTGGTGGAGACTCTGTCCTCTAAATCTCTCTGGGGTCAGGAAACATCTTTGAAGGAGGAAAAATCCTGTAAGGAAGGGCTTTGGACTAAAAGCCTGTGTGGAACCTGGAATGATGAGGTGAAGCCCTGAGAAGGAGGAGAACTCTACCAGGACCAGGAAGTTGAGAATTCAGAGTGTTCCATCTTGGTCAAGTCACAGAAGATGCTACAAGGTCCCCGACACATAGACTGAAAAGAGACCAAGATAGGAATCAAAGGGTACTATTTTCAGATTTGAGCATTGTGGCACACACCTGTAATGCTTGCATTTGGGAGGTGGAGGCAGAAGGCTCAAGGTTCAAAGTCATCCTCAGCTACTTAGTCAGGTCCAGGCCAGCTAGGGATGAGACCCTGTCTTAGTATTTCCATTGTTGTGACAAAATACCATGACCAAAAGCCACTTAGAGAGGAAAGGGCTTGTTTCATCTTATAGCTCTCAGGTCACACTCCAACGTGGTAGGAAGTTGGGGCAGAGACTGAAGTAGAGGCTGTGGAAGAACACTGCTCACTGGCTTGCTCAGCTTGCTTTGTTATAGCAAACAGGACCACCATCCCAGGGGCAGCATTGCCAACAGTGGTCTGAATCCTCCTACATCGATCATTAATTAAGAATCTGCCCCGCACGGGCTTGCCTTCAGGCCTCTTATAGAGACATTTTTTTCAGTTGAGGTTCTTTCCTTTCAAATGTGTGTGTCAAGTTGACAAAATAACTAGCTAGATAAGACCCCTTATCAGGAAAACTAAGAAAATGAAACCAAAGAGGAGAAACTGAATTAATACATTCAAATTGCTGAAGCTACCACCTGGCACGTAATGAATACTCAGTGTTTGGTCTCCCTGGCTGTTAAGTACTGTCTGGTCCTCGTCTCACTCCTCCACCAGCCCCTGAACCTACAGGAAGCAGAGCAACGTTGAAAACCCATCAAACACAGGAAAGATTAGGTTGACTAGTGGTCTGAACTTGCAGGGGACAGTATCCTGACATCACGCCTATGAGCATCTATCTCTTTTGCTGCTACAAGTTTCTATCTGTTCTTACAGCAGGAGAAGAGCCCAGGGCAGAACCTCTGACTGCTGATTTCATTTCAGTTTCTCATTAAATTCTGATTTCTACAAAGGGAAGAGACAGAAAACATGTAGCTAAAACAAAAATGGTTGAATAGGAGAGAAGAAAACAGAGGGACCAAGGTAGAAGAAATTTATTTAATTGTCTGGGATTCTTTGCAATGTCCTGGAGGTGGAAGGGACTGGAGCTGGAGGAGTGACCACTGAGCTGGAAGATGCTGAGGAAGAGCTCATTCTGCTTAAGAAGCTGCACACAGTTAGAGCTTTTGTTTCTAGTAGGTCTATTGGAGTGACCTTTGGGGAGGCATTTCTCTGAACGGCAGGCTCCACATTTAGATAGTCCAGTCCCTGCACTCACTCCCCCTCCTCATAGAACCCCACTCCCTTTAGTGCTGTGTGTCTCCCCTTCCATTTTCAGAGTCCGTTCTTCTCTTGTGTTGAGACCTGGAGTGGTATCATCTGCTTCTGCTGTTCCAGCTGTTGTTGCTTCTGCTTTCCTCTGCTCCTGGGGAAGGAAAGCAGAAATTTGGGTTTGCAGCCTCCTGTTTGGGTCGAGACTGGGCAGGTTCTCCCCTCAGCTGTGATTAGCTATCTGCTGTCTGCTCTCAAATGGCAACCCCTTCTTCCTGGAGCAGAGAGCCACAAGGATTATGGGAGACTCTTCCACTTGCAGACAAAGGGACAAATCTCTGATATGGAAGAGGAAGCCTGGGTCTGAGCCTCAGTGCTACCCCCGCCTGTGTAGGTGACCTGGAGTAAGTCACTGATCCTCTTTGGGGTATACCTACCTGCTCTTCAGGTCCTGCACTGTATCAGGCAGCGGCTGGCCCAAGGTCTCTGGCAGCAGGGCAGTGACAGCGCTGGCGGCCACCGGGACAGTCCCGAAGATGAAGAGAGGTATGGAGGGGTAGAACTCGGCAGTCATGCTCACCAGTGGGCTCACGATGCTGCCCACCCGGGCCATGGTGCTGCCCATGCCCAGGCCTGTCTGCCTGTGGTCAGATAAGTGCCGGTTAGAGCTCTGGCATGGGTACCTGTGGGCCACATTTGGAGCAGGGCCATTCCCTGCTCCATCCTTGTGCCTTCCTTTTCCTGCTTGATGAGCAAATGATTCCACATTTCTGTGTTTGGCTGTTGTTTGTGCTGGAATCAAAGCCAGGCAGGGCTTTGCATAGACCAGGCAGACCCTTTACTACTGGAATCCCCAGGCCCTTGTGGTCACTTTTAAAGCAAAAAGGGAAATTGAGAAGGGCCGTGGTCAGAGAATCAAGAGACTTGAAACTGAGTTCTGCCTCTGTTCTTAAGCTGCTGTGTGACCTTCAGTCAATTTCTTTACAGTCTCTGGGCTTCAGTTTTCAACTGTCACGTGAGACCATTGGGTAAGACCAAGGTTTCTGGAATATTTTTTTCTTCTTTCCCCACCCCCCTCCCCTGCCCGGCTGTGCAGGGGAACTCTGGACTTCACACCCACATGACAACTGCTCTGCCCTGAGCTATACCCCATCACACCTGCATACCTTATGAATCATAGATGTCTCTGTCACACAGAAACCTATTAGTTAGGATTCCCAGGGGAAGGGACCTGGAAGTTGCATGTTGCTTGTGTGTTAAGAACATTTATTCTCTATGAGAGCTGGCAAGATGGCTCAGTGACTAAGAGTGCTGACTGCTCTCGTAGAGGAGCCAGATTCAGTTTTCAATACCTACATGGCAGCTCATAACCATCTGTAATTCTGGTTGTAGTGGGTCTGACGTTCTCTTCTGTGCCAATGGGCACTAGGCATGCACATGGCATATGTACATACACGTGGGCAAAATGCTCATACATTAAATAGAAATAAATAAATCTAAAAGTAAATCCTGCTAGCCGAGAACATTCCCTATGAGAGAAGAGGTTAAAAACATTGACTCAAGAGGCAACTGCATTGGGGTTCACACACGAGCTGTGTGGTCTTAGAGAAGACGCTTAACTTCTCTGTGCCTCTGTTTTCACGCATGTAAAAGAAAAAGTGATATTGTCTATTTTGACCTGTTTTGAGAAATAAGTGAGTTAATACTTGTGAGAAGATTAAGACAGTGCTTGGTACACAGTACATGCTCTACCTGAGTGCTTGGTACATAGAACACACTGTCTAGAAATCATAAAGTTGTGGAATAGTATCCAAGATGCCTCAGGGTTTGCATCCCAGCGCCATGACCTCTTAGGCCTTTGACATTTCATGTGATGCTTGCATTCAATTCTTAAGGTAGACACATTGTTGTATCTGTTAACATCTTTCCTGCCTTACCATAAAGTGGTGCTGAGTTTGCTCGTATGGCTGTGATGTTGTCAGGAGTGGTTCAAGTAGGAAGTTGCATGTGTGTTTGTGTCTTTGATTTCAGATATACTGCTTGGTTTAAGAGGAAGTTTAGATATGATCACAGCTTGTATCTTGTGTTCCAGGGTCTTCAATTCATTGCCTCTTGAGATGTGACTCTCTACCCTATTCGAATTGGTAACATCTATATCTCCTCTAGGGTTAGGTGATGGCTAGATAGCCATACCTCTGCCAGCCAGACCCTGACATGTATAACTGAGTGGTTCCTATATATCTTGCTCCAGTGAATGGTTTTTGGAGATGTTCTAGGTACTAAACTATATTCTGGGGTTCTGGCTTTAATGTGAGCAAGGGACTGCCCTTCCCTAGATCCTCCATGTACTGGGGTCCCGCTTACCGAATCACTGTGGGGTACAGCTCTCCGGTGTACAGGAAGATGCAGTTGAAAGAGGAAGCCAGACAGCCTTTCCCTAGTACAGCCAGGGATGTGCGAATGATTGTATGGCCTAGAGAGAGAGGAATGGGGAAATGGGGAGCACAGGGATTGAGATAGGAGGGACTGTTTTTTTCTTCTTCTGAGAAGTTGGGTTATGTTTGAAGGGGTAGGGTGGGTGGGGCTGAGAGTCGAGAGACTGGCAAGTGCTCACCCCTCGGTATTATGCCATTCACTAGGATACAGATGCCTGCCAGCAGCAGGGAGGCCAATTGTGCAGGCCGGCGGCCCATGGAATTGATGACAAGGAAGCACACAAACTTGGCAGGCAGGTCCACAGCGCCGAAAATCACCTGAATAAGGTACATGCTAACCCCAAAGCCCTGCAGGTCCATGACCAGTCCGTAGTAGGCAAAGCTAGTGGCAAACCTGGAACAAGAGAGAAGGATGTGGAGCTGGTTAGATGGGCTTAAACAAGGGTGCTCATAGCTGGGCAGTGGTGGCTCTTGCCTTTAATCCCAGCACAAGAGGGCAGGTGGATCTTCGAATTCAAGACCATCCTGATCTACAAAGTGAGTTCCAGGATAGCTGGGGGCTACATGGAGAAACCCTGTTTTGAAAAACTAAAATCAAACCAAACCAAAATCAACCAACCCCCCCACCAACCCCTGCATAATAAAATCTCCAACAAACCAAACCAAGCCAAACCAAACCAAACCAAACCAAACCAAACCAAACCAAACCAAACCAAACCAAACCAAACCAAACCAAACCAAACCAAACCAAACCAAACCAACAAAAGTCAAGGATGCTCTTCTGTAAATACAGAGATGCATGGAGTATCCTGTTTTGGGACCTAGGATCTGCTTCGGTTATTGCTTCTTTAGACTCATAACAACTACATATTCAAACTGCACAGTTGCAATATTGGGGCAGTCCTCCAATCCTGTGCTAATGACACCCCAGGGAGTTGGGGAACTTTCATTTAGTTGCTAAGTAGGGTTTATACACTTTCAGTCTTTATCTTATCTGCTGGGCTGAGGGAGGACAGGTGTAAGCTACATCAAGGTGCTGGAAAGGGCTGGAATCCTCTGGGGTTTATCTGTATTTCTGGGATGAATGTTTAGGGCTGCACAGAGCTTAGGTTTAGGGAAAGAACCCTCTACAGAGAATAAACCCAAAACTGGCATCAAAGAATCCTTTGGTAAGATTGTTCTTCTGACCATGCCCCACTTAACTGTCATGGGATTACCATGGTGATGCATGTGAGAGAGAGAGAGAGAGAGAGAGAGAGAGAGAGAGAGAGAGAGAGAGAGAGAGAGAGAGAGAGAGAGAGAGAGAGAACGAACATTGCACAGGGAAAAGAAGAGTTGAGCTTATATCATCCTTGTCCTGAGTGTGTTGTGGGGAATATGTGTGGGTTCTCTGATGCCTGTGCTGGTTTCCCTCCAGGCACTACCAGAGCAATAAAGTCCCTGTTTTCCAAATCACACTGGTCTGACCTCACAACAGAAGCCTGTGGGCTCTGGAAACCACTGGTTCTTACGAGGTGGTTTATACTGGAACAGGGCTGGGAGAGATGCTGGGAGACTAGTGACCAGTTTGAGCCCAGGGACTGGGTTGAGCTGGAAGATGATTGTTTCTTTGAGGCTCTCACTACCAGCCACAGCAGATCTGCTGATTTTTCCTCCCCTTCCCTTCCCTTCCCTCCCCTCCTTTTCCCACCCATTTCACCCATGCTCTCCCCCAGCCTGCTTTTCATCTTTTTGATCAGCCTGCTTGTCTGTTAGTGTGTCTGTCTGAGCTTACCACAGCATAGAGAGGCAGAGGAAGAGGCGCCGAAGCGTGGGGCAGCGCAGCAGCTCCATGGCGGAGGCCTGGCCTTTGTTTAGAGTCAGTTCCTTCTGCAGGCTGGTCTGGAGCACCTGATGGCATGGGCGTGACTCAGGGCCTGGATTTTCCCCTTTTGTATAACCTCTGAGGCTTGGGTCTTGGTACTGGTACTTGGGTTGGAGCTCAGGAGGTGTCTAGGAACAAACGAATCTTACCTCTATACTCAGCTTAGCCCCCTCTTCTTGTTTCCCGTTGATGCGGGCCACTCTCTGCAGGGCTCGGAGGGTGAGGTCCAGCCTTCCTGAGGAGGAGTACCAGCGGGCTGACTCAATGAAGAACCTGGCAGTGAGGATGGAGAGAGGGCAGATGTTGGCATGGTCTCAGTTTCAGTCTTCTGGGTCAGAGGTATGCAGTAGGGTTTTATCTATGTTTTGGGGACCAGAACCCTTTCCAAGAACCCTTTAAGGACAAAGGTCAGATTGATAAAGACTCATTTCCCAACCTAGAAGCCCAGCTCTTGGGTGCTGTGTAGAGGCATGCCAGGAGGCAGGGCAAACTGTGGGGTGCCAGGGAACTGCCACCTTCCTTCAGGGCAAAACCTACCCTAACCTTGGCTTCAGAATCTATTCAACAGAAGCATTGGCTTGGGGTCAGCTTTATGACTTGTTGAACTCTCGGGAGGTTTGTGCCAAGCTCTGGGAGATGGCCTGTCCCTTGTATCACTGTAGACTTCAGGCAATCTTTCCCACCCCAGATCCCACATACCAAGAGTAGACGAAGGCAACAAAATAAGGCACAGAGACCGCAAGCTGCAGGTGGCGCCAGTGGGGCACAGCATAGGCGATACCAGCCAGGAGGAACTGGCCCAAGCTGTAGACATAGCCAATCAAGGTGCCCACATAGGCACGGGTGTGGATAGGCATCCACTCCATGTCTAGAAAGGGTTAGAGTAGAGTGGTGGGAGTCATTGGACTGCTAGATGGGAAGAAACCTCTCTCCCCCCTCCCCTCAATCGGGTTCTTCCCTGACTCTGTAGAAGATGCATCAGTGAGGTTGGGTGCCAGGGTAGGGAGAGTGGAGACACTAAGTGGAAGTAGGAATTGGGAGTCAGATTCAGGATTCCCCAGAACTGGCCTCTCCATACTCCTGCTGCTTTTTGGCCCTGCCCTAAGGGCCTGACTAGTCCCTTTGCCTGACCACTCAAGTCTGTTCTCAGCAGAAAGCACTGCCTTTCTCTCAGTCCTGGAATGGATTCACCCTCAGTGGTCAGAGCACGACTTTTTTCCATCCTGGAGCATCAGTCCAGGTAGGAAGGGGACCACTACTCTGCTAAGGTCTCGAGAGGAAGGGCTGGGCTTCTGATGGACTTCTGATTCTACTGTTGGGGTACACTTGAATATTTATATTGACTTTGGAGCCTTAGGCATGTCTTAGTTCTAGCTCAGGCTTAGCTAGTTCCTTTCATCTAGAGAATTGTGAATTCCTGAATTTCTTCTGGGCTTGAGGGAAGACCACAGGTAAATTTTGTTTCTTCTTCCCAGCCTTAGATTCATTATCTGGGAAAGTGTGTGTGTGTGTAAAATCTACTAGAGGAATCACACTGATGATTTATGAATACACTATTGTCGGTCACTAAGTGTATTTGGTGCAGATGATGCTGGCTCATCCTTATTTAGGAATATTAGACTAACCACAGTATTAAAATAATAATGATATTTTATATTAATTTTAAGAATTGAGAGTGATCTGGGCGTGGCGGTGTGTGTCTGTAAACTCAGCATTTGAGTGAGGGGAGCTGAGTGTTGTGAGTTGGAGGCTACATAGTAAGACCACACATCAAAACAAACAAGTAAACAATGCCAACAGAAACAGAGCGAGATCTGACTTCTTGGCTGGGAGTGCCTTCGATATTTTTAGATAGAATGTTTCTTTTTAAAAAAAAATTACTATTTTTTAAAATGCATCCTCTCACTCTATCTTTTCTGTGTGTCTCTGTGTGTGTCTGTGTGTGTGTGTCGTGTCTGTCTGTCTGTCTGTCTGTGTGTTTGTATGTATGTGTGTGCTTGTCATGACAAGTGTGTGGTAGTCAGAGGGCTACCAGCTTGCAGCAGTTGGTTCTTTTCTTCCACCATGTTGGTCCTAGGGATTGAACTTAGGTCATCAGACGTGGTGGCAAGTGTCTTTACCCATTGAGACATCTTGCAACCCCCACCTTCTTTGCTACTTATCCTAGACTGGCCTAGAACTCATTTATATAGACCTGTCTGGCTTCACACTGGAGACAGTCCTCTCACCTCTGACTCCAGAGCACTGGGATTGTGGGACCATGTTACCATGCCTGGCCTGTCTTATTAGCCTTCCGATCTAGTTGGATACAGTCTTCACTACTCCTAAGGTCTCCTGCACCTGGCTTGTCTTGGGTACTCTGACCACAGAGTTGGCAATCTCATTCTAAGTGAGGGGTCAAGGTGGTGTGAGCTGGGGGCTGTGGAAGGCAGTGTTAATGTTGACTGGAAATGCAGATCTAAGGGAGATATTGGGTTGAGAGGAGGTGGGGCTCAGAGGTGAGGGCTTTGGGAGAAGGCTGACAGGACTGGGTGTTGAAAGGGGACATGACGAACAGTCCTCACTTAGTGTCATGCAGTTGATTGCAATGCTAGCCAAAGACATGCCCGAGAGGAGCCGGAAAATGCAGTAGACAGTATAGTTGGGTGCATAGGCTGCACAGGTTCCTGACACAGCTGTTTGCAGGTAGTTCAAGATCAGCACCTTCCGACGGCCCAGCCTGTGGGGGAAGGAAGACCTGTGTCAGGGGCCAGACTGAGCTACACAGGAGAGGAGTAGCTGCCTAGGGTGATGCCCCAGGCTGCAGTCTTCTGAGAACCGAAGAAGAATCCTGAGTCTTGTACTTAAGCCAGCCACCCTTGCCTTAAAACCAGCCAGGGGCCCCCAATCCCAGTTTAGCCCAGCTCTTTGGCTTACCCAGGACTGACCTGTCCGCCAGGTAGCCAAACATCATGGCTCCCAGTAACACTCCCACCATGAACAGGGACTGGGCCAGCTGGCGGAAGGCCCGATGAGAGCACACAAGATTCCACTGTGGGGAGAGGTAAGCCAGGGTTGAACAGAGAAGAGCACGATGCAGGGAAGCCCCTCAACCTCCTCTAGGAAGGTCTCCAGGGTCCATGTCACCCTCTTTCAGTAATGATTCTCTTTGCTGTTTGTCTCACAGTTCCTGAGAGGTAAGACCACTTACAGCACTCATCACCTTCCGCATCCACCCTTTCTACAAATACCATTCTCTTGAATGTTTTAATTTCATCTTCTGATCTTGGCCCCTGAGAAACTTTGACTCGTGTGTGTGTATGTATGTGTGTCTGCCCATTTGTCTGTGTAGGAGGTGAAGTAGTGTCACATGGAGAGAAAGCCCCAAAATTCTTACCTCAGTCACGATGGTTGAAGGGAAGGTGCTGTTGTCATAGACCCAGCCATCAAGGCAGGGCTCTGTGACTCCAGTGCCATTGGCCTCTGTGCCATTATGCGGGGAAGGAAAGCGGAGGCAAGATTCGGGTCGTCCTTGCTTGTCCAGGGGCAGCCAGGCCTCCAGACCTCCATCTTTGCTGAGGTTGGCATTAGCAGGTGGGCGGCAGTGGTGAGCGGGGATAGCAGCAGTGAAGTTCTGCAGGGTGTTGTGGGAAGCCATCAGCAGTAGGGGAGCAACCACCATGGTGACCTGGATCAGCTGGAAGCGTCCGACGCCCCCCACCTGTTTCAGGAGGTCATTGAAGGCCATGGGGCTGGGCCAGGCTGAGTGGTCAATGACTGAGGACCTCCAGTCCTAGGACCTCTGTCTGTCTGTCGGCTGCCCTTTGCCTGAGGAGTAGGGCTGCCACTGCCTCTGCAGCTGAGTGACTCCTGGAGTTGGAGCTGAGCCGGTTCTGTGGCGAGACAGCGGGCTGGTGGGCTGCCCCTCCTTTCTCTCTCCCCTGGTTCTGGCCCTCCCTTGCCCTCGCCTCTTTTCTTCACTTCGGGGGTCTGGACAGCTCAGCTTTCAGGGTCTGCTGGAGCCCTGACTCTTACGCAGGCAGTTTTTAATCTTTGTCCTGATGACAATGAGTTAAAGTGTGACTTGGTGTTAGAAGGATTAACCCTGTGAGTATTCCTTGTGTCAGTGGAATTTCTCCAATTGGGAATGAAGGGCAAGGGAGGAGGATGGATGAGAGTGAGCAGATTCACCAAGGGAGGCCATTTGGGCAGCAGATGCAGAAGGGGAAAGGTGGCACCTCCTGACTTCTTTCTATTGAGCAGTCTGTGCTCTGGGAAATGTGGTGGCCTTCTGAAGGGTTTCTGTGGATACCATAGTCTGTCTTCTGGAATAACACCAGAGAAAACATAGCAAGTCCTGTTGAACCTGAATGTCATATTGATGGTTAATTTTTTAAAAAAAGTGTAGCCCTAATATTGAACAGGCCATGTTTATATTCAAAATTATACACTGATTTGAAACTGATCCGACTGGGAGTAGTGAACTCTTATTTGCTACGCACCACCCCATCGGGCGGGGGTCCCTGGAATGAGGGTCCTGGAAGCGAGGTGGGTAAGGATTCAGCGGTGACAACAGAAACAAACACAGAGGCAGTTTGATCTGAGTGTATCCTGCAGCTCTCAAGCAGGGGATTTTATACATTAAAAACCCAAACATTACATCTCTTAGAAACTGTATCCAGTGAAACAATCACAAATACCAACAAAAATCATTTGGCACAGTAAAACACAAAAAAATCATCCAAGCATTACAACTCTGGAGCTATGTATTCAGTAGATTACAAACAGAACAGGTAACATCATTATTAATATAAATAATCAAAATACAATAATTCTAAAAGGGTGTATTCAGTGGGGCAGTCATCCAAGGCTAGTGACATATTTCCAAGAGCAGGTTAATAAATTTTTATTGTCAGTGCTCTTAACCATTGAGCTCCAGCCCCATATGGTCAATTATTATTTAACATCTAATGCCTGATTTTTTAATAGATCTTCAATGCATAAATTTAAACTATTTTAATTCTTTCTAATTACGGCTTTCTTTACCATATACCAAAACTCACCTTTGATGGCACATGTGTAGCCATATGAAATGTTATTGTTGGGAAAGTTATTATCTATCATAATAGTTTTGTAAATGACTTAAAAAGAAAAGTGTTGGTTTCCCCGGGATAAGTTCATAGTGACCCCATCTTAAGGGATGGTTTCTTACCCATTATTCTTGCTTAAGATCTTAGCCTAGGCTACCAGGAACATGTAAATAAGAAAAGGAATAAGAGTGAGTTCCAGGACAGTCAGGGCTGCACAGAGAAACCCTGTCTCGAAAAACCACAAAAAAAAAAAACCCACCAAAAAAACAAAAAACAAAAAACAAAAAACAAAACAAACAAAACAAAAAAACAAAAAGAAAAAAGAAAAAGAAAAGAAAAGAAAAGGAATAAGAGAAAACAAAACAGATAGATTGCCATGAGAACTATGGCTCAATAATTTTTCTCCAGCAAAGAGTTCCACAACTGGTTCCAGAAGGCCTCCCCCTTTTGAGGTCAATCGCCTCAGTCTGTGGAACTTGTCACACAGATCCTACTGGAGGTCGTGTGGCACTTATTTGCTAAATTGAGCAATCCTGATCTTTGCTCTTCTGAGGACAGACAGCTCACATCTTGTAGGAACATGGCTTTATACAACAGGAACACGGGGACCATGCCTTCAAGAAAATTCAGACATAATGTGGACCCTTCTTCTGGAGTCTCAGTTTTCACCTTCTTGATTATTATTTTTTATTTGTTTTTGAAGACTCTCACATAGCTCAGGGTAGCCTTTAGGTTAATACATAGCTAAGGCTGGTCTTTAATGGCTCCTCCTGGCTCTACCTTCCTGATGCTAGGATTACAAATGTAAACCACCTTACTGTTTATCTTAAATTATCTATCTATCTATCTATCTATCTATCTATCTATCTATCTATCTATCTATCTATCTATCTATCTATCTTTGTATGTGTGTGTGTTTGTGTGCCATAACTTGTGCATGGAGGTCTGAGGATTCTTGTAGAAGCAGATTCTCTCTTTTTACCATATGGGCTTTGGGAATTGAACTCATGTCATCAGGCTTGGCAGCAAGCCCTTATCTGCCATCTCATTAGCCCCTGTTTCCTTCTTTAATTGTCTTGGTTTAGTTTTTCCCCTTGTGTTTTTATTTCTAAAACTTATTTTACTTATTTCATATGAATTAGTGTTTTATGAATTTATGAATTATTTATGAATACTGTTCACCATATGTATGCTTGGTACCAATCTGGTGTCAGATTCCATGGAACTGGCATTACAGACAGCTGTGAGCCACTATGTAGGTACTGGGAATTGAACTGGGATCCTATACAAGAGTAGCAAGTGCTCTTAACCACTGAGCCGCCTCTCTATTATTTTAAAAACAGGGTTTCTTTGTGTAGTCTTGGCTGTCTTGGAACTCTCTCTGTAAACCAGGCTGGCCTTGAACTCAGAGATCCACCTGCCTCTGCCTCTAGAGTGCTGTGGTTAAAGGTATGAGCCACCACTGCCCAGCTAATTTTTATTTTTCTTGAATGAGCATGAACCTATCTTATTTTTAGCCTCAAATTTAGGACCTGACTTGAATTCCTCCAACAGTTTTTGGATTGTGAGCCCTGGTTACTCACAATCAGAGGCAGTGTTGAACACTAATTGGATGTTTCTGTTGGATCCAATTGGTTGGATCACAGACTAAGGAGGTTGAGGGCAGGCTGCTACTCTGTGGCTTTGATTTGTAAGGTGCATCTGGTGTAAAACACTGAACCTTGGAGTTGGTCCTCTTTCCATATTCTCATACTTGTGTGACAGGAGCAAGTTATTAAACTCCTGTCTACCTCTTTCAAGCTCAGGATGATTTTCATGTCCTCTTAATTTTGTTCTTGGAGGGCTAAGTGAGCCAACACAGGTAAAGAGTTTAAGGAAGCCTTTGTCCAACTATGCAAGTTTGTGCCTGTAGTCCCAGCTCCTGGGGAGCCTGAGGCAGAAGGATTGAGCCCAGGAGTTCAAAGCCAGTATGGGCAGGAGGATCAATACTCCAAGCTTAGTTTTGGCTACAGAGTGAGTTTGATGGCACCCTGGACTTGATGATACTCTGGGTTAAAGAATCTCTTACAAGGAAAGAAAAGCTATATACTATGCTTATGCAGACTGCAGTTTTATGCATTAAACTGGGATGGTGTTTTTTGTCCCCTTAGATCCTCAGACACATTGAGGTGTTAGACTAGAATCTTAATTTCAAAGTGAGCTTCCTCCTCTTTTTCTTCCAACAGGGTCTCATTATACATCCTAGGCTGGCTTCAAACTCCTGACTCTCGGATCTCAGCCTCCCATATGCTGGTATTATAGGCCTGGAGCTACTACTACATGTGGCCAAAGAGCTGAACTCTTTGTGGCTTTAGGGGTGTTTGCTGCCAAACTAAATGGGTTTTGGAGGTAAGCTAACTTTGTATGTAGAGAAGAGACCCAGAGGAGGCTGTAATCCATCCCAGCCTCCCCCTCCCAGCATGTGTTGATTCTAGCTTGGGCTCCATGGGTGTCCAGATGCCTGATACATTCCCCAGGCCAAGGTATATAAGAACCTGTGGCCTGGGGAGGCGAGGACAGCTGGACAAACAGCTTAGAGGTTGTGGGGTCAGTTCCCTGCCAAGACTTAGTGCTCTTCTAGAGGAGTAGGTGGAGTGCTGAGGGTAGTGGGGCTCTCCTGCAAGCACCCTCCCTCTTGAAGTTTGTGCCTAATCCTGCTCTGGGTAAGAGTGCCTTCTTCAGTTCCTGTTTTTGTCAGGGTTACTATTGCTGTGATTGACACCATGACCAAAGCAACTTGGGGAGGAAAGGGTTTATTTGCTTACACTTCCAAATCCTAGTCCATTACTTAAGGAAATCAGGACAGAAATGCAAACAGGGCAGGGACCTGGAGATAGGGTTGATGCAGAGGCCATGGAGGAGTGAGGAGCTTACAGGTCTACTCCTCATGATGTGCTCATCCTGCATTCTTACAGCACCAAAATCCGACGGTTCAGAGTGTAGCATCACCCACAGTGGGCTGGGCCCTCACTCATCAATCACTAATTAGGAAAATGCCATCCAAGCTGGTGTACAGCCTGATCTTATGGAGGCATTTTCTTAATTGAGGTTCCCTCCTCTTTAATGACCATAGCTTGTGCTAAGTTGATAGAAAGCTAGCCAGCACAGCTCCTGACCAGTCCCACGTCTGGCTGAGTCTATAAAAGACTCCAGTGGAGACTCCTTGAACTGAACTGTGGCAAGATCCCAAGATTTTCAGATCCAGGGACTGGCCCTTGATGATCTTGTGGTTCATTAAAAATTCAAGAATGGAACTCCTCTGTGCTAAATGGATCACTGGCTTAAACTCTGGTTGTTCTCAGTGGGAGGGTGTCAGCTCTGGAAGCCCCTCCTGCCCCCTGCAGAACCACTTATCACTGTGACTGAGAGCTGTCACTCAGCTGAAAATATCTCCTGACATAGATGAGACTGAGGCTCAGACACGATGATCTGGTGTCTGATGATCACACAGCAAGCCTCAAACTCAGCTCTTTTGACCCTTTCGTTCTCCCTACTGTGTGAATTGCTGTCACATAGGCCAGTTTTTCTGGGATAAGTGCTGACTTCATATAACTACAGTGTGGGACTACATGTGATTTTTATTACTTTGTGACACCTTTCAAATAAATAATTTACAGATCAAAGGAGACACTTTGGCTCAAATTATGTTCTGGAAGCATGGGGTTAAAATGACCCGGAGAGTTCAGAAGACTCCAGCTGCCTGCCATCATCCAAGCCGGAAATTTCAGAGCCAAAGTGAACCTTGTGCCTTGTTCTTGGCTACCCCAGCCAGCAGGTAATAGAAGCCCTTCCAAAACTGCTGTTTAAAAGCTAGATTTGAACTAGGGATGTAGCTCATTGATAGAGTGCCTCCCTAGCATGCAGGAAGTCCTGAATTTGATTCCCAGAACCACATAACATGAGGCATTGTGGCACATAAGCAATCCTAGCACTCAAAATCAGAAGTTTAAGGTCATCCTCAGCTGACTAGTCAGTGAGCTGGAGGCCAAACCGGGCTACATGAGACCCTGTCTCAACAAAACAGCAAACCTCATGAGCTAGATATGAGATCATTTACCTGTGAGGTAACCCAGAAGATGCTCTGATTTGGGTGGCAATTCACTGAGGCACTTGTCCCTGCTCAGGGACAGACAGAGGGAATAGAGGAGGCAGGAGGAACAGTACCAATGGTGAAGAAGAGGAATAGGGATCTGTGTTTCACCCTGAATCCTGACAGCAACAATGGGAAGAGCTTCCTGGGCATCTTTCTTTCCCTCACTGTGTGTCAGCAATGAACATCCTGGAGTGGTGCAGGAAGTGTCATGGCTAGGCCATTTCAGGAGCCATCTTGAATTCTGGAGTGATAATAGATGGGCAGAAGGTAGAGGCCAATGATTCACGCTGAGCCCAGTTCTTTGTCCGGTGGAGATCAAGTGAAGCCAAGGAGAGGCATTGCTGGCCCTAATCTCAGGCTCTACGGTTGAAACCCCACCAGTAGATGTCAAGTTCTAAAATGAAACCTGATAACCTCACTGTAAAAGTCAGGTCTCCAAGGTCAGTGTGGCTGATCCTGGCTGGGTACCAGCCCCAAACTGTTTTAAGGTTGGCAAGGAAGACTCCTGCATCCAAACCAAGTGTAAATGGACTTTTCCATGAGGTTGGGTGACAGGTCAGTGTGAGTGGGGGTTGGGGTGGGTAGCAGCAGGATCCTTCTGCCCTCTCACTCCCTCTCCTCCTGGCTCTTGCTCCTTCTCTCAAACTTACCCCCACACTGCCTATTTTCTTGACTCTCCTATCCAATAAAGTACTTTTCATTCAAATCCTTGTCTTGGGATCCACTTCTGGGGAAATCTATGCCAAGATGCAACTGTAACCACAATTTATTGTTTAATCTGTAAGCCACCAAATACAGGTTTTGGAGTCTCAGAACTGTCCTTTTGGAGGGAGTTATACAAGTTGAGACCCCAAGATAAGTTGTGGGTGAGCCAAATGCATTGAGAGCCCAACAGGGGAAAATTCTAGTGCTGAATGAAAAGCAGGGACAGTATATGAGCTGAAAGAAGCTGTGTCGAGGCTGGATTTCAGCATGTAAAACCGGAGTGTTAAAACTGAAATGGCTGAGGCAGGTTGGGGCCTGATTCTGGTGTGCCTTGTAAGAGGGTTGAAGTTTTATCCCCATGAGAAATCACTGAAAGATGGAAGCAGGGTACAGTAAAATCCTTTTATGTTTATTAAGCACCCTCTCAAATCTCTAAATACATACTTGAGAGCAGTCATTAGCTCCGTGGTTGATAATGGGAAGCAATAGAGTAGGTTGGCATGTCCTATATAGTGGCAATAGCCTCTGTTGAGTGCTTGGATGGAACTGATCCAAGCTGAGTGTCCTGGCTCTTTTTTTTTTTGTCACATACCACGAGTTAGGAGGAGGGAATCCTAATTGAGAAATCCCTCCATAAGACTGGCATGTAGACAAACCTGTGGGGTATTGGCATGATTAATGATTGACGTGGCAGGGCCTGGCCCACTATGGCTGATGCCACCCCTGGGCTGGTGGTGCCAAGAGGAGCAGTCAGTAAACTGTGTTCCTTCATGACCTCTACTTCAGTTCCTGCCCTGATTTGAGGAGGTGGAACCTGAGCATTGTAAGATGAAATAAACCCTTTTCTCCCAGAGAGGCTTTTAATCATGGTGTTTTACCATAGCAATAGAAACCCTAATATGTAGGGTTCTGGAAGTATTTGATTAGCAGGCCTCGGGAATATAAACCCTTGGAGAGGGCTCAAGTGCTACCCGTGATGATGTTCTGCAGTGGCTCTGAGGCAACAATGCCTAGTGAGCATGGAACAAAACCTCCAACTGAGAGCCCAGATTAAACTTTCATTTTAAGTTGTTTACCTCAGGTACTTTGTCATGGTGATAGAAAGCTAACACAGCTCTGTTCTCAGGAAATGGATTAGTGCCTGATGAAATAGCTGGACAGAACCAGCTTTGTAGAGACACACTATGAAGGTTCTCACCAGTCACTGAATGCCCGATCCCTTGACCCAGGTTGGACTTCCGAGCCTCTACAACTATGAGCAACACAGTTCTGTTATTCAGACAATCCAGCTTGTGGTAGTTTGTTATACCTGCAGACTAGGACACATGTATGCATTCATAGCAGGCCAGCTTGCATGCAGTTTAGTTCCCATGTCTTTATGTTCATATGGTACAGATGGACAAGTGTGTGTGCGTGGTATGTGTGTGTGCTCACATGTCCACATCATGGCCAGCCCTCTTTCCCACGAAGCATGGCCTGAGTTCTTCATTGTGGTTTATTGAAATTTCTCACCAAGGAGGAGTTTGGGGAAGGTAAGAGGAAACCATTAGAACTGCCAGGGAATCTCAAAGGGAAATGGAGGTGGGACAATGGAGGAAATGGCCAATACAAAGAGGGTAGAGAGAAGAATGGCAGGGCCTGGGTTGCAGGGAGGATGAGTGCAGGGGTGAATATGGCTAGGGCTGTGTTGTGAGCTATGGTGGAGGTGGTGAAGGTAACACTTTTGCTGAACTCTCAGAAGTCTTTGTTCCAAGAGCATGGACTCAGCTGGGGCTCCACCCAACCCCTAAGGTGCCCGAGTAGCCTTGGAAGGGCCCTGCTTGGGATCAGTCTCTGGAAGGCAGGAAAGAGGATTCTGTTGTTCTTAGCTACGGTCCTATCCACCAGTCTTCAGCGGGATTGTCTGGGATGCCTTTTCTGCTTCTGGCTCCTGCTTTGTTTTCTTGGTTTGCTGGCACCTAGGGACAAAGAGTTTAGTAAAAAACTAGAGCTCTGGCCTGTTTGCTTAAAGGGGAGACATGCGTGCCAGAGGCAAAGAGCTCACCAGTCTTGTATGTCCTCGATAGTCTCTGGTAAGGGCCGATTGAGGGTCTCAAGCAGAAAGAAGGCAGCACTGCCTCCCAGTAGACTCATGGTCCCAAAGATGACATTAGGGATGACGGGCTGCAGTTCTCCCGTGATTTTCACCAGTGGGGCCATCATACTTCCCACTCGAGTCCATAAGTTACTCACACCCATACCTGTTTGCCTGGGAGGGTTAAGAGATGGGATTGGCAGCCTGTGCCGAAGGCTTTTAAAGGACAGTCTTGGGACCCCTGCATAGAGGGCAGGAGGAGGATGCAGTTCCATGTGTTAGCCCCTGACCCAGGTGCATCACCTACCTGAGGACTGTAGGGTAGAGCTCACTTGTGTAGAGGAAGAGGCAGCTGAAGGAGCCAGACAGGCATCCCTTCCCAAATACAGCCAGTGCTGTTCTCAAGAGCTGCATTTCTGCATGGGAAGGGGGTTAGGGTATGGGCCTTGGTGTTCATAAGCACCTGATGTCCTCACTCCTTAGCAGAGTTTGCCTTGGTACTTCAGTTGCCCAGAAGCCCACATGAAAAGAAAAAAGGTAAGAATCCATCTGCTACTCCTAGTGCTTTGTTATGTAGGTCAATTGAGTTGCTTCCTACAAGAATAACCCGAGTCCTACAGAAAGTAGGGATATCTGTTCAAGGCCAACACAGTGAATTGGAGGAGGGGCCACAAAGCTGGAGTTCTCTTTCCAGCTGGTGGCAGCCTCTTCCAGGGGGTCTTAGGGTAACCTCTCACCTGAAGACACAAAGATGAGGGCCAAGATGGCCACTCCTGCCAGGAGCAGGAGGAAGCCCTGAGTGATGCGCCGGCCCAGATAACTTATGGAGAGGATTGTGATGAACTTGGCGGGAATGTCAACCCCACCAAAGATCATCTGGAGTATGTAGATGTTGACTCCAAATTCTTCTACTCCCATAGCCAAACTGTAGTAGGCAAAACCAGTAGCAAACCTAAGAGAGAGAGAGAGGCATTGGTCAGCACCTCCAGCTAAGCTGCGGTCTCTTCTCATAGCCTATGGATTACCAGGATGAAAAATAGTTTTGTTTATTGTGGTATCTATAACTGATTCATACATACTGCTTGAGTACAGTTGTGAGATTGTGTCTGAGCTAAAGTGCTGGGATTGATTGGTCATGTCTGGCATTGTCTAGGGTATTCATGGCGAAGTTACCCAAGATTAGGTTCATAGAGTAACAGGACTGGAGATATTTTCAGAAACTAGAGGAGGCAGGAAGTGATCTGTTTTTGTTCAGTAGAAGTAGAACATCCAGAGGCAAAGGTGAAAGTCAAGCTGTAAACCGTGATCAGGTAACTCCCCTTTCTTCTCTCAGAATTATGGTAAAGTGTAGGACAAATTTAATCCTGGGGAAGACTAGGATGGAAAATGGTTTCACAACCAGGTCACAAAAAGAATTTGGGGAAGATGTAGAATCAGTCAGAAGAGGAAACTTGGGAGACACATAATTGCTTCTTGTAAGTCAGCAGTCTGCAGGGTCATCTCTGCTCTGTGTGGTTCTAGATAGGCTAGAAAGCTTTAGTGACAGAGAGGCTGACTGTGGGGAAAGTTTTGACCCCAGAATGTGCACTGAAGGATCTAGAGCACATGTCCTGTGTGGCATAGTGCTACCTCAGAGGGAGGCAGACTCTCTCAGCTGAATGTGGGGCTTCTGGGATGGAAGTTGGCCTTAGCAGCCCTAGGAGACATTCTCTTGATTTCTTTTGCAGGTACCGTAGGCTTTGCCCTGATGGATACCTCCTTGTTCATCAGCCCTGTGCAGGGCATGATAGGAAGAGGTGGCAGGTTACCAGGCCAGAGAGAGACAGAAGGTCACACGGCGCAGGATGGATACTCGGAACAAGTCAGATAAGCCATATTTGACCTTGGCTGAGGTGATGTCCTTCTGCAAGTTGAACTTCAGCTCCTTTGGACATAGGAGAAGGATGGGTGCTATTAGTGGGCCTTGCTGGTGGAAGGAAAGGAGAGTCAGGTCTAGTTCTTCTAGAAGATTCATTGGGGGAGCAGATGGGATATAGCTCTAAGCCAAGGAAACAGGCAAGAGAGGCAGATACATGGTTCTGCCTCAGCTACACCCCCTCCCCACCTACCTCCACAGTGAGCTTTTTCCCTTCCTCCTTCTTGCCGTTGAAGGTAGCCACACGTTGGAGTGTCTTCAGGGCCTTTGAGAATTTTCCAGACAGAACCAGCCAGCGTATGGACTCTGGTACCCACCTGGGGGCCAGAGTCAAAACAGAGTGGCTCCTGTTCCAGAGTCCCTTCTGCATCTGGGGTCATGAGGCTGCAAGAACCTCAGGTGGCTAAAGCACTTTCTGTGGAGCTTCACATTGGCCCATCTTTGTCCCTGGGCTTCCTCTCCTTAGGACAAAATGTAGTACACTTTCCCCTTACTTGTAAAAAGCCTTCCTCTGCCTTCAACCAAGGTTTCTTGATGTTGGATGTGTATGTCTTTGGTCTGGATTCTTTCAGGGCCTTTGGAGGATGGACCTGGCCTCAGACCCGTGCTCCCAGCTTCCTGAGTCTGTTTCTCATGCACTTCCAGCTTCTGTTTCTGCCTTGACAGTCCTATGAGCCTGCTCTCACCAAGATTGTGAAGGAATTCCTCTCATGTTTCATGGCTGAGCCCAGGATCCTAGCCTTGTCTCCTTGAGAATGACAGTTAGACATAAGGGCTCCCAGCTAACAAATCTTTCTATAGGCCAATCCCATAATACTTAGGGTAATTGGCAGTGTCATCTTCATCTTACATAGAAAACTCTTGGTCCTCAGAGTGGTTGAGACCTGCCCCAAGTCACAGGGTAAAGGGCACTGAGCTCTCAACTGTACTCTGCTGACTACCTGTCGATTCTGTCTCCTGACTCTGTCTGCTCCCACACCAGGTTGTGTACATGTTTCTGTCCCCCACTCCAGTCCCATCTTCCCTCTGACTTTCAGAGTGCCATTCGTCTCTGACAGTTCTATGCTTATTTCATAGGTAAAGTTCCATCTCAAGTCTGTACTTTTCTATGTCACCTTCCCTGAGTTGAAGTTTTCTCATCTTTGAATAGGGACAATAATACTCCCATTAAACAGAGATACCAGAAAGATCAGAGATAAGATTAATTACTGTCCAGAATGGAGTCTTATGTATACTTTAGAAATAGTTACTCCAAAGTTTCACAGCTTTTCCTTGGAATGCTTGTGGCTTCTGGAACTTCAGTAGTAAGATAGACTGGCTAATTTTCTATTTTTTCTGTATGGCTTGGGGTTGAGCAGGTTAATAAGGAGTTCTCTGCCTCCTCTGGATCTCCCACCAAACCACCTCAATTTTCACAGATTTTCAAGTTGAGACTCTACTTTGGGTATTCTTTTGTACTTTAAATCTGAAAACGTCCCAGTTCTGTAGATACTTCTTCTCAAATGCCTTTTACATTTCTTCCTCGGAATCCTCTACACAGCCCCGCCCCCCCTGTCCTTAGCTTCACCATGTGGGTCCGTATGTTTGGACCATATTTTTCCTTCACAAATAGAACTTAGGCCAGGCCTGTCATACCCATAGACACCTTCTATGCTTTTACATCCTCCTCCATGTGAAGTTGAGGCTTCCCTGGCTTTGTGTGCTCATTCTGGACCAGTCCCCTCCCATCCATCTCAACTCATGCCCCTTCTTTAGCTGCAGGAAGCCCCCCAGTGCTCCCCGCACTTGTTCTCCTGTGCAGTGTGCTTCAGCAATGTAACCCTGCAACCCTGGAGGGCCTTCCTTGACTCTAGCACATGGGAGCTGGGAATAGATGCGGTTGGATACCCAGGTTAGGCATGGAACCCTTATTTGTCCCAGATGGAATTGGGGATAGAGGGGAGCATCAGAGGGCCACATACCAGGACAACAAGGAGAAGATGAAGAAGGCAGCAGACACGGATAACTGTAGCCAGCGCCACTGAGGAATGGCATAGGCCAGGCTAGGCAGAATGAATTGACCAATGGTGTAGCAGTACCCAATAGTTGTTGATGAGATGGCCCGCATGGAGGTGGGTACCCATTCTACATCTGTGGGAGGAGCCCAAGGACCAAATTAGGGTCTTGTCAGGTCTCAGCACCTCTCTGTGAAGTGGTATCAGCTTCTCCCTCCCAGTAGCTACCTGACCTCATCTGCTCCCAAGTGTTGAATTATCACCATTTTGTAGATATTGCACTTGAAACCCAAGGACACAGGACTCAAACCTGGGCCTCTCTCCTCCCTAGTTCATTTTTAATGTATTTTTACTGGAAAGTGCCTTCCCTTGCTTTGTGCCTCATCTGTCACTCACTTCTGTGTATGTGCTGCATAGGCTCAGATGCCTAGTAAAGTACCCAGACCCAAGGCAAGTCCTATAGCTTCATAGCTGCTGACACTATTTTGTGGCTGTTGTTAAATTCAGAAGGATCTTGAGAAACCAAAGGTAGGGTCTCTGGGTTGAATCAAACCTACTCTCTCAGCTTTTGGCTGGTGCTCCCCAAACCCTTGCTCCTCAGTCTCCCACTGTGGCTCACTCAAGATAACGGTGCTCAGAGAAATGCCCGAGATGCTGCAGCCACACAGGAATCGGAAGATCATATAGACAGTGAGGCTGGGGCTGAAGGCAGCACTGGAGCCACTGGCTGCCAGCAAGAGATAGCTCCAGGTCAGGATGGGCTTGCGGCCAAACCTGCAGCTCAGAAGAGAAGAAGGGCCAGGTTAACCCTGTGTATCTGCCAGATTGAGTGACTTTGCAGGCTTTGGGGCAAAGGGCTGAAGACAGCCCCCAATCCTTCCTCAAGGACCAGGTGGAGCATATTACTCCTTTACTAGAGCCTTGCTGGTAATTGCTGTTATTCAACAAGTTTGCAGAAGGAGCATTGGGTTAATGAGTTATTTCTTCCATTTCAGCTTAGCTGACTGAGCAGAGGTCAAAAGACCACATATCTCTAAGCCATCCATCTACCCTAGGTTTGTACTATGCAGCCACAATACTGTGTTTAAAAACTGGGTGGAGAGGCCAGATGATTCAAATGAGGACTTTGGGACAAAGAGAAGGCTATGACCTGGCAAGGGAATCGTATCTGCTGATCCTTCCCATCTCCGCAAGCTTTTGCTTCTTTGGGGGTACATGTGTAGAGCAGAGTTGAGAGGGGATGTACATGGGTTGTGCTTCCAAGCCTTACCTGTCTGACAGTTCTCCAAACACAGGTCCTCCAATCAGTATGCCTGCCATGAAGATTGACTGTGCCATCTCCTTCAGTTTGTTGGAGCCGCATACCAAGTCCCACTGCACAAAAGCAAGTCAGGGTCAGCTCGGTTCAATTGAGTTCAGTCTTTCCAGCCATGCTCGACCTGAACCCTTCCCCCACTCCCCACAACATGCATGAACACCTTGTCTTCCTTGAGCGTGGTCTTTAACCCTCAAGCACCAGTTCTTTCTGTTTATGGGGATTCCTTGGGTCCTTGACCTATGGTTGTGTGATGACAACATTAAGTGTGTGTAACCTGTTGTGGGGTTTACAAAGGCTGCTTAGCTGCTCTATCCATCTGTCCTTAGCCTCTTCCATGGAAGGTCCATCTATGTACTGCAGCACCTTTTGCCTCTTTGCCCCATATGCCCAAGGCCTAGTCCCTCCACCTGCATACTTGACCTCAACTCTCCTCATCTTAAGGTCCAATCTTCTGGTCCCTCCTTCCCTCCCTCCCTTTCTCCTCCTTGTGTCTCCATCAGTTTTCTGCATTAGTTTTTCTGTCTAAACTCTCTCAAATTCTCTTGCCACCACCCAACCTCCTCTTTACACAGTTCTCAGTTTTGCCCTGACCAATACACTGAAGCTGTGCTCACCACAGCTACCATAGCTTCTTTGTCATGCATGCCACAGACCTTATGCATCCTGACCTGCTTTTTCTTCCACCTCCCTCCTTTTTCTTCTTGCTTTTTGCCTCCCCATCCCTGGCTCCTTTTTTCTTGGCTAGCTTGTCTAGCTTCTCCAGGACTCCCTCTGGATCCTTCTCTCCATCTGCTTTCACTAGACAATGTCACCTATTTCTAAGGCTTAGATTACTCTTTATACTAAAGAGCCCAAATCAATTTCTACAGCACATCCTCTCTTCTGGCCTTTAGACCATCAGTCTGTGGTGTACTTGAAAACACTACCTGGATCACATCCCATAAACATCTCAGACTTAACAGGACGTGTTGTTTCACTCTTCGTAAGGTTCCAAACACACCAAATAGCAACCCTGTCTTTTAAAAATATTTATTTTTGCAATTTACATGACTTTGATTCCATGAAGTCACAATTATGTTACATATGTGGAGCCCACTGCCGTGTTTTTGATATATATGGAATGAATACCTTGTGCTAAAGAAAACTATCCATCCCTTTTCTTAACTCATATTTTTGTGCTGATAACATTTTAAGTTTCTTCTTTTAGTTTTTATATTCAATCCATTGTAACATCATTGTGCAATAGAACTCAAAGCTTATTCTGCTCATTCAGCTACAATGTGTAGGGCTGGAGAGATGGCTCAGGGTTTAAGAGCACTGACTTCTCTTCCAGAGGTCCTGAGTTCAATTCCCAGCAACCACATGGTGGCTCACAACCATCTGTAATGGAATCCGATGCCCTCTTCTGGTGTGTCTGAAGATAGTGACAGTGTACTCACATGCATAAAATAAGTAAACCTTTAAAAAAAAGTAAAAGAAAAAGAAAACAGCTACAAGGTGTATCCGTTGATAGTAGCTTCTCTGTGCCCATTCTACACCAATGTCTTCAGTCTCCAGCCTCTGACAGATATGGTTCTCTACTCTACTCAGAAGAATACCCTTTTTTAGATTCCACATAGGCATGTCATAACTATGCTGGTGTACCTCTTTTGACTCCTCCCCCTCTCTCCCATTCTATAGAGGACATGGTGTCTTTGTGCTCACAGATAAGCACTAGAGAAACCAGGAATGTTAAACACGCAGGGTTATCTCTTCAAAGGAAGACATATAGAACCTATTTTCCACCCAAAGGCTGAGAATGTATGTAGTTGATAACCTGGTGACGTGTGCTATCTCTAGGGCCAGGCCCTAGAGACACTTGGGCTTGTTTCACTCCTTCTCAGACCAGTGGTTCTCAACATGTGGGTCACGACCCCCTTTGTGGGTTAAAGGAGATCCTTTTACAGGGGTCATATAGCAGATACGCTGCATATCAGATATTTACATTACAATTCATAACAGTAGCAAAATTACAGTTATAAAGCAGCAACAAAATAATTTTATGGTGGGGGTCACCACAACACAAGGAACTGTATTAAAGGACGTCTGGGAACCACTTGAACCTTGTCTTGAGCATTGTTTCTCAATCTTTAGATCCCACTTTTATGGAAGAAATTACATGTATTAGGCAAAGAGTTTAGATGGAGTCATTACTTAATCTTTATTGTACATACAAGGTTGAATTAATTGTCACCAGAAAAAATTTCCAAAATTGTACTGTACTTAAATATGCCTAGAATAAACTGTCTGGGGTCAGACTCTAAAAATTTCAACCAACGCCTACCTACTACTGATTTGTGCTGAAGTGGATTTCCTTCTTGCCTAACACAGATCAAAACTCTGCTGGCCCTGTGTTTTCACAGATCCCAATTCCACCCCACAGTCATTTGATCCTTAAGCTTCTAGTATGTGTAATATATATTATATTATATTATATTATATTATATTATATTATATTATATATATATGAGACAGGGTCTCTTTACATAGCCCTGGCTGCACCTGCCTTTGCCTTCTGAATGCTGGGATTAAAGGTATGTGCCACCATATCAGTATATTTGTTTTTGAATCTGTATTTGTCTGTTTTTTAGATTTATTTATTTTATATGTACAAGTGTTTTATCTGCATATGTGAATACACACCATATGTGTGCCTGGTGCCTCCAGAGGTCAGAAGTGGATGTCAGATCCTCTGGAACCAGAGTACATGCTTGTGAACTGCCAGGAGGATGCCAGAAATAGAAACTAGGTCTCTTGCAGGGGCAACTAGTGCTCTTAACTGCTGAGCCTGTCCTCCAGCCCCTCTATTTCATCAGAATTGCCTTGATGTAGGCCTCATCCTCTTGCCCTTGAATAGTGACAGCTGATGTTTACTAAGGGATCACTGTTCCGGGCACTGTTCTGAAAGTAAACTTTTCTATACTTAATTTCTTCAACCCTCACAGCATTCATACTATGTTCCCACTTTACAGGGGAGAAAACAGTCTTAGAGCAGAGTACTGTGACAAGCTCACGACCAATCTTCCCTATTCTTTCCCTTAGGACATGACATGAATGGCTTTTAGGTTTCTACTGTGCTAAGAATATTTTCTGGTTTCCTCTGGTTGGCTAGGTAAAGACACTCTCTCCCCTGCTGAGAGGTGTCTAAGGCCTGCTATGCTTTGGCCTGGGAACCTGTCTGCTCTAATCTCCTGCTAATCCCAGCACACATTTTTCACTCCCGACATCCTGAATTACTTGGGTAATGAAGTGAGGAATGTTCTCCACAAATGCCTTCCAAGAGTGTTCTGGAAGTAAAGTGTGGGGAGAGACCAAAGGAGATTTTTTTTTTCTACCTGGAAAGTGAGGCAGGAGGGATGTGGATGAGGACTTCAGGTCTTCCAACTAGCTTCAGGTGAGCCAACAAGTCCAGTAATACCAGTAGACATTTTTAACGGGGAAGGGGGTCTACATGGTATGTTGTGAGGGCAAAGGGGGAAACAGAGTATATCAGGAAGTGACAGCATACAGGAGGGAGAGAAGCATGGTGGGGTGTCTAGAGAGGCTTCGGCTACTGTATGACATTCTGTCTTAAGCTTTTCAGGAAAAATTAAAGAGAAGACCTGCTGTTTAAATATTAAAAATAAAGTGAACTGCAATTATACTGTAAACTGCTTTCAGAGATTTCATGGGTGGCAAAACTCATCAGAAGCAAAAAATGTAGTTGCCACTGCCCTGCAGAGCAGCACAAACTGTGGGGTGCAGATCTACAGCCTACAGCCATTGTGAGTTGATTGGGTTCCCTCAAAGAATACACTGAAGCTCTAGCCTCCTAGAATGGAAATGAAGTTGTTTAGATGTAAGTAGCTGAGTTACAGTGAGGTCATTCATACTGGGCATGGTGGACCTTGTAGGAAGAGAAGGACAGGCAGGGCAGGATGGAGGCAGAGCTTAGAGTGATGGACACGCAAGCCAAGTAATGCTGAAGCTTGTCACTAGAAGAGATAAGGGAGGATTCTTTGTAGAGAACATACTGATGTTGTGGGCTTTGGAATTCTAGTCTCCAAATCTGCGAGATAATAAAATCTGTGTTGTTTTAAGCTACCTGATCTGGGGGATTTTTATGGAAATGAATAAACTGTGGTTCTGCTGTGTGTGAAACATCTACTGGCTTGGTAGGCAGTGATAAGAAAGGAATTGAGGATAGATGAGGGAAGCAGGTGTGGAGCAAACAGGATGGGTTTTTTTAAAGGCACCCCATGTTTCTGAGAGAGGAAGATTTTAGAGAGCATCCTGGATGCTTTCTGTGGGACTTCCTGTGCAAAGCCCCTGAGAGGGTCCTGCTATAGCCTGTAGCAGAAGGCTTGAATATTCAAGACACCAGGAATGGTTTCTGAGCTGCCTTTGACTGGGACTCCAAAGGGTGGGGCAGCCCTTGGATTTAACCATGTTTTACCCCGAGTCTATAAGAACAAATGATTCCTTTGCTGTTTTCCATGTGTTAGAATCCCCTTACTCAGGAATGTTGCCTGTCCTTTAATAATCTTTTCTGAGTGTCAGGGGCTTCTCTGGGTGGTCAATTCATGTGTGAGAGGAATGTCTCAGAAGTCTGACTCCTAGTGTAGCTAAAGTGCTCCTTGTCTCTTGCCATCAGGGTACATGCTATGAAGCATCTTAGCTGCTCATCTGCTTGTCTTCCTCTCCTATCTTCTGTAGCCTCTTGGAGACAGAAGACATCTCACTTTACTTTTTAATCCCTGGCAACTAGCAGAAGCGTTGGTTATAATACATGTTAGTATTTGTTTAATGAATAATGAATGAACAAATAAACTGGGCTTAGCTATTATACATATTTTTACTGATGAGACCCAGAGAGGGAAAGGTAACATGCTAATTGGAGGAAACCAGACATTAGCTTATTATTGCTTCTATTCTGCCCTGGGAGAGACCTAGGTTTGTAATTCCCATCAGCTCCTGTCTGTTCTACATATCTTCTTGCTCACTCCTCATAGCCTAGTCCTATATTAGATTTCTTTCCCCAGTCTTATAGTATAACTAAGGCCTAAGGAGCTGGTTCCAGAAGAAAAGGACAGAAACCTCAGCCTTGTCTTCCCATGTGGCCTAGTCTAGCAGGAAGATGTTAGGGAGAAAGACAAGGGCTACTCTGCTCAGGCGGCAGCTTTGCAAGCCATGGAGGAACAACATCACAAAGCTGGTGCTGCTAAGACCCCATTTTCACAAAGAACCTGTGGCTCCCATGAAAGATAGCTTGCTCAAGCATAGCTTGGTTCATTTCAAGGCAGTGACTCAAGCTCAGGTCTTCAAGATCTACTGATGTCCTCAACCAGGACCACAACTCCCAGATGCCAGAAAGAAGGCGTAAACATGGGAGTTGTTGTTCTGTGAGATAGCACAGCCAACTGTGACATTGTGTTAAAGGTCAGAGCTCGCTGGGCTGGCTGGTCAAGGTCCAAAGATACAGGTTTAGGAGTTAGTGGAGCAAGAAGAGTGGCCAGGAAGTCCTTCAGAAGTAAGCAGACTGGATGATAGTCACCACACGCCCTTCAGGAGGCAGCCTATAACCCAACAAATTGTGTTGCTTACGCGATGTGTATTTTGGGATAAATTGTGTGTGTGTGTGTGCTTATGTGTCTGTTTACAAATACACCAGTGCACACTTATATGGGTGTACATGTTTGTGTGTGTGTGCATGTGTGTGTGCAGATACATGTGAAAGCCAGAGGTATTTTCTCTGATTGCTCTCCATCAATTTTTTTTTTTGAGACAGGGCTTTTTATTGAATATGGAACTTGCTTCTCAGCTAAGTCAGCTGATACTTAAGTCTTAGGGAAGCCCCCTGTCTCTTCCTCCCCAGTGCTGGGATTTCAGACTAGAACTGCTATATCCAGCTTTTCTATGTTGGTGCTTAGGATGGCACTCAGGTCCTCATGCTTATGTGGCAAGCACTTCACTGAGTGAGCCGTACGTATCTCCAGCCCTGGAACAGATATTTAACTTCTATGTGGTCAGAGTCTTCAGCTGTATCTGTAGGTACCTGGTGCCTACTTCTTGGATCTGTGAATGATTTAAAGAATGAAGAACGGGCTGAAAAGATGGCTCACCAGTTAAGAGCACTGACTGCTGTTCCAGAGGTCCTGAGTTCAATTCCCAACAACCACAAGGTGTCTCATAACCATCTGCAGTGGGATCTGATGTCCTCTTCTGGTGTGTCTGAGAGAGCAACAGTGTACTCATATACATATATATATTTTTAAAAAGAATGAAGAACACCTAGCCCTAAATCTGGAAGACACTGTGCACTCAACTTGTTGTTGTTGTTAATTATTATTATTGTTTTTGTCATATGTCCAATGTCATGTGACATATGATGTAATAGATAGAATATGGTTCTGGAGTCAGGTTCTCCTGGCCCACCATCACAGCTGTGTAGGTTCCCATTTGGATCTGAGCCTGGCGCCATTTCCTATAGAATGGTAAGGATAATACCTGACTTGCTCACAGTG
Organism: Mus caroli; assembly: GCF_978045245.1. Classification (NCBI taxonomy): domain Eukaryota; kingdom Metazoa; phylum Chordata; class Mammalia; order Rodentia; family Muridae; genus Mus; species Mus caroli. The sequence goes on from NW_028227275.1 coordinate 53,060,205, forward strand.
AAATGCATAGAAAGCAAAGCAGTAGCTCTGGGGCCTGGATACAGTAGGTGTCCACCAAGTGAGCTCTTGAATTTTGGGAATTACAGGATTGTTCTAGGCAGCCTCCTGCACATTTTACATAGTGGCTGTCGCTGGGGTCAGGCCGGCCAGAATGTAGCCAGAGTGAAATCCCAAGTCCTTACTAGGGAGTTAGATCAGAGGCTGAGAAAGAGGTAGAAAAAGATGGTACATGAAGCAGGGTAGCAAGCAGCCAGTGGGGATGTGAAGCAGGACTGGGGCTGAACACAAGAGACAGATGGATAAATGTCCTGAATTTGAGTGTTTGGTGAGAAGGATGGGGGAGGTCAGAGGTGGTTGACCAGGGGCCCTGCAAGGGTTCTCCCTGGGGTAGAGATCATGGGCTTCTTATGGCTCTGGGAGCAGGACAGGAAGGTACAAGGACCACAGAGGAAGGCCAGGGGCTTAGAAGGGGGCACTCTGCTCATTTGAGGCAGGGCTTAGGCCCAGAGGGCTGTCAGCTGAGCTTCAGTGTATGTGAGTTGTACTCCAGGGAATCTAGGGCTCAGCATCCAGGCTCTCATGCCTTCAAGATATAAAAGAAAGGTCTTTGTTTCCCCCTGATGTCCTAGTTAAAGCTCCTGAGAAGTCCTGATCGCCTCTCTCACATGGGAGGCAGAACTCCATTCTACCCTCCCCTAAGCACACAGAAACTATTTGTCATAGCTGAATGAACAGAAGATCAGAGTGCCCTGAGTCTATTCTTCTAGTTGGGTTTGTCCGTTAATGTTCCAGTGGGTGTGGAGAACACAGACCCTTCTTATAGGCTTGCCATGGCAGCGTCCTCAGGGAATTATAGCTTAATGCAGAGCTAAATGAGGTCTGACATGGAGAAGGGTGCAGCCCCCCTGAAAATTTGCCTATCCCTTGCATTGTGCAGATTTATATTATCTCAAGGAATGGAACGGTGACTGGAAATTCAGCTGGCACAGGCGTGAACTGAAGCCTGACTGGGTATGAGGCCCCCTAACCTCTGCTCTTGGCATGCCTCCCAGGAGCCCACCTGAGGAGTGACCTGGAAAGGAAGTTGTTTCCCAGTGGTCAGCAGTGTCTCTGTAGATGCAGCTGGAGCTTATCCAGCTTATTTAGCATTGTTTAAGCACTTACTGAATACCTAGTCCTGTGATGGCAAAGAGATACTGTCCCTGTCCTGGAGGATTTACTATAGGGTGAGTTTGAACATCTGTGGACAAGTCAGACCACCCAGTTCCCTCAGTGGGGTGCAGGGTGGACAGTGAACCTCATGGGTTACGGATGGATCCTGGTAGTGTTAGGAAGCATGGCCTCTGGAGTCCTACTTTAGAGACTTGAATTCTCTGCTTAACCCTGTGTAAATGTGGCCCCTTGGCTAGTGATCTGTCTTTCTGTTTCCTCATCTATGCAAACAGGATAATCAAGGTGGAAGTCGGAGGGCTGTGAGGATTTAAATGAATTCATGTGTGCACCTATTCCAATCTGGTATCTAGGAACTCACACACCATGTTTCTGCTGAGACCTCATTTTTCCTTGTAAGCCTGACTTTTTCTTTCTTCAGTTCTTCCTTCTCCACTTTCTCCCCACTCCCAGGACAGGATTTTCCTGTATACTCCAGGGTGGCCTGGAAGTATTTAGCCTCGGCTGCCTCAGTCTCCTGCCTGAGGCACCATGCCCACCTTTCCTTTAGGCTGTTTATTCCTTGGGTTCTATGTTTCTTGAAGTGATGGGTGGTGCCCTTTATTATTTTTCATGGCATAGCAAGTCATGCATCCATTGGGAAACTTATGGACATGCCTTCGTTTTCTATCTCTTTTTACCACCCACATCTGGTTAGCCACCAGGTCCCACAGATTCCAACTCCCTATTCTCTGTTGTCAAAACCCACTATTCCATCTACCTGCTACCTCCATCCTGGAGCTACTCTACTGCTAGACTAAAACTTTCTACAGGCCAGTCTCTGTCCCACAAAGTGAGGCTCTTCAGAAGGTCACCTGAACCTGCCACACTCTTTCTTAAAGATTACTATATCCATGCCTCCTCGTCCCCTGCTAGAGAGGCCACATTTTTGCCTTAAAAATCACACCAGGCCCTCTTGTTGCCCTCTCCTGCCTCCATGTCTCTATTATTCAGTCTTTATGTGCTGGTGACTTTGCATTTAACATTCTAAGCTTCATATTCGGGGTGCACTGCCCACTCAGACTCACTTCCTACCTCTCCCTTCTCTTTTATATTCAAAGCAAGCAAGGCTGACTCCAATAAGTCCTCTAGGACCTCCTACCCCTGTGCTGGTTAGAAATCTCTTCGCTGGGTTTTCAGAATCTTAAGACTATGGAGCATTTATTTATTCCTTCCACAAAAATTTATTCCCCCTGCTTTGCAAGGTATTATTCCAGGTGCTGGGGACACAGCAGTGAATCCTGTTTCAGGAAGTGTGCAAATCCCTATGGAGTCCCTGTGTCTGCTCTGATGGCAAGCATCTGGAAAGCTCATGGCTTCTTTGCCTTTAAGGCTTCGGCATTCTGCACCATAACACCAACGTGCCTGATGTTTTGGATACCTGATGATTTTGAATACCATGATTGGCACAGAGGAGAAAAATAATGGCTGTATCAGGGAAGAGGTATGGTCTAGTGGACATGGATGTAACACATGGGCTCCTCAGAAGCACAGCTCTCATGCTTAGACCTAAGCCCACTTACTCACAGTGTGACTTTGAGCAAGCTGGTAAGCTCCCTGGGTTTCAGTCTCCCCATCTGAAAGATGGAGTTTGAATATTAATTACTTTATAGCTGTCAAAAGGTTCAAAACTGTTACCATTTGCAAGACATTTAGAATAGTGTCTGCTCTATAATAAATGCTATATAGAGAACAAATATTTGTTAACTACATGGATAATTATATAGACAGTGTAGATGGTCTTGGATTCAAATCCTACCTCTGCCTACAGAAGAAAGTCAGGGTTGGCCTTTATTTCCTCATCTGTGAAGTGGAGATAAAGGGACTGAACTCCTGGGATTTCAGGAAGCTGAGACCCATCGGGTGGCAACTGGTAGTGAAGCAATGTTTGGATCCTGCACTTGTGGGGATAACAGGTACCTCTTTATGAAGCCTTCCTGAAATCTTTTGGCTAAAGCTTCCCTTGAACTTTGTACTAAGGGGCATTTTGCTTTAAAACCCAGCTCTGAAACTGTGTGGCACTGAACAGTCACCTCTCTTCCTGGGGTCTGAGCACCTAACCCTCAACAGCAAGAAGACAGCCGTACACATCCATATACTGGAGAGCCCTGCAGAGCACTCAGAGGTGCCTGGTAGGCAGCTGACATTCAGCAAACACTACTTCCAGGTTCCTCATCTTCCTCCTGTCACAGTCTCCTGACTGGCCTGTCAGTTCATTGAAGGATTTGATTTAACTCTAGTTCCTGGAAATGACAGGTAAGAGAATCAGCCACTCCATAGGGTAACTGGGGAGTGAGGTCATACAGACACTTATGTGAGTGACTGACACCCTCTGGATCTACCCAGGAGCCTTCCAACCTTTGCGATGTGAAATCCCTCTGCTACCCAGCCTCCTAGCACCACCCCCTTCCCCCCAGCCCTGCAAGGCTTTGCACAGGATGGAATGTTCCTCTTCTAGTCTAGTTAACCCCTTGCCTGCTGTTCTAATCTCAGCTCCAGGGATGCTTCTTCAAAGTGACTTCATCTCAAGCTACTCTTTTCTTGTCCCTATAACCAGTCCAAGGGTGGAAGATTGCAGCCCAAGGTCACTGCACAGCATGAGGTAACAAGTTATTCCACAAGGCTGTATAACATCCTACTAGGAGGAGAGACTGTACAGCTCAGCATCACTGGAGCTCAATACCACGCTATAGATTGTTGAAGGAATGCTTGGGCTCTGAGCATGAACGAATCAAACCACTCAGTTCTTGTGCATTAGCACTGGGATCCTTCCTCTTTGCCCAGTTCCCTGTCTTTCAATCCCAGGAAACTAGGCCCCTGGGTCTTTTCTATCCACAAGTGCTGCACGGTATATGGAAGTACCTAAGGTGAGGTGGAAAGAGAGAGGGTGCCAGACATACCTCTATCACAATGGTGTCTCTGGTGCTGTTGTAGATCCAGCCATCCAAGCATGGCTCGGTGGCCCCCTGGGTGTCATTGGGAAGACTGACGTTTGGCAGATGCACGAAGCGGAGACACTTCTCAGGCTTCCCATTTGGGCCCAAGGGGAGTACCCAGGACTCTAGAGAGGCGTTGGGGGGCGGGCGACAGTGGTGGTCAGGGGTGGTGGCTGTGAAGATCTGTAGCAAGTTGTGGTTGGCTAGTCCGAGGATTGGGAGGGCCAGCAAGGTCACATGCAGGTACTGGAAGGGGCCCATGCTTCCAACACGGTCCAGAATCTCGGAGAAGGTCATGGCACCAGGCAAGATGAACCAAAACTGTAGGCAAGGCATTGGGCCAAGAAGAGGTGTGCGTATGTGTGTGTGAATTGTATGTAGGCCTGTGGAGCATCATAGAATCACATGCATGAAGATGTACCTAGTTACATGTGTAAAGATTTGGGGGTTCTGGTGTGTGGATGCATAAAGATGTACACAGTTGCAGAGAGGGATATGGAATACTAGTGTGGATGCAGTGCTATGTGTACATCTAAACTGCACCGTGCAGGTCATGTGAATGCAGGCATGTGGCCCTGTGCTTATAGGTCATAAGTGTGTATGCACAGGGCCAGATAGTAGGGACCAAAGGTCCAGATTTGGATGTTGGTTGCCCAGGCAGGGGGTGGGTGAGGGTGAGAGAGGATAATACACATTTCTGATTGCTTCATGTGGGCTAGGAAGTATTTCCTCAAGCTCCAAGCCTCCTTGCTGTTCCCTGGGGTGAGTCCCCTGTGCTGGAGTATCAGAAGAATCCAAGTAGGTCCCTGAAGGCTTTAGGGGTTTGACCAATTACAGCGTTACAGTGAGGAAGCCTGGCTTTGGGGTGTTCTTGGGTGCTAGACTTGGGGGCCTTCAATCCCGTCTCACCTGGTGGTTGGAGCTGGATTCAGTTGGGCTGGAGGTGGATGCAGCGGTTGCCTGTGCTCTGTCCTAGGGTCCAGCAGCTGCTGTAGTAGGACAGCTCAGCTCTAACAAGCTGTTTGTGTCTCCCCTGGGGTGCCTTATATAAGGCATAAGCTGTTTCCTGGGCTAATGTTTGACTTTCTTTGGAAGATTAACATCCGGCAGCGGGAATGCTGTGCACTCACCAAGCCCAGCTCTCCTGAAGGGGCTGCCTCAGCCAAGGCTGTTGAAGGGTGGAGAGGGGGCTGGGGAGTGGAGTGTGGCTGAGCCTAGAGGCTGCTTGCTGGACAAAGGGCTTAGTGGCTCAGGGCATGTTTCCTAAGTGAGAATCTGGAAAAGGACTCAGGTCTGCAGGTCCAGAGAGCCTCTGAGCTGATGTTCAGAGGACCTGGAGTGGAGAACAACCAGCAAGAGAGATGCTCCTGCACATGGGAGGCAGCATTTCTGCAATGGATCATCTTTCGTACCTGGCTCCTGAGTAGGTTCATGGAGAATGTTAGAACACACTCAGACAGAAAGACCCAAGCACTGGTCCTTATGGTCTCAGAGGTACCGTGCCTTGGGCTCCTGGAAACACCAGGGCCATCCCCATCTGAGTCTCAAACACGAGTGACCATCTTCCATCTACCTGTGGACTTATGCCACCAGCTGCTCTTTGGCTTCTTTCTGCAGTCCCAATGGCTTTGTTTATTTCTATGAGTACGGTTTAATTACCTAATAATGTGCATTTCTTGTATAAAACAGAAACTCTAACAAGCCAACACAAACTGAATTAAGTACATTCAGTCTCACCCAAGAGCCAACTTGGGCAGGGAGTCTTGTGGTTTGTGGTGCTGTTCTCCTACAGACATGTCTAAGACAGGCTCTATCAGTCCGCTGGAAACTTGGTTGACATACTTATGGCAGGCCCTACTGATAGGACTGTCAGTTAGGAAACTGAGAAGTTAAGTAACTAGCTTAGGGTCCCCAGCAGGAAGTAGGTCAGGGGTGTGGCTTCAAGTCCATTTCTGCCCTTAAGCATCTAAACACACACACACACACACACACACACACACACACACACACATTCTCCCTCTCCCCTTCCTCCTCCTCCTCTTCCTTCTTCCCTTCCTCTCCCCTCCCTCTCTTCCTCTTCTTCCCTCTCCTCTTTCCACCTTCCTCTCCTCTTTGAGTGTTTGAGTCAGGATCTCACTATATAGTTCAGACTGGCCTTTAAGCCTCACAGCAGTCCTCATGCCGTACTTAGCCTCCTCTCAATTGCTAGGATCACCAGCATTCACTTGTGCTTCTGGTTTGAACCAGAGTTTTCTATGAAGTCTGCTTCTTTCTTAGTAAAGTTGCTTAACCTGCACTGCCTTTTAAGTCATAACTGGCTTGATTTTAGCTGACTATTACCATTTCTGGGGCCCCCCTCCCCCAGAGATGCCCTATTCAATCTGCAATGCGGGGGGGGAGGTGGGGTAGGGTGGGGGTGGGCAGGATCAGAGATGGCCCACTTGGGGTTCTCTGTTTTGTCTGGTTGAGGTTTCCTGTTGTCCTGGGCCCTTTTCTTAAAGGTGGTATCCAGCCTCCAAGTTAGGGCTGGGATCCTCCTGCTGAAGTGCCTGCCAGCTCTTCCCTCTACCACAAAGCAAGGTCAGCTGATGAACCCTGTTCCAGCCCCTCCTCATTGCTTACCACCTGGACTCAGCAATTACTGATGTTCTCCGAGTGACCTGAGGCAGGGTGAGATCTGGAGTCATCAAAGGAAGATTAAATTATACTCCAAGGCCGCCAAAGGGTTGTTTTAGGAAGGTTTTGACTGGGAGGCTTGCAGCGAGCTGGGCTGCCGCAGCTAACCCCCTGTTCTGGGTGTTCACCCTCACAGAGATGTTCTTTTCTAGTTCCTAATTGGCCTGGGCTGTCCGTCTGTTCCTGTCCCAGTGGGATGTTGTTTAAAGGCGCCTGGTGATTTCCCTGAGGCTTCTGGGGTTGAGCCAGAGTATACATAGCCCAACAGCTCAGTGAGGGGCCGCTGTATCCGGGCAGCGCCCCCGGCCCCCAGCGGATGTGCATGGGTTCCTGATCCCTGGATCAAGGCTATTGAGGGTTGTCGCATGATGGACTTGTATGACCTTCAGTAAAATCACCTTTTCCTGGGCCTCTTCTCTTCATTAGTTAAAGTGGCTTTGAAAAAAAAAAAAAAGCAAAGCACGAGAAACCTCTTATTTAATAGTATATTGAGTACACAACATCTCTACATCAAGTATATAATAGAGTTGGTGCTCCAGCTAAAGTGGGAGAGAGAGATGGTAGCCAAAATGAGCACCTCCATCACCTTTCTTACTCACGCTTGTCCTTGTTGTCTTCTGTCCCGGGATGCCTCTGCTGTGATCCTAAATTTAATGTGTTCAAATTGACTTTTTTTTTTTTTTTTTTTTTAAGAAATTATGTACTTAAGAAACCTTACACATTCAATGTATTTTTAATTTGGGACATGGAAATAGGTTTTCTTCCTTTCTTTTTCTTATTTTTTTTTTCATTTCTGTCTAAATTCGTTCAGTCTCCTTTAAGCTGACGCTGAGCTCAGGTTCCTCTGTGATCTGTCAGGTCTCATCAGGGGTGTGTGACTTGTCTGTTGTCCTCATCTCATCTGGGGGGTGGGGGGGATTGAGGACCAACACAAAGGAACACTGGCTGGATCTCCAGCCTCATTGTCACCTTTCTAAATCTAAATTCCCTGAGGCAGGGGAACTGCGGAAAAGGGAATCTGAAAAAGGGGAAGTAGGGATCCCACCAGCTGTCTGTGGTCAGATGTGTGGCCATACAGGGGATGCACATGTTAAGTCTCTGCCGTAAACCTCTGAGTGGGTACAGATCAGGTACCGGCAGCTAGCCTGGTAAAATAACCATGAGAGTGAGAGACTCAGATGCTGAACTAAGTAAACTTGGATTCACTTAGTTCTCTCTCCAGTCATGTTCTCATGAGCTTGTATGTATATCTGAGTTCCCATGCTATGGTTGTCCTTACCTCCCATGTGCTTCTCTGAGTGGACAGCATTTCAGAAATCATTACAGCACAGGGAGATCAATGTCTAAGATGACCAGACTGCAGGACTAGGTCGAAATGGGCTGTCTAGAGGAGGTGGCAGCATCACCAGGCTTTGATGACTGGATAGAGTGAGTTCAATAGGTAGAGTTGGCTGGGGAGAATAGTGAGCATAGGGTGGTTGTGGGTAACAAGAGGAGAAACGAACGAATTCGTTTGGGTAGAACCTCTGTTTCTATCTAATGTGGTGGCCTTGGCCTCAGGGCCAGGATGTCTCTGTGACAGTCTCAGAGGATCTGGTGACCCCCTGGGCTTTTCTGTCCTCCAGGAGTGGGAGCCAGAGAGTGTCAGAAGCCTGCATCCTATGAAGAATCAGGGTATGAGGGGTTGAATGAGTCAGGCTCAGTGGTACCCAGGTTTACTTAGTTCAGCATCTGAGTCTCTCGCCTCTTACGTTTATTTTATGGGCAGACTGGCTCCCCCGTAGCTACGGCCTACCTGTTCCACACCCACTCAGAGGTTTAAAGCAGCGACTTAGCCTGTGCATCCCCTCCACAGACCCATCCTACAGTTGTCTTCCTGGGGATGAGACAGTCCAGGTAAGGAGACTTTCACAGGGCTGGCTATAAGTATTGACACTACCATTTGCTAGCCAGACTTGGGTAGTGATAATCATCTAATTAAACATCAATTTTCTTACCTGCAATAGTTGGGGTCTTATGTAAAGTATATAAACCCACAGAACCAAACACATGGAACTTGAGGGTCAGGCCTGAGGAAACAGGTCTCAGGAGAGCTGAGCCTTACATAGAACGAGAGAAGAAAATGTTCTTACTAGGCAAGAGTGTTGCCTTACCAGGCAGAGACTGGAGCCTGTGAGGTCTTCTTAGTCAACTGGAATAAATAGATTCTGGCCCAGCCAATCCCTTCCTGAGTCCACCATGTAGTCAAGCAGCCTGGGCCTCAGCTGTCACCTCAGCTGTCACAGCACAGGTTTACAGGACCCTTCCTGGACATACATTCATAGAGATCATGTTATTATTACAGGAGCCTGGTGGCTGAGTGAGGCTAGGAATGGCTCTTCATGGGCAGCTCCAAAGGAGTGGCAGGGAACGTCACCCCCTTCTGGTTTCCATCACAAACTGCACTTCTTCCTTGAAGATGGAGGCTGTTGAGGAGGCTGAGCCCAGCACTGGCTTTTATGGATTTGGAGGGAGTGAGGACACGGGGAAAGCACTCTGAGGAGTTGAGGGAGAGGACCCGGTGTCAGTGCTGCAGACCTTAATCCTAGCACCCAGGAGCATGAGGCTAGCCTGGCCTGCATAGTAAGACTCTGTCTGAAAAACGACAAACCAACCAAACTAAAACAGCAAGCCTCCCAAATCCCCCACCCAAAAGGATCCTCTTCAAAGAATCACAAACAACAAATAACACTGAAAAACTACCAGCAACCCATAACAAAAATAATCACTACTACAAAAAGAACTCAAGTGGGGGGGTCCCAGGCCTGAACACTTAGCTTCAAGGTGATGAGCCAAGTGCCATGGCCTTAGTTGCCCCAGCAGTTTCCTGCTCATCAAAGGCCTTATGTTAGGGATGGCAGACTTCAGTGCTGAGGGGCTGAGGGGCTGAGGGGCTGAGGGGCTGAGGGGCTGAGGGGCTGAGGGGCTGAGGGGCTGAGGGGCTGAGGGGCTGAGGGGCTGAGGGGCTGAGGGGCTGAGGGGCTGAGGGGCTGAGGGGCTGAGGGGCTGAGGGGCTGAGGGGCTGAGGGGCTGAGGAGCTGAGGGATTGAGGGTATATGAACGAATTGGCTAGGTCAGACTGTGTGTGTGTGTGTGTGTGTGTGTGTGTGTGTGACTGTGTGTGTGTGTTTGTGAGTGTGTGTATTTGTAACTGTCAGACTCTCTCTCTCTGTGACTGTGTGTTTGTGACTCTCTCTCTGTTTGTGTGTGTGTGTGTGTGTGTGTGAGAGAGAGAGAGAGAGAGAGAGAGAGAGAGAGAGAGAGAGAGAGAGAGAGAGAGAAGGGGAGGTGTCCATAAAGAACTGGGGGGAGGGGGATGTGTCTGTGAAGAGCTGTAGAAAGTGTGTGTGCTTGCATGTGTGTTTATGTCCCTGAAGCACTGTAAAGCACACGTCCAGTTTAAAGGGGGATAGCTGCTGCTCCACACCAGCTGCTGTTGCCATGGGGATATGCAGGCTTTGAGTTGCCAGATCCTCAGATATTTTAAAAATAGCTAGAAATCCAGAATTTTTTTTGTGTGAAAAATTTCCAATTGTGTAGGCGACCCTCCCTCCTACCTTCTGGAATCCCATTGCCTTCTCTGTTTCTACCACTCATGGGGGCCACAGGCTCCATGGAGTGACTGCTTGGAGAGAAAGGTAGGACTGTGTATTGCCTTAGCTTTGCTCTTGAGCCTCCTTCTTGCTGGCTGTAAAGGCCATTTTTGTTGTCAACTTGACTACATCTGGAGTGAATTAAAACCCAACCAGCTGGGTACCCAGTGAGGGATCTTTTTTCTTAATTAAATAATTTGAACTGGGAAGATCCACTTTTGATTGGCTCTTCTGAGGTGGGAAGATTCACCTTTAGTTTGGTTCACATCTTCTGCTGGCAGCCTACATAAAGGAAAAGGAAGAAGGAAGCTTGCTTTCTTTGCCTGCTTGATCTTGATGGGAAGTCCAAGCCTTCACTGGCATTAGAGCCAACTTCTTTGGGATTCCAGTGTATACTGAAGACTGGCTGTGACATCTAGCTTCACACACAGAACAACTACTGGATTCCTTAATCTTTTGTTGGTAGACAGTCATTGTTGGACTAGCTGAACCACAGCCTGTAAGCCATTCTTATAAATATCACACACACACACACACACACACACACACACACACACACTCCACACTGAATCTCTCTATATAAACTCTTTCTATGAGTTCTGTTTCTCTAGAGAACCCTGACTACTACAGATTTTGGTACCGGAGTGATTCTGAGCAACAAGAAGTATAAGGGTAACCTTTTAAAGGATCTGGGATAGGCTTTACAATTTGCCAATACCTCCAGTTACTGAAGCCTCTTCTTGAAGCTTGAAGAGTGCTGAAAGCTCATGGGGTGAGCTATTTTACAAACCTAAGGAAACAAATCCATTTGATTATCCTGATCCCTTAATTGTGAGAGACAACAGGTTTGGTTACTCTCTGTATATCTATCACTTTTGACAGTTTGTAAAAAACAATAATGAAAACTCTGGATAGACTGACAGGAAAAGAATGAGCTCCATGATAAGATTAACCAACTTTAGCATCGCAGAATACAGTGAGGGACAAGGAACTCCGTGATAGGACTGACAGCTCCTGATGCACATAAGCAGTTTACGGGTTTCCAAGTGTACTCTGGAGGAGAATCTTCTCCCCAGCAGTCACAGAGCTCAAGGTACAGAAAATCAAACTGAAGCCTTCATTTTAAGGTTGGCTGAATTACAGTGAAAATTCAAATCCCAGCTTCAGATGGTGTTGGCAGTAAAAGTAAGGACATTAATTGGTACAGAATGAAATCCTGCAACTTGGGATAGAGATGTGTAGGAGGACCCTGTTGAAGCTGAGAACTTTGAACATCAGATTCTCAAGGATTCCTCTCACCTGAAGAAGGAGTCTCTCCATCCTCAGCAGATGTGCTCCTACCTCCAGCACCTGAAATATTGCCTTTTCTATCTTTAACTGAGGGAATTAGTCCTTCATTGTCTGCTAAACTAGCCCAGACTTTCTCTGAAAAAAAAAAAAAAGTCAGGCAAGGCAATTATGGATGTCCCTCAGGGTCCACCTATAGTCACCTTTAGACCTATAATAAAAATTAAGGTTAAGCAGGCTCCTAGGGAGGAAATAGAAAGGGCAGTCCACGAAGAGGTGAAGTACACTACTAAGGAGCTTAATGAGTTTGCTAATTCATTCAAGCAGAAGTCTGGAGAATATGTGTGGGAATGGATTTTAATGGAGGTAGGAACATATAACTGGATCAGGCTGGGTTTATTGACATGGGCCTTCTGAGTGGAAATTCTAGGTTTAATATGGGTGCTCACACAGTTTTTTTTTTTTTTTTTCGAGACAGGGTTTCTCTGTATAGCCTTGGCTGTCCTGGAACTCACTTTGTAGACCAGGCTGGCCTCGAACTCAGAAATTTGCCTGCCTCCGCCTCCCAAGTGCTGGGATTAAAGGCGTGCGCCACCACGCCTGGCTGCTCACACAGTTTTAAAAGGGTCAAATGTTTGAATGGTTGGCTGAGGCATTTGTCAAAAGATGGCCTACTAAGAAGGAGTTGGAGGTGCATGGTATCCTTTGGTTTAGTGTTGATGATGGGATTTTATGGCTCAGGGAAATTGCTGTGCTAGAGTGGATACACTGTGTAAAACCTAATCCACAATAGGAAGGCCCTTCACGAATCCTCTAAGATGCAAACTGGTGAGAGAGGCACCAGCACATTTGAAGAGCTCTGTTGTTGCCTTTTTCCTTGTGCCAGACTTGAGTTAGAGACACTATTGCTCAGCTGGGTGAGTTAGGTGCAATGGGTTTAATTTGGTCTCAAAGTAGCAGGGCTCAGGTGGCAGCATTGAATTGCCAAAAGCAAGGTGACTGTAGTTATTGTAATGGGCAGTGCAGACAAAACAGTGTCCTTCATTGTCTAACCTGTAATGGGCAGCACAAGCAAAGTGGACTTTATTTAGGCATGACAGATGTGGACCTTTGGTACTGGCTAATCAATCATGATGTTTCCAGACATGAAGTAGATTCATGGGGAGGGATAGTCAGGACTTTGGAAAAATCATATTGGAAAATTGATGAAAATGACATCTGAGGAAGAAGTATGTGTATAGATCCCTCCAACTGGGCAAAGAATGTGAAGATATTTGTGTGCCATGCAAATACTCACCAAAAGGTGAATTTAGCAGATGAGTTCAGTTATCAAGTAGATAAGATGACCTGTTCTGTTCTGCTCAGCTCTTTTCCCCAGCCATTCCTGTCATTGTCCAATGATTCCATGAATAAAGTGGCCGTGGTGGCAGATAGAGGTGGGGTTGACAACATGGACTTGCCACTCACTAAGGTTGTCCTGGGCATTGCTGCTTTGGAGTGCCAAATGTGTCAACAGCAGAGGCCAACACGGAGTCCCAGATAAGGCACCATTTCCCTGGGAGACTAGCCAGTTACCTGGTGGCTGGTTGACTACATTGGAAAGGACAATGCTTGTCCTTACTGCAGTAGATGTTTATTCTGTGTATGGATGTGCCTTTTGTCTTAGGCTTTTCATGGCTGTGAAGAGACACCATGACTACAGCAACTCTCACTCTTTTTTTTTTTTTTTTTTAAGATTTATTTTATGTATGTGAGCACACTGTAGCTGTCTTCAGACACACCAGAAAAGGGAATCCGATCACATTTCAGATGGTTGTGAGCCACCATGTGGTTGCTGGGAATTGGACTCAGGACCTCTGGAAGAGCAGACAGTGCTCTTAGCCGCTGAGCCATCTCTCCAGCCCTCTTACAGCAACTCTTATAAAGGACAACATTTAATTGGGGCTGACTTACAGGTTTAGAGGTTCAGTTCATTATCATCAAGGAGGGAGCATGGCAGCATCCAGGCAGGCATGGTACTGGAGGAGCCAAGAGTTCTACATCTTGATCAGAAGGCAGCTAGGAGAAGTCTACTGACTTCCAGGCAACTGGAGGAGGGTCTCAAAGTTCACCCCCAAAGTGACACACTTCCTCTAACAAGGCTACACTTATTCCAATAAGCTACACTTCTTATTAGTGCCACTCCCTGGGCCAAGCATATACAAATCATCATACTTTTCCTGTGTATAATGCTTCTTCCAAAACTACCACCCATGGACTTACAGAATGCTGTATCCACTCTCATGGTATTCCATAGAGTATTGCTTCTGACAAAGGAATTCACACCACTCCCAGGGAAATGTGACAGTGGGCCCATAATCATGGAATAGAATCTACTGGTCCTAACCATGTTCCCTACAATCCTGAATCAGCTGGCCTGATAGAAAGATAGAATGGGGGGTGGTGGTGGTGGTGGCTGGAGAGATGGCTCAGCGGGTAAGAGCACTGACTACTCTTCTGAAGGTCCTGAGTTCAAATCTCAGTAACCACATGGTGGCTCACAACCATCTGTAATGAGATCTGACTCTCTCTTCTGGAGTGTCAGAAGACAGCTACGGTGTACTTACATATAATAATAAATAAGTCTTAAAACAACAACAAATCCAAAAAAGGAAGGAAGGAAGGAAGGAAGGAAGGAAGGAAGAAAGAAAGAAAGAAAGAAAGAAAGATAGATAGATAGATAGCATGGTCTTTTGAAGACACAATTATAGTGCCAATTAGATGGTAGCAGCCTGGAGGACTGGGGCAGGTTTCTCCAGAAGGGGTGTATGCTTTGAATCAGCATCCAAATATACGGTATGCTTTCTCCTATATACAGGATCCATGGGTCCAGGAATCAAGAGGTGGAAAAGGGAATGGTTCCACCCACTATCACCCCTAGTTACACACTAGGGAAAAATATGCATCCTGTTCCCACAACCTTAAGTTCTGCTGGTCTATAAATTTAGTTCCGGAGCAGGGAGCACTCCTGACAGGAGCCACAACAAATATTCCATTGAACTGGAAGCTCAGACTTCCTTCTGGCCACTTTGGACTTCTGATGTCCTTAAGTCAATAGTCTAAGAAAGGAATAACAGTGTTAGGAAGGGCAATTGGTCCAGATTACCAAGGGGAAATTGAATTGCTTCCCCACAATGGAGGTAAGAAAATTTATGTCTGGAGCCCAGGAGATCATGTAGAGCATCTCTTGGTGCTACCATGTCCTTGTGATTTAAAGTCAATGTGAAACTACAACAACCTAATCCAAGCAAGATGACAAATGGTTTAGATCCTTCATAAATGATGGTATGGGTCACTTCTCCATGAACACAACTGGACCTGCTGAGGTGCTTGCTGAGGGTGGAGAAAATACAGAATGGCTAGTAGAGGACAGTAGTTATAAATACAAGCTAAGACCACACAACCAGTTGCAGAAATGAAGATTATAATTGACATAAATGTTTCTGTTATATTTTGTTAGGAATGTGTATGTACAGATATTTGTGTTTTCTTTCCTCAATTTCTTCTTTTTTTTTAAAAAAAAAGATTTATTTTTATTTTATATGTATGAGTGTTTTCCCTGCATGTATGTATATGTATATTCTGTGTACACTGCTCACAGAGATCTGAAGTTGTCAGATTGCTAGAACTTGAGTTAGGATGAATTTGAGTCACCATGTGAATGCTGGGAACTGAACCTGAGTCCTCTGCAAGAACAAGTGCTCTTAACCTCTGTAGCCATCTCTCCAACCCCTCAGTTTCTTTATTAAGTAATGTAGCACCAATTAAGAGGATCTCATTGTTTGTCATATTTAAGTTTGAGATACTAAAAGAATGTCCTCCAAGGGATATTGCCATCTTCATATAATTTATAATGTGTTTGTGGTTGTACAAGGGATACTTATATCATGTCAGGCTTAATTTTGATCTGGCTAAATATAGAATGTGTTTGTGATTGTACATGGTATAGTTTTATCTTGGTAAGTGTAATTAGGACCTGATTAAATATTTATCCAGCACCTGGGCTGGGCTTTCTGAAGAAATGGGCAGAAGAATGAAGAAGATAGCACATCATTTTGGGGGTTCACAAAACCACAGAAGGAAAATGGAGAGAAGAGGAAACATAGAGTCTGTGCCAGATAGCAGGCATTCTAGGGGTGTCCAACCCTCCCTGGGATGATATCCATAGTAGGAGTGGGTGGACTTGGTATCAGACTGCACTCCTAGACATCTTTGTGTTTCTTGGCCCCAAGACCAGCTCCTTTTTAGCTCCTCAAATGTCACTTCCTCAGAGAGACCTTTCCAGACCACATGGGCAGGCACAGCTCTTATCTCCATCTTTCTGTGTGCTACAATATGGTCTTTATAGCATCCTCAGATGACTGAAGTCATGTGCTTGTTTGTCACTGGTCTTCCTCCTGTGGAAGACACTATAAGGCTGTGATGGCAAGGCCTGGCTGTGACATACATGTCATCTTCAGCCTCGTGACAGAAATCTGGCAGTTTCATGTTTAATAAACATACACCAGTTTCAAAAGTCTAAATGGGAGGCTTTTAGACAATGTTTTGAGAGTCCTTTTAACATTAAAGATGGGGCTGGCGAGATGGCTCCACAGTTCAGAGCACTGGCTGGTCTCCTAGAGGTCCTGAGTTCAATTCCCAGCAACCACATGGTGGCTCACAGCCATCAGTAATGGGGTCCGATACCCTCTTCTGATGAGTCTAAAGACAGAGAAAGTGTACTCACATACATAAAATAAATAAACAAATCTTAAAAAAATAAAAGGATTGATGTCACCTGCCTTGTCTGTAGGGTATGTTTATAGCAGAGTTCAGATCTCTGTTATCCTTTGGGGGCCTGGAAGCCCCTGGGTTGTTTTCAACATGCAAGTTTAGCAGAGGCAGAGATCAACTCTAAATCTCCCTTGCTGGGCCTTCAAATTCTCAGTTGTAAAATGGGCACAGTGACAGTGGTCTGATGGGTGCCGTGGGAAGGGTGGACACTTCTGTGAGTGCTGTGAGGTGGTAAGTCCATATCCTGTGGAGGTTTGTGGTGTCCTAGCATCTCTGGGTTCTGAATGGAAGCTTATAGTTTATTGAGAAGTCTCCCCAACTAAACAGTACAGTTTTCTAGCCTGCCTTGTATTCTTCGCAAGGCTAGTGCACACAGGCTTGCTTTATGATGAGTCTCAGTGAAGTCAGTGGTAGAGATGCTGAGTGATCAAGATGGGTTGAGTTGTCAGGAGCAGATGGTACCACAGAGAAGAAGTCACAGATGCTAGGGGAGACACTCCAAACCAACTCAATTGTCCCTAGGCCTAGGCTTTCTTTTTGGGAAGGGAGAAAGTTCTTGTGAGGCAGATTGGCAGATGCGATTTGACTATGATGAAGGCAAGGACCAGACAAAGCTTGGAGTCTACATGTGGAGGACTTAGCAATAGGGTCCAGATACACAGCAACTTGAACAAGGAAGAACATCTGAGACTGGGGCTGAGGGTGGTAGTCTCATGGCATCTGGTTGGTAAATTCATATAGCTGAAGACACAGGGTCTTTCACCACTAATGGGGTCTCAGGGTCTGCTATTCTATCTCAGGGCTCTGAGCTCAGCCCAGTTTCTACAATATTGTTGATGAAATTCAGATAAGTAAACTTTATCTGAGTTTAGTGAGAAGCCAAAGCTGGGATAGAGGGAGTATAAGTGGGAGGAGAGAATCAGAATCCAAAGCAATGGGAGTGTTGGTTGCTGCTTCTTTGTAGCAATATCACTTCCCACAAGTCAGTTAACGTTTTTTTCTTTTTCAGAGATGATAATTGAGCTGGGGTCTCACAAATGTCAGGCATGTGCTTGGCCACTGAGCTACCCCTACTGCCTGCCTGTCCTGTGTGTATGTGTGTGTGTGTGTGTGTGGTGTGTGTGTGTGTGTGTTGTTTTAGTTTGCTTTCTATTGCTGTGATAACCAGCATGACTAAAAGCAACTTGGGGAGGAAAAGGTTTATTGCTCCTTATGGCTGTGGGCCATCATTTAAGAGAAGTCAGGACAGGAACCCGAGGCAGGACACCTGGAGGCAAGAGCTGAAGGATGGAGGATGCTGCTTACTGGCTTACTTCCCATGGCTTGCTTAGCCTGCTTTTTTATATAACCCAGGACAACGTGCCCATCGGTGACACCAACCCTAGTTTGGTAGGATTTCCCATATCAACTATTAACCAAGAAAATGCCCAACAGACCTGGCTATAGACCAGTCTTATAGAGGTGTTTTTCTCAGTTGAGATTCTCTCCTACTGTGTCAAGTTGACAAAATTACCGATCTTTCCTCAACCACTCTTCACCTTTATTTGAACAAAAATTAAAATCTAGTTATGTATATGAACATTTTGCCCTTATGAATATCTATAAACCACAGTGTTATTATGGATAATTGTGAGCTTCCACATGGATACTGGGACTTGAACCTGGGTCATCTGGAAGAGAAAGTGCTCTTAACTGATAGACCATCTCTCCAGCCCCTATCTTTCTTCCTCCTCTCCCTCTCCCCCCCACTCCTTCCTTCCTTCCTTCCTTCCTTCCTTCCTTCCTTCCTTCCTTCCTTCCTTCCTTCCTCTCTCTCTCTCTCTCTCTCTCTCTCTCTCTCTCTCTCTCTCTCTCTCTTTCTTTCTTTCTTTCTTTCTTTCTTTCTTTCTTTCTTTCTTTCTTTCTGTCAAGGTCTCTCACTGATTCACCTAGGCCAGCTGGCCAATGTGTTTCAGGAATCCACCTATCTGCTTCCTCAGAAGCTGTGCTTAGCTTTTTATGTGGGTGCTGGAGACCTGAACCCAGGTCCTCATGCTTGTACAGAAGGCATCTTACCAAGTTAGCAGTCTCCCCAGCACGCATAAGCTTTCTGAATTTTGGCTTCCCCATCTGCAAAATTCAGACAATGCCACCTCCACTGCAGTGTTGTGAGGGGTCATGAGACAACTCATGGTTATGATACTAGCCTTGTGTGCGTGGCGCAGAATAAGTCCTTAGTAACTGGTGGGGTGACTATTAACAGGATTGATGTCAGTGGGAGCTTCTTAAGGGCAGGAGACTTGTCTCTCATTTCAGTACCAGCACCTGGTACTGCGTAGGCACTGAACAAATGTTTGTCAGTGAACAAGATGAATCTGACAGGGATAAATGTCAGTTCCTGCACTCAGATCCAAAGACCCAGCTGCACAGGGCTGCAGTGGGGGAGAGCTGTCTCGGTACCAGTACATGTGAGAAAAGTGGAGAGGTTTACACTGGGGGAAATTCTGACCAATGAGAAGTGGCTATCAAAAAACTAAGCCAGAGCATCATAAGAGGCCCTGTGGACCAGTCTCTAGGGCCACATACCATTCTGTGATGAAGTGTGGAACGGAGCCCTAGACGCACATTACAGAGAAACCCAGTCAGTGGGCTTGGAGAAGTCCGCGTGAGCCACGGGGTGGCATTCAGACCTTGCCTCTTGCATTTGCTCTGGACACTATAGTAACAGCATGGTGCTTCAGTTTCCTTCCCTGTGAAACATTCAAGCCACAGGTTGAACACAGCATGGTTGCTGGGAAAAGACAGGAACCAAGCTTAGTCCTTGCTGGATTTTCTCGCCCATCCTCCTCTCCGAGCTCCCGCTGGGGGCGGCTCACACTGGAGGACAGCTTGCAGGAAAGCTGTGGGTGGTCGGTGGAATCTTTCCATTTTGGGGGTGGGGTGTGGTGTTGGGCCAGGATTACATGGATAGCTTCTCCCGCATAGATCTCCATGCTTTTTTCCTCCAGTTGAATCCAATGAACAGATTTGAAAGACCGATTACCTCTCTGGCCCACGTCCAGACCCGGCCAGCTTCCCTTTCACGTGAGTGCCGGAGTCTGTCCTTACTTTATATGTACAAAACCAGGCTTCTTCTGGTTCTTCTTCCACAAACAGCTTTTGCTAGAGCGCCGGCCTCACGGTCCCTATGCGTCCTCTGGTGGCTTCAGGGAGTCACTGCATTGGCTTTAGCCTAGGATTGGAATCAGACATTTTGGCAAATCACGCCCTCCATCAACACCAGATGAATTGGGAGGGGGGGGGATATTATGATATATGTATACAACTGAATTATGTATAAGAATTAAAAAGGATTGGAATCCTGTCACATACTATAACATTAATGAGACCTCCACACATTTTTCTTGGTGAAACAAGATACAAGAGTCAGATAACTAATTTTGCTTATAAGAAGCACTAGAAAGGGAAAAGTAAAATAAATACAGGAACTAGAATAGAGGGTTTCTCATGATGAGAGGGTTTGGAAGGGGAGTTTGCTTAATAAGTTCAGCATTCTGTTTCCCATGACAGTCTAGAGATGGGTAGAGGTGAACGTTGCTCAATACCATGGATATGCAGAGATGTACTCACAAACATGCATGGTGTCTGTGCATGCCTGCAATCCCAGCACTCTGGAAACAGATGCAGGAGGATACATAAGATGCTGTCTCAGAAATCAAAATGGGGCGGGGAGATGGCTCAGTAAAGTACTTGAGGTCTTGGATTTCGGTCGGCAGCACTCTGGGATTTGTAAAATCAGGGTGTTGATTTTACAGGATCTGCTCCAGATAGCAGATCCCTGGAGATCGTACCAGCTGTGGTTACCTGCACAAAACCTGCACAAAATCAAGCCAACCAAATTTCCAGCATGGAAGGGAGGGGCCCCAGTAGAGGAGCAGTTGTCAGTTGATAGGGACAGAGAGTCACTTTTCTTTCTTCTGGAAGGTTGCTCATGCCCCATGGAGCTTCCCCACCAAGATCATATGAGCAGCACTGATTGGACTTGAGGTTATTAATTACAGTTAAAAAAGACATGAAGTTGGGAGAGAGACAGGGTGGGGGACACCAGGAGGAATTTTAGAGTGGTTCGGGTGTGCATTGTATAAATGTATAAAAACTTCAAAGAATAAATTAAAATGTTATTAAAATTAATACATATAGAAACCATTTAGAATAAAATAAGGATAAGGTTTGCCATTTCCAAGCATGGGCAGTTTTATGTGTGTGCTTGCATGTTCATGGATGTGGACGTATGTATACAGATTAGATGTCAGTGTTGTGTATCTTCCTTGGGCTCTCCACCTTGAGATAGGGTCTCTCTTGAAGCAGCTAGACTGACTGGCTAGTGAGCTCCAGGAATCAATCTTCTAGTCTCCATCTCCTGCTCCCTGATGCTGGATTTAGAGATATATGCCACTGCACCTGATTTTAGAATCCATGGGTCCTGAGGATCCAAACCCAGGTCTTTGAACATTTGACTAATGGCCTAGCCACACTTGAGCAAGCACATGCACCCAGTGTGTGTGTGTGTGTGTGTGTGTGTGTGTGTTCACATGTGTTTGCGTGCATGTGTCCTTCTGGGTTTTTATTCTTAATGTAAGGGGTTCCTTGCCTTACTGTGAGTCGTCTGAACTGGAGCTAACATTCTAGCATACAGAACAGCACACGTCCTAGGGAGAAAGGAAACTTGAGCATATATTTTGATTTCAAGAAGTGCTGACCCAGAGGAATTTGAAATTTTCTGAGTGGCTTCTTTACAATGTTTTTAAAGTGGAGTTTTATCTTATTTAACCCTTTGATAGAAAAGATAATACATTTTTGTTTACGTTTCCCATAAACATGAGCAGTGTCTGCAGCAATAGAGACTCTGCCCCTGTTTTTGAACCACCATCTAGTTCAATATATTGGAATGCTGAGAGCAGTGGCAATAGCCTGTGTTGTTTTGGCATCTCTGCGGCCTTACTGACTTAACAACTCACAGGGAGATATCTGTGCCTGGTACTGCGATTTTCATTTAATAACTCATGCCTTTGTGAACAATGTTTGTCCACCTACGCTGGTTACTTCTATTCAAATTCTTTTTAAAAAAATTATTATGTTTTTAAAAACTAGCTTACAAACTAGTGGATTTCCATGAGGTTTCTTTATGTGTCCTGAGTTTTGAATACCCCACTCTTACCATGTTCTCTCCCCAGTAGCCCTAGTGCCACCTAAACTTTTAATCTCAAGCATTCCTCTTATCTCCTTTCAAGTGGCCCGTGTTCTGCTATCTCTGCTAACGAATTTTGTTTCTTTGGTTGGAAAACCATAGACTTCCACAGTGTTTTCAAGCATCCGTCATTTTGGCTAAGCTTTGACCATCTTCTCATTTCCTACTCTATGCTTGAACCTTTCTGCTCCCATTAGTAACCCTTTCTACTTTCCTTTTTCTACCTTCCTCCACCCGCTTAATGTACTTCTCCCCACTGGCCTGTCTGTAGTTTCCTGGCTTCCATACGTACTGCAGATTAAGTACTGCAGATTAAGTAATAATGAGAATATGAGAGAGAATAAGTGACTTTTTTCTGGGCCTGGGTCACTTTACTCAGTATACTGTTTTTTTGTTTGTTTGTTCTTTTTGTTTTTTTCAGTACCATTTATTTACCTATAATTTTCACGATTCATTTTCCTTTATAGATGGGTAATATCCTCACTGTGTTTATGTAATGCATGTCACTATTCGTTCCTCAGTGGGAGGCCAACTAGGCTGTTTCTGTTATCGTGACTAGAACAATAATTAACATGGGCGTGTGAGTATCTCTGTAGTAGAATGTAGAGTTCTTTGGGTATTGTTTAGGAGTTGGTGCAGCTGGGTCACGTGGTGACTGTCTTTTTAGTCTTTTGAGAAATACCCAGACTGATTGACACAGTGGTGGCATCAATTTACACCCCACCAACAGAGTATGAAGGTTTCTCCTTCCCTCACATCTGTGCCGGCATAGTCATTTGTATTCTTGAAGATGGCCATTCTGACCTGTGTGAGATGCAACCTTAAAGTAGTTTAATCTGTGTTTTTCTGATGGATAAGGATGCTGGACACGTTTAAAAGTGTTTATTAGAGACTGAAGAGATGGTTTGGCAGTTGAGAGCACTGGCTGCTCTTCCCGAGGACCTGGGTTCCATTCTCAGCACCCTCATGGCAGCTCACAGCCATCTCTAAGTCCAGTTCCAGGGGATCTACAGATACCCTCTGCTGGCCTCTGCAGGTATTAGGCTCACATGTGGCACACAGCATAAAATAAATAATAAATATTTAAAAGTATTTACTAGCCATTTTTTTACTTCTTCTTTTGAGAACTCTCTTTTCAGTCCCATTGTCCATTTTTTTCAGTTGGGTTGGTTTTCTTTCTTGCTTTTTAAAAAATTATTTACGTATTTTTATTTCATCTGTATTGGTGTTTTACCTGCATGTATATCTGTGTGAAGGTGTTAGGTCCTCTAGAACTAGAGTTATAGACAGTGATGAGCCTCCAGGTGGGTGCTGGGAATTGAATCTGGGTCCTCTGGAAGAGCCACCAATGATCCCACCACTGAGCCATCTCTCCAACACCTGGGTATTTTCTTGATGTTTAGTTTTTGAGGTCTTTGTTAATTCCAAGACACGGCTCATGTAGTATGTATGTATGCATGTATCTATCTATCTATCTATCTATCTATCTATCTATCTATCTATCTATGTCAGATATACAGTTGGCAAAGATTTTCTTCCATTCTGTGGACTGCCTCTTCATTCAGCTGATAGTCTCCTTTGGTCTATAGAAGCCTCCTCATGATACAAGGCTACATTTGTTGTTTGTTGCTTTTATTTTCTGTGCTACTGGAGTCCTATTCAGAAATCCCTTGCCTGTGCCCAAAGGCTAACATCTGCTTGTTGCTTTTTCCTCTCAGAGCTTCAGAGTTTTAGAACTTATATGGAAGTCTGCTCCATTTGGAGTTCAGGTTTTAAATTATTTTTAGTTTATACATTTTAAAATTTTATGTGTCTGCATGTTTTCCTGCCTGTATGTATATGCACCACAGATGCCTGGTACCCATGAAGGCCAGAAGAGGGAATCAGATTCCCTGGGACTGGAGTTCCAGACTGTTTGTTGTGAGCTTCTGTGAGTGTGCTGGGAAGTGAACCTAGGCCCTCTGTAAGGACAGCATTTGCTCTTAACCACTGAGCTGTCTCTGTAGTCCTTTGCATCAAGTTTTGGTCTGGGTAGAAAGTAAGCATCTAGTTTTATTATCTCACATGGAGATATCCAGCTTTCCTAGTACCATTTGTTGAAGAGCCTGTTTTTCCTCTAATATGTATTTTTGGCATATCTGTCAGAAAGCAGGCAGCTGTCGTTGTGTGGACTCCCCTGGGTCCTGTATCTATTCTAGCCTGCTGATTGATTATGTGCTATTTTGATAGCCAGTACTGGTTTGGTTACACAGCTCTATATAACCCGAGATCAGGTATGACGAGCCATCAGCAGTTTTTGTTGTCGTCCAGGATCGCTTTGGTCTTTTGAGCTTCCATGTAAGTTCTAAAATTGTGTTTTACGTGTCTGAGAAGAATGGCCCTGCGACTTTGATTGTGATTTCATTGACTTTTTGGCTTTTGGTAGGTCAGCCATTTTCTCAGTATTGATTGTGCTGATCCATGAGCACCGTAGATCTTTTCACCTTCAAGTGACCTTTTGAATTTCTTTTTCGACCACCTTAAGGCTTCCACCCCCATGGCCTTTGCTTTACTTGGTTAGGCTTTTTCCTAGGTATTTTATTTCATCTTTGTGATTGTTGTGAGTGGAGTTCTTTTCCTGATGCCTTTTACAGCATGTTTGCTGTTGGTGTGCAGGGAGGTAACTGCGTTTTGTGTCCTGTCACTTTACTGATGAGCACCATCAGCTTTGACAGGAAGTACTTTGTCCACTGAGTCTTCTTCAACCAGGCAGCCAGGTGTCTGAGAAATGAAATCAGGTTGAGTTACTTCTCGGCTTAAAATCCTCCCTGTCCCACTCCTTCCTTGGCCTTTGTCGCCTCTCCTCTCCCGGCACCTTCTACTACACTCTCCCATCAGGCTGTCTCTCCAAGCTCCGCTCTGCCCCCAGGGTTTGGACCTCACAGGTCACTCGCTGAGTGTGTTCTCTGGTTCTCTCTGTAGTTCGAGTAAGCTCAGACATCACCAGTCTTGCCTGAGGCATCACTCCTGGTCAGTCCCTTGCTGCCTCACCTCCTCATCTTCTCCCTGTCCTGGTTTTCCTTTTTCAGAGTCGTTGTCCTTTGGACTTTGTAGAGTACAAAGCAGGAAGTCAGCCCCCCAGCTCATCCTGGTATTTTCTCTGTTGCTTCTTCCTTCTTTGAAAACCTTTCAGGAGTGCAGCTTTATTACCTCAGGTATTCAAGCAACTCAGAGTCCATCCATTAAAGAGTTCAGTTATTTCAGAGGTGCACACTGATGGCTTTAAAGGTCACAATGATTTTCTTTTTTAATTGCATGTCTTCCAGGATTTATTGAATTTTTGTTGTTTTCCAATTGGCTGATTTTGGCTTTATTATTATTAGCATCTATATTTAAATTTATTTATTATTTATTTATTTGTTCGTGCATGCGCGTGTGTGTGTGTGTGTGTGTGTGTGTGTGTGTATGTGTGTATGTGTGTGCATTCCATTGCATGGATATGGAGGTCAGAGGACAACTTGTGAGAGTCAGTTCTCCCCCTCCACCCTGTGGATGCCAGTAATGAACTCTTATCACCAGGTTTGGCAGCAAGTCCTTTTACTTGCTTGCCAGGTGTCTTCATCATTGTTCTATTGCTGTGAACAGATGCCACGACCAAGGCAACTGATAAAAGAAAGCAGCTGGGAGCTTGCTTACAGTTTCAGAGGGTGCGCTTATCATCATGGCAGGGAGCATAGCAGCAGGCAGGTATGGCATTGTAGCAGTAGCTGAGAGCTCACATCTGATCCACAAGCACAAGGCAGGGAGTGGCAGGAGGGGCGGGGGAAGAGATGAGAGGTGGAGAGCTTGAGCTAACTAGGAATGGCATGGGCTTTTGTGCCCTCAAAGCCTTCCTCCAACAATGCCTTACCTCCTAATTCTTCCCAAAGAGTTCCACCAACTGTGAACAAATATTCAAATTTATGAGCCTATGGCCTATGGGAACCCATTCTAATTTAAACTCCTACACCAGGCCACCATGGCTTTTTTTTTTTTTTTTTTTTTGAGACAGGTTCTTACTATACAGACTAGGCTGGCCTTGAATTTAACCCTGCTGCCTTGACTTCCCCAAATCCTGGGATTATAGGCATGCGCTACCACACCCAGCTTTGTTAGCATGCTAGTTTTACAAAATAATGTTTTCATTATGACATTCTCATACATGTCTATAATGTGTTGTGGTCACTCATGTCCTCAGTACCCCTCTCAGGTCCTATCTCCACTTCCCACTGGTTCCCTTCCTCTTCACAAACAGCCTTTCTACTTTCATATCTTTTTTTAGTCTAGTTTCCACGTATGAGACGAGACATTTGATCTTTGTCTTCCTGAGTTGGGCTTATTTTGGCTAGCTTTCAAGTGCTTCAGCAAAACCCCGGACAGCCGGCTCTCTGCACCTGCAGTTCTTGCAGCCTCTGTTCTGCTAGCCCAGTGGTTCTCAGCCTTCCTAATGCCACGACGGCTTTAATGTTGTGGTGACCCCCCAGCCACAAAATTATTTTTGTTGCTCTTTTATATCTGTAATTTTGCTATTGTTATGAATCACAATGTAAGTGAGATGCAGGATCTCTGTTATGTGACCCCCATGAAAGGGTCCTTTGACTCCAAAGAGGTTGTAGCTCACAGGTTGAGAAACACTGTGCTAACCTCATTTCAAAAATATTTTAACAAATTGTATTGAGTGAGGTGTGGTTGTACAGAGGCAGGTGGATCTCTATGAGTTTGAAGCTAGCCTGTTCTACATAGTGAGTTATAGGACTTCAAGTGCCATATAGAGACATTGTCTTAAAAAAGAAAATAGACCATGGTGGAGCATGCCTTTAGAGTTTCAGTCTAATATGCAATGAGACCCTCTCTCTAAAAATAAAAAAAAACCTGACATAGTATTTACACTATATTTTATAATTCAAAGGCAATTTAAAGTATATGGGAAGATATGCTGAATGGGGGTCTATGCAAATGTCACTCTAAAGGTTGCACACCCATTTGATATCAGGATGTCATGGGGCAACATGCACATGGAGACCGACACATGCATTCTTGAGTGCACACACACACACACACAGCACTTATATCTACATCACTCCCACCCTTCCTCTCCTCCTCCAATTCCTTCCTGTCTGGCTTCTCCGTCACGATCTTTAATGCAATGGTGAGCACTCCGGAGCCTGGACACTGCTAACGCCCATGTCTTAAGCCTAAGTGGTGACTAGATGGGGATTTATTATACCATTCTTTCAATTTTCCTGTATTTTTGAAAACTTTAAGAAAAAGCTGAGTGAAAACAAAAACCACTCTTGACCAATATCTAAATATTCGTTTCTCCTCCAGCATGTTCCAGCCAGCTTGACAAAGATCTTGCTTACTGGGGACAGATATCCAGGGAGCAGCGGTGCTGTGGCTGGTGTGGTTCCTCCTTTGTCCTCTCATGCTCCTGGTCCTTCAGGGAAGGGGAGGGGAAGGCTGTGTGGGGGCAGTCCCAAACCAACGTAAGGAGAGAAAACAGTTTAATTGTCTCTGTTGAGAAGAAGACAAAAGCTTTCCCAGCTCCCTCTTAGAGGAGTCTGGTATTTCAGAGACTCACCTGCCTCTTGCTAATGGCTGTAAATCCTTTCAGAAGCAAACCAAGCCCTTCTTCCAGTTTTCCTCCCCTAAAGTGTTTTCACAAGACCTCCTGAAGCATCTCTTTAAAATTTAACCAGCAAGGACTTCAGTGCCCTGTGACCCAGTTTCTGCCAGTGTCCTAGCCTAACCTCAGTTGGGCCTTGCTCCAGATTACCTTCCTACCTACTTTTGGTCTTATTTACAGGGAAAAGGGGGTTTTCATTTGAATAAGGGCATTAAACATAGGTGGCCAGTATAATTACCAGACTTGGATAGACTTTCTGTGAAGTCAGGGTTTCTTTGTTATCTGTCCATCTGTTCATCATCCACCCATCCATCCATCCACCCTTCCATCTACAGTGTTTCTAATGGGGGCACTTTCTGCTTGGCTACAATAAATGGGGAGAGTTTTTTCTCTTTGCAGTCTCTTGGTAGCTTGCTGAATGTCACATTCTGCTTTAGTAGTTATTTAGGATTTCCTTCCCTTCCATTTTTGCAGGAGGCTTTCTGGGTTGCCAGGAGATTGCCCCTTTAACTTGTATTTCCTTGGTAAGTGGTGTGTGCACCTTCCAGAGATGCATATTTTTGTGTCAACTTTTCTGTAGAAAGAAATGGTGTGAAGTTTCCTTCAAGCCCCGCTAAGGTCCCATGGGCCCCTTTGTTTAATGTGGTCTCCAGGGAAGGGCCGGCCACCCAGTGACCAGCAGGTCAGCCTTTCTCAGAAAGAGATGGGAGGTGTTCACTCTGGGACAAAAGTTGAGGCGAGGAATTTACAGACTAAGGTTGACTCTCTGGGTAGTTCAGGAGAAGCAAGTAGTTCAAGAGGCTGCATAGCCAGCCTCACTCCCCTCATCCCCGCTTCTGCCCAGTCTCTGTATCTGTGTGTAGGGTTCAGGGGAGCGCGAGAGAGGACAGCTTCTTGCATTGTACTGGATGCTGGGGAGGGCCAGAGGGCAAATTTTATGCCCAGCAGCTGCTAGGTGCCCCCCACCTTCACCCCCACAGCCCTGTCAGACTAGCTCGACAGTGACATCGTGTGGAAGTATGGAATTGTGGCTTCTCTAGTTGGTTAAATGAGTCGAAGGGGTCGCATCCCTGGGATAGCTGCCTCTGGGAAGAAAGTCAGGTGACAACGAATACAGGGAGCTTGATCAGCAGACTGGAAAGGCTATATCCCTGGGATAGCTGCCTCTGGGAAGAAAGTCAGGTGACAACGAATACAGGGAGCTTGATCAGCAGACTGGAAAAGCTATATGTGTGGGACAAGACTCCTTTGTAAATAGTCACATGTAAATAGTAAATAGTCCTGAATGTCAGTTGACAAGTTACAGTATTACCGATACTGCTAAGGACCCTTCCTTTCAGATGAAGGGTTATGTGTTCTCTCCTCTCCTCTCCTCTCCTCTCCTCTCCTCTCCTCTCCTCTCCTCTCCTCTCCTCTCCTCTCCTCTCCTCTCCTCTCCTCTCCTCCCCTCCCCTCCCCTCCCCTCCCCTCCCCTCCCCTCCCCTCCCCTCCCCTCCCCTCCCCTCCCCTCCCCTCCCCTCCCCTCCCCTCCCCTCCCCTCCCCTCCCCTCCCCTCCCCTCCCCTCCCCTCCCCTCCCCTCCCCTCCCCTCCCCTCCCCTCCCCTCCCCTCCCCTCCCCTCCCCTCCCCTCCCCTCCCCTCTCCCCTCTCCCCTCCCCTCCCCTCCCCTCTCCCCTCTCCCCTCTCCCCTCTCCCCTCTCTCCTCTCCTCTCCTCTCCTCTCCTCTCCTCTCCTCTCCTCTCCTCTCCTCTCCTCTCCTCTCCTCTCCTCCCCTCCCCTCCCCTCCCCTCCCCTCCCCTCCCCTCCCCTCCCCTCCCCTGTCCTCCCCTCCCCTGTCCTCCCCTCCCCTGTCCTCCCCTCCCCTGTCCTCTCCTTTCTTTTTTCCTCTCTCTGTATTTTAACTTTCACTACGTAACTCATGCTGTTCTTAAACTGGTGATCCTTCTACCTGGCCTCTCCAGTCCTTGGGGATTATAGACACACAAATATATATATATATATATTTTTGTTTGTTTTTTCAAGACAGGGTGGTTTTTCTCTGTGTAGTCCTGGCAGTCCTGGAACTCACTCTGTAGACCAGGCTGGCCTGGAACTCAGAAATCTGCCTGCCTCTGCCTCCCAAGTGCTGGGATAAAGGCGTGGGTCACCACTGCCTGGCACAAAAATATTTTTTTTGTTTTTTGTTTTGTTTTGTTTTTTGTTTTTTTGATACAGGGTCTGGCTCACCTGAAACCTGCTATGAGGATTAGGTTGGCTCAGACACATAGAGATCTGCCCACTTCTGCCTCTGTCTGTCTTGTGTAGCCTTGGCTGTCTTGGAAGTTACTCTCTAGACCAGGCTGGCCTTGAACTTATAGAGCTCTGTCTGCCTCTGCCTCTCAAGTGCTGAGACTAAAGGCATGTGTCACTACTGTCTGGCAGTGAGATGTTTTAAAATTATTAAGAATGACCATGGTGTGAACTCCATGACAGCTGTGCTTATTATGAAATTATTAAATGTTATATTAAATTTAATATTAAATTAATTAATATTATTAAATTATTAACGTATGTACCAGCATATTTTTGTAATACCCAGGACAGATGTAGCACTGACTTTTTCTGGAAATCTTGTTGGACATTCCATGGGTTTGAGTCCAAAAGGGTCCACTGATCTGAGCGTTTACCTCAGGCAGTGAATGGAGATTGGGGACCAGCTGGTCACATTTAGGTCTGTGTTCTTGGAGGCCTGAGGATGACCCAGCCCCTGGCTAAACTTGTTTTATGATAATTTTTTTTATCTTCATTAGGCAGTAATCAGTTTTAAGTTCCAATATGTTAAGCAGAACATTATTTTTGGCCTGTATGGAGAGACTAAGACAACAATTGTCACTGCCCGGTATATAGTAAAAGGACATTGTTGCACGGCAAAACAAAACACAACACAATTACTTTCCTTGGCACTGGAAATGGATCCCACCTGGCTCCTGTTTATCACCCAGCCTTCATGTTCTGATATATATCTTTATTTCAAAAGTTAGTACTGAATACTGGCTTCCTTATGGCATTCTCTCTCTCTCTCTCTCTCTCTCTCTCTCTCTCTCTCTCTCTCTCTCTCTCTCACACACACACACACACACACTGTTTTACTTTGTTTTTATTTGTCTCCCTTCAGCTTTGCTCTACTCTGTGTTTTGATATATTTATTTGTTACTGTATGCCATTCCCTGCACTCCCCCCACCCCCCATTAGACTATAACGATTCTTTTTTGAGGGCAAAGACTTTGTCTGGATCTCAATGTCAGATAGATCCCTGGCTGGTGCTCTGTGGGTAGGCAGGAGGTTTGCAATATAGGTCTGGGGAGGTAGCGCCGTGGGCAGGGTACCTGCCTAGTAGGCATGAGGCTTTGGGTTTGATCTGAGCTCCACATGACCTGGCTGACTCCTGTGATTCCAGCTCTTGCAGGTGCTGGAGGAGTAGCAAGAGTTCAGGGCCAGCCTTATTTACAGCAAATTGGAAGTTCCCTTAGCCTTTGTGAAACATTGTTACAACCAACAACCATGTTTACAATACATGTAATGATGTATGCCAACACTTAGACAAGGAACTCGGTTGTTCAGTACTCTGTTCTGTATTGACTTTCAGGTTTTTTTGTTTTTTTTTCACCAAGGAAATGTTGCCAGGAGGAAAGACTGAGATTTCGCCTCTTCCTATTGTTCTTGTCTCATGCTGACCCCTGGTGGCCCTCTTCACACATGACTTTCTGTCTAGAAGATGATGCCACATAATGAGCAAAAACAGTGTTCAGAGTTTGGAATCTGGGTTGAGTTCCATCTCTTGACCCCTGCACGTGGTCCTCTGACCTCCACATGTGCTCTGAGATATGTATGCATGTGTGCACATACACAACCAAGCAAATAAAAGTGTTTAGGGGCTGGAGACGTGGCTCAGCTGTTAAGAGGGCTGTTGCTTTTGCAGAGAACCTGAGTTCAGTTTTTAGCACCCACATCAGGAAGCTCACAATTTCCTGTAACTCCAGTTCTAGGGGACCTGGTGTCCCTCTCTGGCTTCTGCAGGCACTGCACTCATAGGCACACCCACTCCCCACACATACAAGTGATTAAAAATAAAAAGAAAATCATCTTAAAAGAAAAGTTTGGGATCTGAGCATTTGCTCTTCTCTTTCAGAACAGTGGAGTGTAGGCTGAAGGGTGAGTCATTTTGGACCACAATGATGAAGGCAGTATCCTAGAGATGACAGAAGAACAAACTGAATTGATGTACTGTGTTAAGAAGTTTTCACTGGGTCTCAAAAGGAGAAGAGGAGGGGAGACTGCACACAATACTTGCACTCACACCTCATTGTCCAGAAAACAATGCTGCTGAAGAGCCTTAGGCCACACTTTTCTGCAAGACAGGCTGAGAACTGCAGCCCCCACCTCTGTGGCCAGAAATCCGTTATAGAAGAACAAAAACTAGATCTTGGGACTTAGCTGGCAGGTGTTGCCCCCCCCCCCAGATCATCAAAACAGCTAGGGTTAAATAGTCTGACTTATAAATGGACTGATTTTTTTTTTTTTTAAATGAAGGCGAAGGCTTCAAGTCCAGACTCAAGCCTCTGGCCATTATCCTTATATCCTTTGTTTGTAATTAAGCTTAATTGGTGACATCAGTGTTTGGAGCTTGTGGCTCAATGCCTACCCTGGTGACATTATCTTAGTGTTGTCTCTGGCTGATGTCCTATCAGTAGGCTTATGCTGAATTTGTCTGTTGCATTATTAGACGTCTTTGCTTGCCTGATTATCATCTCATTATATTTAGCAGGGCCATCTGGAGGCTTCATCTGCTAGGAGACGAAGGAAGAAGTCTGGGTGGTCAGCTGTCTCCTTGTTACATAGGACTGATGAGTCACTCACTTGGAAAACATTGCTGATGTCTGCCCCTTCTTC
Source organism: Mus caroli (assembly GCF_978045245.1). Classification (NCBI taxonomy): domain Eukaryota; kingdom Metazoa; phylum Chordata; class Mammalia; order Rodentia; family Muridae; genus Mus; species Mus caroli. The sequence continues at coordinate 53,092,556 of NW_028227275.1, forward strand.
TTGGTGGCTTTATGAGACCACCAAGGCCAGCTTACTGCTGGGGCTCTGTGTTTTCCATTCTTCATATACTCTCCAGGGTATGAAGCACATGTTCTCTCTATACACAGAAACAAATGCATGTATATACTCACAGGCTGACGTGTCCTTAACAAATGCAGCAAAAGCTCAAATAGATATTTCTTTAAAATGAACTAAAAGGGTCAGTCATGCTGGCACTCACTTTTAACTCTAGCACTCAGGAGGCAGAGGCAGCTGGAGCTCCAAGAGTCTGAGGCCAGCCTGGGCTACATAGTGAGTTCCAGGACAGCCAAAGCTACCTAGTGAGATCTCATGTCTCAAAAACAAACAAACAAACAAACAAATGAACAACACTCCCCTAAATAAACATAAAGCTTCAAAATCGACTAAAGTCAATCCTTCACTTTTTTTGTGTGTGTTTTAACACACATTTTTGCATACTTTGTATTAAATTTTCATTTGTGAATGTGAATTCTTGGAATGCTTTTACACTTGGCTTTTTTGAAAATTAAAAGTTATTTATTTTGTGTGCATGGGGTGTTTTGTCTGCCTGTATGTGCATGCCTAGTGCCCAGAGAAGCCAGAGAGGGTGTTGGATCCCCTGGGACTAGAGTTACAGATAGTAGTGAGCCATCATGTGGGTAAAAATTTAAACCCAGATTCTCTGGAAAAGCAGCCAGTGTTCTTACCTGCTGAGTCATCATTGTAGCCCCATCTCAGCTTTTAAGTTTAACATCCTTCCCTTTACATATTCCATTCTGTCCTTCTTATTCTTCTCCAAGTCTCCTCCATCATGCAAAGCTACCTGAAATTGAAAAAACAAGACATTTTCTTTATGAATAATTTGGTATATTTGTCTAATATACATAAGTGCTGACTGTAAAGGGACAGCCTCTCAAGCAATGTAATCTCACTGTTTTGTCTATCCATTGGCACAAATGGATGCTAATGGATATCACAGCTTAGGTCAGACCAGGGATTGTACAGACCCCAAGTGTCAGGATTCACCACTGAGTTTTCACTGTAGGCTTCATTATAGACAGACCATAGAACTTGTCTTTACCTCTAGGACAAGGACTTGAAGATGACAAACCTCAAGGACAAGGACATAAAGATGACAAACAAGGGTAGAGATACAATTGTCTCATCCCCCAAGAAGGTCCTTTTCCCAGGTTGGGCATTTAGTCGAAAACCCCCATTCTGTCAGGGGCTTGAAGAAATTTCCTGCTTGCTAAAAAGGGAGTCATTCTCCTTATCTCTGGCAAAAGGAGCTTGTGGCCCTTCCACAAACACATGACTGTGTTATCACTTAACTTGTCAAGGTCAGTCTGGCTCCCTCAGTCCCAGCTCACAAGCCTACTTTCTCCTTGGTCCCATTTAACCCTGAAAATCTTTCCCTGTCACTTCTCCTTGCTTTCCCAGGAGGCAGCTTTGGCAGTTTGGAATAAACTTTTTCCTTTTTTCACCCACGGAACAGCTATTTTGGTTTCCTTACTGCACCCATTTTCATTCAACAATCACTTGCAGTGTGTACCATTTTCGAGTGGAAAAAGCCAGTTCTCTCAGGAACATCTGTCCAATACTGTAGGATCAAAGCAGTGCCATTTTGCCACAGATCGTAATGGAGATAATGTCCTCTTCATCACTGGAAGAAAATATATGCAGAATTTTCATCAGGTCCAGACTTATCCCTTTGATCTGGGAGCACACCGCCTGAAGAATATGAAGACTAACTGGATCTTGTCTCCTACAGCTGACAGGAAGAATAAGGTCATCTTCAGGTCTCCACAGGAGAGCAAGTCAGCCCCTCCTATTGCCCACATCCCCAAATGACAGCAAGAATGAGTACAAGTGAAAGCAACTTCCGCCATCCCTGCTATCCCTGTCTGAATTCCTTTCAGTCTCCGGGTGCTCTCAGGCCAAGTGGCCTGTAGCTAGTTCCTGTACTGTACTAGAGCACCCACCTCCTGGGGAAAATGTTATAAAAATTAGGTCTTTTTTCCTTTTCTCTCATGAAACTCTATTGTGTAAACCTTCCTGCCAGCTCATTGGGAGCAGGGAGTTTTTCCACATGGAAGCACACACATGAATACAGTCTATCATAGTCTCAGAAATGTTTAAAGTCCAAAGTTCAAAGTCTCTTCAGAGATTCACACAATCCCTTCATTGTAATCTCCTATAAAATCAAAATAAAAAAGCAGACCACACACTTCCAACATCCCAGGAGACACATTACTATTTTAAAATGTCATAATGCTGAAATGCTGGACCAAAGCAAGACCAAAAACCATCTGGACAAACCCCAAACTCTGCATCTCCATGTGTGATGTCCAACTCCTTTGATTGAAGCACAATTCTTTTTCTTGAACTGGTTCTACTCCCTATTGGCAGCTTTCCTCGCCAGGTATCCCATGGCTCTGACATCTCTAATGTCTTGGGATCTCCAAGGCAACTTCAACTTCGTGGGTTCTTGTTCCAATGTCTGGGATCCACATATGACCTTATGGGCTCCTCCAAAGAGCTCTGGTCACTTTTTCAGCTCTGCCCTCTGTAGCACTCTAGGCTTTGGTTGACTCCATTCCACTGCTACTGCTGTTCTTAGTGGTCATCCCATGGTACTAGATTCTCCAATACGCTGAGACCTTTTGCTGTAACTAGGCTTCACTTACACAAATTGGCTCTCATAGACTCTTTTCATGGTGCCAAGCCTTAACTTCTTTGCATGACCCCTTCAGTCCTGGCCTGGACCTTCAACTGCCACTGAGGCTGATTCTTTTTCAATTGCCTCTCCTGGCTTCTCACAGTTCCAAGCATCAGTTGCTCTTCATGACCCTTTCATGCCTTCAAAGTCAGTACCATCTGGATAACTTTTACACTTTACCAACTCTTCCTGCTAGCACAAGATAACACAGCTTCTGCTGCTGCTGTTCTTCGTGGTTATTCCACGTCAAGATCCAGATCAAAAGCCTGTGTCTCTCTCCCAGCCTCAAGATTTGGATCATAAGTGTGCTCTCCTTTTCTGGATTGTAGTTCATTCCAGGTACAATCAAGTTGATAATCAAGAATAGCCATCACAATCCATCCCATGTCATTTTGACACATAATCATATCTCCTTATGTCCGAATGACAACAATAGCTAGGTTGTAATAACACCTAATTTGATATACCTATCCATTGTTCAACTGCAAATGCATAAACAATAAGCTTAGTTGGGTGGAATCTTGCCCTGAGGTCACCACTACTTGAGTGTCATTTAATATCCTTGAGCACAGGATTTAGTTCCACTCCTGGTGCCCCTTTAATTCTTGAATCATACATTTTGTATTATTTTCTTTCTCAGTTTGCTATGTCTTATCAAAATGGTCTTCATAAGAGTGAACTACAGACCAGAGTCTATATTTGGATTTTTTGAAATTTCCTTTGTAAACACAATTCATCTAAATCTCTTTTCCTTAGCCTCAGGCAGACTCTTCAGACAAAGGCAAAAAGCAACATTCATCACTTAAATATCGCAAGAATGATCTCTAGACAACACACTAATATGCTTTTCCTCTGAAACTTCTTGAGGCAGACCCCCACAGTTCAAATCACCCTCAGCAGCACTGTCTTCTATGTTCATACCAGGATGGCCTATTAAACTCCATTTAAATAGTTCAACTGATTTTCTAATCCATAGTTACAGAGGCAATATTCCTCCAAATAAAAGCATAGTCAGACCTATCACAGCAATACCCCCGGCCCTGGTACCAACTTCTGTCCTAGTTAGGATTTTATTGCTGTGAAGAGACACCATGACCAAGGCAACTCTTTTTTTTTTAATTTTTAATATTTTTATTACATATTTTCCTCAATTACATTTCCAATGCTATCCCAAAAGTCCCCCATAGCGCCCCCCACTTCCCTACCCACCCATTCCCATTCTTTTGGCCCTGGCATTCCCCTATATGGGGCATATAAAGTTTGCAAGTCCAATGGGCCTCTCTTTCCATTGATGGCCGACTAGGCCATCTTTCGATACATATGCAGCTAGAGACAAGAGCTCCGGGGTTCTGGTTAGTACATCATGTTGTTCCAACAATAGGGTTGCAGATCCCTTTAGCTCCTTGGGTACTTTCTCTAGCTTCTCCATTGGGAGCCCTGTGATACATCCAATAGCTGACTGTGAACATCCACTCCTGTGTTTGCTAGGCCCCGGCATCGTCTCACAAGAGACAGCTATATTTGGGTCCTTTCAGCAAAATCTTGCTAGTGTATGCAATGGTGTGAGCGTTTAGAAGCTGATTATGGGATGGATCCCTGGATACGGCAGTCTCTAAATGGTCCATCCTTTCATCACAGCTACGAACTTTGTCTCTGTAACTCCTTCCCTGGGTGTTTTGTTCCCAATTCTAAGAAGGGGCACAGTGTCCACACTTTGGTCTTCATTCTTCTTGAGTTTCATGCATTTAGCAAATTGTATCTTACATCTTGGGTATCCTAAGTTTTGGGCTAATATCCACTTATCAGTGAATACATATTGTGTGAGTTCTTTTGTGATTGTGTTACTTCACTCAAGATGATGCCCTCCAGGTCCATCCATTTGGCTAGGAATTTCATAAATTCATTCTTTTTAATAGCTGAGTAGTACTCCATTGTGTAAATGTACCATAATTTCTGTATCCATTCCTCTGTTGAGGGACATCTGGGTTCTTTCCAGCTTCTGGCTATTATAAATAGGGCTGCTATGAACATAGTGGAGCATGTGTTCTTTTTACCAGTTGGGACATCTTCTGGATATATGCCCAGGAGAGGTATTGCTGGATCCTCCGGTAGTACTATGTCCAATTTTCTGAGGAACCGCCAGACTGATTTCCAGAGTGGTTGTACAAGCTTGCAATCCCACCAACAATGGAGGAGTGTTCCTCTTTCTCCACATCCTCGCCAGCATCTGCTGTCACCTGAATTTTTTATCTTAGCCATTCTGACTGGTGTGAGGTGGAATCTCAGGGTTGTTTTGATTTGCATTTCCCTAATGATTAAGGATGTTGAACATTTTTTCAGGTGCTTCTCTGCCATTCGGTATTCCTCAGGTGAGAATTCTTTGTTCAGTTCTGAGCCCCATTTTTTAATGGGGTTATTTGACTTTCTGGAGTCCACCTTCTTGAGTTCTTTATATATATTGGATATTAGTCCCTTATCTGATTTAGGATAGGTGAAGATCCTTTCCCAATCTGTTGGTGGTTTTTTTGTCTTATTGATGGTGTCTTTAGCCTTGCAGAAGCTTTGCAGTTTCATGAGGTCCCACTTGTCAATTCTCGATCTTACAGCACAAGCCATTACTGTTCTATTCAGGAATTTTTCCCCTGTGCCCATATCTTCAAGGCTTTTCCCCACTTTCTCCTCTATAAGTTTCAGTGTCTCTGGTTTTATGTGAAGTTCCTTGATCCACTTAGACTTGACCTTAGTACAAGGAGATAGGAATGGATCGATTCGCATTCTTCTACATGTTAACAACCAGTTGTGCCAGCACCATTTGTTGGAAATGCTGTCTTTCTTCCACTGGATGTTTTTAGCTCCCTTGTCGAAGATCAAGTGACCGTAGGTGTGTGGGTTCATTTCTGGGTCTTCAATTCTATTCCATTGGTCTATTTGTCTGTCACTATACCAGTACCATGCAGTTTTTATCACAATTGCTCTGTAGTAGAGCTTTAGGTCCGGCATGGTGATTCCACCAGAGGTTCTTTTATCCTTGAGAAGAGTTTTTGCTATCCTAGGTTTTTTGTTATTCCAGATGAATTTGCAGATTGCACTTTCTAATTAGTTGAAGATTTGGAATTTTGATGGGGATTGCATTGAATCTGTAGATTGCTTTTGGCAAGATAGCCATTTTTACAATGTTGATCCTGCCAATCCATGAGCATGGGAGACCTTTCCATCTTCTGAGATTTTCTATAATTTCTTTCTTCAGAGACTTGAAGTTTTTATTATACAGATCTTTCACTTCCTTAGTTAGAGTCACGCCAAGATATTTTATATTATTTGTGACTATTGAGAAGGGTATTGTTTCCCTAATTTCTTTCTCAGACTGTTTATTCTTTGTGTAGAGAAAGGCCATTGATTTGTTTGAGTTAATTTTATATCCAGCTACTTCACCGAAGCTGTTTATCAGGCTTAGGAGTTCTCTGGTGGAATTTTTAGGGTCACTTATATATACTATCATATCATCTGCAAAAAGTGATATTTTGACTTCATCTTTTCCAATTTGTATCCCTTTGATCTCCTTTTGTTGTCAAATTGCTCTGGCTAGGACTTCAAGTACAATGTTGAATAGGTATGGAGAAAGTGGACAGCCTTGTCTAGTCCCTGATTTTAGAGGGATTGCTTCAAGCTTCTCACCATTTACTTTGATGTTGGCTACTGGTTTGCTGTAGATTGCTTTTATCATGTTTAGGTATGGGCCTTGAATTCCTGATCTTTCCAAGACTTTTATCATGAATGGGTGTTGGATCTTGTCAAATGCTTTTTCCGCATCTAACGAGATGACCATGTGGTTTTTGTCTTTGAGTTTGTTTATATACTGGATTACGTTGATGGATTTCCGTATATTGAACCATCCCTGCATCCCTGGAATGAAACCTACTTGGTCAGGATGGATGATTGTTTTGATGTGTTCTTGGATTCGGTTAGCAAGAACTTTATTGAGGATTTTTCATCAATATTCATAAGGGATATTGGTCTGAAGTTTTCTATCTTTGTTGGGTCTTTTTGTGGTTTAGGTATCAGAGTAATTGTGGCTTCATAGAATGAGTTGGGTAGAGTACCTTCTGTTTCTATTTTGTGGAATAGTTTGTGAAGAACTGGGATTAGATCTTCTTTGAAGGTCTGATAGAACTCTGCACTAAACCCATCTGGTCCTGGGCTTTTTTTGGTTGGGAGACTATTAATGACTGCTTCTATTTCTTTAGGGAATATGGGACTGTTTAGATCATTAACCTGATCTTGGTTCAACTTTGGTACCTGGTACCTGTCTAGGAACTTCTCCATTTCATCCAGGTTCTCCAGTTTTGTTGAGTATAGCCTTTGGTAGAAGGATCTGATGGTGTTTTGGATGTCTTCAGGATCTGTTGTTATGTCTCCTTTTTCATTTCTGATTTTGTTAATTAGAATGCTTTCCCTGTGCCCTCTAGTGAGTCTGGCTAAGGGTTTATCTATCTTGTTGATTTTCTCAAAGAACCAGCTCCTTGATTGGTTGATTCTTTGAATAGTTCTTCTTGTTTCCACTTGATTGATTTCGCCCCTGAGTTTGATTATTTCCTGCCGTCTACTCCTCTTGGGTGAATTTGCTTCCTTTTGTTCTAGTGCTTTTAGGTATGTTGTCAAGCTGCTAATGTGTGCTCTCTCTAGTTTCCTTTTGGAGGCACTCAGAGTTATGAGTTTTCCTCTTAGAAATGCTTTCATTGCGGCCCATAAGTTTGGGTATGTTGTGGCTTCATTTTCATTGAACTCTAAAAAGTCCTTAATTTCTTTCTTTATTCCTTCCTTGACCAAGGTATCATTGAGAAGAGTGTTGTTCAGTTTCCACGTGAAGGTTGGCTTTCTATTATTTATTTTGTTATTGAAGATCAGCCTTAGTCCATGGTGATCTGATAGGATGCATGGGACAATTTCAATATTTTTGTATCTGTTGAGGCCTGTTTTGTGACCAATTATGTGGTCAGTTTTGGAGAAGGTACCATGAGGTGCTGAGAAGAAGGTATATCCTTTTGTTTTAGGATAGAATGTTCTGTAGATATCTGCCAGATCCATTTGATTCATAATTTCTCTTAGTTTCTCTGTGTCCCTGTTTAGTTTCTGTTTCCATGATCTGTCCATTGGTGAAAGTGGTGTGTTGAAGTCTCCCACTATTATTGTATGAGGTGCAATGTGTGCTTTGAGATTTACTAAAGTTTCTTTAATGAATGTGGCTGCCTTTGTATTTGGAGCATAGATATTCAGGATTGATAGTTCCTCTTGGAGGATTTTACCTTTGATGAGTATGAAGTGTCCCTCCCTGTCTTTTTTAATGACTTTGGGTTGGAAGTCAATCTTATCAGATATTAGAATGGCTACTCCAGCTTGTTTCTTCCTACCATTTGCTTGGAAAATTGTTTTCCAGCCTTTCATTCTGAGGTAGTGTCTATCTTTTTCTCTGAGATGAGTTTCCTGTAAGCAGCAAAATGTTGGGTCTTGTTTGTGTAGCTAGTTTGTTAGTCTATGTCTTTTTATCGGGGAGTTGAGTCCATTGATATTAAGAGATATTAAGGAAAAGTAATTGTTGTTTCCTGTTATTTTTGTTGTTAAAGTTGGCATTCTGTTCTTGTGGCTGTCTTCTTTTAGGTTCGTTGAGGGATTACCTTCTTGTTGTTTCTAGGGCGTGGTTCCTGTCCTTGTATTGATTTTTTTCTGTTATTATCCTTTGAAGGGCTGGATTCGTGGAGAGATAATGTGTGAATTTGGTTTTGTCGTGGAATACTTTGGTTTCTCCATCTATGTTAATTGAGAGTTTGGCTGGGTATAGTAGCCTGTGCTGGAATTTGTGTTCTTTTAGTGTCCGTATAACATCCGTCCAGGATCTTCTGGCTTTCATAGTCTCTGGTGAAAAATCTGGTGTAATTCTGATAGGCTTGCCTTTATATGTTACTTGGCCTTTTTCTCTTACTGCTTTTAGTATTCTATCTTTATTTAGAGCATTTGTTGTTCTGATTATTATGTGTCGGGAGGTATTTCTTTTCTGGTCCAGTCTATTTGGAGTTCTGTAGGCTTCTTGTATGTTCATGGGCATCTCTTTCTTTAGATTTGGGAAGTTTTCTTCTATAATTTTGTTGAAGATGTTTGCTGGTCCTTTGAGTTGAAAATCTTCATTCTCATCCACTCCTAGTATCCGTAGGTTTGGTCTTCTCATTGTGTCCTGTATTTCTTGGATGTTTTGAGTTAGGATCTTTTTGCATTTTACATTTTCCTTGATTGTTGTGCCGATGTTCTCTATGGAATCTTCTGCACCTGAGATTCTCTCTTCCATCTCTTGTATTCTGTTGCTGATGCTCATATCTATGGTTCCAGATTTCTTTCCTAGGGTTTCTATCTCCAGTGTTGCCTCATTTTGGGTTTTCTTTATTGTGTCTACTTCCCTTTTTAGGTCTAGTATGGTTTTGTTCATTTCCATCATCTGTTTGGATGTGTTTTCCTGCTTTTCATTAAGGACTTCTACCTGTTTGATTATGTTATCCTGTTTTTCTTTAAGGATTTGTAACTCTTTAGCAGTGTTCTCCTGCAATTCTTTAAGGGATTTTTGTGCTTCCTCTTTAATGTCTTCTACCTGTTTACCAGTGTTCCTTTGTATTTCTTTAAGTGTGTTATTAAAGTCCTTCTTGAAGTCCTCTACCATCATCAGGAGATATGCTTTTAGATTCGTGTCTAGCTTTTCCGGTGTGTTGGGGTGCCCTGGACTGGGCGAAGTGGGAGTGCTGGGTTCTGATGATGGTGAGTGGTCTTGGTTTCTGTTAGTAATATTATTACATTTACCTTTCGCCATCTGGTAATGTCTGGGGTTAGTTGTTGTCGTTGTCATTGTTTAAAGATTGGAGCAGAAGCTGTGTTCCACTCACCAGCAGTCTCAAAATCTTGTGGCGGGGGTCGTGGGTAGCTGGCGGTACCCCGGTGCTGGTCCAGCCGGAAGAGGCCTGTGGTCCTACTCAGGCCGGTTTTCTGCTTCCCTAACTAATGCAGTCTCAGGTCTCTCGCGCAATTGGATTGGAGCAGAAGCTGTGTTCCACTCACCAGAAGTCTTAAGATCTTGTGGTGGGTGTTGTGGGTAGCTGGCGAGTGTCAGCCGACCCTGCGCCCTAGCTACCCCTGTGCTTTTCTGACCGGAAGAGGCTTGTGGCCCTACTCAGGCCGGATTTCTGCCTCCCCAACCAAAGCAGTCTCAGGTCCCACGTGATTGGACTGGAGCAGAAGCTGTGTTCCACTCACCAGCAGTCTCAAAATCCTGTGGCGGGGGTCGTGGGTAGCTGGCGGGTGTCAGCCGACCCTGCGCTCTAGCTACCCCAGTGCTGGTCCGGCAGGGTGAGGCCTGTGGCCCTACTCAGGCCGGTTTCTGCTTCCCTAACTAATGCAGTCTCAGGTTCCGCGCACAATTGGATTGGAGCAGAAGCTGTGTTCCACTCACCAGAAGTCTTAAGATCCTGTGGCGGGTGTTGTGGGTAGCTGGCGAGTGTCAGCCGACCCTGCACCCTAGCTACCCTGGTGCTTTTCGAGGCAAAATTTCTTAATACTAAAAATTAGTGTGAATGCACAATAGATGATTGAGCTAGGGATTCATTAATTAACTCGTTCATGAGCCAACTGCTTCCCAACATCCACTTCTGAACACTGTTGAGTTGCAGAGCAAGTTTCAACAGCCAAGCTCCAATCCCTCAGCCAGTGGTTATTCTGAGCCTCGACCAAGGCAACTCTTACAAAGGCAAACATTTAATTGGGGGCTGGGTTATAGTTTCAGAGGTTTAGTCCATTATCATCATAGCAGGAAACATGGCAGCATGTAGGCAGATGTAGTGCTGGAGGAGTCAAGAGTTCTTCATATTGATCTGCAGGTAGCAGAATGGGACTGTCTCCCACAGGCAGCCAGGAAGAGACTATTATTTCCATTGGGCAGAGCCTGAGCATAGGAGACCTCAAAGCCTCCTCCACAGTGACATATTTCCTCCAATAAGGCCAAACCTACTCCAATAAGGTCACACTTCCAAATAGTGTTATTCCCTATGACCAAGCATTGAAACATGAATTTATGGGGGTCAAACCTATTCAAACCATCATAGCATCTAAGTTTTGAAGTAGTCTTTTTTTTGAGTGATTATTATCTGAGATTTTATGGGGTTATGCTTTTGAAGAATTGTCAGAGCCTTTACATAACTTAGTCTAAAGATATGCTTGGTAAACCAGGAAGTCTTGTATGACTGAAAATTGCCTAGGTGATGGGTCTTTCTCTAGATCAGATAAGAAGTTTCGGTATGCATAAACTGACTTGCTAAAAGTGCTTTTTGTGTAACAATAAAAAGAGCTTCTAGGAAGCTGTCAGGATTTGGCCTTGGAGGGGCTGATCCCCCTGCTGAGAAGTCTGGTTTCATCCTGCAGTGTTTCTTTTTCTTTGATCAATTGCCCCACATAACCCAGAACACTGACAAACATGTTAATACAACCTGCCAATTATTAACAGTGTTGAACAACTAATTGTATTTTATATAGTGAAAGATAATCTTTGTAGGCTTTTTATTAATGAGAGATTATTTCTATGAGCTACTGCCTTAGCAGCCACGTTATTTAATAAGCTAATAACCTGTTCTGTTTCAGGTGTTACATTTTTCTAGAATTTAACTGAGAGTTTCCAGAAAGCAACCTAAAGAGCAGAGCTCAGTCCTCAGTAGTGAAAAACAGATAAGAGTGTACCTAATGATATAATTCAAAATTATAGATCTTGCTCTTTCAGTTTATTTAATATGAAAATTAAGCATCTCTTTAAACATTAATTAGATAATTAAGAGAAAAGAACATCCTCCATATAATGAGTGATGAATACTTCTGGAAATTTAAACAGTACTGGTTTGGTACTTTGTGCCCTGATTGTGATTGTTTTTTTGTTTATTTTATTTTATTTCTTTGTTTTTTCGAGAAAGGGTTTCTCCTTGTAGCCCTGGCTGTCCTGGAACTCACTCTGTAGATCAGGCTGGCCTCGAACTCAGAAACTCGCCTGCCTCTGAAGTTGGGATTGTTTTAACTTTTTTCCCCCACAAGGGAATTATTGACATTGAGTTATTCCCACTATAAGGGAAAAAAAGCAAAAGCAAAACAAAACAACAATGTCTTCCCCCTCTCCCTGCCACATTTAAACAAAAATTAAACAAACAAACAAGAAAATTCTAAGTCCTGGGCTAGCTGCGTTAGTTCTTGTTAGCTCACGCATCTTTGGAATTCAGGTGTTACCACTCTGAGCTTGCAGGAAAGAACTGACAGGCATCTTCTTGCAGCCAGAGAGCTCTGAGTTCCAGATGCTATCAATCTCATTTTTCTATCAGAGAAAGTCTTTCTCCTTCCTCTCCCTTTATTTTTGGAGACATTGTATTCGTAGTTCTTCATTAAACACTCCTGTTTTTTTCCACCAGGAAGGGCTTTTTCCTATGGGGCAAGTGGATCCGTGTAACTAGATAGAAAAACTGGTAAGGTCAAGCAGATTAAGAAATCCCGGCAATTCTCATAATTGAGAACAGTAGGTGTTTGAATATGCTCCTGACCAGCTCCTGTCCTAGAGCACTACACCCTATTAAGAGGACCATGGCAACTGGTCGTGCACAATAGATCCCAGAGTTCTTCAGGCTAATGAGGTACCTAGATGGGCCACCCTGAGGGTTTAGCCAATAAGCTTCCCTTCTCAGATACTCCTTCCTGCAAAAGGTATTCTAATCTCTGGTCTACCCTGAGTAAGTCGAATGCATCCATTTCCCACAATGAATAAACAGTTTAGACAAGCAAGGACTGTTTCTCTCGTCAAGAACCGCTGTGGGGGAAAGCCTGCTTTACCGAGCCACACCACCTAAGTCTCCCACAGAAGGCTCTTTCTTGATTCTGCCCCTTCCCCTGCCACTGCTGGCCCACAGGCCCCTGTTCCCAACTCCTTGTGGTTCCCAGTGGCATCTGGGTGTCTGGGAGTTTGGGAACCACAGCCCCGGCCCCAGCCCCTGCCATTACTCACCCCGAGAGACATGGGCTGGGGTCCCCATCTTAGGCTGCATTCTGCCTCTCCTGAGAGGTGTGTCAGCGTGTCCCACATGCCCAGCACCCCACTGGCAGTGAGGACGGAATGTAGCCTAGAGCCCCTGCATTTCATCTGCCCAAGCAGTGTTCAGACACCCCAAAGTGAGGTGAAATGCGGACCCACATTTTCCCTTGACTTATTTTTTCTCTCAGGAGCATTCTTATTTGTATCTGCAATATTTGCAACAATTGTGCAGTTAGTGCTCTTCCTTTTAATAAGTATCTTAGCAACTGTACACACTGTTGCTCCAGAGATGGGGGATTCCGTATTCCTGCCAAATCCTAAGGTCTGCTTACCCCTGAGTGTACTTTACCTCCAGTCTTGAAGTACACTCTTCTCTGAACCCATGATGTTGGGCACCCAACGTCAGTGTTCCATGTTGCACGGGTTGGTCAAAGAAAGAGGGTCACTCTAGAATGTAATCAGGTTCTGTTTTGTGTAGTAATTAAAAAACAATCCATGCTATCCCTTGCTTGGCACTGGTCACAGTCTTGGTCTGTTCCCAGTCTGGCACATAGCCGGAGATCTCATGTTTCCCCCAGAGCACAGTCCTTGCCCAATCTTCCCACCACAAAGCCTGTCCGAATTCTGCCTCAGCTAAGTTCTTTTCCTCTGGCCCACCTGAGTCGCCTCAGAATGGAAAACACCAGACAATCTTAGTTTAGAATCAACAGATAACAAGTCCCTGGGCTTGGAATCTATCATTTTAAATTCATCAACTGTTCTGTTAGAAATTTTCTGGTGGCGGATCCTGGAGGATCTAACAGTCCCTGGCTTATGTCTTGTCTGCTTTGCTCCTGCCTGTGGGAAGCCACATGTGCCGTTGCAGATTGGCGCAGGCTACTGCTGGCCACCATGCATAAGTTTGGGCAAACGACCAATGCTTACTTATACAGTAAAGTTTTTCACCAAAACACTGCCTGGCCCGGGCATGGTAATGAGGTACTGAGAGAATAACCAATCAGATGTGAGACATGCAAATGAGGTATGTTAATGAGGTACTGTGAGATACTGAGAGAGAGTAGCCAATCAGATGAGGAACATGCAAATGAGGTATAGTGCATAACCAATCCGGGTGTGAGACACGCCTCTCCTAGGCTTATATAAGCAGCACCAGTTCTGGGCTGGGGGTCTCTTCGCCTCTACAATCAAGCTCTCCCAATAAATGTGTGCAGAAGGATCCTGTTGCAGCGTCGTTCTTGCTGGTCGAGTCGGATGCGCGCAAGAAGTGGTGCCGAAACCCAGGAAAAGAGACATCTTCAGGCATGAGCAAAGACCCCCTGCTACAGGGAGGATTCAGAACTGCATCGCGGGGAAGGAGCAGTTAATGGAGTGTTCCCATAAAACAGACTGCTGAGAAGGATCCAGCATGGATTCAGAACTCTTCATCTGAGGAATGGTGGTACTGGTATGTATAAAGAAATTGATATGAGTCTCTGAGAGGTATGCTTTCCTACGGAATAGATCCGATAATTGTCGCTGGGGTTGTGCTGCTCGCTTTTTTTCTTGCCTTGATAGTATGCCTTTGCCTTAACTGTCACCGCCCCGGGCACGAGTGTATCTGCTGGGAATAATTTCACGTAGATAACGCTTTAGTCCAGAACGATCATGGGTACTGGCCAGTCTATTCCTTTAGTAGGGCCGGTGCAAGCCTTGCTTAAAGAAAGAGGTTTAAAGATTTCTGAAAGTACAGTGAGCAGGTTTTTAAAAGAGATAGACAGACTCGCTCCTTGGTTTGCCCCCACTGGGTCGCTGATGCTACCTAGTTGGGAAAAGTTAGGGAGAGATATAGCGAGAGAGGAAGCTGAAGGGAAAGTGAAGGCAGGAACAAGGCCGTTATGGAAATTAATTAAGGCTTGTATCCAGGATAAGAAATGTGAGCTAGCTGTTAAGGAAGGGCAGCGACTTTTACAGGAGCAACAGGAAAGTATGTCAGAAACAGAGAGATATGAAAAAGAAGGTGCGTGCAGAAAGATAAGTAAAGGGAAAGAAATAAAAGGAGAAAAGGAAAAGAAACCAAAAAGTAAAGATATAAAAGATAGTATAAAAGATAAAGAACAGAAAATTAAGTCAATTTACCCTCCTCTCGAGGACTTTGAATTATTAGAATTATCTTGCTCAGAGGACTCGGAATTATCAGCGGGGGAAGAGGAAGATTTGGAGGAGGCTGCTGCAGAGTATGAGGGGGAAAGATCTGGTCCAATAGGGAGGAGTTTTGGTGCTCCCCCACCTCCTCCACCTTATACAGATAAGAAAGCAATTGGCAATGGCCACTCTTTTTGCAATCCTAGAGGATTGCGAAAAATAGTCAGGCTTTTCCTGTTTTTTCAGGATCAAGCTCAACAGCGGTATTATGAGCCAATATCGCATAAACAAGTGAAAGAGTTAGTAGAGTCAGTAAGGACTTACGGAGTTAATGCCTCATTTACTCAGTCCCAGATTGAAAGACTGGCTCACAATGCCATGACTCCTTCGGATTGGATGAGTGTGGTAAAGGCATGTCTTACGATGGGACAGTATCTAGATTGGAAGTCTATATGGCATGATCTATGTTTGAGTCAGGGCCGTGCTAATGCTACTGCAGGGCAACCAGCATGGAGCTTTGAAATGCTTACAGGTCAGGGTATATGGACAAACAATCAATTAGGATACCCAGTGCAGGTCTATGATCAAATCTATCAGGCAGCAGTGAAAGCTTGGAAAGCATTGCCTAATCGAGGAGAGGTATCTGGTAATTTGACAAAAATTATTCAGGGAATTAATGAGCCATTCTCTGAATTTGTGGCTCGCATGATGGAAGCAGCAGGGTGAATATTTGGTGATTCTGAGGCCGCATTGCCACTAATTGAACAATTAGTTTACGAGCAATGTACCAAAGAATGCAGAAATGCTATCACACCTTGGAAAAGGAAAGGACTACAGGCGTGGATGAAAGCATGTAGAGAAATAGGAGGACCCCTTTCAAATGCAGGGCTGGCTGCCGCAGTTTTGATGGCAAAAACAAGAGAGATAACCTGCTATAATTGTGGACAAACAGGTCATACGTAAAAGCAGTGTACAAAGGGTAGAAAGAGTAGGTTTGAAAAGACAGTACCAGGTACTTGCCCAAAATGTGGGAAAGGAAGACATTGGGCAAATGAATGTAGATCATTCAGAGATATAAAAGGAAGGCCAATACCTCAGTTTAAAGTACAACAGCCAAAAAACAGAGTGAGGGGCCCCCATCCCCAGGGCCCCCAAATGTATGGGGCACTCCAGACCACAGTGTCTATGAGGCCACCCAGAGACCAAGGAGAGCCACTCTGGGTTCAGCAGGATTGGACATCTGTGCCACCTCCAGAGTAATTCTTACATCTCAAATGGGATGCCAACCTATTTCATCAGATTTTAGAGGTCCCTTACCAAAGGATACAGTGGGCCTACTGTTGGGTAGGTCCTCTTCTGCTTTGAAAGGATTAATGATACATCCTGGAGTTATAGACTCAGATTATGGGGGACAAGTTAAGATTATGTGTTCTGCACCCCGAGGTATCGTAGCCATTTCTCCTGGAGATTGTATTGCTCAATTGCTGATTCTTCCTAGTTTGCATAACATGTTCCCTAGTAGCCAGGATTCCCGAGGAGATAAGGGACTTGGTTCTACAGGAACTAATGTGGCATACATATCTTTAGATTTGGATAATCGTCCCACTTTACCATTACAAATAGAAGGAAAAACCTTTCAAGGTATAATGGATACAGGAGCGGATAAAATCATTATATCCAGTAATTGGTGGCCTGCTTCTTGGCCTGTTAATTAATCGTCACATAGCTTACAAGGATTAGGATATGAGGCTACCCCAACTATAAGTGCAAAATCCTTACAATGGAAAGATAAAGAAGGAAGGACAGGGCTTTTTCAACCTTATGTACTCCCTTTACCTGTAAACTTATGGGGAAGAGATGTGTTGTCAGCCTGAACTTTATACTGACTAATGATTATTCTCAGAAAAGCAAGGAAATAATGAAAGGAATGGGGTATATACCTGGACTAGGTCTAGGAAAAAATTTACAAGGAAGAATTTAACCAGTTAAAGCCACAGTAAAAGCAGATAAGAAAGGGCTGGGTTTTTTCTAGGGGCTGCTGAGGAGCCTTTGCCCATTCCGTGGTGTACAGAGGACACGGTGTGGATGCCTCAGTGGCCTTTACCCTCTGAGAAGTTAAAAGCAGCTAAAGAGTTAGTACAAGAACAATTAGACCTGGGGCATGTAGAACCCACACAATCACCCTGGAACACCCCTATTTTTGTTGTAAAGAAAAAGGTAAATGGAGATTGTTACATGACCTCAGAGCCATTAATACACAAATGCAAGTTATGGGTCCTGTACAAAGAGGACTCCCCCCACTTTCAGCTCTACCCAAGGATTGGAGAATTATAGTAGTAGATATTAAGGATTGTTTCTTTTCCATTCCATTAAACGAGAAAGATAAACCTAGATTTGCATTTACTCTACCTTCTGTTAATCATATGGAGCCTGATAAAAGGTATCAATGGTGAGTGTTACCCCAAGGAATGGCAAATAGCCCTACCATATGTCAATTATATGTAGGAAAAGCTTTACAACCAGTTAGAGATGGTTTCCCCTCCTTAAAAATTTGTCATTATATGGACGATATTGTGATTTGTGGACCTGAAGAAGAAAGTATACAGCAAGCTTATGGCTTGCTTAATGAAACTTTAAAAAATAATGGCTTGATTATTGCACCAGAAAAGGTACAGCAGTCTGATGTTAGTCAATTTTTAGGAGCCACTATTACTTTACGGTGTGTTACCCCACAAAAGATTAGTATAAGAAAAGATCATCTAAAGACATTAAATGGTTTTCAAAAATTATTAGGAGATATAAATTGGATTCGACCTTATTTAAGGATCCCTACTTCGGAATTAAAACCTTTATTTCAAATTTTAGAAGGAGAATCACATATTACCTCATTGAGACAATTAACACCCGAGGCTTCTGATGTTCTTAGGAAGGTAGAAGAAGCGATCCAAACAGCACAACTAAATCATATAAATGAGCAAAAACCTTTTTGCCTATGCATATTACGAACCATAAATTTGCCAATTGCTGTATTATGGCAAGATGGTCCTCTAGTATGGATACATCCACATATATCCCCTAATAAGACTATAGAGCATTATCCCACCATGGTGGCAAATATGGCCCATAAAGGCATAAAAAGTTCAATTACTCACTTTGGAAAAATGCCTGATAACATAATTGTTCCCTATACTGCTGCACAAATGCAAACATTGTGTGCGACTATAGATGAATGGGCTATTCTTAGATGCAGTTATTCTGGTTTAATTGATAATCATTATCCTAAACATCCTTTATTACATTTTCTGTTATTGCATCCAGTGATATTTCCAAAGGTAACAGCTAATACTCCTATAAAGGGAGCCATTGATATTTATACAAATGGATCCAAAGCAGGAATTGGAAGTTATGTGATTAATGAAAAGGCTGTAAGGTTGCAATTTACACCAGGAGCCCCTCAATTGGTAGAATTTTTGGTGGTTTTAGAAGTCTTTAAAAGATTTCTTATGCCCATAAATATTATCTCTGATTCTGTTTATGTGGTTAATGCCGTACTAACGTTAGAGACTGCTGGAAATTTTAAGCAGTCTAGTCCAGTATCTGAAATTTTGATGAAAATACAAAATTGTATTTTTATGCGTGAGCATCCCTTTTATATTCAACATATTAGAGCACATACATCATTACCTGGACCTATGGTTAAGGGAAATGCAATTGCTGATTCAGCCACCAGAGATATGGTTTTTCTATCACAAAATTCTATAGAAAGTGCTAAAAAATTTCATCAACTTTATCATGTTCCTGCTTCTACATTACGACAAAAGTTTAAGCTTACATGAACAGAAGCTCGAGATATTGTCCTACAGTGTGGTAGGTGTGTAGAATTTATTAATGCACCTTCTGTGGGTGTTAATCCTCGCGGATTGCGACCACTAGATGTTTGGCAAATGGACGTCACACATATCCCAGCTTTTGGGAAATTACAATATGTACATGTGTCCATCGATACCAGTTCTGGTGTCCTACATGTCTCTCCCTTGTCAGGGGAAAAAGCAGTTCATGTCATATCTCACTGCTTAGAGGCTTGGGCTGCTTGGGGTAAGCCCCTAGTGCTAAAGACAGATAATGGTCCTGTGTATACTTCTTCTAAATTTAGCCGATTTTGCAAACAAATGCAAGTGAAACATATTACTGGACTGCCCTATAATCCACAGGGCCAAGGCATCATTGAGAGAGCCCATCGTACTTTGAAACAATATTTGCAAAAACAGAAAGGGGGAATAGAGGCTATGACGCCAAAGATGACTCTATCCCTTACAATATTTACTCTTAATTTTTTAAAATTGCATGATGCTGGAAGATCACCAGCCAAAAGGCACGGACAATGGCCTCAATCGCCTAATGAAATGGTCAAATGGAAAAATGCCCTTGATAATAAATGGTATGGCCCGGATCCTATCTTAATCAGATCCTGGTGAGCTATTTGTGTTTTTCCACAGGGTGAAGAAAATCCACTTTGGGTCCCGACACGACTGACAAGGACCGTGAAAGAGCAAGATGAACCCCAAGATGATCCTCCTGCTCCTGATGACTGAGACTGGGATAAGTATACCTTTGTGGGCCATAGTAAGATCATGGCCAGTACCTTTACCGGTACATTCCAATTCTTCTACCTTGCCTTTGTTTTATGCAACAGAATGTTTTCTGGATGCGCCTTGTGCACGACAAACTCCTCAAGAGCCACGGGTGTATAATAGTACGAGTTTTCATTTAAATTATACACTATGCTTTGTGCATAATGTGGATAAACCTTTTACACCCTGTATATTTTTAAAGAAAAAGATTATTTCTAATTGGGCAGATCCCATTATCCAAAATAAAGTGAGCTCTGGAGTGTTACTTAATGCTTTAACGCAAGTCGTCCAAGGAGCGCAATTAGGCTCAGGTGATGTTGGAAATAATATAACTTCATCTATAAACATCACCACTATTATGATAAAGGGAAAGATGACTATTCCCAAAAGATCACCTAGGTCATTTAGCAGTTACTGTCACACAGCACTGGGGTATCCAGAGACAGGCAACTTTCCTCATGCACAGGCCAACCTAAGACATGGGGCCCAGTGGCGATAGGGTTACCCTACAACGGGAAAGGCTGTGACATTAGAGGAACGACCTAAAACAGGAGCCACAGCGGATGGACATAATTGCACAGGCCTAGTTCAGCCTCATTTTATTAAAACAAAAAGGGGGAGATGTGGGAAGCCACATGTGCCGTTGCAGATTGGTGCAGGCTACTGCTGGCCACCATGCATAAGTTTGGGCAAACGACCAATGCTTACTTATGCAGTAAAGTTTTTCACCAAAACACTGCCTGGCCCGGGCATGATAATGAGGTACTGAGAGAATAACCAGTCAGATGTGAGACATGCAAATGAGGTATGTTAATGAGGTACTGTGAGATACTGAGAGAGAGAGTAGCCAATATAAGCAGCACCAGTTCTGGGCTTGGGGTCGCTTCGCCTCTACAATCAAGCTCTCCCAATAAACGTGTGCAGAAGGATCCCGTTGCAGCGTCGTTCTTGCTGGTCGAGTTGGATGCGCGCAAGACCTGCCTTTCTAACTAAAAGAACTTGTTCCTTTTCCTGAGTTCCCTCTTCCTTTCTCTCAGACCTGGAAGGCCCACCTCCTCCTTGCCCAGTGATTAGCTTCTTGTTATCTTTATTACCCAATCAATCAATTAGGGAAAAATTCTGCTACAAGGTTCTGAAGCATCAGGGAGGTCTAGCTTCAGTGAACTGAACTTAGAAAAATAACATTTGTGTAACAATCAATAAATATGCTTCTGTGTTCCTTTTTGGGGTTCAGCTCATTCTAATGTTTACCCTAGATATTATTTTCTTATAATTTCATTACACATATCCTCATTTTTTTCTGATTTAGGTGAAATAATTATCAGTCTTGGTGGCCATTGAGGATAGACCCTCTTTTTCACAGTTAGCTTTGGATACTCCCCGCCCCCCCCGCCATTTCCTCCCACCTTTTCAGCGGCTTTCTCCTCTTCTCCTATACTGGATAAGTGCCACCCTAGAGCTGCCTGCTTTGTGTACTAGTACTACAAACATCACGTTGGTATTCTGGGATGCCCCTCTCACCATACTGGACCTCTATCATGTGGGAGGGGTGCCTCTGCTGTGTGAATTGGAACATTCTGTCTTACAAGTTTCTCAGTCCACTCTGCGTTTAAATACCTGTCACCATGACAATTACCTCCCCTGCTCCCCGTCTTTTCAGTCCCCCTACGCTCGGAGCTGCAATGCCAAAGCTTCTCTATGCCTTCTTGGGCATGTGAGTCTCTCAGCTCCCTCCTGAAAGTCCCATAGCATCTCTTTGTCCTCCTGGACTTCTGTCTCTCAGCTCCCTTTTAGAGCTTATAGGAACTCTCCCTCCTGCAGATTTATTTTCCTACCCTTTCTCTTTTTCCTCTGACCCACAAAATCCTCATTGTCTTACTGCAAATGACTTGGACTAAGTACAGCTCAATGGTCAAAGATGGCACACTTTTGATTTCTAAATTCTCTCATATGGTATAACTTCTGCCACTGCACAAATAATCTCAACTCTCTTATATCTAAACTTCCTCTGTTCTACACTTCCAAAAGTCTCTTATTGTTAAGGTTTTTTCATGCTATTCTACTCCTAAAAATCCTCTGCATCTATAAAAGACTGTTCAATTGATTGTTTTGCATCAAACAACTTTTATAATACTCATTTTTATTGTTATAATATCTTATAAATTTTAAGAAATAAAAATAAAAGGTATGGCAGGTATTGAAGGGGGCTCTCGGGGAGGAGTTGGGGTGCAAAAGGGAAAGAAGAATATGATGTAAGTCTATTTACTCAAAATATGTTTAAATGTTAACAAATTCAGATAAATTGAAATTATGAAAAAATAAAATATAAGTAAATGGCAAAGTAGAAAAAAAATTCTATCTATGATTTCTTAGCTTTCTGCTCTTAAACATATCTCTTAACATTATGCTATAAACTACCTCAGGATTTGTATGTAACTTTATTGGGTGTGGTTTAAAAAAACTTATAACAAAATTTAGCCTAAAACTTATAAGAGGACACCCAGAGACCTATCCAGAGGCCCACCAGCAGCCATACCACAAGGCATGGGCTGGTAGAGGACACCCAGAGGCCTGCCTGTCTCCATGTCACAGAACATGGGTGAGGGAAGATACCCAGAGGCCTGCCCACAGCCATGCCATGTGGCACAGGCAGGTAGATACCATGATGCCCACCTGCTGCCACATCAAGAGAGAGGTTCAAGGTTTGATTGGAGGAGAACACTTCTGCCCACAGAAGGAACCTGCCCACAGGAGTCTCATGTCTCATTTATTGGAAGACAAAGATGGATATATATGCACTTGCTTGGGAGTACATATATATGGACTATGTATATATGCACTTAACCACTTAAGACACTTGTGTAAATGAACCACATATTTTTCTTCACTTGAGGAATCTTTAGGATGTTTCCAGTTTCTGGCTGTTACAAATAAAGCTGCTATGAACATAGTGGAGCATGTGTCTTTGTGGTATGGTAGAACACCTTTTGGGTATATGCGTAGGAATGCTATAGCTGGGTCTTGAGGTAAACTCTCCCCAGTTTTCTGAGAAACTGCCAACTTTATTTCCAGAGTGGTTGTACAAGTTTGCAATTCTCCCAACAATGGAGGAGTGTTCCCCTTGTTCCACAACCTCATCAGCATGTGCTGTCCCTTGAATTTTTGATTTTTAGTTATTTAAAAAAATATTTTCTTTATTTACATTTCAAATATTTTGGCTATTTATCTTTAATGAGGTGAATTCCTTCTTTACCACTGGAGGTTTGGGCCACAGACATTTTTTTTTTTATTATTATTAGATATTTTCTTTATTTACATTTCAAATGTTATCCCGTTTCCTCGTTTTTTAACTCTGAAAACCCCCTTTCTTATCACCCCTTCTCTTGCTCACCAACCCACCCACTCTTGCTTCCCTGTCCTGGAATTCCCCTACACTGAGGCATCAAGCTTTCACAGGACCAAGGGTCTCTCCTCTCATTGATGTCCAACAAGGCCATTCTCTGCTACATATGCGGCTGGAGCCTTGGGTCCCTCTATGTGTACTCTTTGGTTGGTGGTTTAGTCTCTGGGAGCTCTGGGAGTACTGGTTGGTTCATATTGTTGTTCCTCCTATGGGGATGCAGACCTCTTCAGCTCCTTGGGTCTTTTCTCTAGCTCCTCCATTGGGGACCCTACGCTTAGTCCAATGGTTGGCTGAGAGCATCCACCTCTGTAGTTGCCAGGCATGTAGAGCCTCTCAGAAGACAACTATATCATGTTCCTGTCAGCAAGCACTTGTTGGCATCCACAATAGTGTCTGGGTTTGGTGACTGTCTATGGGATATCTCCCCAGGTGGGGCAATCTCTAGATGGCCTTTCCTTTAGTCTCTTCTCCACACTGTCTCTGTATCTCTTCCCATGAGTATTTTGGTTGATTTCAGCCCTGAGCTTGATTATTTCCTGCAGTCTACTTCTCTTGGGTGTATGTATTTCTTTTTGTTCTAGAGCTTTCATGTGTGCTGTTAGACTGCTAGTGTAAGCTCTCTCCAGTTTCTCTTTGGAGGCACTCAGAGCTATGAGTTTTCCTCTTAGCTCTGCTTTCATTGTGTCCCATAAGTTTGGGTATGTTGTGCCTTCATTTTCATTAAATTCTAAAAAGTCTTTAATTTCTTTCGTTATTTCTTCCTTGACCAAGTTATCATTGAGTAGATAGTTGTTCAGCTTCCATGTGTATGTGGAAGCTTCCATGTTTGTTGTTTTTGTTGTTATTGAAGACCAACCTTAATCTGTACTGATCTGATAGGAGTCAATCTTCTTATAGCTGTTGAGGTCTGATTTGTGACTGATTATATGATCAGTTTTGGAGAAAGTACCATGAGGCGCTGAGGAGAAGGTTTATTCTTTTGATTTAGGATGAAATGTTCTACAGATATCTGTTAAATCCATTTGGTCCATAACTTCTGTTAGTTTCATTGTGTCTCTGTTTAGTTTGTGTTTCCCTGATCTGCCCATTGATGAGAGTGGGGTGTTGAAGTCTCCCACTATTATTGTGTGAGGTGCAATGTGTGCTTTAGCTTTAGTGACGTTTCTTTTATGAATGTGGGTGCTCTTGCATTTGGAGCATAGATTTTTCACAATTGAGAGTTCTACTTGGTAGATTTTTCCTTATTATTATTATTTTTGATGACTTTTGGTTGAAAGTTGATTTTATCTGATATCAGAATGGCTACTCCTGCTTGTTTCTTGGGACCATTTGCTTGGAAAATTGTTTTCCAGCCCTTTACTCTGAGGTTGTGTTTGTCTTTGACACTGAGGTGAGTTTCCTGTATGTAGCAAAATGCTAGGTTCTGTTTACATATCCAGTCTGTTAGTCTATGTCTTTTTATTGGGGAATTGAGTCCATTGATGTTAAGAGATATTAAAGAACAGTGATTGTTGCTTCCTGTTATTTCTGATGTTACTTTTATGTTTGTGTGGCTATCTTCTTTTGGGTTTGTTGAAAGAAGATTACTTTCTTACTTTTTCTAGGCTGTAGTTTTCCTCCTTGTGTTGGCATTTCACATTTCTTATCCTTTGTAGGGCTGGATTTGTAGAAAGATATTGTATAAATTAGTTTTTGTCTTGGAATATCTTGCTTTCTCCATTTATGGTAATTGAGAGTTTTGTTGGGTATAGTAGTCTGGGTTGGCATTTGTGTTCTCTTAGGGTCTGTATGAGATCTTCCCAGGATCTTCTAGCCCTCATAGTCTCTGGTTAGAATTCTGGTGTAATTATGATCGGTCTGCCTTTCCCTTACTGCTTTTAATATTATTTCTTTGTTTAGTGCATTTGGTGTTTTGATTATTATGTGAAGGGAGGAATTTCTTTTTTGGTCTTATCTATTTGGAGTTCTATAGGCTTCTTGTATATTCATGGGCATCTCTTTCTTTAGGTTAGAGAAGTTTTCCTCTATAATTTTGTTGAAGATATTTTCTGGTCCTTTAATTTCGGAATCTTCGCTCTCTTCTATTTCTATTATCCTTAGGTTTGGTTTTCTCATTGTGTCCTGGATTTCCTGGATGTTTTGGGTTAGGAGCTTTTTGCATTTTTTTTTCTTTTTTACTGTCGTGTCAATGTTTTCTATGTTATCTTCTGCAGAGGACCAAGTCTGGAAAGTTATAATATAGTCTGAAAAGACTGCATAACAGATTAACTACAGTTTGCTTTCAGAGAATTTTCAGATCAATGTCCATAGGTAATTAAGAGGTACTGCACAGACAAAGTGTCTCACAAAGTAGATCTTTAACAGATTCCTTATAGAAAGCAACTCAGCAGTCTGTTCCTCTTGATGACCTTAAAGAAAGTAGCTTCACTACCTAACACCTAAGTCATTAGGGAATAGCTGTTCTATGGCTCTGATGCAGAAGGGAAAGGGAACAGATTAAGAAGGGGTCAGGATCTCTATAGTGAAAAAGAACTTGTTAAATCATTTGGGCTCACGCAATAGCAATTTTTTTGTGTGTGCTTTCCTTTGGACACAGTAATTAGTCCTGGATGGCCTTTCAGGACCTTTTGAATCAAGTTGGCAGCCTAGGGAGATTCCAGATTCTTCAGATGATTTTCATTTTGATCTGCAACATAATAATTGTTCCTCATTCTCTATTGGAGAACTTCACAGCAGCCATTCCCAATCATCGGTGCTGGGTCCCCATCCTTGACAATGACACTGTCTCTGATAATGACAGTGGGATCCTGAGCTAACATGATCTCCTGAGGGTCTCTATCCCCCTGGACTCCAACCTGAGACCAGAGAAGTGTCTTCGCTTTGTCCAACCACAGTGGCATCTCCTTCATCTGAATGGCACTTTCTCAAGTGTGACAGAACCAGACACAGAGCCCTGTGTGGATGGCTGAGTGTATGACCAAAGCACCTTCCTCTCCACCATTGTTACTGAGGTAAGTGACTTCATTTCCTGTCATATATTTGTGAGAGGTGTTTAGCAATAGCATGGATAGTTCACATGCTCTGAGCTTAGATTTCATCTCTTAGCCAATATTGATTACTTATCTATTAAATGTGAGACATATTTCCAATGAGTCTAAAACTAATAAAGGATAGGGACCTGTTCTGATTATTTCACTCTAGGGGATGACCACAGTTTAAGAAGTAATTTTTATGTATCAAATAAGTTTGAGTAAATAATTCATGTGTTCTGTTATACATATTACAAGTGGGTATTTATTTTTCAGCTTTGATTTCAAATTTGAAATATCTAGAAGATTGAACAAAACCATAGTGAATTGTGTGGGAGTATGGATCACTGGTATAATGCTTGTGTGGCATGTATGAGCTCAGGATTCCACCCCTAGCACTCTGAAGTCTCAATACTTTGCCTTCTGTGATAGAGTAAATGGGGTTGTGCACAAGGTCCTGGTCTCCAACTTCAGTATTGTCAACATATCTATATCTATACCTATATTATCTATCTATCTATCAATCATTTATTATGAGAGGATATATTTGGGTATGGGATCCAGAACATTTTTAAAGGTTCTTAAATTATTGCAGTATACGACCAAGTTTGAGAATTTCTTAGCATGGATTACAAGTCAGTAGTGCAACCTAAAGAATTAGGCCATAGTTACTAAGGGAAGATTTCTTGAGTCAAGTGTGTTTAATCTGAGATCATTATGGTAGAAGTCAGATGGCGTTAAATGGGAGAAGAGTTCAGGTGTTTTCTAGAATGAAATATGTTGAAGCATTTTGCTATAGTCTGACAGGCTATGGGCCTTTCTTTGATGGTTTTGATATCTTTCAGTGGGACCTGGTGTGTGAATCTCAGTCACTGGATTCTATAGCTAAGTTTGTATTCTTGACTGGTGTGTTAGTAGGAAATACCCTATATGGCTGCTTAACAGACAGGTGAGTGTCTCCGGCTCATGGCTCTATGTGCGAGTACTTTAATCACTAGTGAGTCATTCAATCATTATGGAGTAGCCATTGCAAATTATATTCTAGCTGTACCTTGATCCTAGGGATCCACAGACAGAAATGGAAATTTCAGTCAGTGTCATGAGTGCTGTTTGAATAACAGTCTCTATGTTATGCCCCAGTACAGGGAAATGCCAGGACCAGGAAGAAGGAGTGGGTGGGTGGGGAGGAGGGCGGGGGGGGGGGAGGGTATAGGGCGCTTTGGGGATAGCATTTGAAATGTAAATGAAGAAAATATATAATAAAAATAAATTAAAAAAGAACAACTGCGTTCTAAGCACCACATTTAGTGCTGTGCAAACAGTTCTTTAATTATTAAAAAAAAAACAAAACAAAACCCAAACCAGAAAACCCCAAAACAGTCTCTAAGCTGTGTGGACACATGAATACCCTCTCCATGAAATATAGAGGTGTTTCAGGATGGGAGTAGAAAGTGTCATAGCATGATTGAGAGAGGTGAGGAACAGTCAAAATGTCTCAACACACGGTTTTCATTCTATTTGAATATTCAAAAATGGAAAAAAGCATTGACGCTCCTGTCAGGGCGCCATTGGTGTGTTGGATAGCTCTGCCTGTCACCTTTTTTGTTCTACCAAAGATGATTTCCAAAGGATACACTTTCAGGTTATGAAACAATTAATCTAATGACAACTGTCATCAAAATTTGTGATCTAATAACTTAGATCTGGTGTTTGAAGATACCTCCTTTTTAGTAGATAACCATGTCTGCCAAGCATGTTGTTGCCTTTTTCTGTAGCAGAGGAGTTCTATCCTGGGCCCTCTTATACACATAGCTCCTTTGTGCCTCTTTTATTTTAGCCTCCAACATATTTAGAACCACTGTGTTTGTGTGCACATGGTGTGTGTGGGGGAACATGTACACCATGACTTGCAATGGTGTGGAGGTTGGAGGACAAAAAGTTGTGGGGTCAGTTTACCTTTGCATGGCAGCTGGAGAGCTTTTTGTTAGGCATGGGCTGCAAGGGTCTTTAGCCACCGAACCATCTCATTGGCTCTGCACCTTTTTTATAAGGCTATTAATTCCATCTATAAGGGCTCTACTCTCATATTT
Organism: Mus caroli; assembly: GCF_978045245.1. Taxonomy (NCBI): domain Eukaryota; kingdom Metazoa; phylum Chordata; class Mammalia; order Rodentia; family Muridae; genus Mus; species Mus caroli. The sequence continues at coordinate 53,120,639 of NW_028227275.1, forward strand.
TTTCCACATTTTTTTTATTACATATTTTCTTCAGTTACATTTCAAATGCTATCCCAAAAGTCCCCTATAACCCCCCCCCCCCTGCCCTGCTCCCCTACCCACCCACTCCCACTTCTTGGCCCTGGCATTCCCCTGTACTAGGGCATATAGAGTTTGCTAGACCAAGGGGCCTCTCTTTCCAATGATGGCCGACTAGGCCATCTTCTGCTACATATGGAGCTAGAGACACGAGCTCTGGGAGTACTGATTAGTTCATATTGTTGTTCCACCTATAGGGTTGTAGACACCTTCAGCTCTTGGGTACTTTCTCTAGCTCCTTTATTGGGGGCCCTGTGTTCCATCCTATAGATGACTGTGAGCATCCACTTCTGTATTTGCCAGGCACTGGCAAAGCCTCACAGGAGACAGCTATATCAGGGTCCTATCAGCAAAATCTTGCTGGCATATGCAATAGTGTCCGAGTTTGGTGGCTGATTATGGGATGGACCTCTGGGTGGGTCAGTCTCTGGATGGTCCATCCTTTTGTCTTAGCTCCAAACTTTGTCTCTGCAACTCCTTCCATGGATATTTTATTCTGTATTCTAGGGAGAAATGAAGTATCCACATGTTGGTCTTCCTTCTTGATTTTCTTGTGTTTTGGAAGTTGTATCTTGGGTATTCTAGGTTTCTGGGCTAATATCCACTTATCAGTGAGTGCTTATCAAGTGACTTCTTTTGTGATTGGGTTACCTCACTCAGGATGATATCCTCCAGATACATCCATTTGCCCAAGAATTTCATAAATTCATTGTTTTAAATAGCTGAGTAGTACTCCATTGTGTAAATGTACCACATTTTCTGTATCCAGTCCTCTGTTGAGGGACATCTGGGTTCTTTCAAACTTCTGGCTATTATAAATAGGGCTGCTATGAACATAGTGGAGCATGTGTCCTTATTACCATTTGGAACATTTTCTGGGTATATGCCCAGGAGAGGTATTGCTAGATCTAGTGGTAGTACTATGTCCAGTTTTCTGAGGAATGGCCAGACTGATTTCCAGAGTGGTTGTACCAGCTTGCAATCCCACCAGCAATGGAGGAGTGTTCCTCTTTCTCCACATCCTCGCCAGCATCTGCTGTCACCTGAATGTTTGATCCTAGCCATTCTGACTGGTGTGAGGTGGAATATCAGGGTTGTTTTGATTTGCATTTCCCTGATGATTAAGGATATTGAACATATTTTCAAGTGCTTCCCAGCCCTTTGGTATTCCTCAGTTGAGAATTCTTTGTTTAGCTCTGAACCCCAGTTTTTAATGGGGTTATTTGATTTTCTGGGGTCCAGCTTCTTGAGCTCTTTGTATATATCAGATATTAGTCCTCTATCAGATTTAGGATTGGTAAAGATCCTTTCCCAATCTGTTGGTGGCCTTTTTATCTTATTGACAGTATCTTTTGCCCTACAGAAGCTTTGCAATTTTTATGAGGTCCCATTTGCTAATTCTTGATCTTACAGCACAAGCCATTGCTGTTCTATTCAGGAATTTTCCCCCTGTGCCCATATTTTCGAGGCTTTTCCCCACCTTCTCCTCTATAAATTTCAGTGTCTCTGGTTTTATGTGGAGTTCTTTGATCCATTTAGACTTGAGCTTTGTACAAGGATATAAGAATGGATCAATTCTCATTCTTCTACATGATAACCGCCAGTTGTGCCAGCACCATTTGTTGAAAATGCTGTCTTTTTTCCACTGGATGGTTTCAGCTCCCTTGTCAAAGATCAAGTGACCATAGGTGTGTGGGTTCATTTCTGGGTCTTCAATTCTATTCCATTGATCTACCTGTCTTTCACTGTACCAGTACCATGCAGTTTTTTTTTTTTTAAATCACAATTGCTCTGTAGTACAGCTTGAAGTCAGGCATGGTGATTCTCCCAGAGGTTCTTTTATTGTTGAGAATAGATTCTGCTATCCTAGGTTTTTTTGTTATTCCAGATGAATTTGCAAATTTCCCTTTCTAACTCAGGGAAGAATTGAGTTGGAATTTTGATGAGGATTGCATTGAATCTGTAGATTGCTTTTGGCAGGATAGCCATTTTGACTATATTAATCCTGCCAATCCATGAGCATGGGAGATCTTTCCATCTTCTGAGATCTTCTCAATTTCTTTCTTCAGAGACTTGAAGTTATTGTCATACAGATCTTTCACTTCCTTAGACTCACGCCAAGGTATTTTATATTATTTGTGACTATCGTGAAGGGTGTTGTTTCCCTAATTTTTTTCTCATCCTGTTTATCCTTTGTGTAGAGAAAGGCCACTGATTTGTTTGAGGTAATTTTATATCCAACTACTGCGCTGAAGCTGTTTATCAGGTTTAGGAGTTCTCTGGTGGAATTTTTAGGATCACTTATATATACTATCATATCATCTGCAAATAGTGATATTTTGACATTCCTTTCCAATTTGTACCCCTTTGATCTCCTTTTGTTGTCGAATTGCTCTGGCTAGAACTTCAAGTACTACGTTGAATAGGTAGGGAGAAAGTGGGCAGCCTTGTCTAGTCCCTGATTTTAGTGGGATTGCTTCCAGCTTCTCTCCATTTAGTGTGATGTTGGCTACTGGTTTTCTGTACATTGCTTTATTATGTTTAGGTATGGGCCTTGAATTTCTGATCTTTCCATGACTTTTATCATGAAGGTGTGTTGGATTTTGTCAAATGCTTTCTCAGCATCTAAGGAGATGATCATGTGATTTTTGTCTTTGAGTTTGTTTATATACTGGATTACGTTGATGGATTTCCATATATTAAACCACCCCTGCATCCTTGGGATGAAGCCTATGTGGTCATGATGGATGATTGTTTTGATGTGTTCTTAGATTCGGTTTGAGAGGATTTTATTGAGTATTTTTACTCTCATATTTTTTTTTATTACATATTTTCCTCAATTACGTTTCCAATGCTATCCCAAAAGTAGCCCATAGCGCCCCCCACTTCCCTACCCACCCATTCCCATTCTTTTGGCCCTGGCATTCCCCTATATTGGGGCATATAAAGTTTGCAAGTCCAATGGGCCTCTCTTTCCATTGATGGCTGACTAGGCCATCTTTCGATACATATGCAGCTAGAGACAAGAGCTCCGGGGTTCTAGTTAGTACATCATGTTGTTCCAACAATAGGGTTGCAGATCCCTTTAGCTCCTTGGGTACTTTCTCTAGCTTCTCCATTGGGAGCCCTGTGATACATCCAATAGCTGACTGTGAATATCCACTCCTGTGTTTGCTAGGCCCCAGCATCGTCTCACAAGAGACAGCTATATTTGGGTCCTTTCAGCAAAATCTTGCTAGTGTATGCAATGGTGTCAGCGTTTAGAAGTTGATTATGGGATGGATCCCTGGATACCGCAGTCTCTAAATGGTCCATCCTTTCATCACCGCTACGAACTTTGTCTCTGTAACTCCTTCCCTGGGTGTTTTGTTCCCAATTCTGAGAAGGTGCACAGTGTCCACACTTTGGTCTTCATTCTTCTTGAGTTTCATGCGTTTAGCAAATTGTATCTTAAATCTTGGGTATCCTAAGTTTTGGGCTAATATCCACTTATCAGTGAATACATATTGTGTGAGTTCTTTTGTGATTGTGTTACTTCACTCAAGATGATGCCCTCCAGGTCCATCCATTTGGCTAGGAATTTCATAAATTCATTCTTTTTAATAGCTGAGTAGTACTCCATTGTGTAAATGTACCATAATTTCTGTATCCATTCCTCTGTTGAGGGACATCTGGGTTCTTTCCAGCTTCTGGCTATTATAAATAGGGCTGCTATGAACATAGTGGAACATGTGTCCTTTTTACCGGTTGGGACATCTTCTGGATATATGCCCAGGAGAGGTATTGCTGGATCCTCCGGTAGTACTATGTCCAATTTTCTGAGGAACCGCCAGACTGATTTCCAGAGTGGTTGTACAAGCTTGCAATCCCACCAACAATGGAGGAGTGTTCCTCTTTCTCCACATCCTCGCCAGCAACTGCTGTCACCTGAATTTTTGATCTTAGCCATTCTGACTGGTGTGAGGTGGAATCTCAGGGTTGTTTTGATTTGCATTTCCCTGATGATTAAGGATGTTGAACATTTTTTCAGGTGTTTCTCTGCCATTCGGTATTCCTCAGGCGAGAATTCTTTGTTCAGTTCTGAGCCCCATTTTTTAATGGGGTTATTTGACTTTCTGGAGTCCACCTTCTTGAGTTCTTTATATATATTGGATATTAGTCCCTTATCTGATTTAGGATAGGTGAAGATCCTTTCCCAATCTGTTGGTGGTTTTTTTGTCTTATTGATGGTGTCTTTAGCCTTGCAGAAGCTTTGCAGTTTCATGAGGTCCCACTTGTCAATTCTCGATCTTACAGCACAAGCCATTACTGTTCTATTCAGGAATTTTTCCCCTGTGCCCATATCTTCAAGGCTTTTCCCCACTTTCTCCTCTATAAGTTTCAGTGTCTCTGGTTTTATGTGAAGTTCCTTGATCCACTTAGACTTGACCTTAGTACAAGGAGATAGGAATGGATCGATTCGCATTCTTCTACATGTTAACAACCAGTTGTGCCAGCACCATTTGTTGAAAATGCTGTCTTTCTTCCACTGGATGTTTTTAGCTCCCTTGTCGAAGATCAAGTGACCGTAGGTGTGTGGGTTCATTTCTGGGTCTTCAATTCTATTCCATTGGTCTATTTGTCTGTCACTATACCAGTACCATGCAGTTTTTATCACAATTGCTCTGTAGTAGAGCTTTAGGTCCGGCATGGTGATTCCACCAGAGGTTCTTTTATCCTTGAGAAGAGTTTTTGCTATCCTAGGTTTTTTGTTATTCCAGATGAATTTGCAGATTGCACTTTCTAATTCGTTGAAGAATTGAGTTGGAATTTTGATGGGGATTGCATTGAATCTGTAGATTGCTTTTGGCAAGATAGCCATTTTTACAATGTTGATCCTGCCAATCCATGAGCATGGGAGATCTTTCCATCTTCTGAGATCTTCTATAATTTCTTTCTTCAGAGACTTGAAGTTTTTATTATACAGATCTTTCACTTCCTTAGTTAGAGTCACTCCAAGATATTTTATATTATTTGTGACTATTGAGAAGGGTGTTGTTTCCCTAATTTCTTTCTCAGCCTGTTTATTCTTTGTGTAGAGAAAGGCCATTGATTTTTTTTGAGTTAATTTTATATCCAGCTACTTCACCGAAGCTGTTTATCAGGCTTAGGAGTTCTCTGGTGGAATTTTTAGGGTCACTTATATATACTATCATATCATCTGCAAAAAGTGATATTTTGACTTCATCTTTTCCAATTTGTATCCCTTTGATCTCCTTTTGTTGTCGAATTGCTCTGGCTAGGACTTCAAGTACAATGTTGAATAGGTATGGAGAAAGTGGACAGCCTTGTCTAGTGCCTGATTTTAGAGGGATTGCTTCAAGCTTCTCACCATTTACTTTGATGTTGGCTACTGGTTTGCTGTAGATTGCTTTTATCATGTTTAGGTATGGGCCTTGAATTCCTGATCTTTCCAAGACTTTTATCATGAATGGGTGTTGGATCTTGTCAAATGCTTTTTCCGCATCTAACGAGATGACCATGTGGTTTTTGTCTTTGAGTTTGTTTATATACTGGATTACGTTGATGGATTTCCGTATATTGAACCATCCCTGCATCCCTGGAATGAAACCTACTTGGTCAGGATGGATGATTGTTTTGATGTGTTCTTGGATTCGGTTAGCAAGAATTTTATTGAGGATTTTTGCATCAATATTCATAAGGGATATTGGTCTGAAGTTTTCTATCTTTGTTGGGTCTTTTTGTGGTTTAGGTATCAGAGTAATTGTGGCTTCATAGAATGAGTTGGGTAGAGTACCTTCTGTTTCTATTTTGTGGAATAGTTTGTGAAGAACTGGGATTAGATCTTCTTTGAAGGTCTGATAGAACTCTGCACTAAATCCATCTGGTCCTGGGCTTTTTTTGGTTGGGAGACTATTAATGACTGCTTCTATTTCTTTGGGGGATATAGGGCTGTTTAGATCATTAACCTGATCTTGATTCAACTTTGGTACCTGGTATCTGTCTAGGAACTTCTCCATTTCATCCAGGTTCTCCAGTTTTGTTGAGTATAGCCTTTGGTAGAAGGATCTGATGGTGTTTTGGATGTCTTCAGGATCTGTTGTTATGTCTCCTTTTTCATTTCTGATTTTGTTAATTAGGATGCTTTCCCTGTGCCCTCTAGTGAGTCTGGCTAAGGGTTTATCTATCTTGTTGATTTTCTCAAAGAACCAGCTCCTTGATTGGTTGATTCTTTGAATAGTTTTTCTTGTTTCCACTTGGTTGATTTCACCCCTGAGTTTGATTATTTCCTGCCGTCTACTCCTCTTGGGTGAATTTGCTTCCTTTTGTTCTAGTGCTTTTAGGTGTGTTGTCAAGCTGCTAATGTGTGCTCTTTCTAGTTTCCTTTTGGAGGCACTCAGAGCTATGAGTTATCCTCTTAGAAATGTTTTCATTGCGTCCCATAAGTTTGGGTATGTTGTGGCTTCATTTTCATTGAACTCTAAAAAGTCCTTAATTTCTTTCTTTATTCCTTCCTTGACCAAGGTATCATTGAGAAGAGTGTTGTTCAGTTTCCACGTGAAGGTTGGCTTTCTATTATTTATTTTGTTATTGAAGATCAGCCTTAGTCCATGGTGATCTGATAGGATGCATGGGACAATTTCAATGTTTTTGTATCTGTTGAGTCCTGTTTTGTGCCCAATTACGTGGTCAATTTTGGAGAAGGTACCATGAGGTGCTGAGAAGAAGGTGTATCCTTTTGTTTTAGGGTAAAATGTTCTGTAGATATCTGCCAGATCCATTTGATCCATAACTTCTGTTAGTTTCACTGTGTCCCTGTTTAGTTTCTGTTTCCATGATCTGTCCATTGGTGAAAGTGGTGTGTTGAAGTCTCCCACTATTATTGTATGAGGTGCAATGTGTGCTTTGAGATTTACTAAAGTTTCTTTAATGAATGAGGCTGCCTTTGTATTTGGAGCATAGATATTCAGGATTGATAGTTCCTCTTGGAGGATTTTACCTTTGATGAGTATGAAGTGTCCCTCCCTGTCTTTTTTGATGACTTTGGGTTGGAAGTCAATCTTATCTGATATTAGAATGGCTACTCCAGCTTGTTTCTTCAGACCATTTGCTTGGAAAATTGTTTTCCAGCCTTTCATTCTGAGGTAGTGTCTATCTTTTTCTCTGAGATGAGTTTCTTGTAAGCAGCAAAATGTTGGGTCTTGTTTATGTAGCCAGTTTGTTAGTCTATGTCTTTTTATCGGGGAGTTGAGTCCATTGATATTAAGAGATATTAAGGAAAAGTAATTGTTGTTTCCTGTTATTTTTGTTGTTAAAGTTGGCATTCTGTTCTTGTGGCTGTCTTCTTTTAGGTTTGTTGAGGGATTACCTTCTTGTTGTTTCTAGGGCGTGGTTCCTGTCCTTGTATTGGTTTTTTTCTGTTATTATCCTTTGAAGGGCTGGATTCGTAGAGAGATAATGTGTGAATTTGGTTTTGTCGTGGAATACTTTGGTTTCTCCATCTATGTTAATTGAGAGTTTGGCTGGGTATAGTAGCTTGGGCTGGAATTTGTGTTCTTTTAGTGTCTGTATAACATCTGTCCAGGATCTTCTGGCTTTCATAGTCTCTGGTGAAAAATCTGGTGTAATTCTGATAGGCTTGCCTTTATATGTTACTTGGCCTTTTTCTCTTACTGCTTTTAGTATTCTATCTTTATTTAGTGCATTTGTTGTTCTGATTATTATGTGTCGGGAGGTATTTCTTTTCTGGTCCAGCCTATTTGGAGTTCTGTAGGCTTCTTGTATGTTCATGGGCATCTCTTTCTTTAGATTTGGGAAGTTTTCTTCTATAATTTTGTTGAAGATGTTTGCTGGTCCTTTGAGTTGAAAATCTTCATTCTCATCCACTCCTATTATCCGTAGGTTTGGTCTTCTCATTGTGTCCTGTATTTCCTGGATGTTTTGAGTTAGGATCTTTTTGCATTTTCCATTTTCCTTGATTGTTGTGCCCATGTTCTCTATGGAATCTTCTGCACCTGAGATTCTCTCTTCCATCTCTTGTATTCTGTTGCTGATGCTTGCATCTATGGTTCCAGATTTCTTTCCTAGGGTTTCTATCTCCAGTGTTGCCTCATTTTGGGTTTTCTTTATTGTGTCTACTTCCCTTTTTAGGTCTAGTATGGTTTTGTTCATTTCCATCATCTGATTGGATGTGTTTTCCTGTTTCTCTTTATGGACTTCTACCAGTTTGGTTGTGTTTTCCTGTTTTTCTTTAAGGACTTGTAACTCTTTAGCCATGTTCTCCTGTAGTTCTTTAAAGTCCTTCTTGATGTCCTCTACCATCATCATGAGATATGCTTTTAAATCCAGGTCTAGTTTTTCAGGTGTGTTGGGGTGCCCTGGACTGGGCGAAGTGGGAGTGCTGGGTCCTGATGATGGTGAGTGGTCTTGGTTTCTGTTAGTAAGATTCTTATCTTTACCTCTCGCCATCTGGTAATCTCTGGAGTTGTTATAGTTGTCTCTGTTCAGAGGTTGTTCTTCTGGGGATTCTGAGTATCCTCTGTCAGCAGACCTGTACAGACTAAGTTCGGCGGAGTCCCGGAGCCAAGATGGCGCTCCCTGCAGGGCAGGTCACTGTTCTCCGGCTGGGAGGGTGTCGGATGTCTGCGGCCCCAAAAGGGTGCTGCCTCAGCGGTTCTGTGGCTCCCGCCTGTCCCAGAAGCCGTCTGCCCCCGTGGTCCCCACTCTGACCTGTAGAGACTAAGCTCGGCGGAGTCCCGGAGCCAAGATGGTGCTCCCTGCAGGGCAGGTCACTGTTCTCCGGCTGGGAGGGTGCCGGATGTCTGCGGCCCCAAAAGGGTGCTGCCTCAGCGGTTCTGTGTCTCCCGCCTGTCCCAGAAGCCGTCTGCCCCCGTGGTCCCCACTCTGACCTGTAGAGACTAAGCTCAGCGGAGTCCCGGAGCCAAGATGGCGCTCCCTGCAGGGCAGGTCACTGTCCTCCGACTGGGAGGGTGCCGGATGTCTGCGGCCCCTAAAGGGTGCTGCCTCAGCAGCTCTGTGGCTCCCGCCTGTCCCAGAAGCCGTCTGCCCCCGTGGTCCCCACTCTGACCTGTAGAGACTAAGCTCGGCGGAGTCCCGGAGCCAAGATGGCGCTCCCTGCAGGGCAGGTCACTGTCCTCCTACTGGGAGGGTGCCGGATGTCTGCGGCCCCAAAAGGGTGCTGCCTCAGCGGCTCTGTGGCTCCCGCCTGTCCCAGAAGCTGTCTGCCTCTGTGGTCCTCACTCTAACCTGTAGACTAAGTTCGGCGGAGTCCCGGAGCCAAGATGGCGCTCTCTGCAGGGCAGGTCTCTGTCCTCCCTACTCTCATATTTTTAAAAAGAGTTTTAATTGTTCCTTGACAATTTCATGGTTGTCAGCAATTTGCCTTTATATCTGCTCCACCTGCCCACCTCCACTGGCTTCCAGGTGCTCCAGCAAATATCTCTTTCCCTTCATGTAGACTTGTTAAAAAACACAGTCACAGTGTAAGGTACCATTACAAGATTTTTATGTGTTTAAAATACAGGTGTTTAGATGTGGGGCGCCACCCCACATCGTCGCCATTATAAGATGGCACCGACATCGCCTGCCTCTGGAGATGAACAAGTGATCCGCGCATGTGCTGGCATTAACCGTTCATGGTGCCAGTTGCCCGCCTGACAACGTCACCTCGGGTGACAAGAATTTGGCCTATAGAGAATCGCCACGTCCGAGGCGAGAGAAATCTCCTATATAAGGGAGGCGGTTTTCGGGCTTGGGGTCTCCGCCTTGTGAAGCTGATGCTCTCCCTCTCAAGACGCATTAAAGCTTGCTACAGAAGGATCCTGTTTGTGTGCCGCGTTGTTTCTTGCTGGCGGGAAAATCAGCGCGGGACATTTGGTGCCGAAAAACCCGGGAATTGTGACCAGACCATCGTCAGCACCTTCGGAGACCCCTCGGCGACGGGGAGGGTTCAGAACTGTGGCTAGACTACGCATCGGAAAGGTATGCCTGAACATGAACTCTTTTCTTTAACTCTTTCCCAGGTATTGGGTTTGTCCGGATTGTGGTTTAGATTTCCAGAGGCCATTATCATCGCTATTTTAGCTCTTCTACTCTTCCTCCTGGCCAGTTATATCTGTGAACATAGGCGGTGGTGTTAACAAGTTTCCAACAGCACATCAGTCCGTTGTAGTTGTCGTTGTAGTTGTAGTTGTAGTTGTAGTTGTAGTCCGTTGCACTCCATCGCGGCGCCAAATTAGTCTCTTGTAAATGAAAGAGCAGAAAGGCGAGCCGTACTTTCGGTTTCTCGCTGTTGCGGTAAGTCGGACGTAGATAAGCCTTGGGCCGCGCCAAGACATCTTTTTGATTCTAACAGTGACTTAAGGCGGACGTAGATAAGCTGCGGTTACTTTTGACCCGTTATGGGGTCGTCACAGTCAATCCAAACATCACTTGAAAATCTCCTTAAGAAAAGAGACCTAAAGCTAGGGGACAAGGTTCTTAAGCACTTTGTTGAGGAGGTAGATAGAGTTGCCCCTTGGTATGCCGTTTCTGGCTCCTTGACCTTGGCCTCATGGAAAAAATTGGGGAAGGATCTTGATTTGTGCCCCGACTTACGTATGGGCACCAAAGCAGTTTGGAAGATGATCAAAAACTGCCTTGAGGATGAAACATGTGAGGAAGTCAGAAAAAAGGGACAAATAGCTTTGGAGACCGTTCAGGATGGCATGTCAGAATCTGAGCGTAGTGAGAGGATGGGTGCACGTGCACAAACTAGGAAGAGGATCCCAAAGAATAAAAGTGAAAAAGGACCTCCCAGGAAGCCTAAGAGGGCGGGAGAGAGGGGAACAAGCAGTATACCTGCCTCCCCACATGAGGAATCGGACTCCGAGGGAGTACCGATTTTTCAACCTATATCTAAGCCTGGGTTGTACCCAACCCAAGAGCTTGAAGCACTCAATATTCAAAGCTCTGAAGAGTCATCCGGAGCAGAGAGTGGGAGACTAGATACAGAGGAAGAGGAAGAACTTGATGAGGAAGCAACCAGATATGAGAGAGAGAGGTATTATCCTGATGAGAGGCCGTTAAATAAACGGACCTCTAAACCTGCCATTTCAACAAAACCTAATGCTTTACCCAGGAATCCCGTACAGACAGTTCCCTCTGCCCCACCACCTTATGAGATACGCCCTAAAGCTTTCTCATTGTTACCTGAAAAGGTGCATCGCAAGCTCAGGCTCGCTTACCCTGTCTATGAGCAAGATGGTGGGAGAGTATATGCTCCTGTTGATTATAACCAAATAAAGGAGCTTGCAGAATCAGTTAGAAAGTTTGGAGCAAATGCCAGTTTTACTCTAATGCAGTTAGATCGACTGGCATTAACCGCCCTGACGCCCAGTGACTGGCAAACAGTGGCGAAAGCTGTGCTACCAAGCATGGGACAATACATGGAATGGAAGGCCCTATGGCATGAGGCGGCACAGGCCCAGGCTAGGACTAATGCCGCAGCCCTGACCCCAGAGCAAAGAGACTGGACCTTTGAACTCCTTACAGGACAGGGTCCTTATGCAGCAGATCAGGTCAATTATCATTGGGGAGCTTATGCCCAAATATCCAGTACTGCTATACGAGCATGGAAATCACTCAACCGTAAAGGAGAAACTAGTAATCAGCTCACCAAGATTATACAGGGACCTCAGGAACCATTCTCAGACTATGTGGCCAGGATGATGGAGGTAGCAGGAAAGATTTTCGGGGATCCTGATTGTGCCGGACCCTTTATAGAGCAATTAATCTTTGAACAAGCCACTCAGGAGTGCAGAAGTGCAATAGCGCCGAGGAAAAACAAGGGATTGTCAGAATGGCTTAGAATATGTAGAGAGATTGGTGGACCGTTGAGTAACTCTGGGCTCGCCGCAGCCATTTTACAGGCACAAAGGCGACCTCCCCCTACGGGGGGCAGCAGTCGCACCTGCTTCAACTGTGGGAAATCAGGGCATCTCGCAAAAGATTGCCGAGCACCTAAGCAAAACCAGAGAACTCTTACCCTATGTTCCCGATGTAGAAAGGGTTACCATCCAGTCAGTCAATGCAGATCAACTAGAGACATTAAAGGCAACCTCCTCCCGCCTGCTATCCCTGTTAGACAGGAGCCAAAAAACGGGCCTGCGGGCCCCCGGCCCCGGGGCCCTCAAAAATACGGGACCCAATTCGCTGGGACCAGTCCCCTGAGCGAGGAGGCAGATCAAGCCAAGGCACAAGAATGGACTTGTGCGCCACCACCTCAATCTTATTAACACCTCAGATGGGGGTTCAACCTGTCCCTGCCATGCCCTTAGGGCCTCCCATACCGGACAACGCGGTGGGACTTATCATTGGCCGTGGTGCCCTTACCGCATGCGGACTAATAGTCCATCCAGGCATAACAGATAATCAACACATCCCAAATATGCAGATTCTATGCTCCAGCCCTCATGGTGTATTTTCTATTAAAAAAGGGGACAGGATTGCTCAGCTCCTCCTCCTCCCGCTGCTGGGAGAATTACCCAATCAAGATAAAAAACTTATGGGATCTTCAGAAATGGATTCGGCCTATTTGACATTGTCACTTGATTCGCGCCCGAAATTAATCCTTAACATAAATGGTAAAAATTTTGAGGGCATTCTTGACACCGGAGCTGATAAGAGTATTATTTCCACACATTGGTGGCCTAAAGCTTGGCCAGTGACAAAATCTTCTCATTCTTTACAAGGCCTGGGGTATCAATCCAGTCCAGACATTAGTACCAACCGGCTGGTCTGGACGTCACCAGAGGGTTTAAAAGGATGCTTTTCCCCCTACGTTCTACCCCTACCTGTAAATCTCTGGGGGAGAGATGTCATGACAGATTTAGGACTGACTCTGACCAATGATTATTCATTACGTCTTAGAGAAATGATGGAGAAAATGGGTTATCAAGAAGGCCAGGGTTTGGGACGCCATGAACAAGGCGAACCACGCCCAATCTCACACAAGGCCAATAAGGACAGAGCAGGCCTGGGTTTTTCCTAGGCGCCACTGAGGCAGTACGACCTATACCATGGAAAACGGAGGATCCTGTGTGGGTTCCTCAGTGGCCGCTAACCTCCGAGAAATTGAGCGTTGTAACACAAATTATTGCAGAACAACTAAAACTCGGCCATATTGAACCCTCTACTTCCCCCTGGAACACCCCCATATTTGTAATAAAGAAAAAGTCTGGCAAATGGCGTCTGTTACATGATTTAAGAGCTATAAATGGACAGATGTCCCTGTTAGGGCCTGTACAGAGAGGATTACCTATGCTGTCCGCCCTTCCTAAGGGCTGGAACATCCTCATTATAGACATCAGAGATTGCTTTTTTTCCATACCGTTACACCCTGCGGATAGACCTCGCTTTGCCTTTAGTGTCCCCTCTATCAATCATACAGAACCAGATAAGAGGTATCAATGGAGAGTCTTGCCCCAAGGGATGGCCAATAGCCCTACTATCTGCCAACTGTATGTAGACCAAGCACTCGCCCCGATAAAGAGACAATTTCCACAAATAGTGTCTATCCATTACATGGATGACGTCCTGCTTTGCCATAAGAATCCATCTGTACTGCAACAGGTTTTTCCTGTGTTACAGAAAACATTAGAGCAATGGGGGCTACAGATAGCCACTGAAAAGGTGCAATTGGCAGACTCTGGACAGTTTCTAGGTTCTTTTATACAGCCCAACATTATTAAGCCACAAAAAATAGAAATCAGGATGGATAATTTACATACTTTAAATGACTTTCAAAAATTGTTGGGAGATATCAATTGGCTTAGACCTTTTTTAAAAATCCCTTCAACAGAATTGAAACCCCTGTTTGATATCTTGGAAGGGGATTCTCATATCACCTCTCCTAGAAAATTGAATCCTTTGGCAGTGGAGGCACTTAATAAAGTAGAAAAAGCAATAAGTCAAGCGCAGCTTGTTAGAATAGATTATTCCAAGCCGGTTTTGTTATGTATCTTGGACACTCGAGGCTTACCAACTGCTGTCATTTGGCAAGAGGGGCCCCTATGCTGGGTTCATCCACAAGCCTCCCCTGCAAAGATTATCGATTGGTATCCGGCCGCAGTAGCACAATTAGCATTAAAGGGATTAAAAATGACAATCAAATACTTCGGCCTTGAACCTAATATCATTGTCATTCCCTATACCCCTAATCAAATACAGGTGTTAGCTGCTGCTTCTAATGATTGGTCCATTCTATGTGTCACATTTAGTGGAAAATTTGATAATCATTATCCAAAGCACCCATTGTTACACTTTGCCCTGACCCATCCATTAGTTTTTCCCAAAGTAACAAGTCATTTCCCACTTAAAAATGGTCTTGTAATTTATACAGATGGCTCCAAAACCGGGCAAGGGGCCTATGTAGTTAATAACATTACCCATATCAGACAATATTCGGAGGTTTCCCCTCAAATTGTTGAGTGTTTGATAGTATTAGAAGTTTTACAGCAATTTGATTGCCCGCTCAATATTATTTCTGATTCCTTGTATGTGGTTAATGCAGTTCGCCTGCTAGAAACTGCGGGCCTAATAAAACCTTCTAGTAGGGTAGCACAAACCTTTGAACAGATTAGAAACCTTCTATTACAAAGAAAACATCCCTTTTATATCGTACATATGAGAGCCCATTCTGGACTCCCTGGCCCCATGACAGAGGGTAATGAGCTGGCAGATCAGGCTACGCGACTTGTGGCCACAGCACTATCCTCACCACTAGAGGCCGCCAAAAATTTTCATAGTAAGTTTCATGTTACCTCTGAAACACTTCGCCGGCGCTTCTCTTTAACAAGGAAAGAAGCCCGCGAGATAGTCACACAGTGCCAAAACTGTTGTCAGTTTCTGCCCACACCTCATTATGGTGTCAATCCGAGGGGACTCTCCCCCCTACAAGTTTGGCAGATGGATGTCACTCATATTGCATCTTTTGGTAAGACGCAATACGTTCATGTGTCTATTGACACTTGTTCTGGTGTGTTATTTGCAACTCCACTTTCAGGAGAAAGGACATCTCATGTAATTCAACATTGCCTCGAGGCCTGGAGTGCCTGGGGTAGACCAAAATGTCTTAAGACAGACAATGGACCTGCTTATACCTCAAATAAATTCAAACAATTCTGTGCACAAATGCAGGTGACCCATATCACTGGACTTCCTTATAACCCTCAAGGACAAGGCATCATTGAAAGAGCTCATCGAACGCTCAAATCCTATTTATTTAAACAGAAAGGGGGAGCGATAACAGAGTTGCCCCCTGGCCCAAGAGTGGCACTATCCATGGCACTCTTTACTCTAAATTTCTTAAACCTGGACGATGCAGGAAGGAGCGCTGCAGAGCGCCACTGCTCGGAACCAAAGAGACCAAAAGAATTGGTAAAATGGAAGGATGTGTTGACTAATCAATGGAAAGGCCCGGATCCTATCCTAATAAGATCCAGGGGAGCTGTTTGTGTTTTTCCACAGAGTGAACAAAATCCTTTTTGGATCCCGGAGCGGCTAACACGAAGTATAAACCAAGAAGATGATCATTCTCCTGACCTTTCTGTGGATAACCCTAGCGCCAACGATAAGGACACATGAGTTTCGATGGGGAATCATGTCAACCTTCCCACTTCCAATGCCGGTGATGTATAACGCCCAAGTTTTCCCTCGCTTGTTTATTACTGATAAAGAATTAGGCCTTCCGTTTTTGCCCTGGGATTCTCAAATAGAACGAGTAGTGGATAATAGAACTCACTACCTTCTGGGTAGCCTATGCTTTAGCATCAATGGGACGGTGCCCAGTTATATTGGGTTACATACTCAATCTATGTCAAATATTATTAATGGATGGACAAATGCTACACATTGGGGCGGGAATTTTACAGAATTATTTGGGCTAATTATTCTGAAGGTCTCAGACAACCAAAGTTGGCCCCGTTCTGCCATGCAAAGGAGGACTCGCATTCCCCTTTGCCTTGGTCAGGATGCCAATATGCGTATGGCCCCCTTTTCTTTAGATTGTTAGTAATGCTTCCTTGCCAAGTAATTCCGATAAGCTTGATTGTATGATGCAACCATGTTATTATGTTCTGTGCTGGAATGCTTCTGAGTTCCCCTTGGCCCTGGTAGCACGCCTGCCCCGATTTGTGCCTGTTCCTGTGGAGGCCCCAAGTTCAATGGCATTATTCAGAGAAAGGAGAGATTTTGGAATTTCTGCCGTAATTGTGGGCATCATCGCAGCCACCGCTGTAACAGCATCGGTTACTGCTTCGGCCCTGACCCTTTCGGGCACGGTGCGGTCGGCTGCCACCATAAATAAATTGTCCTCTACGGTGACCACGGCCATGGAGGCTGGACATCTAGCTTATACCCAGATTCAAGGCAGGTTATTGCTAGTGAATCAACGCATAGATTTAGTCCAAGAGCAATTAGATGTTTTGTGGCAAGTTGCCCAATTAGGGTGCGAAAGAAGATTGCCAGGTCTTTGTGTGACCTCTGTACAGTATGACAATTTCACACGGGCTGCTAATCTTTCTAAAGTTTTATCCCAGCATTTGTTACAGAATTGGACAGTTGAATTTGACCAGACCCTGCGGGAACTCCGAACAGCGATATTACAAGTCAACTCCACCCGCCTAGACCTGTCCCTCACCAAAGGCCTCGCCTCCTGGATTTCTTCAGCATTTTCTTATTTTAAAGAGTGGGTGGGGGTGGGAATGTTTGGAGCCTTTTTCTGCCTCGGACTGGGCTTTATGCTTTGGCTAATTTGCAAAATTTATAGTAAAAGCAAGAGAGAAAAAATTATGATAACTCAGGCACTCATGGCCTTAGAGCATGGAAGGTCAGCGGAAGTCTGGCTTGCGGCACTAAAACGGCAGTAGATGTTAGCAGCCGGTCGCCGGCCAGGCAGCTCTTGCACCCTCAGCATCTCTATGCGTCGCACGAGGATGAGTGCCCGGTTTGAGCAGCCCATGAGGGTTGTTGAGCTAAGCATCGCACAGAGAGATACCCCCGCTCTCTCTGGGAAGCATGCCGTCTTGAAAAGGGTTGCCTGTCCTAGTGTCCCTTCCTCAAGAAAAACGACAGAGAGATCGGTCAGGAGTATGTCGGGTCCCACCTAGAGCCTAGACAAGACCCCTGCACATATCTTTTGTTTTTAAATTATCTTTGGGGATTCGGCCTCTACTTCCGCCCTCCTTGAATGGGTGGCTGGCTTGCCTTTGTATAGAAAAGGGGGAGATGTGGGGCGCCACCCCACATCGTCGCCATTATAAGATGGCACCGACATCGCCTGCCTCTGGAGATGAACAAGTGATCCGCGCATGTGCTGGCATTAACCGTTCATGGTGCCAGTTGCCCGCCTGACAACGTCACCTCGGGTGACAAGAATTTGGCCTATAGAGAATCGCCACGTCCGAGGCGAGAGAAATCTCCTATATAAGGGAGGCGGTTTTCGGGCTTGGGGTCTCCGCCTTGTGAAGCTGATGCTCTCCCTCTCAAGACGCATTAAAGCTTGCTACAGAAGGATCCTGTTTGTGTGCCGCGTTGTTTCTTGCTGGCGGGAAAATCAGCGCGGGACATTTAGCCTGTATGCATGTCTGTGCTCCATGTGTGTGCCTAGTGCTCCACCTTCTGGTGTACACCAGAAGATGGTGATAATTACACTCAAAATGGAGTTGCTGATGATTGTAAATTGCTATGTGGGTACTGGACTAGAACCTGGGTCCTCTGGAAGAATAGCCAGTGCTCTTAGCTGCTGAGCTGTCTCCCCAGCCCCACATTATGATATTTCAAATGAAGTGTGTTTTTGCAATTCTTCTTTTCCCACATCCCCCCTGAAGGTCTCAATCCCCTCCCTGTTGCTCCCCCTAGATTTTCTTCCCTTTTGTGTTTCATTGTTCTTTTTTCCATCCTTCTTATCACCTAATATTTGGCCTCTTTTCTGGATTTTGCAGGTTTTACCACATTTACACCTCTTTATATATATGCATCATATAGGCTATGATCCTCATTTATGGTAGAACATGCAGTTTGCTCTTTCTGGAATGGGTGACCTCACTAAATATTATATTCTTTGGATCCATCCATTTCCTGAAAAATCTCATGATTCCTTTACAGCTAAAGAATATTCCATTGTGAACATGTACTGCATTTTCATTATTAATTTATCTGTTGATAGGCAAGTAGGCTGGTTCTATGTCCTTGCTATCACAATTATATAGCAACAATAAAAATGATGAGCAGGTGAATTTGGGCCTGGATATGGAGTTTTTGGGTCTATACTCAGGAGTTGTATGCTATGTCATATGATAATTTGAATTTTCGAGTAACAGCCCGACCAATTTTCATATTGGTTGTACTAATTTGCACCCCCTACTGGCTGTGAATAAATGTTCCTCTTTCCCCATATTATCCTCAACATTTATTTTCAGATTTTCTGATGATAGCCACCATGCCTGTGGTATTCCCTCTCACAGTTAACAAAATCTGAAAGGCGTCTCTTAGTACTATCAGACCAGATAGTAATATTCTAAGAATGAATCCTAGAGACACATCAGATTGGAGCAAGTTTGTAACCTGCTCTTCCTGGGGCAATGCCACAGAGGGCCAGGCATGTAATTTTGTTTGGAAGTCATGTTCACTAATATGTCTTGTGGACTGTGCTTATTCTTTGCTTCTTTGTTAAATCCTGAGAGTAATGTTACATTCTCCCACTCCATTAAACCATTTTCCCTTAACTTTGTGTTTTTGTTTTGTGTATTTGAAAAGACTGTTTACCTAACTATAAATTTCAGATTCAGAATTATAATTTGTGCTTCTTCTTCTCAGTAAAAAGTCATTAAAATATTTATTCATTTTTATTATTTGTGGGCTGTTTTATTTTATTTATTTTAAAGATGATGTCTCACTGTGTAACACTTGCTGGCCACCCATTCTAGGGTGGCATTAAAATCACAATCCACATGCCTCAGTTTCCAGTGACCTAGAATTATTAGGGTTAAAACAGATTTTGGGGTTAAAACAGTGTTTCCCAACACCAGGAACATGGAGGAAGATAAGTAAGATGTCTGGCAACTGGGGATCAGGTCATCTGACAAGAGGCAGGAGAGGGATCAGGGAAAACAATAAAACTGGTTTCAGTTCCCTCTGAGTAACTAAGGTACTTCTGCTTTTGCTTACTGTATGGTCAACTTTGTGAGTACTTACACTTTTATACATATTTGTGCACCTAATTAGAAAAGACTGAACTGAAGGTAAGGGCAACTTCTAAGAAAGTATCTTCCTTGCCAGGAAGGATGATACCCAAAGACCACCCTAGGGAAGGCAAGGAGAAGGAACATGGTATATTAAGATGTCTAGGGTCAGCTGTTGGTGCAGACTTTCACATTGCTGCTTGGATCTTCACTCAGGAGAGCCATTTCTACTTTTCTGACCTTTCTCTGTTAACAGTTTCTCTGCTCTCTTTTCCTTGATAGTCCCTGAACCTTGGGGGCAGCCATTTTATTCTTACAGTTCACAGGAATATGTTAATTGACCACTTTCTTCCATTTATTCAAAGAACTAATTAAATTTAGATCTTTATTTTGAATTCATTCTCATTATCTTGACTTTTCCATTAGAATTGTTAGTATTTGATCAGAATAACTTATTAGTCTTCAAAGAATATAGTGTAGGGCTGCAGAGATGGCTCAGTAGTTAAGAGCACTGGGTGCTCTTCCTGAGGTCCTGAGTTCAATTCTTAGCAACCACATGGTGACTCATGACCATCAATAAAGGGATCTGATGCCCTCTTCTGGCATGCAGGTGGTGTATAGGCAGACAGAACACTCATTCATTAAAAAAAATTACATAAATAAAAAAGAAATTGTATCATATTTGATGTAAGATATCAATCTGTGTATCCAAGAAGCTCAAATATAAGTAGCTAAGCCACATTAATCTACATGCCTGTTTTTGTACCAGCACTGTGCTTTTAAATTTTTTTATTTTATATTCATTCATATTCTCTCTCTCTCTCTCCTTCTCTCTCTCTCTCTCTCTCTCTCTCTCTCTCTCTCTCTCTCTCTCTCTCTCTCTCTCTCTCTCTCCCACCCCCGAGAGCCCTGCTCACCCATAGGTTTTTTATTTGTTTCTCATTATGGATGGTTGTGAGCCACCATGTGGTTGTTAGGATTTGAACTCATAACCTCTGGAAGAGCAGTCACTGCTCTTAACTGCTGAGCCATCTCACCAGCCTTAATTAAAAAAAATTTTTAAAATTACTGGTTCTGTACTATATCTTGAGATTTGGAAGAGTAATCCTTTCTGAATTGTTCTTTTGTTGCAGGATTATTGTTTTGCCTATCTGGCTATTTGTGCTTCCATATGTATTAAACATTTTTTTTTTTTCTGTGAAGAATAACATGGGGATTTTGACTGGGATTACATTGAATCTGTAGATTATTTTTGTTATTTTCACAGTATTAATCCTACCAATCCATGAGCACAGGAGGTCTTTCCATCTTCTAGTATCTTCCTCAACATCTTTCTTTAGAGGTTTAAAGATTTAATTGTATTTGTCAGGCACTGGCAGAGCCTCTCAGGAGACAACTTTATCAGGCTCCTGTCAGCTAGCTCTTGTTGGCATCTGAAATAGTGTCTGGGTTTGGTGGTAGTTTATGGGATGGATCCCCAGGTGTTGAATGAAGCCCAGGGTCCCCAATGAAGGAGCTAGAGAAAGTACCCAAGGAGCTGAAGGGGTTTGCAGTCCTATAGGAGGAACAACAATATGAACTAACCAGTACCCCCAGAGCTCCCAGGAACTAGACCACCAACCAAAGAGTACACATGGTAGGACTCCTAGCTCCAGCTGAATATGTAGCAGAGGATGGCCTAGTTGGTCATCAATGGGAGGAGAGGCCCTTGGTCCTGTGAAGGTTCTGTGCCCTAGTATAGGGGAATGCCAAGGCCAGGAAGCAGGAGTGGGTGGGTTGGGGAGCATGGGGGGAGAGGGAGGATAGGGGATTTTTGGAGGGGAAACTAGGAAAGGAGATAACATTTGAAATGTAAATAAAGAAAGTATTTAATAAAAAAAGATTTCATTGTAAAGCTGTTTTATATCCTTGGTTAGGTTTATTCCTAGATAGTCTCTTTTCTTTTTTTTTTATATTATGATTTTATTTTTATTTATTTATTTTTTTAGGTATTTTCCTCATTTACATTTCCAATGCTATCCCAAAAGTCCCCCATACCCACCCCGATAGTCTATTTTCTTAGAAGCTATTGTGAATGGAAGTGTCTATGATTTCTTTCTAAATATTCTTGTTATTGGTGTATAGAAAGGATACTGTTTTGAAAGCTAATTTTGTATCTTGTTAGTTTACCAAAAATGTTGGTCATTTCTCGAAGTTTTTAGGTAGAATTTATGGACCTCCTGTGTATAGTATTGCAACATCTGCAATCAGAAATAATTTGACTTCTTTTTCTATTTGTATTCTTTAGTTTCTTCTCTTGTCTTATTGCTCTAGCTAGTAATTTAAACACTTTATTGAAAAGGAGTGGGGATAGTGGACAGGACTGTCTTACTCCTGATTTTAGGTGGATTGCTTTGAGTCTTTTTCCATTTAAATGATATTTGCTATGATATTGTCATATTTAGCTGTTATTATGTAGAGCTATGATCCCCACAACCCTGTTTTCTTCAGGACTTTTGTCATGATCTCATGTTAGATTTTGTCAAAGGCTTTTTTTTATCATATCACTCACTGTATCACTCTTTGGTATATACTCAAATACTAAATATTCAGTTCCAGAAATGCTTGCTCAACTAGGTTCACTGTTACAATGTTCATAATATCTAAGAAATAGAAATAACCCAAATGTCTTTACAAATAAATACTGAAAATGAGTACACATATACAATGGGATTCTATTCAGTTGTAAAGAAAACTGAAGTCATGAATTTTGCAAGTAAAATGGAGCTGGAAAATATGTTGAGGTAACCCAGACCCAGAAAGAGAAACACTATATGCTCTCTCTTAATTGTGGATCCTAGTTCCAGATCTTTAGAGTTGAGTATATAACCTGAAGTATCCAAAGAATTATGATACAGGTGGTCAATAGCTGCAGACAGAGCATCAGTTTCTTTATCCCACACAGAATATCCAGTCCTAAATGGCCATCTCTGGACACATGGATTCTGTAATTTATATGTCTGTTTATCTATCTGTCTGTCTGTCTATCATTTATGTCGCTCATGTACATATGCATGAAACAATCTAAGGAAATAGAAAAAGAGTATGAGGTGATGGGGAGAGAAAGAATGATAGAGATGGGCAGAGTGGAAGATGGATGCTATGAAAGGGATAATGGGATAACAGAGGGACAATCAAAAAGTGGGGGGATAGTAGAGAAATGGGATGAGGATAACTGGAGAGGAAGAGTAATGCCTAAAAGAGAAAAAGGAAAGATAACACCAATAAGTTTGTAAAAACAGGGAATAACCCAAGTGTCCTTGAAGTATTAAACTAGGCTACCACCAAAGGTTTAGTGTTCAAGAAGTAGAACATTTACAAATTTAACAGATGACTCTTTCCTATGAGAATACATATGATTTACATGATATACCTATGCATTGTTTGGACTAAGCTTTATCTAGACTGTCACTTTATCACTTCATTTCACATACCACTTTTTTTTAAAAATTCATATCTTGTTCTAAGTTGAAACACAAACATAATAATTATGACTATCATGTATGAATTTGCATGAATCAGAATGTATAATTAATGTCACAAAGTAAATATGCTGCTGAGAGTAGCAGATAACTGGCTACCAGTTACCCCAATTACTTTAAATCCAGTACACATGCCTATGTTCAACAGAGTGGAAAGAATTGCTCTTCTAGTTGACAGTCAAACTCTGAATTTTGAATCTTTCTGTTTTTTAAAAAAATCTGCTTGATAAAAATTTCCATTTGAGGGGCTCGAGAGATGGCTCCGAGGTTAAGAGCATTGGATGCTCTTCCAGAGGTCCTGAGTTCAATTCCCACCAACCACATGGTAGTTCAGAACCATTTATTTTATTTTTTTAAACAATTTTTTATTAGATATTTTCTTCATTTACATTTCAACTGCTATCCTGAAAGTCCCTTATAACCCTCCCCCTACCCTGCTTCCCAACTTATCCACTCCCTCTTGCTGGCCTTGGCATTCCCCTGTACTGGGGCATATAATCTTTGCAAGACCAAGGGCCTTGTCTCCCAATGATGGCCGAGTAGGCCATCTTCTGCTACATATGCAGCTAGAGACACAAGCTCTGGGGGTACTGGTTAGTTCATATTGCTGTTCCTGCTATAGGATTGCAGACCCCTTCAGCTCCTTGGGTACTTTCTCTAGCTCCTCAATTGGGGGCCCTGTGTTCCATCCAATAGATGATTGTGAGCATCTACTTCTGTATTTGCCAGGCACTGGCATAGCCTCACAAGAGACAGTTATATCAGGGTCCTTTCAGCAAAATCTTGCTGGCATATTCAATAGGGTCTGCAGAGATCTGGTGCCATCTTCTTGGATGCAGGCATAATGCTATATATATAATAAATAAGCCCTAAAGAAAATTTCCATTTGATAAATAATTAACAATGAAACAATGTACTGTTACATGTTAAGTAAATACGTTAGTAAAAGGGTATTTAAATAATGTTAAAACTCAAATGTCCTCCACTGTCTTGTGGCTTGAATTAGTAGGAAATATACTAGTAGCAAATTGGAGATGAAGCTTTGGTTCACACTGTTTTCAAACACAGAAAGTTGTGTTTAGGATATACACTTTTAGTTATTTCTTGATTTTTATGACTTTAAAGTGTCTTCGGTTTGTATGCCAAGTGCATCGTTCCTGTAGTCTAATCCTTTCTTTCTCTCAGGTTTGGGAGGAAGTTAATCTTTACATGTGCTTCACTGCAAATAGCCATCATGGAAACCTGTGCAGCTGTGGCTCCCACCTTTCTCATCTACTGCTCACTACGATTCCTGGCAGGGATTTCTTTCTCAGCCATTTTGACAAATAGTATCTTGCTCAGTAAGTCAAAACTTTTAGGGGACATTTTCCAAGCTTTGGTTTTGACCTGGATGTCCCTCCCATCTTAATTTGATATCAAGATTCATTTTCTTTTCTTCCAGTAATAGAATGGACAAGGCCTAAATTCCAAGCCTTGGCAACAGCTCTGTTATTGTGTGCTGGAGCGGTTGGACAGATAATATTGGCAGGCCTGGCTTTTACTATTCGAAACTGGCACCACCTCCATCTGGCGATGTCTGTACCAGTGTTTTTCTTACTTGTACCCACAAGGTATGAGCTTCCTTTCTCTTCTGTCTTATGGAATCCTGGAATGATCATGTACATGGAATCAGGATGAAAGAAATGCATTTGTATCTGGTTGATACCTGACAGTGTGTGCTCCTCTTCATGTTTTGTGCCATGAGGACAAGTAGGACTCAGATGAACCAAGGATACTGAATTAAACTTGAATTTAAGACCATTGGTATTTTTATAAAATTATATACATGTGTGATAAGAGATATAGTTATATTGAGGAGGATTCATTATTTATCTGAAGATTGTGAGTTTTGATTTTACTAATAATTGGATAAAATGTATCTAATCACATTCATATTATGGATAAATAAATAATTTCTGAGGAAGTGTATTCAATACATATATATTATCACTATTAGATATGGTATACTAAAACTATGTATTATTTGATATTTAAATTGTATTACTCCCAAGTTAATTCTGTTTATTAAGGAAAAACTACCCTAAAAAAGAGAGAGTAGCAATGAATCCTTACCAGAATGTTCTTGTTTTTTCTGTTTGTCTTTGCTACCAAGCTTTAATTGTCCAGGTTATAATAGAATTTTCATAAAAATATTTCCTTTCTTATAGGAAAATCTTTAAAGATTAGATTGCCTCTACTGTAGTTTGTATTTGTATGAGTGACTTTAAAAAGGAAAACATTATGGAAACTTTTGTGACATTTACCTTTGTAGGTGACATGGATAAAAGACAAAAAATAAATTTATCCCCACTATTTAATGAAGGAAGAACATACATGGTTTCTCTAGTTTAAAACTGTAGGCAGGTGCCTAGAGAGATGGCTCAGTGGTTAAGGGCACTGACTGTTCTTTCAGAGGTCCTGAGTTCAATTTCCAGCTACCACTAGGTGGCTCACAACCATCTGTAATGGGATCTGATGCCCTTTTCTGGTGTGTCTGAAGACAGCAACAGTGTACCCACATGCATAAACACAAACAAAACAAACAAACAAAAAACCCAACAACTGTAAGCAGAATGACCCACTCATCTCATTTGTTCTTTATGTCCTCTTCCTTTTCTTTTCATGTTTTTATTTTAAATTTTAATTTAATTTTGATTTTCTTTGAAACAGAGTCTCACTGTTCAGTGTCAGCTGTCCTGGGACTTAGTATGTAAACATGACTGTCCTTGAACTCACAGAGAATCTACTTGCCTCTGCCCACCTAATGCTAAGACTAAAAGTGTGTGTTATATAATCTGGCTCATTTTTATTTTTTGGTTTGAAAATTTAAAAAATTTATTAGATGTCCAGATAGAATCCATGTATCTTATTTTCAAAACATTTATTCTTTGAGGTTCCATATGTACATTGCATACATAAGTATAACATTATTTATCATCCCCACACCTCACTATCCCCTTCCAACCTTCCCCAGGACCCCCATCACATCTTCCCAACTTTATGTACTATTTATGTGTTTACATGCTTATTCCTTTGAGTCCACTGAGTACTGCCCATGTGCTCATGGGTATAGGGTTAGCCACTAAGTTATGGGGAAACCAGTGATCACACTCCTAAAGTGACTTTTTCTCTTCCTGTAGCCGTCAACTGCCAATAACACCTCAGTTAGGGGTGGAATCTGGTGTGCCCTTCTCTATTCCTGCTAGAATTTTTAACTGGCCTGATTTTGTGTGTTATGAGATCATATATATAACAGCCATATCATGTCCAGAGGACAGCATTTCACAGCACTCTTTTCTACCTTCCAGTTCTTACATTCTTTCCATCCCCTCTCTCACCACAGTCCCTGAACTCTGGGTGAGGAGTGTTGATGTTGATGTCCCATCTCTGGCTGAGAACTCAGTCACTTATTCTCAGCATTTTGAACAGTTATAATGATCTATATTAACCACTTACCTCTGCAATAAGAAATTTCTCTAACTAAGGTTAAGAGCAGCACAAATCTATAAAAGTAGCATCAATATCAGCTTCATAAAAAGAGTTTGGGAATGTTCTTTTTCTTCTTCTTTTTTTTATTATATATTTTCTTTATTTACATTTCAAATGCTATCCCGAAAGTTCCCTATACCCTCCCCTCACCCTGTTTCCCTACCCACCCACTCCTGCTTCTTGGCCCTGGCATTCCCCTATACTGGGTCATATAAAGTTTGCAAGTCCAAGGGGCCTCTCTTCCCAATGATGGCCAACTAGGCCATCTTCTGCTACATATGCAGCCAGAGACACGAGCTCTGGGGGTACTGGTTAGTTCATATTGTTGTCCCACCCATAGGGTTGCAGACCCCTTCAGCTCCTTGGGTACTTTCTCTAGCTCCTCAATTGGGGGCCCTGTGTTCCATCCTATAGATGACTGTGAGCATCCACTTCTGTATTTGCCAGGCACTGGCATAGCCTCACAAGAGACAGCTATATCAGGGTCCTTTCAGCAAAATCTTGCTGGCATATGCAATAGTGTCTGCTTTTAGTGCCTGATTTTGGGATGGACCCCCGGGTGAGGCAGTCTCTGGATGGTCCATCCTCCCAGCTCCAAACTTTGTCTCTGTAACTCCTTCCATGGGTGTTTTGTTCCCAATTTTAAGAAGGGGTGAAGTGTCCACACTTTGGTCTTCATTCTTCTTGAGTTTCATGTGTTTTGCAAATTGTATCTTAGGTATTCTAAGCTTCTGGGCTAATATCCACTTATCAGTGAGTGCATATCAAGTGACTTTTTTTGTGATTGGGTTACCTCACTCAGGATGATATCCTCCAGATAAATCCATTTGCCCAAGAATTTTATGAATTCATTGTTTTAAATAGCTGAGTAGTACTCCATTGTGTAAATGTACCACATTTTCTGAATCCATTCCTCTGTTGAGGGACATCTGGGTTCTTTCCAGCTTCTGGCTATTATAAATAAGGCTGCTATGAACATAGTGGAGCATGTGTCCTTATTACCAGTTGGAACTTCTTCTGGGTATATGCCCAGGAGAGGTATTGCTGGATCTAGTGGTAGTACTATGTCCAATTTTCTGAGGAACTGCCAGACTGATTTCCAGAGTGGTTGTACAAGCTTGCAATCCCAATAGCAATGGAGGAGTGTTCCTCTTTCTCCACATCCTCACCAGCATCTGCTGTCACCTGAATTTTTGATCTTAGCCATTCTGACTGGTGTGAGGTGGAATCACAAGGTTGTTTTGATTTGCATTTCCCTGATGATTAAGGATGTTGAACATTTTTTTCAGGTGCTTCTCAGCCATTCGCGATTCCTCAGTTGAAAATTCTTTGTTTAGCTCTGTACCCCATTTTTTAATGGGGTTATTTGAATTTCTGGAGTCCAGCTTCTTGAGCTCTTTGTATATATCAGATATTAGTCCCCTATGGGATTTAGGATTGGTAAAAATCCTTTCCCAATCTGTTGGTGGCCTTTTTGTCTTATTGACAGTGTCTTTTGCCTTACAGAAGCTTTGCAGTTTCATGAGGTCCCATTTGTTAATTCTTGATCTTACAGCAGAAGCCATTGCTGTTCTCTTTAGGAATTTTTCCCCTGTGCCTATATCTTCAAGGCTTTCCCCCACTTTCTCCTCTATAAATTTCAGTGTCTCTGGTGGAAATGTTTTTCTTTTAACTATCTTATGGAATAATTTGAGAACTATTGGTGTTCTTTGAAATTCTGGCAGAGTTCTGTGCCAGATGTATCTGGCCCTGGAGTTCTTTAGGTTGGAATAGTTTTTTTATTTCTGTTTTAATTTCATTGTTGGCTATATGGATTTGTTTCAGTTATTTATTTCATCTTGGTTTGATTTTGGTATGTTCCATGCATCTAGGTATCTGTTCATTTCTTTTAGATATTTCATTTCAGTGGACAAGAGATTTAAAACATGTTTATGATTTTTTGATATCTATTGTAATGTTTCTCCTTTAAATTCTAATCATACTTATTTGGGCCTCTTCTCTCATTATTTATTATTATTATTAATTATTTATTTACATCCCAAATGTTGTCTCCCCCCCCCCCCCCCGCATCTGCCCTCACAGAGTTCTTACTTTCATTCCACCTTCTTCCCCCCATTCCTTTTTCCCTTTGCCTGTGAGAGGGTGCCACCCCTGGCATTCCCCTTCCTGGGGCATCACACTTCCCTCTTTTGATTAATTTGGCTAGGGGTTTGTCAATTTTGTTTATCTTTCCGCTTTTTTTGTTTACTTTTCTTAATTTTCCCCATGATTTTAGTTCTCTCTTCCTATCTACTTTTTTTTTTTTTTTTGGTCTGTTCTTGTTTTTTCCAAGGCTTTAAGATATATTATCAAGTTATTAACTTGAAATTTCTTAAATTTTGGATATAGGCACTTAGCAGTATAAACTTTCCTCTTAGGAAGGCCTTAATTAAATTTTATAGATTTTGGTATGTTGTGTTTTATTTTCATTCACTCTTAGAAATTTAAAAATTTCCTTCTTGACTTCTTCCCGGTCATCATCTAATTTCCTTAATTTGTGTACTCTCTGTAGTTTCCACTGCTGCTGACATCCAGCCTTATTCCTTTGTGATCAGACAGATTACAGGATGGTTCTTTAAATTTTCCTGTTTATGTTAAGGTTTGTTTTGTATCCTAATATGAAGTTGATTTTGTAGAAAGTTCCACGGGTTGCTACTACGTAGAATGTATTGTTTGAGTGGAGTGTCTATAGATGTTCATTATGTTCATTTACTTTTTTATTACTCAATACTAATGTTTTTATACAGTTTTTACATATAAATACATTTAAAAACATTGAAAGTACATATACTAACATTTACAGCATGCTTCTGTTTTAAACAGAATGCATGAATATAGTAGTCAGAAAAGAAAAAACTTAGCTCATTAAAAATGATTTTTTTTTAGTGAAATTAAAAAACAATTTTAGCTTCTGGTCTTCATATACACTCTGGACTTAAGGCTGTCCCACAGGAGTGCTCTCACTCTTAAGCTCAGGGGTGAGATCTTTCACTTCAATAACAATCCAAAGCAGGAAGAATGCACAGTGCACAGGAACAGCAAGTGACTATAGTTGTGTGGGTCTTTAAACTGTCAAAGTTCTATCCCCAGGCCCCCAGTGTCACCAACTGGGGACCAACTATTCAAATGCTTGAGACTATGGGGTACATTCTCATTTAAACCAACACAACTTTCTCTTTTATTCATCTCTTTGTTTTTGTTCTGCTGGAGTTTATGTCTTCTTTGAATTGTTTCTACGTAGTTATCATTCTTTTGAATTCTTTGTTAGTTCCTCCAAGTCGTTTTCATTAAATGCCATTATTATGGGAGCAATGATTTGTAGAGGGAGCATGCTGTGTTGGTTTTCCTTGTTATTTCTGTTTTTGTGATGGGACTTGCAATCTGAAGTTAGTTTGTTGGTTGTGTTTTCCTTTTATTATTTTATATTTTTATTTTATGGTGCAGTGAAAGAATCAGTTCTAGAAGGGTTGAAATACCTCTTTATTCTGAGGTACTGTTTTTTAGGGTTGGAAGATTTATCTTTATTTGGCCTCTGAGGTTCAGGTAGTCCTGTGTCAGCTAGGCCCCCCTGACTGGGTTTGTAGCTTGTGTTGTGAGTTAGGAAACACTTTACATGCCTGTGGGTCTTACCCAGAGTCAGATCTAGCACACCCTGGTTCCTCAGCTACTGTTAAGGTTACTGGGATATGTGGATCTTCCCACACACCTATAGTCTTAACCTGGAGTTAAAAACAGTCCTTCTATGGGCCCTCAGCTTTTGAATTTGGTAAAAGATGTGGATCTCCTCAATCAACAATCCATCCCCCACCCCCCCAATTAAATTGTATCATTGACATTCACTGCATATTTCTTCTACCTTGCTTTCCATTTTGTTGATGAGGCTTTTGATGGAGTTTTTTTTTTAATTTCTTCTAAAATTGTTTTAATTAATTTATTTTAAAAATATATTTTCTCTCATACAATACACCTCAGCTGCAGACTCCCCCCACCTCTACTCTGCCCCTGATCTCCTGCTTCATTTCACTTTAGAAAAGAGCATACCTCCCAGTGATATCAACTTAAACATAACAAGATACAATAAGACTAGCCATAAACTCTCATATCAAGACTGGACAAGGCAACCCAGGAGGCGAAAAAGGGTTCTAGGAACAGGCAAAAGAATCAGAGACAACCCATTCCCATTGTTAGGAACCCAACAAACACCCCCAAATAAGCAGCCAGTTGTGGTGGCACATGCTGGTAGGACTTACTTACTGAAGGAGGTGGTGGCTCTAGGATTACAAATTGGAGGCCAGCCTGGGCTCCACTGCGGTTTTTATTTGGATTATTGAGTTTTTTTTTTTTTTTAATTTTCAACATCATTTTAGGTTGGTTTTTCTTCAGTAATTCTCTTTGTTGAATATGTTTTCATATCTTGTATAGAATTCTTTATTTTATTACTCTTTTTGTTATCTTGAGCATATTCACATCTTTTTTTCTTTAAAGATTTTTATTTATTTATTATAAACAGTGTTCTGCCTGCATGTATGCCTGCAGGCCAGAAGAGAGCACCAGACCTTATTACAGATGGTTGTGAGCCATCATGTGGGTGCTGGGAATTGAACTCAGGACCTCTGGAAGAGCAGTCAGTGCCCTTAACCTCTGAGCTATATCTCCAGTGCATATTCACATCTTATTTGAGGTGCTTATCATAGTTGTAATCATTTTGTTGAATTATTTATCTGGAGCTTTTTCTGGTCATTTTTATTATGGATCACTATAATGGAATTAGTAATTTTTGTAAGTCATATTTCCTTTGTTTATAATGTTCTTGTTTCTGAGCTGGGACTGAAGCAGTTGGAAAACTTTGTTGGTTGAGTGTTTCTTTATTTCTTCTTCTTTTGCTGGTTCAGGTTGCCTTTTCTCTTTTACTAGAGACACAATGTTCAGCATAGGACTAGGCTGAAATGGAGTTTTCTTCTTCAAATTGGTCCAGTGAGTTTCTGGACTGCCTGGATGGGCCTGAGCAGGGGAACCTGAAGTCTCCTACTTAATGCAAGAGGCTATGTGAACTTAGCTTCCAAATTACACCCTTTCTTCTTTTAAAAATTATTTAAAAAGTGCTATAGTAATGCATCAGCAGAGGAGACATACTTTGTTAGAATTGACTCTAAGAGGTGATTGCAGGTCCGATACAGTGAGATGAGTTCATACTAACAAAAGTGTAAACCTTCTGTCAGATTTATTCATATAATTTAAATCTTCATAACATATCAACTGACATCATAGCACTGATGCTCCCATTATATAGATGAGAAATGGAGTCTGCTTCTTCTTTAATACATGGTTAGATGCCATCAGGTTCTTGGCATAGGGATGACTGCAATTCAGATGATATAATTAGTATGTTAAATTTAAGAAGTCCTTAATTAGGAAAAATATTATGACTAAATATTTCCCACCTCCTGACAAAGAAATCTGGAAAAGTACTATATAGGGGTCCTTTATATTTCAGTTCAGTGAACTCCATGAAGTTTGCATCCAAGTCACAGGAGGGAGACCAACATGACTGCAGGTCTGCATTCAAAAGTACAGATGTACTGTATGGATGAATTGTTTTCTAGTAAAGGTATAAGAAAACATAGAATTATATTTACTGTTATAACAGAATGAGTTGTAACCATTATACTAATAAAACCATCCAAGGACAAATTTGGCACTTAAGAATTGTTTATAATTCCAACCTCTTCTTGAGCAGGTGGTTGTCAGAGTCAGCTCGGTGGCTGATTGTGACCAACAAACCCCAGAAGGGCTTAAAGGAACTTAGAAAAGTTGCACACATAAATGGAATGAAGAATTCTGGAGTGGTCCTAACCATGGAGGTAAGCATAATGGGAGCATAAAGGAAACACAAGCTTGGTAATACATGTCTAGATGTCAAGGTGCAATATGCTACTATTAAATATAATGTATACATGTTTTTTTCAAAAGGGACTAAAATGTATTGTTTTTCATTTTGCTTGTTGAATTTAATTTGTTCAAATATATCCACAGGATTTTATTCATTTTAAAACTTTTTCTTAGCATATACTAGTTAGACATAATAATGAGTGTTAGTTAACATTTCCACATATAGTATATTTTATTATATTTATCACTCCTTGCTCTTGTTCTTCTCTCCTACTGCTCCCCCTTCTCTTCTTACATAGTCCTCTTGTATTTTTGTGTCTTTTTTTGTGTGTGAAGCAAAAAGTTCCATTAAGGTTAGCTATAAAAATACAAATAAGAGGTTATTTACAGGACAGCACATAACTTCTAGTAGCTGTTCAATTGAAAAATTTTCTGAAAATAAATAATTGACTATCAATCTTCAGGAGCAGTAGGCCTTTATAAGTCCTTTCATATAGCAATGGTCAGCAAGAAGGGAATGGACTTATAAGCCTCTTTACTTCCAATGATGGTTGACTGGACTATCTGGGTGGGTCTTGTGCAGGTAACCATGACTGCTAAGAGTTTAAGTGTACAATGACTATATAAACCCTCAACAATAGAATTGTATTGTGTCATCATTTCTTCTGGCTCTTAAAGCCCTCATGTTGTTCCTTGAACCTTGGAAGGGGTAATGTAGATGTCCAATTGAGGGATGAGCACTCAACAGTCATGTGTTTCCAGCACTTTGACCTGTTTTGAGTTTGCAGTAACTGCACTCAGTGTAAAAAGAGAAGCTTCTCTGACCATAACTGACAACATCAGCACTCTAGAACACAAATAAAGCTATGTAGATGGCAATTCAACAGGCAGGTCAAGTCCAAACAACAAAACAACTTCCAAAGCAGCAACAATAGCTTCCTGTCTCGGTTGCTTTTCTATTGCCATGACAAAAACACCATGACCAAGTCATCTTAGAAGAGAAAACATTAAATTTGGGGACTTACAGTTCCAGAGGGTAGTTTATGATGGAGGCATGGCAGCAGGCAGGCAAGCATGATACTGGAGCAGTAGATGAGAGAATATGCTTTATCTATAAGCACAAGAGAGGGAGTGAGGGAGGGAGTGGGGAAGGGAAGGAGGGAGAGTAAGGAAGCAAGAAAGCAAGAAAGGGGTGGGGGAGAGAGCAAGTTAACTGGGAGTGACATAGATTTTTAAAACCATAAGGCTCACCTCCAGTGACACATCTCCTCCAACAAGACTACACGTCCTAATCCTTCCCAAATAATTCCACTCAGTGGGGGGGGGCAAGCACTCAAAACCATGATCCTATGGGAACTATTATTCAGACTGCCATACTTTTTTCACTAAGGTCTGTGATGTGCACAGTTATGGGTTTTCACTTAGGTTTGATATGTCAAATACAAGTTATCACTTATGGTACAGGCCTTAAGTCCAGTCAGAAAGTGGTTTGTTAATGCCATGGCAGTGAAGCTGACACTGCACAACACATACTTTCTGGCATGTCATAGTGTAGCACATCTGAGTAAACACATTTACATCTGAGTAAACTGTTTTTTTTTTTTTTTTAATGGTAGTAAATTTTTATTTTCTAGGACTAATGAACCATTCTGAGTTACGTAGTTTTTAAGAAAGTACAAAAATACAGTCTTTGTTCTCAAACACATTATCTTTTTTCTAATACAGGTTTTTAAAATGTATTTTATTTAGCTATTTTCCCAATTGTTCTTCATATTTCTAAGCTCAACAGGAATTCCCCGGTCTCCCAGTGATTCTGACTCTCCTGTGTTCTGTTCATCTCCCTACCAAGCCTAGGAATGGAGGCACATGCTACTGTGGCAGCCATGTTCGCCCCTACAGATGGCAGCATACAGGATGGTGCCCAGCAGCGCCTTTCTACATTTATAGTGCTCAGAGTATTAACGAGTGCGCTTACACCACGAACCAAGTAATTTCCCCACAGAAAGGAAATTTTAGGGGGTCCATTTTACTTCCCTTTTACCTCCGTAAGTTTTATATTTCAAGATTTCTTTCACACAGTTTCATGTAAAAATACATAGTGCATTCAGTTTCAACACTTTTCTCATGTTCCTAGAACTGATCAATTCAAGACTACCATTCAAAGTCTTAACAAGCAGTTCACTGACCCTGTAGGACAGGAGAAGGCCATGAGGTCTGCCATAATTTATTTGTTAAACAAGCCACTTGAAGCAAATATAGAAATATTTATTGATTTAAAAAAAAAGTATAATTTAACAACTTGGAGTTTCTGGTCCTAGCACCAATTTCCTTTGCAGCCTTTCACATTAATGAGGGAAGTAGGCATAGTATGTGAAGCAGGCACCCCATCACCATCACACTAACTCGCAGCCCTCATAAATCCGGGAGGACTGCTGAGCACCAGTCTTGGGTCTCGAGACTCTGGGCGGCTGCACTGAGATGGACTTGGAGATTGCATCCAGCACCGCTGCGCTGTGTGGCCTTGCTTATTAACTTGAGATTTCATTTCCACTTCAAAGGACATTGGAACATTTGTATGTGTGACATTTTCTTTGCAATAGCTTTCTGTCCCAACAATATCAGTGATATTACTTACACAAGTCTGTGTGTTATAGTCACTGTTCATCTGGATAGCACTGCTTTCTGCAAGAGGCGACATGCACATGTGAGAGTTTTCAATACTGAAGGCAATTCCACTCACAGAATCCGTCGTGGGTGAATTCCCATCATCCACTGGCTCTTTTATCCAAGTGCTTTCACCTACTGTGTCTATAGGATCCACCATATCCACGGTGTCATTTTCCCTCTCACTTTCCGCATCCTCCAGCAGTGCTCGCTCTTTCTCAGCAATACCAGAGTGACTCTGTCTAACAGACATGGCAGTGACAACTAGAGGCTCACCACAAGCATTTGTGCCGAGTGGAGCCGCATCTGTGGAGGAAACGTCGACTTCTTCATCTTCACTGTGAGCCTCCAGGGTAAAAGGTATCCGGATCAGGGAGGACAAACACTGAGGGCCACCTCTCAGTCTCCGAGGAGACCAATTTTTGATTGGCGAGCAGCCATCTATATACGGACTCCTGATGCTCGGGATAGCGATCCCCGTAGAAGCTGTGCCACATGAAGCTTCAGGAGAATGGAACGTAAGCTTCCTGGGTTCTGAGAGCGGCGTCTTTCCTACTTGAAGTGCAATAGGTGAGAAGGTAGGTGAGGAAATAGCTGACGGGCTTGTGGTTACGCTTCCCAAACTGTATTTTTTCACACTGTTCTGAATGGGGCTGGAAGAAAACTGTCCATGCAAACTGAGAACATTCTCAGGAAACTAAATACCCCAGGGTGACGTCCCTAGATGTGATTTGAGTATTTCCATCCAAGCATATCTACGACACACTCCTTATGGCACATGGTATCTACACAGGGCTTCTACAGTAACAGAGACAAGTCCTTTGGATAAAACACCTCGAGCGATCCCCGGGCACTGTAGGGAGGACTTCCGGGAGATGGTGAAGGCAAAGGGTCTGAGATGCTTCCATTCACATCCAAAAAGAGCTTCCTTCTCAGAGATGAAGAGCTGAGGTTCCCAGGAGTGTGGGCCACAAAGTCATCTTCTCTAAAATAGTCTCCTAATACGGCTTCCAAGTTAAAATCCATAGGAAGAGACAGCAGAGTCTGGCAGGCAGCTCCAGATTCAGCCACAGTGGGAAGTAGGGGTGCACATGTGAGCTTAAGGGAACACACCGACATCCAGCTCTGAACATCTGGGGAGGTGCGAGTGGGCTGAACACACACTGAAGTGATTTAGATGTTCCTCTTCTTTCGAGAGTGGATCCTGAGTAAACTGTTTATGAACATTCTTTTGCAGCAGCCTGCATAGAACTTCACAGGACTGTGAAAGCTAGTCAGCAGGGAGGAAGTTTCTGCCTCAGTTTTCTAGTTGGAAACCATCAGCAATGGTATGGCTAACTTGACAAGATCTAGAATCACCTAGCATTCAATTTTCCAGGAATACCTGTGAGGGGTTATTTATATTAATTTAGTTTCTGAGCATGAATGTGAAGGATCATCTTGATTAGGTTGAACAAGGAAGACTACATTAAAAAGGCCAGCACCATCCTCTAGGATTGATCTCAGGTCAAGATAAAAATAAGGAAGCTGGTAGAATATATTTGTTACCTTTTTGTTGCTGTGATAAACTAAAGAATTTATTTGGTTTATGGGTTTGGAGAAAGGCAGGCATAGCAGCAGGAAATAGAGAGTGAACTAGAAGTAGGGTGAAGCTATAAACTTCCCAAGCCTATTCACCATTATGTACTTTTTCCACCTCCTAACTGTTGGATATCATCCCTAAATTGTATCACAATCAGGGACTAAGTGTTCAGATATATGAGGTTACGGTGGACATTTCTCACTGAAATCACCACATTCTATTTTCTGGACCTCATAAGCTTGTAGACATATCATAATGTAAAATGCATTTAGCCTAACTTGAAAAGTCCCATAGTCTTTCAAATCTCAATACTGTCCATAAGTCTTAAGTACAAAATCTCTTCTGAGGCGTAAGAGAATCTCTTAACTGTGACTCACTGTAAAAAACCAAACCAAAACAAAAAATTCTTCTAACATACAATGGCACAGACTATGAATTCCTGTCCAACACAAGATCAAATATCCAGCAGGACAAACATTAACTCCTGTAGCCCCATGTCAAGTGTCTAGATCTTAAGTTTCAAAGGGCTGAGATGGGCTCTATGCTTTTGGACTTTTTGCCTGCAACATATATATCCACTGTATTAGGCTCTTCTTGGCAGATGCCCCATAGCTCTGGCACCTCCCACATATTGGGGTTTTTACTGAAACCCAGGCTTCCCTTTTACAGCTTTTTTTTTTAATTGGATATTTTCTTTATTTACATTTCAAGTGTTATCCCCTTTCCTGGTTTCCCTCCCTCCCAGAAACACCCTATCACATCTTCCCTCCCCCTGCTTTTATGAGGGTGTTCTTCTACCCACTCACTCACTCCCACCTTCCTGCCCTCGAAGGCCTCCTGGACTACAAGGGACTTCTTGCAATGTCTCCAGTGCTGGCATACATTTGGTTGGCCCCAGGCTCTCTGAAACTGCAAAGGGAGAATTTATGGTATCCTCATTCTTGCATCTTTAATGACTCCAAAACCAGTGCTACATGCATGATACTACCAAACTGGGTTGTGCCAGCTTGGGATAGACCCTGCTCACTTCTACTATTGCAATGCCTCACTCTCTGGTTGAGTCAGCTTGACAGGCCGAGAGGCTTGGAAGCTACTCACGAGGCAAAGAGTTTCACGGAAACTCACCTCCTGGAGTATGGCGTCCTCTCTAACCCATACATTAATATTCCATTCCCGAGTTAGTCTGGTGTATGGATCCACATGCTCTCTTTTAGTATTATCCTATTATAAGTGCCTTTTAAGATTGAATTCTGACATAGCTAAGCCTTCACCAGGTTCCAACGTCCTAGAAAGTCCTTGAGCAGACCATGGGCTTGGAATTCAGTAAGAATGTTGCCTATTCAGTGACATTCAAAATTGCCTCTGGCATTACACTCTCACTTTGAATAAAAGCTAAGTCACTGCCCTACACAGGAATTTACCATCTTCGAGGAAGAAGGAAGTTTGAGACCTAAAGAAGAACCAGAATAGATACTTAGAACTATAGATAGCTGAGTTACACCCATACACATGCATTTACAATGGCCTAAGGGAAAGGTGGACTATACAATAGACTAAAATAGGAACTATGGCAAGGGCACGAAGCCCTTGACCCTGGCTTCTAAGATTGAGTGACTCTTAGGTGGAGCTCTTGTTGATCTCAGTTGTTAACAATGAATTCTCTCTTAGGTAATTTCTGTTAGACCTGTGTTTGCATTCCTCTGTTTTATGTAAGAATCCAGTAACCGCTTTGTACCTTCCTAGTGTGTCACCCAACTTCCTTATTTTCTTCTGTATAAAAAGTTTGATGCTCGATTTGACACATTACATTCAGATTCTACACAACCTCTCCTGTGTGCATCTGTCTGTCATTCCATCCAACGCTTTGCCCACCTGCCCCAGAGACCCGTTCCACGCAGACAAAGGGACCAAGAGGGTCTGCGGCATTGCAACTTTTTATGTTGAAAACCATGTTTTTTCCTAGGCTTTTTTCTTTCACAAGCTGGAAGCTTAGATGGTGGGGTCTTACTCTTTAGCACATTTCTCATCATTTCAATGAAGAGCATGAAACTTTTCTTAATGGCTTCAATCTCTTTAACTATTACAGCCTTTCTTTAAGCACATGTTTTGATTGCAAATCACTCTAGGGATCTTTTATGTTTTTCTTTGCAAGCTTCACATTTTGCATTTCTTTCTGCCCCACTTGCTCTTTTTTCATTGTAGACCTGATCAGCAAGCAAGAGGTAGGGTGAGGCTGTGAGGTGGGTCAAAGCCAGGAGGGGGAAAAGACTGGACTGTAAAAAAATAAAAATAATAAAAAATATTTTATTTATTTACATTCCAGTTGTGTCCCCCCCACTCAGTTCGTCATCCCATTCCTTTTCCCTCTTGCCTCTGAGAGAGTGCTCCTTCCCCCAGGCTTCCTCATTTCCTGGGGCCTCACGTCTCTCCAGGATTAAACACATCTTCTCCCACTGAGGCCAGACCAGATAGACCTCTGCTATATATTTGCCAGGAGCCTTGGATCAGCTCCTGGTTTATGCCCCTGGTTGGTGGTTTAGTCTATGGCCCTCCCTGTGGTCTGGAGTAGTTGAGACTGCTGGTCTCTCTATGGGGTTGCCTTCCCCTTTATCTTCTTCAATCCTTCCCTAGTTCAACCATATGGGTCTGTTGTGATAATTTCTTACCCCAATAAGCCTGTATAAAAATCATGATACTCAGTTATATTTATAATCTATATGCCTATATTGGGCAGATCTATCACTATAGTAATTTATTTCCCAGCTATGATACCCCTTACCACTTTCAGCTTCTCTAAACTGTGTGGTTCAGCTCCATCTTCCTTCCACCTCCTCTTTCTCTGTCTCTCTCTCTCCTCTTCTCTCTCTAAGACCTCCAGTCTCACCTTTCCCTTCCACTGCCCAATCATTGGCTCTAGCCTCTATTTGATAAGGTTCAGTGAGATCACCTGAGTATGTGATCTACTCCTCTTCAGGGATGGGGTGGGGCAGCCTCTCTTGAGGAAGCAGAATTAGGATCAAAATACAAACAGCACCCGGGTAACCCACAACATTTTCCCCTTTTAGTCCAAATAAAAGGCACGTTTCTTTCAGATATAATTTGAGAAAACCCCTTACAATTATGCAAATGGTAAAGTGTAATATACATGTAACACCCAATTTATCATATTTGTCAATTTAGATAAAGTGCTTTACTATCTATCCTAACTCAAAGAGCTTACAATTCCATACCTGAATTATGTTGTGATTTTAGCTTGCATCATCATCTGAAAACTATCCTTTCAAATTTATGAAACTATAACCAGTCTTTAACCCCATCTGAAATCCAAGAACAACTTAAATATTACCTGATAATATAGGAAGCATAAAACATAGCTTCCAAAACTTAACCAATTTATAGAGATGACTGACTACCTGGACAGTCTCCTATTCCTCAAAACTTTGGAGCATCAGTCTTTAGCCTCCTGGCCTAGGATCATCTGACAGCCTTCAATTGAAACAGGAGCTATGAAAGACTAGTTTACTCTGTCTTGGCAGAGCCAAGCTGTCGACTATCCCACAGTGTGTTCTTTCTGGACAGTCTTTTTTCATCTGTAGATGGCAAATTTTGTCCAGTGGCTACCTTTCCATAACTGGAGCCACTTCATCTGGAGGTTTTGATGCTCAATTTCTTCTTTGAACCATGAAGGGGATACTGTCAGGAGCAGACATGTCTCCATTAAAAATTTCTAGTAATAATGAAATGATTAAATGTCAGATTCTGTGAATTTCTGATGTTTTTGAAGACTATATAAAGTATATCTTAATTGTTAAACCTTGAATACTTTTAGCTGCTTCCATTTGGATATTGTAGAAAGCTCCTTAATATAATTAGATCAGAATTTAATATAACTATGTGTTTACTATCTGGCTCTTAACTTGTGTTACTTAATCATCCTAAACGGTTTGTAATGGTAGTTATTAGAAGGACCGGGTCTAAGACTTGTATTCTTTTTTTAAAAATATTTATTTTTATTTATTTTATTTATTTACATTTCAAATGTTATCCCCTTTCCTGTTTTCCACTCTGGAAATCTCCTATCCTATCCCCCCTTACCCTGATTCTATGAGGGTGCTCCCCTACTCACCTACCCAATCCTGTCTTGCCACCCTAGCATTCCTCTACACGGGGACATCAAGCCTTCACAGGACCTAGGATCTCCCCTCCCATTGATGCCAGATAAGGCTTCTTCAGC
This sequence comes from Mus caroli, assembly GCF_978045245.1. Classification (NCBI taxonomy): domain Eukaryota; kingdom Metazoa; phylum Chordata; class Mammalia; order Rodentia; family Muridae; genus Mus; species Mus caroli. The sequence continues at coordinate 53,161,415 of NW_028227275.1, forward strand.
TTCTTCAGTCCTTCCCCTAACTTCTCAGTTGAGGTTCCTGTGCTCAGTCTGATGGCTGGCTGCAAGCCTCTGCATCTGTGTGGTCAGGATCTGGCAGATCCTCTCAGGAGACAGCTGTATTAGGCTCCTGTCAGCAAGCACTTCTTGGCATCAGCAATAGTGTCTGTGTTTGGTGTCTGCATGTGGAATGGATCCCTAGGTGGGGCAGTCTCTGGATGGCCTTTCCTTTAGTCTCTACTTCACTCTTTGTCCCTGTTATTTCCTTTAGACAGGAGCTTTCATTGTTTCATTTCCCATAATTTTCTGTATAATGTTTCTTCATTTTCATTGAATTCCATAAAGTCTTTGATTTCTTTCTTTATTTCCTCCCTGACCAAGTTATCATTGAGCAGAGAGTTGTTCAGTTTCCATGAGAAAGTGGGCTTTCTGTTGTTTTTATGTTATTGAAGTCTAGCCTTAGTTTGTGATGATCTGATAGAATGCATGGGATTATTTCAATCTTCTTGTATCTGTTGAGTTTTGATTTGTGTTTGATTATATGGTCAATTTTGGAGAAAGTTCCATGAGGTGCTGAGAAGAAGGTATATTCTCTTGATTTGGGGTGAAACCCAGTTTGTGGGAATCCCAGGAGACTGCTAGAGATAGTGACACCAATGTAAATATGCACAAGAGTCTGGACTCAGGTTGCAGCCTCCTCTGCTCAGCAGGTTAGGAATGTGACTCTTTGGTCTAGGAGTTCCATATATATATGGGAGACACATATGCTGGGGCTTTCAAGCCTCGGCATTACATGTTTGAACAGGGAGTAAAGGAACACTATCCTTCAAAAACAATAGCATTTGTTCAGATGGCAAGGCCTTTTTGACCTGGGAAGAAATAACTCATTCCATTATCAGAGGCTAGTGTATTTTTACAAGCTGGCCACAGCTGTCTGGAAACAATTGGTTGCTTCTCTCATAGTTCAAGAGGGAGGTGTTGAAGTCTCCCACTATTATTATGTGTGGTGCAATGTATGTTTTGAGCTTTAGTAAAGTTTCCTTTATGAATGTGGGTACAATTGCATTTGGGGCATAGATGTTCAGAATTGAGAATTCCTCTTGGTGTACTTTTCCTTTGATGAATATGAAGTGTCCTTCCCCATATTTTGTTTGATAACTTTTGGCTGAAAGTCTATTTTATTGGATAATTGAATGGCAACTGCAGCTTGTTTCTTGGGATCATTTGCTTGGAAACCTTTTAATTTTGAGGTAGTGTCTGCCTTTGTCACTGAGATGTGTTTCTTGTATGCAGCAAAATACTGGAACCTGTTTATGTGTCCAGTCTGTTAGTCTGTACCTTTTTATGGGGTAATTGAGTCCACTGATGTTGAGAGCTGTTAAAGATAGATGATTGTTAGTTCCTGTTATTTTTGTTGCTGGAAGTGGTATTAGGTGTGCATGATTCTTTTCTTCTGGGTTTGTTGTGAGAAGTTTAATTTCTTGTGTTTTCTTGGATGTATTTTTGTTGGAAATCGACCTGCGGCTCACAAGAAACAGGGTTTCACCTGGGAGGCATACAGGGGCTGAAAAGAGAGGGGAACTAGGCGGATGAGAGAGCAATGGAGCTAAGACAACGTTCCTGATCAAGGCTCAAATGTTTAATGGCGAATGCACTTATAAAGGGGGTAGAGAGGCCCGTTCCTGCCAATTCATTCTTGGAGCCCAGCTGCAGGTGACCACGTGCAGGATAGGGTGTAGTCTCAGGAATAGCTCGGTGGCCTCCCAACAGGTAGCAGTATCTTGAAGAGGAACAGCAACAGTTGACTGAACAATAGAATTGAAAGACCCCCGAAGGGAGACCCTCACTCAAGTCTCGGGACAGCCGCGAACCCAAGAAGACGCTGAGACCGAACCCAAGATGTATAGAGTAAGATTTAATAAAGCAACAACAAGCAAGCACATGAACCAGAGCTCTGGGGCCGAAACTCATACACCAAGCAAGGTGCAGAGGAGAATCGACGCCCGGCCCAAATTTTTCACAGGCTTATATAGGAAAAAAGCCAAGGGGGGGGGGAAGCAGGGCAGGGAAAGTACAAGTTTACGTCATTAAGGGGTTCTGCCAAGGGTTTTTCCAAGGGTTTTTCCAAGGGGCTTTCCGTAACCAAGGGGTCGTGTCCTATATTTTGGCAATGTACCCGATCTTATTGGAACATTCTGAGGTGGTTTTCTTATCTCAAAAATGTTCCTGGCACAGTCCTCAGTTGGGAGGGGGAATGTACTCTGGGGTGAGAAGTTCAGGAGTGTTCCGGGAACAATCTCCAGATGGGAGGGGTAGAACTCTGAGTTGAAGAGTTCAGGAAAAGTTCAGTAATTTTCCTCCTTCAGAATGACCTAGGAAGGCTCCAATTTAGGTAATCTCCTTAATGGCAGAAAAGGTCAAGGTCTGGCTCAGCCTGCTTCAGGTTTGGAGGAGGTTACAATTTCCTCCCTGTTATTAATAATAATAAAAAAAAGCTGGACGGAGGCATAAAATTTATTTATGCTCTGTAGTTCTGCCTGATTTCTTTGGGCCTAGTGAAGAAACCTGTCTCAGTGGGATTCCCTAACTTTTCTCATGGTAAACCTACCTATTCGCTAGGCCATTGTGTTTGGGTAAGACTGGTTACTGCCTCAAGTAAACACTCTGCAGACTAGCCCTGAGCTATTCCGGTTTGGTCCTTTGTAATGCTTAATTAGTTACTGAATAGGTAACTTTCTTACTGAATTCCTACTGAATTCCAAGTTTGTCAGCTTCAAGGTCTTTCTAGGACGTTGGAACACTGGCGAAGGCTTAGTTATGTCAGAATTCAATTTTAAAAGGCACTTATAATAAGATAATACTAAAAGAGAGCACGTGGATCCATACACCAGACTAATGCAGGGATAGGGTAAGAATATACAGGTTATGAGAACGCCAAAGTTCCAGGTGGTGAGTTTCCGTGAAACTCTGCCTCGTGAGTGCTCCCAGGCCTCTCGGCCTGCGAAGCAAACTTCACTGGAGTGTGCATAGCATTCTCCCCCTTTCTTATTATATTTCTGCCAAAGTTCTGGAAAGTCCCGCCTCATCATAGCTACAGATCTCAGGAGTGCTCTAAAGATGAGTGTAAACACAACGATTTACTAATAAAATAGTGCCAATAGTAATAGCAAGTAGGAATATATATTGAACCCAATCCAGGGGATTCAATGCACTTAGGTTATTTTTTAAATCTCTGGCCAATTCATCAATGTTCCAAGTGTCCAAGTGACTATTGCTAATATCTGAAATTTCTGCCTTTCTAGCCTTAATATATGCTATGTCCTGCCCTATTGTTAAGACTACTACTTCTAAGACATTAACCTTTGCCTCCAATCTTTTATATGGCTCTGTGGTGTATTATTAATAAACCATGGCCTCTTGGCATTGAAAGACTCTGAGAGGAGTCCCTTGCTCAGGCCTCAGGACAATAGCAGACACCCAAGAACTCACAATAGACCGAGCTTGTTGCAAACCACATGAGGCTTTATTCGGGGAAAGCCAGAGCTCTGGGGACGACTCATATCCCACGCAGGGGTAGAGGAGTCGACCTCAAGGGGAAAGAGGTCCCAGTTTTTATAGGCCCTCAGGGGGGAAAGGAGAAGGGGGAGAGTAGGGGATTTCCAGATCTAAACAATGTCTAGTCTCAAGAAATGGGTATGGGAGGAGTACAAGGAAAGAGTCTGGTGCAGGTATAGCAACTCAGGATTGGCCGGGCTGTGGTTGCTGGGGAGATTTTCTGACTCTTTCTCAGCAACCAATATCACAAACACCTGGCAATGGGCTTCATCAGTGGGCACACACATGGGTCAAGGAATGGTCAAAACATTGGCAGACACACAGGTTCAAGGAGTGGCCAGAGCATTGTGCACATCTATTTTTCTAAATCAGTGAAGCTAGTTCTGCTAACACTGACATCTATCTTGCCAATTTCAGGGCTTCTGTGACCTTTTACATTCTGTCAGGATCTTTCAGCATGTACCTCTGTCTAGATTGATATGATTCCAAGATCTGGGTGCCCGTCTTAGACTGTCCGGCCTTCATAGAAAACCTTATTTCCAATTCAGACCAAAGCCACAATATGTACTTAGAATGCTTCTTGATGAAGATTAATAACTTCCACCTGCGTTGTTGGAGGCAAGGATGCACACCTGCTGCAGTCAGGCTGAAGGGCATTGACTGACCTGTTGAGACAGGTCAGTTGAGACAGTAAAAAGCAACAGTACAAAAGCTTCTTTGGGAAAGTCCAGGTACTCCCTTCAATTGCAAATTAGCAACGATCAGGCTGAGACTTAGACCTCCCGGTGTGGGGGAGGTGACTTTGAAAATTGCAGAAAGGCTGCAGCTTCTCTGGGAGTGGAGGCTGTGCTCCAAATTAACTTTGCTAGATAATTAAGATTTTAGCTATTTTCCCTAGGATTCTCTAATACTGGAATTATTACTAGACCAGTCCAAGATTGAGTTAGAATAACTGGTCACATGAGGGAAGGAGAAGGATCACTATAACTCTTTCTTGTGTCTAATCTTTCTAAGTCAGATTACACAGTCTCTAATGTTCTATGTCCCATAAGGTTTAAAAAGCTTGAAGCAAGGCAGCTTAGCTTGTCCAAACTGGGAAAATGGCAAACAAAGGTGGGTAAAAAACATATACCCAATTCAGCTTTCTTGTCACTACAGTCAGGGCACTCAGTGAACTCACCTGTCAGCTTGTCACACGAATTAGCCATCATGCTTCTGCAGCGTTCTGTGAAGAGAACCTATGCTTTTCCCTTTCCCAATAAGGTAGCTGTTCAGGATCAAGCCATATGCCAATAAGTAGATCCTTTTCATCTCACCTAGACATGATTATGTCTGGTTTTTAAGATACTATAAGGCATTTATTAAGTTCTTTGACATCCAAATTTCAAAATTCTTAAAATAAAAGTATGATTAAAATAATGTGCTTGATTATTCAACATTTTAAAACACCATCTACAGCATGCAATTTAATTATCTGTGTTGAAGCAGGGGGAAGCTCAAAAGAATAAGCGTGTGATCCAATTCACATATACTTTTCTTCCATAAAAGGGCTGTTTTTAAACACAGTAATTAGGATGCATTCATGCATGAATTTATAGAAGATACAGAAGCATGCATAAAAACAATTTTTTAACTTATCTTTGTGATAATGATTGTCAATTTTATTTAAAATGATGGTATGCAATAGATCGAATATTAGTATTCTGTAATAACCAATTTAATTGCTGTTTTGAACAAGAAACAGACACTTTGGTTCTTAAGACACAATTTTTGTTGTAGGTTTTCTAGAATATACGAATATATCTTACAATTCTTTATTAGCACCACAGCAGCCTTAATAGGATGTTAAAACTGTCCTTTGAGGTGAACGCCACCTCTGCCTCGCCCGCCTCTGGCCTTCCTCTCAGGCTGAAGAGGCTGAGGTGGCCCAATCTATTGTAGGCTAGGAAGCCCGAGTGAGGGCAGCAGAGCACCCCGAGTTCTAGTGGGAAAAATACGGCTACCCCCAGCGGGGACAGGCGGAGGCTGTAGGGGGCAATGGCGAGCGTTGCCCTTCCCTGAGTTCACTACAAAGGCGCCCACTTTCTGGCGGCCTCCTGTGCCACCACCACTCAGGGAAAGCTGTGTACCCCAAGGCCCCATCCCGCAGCAGCTCCACATGGACCAACGGTTGGCTGGGAGGAGAAGAAAAATGAGTTTACCATAATGTTTTCTCTTGCCAAAGAATTGCTGTGGGCACAGCTAATATTTAATTACCATTGATTATAATTGATAACAATTATAAAAGCTTTCTTTATTTTCTGCAAAGCCTTTTGTTCTTTGCCAGTTAATTTGCACCTCACTTAATAGCACCTAACAAAAGCTTAAGTTCTTTTGTGGTGAGTTTAAGGTAAGATCTTAGCCAATTAACATCTTCTGGAAGCTTTTGAAAATAAAATTTTGAAGCAAATCAATTTTTCGTTCTAGATTTTCTGCACCACAATATTATATAGTATAACTAAAACCCTAAGTATTAAAAAGATATTGCCTCTGAATCTTTTCTGGAGCAACATCTACTGCCCAGAACTTAAAAGCTCCTTGTGTGAAAGCAAACATTTGAAGTAAACTTCCCTTTAGAGGCATTAACTAATAAAATACTTTCCACTTAGGAAACAATATACACTGAAAGATTCAAACTCTTAGCTTCTTATATTGAAGCAGAGATAATAAAATTTTTTCTTACATAATGTAAAGCCATGTTAGTCATATCTAGAGGAAAAATTTTCCAGTGATCACCAGTTCACTAGAAGCAAAACTCTTTATAATTACCAGAATGCAAAGGAAAAAACAAACCTTTAAATCTATAATAACTTTAAATGAAGTAGATAAGCCAGATTGTAATGCCTTTATAAATTCTACAGTCTGATTGACCTTTTATAAATTCTGAATTTAAGCATTATTTCAAACATCTGGATAGATCTGCAACAATGTTCTACTAGCTAAAAGGAATTTTCCCTGAAGGCAAGGAGAGGCAAGTTTCTAGAGCTTCCTTAGGCACTGTTTGCAAGACCAAAGAAAGTCACACAAACCCGGCAGAAGCTGCTCTAAGCTTAGTTCCTCTTGCCGTGAGGACAGATTTTAGAAATTTTAAGTTTCTTTTGCAATATTAGACTATAACTACAACCTTGGGAAGGCAAAACCCAATTTCAAAACAATTTACACCTTAGAATAAACATCAAATCTTCACTATCCCATTGCGAAACTTGGCTGCCAATTTATACCTATGAATGCATGACAGTGCAGATTTTAATGCTTCATTAAAGAGACATTGCTTTAAATCTTATCTTTAATTCTACTTTCTAGGATAAGAATCACATTAAATATTATCTCAACTAGAAGTATCCTTAGAGGCCCAGCCTCTTGGCCTGTGTTATGCCACGTGTTTGAAAGACTCCAAACCTGAGTTACCGATTTAAAGCTAACTTTCTAGTAACCAGTGTTACACCCATTTGATCATACCCAGTAACTTATAAGCTAATACTCTTGTGATGAAGACACGCAGAGCATATTACACCTCTAAGACCAGTAAAAAAAAAAAAACAAAAACAAAAACAAATGAAGCAGCTACACGAGTCTAATAAATTTAGCCCAATCAAAGAATTTCAAGTTTTCTAGCTATAACTATGAGATAAGAAAAGCACCTTGTCATTAGCTAAACGCAATAATCACGATTGCAGAGAACCAGGAAAAAAACCATCTATCAGCTTTTTCTCCCCAAAACCAAGAGGCTGCAGACTCCCTTTCTTTGAGAGCAGCTTTTCCAGCAGTGGCTCCCCTGTTGTGCCTGATCCTGGCTAAAGAGTGTGGCCACTCTCTTGCTCAACCAGCAGATAAAGTTTTAGCCATCTTTATTTTCCAACATGAAGCACAGAACATTCAGTTATTCAGACGACGAGACACGAACACACATGAATTGAACACGTGAACAGACTGGTGCATCAGACATTAGATGTTAGACAACACAAAGAGGGCAGAGAACTTCTGCTGTAAGGGCTAGAGAGAAAAAGGCAGGGCGTAATTAGCCCGAATTTTCTCTCTGTCTCTGGGAGAGTTTCAAAATCCATTTTCCTCTATATTATTTTATTATTACAACCCTGTTTCTGCTGCCTGATGCAGCTCCCGTCTGCGGACATCCGCCTGATTATTTAATTTAAACCCTTTTCCCTCTTGCCTAAAGCAGTTTTTTAAAAACTGCGGACAACTGCCTGATCAGTTCCTACTTCTGATAATTCAGTGTTGACCTAAGTGAATCCAGCATTGGGTTAACACCAATTCCAACCTTAGCCCGTATCTTCCGCACCTCCAGCAACACTTTACCTGTTGCTTCACCGTGCTCCTATACGAATTCTCTGATTCTTTTTCTTCCTGTGGAGCTCCATTACCAAGCAGCATTCCTCCAGCATTTTTCTGCCATTCCTCAGGTCCCACTTTGGACCCCAAACTGTTGGAAACCGACCTGCGGTTCACAAGAAATGGGGTTTCACCTGGAAGGCAAACCGGGGCTGACAAGAGAGGGGAACTAGGTGGACGAGAGAGCAATGGAGCTAAGACAAGGTTCCTGACCAAGGCTCAAATGTTTAATGGTGAATGCACTTATAAAGGGGGTAGAGAGGCCCATTCCTGCCAATTCATTCTTGGAGCCCAGCTGCAGGTGACCACGTGCAGGATAGGGTGTAGTCTCAGGAATAGCTTGGTGGCCTCCCAACAGGTAGCAGGATCTTGAAGAGGAACAGCAACAGTTGACTGAACAATAGAATGACCTAGGAAGGCTCCATCTTAGGTAATCTCCTTAGTGACAGAAAAGGTCAAGGTCTGGCTCAGCCTGCTTCAGGCTTGGGGGAAGTTACATATTTTCCCTCCTTGTTATGAAGATTTCCTTCCAGTATCCTCTGTAGGGCTAGATTAGTGGAAAGATATTGTTTAAATTTTGGAATATCTTGGTTTCTCCATCTATGGTGATTGAGAGTTTTGAATATTTTGGGTTAGGAGCTTTTTGTACTTTGCATTGACTGTTGTGTCAGTATCTTTTATGGTATCTTCCACACCTGAGACTCTCTCTTCTATGTCTTGTATTTTGTTGGTGATATTTGCATCTGTAGCTCCTGATCACTTTCCTAAGTTGTCCATCTCCAGGGTTGATTCCTTTTGTGCTTTCTTTATTGTTTCTAATTCCACTTTTAGTTCTTGGGCCATTTTGTTCAATTCCTTCTTGATTGTATTTTTCTGTATTTCTTTAAGGGAGTTATTTATATCCTCCTCGAAGGTCTCTATCATCTTCATGAGATAGGAGTTTAGGTCATTGTCTTGGTTTTTAGACATCTTAGGGTATCCAGGGCTTGGTGTTGTGGAATAACTGGGTTCTGATGGTGCCGAATTGCATTGGGTTCTGTCATTTATAGCTTATGCATGACTCTGGCCATCTGGTTATCTCTGATGTTAACTGGCCTAGGTATCTCTGACTGGAGCCAGATTCCTTGGAGTCAGGTGGAGCTCTGGTATCCTGGGTTAGTGCCCATTTCTTTGGAGGTAGACAATCTGTCTCTGGTCAGGGTAGGTTTGCTGTGTCTCTCATTAGAACAGGCATCCTGTGTCCCTAGTTACTGAGGACCTCCTGGGAGACAGACAGGCTGTAGGGTGTGGGAGAGTATCAGGCCAGATGTTCTGGACTCGAAGGAAGGTGGAGCTAGGAGGGTGGGTAGATCCCTTGTCAGCTGGGCTCTGTAGATATTCCAGCTGGCATGGATATTTGGACAAGAATCTCACCTGCATCTTTGGTTACTGTAGCCCTCCTCGGAGGCACACAGGCTGTAGGGCATGCGAGTTATTTGTGCCATTCTATCTTTTAAACAGTGTCACTAACTGGGTACCAAGGGTTCAAATACATAAGCCTATGGGGACCCTCCCCGTCAAACCTCTATAGACCATAATAGTCTTCACTTGCTTTTTCTTTCTAATCTGTATCTCTCATCTGTACTCTACCTTCAATATTCTGAATCCATCTGTACTCCCTTGCTTAACATATCCTTACTACAGATTTATTTTTAGCTCTCTTGTTTTCATATTGCTTATCACTTTTATAGCTGACATTGTTTCTTTGATGTGTATATTTTTCACTAGACAGAAACAATAACTATTGATCTAGTTCTTTGCAGATGCCCAGTATAACCACAGTGTCTATCATTTTGTGACAACTAAACAGTTCATTAATGTTGTTGAAGGTTGTGAGAACAATCATGAAGGAGGAGCTGGAGGCCTCACAGACAAAATCTTCCCTATGGGACTTGTTCCGTACACCCAACCTGCGTAAGCGGATATGCCTCCTGTCCCTTGTGAGGTAGGTTTCCCACTGTTCCAATTAAAATGGTTTGAAGACAAATTTTCTCACTGATGTTATTTGATATTAAACGATGTGGAATATCTGGAGCTGGAGGTAGTCAAAGGGTTTTGAATATAGAAATACAGACTAATTGTACAGTGAAGAGTGTATTTATCCAACCACTTCCTGGATTTATCATTTGAGATTGATACTCAGAAGCTCAGCCATGGTACAAACTGGGGCTCCAAGTATCTCCTTTTATGTGTTTCAATTTCAAAAGAGATAAAATCTCAAACTTAAGGTGCATGGATGTGTATATCTCAATGAATACATACATTATACAACCCTCAATGAGATCAAGACACAGTGAAAATTCTAAAACTCTTCAAGGACTCATCATGTATCCCCAAAACTCTACTATGCATTCAAAAATTCAAAAGCAATGATATGTCCCATCTTTATACAATGATTTTATTATGATTACAAAAGTAGGGGCTGGAGAAATGGCTCAGTGGTTAAGATCACTGACTGTTCTTCCAGAGGACCTGGGTTCAATTTTTAGCATTCATACAATGGCTCACAATGGTCTGTAATTCCAGGATCTGACATACTCACACAGCATATATGCAGGCAAAAGACCAATGTACATAAAATAAATATAAATTTTAAAGTTATTATTTACAAGGAATGCACAAACACCACCACCACCACCACCACCACCACCACCACCACCACCACCTAACAACTAGCCATTCTCTGTGAAGAGAAAGAACACTTTAAAAAAATCCTGTCCAACTGCCTTGGGAGTATATCAGCAACTGCAAAAGCTTGTTCGGTTTTTTTTTTTTTTTATGGGTTGATGGCAAGAGGAGGTAGCTCAAGTGGCTTGCCAGGGGGAACTAGGTGGTTAGTTTGGGAATTTTTTTTTTTTTTTTCAAATGAGGTGTTGATAGTTGTGGTCAGGAGCATTCAGGCAGCCTTTAGGAGCATCTGAGAAACAATTTAGGTTTAAATTTCCTAGCAAACCCCAGCTCAGGTGGGGGTCAAGTCATTGCCATCAGCTCTGCCACGTTGGACCAGCTTTGGCAATTTAACGTAATAGCCTTTTGCGATGGCCATATTCTGACTACTTCTGGCTGAGTGGGGATGTGAGAAAAGGGGGTCTGGAATGTTGAGTCAAAGCAGAGGACCAAATTAGCAGGCAATGGTGTGAGAGTATAAAAGAGCCTCAAGACCAGATGAAAGAAAGGAATCACTCTTAGGGCCAGGTGGTAGGCAGGAAAGTTTAAGGTTTTGACTAATAGGAGTACTTAATCAAATAAAGGTTCTTTATCCAGTTTGAACTGTGGCAGATGGAGCCAAATGATGACTCCTTGAAGCTTACATGAATGTTTTAAAGTTGACAAGAAGAGGTTAGTAGTGCTACTGCCTGTTTTAATCTGCATTGAAATCCTCACTGTAGGGTAAGCAGTTAATAAGTGTCTGCATACAACTCAAGCAGGTGCACTCCTTCAAATCATAACAAAAGTAAAGCCTGAATATTTGTCAACATAAACACGAACATGCATTTGTAATAAGACAGAAACTTCTGGCAGGAAAGAGGACAAAGGGAAGGAAGAGCTTTAGGGCCTGAAATATGGTTCTGAGATAGAAATATTAAGTCTTTCTTTGGCCCAATTGTTCTCACATTACCAGTGGAAGGGGGATAGGTGGGTATAGGTTGAACAGTAGAGATGTCTCCAGCACAAAGAGAAGTACTTTTAAAATTCTAATGATATAAACATTATCAATTTGCCAAATATTTACTTAAAATTATTTTATAAAAAATTTTTATTAGATACTTTCTTCATTTACATTTCAAATGTTATCCCGAAAGTCCCCTATATCCCCCCCCCCGCCTTGCTCCCCAACCTACCCACTCCCGCTCCCGCTCCCTCGCCCTGGCCCTGCCCTGGACTGGGGCATATGATCTTCACAAGACCAAGGGCCTCTTCTCCCATTGATGGCCGACCGGGACATCCTCTGCTGCATATGCAACTAGAGACACAGCTCTGGGGGGTACTGGTTAATTCATATTGTTGTTCATCCTATAGGGTTTCAGACACCTTTAGCTCCTTGGATACTTTCTCTAGGAGCCATCATTAGGAGCCCTGTGTTTCATCCACTAGATGATTGTAGCATCCACTTCTGTATTTGCCAGGCACTGGCATAGGCTCACAAGAGAGAGCTATATCAGGGTCCTGTCAGCAAAATCTTGCTGGCATATGCAATATGGTTTGGCTTTGGTGGTTGTATATGGAACAGATCCCTGGGTGGGGCAGTCTCTGGATGGTCCTTCCTTCTGTCTCAGCTCCAAACTTTGTCTCTGTAACTCTTTCCTTAGGTATTTTGTTCCTCATTCTAAGGAGGAATGAATTATCTACACTTTGGTCTTCCTTCTTCTTGAGTTTCTTTCTTTCTCTTTTTTTTTTTTTTTTTTTTTTTTTGCAAATTGTATCTTGGGTATTCTAAGTTTCTGGGCTAATATCCACTTATCAGTGAGTGCATATCAAGTGACTTCTTTTGTGATTGGGTTACCTCACTCAGGATGATATCCTCCAGATACATCCATTTGCCCAAGAATTTCATAAATTCAAGGGCTTTAATAGCTGAGAGGTAATCCATTGTGTAAATGTACTACATTTTCTGTATCCATTCCTCTGTTGAGGGACATCTGGGTTCTTTTCAGCTTCTGACTATTATAAATAAGGCTGCTATGAACATAGTGGAGCATGTGTCCTTATTACAAGTTAGAACATCTGGGTATATGCTCAGGAGAGGTATTGCTGAATCTTCCAGTAGTACTATGTCAAATTTCCTGAGGAACCATCAAACTAATTTCCAGAGTGATTGTACCAGCTTGCAATCCCAATAGCAATGGAGGAGTGTTCCTCTTTCTCCACAACCTCACCAGCATCTGCTGTCACCTGAAGTTTTGAACTTAGCCATTCTGACTGGAGTGAGGTAGAATCACAAGTTTGTTTTGATTTGCATTTCCCTGATGATTAAGGATGTTGAACATTTTTTCAGGTGCTTCTCAGCCATTCAGTATTCCTCAGTTGAGAATTCTTTGTTTAGCTCTGTACCCCAATTTTTAATAGGTTTATTTGATTTTGGAGTCCAGCTTCTTGAGTTCTTTGTATGTGTTGGATATTAGTCTCCTATATGATTTAGGATTGGTAAAGATCCTTTCCCAATCTGTTGGTGGCCTTTTTGTCTTATTGACAGTGTCTTTTGCCTTATAGAAGCTTTGCAATTTTATGAGGTCCCATTTGTCAATTCTTACAACACAAGCCATTGGTATTCTGTTCAAGAATTTTTCTCCTGTGCCCATATCTTCGAGGATTTTCCCCCAATTTTTTTCCTCTTTATGTTTCAGAGTCTCTGGTTTTATGTGTAGTTCTTTGATCCACCTAGACTTGAGCATTGTAAAAGGAGATAAGAATGGGGCAATTCGACACAGGCCTCTTCTGGCCTGAACAGCACCGGGGTAGCTAAGGCGCAGGGTCGGCTGACACCCGCCAGCTACCCACGACCCCCGCCACAGGAATTTGAGACTTCTGGTGAGTGGAACACAGCTTCTGCTCCAGTCCAATCACGTGAGACCTGAGACTGCTTTGGTTGGGGAGGCAGAAATCCGGCCTGAGTAGGGCCACAAGCCTCTTCTGGTCAGAACAGCACCGGGGTAGCTAGGGTGCAGGGTCGGCTGACACTCGCCAGCTACCCACAACACCCGCCACAGGATCTTAAGACTTCTGGTGAGTGAAACACAGCTTCTGCTCCAATCCAATTGCGTGAGGGACCTGAGACTGCATTAGTTAGGGAAGCAGAAAACCGGCCTGAGTAGGGCCACAGGACTCTTCCAGCCGGACCAGCACCAGGATAGCTAGAGCGCAGGGTCGGCTGACACCTGCCAGCTACCCACGACCCCCGCCACAGGATTTTGTGACTTCGGGTGAGTGGAACACAGATTCTGCTCCAATCTTTAAACAGTGACAACGCCAACAACTAACCCCAGAGATTACCAGATGTCGAAAGGTAAACGTAATAATCTTACTAACAGAAACCAAGACCACTCACCATCATCAGAACCCAACACTCCCACTTCGCCCAGTCCAAGGCACCCCAACACACCGGAAAAGCTAGACACGGATCTAAAAGCATATCTCATGATGATGGTAGAGGACATCAAGAAGGACTTTAATAACTCACTTAAAGAATTACAGGAGAACATGGCTAAGGAGTTACAAGTCCTTAAAGAAAAACAGGATAACACAATCAAACAGGTAGAAGTCCTTAAAGAAAAACAGGATAACACAATCAAACAGGTAGAAGTCCTTAAAGAAAAAGAGGATAACACAATCAAACAGGTAGAAGTCCTTAAAGAAAAACAGGAAAACACATCCAAACAGAAGATGGAAATGAACAAAACCATACTAGACCTAAAAAGGGAAGTAGACACAATAAAGAAAACCCAAAATGAGGCAACACTAGAGATAGAAACCCTAGGAAAGAAATCTGGAACCATAGATACGAGCATCAGCAACAGAATACAAGAGATGGAAGACAGAATCTCAGGTGCAGAAGATTCCATAGAGAACATTGGCAAAACAATCAAGGAAAATGTAAAACGCAAAAAGATCCTAACTCAAAACATCCAAGAAATACAGGACACAATGAGAAAACCAAACCTACGGATAATAGGAGTGGATGAGAATGAAGATTTTCAACTCAAAGGACCAGCAAACATCTTCAACAAAATTATAGAAGAAAACTTCCCAAACCTAAAGAAAGAGATGTCCATGAACATACAAGAAGCCTACAGAACTCCAAATAGACTGGACCAAAAAAGAAATACCTCCCGACACATATAATCAGAACAACAAATGCACTAAACAAAGATAGAATACAAAAAGCAGTAAGAGAAAAAGGCCAAGTAACATATAAAGCCAAGCCTATCAGAATTACACCAGATTTTTCACCAGAGACTATGAAAGCCAGAAGATCCTGGACAGATGTTATACAGACACTAAAAGAACACAAATTCCAGCCCAGGCTACTATACCCAGCCAAACTCTCAATTAACATAGATGGAGAAACCAAGGATTCCATGACAAAACCAAATTCACACATTATCTCTCCACGAATCCAGCCCTTCAAAGGATAATAACAGGAAAAAAACCAATACAAGGACAGGAACCACACCCTAGAAACAACAAGAAGGTAATCCCTCAACAAACCTAAAAGAAGACAGCCACAAGAACAGAATGCCAACTTTAACAACAAAAATAACAGGAAACAACAATTACTTTTCCTTAATATCTCTTAATATCAATGGACTCAACTCCCCAATAAAAAGACATAGACTAACAAACTGGCTACACAAACAAGACCCAACATTTTGCTGCTTACAGGAAACTCATCTCAGAGAAAAAGATAGACACTACCTCGGAATGAAAGGCTGGAAAATAATTTTCCAAGCAAATGGTATGAAGAAAAAAGCTGGAGTAGCCATTCTAATATCTGATAAGATTGACTTCCAACCCAAAGTCATCAAAAAAGACAAGGAGAGGCACTTCATACTCATCAAAGGTAAAATCCTCCAAGAGGAACTATCAATCCTGAATATCTATGCTCCAAATACAAAGGCAGCCACATTCATTAAAGAAACTTTAGTAAATCTCAAAGCACACATTGCACCTCACACAATAATAGTGGGAGACTTCAACACACCACTTTCACCAATGGACAGATCATGGAAACAGAAACTAAACAGGGACACAGTGAAATTAACAGAAGTTATGAATCAAATGGATTTGGCAGATATCTACAGAACTTTCTATCCTAAAACAAAAGGATATACCTTCTTCTCAGCACCTCATGGTACCTTCTCCAAAATTGACCACATAATTGGTCACAAAACAGGCCTCAACATATACAATAATATTGAAATTGTCCCATGCATCCTATGAGATCACCATGGACTAAGGCTGATCTTCAATAACAAAATAAATAATAGAAAGCCAACCTTTACGTGGAAACTGAACAACACTCTTCTCAATGATACCTTGATCAAGGAAGGAATAAAGAAAGAAATTAAGGACTTTTTAGAGTTCAATGAAAATGAAGTCACAACATACCCAAACTTATGGGACGCAATGAAAGCATTTCTAAGAGGAAAACTCATAGCTCTGAGTGCCTCCAAAAAGAAACTAGAGAGAGCACACATTAGCAACTTGACAACACACCTAAAAGCACTAGAACAAAAGGAAGCAAACTCACCCAAGAGGAGTAGACTGCAGGAAATAATCAAACTCAGGGGCGAAATCAACCAAGTGGAAACAAGAAGAACTATTCAAAGAATCAACCAATCAAGGAGCTTGTTCTTTGAGAAAATCAACAAGATAGATAAACCCTTAGCCAGACTCACTAGAGGGAACAGGGAAAGCATCCTAATTAACAAAATCAGAAATGAAAAAGGAGACATAACAACAGATCCTGAAGACATCCAAAACACCATCAGATCCTTCTACCAAAGGCTATACTCAACAAAACTGGAGAACCTGGATGAAATGGAGAAGTTCCTAGACAGATACCAGGTACCAAAGTTGAATCAACATCAGGTTAATGATCTAAACAGCCCTATATCCCCCAAAGAAATAGAAGCAGTCATTCATAGTCTCCCAACCAAAAAAAGCCCAGGACCAGATGGGTTTAGTGCAGAGTTCTATCAGACCTTCAAAGAAGATCTAATCCCAGTTCTTCACAAACTATTCCACAAAATAGAAACAGAAGGTACTCTACCCAACTCATTCTATGAAGCCACAATTACTCTGATACCTAAACCACAAAAAGACCCAACAAAGATAGAAAACTTCAGACCAATATCCCTGATGAATATTGATGCAAAAATCCTCAATAAAGTTCTTGCTAACCGAATCCAAGAACACATCAAAACAATCATCCATCCTGACCAAGTAGGTTTCATCCCAGGGATGCAGGGATGGTTCAATATACGGAAATCCATCAACGTAATCCAGTATATAAACAAACTGAAAGACAAATACCACATGGTCATCTCGTTAGATGAGGAAAAAGCATTTGACAAGATCCAGCACCCATTCATGATAAAAGTCTTGGAAAGATCAGGAATTCAAGGCCCATACTTAAACATGATAAAAGCAATCTACAGCAAACCAGTAGCCAACATCAAAGTAAATGGTGAGAAGCTTGAAGCAATCCCTCTAAAATCAGGGACTAGACAAGGCTGTCCACTTTCTCCATACCTATTCAACATTGTACTTGAAGTCCTAGGCAGAGCAATTCGACAACAAAAGGAGATCAAAGGGATACAAATTGGAAAAGATGAAGTCAAAATATCACTTTTTGTAGATGATATGATAGTATATATAAGTGACCCTAAAAATTCACCAGAGAACTCCTAAACCTGATAAACAGCTTCAGTGAAGTAGCTGGATATAAAATTAACTCAAACAAATCAATGGCCTTTCTCTACACAAAGAATAAACAGGCCGAGAAAGAAATTAGGGGAACAACACCCTTCTCAATAGTCACAAATAATATAAAATATCTTGGCCTGACTCTAACTAAGGAAGTGAAAGATCTGTATAATAAAAACTTCAAGTCTCTGAGGAAAGAAATTATAGAAGATCTCAGAAGATGGAAAGATCTCCCATGCTCATGGATTGGCAGGATCAACATTGTAAAAATGGCTATCTTGCCAAAAGCAATCTACAGATTCAATGCAATCCCCATCAAAATTCCAACTCAATTCTTCAACGAATTAGAAAGTGCAATCTGCAAATTCATCTGGAATAACAAAAAACCTAGGATAGCAAAATCTCTTCTCAAGGATAAAAGAACCTCTGGTGGAATCACCATGCCGGACCTAAAGCTTTACTACAGAGCAATTGTGATAAAAACTGCGTGGTAATGGTACAGTGACAGACAAATAGACCAATGGAATAGAATTGAAGACCCAGAAATGAACCCACACACCTACAGTCACTTGATCTTCGACAAGGGAGCTAAAACCATCCAGTGGAAGAAAGACAGCACTTTCAACAAATGGTGCTGGCACAACTGGTTGTCAACATGTAGAAGAATGCGAATCGATCCATTCCTATCTCCTTGTACTAAGGTCAAGTCTAAGTGGATCAAGGAACTTCACATAAAACCAGAGACACTGAAACTTATAGAGGAGAAAGTGGGGAAAAGCCTTGAAGATATGGGCACAGGGGAAAAATTCTTGAATAGAACAGCAATGGCTCGTGCTGTAAGATCGAGAATTGTCAAGTGGGACCTCATGAAAATGCAAAGCTTCTGCAAGGCAAAAGACACCATCAATAAGACAAAAAAAACCACCAACAGATTGGGAAAGGATCTTTACCTATCCTAAATCAGATAAGGGCCTATATCCAATATATATAAAGAACTCAAGAAGGTGGACTCCAGAAAGTCAAATAACCCCATTAAAAAATGGGGCTCAGAACTGAACAAAGAATTCTCACCTGAGGAATATCGAATGGCAGAGAAGCACCTGAAAAAATGTTCAACATCCTTAATCATCAGGGAAATGCAAATCAAAACAACCCCGAGATTCCACCTCACACCAGTCAGAATGGCTAAGATCAAAAATTCAGGTGACAGCAGATGGTGGCGAGGATGTGGAGAAAGAGGAACACTCCTCCATTGTTGGTGGGATTGCAAGCTTGTACAACCACTCTGGAAATCAGTCTGGCGGTTCCTCAGAAAATTGGACATAGTACTACCGGAGGATCCAGCAATACCTCTCCTGGGCATATATCCAGAAGATATCCCAACCGGTAAAAAGGACACATGCTCCACTATGTTCATAGCAGCCCTATTTATAATAGCCAGAAGCTGGAAAGAACCCAGATGTCCCTCAACAGAGGAATGGATACAGAAATTATGGTACATTTACACAATGGAGTACTACTCAGCTATTAAAAAGAATGAATTTATGAAATTCCTAGCCAAATGGATGGACCTGGAGGGCATCATCTTGAGTGAGGTAACACAATCACAAAGGAACTCACACAATATGTATTCACTGATAAGTGGATATTATCCCAAAACTTAGGATACCCAAGATATAAGATACAATTTGCTAAACGCATGAAACTCAAGAAGAATGAAGACCAAAGTGTGGACACTGTGCCCCTTCTTAGAATTGGGAACAAAACACCCATGGAAGGAGTTACAGAGCCAAAGTTTGGAGCTGTGATGAAAGGATGGACCATCTAGAGACTGCCGCATCCAGGGATCCATCCCATAATCAGCTTCTAAACGTGGACACCATTGCATACACTAGCAAGATTTTGCTGAAAGGACCCAAATATAGCTGTCTCTTGTGAGACTATGCAGGGGCCTAGCAAACACAGGAGTGGATGCTCACAGTCAGCTATTGGATGTATCACAGAGCTCCCAATGGAGAACTAGAGAAAGTACCCAAGGAGCTAAAAGGATCTGCAACCCTATAGTTGGAACAACATGATGAACTAACCAGTACCCCGGAGCTCTTGTCTCTAGCTGCGTATGTATCGAATGATGGCCTAGTCGGCCATCAATGGAAAGAGAGGCCCATTGGACTTGCAAACTTTGTATGCCCCAATATAGGGGAATGCCAGGGCCAAAAGAATGGGAATGGGTGGGTAGGGAAGTGGGGGGCGCTATGGGGGACTTTTGGGATAGCATTGGAAATGTAATTGAGGAAAATATGTAATAAAATATATTAAAAAGTAAAAAAAAAAAGATTTTGAAGATGGTGATCTTGTAAAATCTTCAATTTATTAGCTGGTAAACTGCTAAAAGTTTCTTTCGTTTTGTGAACTTCTGTTATTTTAAAATGTACCTCAAATCTTTCTTCCCTCATATCCACCATGGTCATATGCTTAAAGCATTCAATTAATGGCTAATTAGCGTGTATAAAGTTCATATTGAGTTCAATGGTAAATGCTGACCTCTGGCACAGATATACAGTTCTGAAGCTATCACACACAATTTACTCATTTTTTAAATAGCCAATGGACAGGACTTGTTTCCATTTAAAGTTATTATAATGTTGCTATAATATTTACATCTTTGAGTTTGTAACTGTATTTCATTACTTCTGTGTGGACAATTATCTGTGGATTAATAATAGAATTACTGAATAAACACAGATGTAAGATCATAGAATATCAATGTTCAGCAATGACAGAACTCAAAAGGCTAATATAGAAAAATATTAACCTTGAAGCCACCTTGAGATGTATAATAAGGCCATGTAAAAAAAAAAAAAAAAGAAAGAAAGTAAGAAAGAAAAGAAAAGAAAAGTAAAGAAAAGAAAAAAGAAAACAGAATTCATGCAAAGTGCTTGGACCATTCTGACCTGCCTAGTAGTACAGGTAATTCCCTACTTTACAGTATTCTTATTTTAATCATTCATTTTAATTTTAGCTGTTTCACTAAAATACATTGTTGTTTCATTTTACTTTTTTTATGACTTTAGATGGCACTGTTTCATGTGTGATATGTGTGTGTCTTGTGTAATTTTTATTTATTCAATGATATAATCTATTTGTCTTTAATGTTCAAATTCCCAGGCTTCCATCCAGTTGACTTTCAAAATGATCTCATTAGATATAATCTAACTTAGGTGGGGAAGTAAACTCCTTAGGTTCAACTTGTATTTTATATGTGTTATATAAATAGTTCTCATGAATGAGAATAATTTAATACTTATTGTGCCTGGTTTCATGGTGTCAGGTGGTATGCTAGTACCAAGATGGAAGTCCGAGTATAAGGGAACTTCTTGTCTCCTTGTTGTAAATTATGGCTGAAAGGCAGAGTTTAGGTGCCTTTATGCAAAACAAACAAACAAACAAACAAACAAACAAACAAACAAACAAACAAACAAAAACTTCTGTATCAAAAAAAAAAAAAGAATGGGGCAATTCACATTATTTGACATGAAAATCGCCAGTTGTGCCAGCACCATTTGTTGGAAATTATTTTTTCCACTGGATGGTTTCAGCTCCCTTGTCAATGATCAAGTGACCATAGGTGTGTGGGTTCATTTTTGGGTCTTCAATTCTATTCCATACATCTACCTGTCTGATGCTGTACCAGTACCATGCAGGTTTTTTTTTTTTTTATCACTATTGCTCTGCAATACAGCTTGAGGTCAGGGATGGTGATTCCACCAGAAATTCTTTTATTGTTGAGAATAGTTTTTGGTATCCTAGGTTTTCGTTCTTCCAAATGAATTTGCAGATTGCCCTTTCTTACTCTGTGAAGAATTGAGTCAGAATTTTGATGGGGATTGCATTGAATCTGTAGATTACTTTAGGCAGGATAGCCATTTTTACTATATTAATCCTGCCAATCCATGAGCATGGGAGATCTTTCCATCTTCTGAGATCTTCTTCAATTTCTTCTTCAGAGACTTGAAGTTCTTATCATACAGATCTTTCACTTACTTAGAGTCACACCAAGGTATTTTATATTATTTGTGACCATCGTGAAGGGTGTTGTTTCCCTAATTTTTTTTCTCATCGTGTTTATCCTTTGTGTAAAGAAAGGCCACTGATTTGTTTGAGTTAATTTTATATCCAGCTACTGCGCTGAAGCTGTTTATCAGTTTTAGGAGTTCTCTGGTGGAATTTTTAGGGTCACTTATATATACTATCATATCATCTGCAAATAGTGATATTTTGACTTCTTCCTTTCTAATTTAAATCCCTTTGATCTCCTTTTGTTGTCTATTGCCCTGGCTAAGACTTCAAGTACCATATTGAATAGGTAGGGAGAAAGTAGGCCGCCTTGTCTAGTCCCTGATTTTAGTGGGATTGCTTCAAGTTTCTCTCCATTTAGTTTGATGTTGGCTACTGGTATGCTGTATATTGTTTTATTATGTTTAGGTATGGGCCTTGAATTACTGATCTTCCCAAGACTTTTATCATGAATGGGTGTTGGATTTTGTCAAATACTTTCTCAGCATCTAATGATGTGATCATGTGGTTTTTGTCTTTGAGTTTGTTTATATAGTGGATTACATTGATGGATTTCCGCATATTAAACCATCCCTGTGATGAATACAACTTGATCATGATGGATGATCATTTTGATGTGTTCTTGGATTCAGTTAGCAAGAATTTTATTGAGTATTTTTGCATTGATATTCATAAGGGAAACTGGTCTGAAGTTCTCTTTCTTTGTTGGACATTTATGTGGTTTAGGTATCAGAGTAATTGTGGCTTCATAGAATGAATTGGGTAGAGTACCTTCTGTTTCTATTTTATGGAATATTTTGAGGAGAATTGAAGTTAGGTGTTCTTTGAAGGGCTGACAGAAATCTGCACTAAACCCATATGGTCCTGGGCTTTTTTTTTTTTTTTTTTTTTTTTTTTGGTTGAGAGACCATTACTGACTGCTTCTATTTCTTTAGGGGATATGGGACTGTTTAGATCATTGATGTAATCCTGATTTAACTTTGGTACCTAGTATTTGTCTAGAAATTTTTCCTTTCATCTAGGTTTTCCAGTTTTGTTGAGTATAACCTTTTGTAGTAGGATCTGATGATGTTTTGGATTTGCTCATGTTTTGTTGTTATGTCTCCCTTTTCATTTCTGATTTTGTAAATTATGATACTGGCCCTTGTGCCCTCTAGTTAGTCTGGCTAAGGGTTTATCTATCTTGTTGATTTTCTCAAAGAACCAGCTTCTGGTTTGTTTGATTCTTTGAATAGTTCATTTTGTTTCCACTTGGTTGATTTAGCTCTGAGTTTGATTATTTCCTGCCATCTCCTCCTCTTGGGTGAATTTGCTTCCTTTTGTTCTAGAGCTTTTAGGTGTACCATCAAGCTGCTAGTGTATGCTCTCTCTAGTTTCTTTTTGGAGGCACTCAGAGCTATGAGTTTTCCTCTTAGGACTGCTTTCATTGTGTCCCATAAGTTTGGGTATGTAGTGGCTTCATTTTCATTAAACTCTAAAAAGTCTTTAATTTCTTTCTTTATTCCTTCCTTGACCAAGTTATCATTGAGTAGAGTGTTGTTCAGTTTCCATGTGAATGTTTGCTTTCTATTATTTATGTTGTTATTGAAGATCAGCCTTAGTCTGTGGTAATCTGATAGGATGCATGGGATAATTTCAATATTTTTGTAACTGTTGAGGTCTGGTTTGTGTCTGATTATATGGTCAGTTTTGGAGAAGGTACCATGAGGTGCTGAGAAGAAGGTATATCCTTTTGTTTTAGAATAAAATGTTCTGTAGATATATCTATTAAATCCATTTGTTTCATAACCTCTGTTAGTTTCCATGTGACTCTGTTTAGTTCCTGTTTCCAGGATCTGTCCATTGATGAGAGTGGGGTGTTGAAGTCTCCCACTATTATTGTGTGATGTGCAATGCGTGCTTTGAGCTTTACTTTAATGAATATGGCTGCTCTTGCATTTGGAGCATAGATATTCAGAATCTTGGAAGATTTTACCTTTGATGAATATGAAGTGCCCCTCTTAATCTTTTTTGATAACTTTGGGTTGGAAGTCGATTTTATTTGATATTAGAATGGCTACTCCAGCTTCTTTCTTTGGACCATTGGCTTGGAAAATTGTTTTCCAGCCTTTTACTCTGAGGTAGTGTCTGTCTTTGTCCATGACATGGGCTTCCTGCATGCAGTAAAATGTTGGGTCCTGTTTGTTTAGCCAGTCTGTTAGTCTATGTCTTTTTATTGGGGAATTGAGTCTATTGATATTACAAGATAGTAAGGAAAAGTAATTGTTGCTTCCTGTTATTATTATTTTTGTTAGAGTTGGGATTCTTTTCTTGTGGCTGTCTTCTTTTAGGTATATTGAAGGATTATTTTCTTGCTTTTTCTAGGGTGTAGTTTCTATCCTTGTGTTGGAGGTTTTTTTTTTTTTTTGTTTTTTTTTTTTTTAATTATCCTTTGAAGGGCTGGATTTGTGGAAAGATATTGTGTCAATTTGATTTTGTCATGGAATACCTTGGTTTCTCCATCTATTTTAATTGAGAGTTTTGCTGGGTATAGTAGCCTGGGCTGGCATTTGTGTTCTCTTAGGGTCTGTATAACATCTTTCTAGGATCTTCTGGCTTTCATAGTCTCTGGTGAGAAGTCTTGTGTAATCCTAATAGGCCTGCCTTTATATGTTACTTGACTTTTTCCTCTTACTGCTTTTTAATATTCTATCTTTATTTAGTGCATTTTTTTGTTCTGATTATTATGTGTTGGGAGGAATTTCTTTTCTTGTCCAGTCTATTTGGAGTTCTGTAGGCTTCTTGTATGTTCATGGGCATCTCTTTCTTTAGGTTAGGGATGTTTTCTTCTATAATTTTGTTGAAGATATTTACTGTTCCCTTAATTTGAAAATCTTCATTCTCATCTATACCTATTATACTTAGTTTGGTTTTCTCATTGTGTCCTGGATTTTCTGGATGTTTTGGGTTAGGATATTTTTGCATTTTGCATTTTTTGATTGTTGTGCTCATGTTCTCTATGGAATTTTCTGCACCTGAGATTCTTTCTTCCATCTCTTGTATTCTGTTGTGGATGCTCACATCTATGGTTCCTGATTTCTTTCCTAGGGTTCCTATCTCCAGAGTTGTCTCCCTTTGGGTTTTCTTCATTGTTTCTACTTCCCTTTTTTGGTCTTGGATGGTTTTGTTCAATTCCATAACCTGTTTGGTTGTGTTTTCCTGTAATTCTTTAAGGGATTTTTGTGTTTCCTCTTTAAGGACTTCTACCTCTTCAGCAGTGTTTTCCTGTAATTCTTAAGGGTTTTTGTGGCATCTGGTAATCTCTGGTGTTAGTTGTTATAGCTGTCTCTGGCTGGAGCTTGTTTTTCCTGTGAATCTGTTAGCCTCTGTCAGCACTCCTGAAAGTCCAACTCTCTCCCGAGTCTCAGTTGTCAGGGTACTGTCTGCAGGCAAGCTCTCCTCTTGCAGGGAAAGTGCACAGAGAGAGCTCAGCTATGCTTCCTGGTTGAAGATGAAGGCCAGAAGGGATCCTGTATGAGAAGCTATTTTGCTTCTGCAGCCTGCGTGCTCTCCTCTGCAGACTGATCTCTGGGGATACAAGGTGGCATTTTCACCTTGTCCCAGGGTCAGAGTCTTCCCTGGAGGCTGACTCTCCTCTGGTGGGGAAATTGAGCAGAGGTCTGGGTCTTAGCTCTGCCTCCTGGCTGAAGATGAAGGCCTGAAGGGATCCTATGGAAGAAGCTCTGTTGCTTCTGTGTTCTGCACACTCTCCTGCTAGGGATGGTCTCTCTGAGAGACCTGGGATACAAGATGTCCATTAAACATCTTAATTGCCATATTCAGCAGATGTCTCTGAGAAGTTTAAGGACCTGATTTTGTATATTCTTTTACATTAAACAAACATTACATGTTTTCAGCTACTTTCTTTAGATGTAACTTTGACAACATACACAGAAGGCTAAAGCTTGTCCCTGTAAATACTGAATATGACTAGAAACATAGTTTTGAACACATTAAAGAATTTGATCATTTATAAGCTTACTGACCAGTAACTTGACTTACGTGTCTTAATTATTATTTTTTTTATTGTTTGTGCTGCAGTGTTTTTTTTTTTTAATTTTTAAATTATTTATTTATTTTTTTACTACGTATTTTCTTCAATTACATTTCCAATGCTATCCCAAAAGTCCCCCATACCTGCCCCCTACTTCCCTACCCACCCATTCCCATTTTTTTTGCCCTGGCGTTCTCCTGTACTGGGACATATAAAGTTTGCGTGTCCAATGGGCCTCTCTTTCCAGTGATGGCCAACTAGGCCATCTTTTGATACATATGAGGCTAGAGTCAAGAGCTTCGGGGTGCTGGTTAGTTCATAATATTGTTGCGCCTACAGGGTTGCAGATCTCTTTAGCTCCTTGGATACTTTCTCTAGCTCCTCCATTGGGGGCCCTGTGATCCATCCAATAGCTGACTGTGAGCATCCACTTATGTGTTTGCTAGGCCCCAGTGTAGTCTCACAAGAGACAGCTATATCAGGTCCTTTTAGCAAACGCTTGCAATGGTGTCATTGTTTGGAGGCTAATTATGGGATGGATCCCTGGATATGGCAGTCTCTAGATGGTCCATCCTTTTGTCTCAGCTCCAAACTTTGTCTCTGTAACTCCTTCCATGGGTGATTGTTTCCAATGCTAAAAAGGGGCAAAGTGTCCACACTTTGGTCTTAGGTCTTCTTCAGTTTCATGTGTTTTGCAAATTGTCTCTTATATCTCGGGTATACTAAGTTTCTGGGCTAATATCCACTTATCAGTGAGTACATATCATTTGAGTTCTTTTGTGATTGTGTTACCTCACTCAGGATGATGCCCTCCAGGTCGAACCATTTGCCTAGGGATTTCATAAATTCATTCTTTTTAATAGCTGAGTAGTACTCCATTGTGTAAATGTACCACATTTTTTGTATCCATTCCTCTGCTGAGGGGCATCTGGGTTCTTTCCAGCTTATGGCTATTATAAATAAGGCTGCTACGAACATAGTGGAGCATGTGTCCTTCTTACCAGTTGGGACATCTTCTGGATATATGCCCAGGAGAGGAATTGCTGGATCCTCCGTTAGTACTATGTCCAATTTTCTGAGGAACCGCCAGACTGATTTCCAGAGTGTTTTTATAAGCTTGCAATCCCACCAACAATGGAGGAGTGTTCCTCTTTCTCCACATCCTCACCAGCATCTGCTGTCACCTGAATTTTTGATCTTAGCCATTCTGACTGGTGTGAGATGGAATCTCAGGGTTGTTTTGATTTGCATTTCTCTGATGATTAAGGATGTTGAATATTTTTTTTTCAGGTGCTTCTCAGCCATTCGATATTCCTCAGGTGAGAATTCTTTGTTTAGCTCTGAGCCCCATGTTTTAATGGGGTTATTTGATTTTCTGGAATCCACCCTCTTGAGTTCTTTATATATATTGGACATTAGTCCCCTATCTGATTTAGAATAGGTAAAGATCCTTTCCCAATCTATTGGTGACCTTTTTGTCTTATTGATGGTGTCTTTTGCCTTGCAGAAGCTTTGCAGTTTCATGAGGTCCCATTTGTCAATTCTCGATCTTACAGCACAAGCCATTGCTGTTCTATTGAGGGATTTTTCCCCTGTGCCCATATCTTTGAGGCTTTCACCCACTTTCTGCTCTGTAAGTTTCAGTGTCTCTGGTTCTATGTGAAGTCCATTGATCCACTTAGATTTGTCCTTAGTACAAGGAGATAGGAATGGATCGATTTGCATTCTTCTACATGATAACAACCAGTTGTGCCAGCACCATTTGTTGAAAATGCTGTCTTTCTTCCACTGGATGGTTTTAGTTCCCTTGTCAAAGATCAAGTGACCATAGGTGTGTGGGTTCATTTCTGGATCTTCAATTCTATTCCATTTGTCTACTTGTCTGTCACTATACCAGTACCATGCAGTTTTTATCATAATTGCTCTGTAGTAAAGCTTTAGTCAGGCATGGTGATTCCACCAGAGGTTCTTTTATCCTTGAGAAGAGTTTTTGCTATCCTAGGTTTTTTTGTTATTCCAGATGAATTTGCAGATTGCTCTTTCTAATTTGTTGAAGAATTGAGTTGGAATTTTGATGGGGATTGCATTGAATCTGTAGATTGCTTTTGGCAAGATAGCCATTTTTACAATGTTGATCCTGCCAATCCATGAGCATGGGAGATCTTTCCATCTTCTGAGATCTTCTTTAATTTCTTTTTTCAGAGACTTGAAGTTCTTATCATACAGATCTTTCACATCCTTATTTAGAGTCACGCCAAGCTATTTTATATTATTAGTGACTATTGAGAAGGGTGTTGTTTCCCTAATTTCTTTCTCAGCCTGTTTATTCTTTGTGTAGAGAAAGGCCATTGACTTGTTTGAGTTAATTTTATATCCAGCTACTTCACCGAAGCCGTTTATCAGGTTTAGAAGTTCTCTGGTTTAATTTATAGGGTCACTTATATATACTATCATATCATCTGCAAATAGTGATATTTTGACTTCATCTTTTCCAATTTGTATCCCGTTGATCTCCTTTTGTTGTCAAATAGCTCTGGCTAGGACTTCAAGTACTATGTTGAATAGGTAGGGAGAAAGTGGGCAGCCTTGTCTAGTACCTGATTTTAGTGGAATTGCTTCAAGCTTCTCACCATTTACTTTGATGTTGGCTACTAGTTTGCTGTAGGTTGCTTTTATCATGTTTAGGTATGGGCCTTGAATTACTGATCTTTCCAAGACTTTTATCATGAATGGGTGTTGGATTTTGTTGAATGCTTTTTCTGCATGTAACGAGATGATCATGTGGTTTTTGTCTTTGAGTTTGTTTATATACTGGATTACTTTGATGGATTTCCATATAGTAAACCATCCCTGCATCCATGGAATAAAAACTACTTGGTCAGGTTGGATGATTGCTTTAATATGTATTTGAATTCTGTTAGCGAGAATTTTATTGAGTATTTTTGCATCGATATTCATAAGGGAAATTGGTCTGAAGTTCTCTATCTTTGTTGGATCTTTCTGTGGTTTAGGTATCAGAGTAATTGTGGCTTCATAGAATGAGTTGGGTAGAGTACCTTCTACTTCTATTTTGTGGAATAGTTTGTGCAGAACTGGAATTAGATCTTCTTTGAAGGTCTGGTAGAACTCTGCACTAAGCCCATCTGGTCCTGGGCTTTTTTTGGCTGGGAGACTATTCATGACTACTTCTAATTTTTAAGGGGATATGGGACTGTTTAGATCGTTAACTTGATCCTGATTTTACTTTGGTACCTGGTATCTGTCTAGAAATTTGTCCATTTCGTCCAGGTTTTCCAGTTTTGTTGAGTATAGCCTTTTATAGAAGGATCTGATGGTGTTTTGGATTTCTTCAGGATCTGTTGTTATGTCTCCCTTTTCATTTCTGATTTTGTTAATTAGGTTGTTGTCCCTGTGCCCTCTAGTGAGTCTAGCTAAGTGTTTATCTTTCTTGTTGATTTTCTCAAAGAACCAACTCCGAGTTTGGTTAATTCTTTGAATAGTTTTAGTTTCCTTTTGGTTGATTTCACCCCTGAGTTTGATTATTTCCTGCCCTTTACTCCTCTTGGGTGAATTTTCTTCCTTTTTTCTAGAGCTTTTAGATGTGTTGTCAAGCTCCGTGCGTGTATCATTAACTTCTTTTTCACTTAAGATCTTTCCTTTTCCCCTCATTGTCCCCTCTAGAGTTTCCAAGCTTCTATCAATATCTCCACCCCATGTACACATATACATAAAAGCTAAAAATCTAGGATTTTCACAGTAGAGAAAATTCATAGTATTTTGTTTTTCCCACATCTTGTTTTGTAAGTGATAAATGAGTGTTTTAATATGTGGTCTTGAGAAAAGGTACTATCAAATGAAACAGAAATGGGAAAAACAAGAGTAAAAACTATCAATGTTGTAATGTCTAAATACACTGCTTATTTCCATAATTGATGCAAGGGATAAGTTACAAATTTCAAATGTGCATCCTCATGGGGTTATTTCTGCATTTTGTTTTGTGCTCAAGGGCAACTGCTTTAGGAGTCATTGGAATTGCTGGCAGTACTGGGGCAGCCCTGTCTCCTGTATGTATGATCCTCAGAACATACTCTGCCTCCTTGCCCTGGGGTTCTTCCTTTCCTTGGTAGCCTGTTATCTTTCTCCTTCCTGAGACCAAGAATCAGCCTCTGCCTGACTCCATAGAAGATGTGGAAAATGAGTAAGTAGAACCCTGTCCCTCATAGGACTTGGATTCTAATGGTCTGTAATGAGGCAGGTGATGTGTCAGGCAGGCTGATAACTAGGTGGTTTTGTTTACTTGTTTGTTTACACATGGAAATTGTATTTGGTATAGGAAACATTTGTATATATATTTATACATTGGTTCCAGATGTGCCTGGAAACTCTCTAAATAACAAAGACCAGCGTAGGGAGATTTAGAGATAAATAGGACAAGAATATATGTCTTTTGTCCTCTCTGATCTCATGTGAAGCACATATCCTTAATAAAATTTCACAAGCATGCACAAACACAAATGCCATTTTATCCCTTATACCTGGTAAGCGCTGGTAAGCTGTCCGAAATTCTCAGTACTTATATGTTTGAGTGTACAATGGTCACTGAATAACTTAAGGGAAATTACATCTAGGTCTAAAGGGCCTGCCACTAATTACACTGTATCTGAGTGGAGGAATCTTGTTTTTGCTATGAGATTCAGATTATTTTTGTTACACAAGGAATGAAAGTATTCATGACAGAGAAGAAGGGAATTGTCAACAAAGAGGTCATAGAATATGAAATAATGGGCAGAATTTCAAAACTTATGAGGCATTTCTATTGCCTCCCCTCAGTCAATTGTCCTTGAAAAATACCATGATAGCCAAGGTATAGCCAAACAAGTGCCCTAGTTTGCTTCTCTGTTGCTGTGATAAAACACTGAGCAAATACAACGTGAGGAATGAAGGGTTAATTTAGTTTATAGGTTAGTCCATAACTGAGAGAAGCTCAGACAGGAGCCTTAAACAGAAACCAATCAAGTAATGTTATTTACTAGTTTGCTTCCTCTGGCGTATTCAGCTACCTTTTATATACAGCTCAGACTATCTGCCTAAATATATCACCACAGTGAGTTGGGCCCTCTTATCTCAATTAGCAATCAAGAAAAATTCTCTAAAGTCATGCCACATCTGATGAATCAGTTCCTCAGCTGGAACTCTTGCTTCTCAAGTATGTCAAGTTGGCAACCAAGATTAGCCATCACATAGATGTTACCAGAAGGTTGGCCTTTGACTTGACAGGATATACGCAGATAATTTCTGGCAGAAATGTTGGATGTTTTCAAAGCAGTTGGGTGAAAGATGAGGATGTAGGGGATGTCATTTTTCTCAGTGTTCTTTTTAGGTTTACCGTGTTTCTCATGTTTGCTGTATGTGTTACAGAGGAAGAGTCTCCAGATAAGCAAAGCATAAAGATACTTTCATCAAAGTGACACAGTTTTAAGGAACTCCAAGAACTGAAATCTGAAGAGCAGCAAGATAAGAAAACTATCACTGAGATTTATGATGGTCCAGGTTCACTCTAGATATAGCAAAATTCTTAATCAAATAACATAGCAAAAAGTTTGCATTAAATTTAAAATTTCCATACTCAACTGATACATAAATTATCTCAATAACAAAATTAAAAGAAAACATAACACAGTGAAGTAAATCTTCAGGGATATTTTTATGATAACAGACAGCTATGACGTTTCCAGATAAGATGTGGATGAATCTTCTTCCAATTATTGTGACATAATGCTTGGGAAAATTAAAGATGAATAATTTACTGTGGAATTCTCATTAGTTTCATCCCATAGTTGTTGGGATAATTTCTTGTTCACTGTGTAAAGATTGCCTTCATATTATTCAAATGCTGATTTCTGTACTAGTAGAGATTTGAGTAGAACTGGACTTTGGTATTATTTTTATGAAGCATCTCTTGTTTCAGTATTCTGAAAACATTTTCTCTATTACCTCCTGATCGGTTTAATAAAGAGGTGAATGGCTTGTGCCAGGGCAGGAGAGAAAAAGTGAGACATTGATTTGGTAAGACATAGGAACTCTGGGAAAGAGTTGATGATGAAATTGATCAGCGATTAATAGGAAATGTGCTTGAAGCCTCAGAATTTTGTGAAAAAAACACCATGTTAACAGCAAAGGTTTGAAGAAAGATTTTTCTATTACTTGGAAGCAAGCCCAGAAAATTGTAAGGAAGTGTTTTGTTCTTTGTATAACCTAACTCTATTACCTGCAGTAAGTAACCCAAAAGATACCCAAAGAAAGGAAATTTTACAAATGGGTGTGTTTTATTTTGCAGAGTTTGGAAAAAATTAAAGTATGTGAACTATTCCATAGATGCATTTTCAGGGTTTAAAAGGGCAACTGCTCTTCTGAAAAGGCTGATTTTGTAATTACACATTTATTATAAGTTATGGCTATTATGGGAAGACCATTACAAATTAAGACTGAAACTGCTCCAGCATATTTCTCTAGTAGAATGAAAGATTTCTTGCACATTACAACATAAATCTTATTATATGCGTTCCACATAACCCTACAGGACAAGTAATTATAGAAAGATCAAATCAGAGGTTGCCGGGAGTTGGTACTCCTGGCCGGAAGTAAAGGCTCAGCAGGAGTGATCCTGGGGCCTGCCTTCTGTGCTTGCAGCCTGGCATGCATGCCTGCCAGTGCGCTGCCTAGCCCGGAATGTGCTGGGGATGCGTGCCCGCCAGACCTGTGGCTCCTGGCAGCTGGGTGCGGGGCGATGGAACTGGGCATCAAGAAGTTCATGGTGTGCAGGTACTTCTCCGTGTACTTGTGCAAGAAGTTGCACTCCAAGAAGAGCTCCAGTCCGAGTCTCCTTGAGAGTCCTGCACCTGCTGGAGGACATCTGTCCAGAGCCCGAGAGTGGCCTGTCTAAACGCTTCAGACAAATGGAATCCTAAATGATGCTCTGTGACTGGCTTCTTTCACTGTGGGGCTTAATGTTTCCAAACCCCATCCACGCCAGCATTTCTTCGTCCTGCATCCTATGGCCACACCATAAATTTATTTATTTGTCAAAAAGTCGATAGACGTTGGAAATGTTTCCATGGTTAGGCTGTTGTAGAATGCTGCCAAGAACATTTTTGTGTGACTCTTTTGAGGCTATACCTTTTCACTTCCTTGTGAAAATATCCAGGTGTGTAGCTGCTGTGTTGTCTGAGATCGCTCCATGCTTTAAAGCCGCTCTGGTTGTTTTTAAGTCACTGCGATTCGGCAACATGAAGTTCTCACTAAGGTTATAACTGTTCTTTCCACTACTTCCATGCTGGTGGCTGTGAACACGCTGGTGGCTATGGTGTAGGTCTCCCTATGGTTTAGATTTGCATTTCCCAAATGACCCATGACACTGAGGCCATTTCTTGGGCATTCGTATGCCTTTCTTGGAGAAACATCAGTTTTCTCTCCTTAAAAGTTGAGTCTGCCAATGGGCCCAATGTGCATAATGTCTTATGACTTCCCCAAAGAGCTCCAAGTGGGGACCAAACATGCAGGGTGGTGGGGGTATAGTTCCCATTCAAACAGCAATGATCTGTCTCTCACCACTGAATTGTAAGAGTGACTTAACATGTCCTAGAAACATATGCTCCAGACACCATTTGCCACTGCCTCTCCCAGGGTGTCAGTTGTCTCCCTGTTCATGAGGATGTCACCTACAGACTAATTTTTTGACTTTTGTGTGAATTCTCAAATTCTCCCTCATTTGCAGTCACACCGAAGTTCCCGTGTGTGCAGCCCATATGATCTAACAGTAGGGTGAGCATTCAGAAACTGTGTGTAATAAACTTGATGCTATGGCGAACACTAGCCAGGGCCCAGGTCTGTGTGTCACAGGAGACACATTGAGGAAGCTGAAGTCTGGACTGTTCAGTAGTCTCACGTGCCTTTAGTTTCCCTTTATGGATGGTCACCCTGCAACCTTACATGGCGATGGAAAGCTAAATGTGTAAAGCCCCCGGGTCCTGTCCCCCTGGGTCCTGTCCCCCCGGTGCCTTTCTGTTGTGGTCTGCTTCTCATGGACTGTTACCAAGGTACTGAGCCAGCAGAGGTGGAGGCCTAAGGCCAGATCTTTGAGTGGGGGCAGGGGAGAGGGTGCTGTCTGCCAAGTTCACATCCACCTGCCAGGTGGAGCCAGAGGATGTGGTGTCATCTCAGGTTTGCAAGTCTCATTTGCCTTTCCAATGGGATTTATTGCTGGTCCTATTTATGGCAATGCTTGGAGCCTTCCCAGGGATACAAGAGGGGAGTAGGGGTGGCTTGTATTTCTTCCACAGCACGTCTCCTTCATGCCCCTTTCAGGCAGAATATCTATCTGCCTTCACATTCACATTGTCTGATGTCAAGGCCCAGACAGTAGGTGAGACATTTTACAACTTAAATGATCTTAACAAGCGTAGTTACCTTTCTATTCAGGGTCTTTCTAGCCTGAGTCTGAGTGCAAAGAGGCACATGTTGAAGTATCCTGGTTCTTGTGTCCCACAATAAATAATTAGACCAGAGATGCATGGCTGTAGAAAGAAACAGAGACACAGTGCATTAAGAGACAAAGTACCCTGAAAAAGAGTGGTTAAGAGTTGAAGGAAAGGCCCCAAAGCACCACTCTGTGAGGCCTCTAGACACCTCCCCCACATTTGTGTCTTGGGCTTTTTTTCTTTTTTCTTTTCTTTCTTTTGAGCATGCTCCATACACTGTCAGGTAAGGAAGGGCTGCCAGTCTTCCTCTGCCAACTAGTTTCTTTAAGGTTAATCCTCTTTAAGGTAGCTTTTTCAGTCTCTATTCTTTGGCCACAAGAGTTTTGGGGATCTCAAATTCAATGTTATCCCGAGGGCCTCCTTCTAAGGAGTTCACCTAAGTTAAGGAGAACAGAGCAATAATCCTGAAGTAACCGTGAGAGTGTGGTGAGATGTCGGGCCCCACGCAGGGCATGGACTCAGCAGCGGTGCTGTGTGAGAAGGGTGTGTTTGATATGGTGACCAGTATCATGGTTGGTATAGGAGCCTGAGACGTGAGGCTAGGCTTCTAAAACCAGCCCTCAGGGAACCTGATTGGGGCAGCTTTCAGATGAGGTGGAGAGGGCAAGTTTAATGCAGGAGTGGGGAAGCTCGTGGAAGGGAATGCAGCCCAGCTGGGACCTGTGATGGGGGAACCTGGGTGGGCAGAGCCCATGGTCCTTAACACCTCATGCCTGGAGGGACTCAGCTCTCTGTATCTGTTTGATTTCGACAAGCTCATGATGTCAGCCTTTTCCTGGACTCTGCTTGCAAATAAAGCATGACCATGAGGAATGGCCAAGGACAGGCTCCCAAATGGCCTTGTTTGTGGTCCCCCACTTTTCCTTAGTGATGTTTGGAGGAACAGAGGGTCAGGGAGAGCTAACCAAGTTCTTGGCCATAGTCTTACCCTTGGCTGGTGGTGTTGGGGGCATGGCTTTGAGTCCCCAGCAGGGATGGCTTATCTTTTAGATGTAATGCACCTGATCTCTCCTTAGGCCCCCCTATAGGAGTCTTGTCTTACCTAGCTCATACATCTGGTTGGCTTGAAATCGCCTGCTGTTTTACAGAGTGCCTCTCCTACTGCTGGTGTTATACAGTAGGGCAGTCCCTCCCCCCCCATGGCTACCTACCTCTTTGCTGCTGTAGCTCCTTATAGCCAGTCATCCTCCTCTCACAAAGAACCTGGTCAGGGGTCTCCTCACACCAACCCCACTGAAGCAGAGAGGGTACCCAGATCTCCCATCTCCACCAAACTCCAGGGTCTGGTGGGAGATGTCCCGCCCTTGGCTCTGCCCACTCCATCCACCCAGGTTTCTGTGGTCCTGATTGAATTGAGTTAAGGAACACTTTCCTTTATGGGAATGCCACAGCCTGTGCTAGGCAGGAACACAGGCTAATGTCAGTGGAGCTGCCTTCCCTTATAGGCTGGAGGGCTGGTCATATGACATTTCTGAGACAGGGCAACGGACAGAAGGAATGAATTTTCTGGATCCAGAATCCTCAATTTTCGCTGTCCCTATTGTCACCTATGCTGGCAATTCTGAATAGCTTCCCACTGTCTGTGGAGGTTTGTAGCTGAGATCTGTCAGTCAGGGCAAGTTCACTTCCTTGTCTCAGTAAGTAAAACCAGTGACCGGAGTTCTTTTCAGAATTTTCCCTATAAAATATGTCAAGTATCTGTACAAATAAAAAAGTACTGTAATGAATGTCTATGCACCCATGAACTAGCTTCAGAAATAGAAGGTTTTCAATGTGACTGGAAAAAAAAAAAGAAAAATCAAATCATACTTTAAAAGAAATGTTTAATAAACAGAAAGGGATAACAAGGACCCTCTGAGAGATATTACATAGTATTTTATTACCTTTAAATTTTTTGAAGGTTATGAACAGAAACCAATAGCTACTGAGAGACATTGGATTGTGGGAAAAAAACTGCTGAATTAAACCAGTCTGTATGTTTTAAGGATTTGTTGACTTACAAATGGAAGTCAAGAAATGTGTTGTATGGGGGCGGGGGGGGGGGAGGCTATTCCTTTGTTTCAGCAGAAAACAAAAAGCTGTATATTCCTTCAATATTAATAAATATTAGCTTTAATTGTGGGAAAGCTACTGAATATCCTGGCTTCATACCTGAAGGAAGAAACTAAGAAGAACAAAATAAAACAACAAAAAAAACAGGTAACATGACTGTTGATCTTTCTTCATGGGAATAGCTCTAAGATTAGCTGAGACATGTCGCTGCATAGCCAATAAATAGTATTGGCTACAGAGTCCTCAGTACTTATTTGTTACATGCCATCCTTTTATATGGCATGGATGGAGACTTATATTACAACTTGGCTATACAGTCTAAATGGACCTGTAAAGTTTAATGCTTTTCCTGATCAAACAAAGAGTAGAGAATAATCTTTAGCTGATTTGTGTACACTGCACATTCCATACATATATCAATGCAGAAATATCTATTACCTTTAAAAGTTTATGTGTTTTTAGAACAAAATGACCAGATACCAATGAAGATAAGTAGCCCAGATGATCTAGTCTTACAGACTGTCTCAAAATCTGTTTCCTCAAAAACCCTATATCCAGAATGACTTCAAAGTGTTAGCTTAATTGTTCCATCCCCCCAAACTTCCAGTCATGTCTTCAATTAAACCCTTCACTTTCCCATCACACAGAGACTGGAGAGCAAATAATATAGCTGGCTCTCCCATGACTTGATCAATTTCCCAACTTTCTTAAGGTCCCTAAAGAATGCTGTTGCCCCTAGACAGTAGGAAACAATGTTAAGAGAATGATGCCCCATTTGCAAGAAGTGGCATGGGTATTTGTTGGTCATTAGTGGGTGATGGATGTTTGTCTTCATTTAAGGAAGGTTAGTCACAAGTTGTTACTGGTCTTTGTCAGGGAGGAAACAAAGTAAAGGAGGCTAGATTCAGGGATCTGATCTTCTTTTTGTTCCATCTTTCCTTATTTTTCTCCTACCTAGTGTTAAGAAGAGCATGGGGGAGATGGAATGAAAAGAAAAAAGGAAATATATGAATGATAGGATGAAAGTGTAGATTGTTGAGTTTACTTTAGATTAGAAAGCAACAACAAGCCAAATGTTTTTACATTGGTATGGATTTTTGTATATTGATAGAAAATTGTTATAACATACTATATATATGTTTTAGCTCTTGTTTAAGGCATTGAACCTATACAACTCACTTTAAAATGTAAGGTAAGGTTCTAGTCTTGGAAAACTACTGTTAGAAACTGTTAGGATAATTAAGAAATGCAGGTTAGTGTCAAGCAAACTTGCCATATTAGGTACTAATTTAGTTAATTTAAAAAACAATTCTTATTTAACCTTCTGTACTTATTTTCAAAGTGGGGGGGGGATGGTCCAGGAGCAAGAGTGAGATTGAGACATGTCCAAACCTCAAAAACTCATCTTGAGACTGGCAGGAGTAAGGATTGCTCCCTCCCTGTTCTGGGCCTGTGTTGCGGCCTGCCCGCAGTCCACAACACGAACGGTTCAACTGAGAATGGCAGTTCGCTGAAAAGAGAGGAATCTAGACGGGGCGGAAGAAAGAATGGAGCCAAGACAACATACATTCTGTTCAAGGCTCCATTTTACTATTTCCAGACACTCAGTTATAAAGGAAGGGGGAGGGAACCCAATATCCCGCCAAGTAACTCAGGGTCCAGTAGCAGGACGAACACGTGTGTGCCTCCAGGCAGCAAAGGCAGGTTCCAACAGTAGGCATGGCAGGACGAATGAGCCGGTAGCTCCACCCTTGAGCAAGCAGGTTCCAGGCTGGGGGAAGGGAGGCCACAGGCCTGCATGACCTGGGG
Source organism: Mus caroli (assembly GCF_978045245.1). Classification (NCBI taxonomy): domain Eukaryota; kingdom Metazoa; phylum Chordata; class Mammalia; order Rodentia; family Muridae; genus Mus; species Mus caroli. Next base: position 53,199,329 of record NW_028227275.1, read on the forward strand.
CACATAACTCTACAATCTCCACTCTTACCACCATTGAGGTAGTCATATAGCCTCATGGCCAAAGTACAGGCTTAAGTACCTGGAATTCTTCTTCACGTAAATGAAGCATTCCCAGCACCACGGCCCCAGTCAATAATGTATACTCACCCTCAAACCTCTACCCATTCCCTGAAGTTTATATAGCCTGTGCTCATACCCAATAAAGAACATTTTCACTGAAAACGTTCTAGAAGAGCTGCTTCACTTTCTCCTGATAAAGAAGAGCTGTAATACTGAAAACTGTCTTGGAGAAGGCCTCCTTACCACTCACCTGGCCAGACTGAGATCCTGCCAACCAGTCTGTTCCAGTTCAGTTTCATCCTTTCCAGTCCAGTATGCAACAGTGTCTGAACACCTCAAACCCCAAAGGAAGAAGCAGGATACATAATGACAGTTGGTGCTCATGTGGATTCAACAGGACTTCTTGTTTGAGCAGGAAAGGGTGAGGGCCCCCTGGCCTTTGGCATCAGTCCAAAGGGCATTAAGCCTCTTCACTCTCAGGGCAGGCAGTATATTTTCTCCTATTTTGATTTTGGTTCACACCATCACATGGATTCATATACATTGACAGGATATCTGAAGCTATTTCCCAACTAGCTCATATAACTTAATTAACCTGTTTATTCTAATCTAAGTTCTGCCACATGGCCAGTTCATTATGTTTCCTTCAGTACCAGCACATGGCTGAAGAATCTCCTGCCTCTGACCCTTTCCCAGAGTTCTTATCTCTGCCTGGAAGATCAACCTGTCCTCCCTTGCTTTGCTTCAGGACATTCAGCTCTTTATTAAACCAATCAGAAGGTGATACAGAAAATGTTTACAAAATGCTGAAAATACAAAGACAACCTTTATACAGTACACAAAAGATTATCCCAACATCTCACTGAGGCAACACTGGAGATAGAAACCCTAGGAAAGAAATCTGGAACCATAGATATGAGCATCAGCAACAGAATACAAGAGATGGAAGAGAGAATCTCAGGTGCAGAAGATTCCATAGAGAACATCGGCACAACAATCAAGGAAAATGTAAAACGCAAAAAGATCCTAACTCAAAACATCCAAGAAATACAGGACACAATGAGAAGACCAAACCTACGGATAATAGGAGTGGATGAGAATGAAGATTTTCAACTCAAAGGACCAGCAAACATCTTCAACAAAATTATAGAAGAAAACTTCCCAAACCTAAAGAAAGAGATGCCCATGAACATACAAGAAGCCTACAGAACTCCAAATAGACTGGACCAGAAAAGAAATACCTCCCAACACATAATAATCAGAACAACAAATGCACTAAATAAAGATAGAATACTAAAAGCAGTAAGAGAAAAAGGCCAAGTAACATATAAAGGCAAGCCTATCAGAATTACACCAGATTTTTCACCAGAGACTATGAAAGCCAGAAGATCCTGGACAGATGTTATACAGACACTAAAAGAACACAAATTCCAGCCCAGGCTACTATACCCAGCCAAACTCTCAATTAACATAGATGGAGAAACCAAAGGATTCCATGACAAAACCAAATTCACACATTATCTCTCCACGAATCCAGCCCTTCAAAGGATAATAACAGGAAAAAACCAATACAAGGACAGGAACCACGCCCTAGAAACAACAAGAAGGTAATCCCTCAACAAACCTAAAAGAAGACAGCCACAAGAACAGAATGCAAACGTTAACAACAAAAATAACAGGAAACAACAATTACTTTTCCTTAATATCTCTTAATATCAATGGACTCAACTCCCCGATAAAAAGACATAGACTAACAAACTGGTTACACAAACAAGACCCAACATTTGGCTGCTTACAGGAAACTCATCTCAGAGAAAAAGATAGACACTACCTCAGAATGAAAGGCTGGAAAACAATTTTCCAAGCAAATGGTATGAAGAAACAAGCTGGAGTAGCCATTCTAATATCTGATAAGATTGACTTCCAACCCAAAGTCATCAAAAAAGACAGGGAGGGACACTTCATACTCATCAAAGGTAAAATCCTCCAAGAGGAACTATCAATCCTGAATATCTATGCTCCAAATACAAAGGCAGCCACATTCATTAAAGAAACTTTAGTAAATCTCAAAGCACACATTTCACCTCATACAATAATAGTGGGAGACTTCAACACACCACTTTCACCAATGGACAGATCATGGAAACAGAAACTAAACAGGGACACAGTGAAACTAACAGAAGTTATGAATCAAATGGATCTGGCAGATATCTACAGAAGATTCTATCCTAAAACAAAAGGATATACCTTCTTCTCAGCACCTCATGGTACCTTCTCCAAAATTGACCACATAATTGGTCACAAAACAGGCCTCAACAGATACAATAATATTGAAATTGTCCCATGCATTCTATCAGATCACCATGGACTAAGGCTGATCTTCAATAACAAAATAAATAAACAGCAATGGCTTGTGTTGTAAGATCGAGAATTGACAAGTGGGACCTCATGAAACTGCAAAGCTTCTGCAAGGCAAAAGACACCATCAATAAGACAAAAAAACCACCAACAGATTGGGAAAGGATCTTTACCTATCCGAAATCAGATAAGGGACTAATATCCAATATATATAAAGAACTCAAGAAGGTGGACTCCAGAAAGTCAAATAACCCCATTAAAAAATGGGGCTCAGAACTGAACAAAGAATTCTCACCTGAAGAATACCGAATGGCAGAGAAGCACCTGAAAAAATGTTCAACATCCTTAATCATCAGGGAAATGCAACTCAAAACAACCCTGAGATTCCACCTCACACCAGTCAGAATGGCTAAGATCAAAAATTCGGGTGACAGCAGATGCTGGCGAGCATGTGGAGAAAGAGGAACACTCCTCCATTGTTGGTGGGATTGCAAGCTTGTACAACCACTCTGGAAATGAGTCTGGCGGTTCCTCAGAAAATTGGACATAGTACTACCGGAGATCCAGCAATACCTCTCCTGGGCATATATCCAGAAGATGTCCCAACTGGTAAGAAGGACACATGCTCCACTATGTTCATAGCAGCCCCATTTATAATAGCCAGAAGCTGGAAAGAACCCAGATGTCCCTCAAGAGAGGAATGGATACAGATATCATGGTACATTTACACAATGGAGTACTACTCAGCTATTAAAAAGAATGAATTTATGAAATTCCTAGCCAAATGGATGGACCTGGAGGGCATCATCTTGAGTGAGGTAACACAATCACAAAGGAACTCACACAATATGTATTCACTGATAAGTGGATATTAGCCCAAAACTTAGGATACCCAAGATATAAGATACAATTTGCTAAACGCATGAAACTCAAGAAGAATGAAGACCAAAATGTGGACACTGTGCCCCTTATTAGAATTGGGAACAAAACACCCATGGAAGGAGTTACAGAGACAAAGTTTGGAGCTGTGATGAAAGGATGGACCATCTAGAGACTGCCGTATCCAGGGATCCATTCCATAATCAGCTTCTAAACGCGGACACCATTGCATACACTAGCAAGATTTTGCTGAAAGGACCCAAATTTAGCTGTCTCTTGTGAGACTATGCAGGGGCCTAGCAAACACAGGAGTGGATGCTCACAGTCAGCTATTGGATGTATCACAGGGCTCCCAATGGAGAAGCTAGAGAAAGTACCCAAGGAGCTAAAGGGATCTGCAACCCTATAGTTGGAACATCATGATGAACTAACCAGTACCCTGGACCTCTTGTCTCTAGCTGCATATGTATCGAAAGATGGCCTAGTCGGCCATCAATGGAAAGAGAGGCCCATTGGACTTGCAAAATTCCCCAATATAGGGGAATGCCAGGGCCAAAAGAATGGGAATGGGTGGGTAGGGAAGTGGGGGGCGCTATGGGGGACTTTTGGGATAGCATTGGAAATGTAATTGAGAAAAATATGTAATAAAAAATATTAAAAATTAAAAAAAATTCCACCAGAGAACTCCTAAACCTGATAAACAGCTTTGGTGAAATAGCTGGATATAAAATTAACTCAAACTAGTCAATGGCCTTTCTCTACACAAAGAATAAACAGGCTGAGAAAGAAATTAGGGAAACAACACCCTTCTCAATAGTCACAAATAATATAAAATATCTTGGCGTGACTCTAACTAAGGAAGTGAAAGATCTGTATCATAAGAACTTCAAGTCTCTGAAGAAAGAAATTAAAGAAGATCTCAGAAGATGGAAATATCTCCCATGCTCATGGATTGGCAGGATCAACATTGTAAAAATGGCTATCTTGCCAAAAGCAATCTACAGATTCAATGCAATCCCCATCAGAATTCCAACTCAATTCTTCAAGGAATTCGAAAGAGCAATCTCCAAATTCATCTGGAATAACAAAAAAAACTAGGATAGCAAAAACTCTTTTCAAGGATAAAAGTACCTCTGGTGGAATCACCATGCCTGACCTAAAGCTTTACTACAGAGCAATTGTGATAAAAACTGCATGGTACTGGTATAGTGACAGACAAGTAGACCAATGGAATAGAATTGAAGACCCAGAAATGAACCCACACATCTATGGTCATTTGATCTTCATCAAGGGAGCTAAAACCATCCAGTGGAAGAAAGACAGCATTTTCAACAAATGGTGCGGGCACAACTGGTTGTTATCATGTAGAAGAATGCGAATCGATCCATTCCTATCTCCTTGTACTAAGGTCAAATCTAAGGGGATCAAGGAACTTCACATAAAACCAGAGAAACTGAAACTTATAGAGGAGAAAGTGGGAAAAAGCCTCGAAGATATGGGCATAGGGGAAAAATTCCTGAACATAACAGCAATGGCTTGTGCTGTAAGATCGAGAATTGACAAATGGGACCTCATGAAACTGCAAAGCTTCTGCAAGGCAAAAGACACAGTCAATAAGACAAAAAGGCCACCAACAGATTGGGAAAGCATCTTTACCTATCTTAAATCAGATAGGGGACTAATATCCAATATATATAAAGAACTCAAGAGGGTGGACTCCAGAAAATCAAATAACCCCATTAAAAAAGGGGTCACAGCTAAACAAAGAATTCTAACATGAGGAATACCAAATGGCTGAGAAGCACCTGACAAAATGTTCAGCATCCTTAATCATCAGAGAAATGCAAATCAAAACAACTCTGAGATTCCATCTCACACCAGTCAGAATGGCTAAGATCAAAAATTCAGGTGACAGCAGATGCTGGCGAGGATGTGGAGAAAGAGGAACACTCCTTCATTGTTGGTGGGATTGCAAGCTTGTACAACCACTCTGGAAATGAGTCTGGCGGTTCCTCAGAAAATTGGACATAGTACTACCGGATGATCCAGCAATACCTCTCCTGGGCATATATTCAGAAGATGTCCCAACCGGTAAGAAGGACACATGCTCCACTATGCTCATAGCAGCCTTATTTATAATAGCCAGAAGCTGGAAAGAACCCAGATGCCCCTCAACAGAGGAATGGATACAAAAAATGTGGTACATTTACACAATGGAGTACTACTCAGCTATTAAAAAGAATGAATTTATGAAATTCCTAGGCAAATGGTTGGACCTGGAGGACATCATCCTGAGTGAGGTAACACAAATCACAAAAGAACTCAAATGATATGTACTCACTGATAAGTGGATATAGCCCGTAAACGTAGTATAGCGAGATATATGATATAATTTGCAAAACACATGAAACTGAAGAAGAAAGAAGACCAAAGTGTGGACACTTTGCCCCTTCTTAGAATTGGAAACAATCACCCATGGAAGGAGTTACAGAGACAAAGTTTGGAGCTGAGACAAAAGGATGGACCATCTAGAGACTGCCATATCCAGGGATCCATCCCATAATTAGCCTCCAAATGATGACACCATTGCATACACTAGCAAGCGTTTGCTGAAAGGACCCTGATATAGCTGTCTTTTGTGAGACTAGGCCGGGCCCTACCAAACACAGAAGTGGATGCTCACAGTCAGCTATTGGATGGATCACTGGGCCCCTAATGGAGGAGCTAAAGATGTATCCAAGGAGCTAAAGAAATCTGCAACCCTGTAGGTGTAACAACAATATGAACTAACCAGTACCCCAGAGCTCTTGACTCTAGCTGCATATGTATCAAAAGATGGCCTAGTTGGCCATCACTGGAAAGAGACATTGTACATGCAAATATTATATGCCCCAGTACAGGGGAATGCCAGGTCCAAAAAGTGGGAGTGGCTGGGCAGGGAGGTGGGGGGGAGGGCATGGGGGACTTTTGGGATAGCATTGGAAATGTAATTGAGGAAAATACGTAATAAAACAAATATTAAAAAAAAGAATTTCAAGTCTCTGAAGAAAGAAATTGAGAAGATCTCAGAAGATAGAAAGATCTCCCTTGCTCAAGGAATGGCAGGATTAATACAGTCAAAATAGCTATCCTGTTGAAAGCAATCTACAGATTCAATGCAATCACCATCAATTCCAACTCAATTCTTCACAGGGTTAGAAATGGCAATTTGCAAATTCATCTGGAATAACAAACAACCTAGGATAGGAAAAATTACTTTCAACAATAAAAGAACCTCTGGTGGAATCACCCTGCCTGACCTCAAGCTGTATTACAGAGCAATAGTGATCAAAACCTCATGGTTCTGGTAGTTGACAGACTGGTAGATCAATGGAATAGAATTGAAGACCCAGAAATGAGCCCACACACCTATGGTCACTTGATCTTTGTCAAAGGAGCTATGAACATTCCAGTGGAAAGAAGACAACATCTTCAACAAACGGTGCTGGCTCAACTGGCAGTTGGCATGTAAAAGAATGCTAATTGATCCATTCTTATCTCCTTATACAAAGCTCAAGTCTAAGTGGATAAAGGAACTCTACATAAAACCAGAGACACTAAAACTTATAGAGGAAAAGGTGGGGAAGAGCCTCGAAGATATGGGCACAGGGGAAAATTTCCTGAACAGAACAACAATGGTCTGTGTTGTAAGATCAAGAATTGGCAAATGGAACCTCATAAAATTGAAAAGCTTCTGTAACACAAAGGACACTGTCAATAAAACAAAATGGCAACCAACAGATTGGGAAAAGATCTTTATCAATCCTTCATCTGATAGGGGGTAATATCCAATATATATAAAGAACTCAAGAAGTTGGACTCCAGAAAACCAAATAACCCTATTAAAAAATGGGGTACAGAGTTAAACAAAGAATTCTCAACTGAGGAATACCAAATGGCTGAGAAGCACCTGAAAACATTTTCAACATCCTTAGTCATCAGGGAAATGCAAATCAAAACAACCCTGAGATTCCACCTCACACCAGTCAGAATGGCTAAGATCAAAAACTCAGGTGACAGCAGATGCTGATGAGGATGTGGAGAAAGAGGAACACTCCTCCATTGCTGGTGGGAATGCAAGCTGGTACAACCACTCTGGAAATCAATTTGGCATTCATCAGAAAATTGGACATAGTACTACCAGAAGATCCAGCAATACCACTCCTGCTCATATACCCAGAAGATGCTCCAAATTGTAATAAGGACACATGCTCCACTATGTTGATAGCAGCCCTATTTATAATAGCCAGAAGCTGGAATGAACCCAGATGTCCCTTGAAAGAGAAATGGATACAGAAAATGTGGTACATTCACATAATGGAGTACTACTCAGCTATTTTAAAACAATGAATTTATGAAATTCTTAGTCAAATAGATGTATCTGGAGGATATCATCCTAGGTGATGTAACCCAATCACAAAATAACACACATGGTATGTACTCACTGATAAGTGGATATTACCCTAGAAGCTCAGAGTACCCAAGATACAATTTGCAAAACACATGAAACTCAAGAAGAAGGAAGGTTAAAGTGTGGATACTTTGATCCTTTTTAGAAGGGGGAACAAATTACCCATGGAAGGATTTACAGAGACAAATTTCAGAGCAGAGTCTGAAGGCATGTCCACCCAGAAACTGCACCACTTGGGGATGCATCCCATAAACAGCCACCAAAACCAGACACTATTACAGATGACAACAAAAGCTTGCAGTCAGGAGAGTGATATAGCTGTCTCCTGAGAGGCTTTGCCAGTGCCTGACTAATACAGAAGCTGATGCTCCCAGTCATCCATTAGATGGAATACAGGGTCCCCAGTGAAGGAGCTAGAGAAAGTACCCAAGGAGCTGAAGGGGTTTGCAGCCCCATAGGAGGAATGACAATATGAAATAACCAGTAACCCCAGAGCTCCCTGGGACTAAACCACCAATCAAAGAAAACACATGGAGAGACTCATGGCTCTAGCTGCACATGTAGCTGAGGATGGCCTAGTCAGCCATCAATGGGAGGACAGACCTTTTGTCCTATGATGGTTCTATGCCCCAGTATAGGGGAATGCCTGGGCCAGGAAGTGGGAGAGGTTGGGTTGGGGAGCAGGGAGGAGCAGGAGAGGACAAGGGATTTTCAGAGTGGAAACTAGGAAAGGGTATAACATTTGAAATGGAAATAAAATATATAATTAAATAACAAAAAAGAAAAATACACACATACACACATACACACACACACACACACAGAGTAAAAAAAGCTCCATGCCAAATTGGTGCTTTCCCTCCCCCTAGACCCTTTCTCCCAAAGCAAGCAAAGCTTCACTAAGCAGGACCCCTGCCAAGAAATTGGAGTAAATGCCAAGTTATCCCTTGGCTTTTCCCTGTGCTCAAAGTGGATAAAATGACAATTAATACTCCACTCATGATGCTGATTGTAATGTAAGAATGTCAGGCATTTCCAGTTAATGCCCACACCACCATGGTTTGACTCCTGTCCCAAAGTCGTATTCCCATTTTAAACAGACATTTGTCCCCAAACCCCGTAGGAGCTCTACAAAAACAGCTCAGACAGCAAGGTATTACAGCCAGGTGCACCTATGTCAGCTTCAAGCCTGAGACAGAATCACCCTGCCCTCTGACTTAAGACCCCATTCTCAGCACAACCCTGATACCTGGGCCTACCCCTTTCTAGGTCTACATTTCAGGACTTAAACAAAGAGGTACACTCCTCTTACAAAAGTGGCTGCTACCCCCTCCTGTCTACCAGGCAGCGCTGGAACACAGCTAAAAGGCACACTGTGAGGAATGGGGGCTGCTGAGCAAGAGCCAGAGGAGCTCTGATAAACTGGTAAAACTGATATCAATCAAAAGGTTAGGGCTTCACATTTCCTTTGTTTGTCTTCAGTAGCAGAATCACCGTATCTGATATGAATTCTGGAGTGATGGCACCTAGACTTTGAAAATAGCCTTTGTCAGTGACTGTTATCTGAGATTTTGTGGTGTTGCTCTTTTGAAGGATTCTCAGAGACATGCCTGACACACCAGGAAGTCTGAGACTTACTTAAGGTGATGGTTCTTTCAAGACAATTCTAGATCAGATGAGAAATTCGGGGACACAGAAATTGACTTGTTAAAGGTGCCTTTTGTGTAACAAAAAAGAGGATCTGCAAAATGTGTTTGGGGTTCAGTCTTTGAAGGTCTGATTCCTCTGCTGCTTGAGGAGGCTAAACTCATCCTTTAGTGTTGCTTCCTTTGATCAATCAGTGGATTGTCCCCGTAACCCAGAACACAATCTTCTAAACAGACTTAAAGATGCTTATCATTCGGCTAAAAGCATCTCTATGTACCGAAAAAAGAATGTTTATATTTTTAACCTGAAACCATGGCTTTTTTAATAACTGGAAGGCATGGGTCTACTCCAGCTCTCTTACAGACACCTGTTAGCTGCTTTTTCTACAACATAGATTTCAGTACAGATTATAAAGAGTGGTAATGCCAATATACCTAAAACTTTTGTATATTTTGTAAACTAAAAAAAAGTCATGTAAACTTTAGGGAGTCCAGGGAGCCATAAGACTTGGATCCACCTCTTACTGATCAAAAGGACTCCAGAGAAGTACAGCCTAAGCTTCTCCACAGCCTAATCTTCTCCACAACCAAAGCTTCTCCACAGCCTAAGCTTCTCCACTTGCTTATCTCTCTCTCTCCCCCTGCCCCTCTCCATCCCCCTCCCCCTCCGCCTCTTGGGTGTCCCCCTGTCCCCAAACTATCAGAATTATAAACTCCAAATTTTCTAAACTTTAACTTCTGGCCCTAGTCAATATCTGTCTCAGCAGATTTCCACTTGACCAACAGTCAGTATCTAGGAATCAGCTGTGGAGTACAAACTGCTTCAAATTGCTTCTAGCTCTGGATTTGCTGAGAGTTGAGGTGAACCAGTGCAGCTGATGTGATTGCTTACCATTTCTTCATCTAGATTAAACTAGATGCTTTTGATAATGCTCAGTTGCCTGATTCTCCTCCAAGCCTTTGACAAACATTCCACCCTTCCTGTGTCCTGGCAATTTCAGCAGAAAGGAGCTATAGAAGAGAGTATATAACCCTTTATCCTTGAAATGCTGGAATGTCACTTCATATGAAAACTCAATGGCATAGGGGACAATACTGCTTATGGGCACACCAGGAAATGTACCTGTTAAAAGAAAAAGACCCAGATCTATTAACATTATTTTTACAATCTGAAAACTTGTGGGATGGAGGGTCTTGCCCCAAAGGTAACACTATTCAATTTTGCATCAGGCTTATCTTTAATCTTTTTATATCTTTGAGAACAAGACTTGGCTGCAATATTAGAATATCTGATGCTCTTTTTTTATACTCAAACTGCATGTTCTATATCTCTTTTTGCTTGCTTTTTTACTTTAGATCTTTACAAGAGTGATCACTAGTAATCATTGTTAACATACAGGCAATTCCAGTGACTTGCTCTCAGGGACCTAGCAACTTTTTATGCCATCACCTGCCCCTGTCACAAGTATACCAGGTATATCAGGTGTACCACCTGTGTGCTGCAGATAAAACTACCACCAGCCATATCAGCTTGATCTCTCTGCATTCCCTCTCTTGGTTCTCTCTGTGTGACTCTCACTGCCCTCATGGCTCTCTCACTGCTGTCTGTCTGTCCACACATCGACTTGTCTGCCTTTATCCCTTCTCCTTGTCCTCACTCAATTGTCCTTCACCAATAAACCTCTTTCCACAAGATCTGTGGCTTGGTCAATTTTTTAGGGGTCCACCTTGTCATAACCTGGTTGCATTATATTTCATAACAATTATACAATGGTATCAATGTTAGGTTGTCTTGAAATCTCTATCAATGAAGTTAGTCTAAAAGTTCTGAATTTAGCCTCTGACAGGTTTCTAGGACAAGGGCTGGAGGCAGGAACCTTCTCTGCAAAATATCACAAGAATGGTCACTAACCCAGTTGCTAATATTGTTCTTATTGGTAACCTCTTGAGCTGAGCCTCCATATTCTACATTGATGTCTGTCTTAGTCAGGGTTTCTATTCCTGCACAAACATCATGACCAAGAAGCAAGTTGGGGAGGAAAGGGTTTATTCAGCTTACATTTCCACATTGCTGTTCATCACTAAAAGAAGTCAGGACTGGAACTCAAGCATGTCAAAAAGCAGGAACTGATGCAGAAGCCATGGAGGGATGTTCTTTACAGGCTTGCTTCCCCTGGCTTGCTCAGCCTACTCTCTTATAGAACCAATACTACCAGCCCAGAGATAGCACCACCCACAAGGTGACCTCTCCCCTTGATCACTAATTGAGAAAATGCCTTGCAGCTGTGTCCTGTCTAGCAGAACTTAGTTATTCCATGGGTCGAGGAGGACGAGGCCTGCAAGATAAACGGGCAGAGAAAGGGAAGCAAGACCAAGCAGAGAGTTGTCAAGGTCCGTTTAATGGAGGCTTAAGAGCCTGGTTATAAGCACACAATGAGAAAAAATAGGGAGGGGTCGAGGGGGTATAATAAAATACAGAGAAAGGGATGGACATCTGGGGCAGATGCTGATTGCAGGCTTCAAATATCTTGCAGCTTATCTTGGAATGTTGGTCCTAAAACAGTCCCGGGCAGCCTTCAAACATTCTGCAGTTTATCTTGGAGTGTCAGCCCTAACCAAACAGTCCCAGGAAGCCATCAAACATCTTGTAGCTATTTTGGAGTGCCATAAACAGTCCCAGGCACCAAATGGAGACATGGAGGAGGAGGTGAAGCTGGCTTTATCTAAGCAGTTCTAGGCGCCAAGTGGATACATGAAGGAGGGAGTGAACCTGGCAGTCCCAGGCACCAGATGGAGACAATGAAGGAGCGGGTGACATAGGAGGAGATACTATGCTCCACTTACAACATTGAACCATTTTTCTAGTCCAAAGTGCCCAAATTTTCAATATTTCTCCAAAAATTTGGATAGTCGGGCCTGTCATAGAAACATACCACACTTTGCTACCAACTTTTGGCTTAGTTAATTTTCTATCTCTGTGAGGAGACCCCGAAACAAAGACAACTTAATTTAGAGCTTGCTTACAGGGTAGAGCATAAGTGCACTTTCATCATAGAAAGGAGCCTGGCAACAGACTGGCAGGCAAAGCGCTGGAGCAGTAGTTAAGTGCTTAATCCTTATCTGCAAGACAGTGGCAAAGAGAGAAAAGCTCATTAGGAATATTATCCTCCAATCCTACCCGCGTGATGAATGTCCCCCACCAAGGCCACACATTTTAATCTCTTCAAGCAATTCAATCTACTGAGAACCAAGCATTCAACCTATGAGCCTGGGGGGAGCATTCTTATTTGAAACAGCATGTGAACCGTGCTTCATCTTAAATAATTTAACTTCGATTCTTCTTCTTAACTCTTATACAAAATTTAATATTAAACACAACACTTTGAGTAAAAAATAAAATGGTTCACTTTGACGTCTTTTAAATTGCACATTCTGTAGTGCATAAATTGTAATAGGTTAACTCTTTTATTAATTTTTAGAGATTTGCAGATCAAGGTCCATATTTGACCATGGGAATTGTGTAAGCAAAATTCCATTAAAAGTAAATTTTTAACAAATTCTGTTGCAGAAATAAAACATTAGTAGAATGCTTGGTGACTTTAAAAGAAGAAGCTCCATGCATAACACTTATCCCACTAGAGGGTAAGGTTTCTATGCCTGCAGTGGAGAAGCAATGAGGGACACATGAAGAACAACCCTACTTAGGATGACTTTGTGAAATCTAAGTTCTTTTTAAATGTTCGGTATTAGACTACATGGAAGTATTATTTGTCTCCCAGCGGAGATAGTCATTCAGTTTCAATGGCCTTTCAGGAACTCCTGAATCAAGTTGGAAGCCTAGGAAGATTCCAGATCCTTCAGATCTCTTTTGTTCTCTTCCTCGTAGGCCTTGTGGTACCTCATATTACAATAGAGAACTTTACTGCAGCCATTCCCAATCATCGCTGCTGGGCCCCCATCCTTGACAATGACACTGCCTCTGATAATGGCAGTAGGATCCTGACCCAAGATGACCTCCTGAGAATCTCCATCCCCCTCGATTCCAACCTGAGACTGGATAAATGTCGTCGTTTTGCCCAACCACAGTGGCATCTTCTTCATTTGAATGGCACTTTCTCCAATGTGACAGAGCCAGACACTGAGTCCTGTGTGGATGGTTGGGTGTATGACAGGAGCAACTTCCTTTCTACCATTGTGACTGAGGTAAGTCATCCCCCAAAAGGAATTCATGATAGCGCTTTTCCAGTGGCACAATAGTGGATATTCATTTAATTCACTCTTCAACTTTTAGCTAACATGAATTACTGATATATTAAATGTGAAACATTTCTCATTCTTCTAGTATTTTATTCTAAGGATGACCACAGATTATGAGTTAATTCATTTATCACTGTTTTCTAGAATATATATATATATATATATATATATATATATACACATACACATACACACACACACACACACACACACACACATATATATATATATATATATATATATATATATATATATATATATATCTCACATGTGTGCTTGGCGCACAAAGAAGTAAAAAGAGGGTGTTGTCTCACAGGAAACTGAAATTACAGATGTTTGTGAGCCACTGTGATTATGCTAAGAACTCAGGTCCCTTGTCACAGCAATAAGTGCTCTCTATTGCTTAGGCATCTCTTCAACCTTAATCTCTTCAATGAATGTATGAATTCGTTTTAAGCAAATACTTATGTGTCTTCTTAGATATGTTATGACAAGACAGTGTTATTCAGCCTTGATTTAAAATTTAAAAGAATTGGGCGAATATATAAAACATCAAGGTCATCTAAGGCTATTGCTCAGAGGTGGAATGATCAGGTTTCACATGTGTGATCCAGGATTCCATCTCAGCATTGCCACAGAAAAGATAATTTTTACCTCTATAACAGGCTTGAATGTTTCTCATTATTGGAACACTGTCCCATTTGGTTAAATACTTTTACCAAAAATAAGGAAAAAAGTACATAAATAAGGGGGGGGGGGAGAGAATGCAGTCATTTCTAGGCTCTATCTATACCTAATGGAATTACATGAGACTTTATACACTGATATGTGTGATCTAGAAAAGTCCTTAAGTTTCTCAAATGATTGCACTTTATGGCCTATTTATGCACTTTATGGCATACTTCTTAGTATGTTTTAAAATGATTAACAGAAGCTACAGAGAGTTAAATGAAGTTTCTTAGAGAGAGGTGACTTTAGCTGATAGTAGAAATAATATTGATTTCAAAAGGAATGTTGAAGAGTAAGATAGGGCTATAAAGTAATATTAGGGGTTATGGTGAAGGCTTAGGATACATGGCATTGAGTAGCTGTAATCTCTGAGTTGGTCATTTTCTTCTTTTCTAGTGGGACCTGGTGTGTGAATCTCAGGCACTGAATTCTGTTGCTAAATTTTCATTCATGATTGGCCTATTTATAGGGGCTATCATATGTGGCCATCTGTCAGACAGGTGAGTGTGTTTAAAGTACTTCCACCTGCTCTACATGTACTTTTAGCAGCTGTGACCCATTGAAGATGAAATCTTGATTATACATTATAGTGTTCTAGTTCTGCCATTGAACCAATAAAAAAAATCTATGAACAGATGTTCAAGAGGCAGGTGAACAAGACATTTTAGAAATAGACAAAGAGTTAACTATGGGATCAAGACTAAGAAAAGTCACACCATTAATTTCATGGTATTTACATATTTTATAGAAAACATTGTCCTTGGTCAAGGCACTTGGCTCCCTTCTTTCTGGACATTTAATTGAGTAGATGTGATACCAAGTGAAAAAAATACAGTATTTTAGTTGCTTGATCATGACAAGCAGAATGCCTTTTGATGCTTGTGAAATATACAACCATGCATATGTGATGTGTTGGTTTAAGGAGATAGTTGTCTGAGTCCAGCCATCCCAGAGATAACACTTCCACCTTACTGCTAGGGTCAAACTAAGTTCATGTTTCCAGGCCAGAAACCAACTTCTATCCTGTTTCTCCAGATTTTTTTCTTTTTTTCTTTTTGTCTTTTAACCAGTAAATTAGAAAAGAATGTAAAGAGAGAAGTTGCCTGTTATCTAAACTAAGATACCTGAGTCATAAATGTATATAACTGATAGCCTGGCATAGACCTAATTGACTACATGCAGCTTGTTCATTCATTTGTTCACTAATCATTTTGAGTTATGTTAGATGTCGAGAATGAAGTCTGACCTTCAAGGTGAGTCAAGGACATGGTAACTTTGATAAAGCCCAACCACATACATTTACTCCTTTTATGTGACTGGCTGGCCCCAGTAAGTGACAAAATCTTAATGGAAATTCCCTTTCTCCACCCTTTGTGTCAAAATATGACTAGACAATGCTATAGTCCCCCATATCCCCATTTGCTTTGTGGTTTTATCCTTTAAAAATACTGTAAAAATTTCCCTTCAAGAACATGGTTCAGATCCTGAGCTGACCACCTGCTTGACTGATCAGAGAATTTTAACCTCACTTTTTGAAGTGATTTTTCTCAGCTTCTCCCAGAACCCAATATTGGGAAGTAATACCTATCATTTCCATGTTTGCTTCTGCTGACACATCTTCTGAGTGTTACAGAGTCCATAAGATTATGTAATTAGGCAAGTAAATACTGTAGTGATTAATTGTGGAATAAGAATTGGCATCTTGTGCCTGATAATATGTTTTTTAAATCAACAACAATTTCTGCAAATCAACTTGATTCAGTTTTCTTTCCTGTTATATGGACATTCCTTAAAACAAAGTATGTTGAAGCAGAGCTGAACCAATCACATATTTTGAGACAGAATGTTTACTAGGAGATAAAACAAGGGATGCTCTAGGGGAGGTGAAACATTCACTCTGCAGGGAAGATCAGGAGGCAAACAATCAAATAACTTAAAGAAGTCCCTGACCTGTTGCATGTAATATTAAAAAACAATACATACTATCATCAGCTATGCTCTAGTAACTTGGTTTCTCCTCCCGCAATGAGAGCTGTAAGCCAGGGTCTTCCCTATTCCCTGCAGTTTGCCTGCCTCTGAACCTCTTGCTATCTTCCCATCCATCCTTCCCCTGTGACTAGCTGTCACAAATCCCCATAACCAAGTAAAATCAAAACCCTAGAGGCTTGTAATTTATCATTCAGATTTGTATCAGTAAATTCTTAACCCACAAAATTCCTACATAATGAACTCAGAGTCAATTGATATTGATACAAGCTGCCTACCTAGATTGGACAGATTGTCCTATATTATTCTACTCTTTTTTGACATTCATAGTTAGCTGTGGCTATTTAAAGCCATGTGGATCAGGCTCTTCCTCCATCTTCACTTTCCTCCTGTCCTCTCTGTCCCTATCTGTTCCATCTCTAAAATACTCAGCTTGCCTTCTTTCTCCACTGCCCAATCACAGGCTCTAGCCTTATCTTGTGCCTGCCCTCACCTGCATTCAGACAGCAATCCATAACATATTTTGATACAGGATGTTTACTGGGAGATAAAACAAGGGATATTCTAGGGGAGGTGAAACATTTACTCTTCAGGGAAGCTCAGGAGGTAAACAATCAAATAACTTAAAGAAGTCCCTGAAAGTGACCAGATTAGTTAGTCCCCTCCTTTTTCATGCATGTATAAGTAGTAAGCATTTCTCAGAGACACTCTCAGACACGCTGATCTGCCTAAAAAGGGCTCAGACCAGCTGAACACTCTGGAAAGACAGAATTCATTAAAGGTACAAAGTTTCCAGGAAGAGGCTCAAACTAACTGTGTTACCAGCAAAGGCCACCTACTAACCTGTGAACTATCTGTGGGCCAGACAAGGCACTCTCTTTCCAGCTTTCATGAGCTATCTCCCATGCAGGATGTGCTTGGTGATAGAGGTGTCTTTGACTAATGTTATTCCTTTAAGGAACTTCTCACCCATATTCATATGAGTAGCACAATAAAATTCATTGGTTCAGCAAATTAGATTTTTGTGGTATCTTTTCTTTAGTCTCTTTTCAGTTCTCTATCTGAAGTAAGTAGATGTTTGTTAATATCTTTCAAAAATAGTGTCTCATAATTCTACCATGGAACAATATTAGTTTCTTCTTTGAGGAGTGCTACAGAAAATGTCAATACTCAAAAAAAGGGGGAGTATACTTAATGAGATTCTAGGAAATATGTGTCAAAACTTTAGATAGTGTGATATAATGAAACAGATACATTAGAGACTGTTGAAGTTGGGGCCTGGTTCTTCTTCCTAGCCCTATGCTCCTGGAAATAAGACTCAGACTCAAAATACATTTACAAATACCTTGTCCATATAGCTATGTTCTTCTATGATTATATCATAACTAAAGATAACCCAGTTATTTCAATCTACATTCTGCCACATGGCTGTTTGCCTGTGCTCAGGTAACATTCATCTATCTCCTCACATTTTTCAGGGTCGATCTCCACACCCCGACTATATCCCCGAATCCTTTCTTTCTCTCTGTCATATGTCTAATCCTTATTTCTTGCCTAAGCCATAGGCGATAGGCTTTTTAATTGCCAGGTGATACATCTATACAATACACAATATAGTCTGTTTACAAGTGAAGAAATAAAACAAAGAATGTTTTTTTAAAAGAACTGGTTAATAAAGCCACCGAAGTCACAGAGTACTAAATTTAAACAACTAAATCAATCAAGAACAGTGTACATGAACAATGGAAAACTGAACTCCAGAATTTCTATATTTTAGTGATTCTTCTTTTGGAAAGAGACATCAAAGCTACCACCAAAGGCTTGCCATCTAAGCATCGTTATATTTATCAATTTTATAAATGACTATTTCCTGTGAGGATATACAAGATATATTTATAGCACTATATATTTAAGCCAACCAACCTTTATAATACCTGCCATTTAATCATTTTACTTAATATACTATTTATTTATGCATTCTTCTCCAATCTAAATTGAGTCATATTTACATAAGACATGTATATTATATAAATACTTGTCTTAGTTAGGGTTTCTTTGCTGTGAAGAGACACCATTACCAATGTAACTCTTATACAGGACTGTTGTGGTAAATACAAGCTGTGCACCTAGATTGGGCATATCTACCACTACTCTACCATCTTCCCCATCTATGAGACCCCTTATAACTTGCGGTTTCTCCAGGCCAGGTGCTTCTGCTCCACTTTCCTTCTTCCTCCTCCTCCATGATGTCTCTCTCTCTCTTTCTCTCCCAAAACCTTCAGCTCTGTCTTCCCCTTTATCTCTGCCTGATCACCGGCTCTAGCCTTTATTTTATAAATTAAGGTGGGAAGAATGTTTACAGGAAATCACCTGCGTGCTGACTCATTTCTTGTTTGAAGCCCCTCACAGGCGAATGAAATTAACATCAAATATAATTAGCCCCAGGGATATCTGCAACACAGGGCATTTAACTGTGACTGGCTACAGTTTCAGAGGTTCAGTACATTATCATCATGGCAGGAAGCATGCCAGTGTACAGGCAGACATGATGTTGATATATCATCATCAGACATGCTGAACTGACCTGCCTGAACTCCTGATGTCTTGGTTTTTCATCCGGATCCAGTCAGGACACAGACATTAGAGACTAATACAATTGTTGGTGTGGCCTTCTTAAAACCAACCAACGCCCCCATTTTCTCTACCCTTCCTCCTCCCTTCAAAAATATCTCAACACCCATATTAAGCTTGAAGAATTTATGAAAAGTTGTCTCAGTTTCCTAGGCTTTGGAGCTGAGGGTGGTTATTTTAGGTTGTCTTTCTAGGAAATATAGGAATGGCCATAATTGGAACAGAGAGGAATATCTAGAATTGATTGCATAGCCATAATCTCATTTGGTAGAAATCTTCTTAATTGTTACTAAGCTGAAGTCATAATTTCTTAAATGGTATGTAATTTGATGCAAAATCAAAGGTTTTCATTGGTATAAAATTATTCTATTGATACTAAAATTTTGATGTGCAGGGCTTTGACCCAGTCCTTTTATTGCTGTTATTATAAACAGATCTGAGATGTTTATGCCTGTGAGTTAAGGGCCAAATAGGAAATTCATGACTCTGAGTTTATTGTTAGGGTGTTTTCAGATATTTTAATTAGAAATGGCTGAGTGTAGAGAACAGTTCCGATTACTTCACATAGATAGTTGGTTTTCAAAAAATGTCAGAAGTCCACAGAATGTGACATTTAATGTTATTTATTCACTTGTTGAGATTAGTCTGCTCTTGACAGCTTTCTCTGTCTTGGATTCAAAGAAGAAACTGAGCATCTTTGAGTTACTCCAGTTGTGGCGAAACAGCCACAAGGCAAGAATTGCCTCACTTCATCTACAGACATAATACTGTCCAAAGAAAGGGCACACTTACAGGTTAGGACAGCTTAATTATGCCAAGAAAGTGTAGGCTAGTTCTTAATATTCCTGTTTCTCTAAGTCTGTCAGAAGATCCTTGCCAGTAGGTTGAAGACCGATGCTTCAATGTGTTGAAGTAAGGGACTATCAAAGTAATCAGTAGGCTCTATAATTTGGTTACGTTTTGGAAGCTGTGTTAGGCTTCCTATTAATATTAGTCATTCTTGGATTTCTGATGGGGTTGAAAAACTACATAGTCTCCCAGCCAACCTAGGCTTTTTACTTTGAGAGGAACTGATTTGAGAGGATGGTTTTCAGATGGCATTCAATCTAAAGCTAAGACATAGCCAGGTGCAGAACGATAGAC
The DNA here is from genome assembly GCF_978045245.1 of Mus caroli. Classification (NCBI taxonomy): domain Eukaryota; kingdom Metazoa; phylum Chordata; class Mammalia; order Rodentia; family Muridae; genus Mus; species Mus caroli. The sequence goes on from NW_028227275.1 coordinate 53,219,468, forward strand.
TTTTAAGTAAGGAGAGATGACAGAGGTTCTATTTAATTAACAAAGATGATGGACTGGGTGTTATAAGTGGTCTCATAGATGGGGAAGATGGTAGTGTAGGCTGTATATTCTGTAATATATAAATCTCAAAACAAAATTTTAGTATCATCAAGATAACCTTTCTGTTTTATTCTGTGGAATCTAGTTCTTCAGGGGGTTTTCCTCTATCAAATCTGATCCAAATAACTCTGGAAGGTATAAATACCTTAATCACCTTTTCCAAAAATTCAAAGACAAAACCCTTTCCTCAAATCAGCATATCCTTCAGTTGGTAACCAGGGAAACCTACAGCTTTCCCTCTGTCCCAGAGGAACAATAAAACAACCACAACAATCAAAATCACACACATTTTAGCTTATTTAGGCTTTTCTAATGTGTCATGTCAGGATATTAACTCAAAATTCCTATGGAGTCCATGTTAGAGAATATGAATCTCCTGCAGTCTTTATTATACCACCTTTAAAACAAATGATTCACACTTTTATCTATACCTGCTTGTATTAGTCAGGGTTCTCTAGAGTCACAGAACTTATGGATAGTCTCTATATGGTAAAAGAATTTATTGATGACTTACAGTCGGCAGCCCAATTCCCAACAATGGTTCAGTTGTAGCTGTGAATGGAAGTCCAAGGATCTAGCAGTTACTCAGTCTCACACGGCAAGAAGGCGAAGGAGCAAGAGCTAGACTCCCTTCTTCCAATGTCCTTATATTGTCTCCAGCAGAAGATGTAGCCCAGATTAAAGGTGTGTTCCACCACACCTTTAATCCCAGATGAAAGGTGTAGCCCAGATTAAATCTCCTTAAACTCGGAGATTTAATCTTCTGGAATCCATAACCACTATGGCTCAAGACCTCCATACCAAGATCCAGATAAGGATCTCCAAGCCTCCAGATAAGGGTCACTGGTGAGCCTTCCAATTCTGGATTGTAGTTCATTCCAAATATAGTCAAGTTGACAACCAGGAATAGCCACTACACTGTTTATAAGAGGCAGCTTGTCAAACCAGGATTTAACCCCAAAATTCCTGTGAAGCCTACATTAGACAGAGTTTGAGTATCCTGTAAGACTTATTAGAGCAATATCTTTATACCATCTTTAAAGCAATTAATTCAAACTTCCAGTAATATCTGCGTATAGGAAGCAGATAGTTTTTAATTGTTAAGCTCTCTGCCTAGAGCAGCCATCCTGTTATACCATCTATCTGTTGTGCTCTCTACCTGGAGTCACAGACACTTATTTAATAATACCTAGTATAATATCTACCTGTTATGCTCTCTCTAACTGAAGCCAAAGACTTCTATTAATTAATACCTGTTCATAGTAGGCCATTAACACTGATCTCTCTACTTGGAATCAGTGACTAATATTCCTATCTAGTTCTGAACTGCAGGTGAAATTTCCTATCTTTAAGTATCAAAAGGTTATATTCCTCTCTTTATATCAATGAATTACCTGGTCCAGAGTCTTTGTACCTTTGTTTCCTGATTCTTTATTCACAGGGAGGAGCTGAGTGTAGAAAGACACACGTTGTCTGTGTCCCTGTTTAGGGGTTGGGGAGGCAGCATAGGGAGGGAAGGATACAGGGAAGCAAACACAGAAAGGCTCTCTTGGGCTTAGATGCTTCTCTGTCATTCTCTGTGAGCCCCTCAAACCCAGTAAGCTTCCTATCCACTGTGCTGCAGTCTATATGACTGCCCAAGCCCTATTCAGGGGTTGAGGGGGCAGTGAATTTTTATCTCAGGTTAGTTGAGTTCAAATCAATATGTTGGGCACCAATTTGTTATGGTAAAACTCCAAACCAAATATGCCCCAGCAGTGAAAACACAACTCAATTAATGTGAATAAAAGCTGTGTGCCTAGATTGGGCAGATCTACCACTATACTACCATCTTCCCCATCTATGAGACCCCTTATAACTTGGGGTTTCTCCAGGCCAGGTGCTTCTGCTCCATTTTCCTTCTTCCTCTTCCTTCATGGCATCTCTCTCTCCTTCTCTCCCAAATCATTCAGCTCCACTGTTTCTCCACCCAATCACTGGCTCTAGCTTTTATTTTACAAATTAAGGTGGGAAGAAGGTTTACAGGAAATCACCTGAGCGCTGACTCATTCCTTGTCAGTCATTCCTTGACTCATTAGCCCCTCACAGGCGAATGGAATTAATATCAAATATAATTAGCCCCAGGGCTATCTGCAACACAGAACATTTAATTGTAACTGGCTTACAGTTTCAGAGGTTCAGTACATTATCATCATGGCAGGAAGCATGCCAGTGTACAGGCAGACCTGATGCTGGAGAAGGAGATGAGAATTCTATATCTTGTTCCAAAGGCAGGCAGAAGGATATTGTCTGCTGCAGGCAGCCAGAAGGAGAGTCTCTCTCATACTGGGTAGATCTTAGCATTGAGACCTCAAAGCCTATACCAACAGTAACATACTTCCTTCAACAAGGCCACAACTACTCCAGGAAGGCCATACCTGCTAATAGTCCCTTGTTCAATCACAAACACATAAACAATATGCTTAGCTGGATGGGATTTTACCCTGAGGTCCCACATCCTTTAATCTTTTTATCTTCTTGAACACAGAATTCAGCTCCATTCCACTTTCTTGTACCATACATTTTGTATTTTTTCTTTCTCAGCTTGTGTATTTTTATCTAAATGCTCTTCATAAGTTTGAAATCAAGTAACCAGATAACAGAAATTATTCTAGGGTCTTTTGAGATTTCCTTTGCTAATGCAATGACTCTAAATCTCCTTTCCTTAGCCTCAGGCAGACTCTGAACCAGGGCGAAAAGCAACCACATTTTCCCCTAAAATATTACAAAACAGTCTCTGGGCAACAGACTAACTTTATTGTCCTCTGAAACCTCTTGAGCCTCAGTTCTAATCACTCTCAGCGACATCTTCCATATTCCTACTAGGCCCATTTAACTCAATTTAAAGCATTCCACTGATTTCCAAAATCCAAAATGTCCAAATCCACATTCCTCTCGACAAAAACATGGTCAGGCCTGTCACAGCAATACACCACTCCTGGTACAATGTCTGTCTTAGAGTTTTATTGCTGTGAAGAGACACCATGTCCATGGCAATTCTTATAAATTTAATTTTGACTGCCTTGCTGTTTCAGACATTCAGTCCTTCATCATCATAGCAGGAAGCATGGCACTGTTCAGGTAGACATGGTGCTGGAGAAAGAACTGGAAGTTCTATATCTTGATCCAAAGGCAGGCAGAAAGAGAATGTATTCTGCAGGTAGCCAGGAGAAGGCTTCCTTCCACACTGGGAAGATCTTGAGCATTGAGACCTCAAAGCTCACCCCCAAAGAAAATGCACTTATAAATACATCCCTCCAACAAGGCCACATATATTTCAACAAGCCCACACCTCCTAATTGTGCTACTTTCCATGGTCCAAGCATATTCAAACTACTGCAGTACTTATGATATGAAGTGTATAATTCAAGTTATGATGTGACTAAGCTGGTGAGAGTTGCAAATAACACTTATGTTTGCTAGTTCCCATTTGTTAGCACAGCTGCTCCTCTAAATTTTATACAAATGATTTGTTCAATTCGACAGAAAATATTGCATTTCTAGTATTCTGAGAAACTCAGAATTTTGTTTTCCTGTGCTAAATCTGTCTTCCTTTGTGTTTATTCATTCTCAGTGTTGCTCATTTCTCTGAAAATATCTAGAAGTCTCTTGCCCTGCATCATGACTGTCTTATAGTTTGTACTACAAAGTGGAATAGAAATTTCAAGGTCAATAGATTCATATTCAGCAAATGTAGCTTTTACAAAAGCACAGATTAACTATTACTGAGATGTTACTGTAGCTGTACTAAAATTCCAAGTGCTGGCTTAGGTACCTAATTTTATAAGTACTGTATGTGATTTGTACTATGCTTATGTGTCCACCAAAATTTCATGTGTTTGAATATTTTGTACGTTAGTTAATGACGGTGTTTTGGGAGGATACAGAACATTTGGTAATGGAGTTTGCTTGGAGGAATTGAGTTGCTTTAGTACATATTGTGAGAAATACCTATTTGAGGTCTGGTATGGTCTCCATTTACTGGTTCTGCCTCTGTCTGAGTCATTTATCTTATGCACATACTGAAAAATTACCATGATTTATTTATTTTGTATCTGTTGGTACTCTACCAAAATATGTCTTCTACCTTAAGTAGCTTTTAACAAGTATCTTGTCATATCAATGAAACAAATCAGTAATAAATATGCTAAGTATATTATGTGTTATGGTATCTTTATTATATGTTATAATATCAACATAGTATTTTATCATATGGCATGAGTTAGTCAAACTGCTGGTAAGGAATTGAGAAAAATATTGTTTAACTATGTATTTATTTATAAAAATGAAAAAATCTTTTGTTCATGCAGCCTCTATTATTTATAATTCCTTATTATTTATAATTATATCTGCCTTGAAGTTTCAAGCAAACCAAATTGTTCCTCTAATTTAATTTTTTTCCTTTTTCTCAGGTTTGGGAGGAAGTTAATTTTAACATGTGCTTTATTACAATTTGCCATCACTGAAACCTGTGTAGCTTTTGCCCCCTCCTTCTTCATCTACTGCTCACTTCGATTCCTGGCAGGAATGTCTGTGGAACCCATATCAGTAAATAGTCACTTGCTCAGTAAGTCAAAGCTTTTGAAATGGGACCTTGCTCAAACTTAGGTCTTGACCCTCAAATCCCTTTCAAGTCAATGTATCTTTTTCTTTCAGTGTTAGAATGGACAAGCCCTAAATTCCTAGGCATGGTGGCAGTACTTACATCTTGTGCTGCTAGTATTGGATACATGATATTGGCAGGCCTGGCTTTTCTATTTAGAATCTGGCATCACCTCCAGCTAGCAATGTCTGTGCCAATGTTCTTCTTCCTTATACTCACAAGGTATGAGCTTCCTTTCCTATTCTGTGTTATGGAATTCTGTGACAATAATGAACACGTATAAGGACAAAAGAAATGCATTTCTCTTTAGTCTACACCTAATAGTGTGTGCTTCTCTTTGTAATTATGGGACAGGAGGACACGAAACACTGTCAGATAAGACTGAGGGGACTGAATTCTACCTAAACTTGAGGTAAACATTAAATAATTTTATAAAATCATACACAAGTGTGACAAAAGTTACTGGTACATTGAAGGATTCGCTTCTTTTTTTTTTTTTTCTTTTTCATTTTCTTTTTTTTTATTACGTATTTTCCTCAATTACATTTCCAATGCTATCCCAAAAGTCCCCCATACTCCCCCCCCAATTCCCTACCCACCCATTCCCATTCTTTTGGCCCTGGCATTCCCCTGTATTGGGGCATATAAAGTTTGCAAGTCCAATGGGCCTCTCTTTCCAGTGATGGCCGACTAGGCCATCTTTCGATACATATGCAGCTAGAGACAAGAGCTCCAGGGTACTGGTTAGTTCATCATGTTGTTCCAACTATAGGGTTGCAGAACCCTTTAGCTCCTTGGGTACTTTCTCTAGCATCTCCATTGGGAGCCCTGTGATCCATCCAGTAGCTGACTGTGAGCATCCACTTCTGTGTTTGCTAGGCCCTGGCATAGTCTCACAAGAGACAGCTATATCTGGGTCCTTTCAGCAAAATCTTGCTAGTGTATGCAATGGTGTCCACGTTTAGAAGCTGATTATGGGATGGATCCCTGGATGCGGCAGTCTCTAGATGGTCCATCATTTCATCATAGCTCCAAACTTTGTCTCTGTAACTCCTTCCATGGGTGTTTTGTTCCCAATTCTAGAAGGGGCATAGTGTCCACACTTTGGTCTTCATTCTTCCTGAGTTTCATGCGTTTATCAAATTGTATCTTATATCTTGGGTATCCTAAGTTTTGGGCTAATATCCACTTATCAGTGAATACATATTGTGTGAGTTCCTTTGTGATGGTGTTACCTCACTCAAGATGATGCCCTCCAGGTCCATCCATTTGGCTAGGAATTTCATAAATTCATTCTTTTTAATAGCTGAGTAGTACTCCATTGTGTAAATGTACCATAATTTCTGTATCCATTCCTCTGTTGAGGGACATCTGGGTTCTTTCCAGCTTCTGGCTATTATAAATAGGGCTGCTATGAACATAGTGGAGCATGTGTCCTTCTTACCGGTTGGGACATCTTCTGGATATATGCCCAGGAGAGGTATTGCTGGATCCTCCGGTACTACTATGTCCAATTTTCTGAGGAACCGCCAGACTGATTTCCAGAGTGGTTGTAAAAGTTTGCAATCCCACCAACAATGGAGGAGTGTTCCTCTTTCTCCGCATCCTCGCCAGCATCTGCTGTCACCCGAATTTTTGATCTTAGCCATTCTGACTGGTGTGAGGTGGAATCACAAGGTGGTTTTGATTTGCATTTCCCTGATGATTAAGGATGTTGAACATTTTTTCAGGTGCTTCTCAGCCATTCGATATTCCTCAGGTGAGAATTCTTTGTTCAGTTCTGAGCCCCATTTTTTAATGGGGTTATTTGATTTTCTGGAGTCCACCTTCTTGAGTTCTTTATATATATTGGATATTAGTCTCTTATCTGATTTAGGATAGGTAAAGATCCTTTCCCAATCTGTTGGTGGGTTTTTTTTTTTTTTTGTCTTATTGATGGTGTCTTTTGCCTTGCCGAAGCTTTGCATTTTCATGAGGTCCCACTTGTCAATTCTCGATCTTACAGCACAAGCCATTGCTGTTCTATTCAAGAATTTTTCCCCTGTGCCCATATCTTCAAGGTTTTCCCCACTTTCTCCTCTATAAGTTTCAGTGTCTCTGGTTTTATGTGAAGTTCCTTGATCCACTTAGACTTGACCTTAGTACAAGGAGATAGGAATGGATCGATTCGCATTCTTCTACATGATAACAACCAGTTGTGCCAGTACCATTTGTACAAATGCTGTCTTTCTTCCACTGGATGGTTTTAGCTCCCTTGTCAAAGATCAAGTGACCATAGGTGTGTGGGTTCATTTCTGGGTCTTCAATTCTATTCCATTGGTCTACTTGTCTGTCACTATACCAGTACCACGCAGTTTTTATCACAATTGCTCTGTAGTAAAGCTTTAGGTCTGGCATGGTGATTCCACCAGAGGTTCTTTTATCCTTGAGAAGAGTTTTTGCTATCCTAGGTTTTTTGTTATTCCAGATGAATTTTCAGATTGCACTTTCTAATTCGTTGAAGAATTGAGTTGGAATTTTGATGGGGATTGCATTGAATCTGTAGATTAGCCATTTTTACATAGTTGATCCTGCCAATCCATGAGCATGGGAGATCTTTCCATCTTCTGAGATCTTCTATAATTTCCTTCTTCAGAGACTTGAAGTTTTTATTATACAGATCTTTCACTTCTTTAGTTAGAGTCACGCCAAGATATTTTATATTATTTGTGACTATTGAGAAGGGTGTTGTTTCCCTAATTTCTTTCTCAGCCTGTTTATTCTTTGTGTAGAGAAAGGCCATTGATTTGTTTGAGTTAATTTTATATCCAGCTACTTCACCGAAGCTGTTTATCAGGGTTAGGAGTTCTCTGGTGGAATTTTTAGGGTCACTTATGTATAATATCATATCATCTGCAAAAAGTGATATTTTGACTTCATCTTTTCCAATTTGTATCCCTTTGATCTCCTTTTGTTGTCGAATTGCTCTGGCTAGGACTTCAAGTACAATGTTGAAGAGGTATGGAGAAAGTGGACAGCCTTGTCTAGTCCCTGATTTTAGTGGGATTGCTTCAAGCTTCTCACCATTTACTTTGATGTTGGCTACTGGTTTGCTGTAGATTGCTTTTATCATGTTTAGGTATGGGCCTTGAATTCTTGATCTTTCCAAGACTTTTATCATGAATGGGTGTGGGATCTTGTTAAATGCTTTTTCGGCATCTAATGAGATGATCATGTGGTTTTTGTCTTTGAGTTTGTTTACATACTGGATTACGTTGATGGATTTTCGTATATTGAACCATCCCTGCATCCCTGGGATGAAACCTACTTGGTCAGGATGGATGATTGTTTTGATGTGTTCTTGGATTCGGTTAGCAAGAACTTTATTGAGGATTTTTGCATCAATATTCATCAGGGATATTGGTCTGAAGTTTTCTATCTTTGTTGGGTCTTTTTGTGGTTTAGGTATCAGAGTAATTGTGGCTTCATAGAATGAGTTGGGTAGAGTACCTTCTGTTTCTATTTTGTGGAATAGTTTGTGAAGAACTGGGATTAGATCTTCTTTGAAGGTCTGATAGAACTCTGCACTAAACCCATCTGGTCCTGGGCTTTTTTTGGTTGGGAAACTATTAATGACTGCTTCTATTTCTTTGGGGGATATAGGGCTGTTTAGATCATTAACCTGATCTTGATTCAACTTTGGTACCTGGTATCTGTCTAGGAACTTCTCCATTTCATCCAGGTTCTCCAGTTTTGTTGAGTATAGCCTTTTGTAGAAGGACCTGATGGTGTTTTGGATGTCTTCAGGATCTGTTGTTATGTCTCCTTTTTCATTTCTGATTTTGTTAATTAGAATGCTTTCCATGTGCCCTCTAGTGAGTCTGGCTAAGGGTTTAACTATCTTGTTGATTTTCTCAAAGAACCAGCTCCTTGATTGGTTGATTCTTTGAATAGTTCTTTTTGTTTCCACTTGGTTGATTTCGCCCCTGAGTTTGATTATTTCCTGCCATCTACTCCTCTTGGGTGAATTTGCTTCCTTTTGTTCTAGTGCTTTTAGGTGTGTTGTCAAGCTGCTAATGTGTGATCTCTCTAGTTTCTTTTTGGAGGCACTCAGAGCTATGAGTTTTCCTCTTAGAAATGCTTTCATTGCGTCCCATAAGTTTGGGTATGTTGTGGCTTCATTTTCATTGAACTCTAAAAAGTCCTTAATTTCTTTCTTTATTCCATCCTTGACCAAGGTATCATTGAGCAGAGTGTTGTTCAGTTTCCACGTGAATATTGGCTTTCTATTATTTATTTTGTTATTGAAGATCAGCCTTAGTCCATGGTGATCTGGTAGAATGCATGGGACAATTTTAATATTTTTGTATCTGTTGAGGCCTGTTTTGTGACCAATTATGTGGTCAATTTTGGAGAAGGTACCATGAGGTGCTGAGAAGAAGGTATATCCTTTTGTTTTAGGATAGAATCTTCTGTAGATATCTGCCAGATCCATTTGATTCATAACTTCTCTTAGTTTCACTGTGTCCCTCTTTAGTTTCTGTTTCCATGATCTGTCCATTGGTGAAAGTGGTGTGTTGAAGTCTCCCACTATTATTGTATGAGGTGCAATGTGTGCTTTGAGCTTTACTAAAGTTTCTTTAATGAATGTGGCTGCCTTTGTATTTGGAGCATAGATATTCAGAATTCATAGTTCCTCCTGTATGATTTTACCTCTGATGAGTATGAAGTGCCCCTCCCTGTCTTTTTTGATGACTTTGGTTTTGAAGTCAATCTTATCAGATATTAGAATGGCTACTCCAGCTTGTTTCTTCATACCACTTGCTTGGAAAATTGTTTTCCAGCCTTTCATTCTGAGGTAGTGTCTATCTTTTTCTCTGAGATGAGTTTCCTGTAAGCAGCAAAATGTTGGGTCTTGTTTGTGTAGCCAGTTTGTTAGTCTATGTCTTTTTATTGGGGAGTTGAGTCCATTGATATTAAGAGATATTAAGGAAAAGTAATTGTTGCTTCCTGTTATTTTTGTTGTTAAATTTGGCATTCTGTTCTTGTGGCTGTCTTCTTTTAGGTTTGTTGAGGGATTACCTTCTTGTTTTTTCTAGGGCTTGGTTCTCGTCCTTGTATTGGTTTTTTTCTGTTATTATCCTTTGAAGGGCTGGATTCTTCAAGAGATAATGTGTGAATTTGGTTTTGTCATGGAATACTTTGGTTTCTCCATCTATGTTAATTGACAGTTTGGCTGGGTATAGTAGCCTGGGCTTGAATTTGTGTTCTTTTAGTGTCTGTATAACATCCGTCCAGGATCTTCTGGCTTTCATTAGTCTCTGGTGAAAAATCTGGTGTAATTCTGATAGGCTTGCCTTCATATGTTTCTTGGCCTTTTTCTCTTACTGCTTTTAGTATTCTATCTTTATTTAGTGCATTTTTTGTTCTGATTATTATGTGTCGGGAGGTATTTCTTTTCTGGTCCAGTCTATTTGGAGTTCCGTAGGCTTCTTGTATGTTAATGGGCATCTCTTTCTTTAGATTTGGGAAGTTTTCTTCTATAATTTTGTTGAAGATGTTTGCTGGTCCTTTGAGTTGAAAATCTTCATTCTCATCCACTCCTATTATCCGTAGGTTTGGTCTTCTCATTGTGTCCTGGATTTCCTGGATGTTTTGAGTTAGGATCTTTTTGCATTTTCCATTTTCCTTGATTGTTGTGCCGATGTTCTCTATGGACTCTTCTGCACCTGAGATTCTTTCTTCCATCTCTTGTATTCTGTTTCTGATGCTCACATCTATGGTTCCAGATTTCTTTCCTAGGGTTTCTATCTCCAGTGTTGCCTCATTTTGGGTTTTCTTTATTGTGTCTACTTCCCTTTTTAGATCTAGTATGGTTTTGTTCATTTCCATCATCTGTTTGGATGTGTTTTCCTGTTTTTCTTTAAGGACTTCTACCTGTTTGATTGTGTTATCCTGTTTTTCTTTAAGGACTTGTAACTCTTTAGCAATGTTCTCCTGTAATTCTTTAAGTGAGTTATTAAAGTCCTTCTTGATGTCCTCTACCATCATCATGAGATATGCTTTTAAATCCAGGTCTAGCCTTTCAGGTGTGTTGGGGTGCCTTGGACTGGGCGAAGTGGGAGTGCTGGGTTCTGATGATGGTGAGTGTTCTTGGTTTCTGTTAGTAGGATTCTTACGTTTACCTTTCGCCATCTTGTAATCTCTGGAGTTGTTATAGTTGTCTCTGTTTAGAGATTGTTCTTCTGGTGATTCTGATTACCGTCTATCAGCAGACCTGGGAGACAGGCTCTCTTCTCTGAGTTTCAGTAGTTAGTGCAGTCTCTGCTGACAAGTTCTCCTCTTACAGGGAAGGTACACAGATATCTGGTGTTTGGACCTCCTCCTGGCCGAAGAAGAAGGCCCCAAACAGGACCTTTCCCAGATGCTGTGTTGCTTTGGCAGGTCACAGAAGCTGTCAGCTTCTGTGGTGCACACTCTCAGCTGTGCAGACTACGTTCCTAAGTTCAGAGGAGTCCTGGATCCAAGATGTGCTCCCTGCTCCTGAGGCAGAGGGCTCCTGTGCAGGGCAGAATACAGTCTTCCAGCTGGGAGGGTGCCGGATGTCTGCAGCCCCAAAAGGGTGCTGCCTCAGTGGCTCTGTGGCTCCCGCCTGTCCCAGAAGCTGTCTGCCTCTGTGGTGCACACTCTCACCTGTGCAGAGTAAGTTCCAAGTTTGGTGGAGTACCGGCACCAAGATGGCGCTCCCTTCTCCTCACGCAGAGGGTGCCCGTGCAGTCCCGGCACCTGAAGGATTCGCTTCTTATACAAAAGTTGTGTTTAACTGCAAATTCTGTATTTCACTAATTAAGTAGATGAAATGTATGACATCTAAATAAGTTCATATTATGAATAAACATTTAATACTAAAGTAAGTATATTGAACATATTGAATATGTTATTCTAGTAGAAAAATTTACACTGTTTGTTAGTTAAGTTCTTTTATGCAGAGTTTAAGTTTCTTTGGTAGGAAAAACAAAACAAAACAAAACAAAACAAAACAAAACAAAACAAAACAAAACAAAACAAAACAAAACGAGAGTAGCCTGAATGCAGCCTGAATATTTTCCTTTTTTTTTCCTTTCTGTCTTTATGTAGTAGCTATTCTTGGTTGTCTACTTGACTATATCTATAATAAATTAAAATTCATAAATGAAAAGCACACCTGTGAGAGGTAGTTTTTGCTAGGTTTTAAGTAGGTGAATCTACTTCTAGTCCAGACCTTTGAAGTAGGAAAACACATATCTTTGATTTGAATCTTGAGGCAAGAAGACACTTAATCTGGGCCATGCTTTCTGCTAGAAACCTACAAAAGGACATGGAAGAAGAAAGCTCTTGCTTTTTGTCTGGTTGCGCTCTTATTGTTAGCATTCCTGGAATTGGGACCTACTTCTTTGGGATTTCAGAGTATACAGAAGACCAGCTTTGTGGAACTGAGCAACTACTAGATTCTTGGACTTTCCATTCACAGCTAGTCATTGTTGGATTAGTTTGATTGCAGCCTGTAAACCATTCTAATAAATCCCATATATATGTACATATATAGAGATATATATGTACATGTATATGTATAATATGCATATATTATGCTTATTTATTTATTTGCAATGCTAGAGCAACTATTCTTTAAAAACATAATCCTCCACAGTGAGAAGGCCCAGAAGACATGTCCATCATTAATCCTTATAAGACACAAATTGGTGAGAGAGGCCCCAGATCATTTGTAGAGTTTTATTGTCATACTTTTTCTTGTGCCAGATAATAGTATTAGAGATGCTGTTGGTCATTCAGATGAATTAAAGACAATGTGTTTAATTTGGCTCCTGAGGTGGCAGATGCCAGGGGGTAGTGACACTAATTCACCAAAGACAAGGTGATTATACTTACTGCAATGTACAGTGTGGTGGTTTGAATAAATATTGCCCCCATATGTAGTTGCTGTATTACAAATGCTATGTTCCCCATAAAATGCTTGCACAAGTGTCTGCATGTAGTTTTTGGGAACCTGACCCCAGTTTGTTCTGATTGGTAAATAAAGATGCCAATAGCCAATAGCTGGGGAGAACAGAAAGAGGCAGGATTTTAGGATTTCCAGGGCTTGGGACCAGGAGGAGAAAAGGGAGAGGGAGATAAGCCATGCTGGGTACAGTGTGTGGACAAAGGAGAGAGAGGCTGCAATGTGGTAGAAAAGCAAGGAGAGTACCCCAGGCTCTGGGCTAAGAAATTATGGCCCAGAGGGCACCATAAATGGGTCCAGAGTGCCCAAGGTGGTATATAGAATTAGTAAGTAATAACTCAGAATTAACAGCATGGAGGTTAGGTAGTGGCCCAGCTCTTATACTGTTTAAGATGTATTAAAATAAAAAGGTCGTATGAGTCTTTGGTTTTTTAAAAAAATTTTTATTAGATTTTTTTATATACATTTCAAATGCTATCCTGAAAATTCCCTATACCCTCCCCCCAACCTGCTCCTCTACCCACCCAATCCCGCTTCTTGGCCCTGGCATTACCCTGTACTGGGTCATATAAAGTTTGCAATACCAAGGGGCCTCTCTTCCCAGTGATGGCTGACTAGGCCATCTTCTGCTACATATGCAGCTAGAGATACCAGCTCTGGGGGGTACTGGTTAGTTCATATTGTTGTTCCACCTATAGGGCTGCAGACTCCTTCAGTTCCTTGGGTGCTTTTTCTAGTTTCTCCATTGGGGCCCCTCTGTTCCATCTTATAGAAGACTATGAGCATCCACTTCTGTATTTGCCAGGCACTGGCATAGCCTCATATGAGACAGCTATACCAGGGTCCTTTCAGCAAAATCTGGCATATACAATAGTGTCTTGGTTTGGTGGCAGATTATGGGATGGATCCCCAGGTAGGGTGGTCTCTGGATAGTCCATCCTTTCATCTTAGCTCCAAACTTTGTCTCTGTAACTCTTTTCATGGGTATTTTGTTCCCTTTGCTAAGGAGGAATGAAGTATCCACCCATTGGTCTTCCCTCTTGTTGATTTTCTTGTGTTTTGCAAATTGTATCTTGGGTGTTCTATGTTTCTGGGCTAATATTCACTTATCAGTGAGTGAATATCTAATGACTCCTTTTGGGATTGAGTTACCTCACTAAGGATGATATCCTCCAGATATATCCATTTGTCAAAGAATTTCATAAATCCATTGTTTTTAATAGCTGAGTAGTACTCCATTGTGTATTTTACCACATTTTCTGTATCCATTCCACTGTTGAGGGACATCTGGGTTCTTTCCAGTTTCTGGCTATTATAAATAAGGCTGCTATGAACATAGTGGAGCATGTGTTCTTATTACCAGTTGGACCTTCTACTGGGAATATGCCCAGGAGAGGTATTGCTGGATCTTCCGTTAGTACTATGTCCAATTTTCTGAGGAACTGCCAGACTGACTTCCAGAGTGGTTATAGAATCCCACCTGCAGTGGAGGAGTGTTCCTCTTTCTCCACATCCTTGCCACCATCTGCTGTCACCTGAATTTTTGATCTTAGCCATTCTGACTGGTGTGAGGTGGAATCTCAAGGTTGTTTTGATTTGCATTTCCCTGATGATTAAGAATGTTGAACATTTTTTTCAGGTGATTCTCAGCCATTAGGTATTCCTCAGTTGAGAAGTCTTTGTTTAGCTCTGAAAACCATTTTTAATGGGGTTATTTGAATTTCTGGAGTCCAGCTTCTTGAGCTCTTTGTATATAGTGGATATTAGTTCCCTATCAGATTTAGGATTGGTAAAAATCCTTTCCCAATCTGTTGGCGGTCTTTTGTCTTATTGACTGTGTCTTTTGCCTTACAGAAACTTTGCAATTTTATGAGGTTCGATTTGTCCATTCTTGATGTTACAGAACATTGCTGTTCTGTTTAGGAATTTTTCCCCTGTGCCCATATCTTAGAGGGATTTCCCCACTTTCTCCTCTATAAATTTCAATGTCTCTGGTCTTATATGGAGTTCTTTGATCCACTTAGACTTGAGCGTTTTACAAGGAGATAAGAATGCATCAATTTGCATTCTTCTACATGATAATCGCAAGCTGTGCTAGCACCATTTGTTGTAAATGCTGTCTTTTTTTTTCCACTGGATGGTTTTAGCTCCCTTGTCAAAGATCAAGTGACCATAGGTGTGTGGATTCATTTCTGGGTCTTCACTTCTATTCCATTGATCTACCTGTGTGTCGCTGTATCAGTACCATGCAGTGTTTATCACAATTGCTCTGTAGTACAGCTTAATGTCAGGCATGGTGATTCTACCGGAGGTTTTTTTTTTTTTTTTTTTTTTTTTTTAAGATTTATTTATTTATTACATGTAAGTACACTGTAGCTGTCTTCAGACACACCAGAAGAGGGCACCAGATCTCATTGCGGATGGTTGTGAGCCACCATGTGGTTGCTGGGATTTGAACTCTGGACCTTCGGAAGAGCAGTCGGGTGCTCTTACCTACTGAGCCAACTCACCAGCCCCCTTTTTTTTTTTTTATTGTTGAGAATAGTTTTTGTTATCCTAGGTTTTTTATTATTCCAGATGAATTTGCAAATTGCCCTTTCTATCTCAATGAATAATTGAGTTGGAATTTTGATCGGGACTTCATTGAATCTGTAGATTGCTTTTGGCAGGATAGCCATTTTTATTATATTAATCCTCAATCCATGAGCATGGGAGATCTTTCCATCTTCTGAGATCTTCAATTTCTTTCTTCAAAGACTTGAAGTTCTTATATAATCTTTCACTTCCTTAGTTAGAGTCACACCAAGATATTTTATATTATTTGTGACTATCGTGAATGGTGTTGTTTCCCTAATTTCTTTCTCAGTCCGTTTATCATTTGTGTAGATAAAGGACATTGATTTATTTGAGTTAATTTTATATCTAGGTACTGCACTGAAGCTGTTTATCAGGTTTAGGAGTTCTCTGGTGGAATTTTGGGGGTTACTTATATATACTATCATATCATCTGCAAATAGTGATATTTTGACTTCTTTCTTTCCAATATGTATCCCCTTGTCTCATTTTGTGGTGGATTGCTCTGGCTAGAATTTCAAGTACTATATTGAATAGGTAGAGAGAAAGAGGGAGCCTTGTCTAGTCCCTGATTTTAGTGGGATTTCTTTGAGTTTCTGTCCATGTAGTTTGATGTTGCTTACTGGTTTGCTATAGATTGCTTTTATTATGTTTAGGTATGGGCCTTGAATTCCTGATCTTTTCAAACTTTTATCATGAATGGGTGTTGGGTTTTGTCAAATACTTTCTCAGCATCTCACAAGATGATCATGTGGTTTTTGTCTTTGAGTTTGTTTATATAGTGGATTACGTTGATGGATTTCCGTATATGAAATTATCCCTGGATCCCTGGGATGAAGACTACTTTGTCATGATGGATGATCATTTTGATGTGTTCTTGGATTCAGTTTGTGAGGATTTTATTGAGTATTTTTGCATCGATATTCATAAGGGAAATTGGTCTGAAGTTCTCTTTCTTTGTTGGATCTTTGTGTGGTTTAGGTATCAGAGTAATTGTGGCTTCATAGAATTAATTGAGTAGAGTGCCTTCTGTTTCTATTTTGTGGAAATGTTTGAGTAGAGTTGGAATTAGGTCTTCTTTGAAGGTCTGATAGAAATCTGCACTAAGCCCATCTGGTCCTGGGCTTTTTTGGTTGGCAGACTATTGATGACTGCTTCTATTTCTGTAGGAGAAATGGGACTGTTTAGATGGTTAATCTGATCCTGATTTAACTTTGCTACCTTGTATCTGTCTAGGAAGTTGTCCACTTCATCCAGGGTTTCTAGTTTTGTTGAATATAGCGTTTTGTAGTAGGATCTGATGGTGTTTTGGATTTCCTCATGTTCTGTTGTTATGTCTCCTTTTTCATTTTTGATTTTGTTAATTAGGATACTGCCCCTGTGCCCTCTAGTTAATCTGGCTAAGGGTTTATCTATCTTGTTGATTTTTCTCAAAGAACCAGCTCCTGGTTTGGTTGAGTCTTTGAGTAGTTCTTTTTTTCCCACTTGGTTGATTTCAGCCCTGAGTTTGATTATTTCCTGTCATCTACTCCTCTTGGGTGAATTTGCTTCCTTTAGTTCTAGAGATTCTAAGTGTGCTGTCAGGCTGCTAGTGTATGCTCTTTCTAGTTTGTTTTTGAAGGCACTCAGCGCTATGAATTTTCCTCTTAGGATTGCCTTCATTGTGTCCCATAAGTTTGGGTATGTTGTGGCTTCATTTTCATTAAACTCTAAGAAGTCTTTAATTTCTTTCTTTATTTCATCCTTGACCAAGGAATCATTGAGTAGAGTGTTGTTCAGTTTCCGTGTGAATGTTAACTTTCTATTATTTATGTTGTTATTGAAGATCAGCCTTAGTCTGTGGTGATCAGATAGGGTGTGTGGGGTAATTTCAATAATTTTGTATCTGTTGAGGCCTGTTTTTTGACCAATCAAATGGTCAGTTTTGGAGGAGGTACCATGTGGCACTGAGAAGATCGTATATCATTTTGTTTTAGGATAAAAGTTCTGTAGATATCAA
Organism: Mus caroli; assembly: GCF_978045245.1. Lineage (NCBI taxonomy): Eukaryota > Metazoa > Chordata > Mammalia > Rodentia > Muridae > Mus > Mus caroli. Next base: position 53,236,757 of record NW_028227275.1, read on the forward strand.
CTAAATCCATTTGTTCCATAACTTCTGTTAGTGTCCATGTGTCTCAGTTTAGTTTCTGTTTCCAGGATCTGTCCATTGGTGAGAGTGGGTTGTTGAAGTCTCCCACTATTATTGTGTGAGGTGCAATGTGTGCTTTGAGCTTTACTAAAGTGTCTTTAATGAATGTGGCTGCCCTTGTATTTGGAGCATAGATATTCAGAATTGAGAGTTCATCTTGGTAGCTTTTACCTTTGATGAGTATGAAGTGCCCCTCCTTGTCTTTTTTGATAACTTTGGGTTGGAAGTCAATTTTATTCAATATTAGAGTGTCTACTCCAGCTTGTTTCTTTGGACCATTTGCTTGGAAAATTGTTTTCCAGCCTAAAAGGCTGGAAAGGCTTTACTCTGATGTAGTGTCTGTCCTTTTTCCTGAGGTGGTTTTCCTGTAAGCAAGAAAATGTTGGGTCCTTTGTATGTAGTCAGTCTGTTAGTCATTGTCTTTTTATTGGGGAATTGAGTCCATTGATGTTAAGAGTATTTAAAGAAAAGTAATTGTTGTTAAAGTTGGGATTCTGTTCTTGCAGCTGTCTTCTTTTAGGTTTGTTGAAGGATTACTTTCTTGCTTTTTCTAGTTTCTAGTTTCTGTCCTTGTGTTTGTGGTTTCCCTTTACTATCCTTTGAAGGGCTGGATTCATGGAAAGATATTGTGTGAATTTGGTTTTATCATGGAATACCTTGGTTTCTCCATCTATGGTAATTGAGAGTTTTGCTGGGTATAGTAGACTGGGCTGGCATTTGTGTTCTCTTAGGGTCTGTATAACATCTGTCCAGGCTCTTCTGGCTTTCATAGTCTCTGGTGAGAAGTCTTGTGTAATTCTAATAGCCATGCCTTTATATGTTACTTGACCTTTTTCCCTTACTGCTTTTAATATTCTATCTTTATTTAGTGCATTCACTGTTCTGTTTATTATGTGTCGGGAGGAATTTCTTTTCTGGTACAGTCAATTTGGAGTTCTGTAGGCTTCTTGTATGTTCATGGGCATCTCTTTCTTTATGTTTGTGAAGTTTTCTTCTATCATTTTGTTGAAACTAGTTGCTGGCCCTTTAAGTTGAAAATCTTCATTCTCATCTATACCTATTATCTGTAGGTTTGTTCATCTTATTGTGTCTTGGATTTCCTGGATGTTTTGAGTTAGGATCTTTTTGCATTTTGCGTTTTCTTTGATTGTTGCGCCCATGTTCTCTATGGAATCTTCTGCACCTGAGATTCTCTCTTCCATCTCTTGTATTCTGTTGCTGATGCTCGCATCTATGGTTCCAGATTTCTTTCTTAGGGTTTCTATCTCCAGCGTTGTCTCACTTTGGGTTTTCTTTATTGTTTCTACTTCCCTTTTTTGGTCTTGAATGTTTTTGTTCAAATCCATCACCTGTTTGGTTGTGATTTCCTATTTTTCTTTAAGGACTTTTACCTCTTTAGCAGTGTTCTCCAGTATTTCTTTAAGTGAGTTATTAAAGTCCTTCTTGATGTCCTCTACCAGCATCATTAGATATGATTTTAAATCCGAGTCTTGGTTTTCAGGTGTGTTGGGGTATCCAGTACTGGCCGAGGTGGGAGTTCTGGGTTCTGATGATGGTGAGTGGTCTTGGTTTCTGTTAGTAAGATTCTTATGTTTGCCTTTCACCAACTGGTAATCTCTGGAGTTAGTTGTTATAGTTGTCTCTGGTTGAAGCTTGTTCCTCCTGTGATTCTGTTAGCCTCTGTCAGCAGAACTGGAAGTCTAGCTCTCTCCTGAGTCTTAGTGGTCAGAGTACTCTATGCAGGTAAGCTCTCCTCTTGCAGGGAAGGTGAACAGATATCTGGTGTTCAGACCTGCCTCCTGGCTGAAGATGAATGCCTGAAACCGGGCCTGTCATAGAAGCTGTGTCACTTCTGTAGTCCACACTCTCAGTTGCGCAAACTAGTCTCTGAGGGATCTGGGACCCAAGATGACTGACTTCTCACCTGCTCAGGTGGAGCCCTCCTGGGCAGACACCTTTCCTCTGGTGGGGAAGGTTCCTGTATGTCTGGAACCTGAAAAGGGGGGATCTGTCCCAGAAGGTGTAGCTTCTGTCTGTTCCAGAAACTGTGTCGCTTCTGTAGTCCGCACTCATGTGAGTCTTTTATTTGGGAACATAGACCATTGAGGCAGGCAGTGCACCACCACTCAGATTCTTTATTTTATTTCATTTTTGTTTTTTATTATTATTATTAATCATTCCATTAGTTTACATCTCAAATGATATCCCACTACCTGGTTACCCATCCACAACTCCCCTCCTCCCCCAACATCCCACATCCACTCTCTTCCCCTCCCCTTTCCTCTATGAGGGTGCTCCCTCACCCACCTACCCTCTCCCACCCTACTGCTGTAGCATTCCCCTATGCTGGGGCATCAAACCTCCACAGGACCAAGGGCCTCCCCTCCCATTGCTGTCAGACAAGGCTATCCTCTGCTACATATGTATTTGGAGTCATGAATCCCTCCCTGTACACTTCTTGGTTGGTGGTCTAGTCTCTGGGAGCACTGGTCCGGCTAGCCAATGTTGTTCTTCCTATGGGATTGCAATCCCCCTCCACTCTTTTGGTTCTACTGCCAGCTTCCCCATGGGATTCCTGAGCTCAGTAGATGGTTGGCTATAAGCATCCACATCTGCATTTGTCAGTTGCTGGCCAGACCTCCTGAGGAACAGCCACACCAGGTTCCTGTCAGAAAGTGCCTCTTGACCATAACAACACTATAGGGTCTGGTGTCCGCAGACAGGATGGATTCCTAGGTTGGGCATTCCCTGGATGGCCCTTCCTTCAATCTCTGCTCCATTTTTTGTCCCCTTTCTTCCTTTGGACTGGCTTCACAAGCAACCAGATTCTTGGAACAGGGGAATTCTGGGATAGCTTAGCTTGGCATTCATTCATAAATTAGCCTGAGATTAGGCTCATAGAGAAAATAGAAGGGGATTTAATTGAAGTTAAATACAAAGGAAAGGATGCTAATCCAAGACATATAAAGACAAAGGGGATATAATTATATATCCACAGATACCAATCTCCTTAGAAAGGAAGAATAAAGAAAAATGGCATTGTTTTAAAGATAGAAGGGCGAAATAGTGGTAACTGCTTTAAGTGCTTTTAAGTATACAATGAAAAATAAAGAAATTCAGGACTTGATCTCAAATGTAAGAAACAAATACATGGAAATAAAGAGAAAACCTATATCAACAGATAATAACAATTATTTAAAATTGTTTTAATTGCTTTGAGTTGTTTTAATTATCAAAATGAATGTTGTTATAAGTCTGGTGGTATTACTGCCATTACTAATCCTCAGTGAAAGAGGTCAGGTCCTACGAAAAAGGAGGTGGCTAAATTGAACCAATTGATTTTGGGCTTCTGGACCAAAGACATGCTGTTTTGGGAGAGAAGCTCTGTATTTGTATCAACAGGAAAGAAGAAAAGGCTTTGCATCCCTTCCTGAGTAATATGGATCAGATATGATTGGCAAAGATCACCTAAAGATCTTTGGTACAGACAGGAAAGAGAAATTCTAGAAGACCAAACAGGAGAGGTAACATGAATTGCTGATCTCTCCACGTGGGAACAGCCCTAAAACTGGCTTAGACGTTAAAAAAAAAGTCACTAACCAAATCTCAGCTAAATCTTTCTTAAACTTAACACATAAATCATTACCTGCCCCTAAGTCCTCCATCCCACAGTTGCTCATCCCATTCCTTCTCCCATTTGCCTCCTAGAGGGTGCTCCCTCACTACCCAAGTTCCCCCTTCCCTGGGGCCTAAAGTTTTCTCAAGGATTCAGCATATCTTCTATCACTAGGGACCGAACAGGCAGATCTCTGCTATATTTGTGCCAGGGTCCTCAGAGCAGCCCATGTATGCTCCTGGTTGGTGGGCCAGTATTCTGGGAGTTCCCAGGGGTCTGGGTCAGTAGAGACTACTGGCTTTCCAATGAGGTCACTCTCTCCTTCAGCCATGCCAGGCTCCCTTCTGTAAATATATCGTAACATCAGTAATAGTGTCAGGCCTTGGTGCCCTCCCATAAGATAGATCCCAAGTTGGGCCAGTCATTTGACTGCCTTTCCTTCAGTCTCTTATCCATTTTTGTCCCTGCAGTTCTTTTAGACAGGAACAGTTCAGGGTCAGATTATTTTGACTGTGGGTTGGTAACACTGTCCCTCTGCTTGTGGCCCTGTCTGTCTACTGGAGGTGGACTCTTGAGTTCCCTCTCCCCATTGTTGGGCATTTTTACTAAGGTCATGCCCATTGAGTCCTTAGAGTCTCTCCCCTCCCGGGTCTCTGTTACTTCTAGAGGATCCCCACACATCCCACTCCGAGGGCTACTTATTCCAATTCATTCTCTTGGCCCTCTGAGCTCCTCCCCACCAAACCTGGTGCTGTTTCCCTTTCCTCCTTCCTTTTTCCCACCCAGGTCCCTGCCTACCTCTGCCTCCCTTGGTTATTTCCTTCCCCCTTCTCAGTGGAATTGAAACATCCCCAGTTGGGCCTTTCAACTTGTTACACTTCTTACTGTCTGTGGATTTTATCCTCAGTACCCTGCACTTTTAGCTAATATCCACCAATCACTGAGTACATACCATGAATGTCCTTTTGGGTCTGAGTTACCTTACTCAGGATGATATTTTCTAGTTCCATCCACTTGCCTGCAAATTCATGATGTCCTCATTTTTAATAGCTGAATAGTATCCCATTTCATGAATGAACCAAATTTTCTGTATCCATTCTTCCCTTGAGGGACATCTGGGTTGTTTCCAACTTCTGGCTATTGAAAATAAGGCTGCTATAAACATAGAGGAGCAAGTGTCCTTGGGGTATGGTGGGGCATCTTTTGGGTGTATGCCCAAGAGTGGTTTAGCTGTATCTTCAAGTAGAACTATTTCCAATTTTCTGAGGAAACTCCAGATTGATTTCCAGAGTGGTTGTACCAGCCTGCAATCTCGCCAGCAATGCAGGAGTGTTCTTCTTTCTCCACATCCTCGCCAGCATGTGCTGTCACTTGAGTTTTTGATCTTAATTATTCTGTTTGGTATGAGGTGAAATCTCAGGGTTATTTTGATTTGCATTCCTCTGATGACTAAGGACATTGAACGTTTCTTTAAGTGCTTCCCAACCATTTATAGATTCCTCTGTTGTGAATTTTCTTGTTTAGCTCTGTATCCCAGTTTTTATTCAGGTTGTTTGATTTTTTTGGAGGTTACCTTCCTGCATTCTTTACATATCTTGGATATTAGCACTCTATCAGATGTAGGGTTAGTGAAGTTTTTTCCCAACATTTTCTAGTTCCATCTAGTTGATGATTTATCCCATTGATGGTGTCTTTTGCTTTACAGAAGCTTTTCAGTTTTTTTATTAGATATTTTCTTTATATACATTTCAAATGCTATCCTGAATATTCCCTATATACTCCCTCCTTCCTGATCTCCTTCCACCCTCTCCCACTTCTTGGCCCTGGCACTCCCCTGTACTGGATCATGTCTCATTTATCAACTGTTGATCTTAGAGCCTGAGCCATTGGTGTTCTGTTGAGGAAACTTTCCCCTGTGCCAATGAGTTTGAGGCTCTTTCCCACTTACTCTTCTATTAGATTCAGTGTATCTGGTTTTATGTTGAGGTCCTTGATCAACTTGGACTTGACTTTTGTGCGGAGTGGTAAATATGGATCCGTTTTTATTCTCCTACATGAAAACTGCCAGTTAGACCAGCACCAGTTATTGAAGACATTTTCTTTTTTTCCACTGTATGTTTTTGTCTCCTTTGTCAATGATCAAGTGTCCATAGATATGTGGGTTTACTTTTGGGTCTTAATTCTATTCCATTGATCGACCTGTCTGTTTTTGTACCAGTACTGTGCGTTTTTAAATCACTATTGCTTTGTAGTACAGCTTGAGGCTAGGGATGGTGATTCCCCAGAAGTTCTTTTATTGCTGAGAATTGTTTTGATTATCCTCTTTTGTTTGTTTGTTTGCTTGTTTGTTTTTTGATATGAAGTTAAGAATTGCTCTTTTCACATCTGTGAAGAATTGTGTTGGAATTTTGATGGCAATTGCATTGAATCTGCAGATTGCTTTTGATAAGATGGCTGTTTTCACTTTGTTAACCCTACCATTCCATGAGTATGGGAGACCTTCCCATCTTCTGAGGTCTTCTTTGATTTCTTTTCCTCAGGATTAGAAATTCTTGTCATGCAGATCTTTCACTTTCTTGGTCAGGGTTCCACCAAGATATTTGAGAGTATCTGTGGCCTTTGTGAATGGTGTTGTTTCCCTGATTTCTTTCTCGGCTGTTTATCATTTGTGTAAAGGAAGGTGAAAGATTTGTTTGAGTTAATTTTATATCCTGCCATTGTGCTGAAGTTGTTTATCAGCTGTAGGGATTCTCTGTTGGAATTTTGGGGGTGGATTATGTATACTGTCATATAAGCTGCAAATAGTGATACTTTGACTTCTTCCTTTCTACTTTGTTTCCCCTTGTTCTCCTTTTGCTGTCTAATTGCTCTGGCCAGGCTTTTGAGTACTATATTCAAAAGATAGGGAGATATTGGGGAACCTTCTCCTGTCCTGGATTTTAGTGGGATTGCTTCTAGTTTCTCTCCTCTTAATTTGACGTTGACTGTCAATATTGCTATATATTGCTTTTATTATATTTAGTCGTATGCCAGGAATTCTTGTCCTTACCAAGGCTTTTAATATGAGGGGTTTTGTATTTTTTCAAAGGCCTTTTCAACATCTGATGAGAGAGTGATCATGTGCCTTTTTTCATTGAGTTTGTTTATATAGTGTATTATGTTGACATATTTTCATATATTAAACCGTTCCTGCATCCCTGGGATGAATCCTACTTGATTGTCGTCAATGATAGTTTTGATGTGTGTCTGGATTCAGTTTGTGAGATATTTATAGACTATTTTTGCATCAATATTCAAAATTAAGGTTGGTGAAGTTTTCTTTCTTGGTTGAGTCTTTTTGTGGTTTAGGTATCAGAGTATCTTTTCAATGTATAGAATGAATTTGGTAGTTTTCATTCTGTTTCTATTTTTGTGATATAGTTTAAGGAGTGTTTGTATTATCTCTTCTTTGAAAGTCTGGTAGAATTCTGTACTAAAACCATCTCTCCCTGAGCTTTTTTGGTTGAGAGATTTTTGATGACTGCTCTGTTTCCTTAGTGGTTATGGGACTGTTTAGAATGGTTACTTCATTGTGATTTAACTTTAGTTTGTGGTATCTGTGTAGGAAATTATCTATTTCATCTAGATATCCTAGTTATATACAGTATATGCTTTTGTAGTATGTTCTAATGGTTTTTTGAATTTTCTCATTTCTGTTGTTATGGCTCCTTTTTCATTTTTGAGTTTGATGACATGTAAACTATCCAGATAAGCTACTCGTTTTTTTCCAGCACCCTTTAGCTGAGTCTTTTGAGTTTTATAATAGGGTGGTACATTAGATTCTGGCCTAATTTCTTCTCTCTCTATCTTAGAGTCACTTTCAACTTTATTTACTAACTTTTCAAATTTTCCATCTAGGATTTGTGTCCATTTTCATACCCCATCTGTCTTGTATCCCTAATACTTTAGCATTTTCTTTTTCTAATTCATAAATTTCTTTAATCCCCCCTCTAATCTTTGTTTTCATATATTATCTCTTTCCATTTGTTTTATGTTTGATGTCTTAGCATTTTCCTTGGTCTGATTTATAAATTTCCTTAATTTATTCTCTAATGCTTGCCTCTATATTTCATTTTTCTTCTTCTACTGTTGTCTTACTCAGGGTTTCTATTCCTGCACAAACATCATGACTAAGAAGCAAGTTGGGGAGGAAAAGGTTTATTCAGCTTACACTTCCACATTGCTGTTCACCACCAAAGGAAGTCACAACTGGAACTCAAGCAGGTCAGGAAGCAGGAGCTGATGCAGAGGCCATGGAGGGGTGTTCTTTACTGGCTTGCTTCCCCATGGTTTGCTTAGTTTGCTTTCTTATAGAACCAGCCCAGAGATGGTACCACCCACAAGGGTCCCTCCCTGCTTGATCACTAATTGAGAAAATGCCCCCAGCTGGATCTCATGGAGACACTTCCCCAACCGAAGCTCCTTTCTCTGTGATAACTCCAGCCTGTGTCAAGTTGACACATAAAACCAGCCAGTACACTTGTCTTTCATATATCTTAGTATATTCCTTCTTCTGATTTACAGATTTATGAAACATCTCTTCTAATGCTTGTCTCCATATTTCACCTTTTTCTTTTTCTTATCTTTTAGATATCTTAGCATTTTTCTCATTCCCATTTGTAAATTTATGAAGATTTTCCATGAACACTTGTGTCCATCCTTCATACTTTTCCTGTTTCTTTAGCCCTCTTCTTCGAGATGACACAGGAAGGTAGCATGATTATGAGGATAAGAATGAGGATATATATATATATATATATATATATATATATATATATGAATGAAATTTTATATCCAATTCTTTCCCTTTAAACATAAAAACAGAATTTTTATCTTCTCTGAAGTTTTGTTATATTTGTATTCCTTTTGTATGTACTCTGTCTCCTTCTGGTGTTCAGTTCAGGAAACTCCAGTGGATGGCCTTGTCCTAATCCTTTTGCACACATGGAGGGGTGGAAATTTCCTTCAACTGGAAAAACCAGCTTGAGGACATGTGAGTTCTGTGGTACTGTGCCATGTTGCTTTGTTGGGCTGAGTCAGCAATTGTGACCTTCCCCATCTCTGGGAAGTTGGTGACTGTTTCAAATGGGCTGTGCTTTAAGCCTGCCACATGTATGGCATGCTTTAAATCTTAGCACAGTTGTTTTGGAAGTGCAAGCTCTGAAATTGGTCAGCTGAGTCAGTCTATAGCCAGGTTGCATGCCAATCTTGGCTCTGTTGTATTTCACACAGTCCCTGTAAGCTAGCTCTGCTGGCATGGCAGTACTATGCAACCACCCATGTGCGCTGAACATAATTAACTGTGAGCTGCATTTCATCTGTGACTATCAGGAGTAGGGGAGTCCAGTGTCTATTTAGTCCTGGGTGCTAGTGTAGTTCAGCAGCACTGGGATTGCTCTGCCAGCATGTGTGCACAGCAGGGGTCCTCCTCCTCCTGTAACTTTGGACAATGTATTAGTAAGGCACTATGCTGGGCAGGTTATGAGTTATTGTAATCCTTCCACATGTTATAACTCACCCAAATGTCAATCACTTGCCAATCTAATGTCTCTCTGGCTTCTACTCTATCTGCCTGTCCTCTGGGTGAACTTCTTTTGGCCACATGCACTTGGTTCATTCTGTAAGATGGAAACTTCCTCCTCTTTCTGTTTTTCTTTTCCTCCCTTCTGGTCTCTCTTGAGACCACTCACTTGATTCTAAGCCCTTCCTTCCTATCCTTCTGCCCTGTCATAAGCCCCCACAATTTATGGATCAATCATACATTAATTAGGAGAATTCTTTACAGTTCATTGGTTAATACAGTGCCCTAATATTAGGTTACAGTCTGGTCTGGGGCATGGTACTCAGGTTGTAAGTATACAACACAGAAGATGAACCCCAACAGGATTTATTTCATTACTGCCTTTTAAAAAGACTTAACAATTACTACCACAGGGTCATCATAATAGGCATATTTGATCAGAAATGACTCTACAAGGTGACCACAGACTTAATACAGAGAGAAAAGTTGATACAGACAAGAACAAAACACTCATCTGCCACACATTTTTTTTCATCCACACAGCCTATCAGTATTATTATGTGGCAGGAGCCATCTAGGAAAAGCTAAGGCTAGCAGATGGCCTTACTGGAGGTGGCCCACTTTTTTTTTTTTTTTTTTTTTTTTTTTGCATGGAATAAGGTGGGTAATTTCTGACAGGCAAATCAAAGAGATTTTATTTCAGAATTGCTTCTTGCAGCTGATATGCCTTTCCTGTCATTATGAAATTAATATAACAGTCCCTAGGCATTAACCAACTCTATTGAGCTGATTTTCTGCAGATCAACATAAAGATTAACTTTCATGAATTAATGCTGTTTTGACAAATTAATGATTTTATATATTTCCTGCTTGATTCAAATAATCTTAGAGAGAAACTTTTAAGGGATGTTTTTAGTTGTTTTGTTAAAAAGATGTAATAAAATTAAAATCAAGAATATATTTTGTCCACTCCTCATAATAGTAAGTAAAGGCTGTGTAATAAGAAATACAATGAGCTTTCATAATTACACTAAAATTCAGATAAACTTAGGACAAATTTGTGTTCAAGGCAAAACATTCATTCTAGGTCAGATCCAAGGATGAAGCCACAGGTGTGCTCTATGATAAGACAAAGTCATATAAAACTGTTGCTTTGACAGCCTTATTTATAATAGTCAGAAGCTGGAAAGAACCCAGATGCCCCTCAACAGAGGAATGGATACATAAAATGTGGTACATTTACACAATGGAGTACTACTCAGCTATTAAAAGGATTGAATTTATGAAATTTCTAGGCAAATGGTTGGACCTGGAGGGCATCATCCTGAGTGAGGTAACACAATCACAAAAGAACTCAAATGATATGTACTCACTGATAAGTGGATATTAGTCCAGAAACTTAGTATACCCGAGATATAAGATACAATTTGCAAAACACATGAAACTGAAGAAGAACGAAGACCAAAGTGTGGACACTTTGCCCCTTCTTAGAATCGGAAACAATCACCCATGGAAGGAGTTACAGAGACAAAGTTTGGAGCTGAGACAAAAGGATGGACCATCTAGAGACTGCCATATCCAGGGATCCATCCCATAATTAGCCTCCAAATGATGACACCATTGCATACACTAGCAAGCGTTTGCTGAAAGAACCCTGATATAGCTGTCTCTTGTGAGACTAGGCCAGGGCCTAGCAAACACAGAAGTGGATGCTCACAGTCAGCTCTTGGATGGATCACAGGGCCCCAAATGGAGGAGCTAGAGAAAGTATCCAAGGAGTTAAAGAGATCTGCAACCCTGTAGGTGCAACAATATTATGAACTAACCAGTACCCTGGAGCTCTTGACTCTAGCTGCATATGTATCAAAAGATGGCCTAGTTGGCCATCACTGGAAAGAGAGGCCCATTGGACATGCAAACTTTATATACCCCAGTACAGGGGAGCACCAGGGCCAAAAAGTAGGAATGGGTGGGTAGGGGAGTTGGGGGGAGGGTATGGGGGACTTTTGGGATATCATTGGAAATGTAATTGAGGAAAATACGTAATAAAAAAATATTAAAAAAACCTGTTGCTTTGAACTTATAATGAACTTATAGAATGAACCACAGCTTTGAACTTAATATCAGCATCCTCTTGTATCTTTCATTTTGTGTAAAATTTTATTTATGAGGTCATTTTCTTAAGAAACTTTGCCTAGATGTATTAAAAGGCCACAGAAAAGAAATAAATATGGTGGCTTGGGGGGGCTCTGCCCCATCAATCCATCTACCCACCCATCCATCCACCCATCCATCTATATGTATATGTCTGCTTGTTTATATGTTTGTGTGTATGTATGTATATATATATATATATATATATATATATATACACACACACACATTTACACACACACACACACACACACACACACACACATATATATATATATATATATGTATTAATGTAGGTATATGTGTATATATATATATATAAGCATGCACGAACACTTGTGGAGTTGACTGATGGTTGGGCCCACTAGAAAGTGTGTGTATGAATGTATGTGTGTCTGTGCATACTTGTGTATGTAAAGTATTCTAATGCTTTTATTTTATTTGTAACATTTATATCTATGAGGTAATTATTTTATACAGAGAGAACTTTTGTCTATAAAAAGCTAAAAGCCAGTAATAAAAGGTGATATAGCTGTTTTTAACTTCTGGTTTGTGTTTTCTCTGTGAGTGACTTTTTCTTTCCTCTCTGGTTCACTAAGAGTTAACAAACTTGATCAGTGAGGGGCTCCTGGCTGCCTGGCCAGAGAAGGGGGCACTAGCAATAAATTCTTTACTTAATCCTCTGCTGTTAAGCAACAGGTATTAATTTGTCTGAAGCCACTGGCTTCTGGCTCTAGAAAAATGAATCAAGGAGAGTAAATATTATTTATACTAAGCAACGTCCACTTTCACAAAATGAAGTTTGCTCCTCTGCCTTCACTCCACCCCAGTGGGCTGCCATCTAGAGAAAACCAGTGCTGGGACAAGTTCCCAGCCCTTATGCAGCTGCTTCAACCATGCAAATGAAAAGCAGGACCAGTTTTACTTTGCTTGCAAGGCCATATGTCAGCAGCTAATTAGAAGAAATTACAAATGCAATTTGGATGATATAATTAGTATACAAAATTTATACAATGCTTTTCATTTAGAGAAAAGAACACATTATTAAATGATATTTCCTATACTATAACAAGGAAGTTGGTATATTGTGGGGCAATGAGCTATGCACAAACAGCCTGGTCTCCAGTGGAGTTGAGGTCTTGAACTCCAGTGGTACCCAATGGGTGGTAATTTCCACCTACATGGGACAGTAGGCGTTCAACCATGTCTCCTGGAACCCTGGCTCTTGTCAAAGTTATCACTCCCACAGCCGCCACAATAGAGGCATGTGGCTATCAGTCACATAGACAATGTCCCAAGCTTCTGGCCTTCTGGTTAGATTCCTCCCCACAGTTACCTAGCAACAGCAAGATAACAAGATCACTATAAGAGGGGCTGCTTGGCCCCTCCTCACTCTCTTTAAACTTTCTTATTCTCTAGCTCCCCTTCTCTCTCTTTTTTCCTTCCACCTCTCACTTTTTAAGCTTTTACCTCTCTCTAAGCCTTCACCTTTCTTACTCTCTAACTCTTTTTCTCTCTTTTCCTTCTCCCCTCTCTCCTCTTGGCCATGGCCAATCTCTCTCTCTCTCTCTCTCTCTCTCTCTCTCTCTCTCTCTCTCTCTCTCTCTCTCTCTCTCTCTCTCTCTCTCTCTCCTCTCTTTCCCCATGCCTTTCTACAATAAAGTTGTAAAACTATAGATTGTCTCTGTTCATCAAGGCCTGGACTACAGACACTCACCTGTGTGGGAACCATCCAATCCCCCTTTTCCCTCTGCCCTCTTCCCTTTTCTCTGGGGCCTAGTGCCACCCCAGGGCCCCTATTCTGTTCTCAGCTCCTCCGCCATATCCAGTGTGGGATGCTGGAGACTGAGAACCTGGAACCTGGAGCTGTCCCTTGTCCACCCCCACCATGTGGGGTCAGTGGCTTCACACAGCCAGATGCCCACCTGGGGCTGCATAGAAAGTGTCCAGCAGTCCTCCCGCATCTGCCCGCCCAGAGCACATGAACTCTGGCCAGACATGGGCTCTCTTCCTTTCACCTCTTCCCCTACACCCACAGCCCCAAAGTATATGTCTGTGGAATCATCCCTCATAGTCTAGTTCCATGCATCACACTACAAATGTATATCTAGGTGGAGGGAGACAGATCCCCACTAGAAAACTAGGTATGCATTTCAGAAGTGCAGTGTATTATGTGGCTGAATCATTCTTCACTTTTAATGAAGCTATTAGATGACAAAAGATTATAGAGATTGATATATTAGAATATTGTAGGTATTCAATTAAAAAACAAAATTTTGAAGGTTAAATTTTGTATGGAAAATGACATTACAAGTATTGTTTCTCCCTCCAACATCTTCCTTGACAGGTGGATGTCAGAGTCGGCTCGGTGGCTGATTGTGACCAACAAACCCCAGAAGGGCTTAAAGGAACTTAGAAAAGTTGCACACATGAATGGAATGAAGAATTCTGGAAATACCCTAACCATGGAGGTAAGCATAATGCGTGATGGTTATGACATAAGGAAATACAAGCTTCACATGTGTATGAGTTAGTGTCCAAGATGCACTATGCTGTCATTAAGAACACTGCATGTGAGAGTTTCATTCTAATGAGACTGAAAGCACTGATGTTTTAGCTCCTTTGCTTCTTGAATTCAGTTTGCAAAATTCTTCTGCAGAGGATTTCATTCACAAAGTAACTGTTTTAGTGGAATGTTAGTGATATATGCTATTGTGCTACATTTAATACACTTAGATATATATTGTCATTTTATCCTTTCATTAATTCCACAGTACCCTACAGGGCGTAAGAGGAACATAGGATGATGGTGGGATTAAACTGACTGTTTTCTTCTTCCCAACAAATGCTCCACTACTTTTTCTCTCTCTGTGTCTTTTATTTTTTGGTGAACTAATACGATACATTAAGATTTCTTAAAGGATCTATTTATAGGAGCATTGGACAATATAGAAGAGGCTACATTATTTAAAAAAAAACCCTCTCCCCCATCTAGAACAATCATTAATCATCCATCATATCTCAAGATGATAGAACTTTATTCACTGAATTTTGGGCATGTCTAGTGCAGATAACCACAGCTGTTGAGAGTGCAATGGTCATGTCATGCCTTGAATACAGCATTACATATCACACTGTACCTAACTTTAGACCTTATATTGTGTTAGAACTCTCTTTCTTTATGGTTCCTGATTTTTTGAAATAGTGCTGTAGACATCTAGTTTAAGACTTACTCATTTAATAATTATTTAATTTAATAATCACTTATCTTCTGAAGAAGAAGCTTTTAGTAACTTTCTTTGACTGTTGAAAGAAGCTTCTCTGATCAAAGCTGAAAACAGCATTAATATGTGATTAATACATGAACATGAACAAAATCATTAGAAGACACTTAAACTGGCACACAATGTCAATATAGATAAAAAGGTGAATTAGCTCTACTGCTAGGGCCCAAGAGTCCATTGTTGAATAAAATGATGTAGACTATTGACTAGCATCAGCCTGCATAGCAACTTTCAGTGCAGTGAGACTAACCAGCAGAGAATAAGATTCCAGGTTAGTTCTAGCTTGGTATTTATATGTCCAGCAACCAGAAGTTGTAGTATATTCAGCATTTGGCTCTTATCATTCTTTCTATTTGGAAGCCAGTCAAGATAGAGTGAGTCAGGTAGTACTGATCCAGGCTCTAAGAACAGCAGAGGTCTTATGATGAGTAGCAGAGCAAGAGGCACTTGTACAAAGACACTGCCAATAAGACAAAAAGGCCACCAACAGATTGGAAAAGGACCTTTACCAATCTTAAATCTGATAAAGGACTAATATCCATATATATAAAGAACTCAAGAAGATGGACTCCAGAAAATCAAATAACCCCATTCAAAATGGGGTGCAGAGCTAAACAAAAACTCTGAACTGAGGGATACCAAATGGCTGAGAAGCACCTGAAAAAAATGTTCAACATCCTTAATCATCAGAGAAATGCAAATCAAAAGAACCTTGAGATTCCACCTCACACCAGTCAGAATGGCTAAGATCAAAAATTCAGGTGACAGCAGATGCTGGCGAGAATGTGGAGAAAGAGGAACACTCCTCCATTGCTGGTGGAATTTCAAGCTGGTACAACCATTCTGGAAATCAGTCTGGAGGTTCCTCAGAAAATTGGGCATAGTACTAATGGAAGATCCAGCAATACCTCTCCTGGGCATATACCCAGAAGTAGTTCCAACTGGTAATAAGGACACATGCTCCACTATGTTCATAGCAACCTTATTTATAATAGCCAGAAGCTGGAAAGAACCCAGATGTCCTTCAACAGAGGAATGGGTACAGAAAATGTGGTAAAATACACAATGGAGTAGTACTCAGCTATTAAAAACAATGAATTTATGAAATTCTTAGGCAAATGGATGGATCTGGAGGATATCATCCTGAGTGAGGTAACCCAATAACAAAAGAACACACATGATATGTACTCACTGATAAGTGGATATTAGTTCAGAAAGTTGGAATAACCAAGATACAATTTGCAAAACACATGAAAATCAAGAAGAAGGAAGACCAAAGTGTGGATAATTCATCCCTTCTTAGAACGGGGAACAAAATACCCATGGAAGGAGTTACAAAGTTTGGAGCTGAGACAGAAGGAAGGACCATCCAGAGACTGCCCCACTTGGGGATCCACCCCATAAACAGCCACCAAACCCAGACACTATTGCATGTGCCAGCAAGATTTTGCTCACAGGACCCTGATATGGCTCTCTCTTGTGAAGCTATGCCAGTGCCTGGCAAATACAGAAGTGGATGCTCACAGTCATCTATTAGATGAAATACAGGGCCCCCAATGGAGGAGCTAGAGAAAGTACCCAAGGAGCTGAAGGGGTCTGCAATCCTATAGGAGGAACAACAATATGAACTAACCAGTACCCCCAGAGCTCGTGTCTCTAGCTGCATATGTAGCAGAAGATGGCCTAGTCAACCATCATTGGAGGGAGAGGCCCTTGGTCTTGCAAAGATTATATGCCTCAGTAGAGGGGAATGCCAGAGCCAGGAAGCAGGAGTGGGTGAGTCGGGGAGCAGGGTGGGGGGAGGGATAGCACTTGAAATGTAAATGAAGAAAATATCTAATAAAAATTGTTTTTGAAAAAAAAAAAGGAAACACAATCTCTGAAAACTGTGTGAAAAGAGGCTTCCCATTTAAAAAAAGAGGCACTTGCACATGTTTGATAATTAGTACTAATTGCAAATTTTAAGGATCTTTCATCACTGGCTGATGTTCTGCCAGACAGGCCTACAAGAACTTATTTATATTAAGTTAGTCTGTGGGAATGACAGCATGGTTATCTTCATCAGTAAAATTGACGAGAAATGACCACCTTAAAGGAAGACAACATTGTTCCCTGTGTTTGAGTCCTAAGGCACATAAGAAGAGGCAGCTAGCTGAGAATAATGTTCATTTTTCTCTTCTTCTTCCTCTTGCATGCATACACAATGCAACTATCTTCCATCTCAAATTCCTTTAAGGTGACCTTTCTACCTGAAATTACTATACAACTGATGTATGTGCCAAAATAATCTTTTTCGTGTTTAAAAACGTTTTTGTAAGACTATCTTATCACACCAGCAGGAACACTAGTAAAAAAAAATGGCATCGAAGATGAGGTCTTTGTCATGGTAAAACTCATATGCACTCTTGGTGCCTTTGTACTCATTGAGGGAAGAATCTAGAAATATTAGAAACTCTGTAGTGAAAAGCCCTTGAATATTGTAAGTGTAGCTCAAGGAGCCATTCCAGTGCTTCTTGGGAAATGAGAATGATGAAAGAAGCACAGGAAGTGCAAGTAGAAACCATGAATTTCTGAATGGCCCACTGGCCCTTGACCTCAGATCATGGGAATTCATGTTCCAGGAAAGCAGTTTTCCAGGAAATTGTTTTCATGGTGGGTAATAAATTAAAGGGCCAGACTCCACTTTGAGCTGCTGACAGAACGTGGTGTGTGACCACATAATACTGGCTTTGCAAACATGAAATGAAGATAGAGTGAGTCAGGGAGTGAGTACAGATCCAGGCTCTAAGAGTAGCAGAGGCCTTAGGATGTGGGGCATGGCAGGAGGCACTTGCAGCATTCCCTCAGAGAGCACTGCATAAAGCTGTGAAGTGGAATATTCTGTGCTGCAATGGAGATTCCTCGATGTTGTAGAGATCAGAACCACAGGATTCTGTGGCAGAACATTGCACACATGAAGTATAGTTGTCTCAAGATAAAAGTTATATGTGCTCAAAACAATATAGCTAGAAAAGCTGACTACCAAATACTTTAGAACCAGGACATTCTGTTTTGAACCACAGACTGAAAACATAAAACTTGTACTGAGAAGTCTTATGTCATCTTGACACACATAATACAGGTATTTAAAGTAAGGAAACCTTACTTGGGAAAATTGCTCAATAAGACCCTGCTTTGAGGCATTTTCCTTTTCTTTCCTTTTTTGCTTGTTTGTTTTTTGTTGTTATTTTTTCAATTTTCATTATTTTACTTATTGACATGCCAGTCATTGTCAAGTCTCCTTGTCTTCCTCCCACATTTCTTCATCCCATTGTTCCTCTCCCTTGCCTCTGAAAGGGTGCTCCCCTGCCACCAGCCTCCCCATCTTCCCTGTGGCCTCAAGTCTCTGCAGGATTAAGCAAAACTTTTCCCACTAAAGCCTGACCAGGCAGGCTGCTGTTATATTTGTGCCAGGGGCGTCAGACTGGCCCTTGTATGATCCTTGTAGGTGGGTCAGTCTCTGGGAGCTTCCTGGCATCTGAGTAAGTTGAGACTGCTGGTCTTCCTGTGGGGTCACTCTCCCCTTCAGCTTCTTCAATCCTTCCCCTAATTAAACCATAATTCAACTCTGACTTAATCCCAATGGTTGGGTGTAAGTATCTGTTGCTGTTTCAGTCAGCTGCTGTTAGGGCCTCTCAGAGGACAGCTATGCCAAGCTCTCATCTGTAAGTACATCATAGAATTAGTAATAGCGTCAGGCCTTGGTGCCCTCCCATAAGATGGATCCCAAGTTGGGCCAGTCATTTGACTGCCTTTCCTTCAGTCTCTTTTCCATTTTTGTCCCTGCAGTTCTTTTAGACAGGAACAGTTCAGGGTCAGATGTTTTGACTGTGGTTTGGTAACACTGTCCCTCTGCTTGTGGCCCTGTCTACTGGAGGTGGACTCTAGAGTTCCCTCTCCCCATTGTTGGGAATTTTTACTAAGGTCATGCCCATTGAGTCCTTAGAGTCTCTCCCCTCCCGGGTCTCTGTTACTTCTAGAGGATCCCCACACATCCCACTCCCAGGGCTACTTATTCCAATTCATTCTCTTGGCCCTCTGAGCTCCTTCCCACCAAACCTGGTGCTGTTTCCCTTTCCTCCTTCCCTTTTCCCACCCAGGTCCCTGCCTACCTTTGCCTCCCTTGATTATTTCCTTCCGCCTTCTCAGTGGAATTGAAACATCCCCAGTTGGGCCTTTCAACTTGTTACACTTCTTACTGTCTGTGGATTTTATCCTCAGTACCCTGCACTTTTAGCTAATATCCACCAATCACTGAGTACATACCATGAATGCCCTTTTGGGTCTGAGTTACCTTACTCAGGATGATATTTTCTAGTTCCATCCACTTGCCTGCAAATTCATGATGTCCTCATTTTTAATAGCTGAATAGTATCCCATTGCATGAATGAACCAAATTTTCTGTATCCATTCTTCCCTTGAGGGACATCTGGGTTGTTTCCAACTTCTGGCTATTGAAAATAAGGCTGCTATAAACATAGAGGAGCAAGTGTCCTTGGGGTATGGTGGGGCATCTTTTGGGTGTATGCCCAAGAGTGGTCTAGCTGTATCTTCAAGTAGAACTATTTCCAGTTTTCTGCGGAAACTCCAGATTGATTTCCAGAGTGGTTGTACCAGCCTGCAATCTCACCAGCAATGCAGGAGTGTTCTTCTTTCTCCACATCCTCACCAGCATGTGCTGTCACTTGAGTTTTTGATCTTAGTTATTCTGTTTGGTATGAGGTGAAATCTCAGGGTTATTTTGATTTGCATTCCTCTGATGACTAAGGACATCGAACATTTCTGTAAGTGCTTCCCAATCATTTATGGATTCTTCTGTTGTGAATTTTCTTGTTTAGCTCTGTATCCCAGTTTTTATTCAGCTTGTTTGATTTTTTTGGCGGTTACCTTCCTGCATTCTTTGCATATCTTGGATATTAGCACTCTATCAGATGTAGGGTTAGTGTCACTTTTCCCCAACATTTTCTAGTTCCACCTGGTTGCTGATTTATCCTATTGATGGTGTCTTCTGCCTTACAGAAGCTTTCCAGTTTTTTTATTAGATATTTTCTTTATATACATTTCAAATGCTATCCCTATGCCCTCCCTCCTCCCTGCTCCCCTTCCCACCCTCTCCCACTTCTTGGCCCTGGCACTCCCCTGTACTGGATCATGTCTCATTTATCAACTGTTGATCTTAGAGCCTGAGCCATTGGTGTTCTGTTCAGGAAACTTTCCCCTGTGCCAATGAGTTTGAGGCTCTTTCCCACTTACTCTTCTATTAGATTCAGTGTATCTGGTTTATGTTGAGGTCCTTGATACACTTGGACTTGGCTTTTGTGCAGAGTGGTAAATATAGATCCATTTTTATTCTCCTACATGCAAACTGCCAGTTAGACCAGCACCAGTTATTGAAGACATTTTCTTTTTTCCACTGTATGTTTTTGTCTCCTTTGTCAATAATCAAGTGTCCATAGATATGTGGGTTTACTTTTGGGTCTTAATTCTATTCCATTGATCAACCTGTCTGTTTTTGTACCAATACTGTGCGTTTTTAAATCACTATTGCTTTGTAGTACAGCTTGAGGCTAGGGATGGTGATTCCCCAGAAGTTCTTTTATTGCTGAGAATTATTTTGATTATCCTGTTTTGTTTGTTTGTTTGTTTGCTTGTTTGTTTTTTGATATGAAGTTAAGAATTGCTCTTTTCATGTCTGTGAAGAATTGTGTTGGAAATTTGATGGCAATTGCATTGAATCTGCAGATTGCTTTTGATAAGATGGCTGTTTTCACTTTGTTAACCCTACCATTCCATGAGTATGGGAGACCTTTCGATCTTCTGAGATCTTCTTTGATTTCTTTTCCTCGGGATTAGAAATTCTTGCCATGCGGATCTTTCACTTTCTTGGTCAGGGTTCCACCAAGATATTTGAGAGTATCTGTGGCTGTTGTGAATGGTGTTGTTTCCCTGATTTCTTTCTCAGCCTGTTTATCATTTGTGTAAAGGACGGTGAAAGATTTGTTTGAGTTAATTTTATATCCTGCCATTGTGCTGAAGTTGTTTATCAGCTGTAGGGATTCTCTGTTGGAATTTTGGGGGTGGGTTATGTATACTGTCATATAAGCTGCAAATAGTGATACTTTGACTTCTTCCTTTCTACTTTGTTTCCCCTTGTTCTCCTTTTGTTGTCTAATTGCTCTGTCTAGGCTTTTGAGTACTATATTAAAAAATAGGGAGATAATGGGGAACCTTGTCCTGTCCTGGATTTTAATGGGATCGCTTCTAGTTTCTCTCCTCTGAATTTGATTTGGCTCTTGTTTTGCTATATATTGCTTTTATTATGAATAGTTACCTGCAATGTTTCCTGTTCTCGCCAAGACTTTTAACATGAGGGGTGTTGTATTTTGTCAAAGACTTTTTAAATGTCTGATGGCATATGTGGTCATGTGTCTTTTTTCTTTTTTTACCTTTTAAAACATTAATTATTCCATTTGTTTACATCTCAAATAACATTTCACTCCCTGGTTAACTGTCTACCAACTCCCCATCCCATATCTGCTTTCCCTCTTCCTCTTTGTCTGTATGAATGTGCTCCCCTACCCACCCACAATCTTCTGCCCTAACAGCACCAGCATCCTTCTATGCTGGGGCATCAAACTTCCTTGAAACTATGTGCTTTCCCTCCCATTACTGTCAGGCAAGCCATCCTCTGCTACATATGTATCTGGAGCCATGGATCCCTCCAGGTACACTTCTTGGTTGGAGGTCTTGCATCTAAGAGAACTGGGTTGTCAGGCCGGCCTATGTTGTTCTTCCAATGGGGTTGCAATCAGCCTCTGCTCCTCCAGTTCTTTCTACACTTCCCCACCAGGTTCCCTGAGCTCAATTTGGTGGTTGACTCCAAGTATCCACACCTGCATTGGTCAGTTGCTTGCCAGACATCATCCACACCAGGTTCCTGTCATCAAGTGCCTCTTGACCATGGCAACTGTGTTGGGCTTGGTGTCTGCAGACATGATGGATCTCCAGATGGAGTAGTCCCCAGTTGTCCCTTCCTTCAGTCTTTGTTCCATTTTTTATTTTGGACAGGAACATTTCTAAAAAAATTGAGATGGGTGGGTGATCCTATTCCTCAACCAGGGGCTGTGCTTATGCACTGGAGGTGGTCTCAACAGGTTCTATCTCCCCCTTCTCTGCACATTTCAGCTAAAGTCATCCCAGTTGGGTCCTGGGATCCTCATATTTCCCTGGTGTATGGGACAGTCCAGTGGCTATCCCCAGTTCCTCATCCTCCCTGCTATATAATTTTGGTCGATTTCGTGATCTTTTGTACCTCTCTCACATATCCTCCAGTTCCTGATACTGCCCTTTTGTTTCCTCCCCCTTCTCTTTCCCTCCCAGGACCCCTCTTCCTCCAACTGTCCTCAATGCAGGACTGAAGCAGCCACACCCTAGTCTTCCTTCCTTCTAAAATCCATATGGTCTGTGGGTTATATCATGAGCATTGTGAGCTTTTGGGCTCATATCCACTTATCAGTGAGTACATACCATGTGTGTTCTTTTGTGTATGAGTAACCTCACTCAGTATGATATTTTCTAGTTCCATCCACTTGCTTGCAAATTTTATGAAGTCATTGTTTTTAATAGCTGCATAGTACTCCGCTGTGTAAATGTACCATATTTTCTGTATCTAGCTTTCTGTTGAGGTACATCTGGGTTGTTTCCTGGTTCTGGATATGATAAATAAGACTGCTATGAACATAGTGGAGTATGTGACCTTGTTATATGTTAGAACATTTTTTGGGGGGTTTATGCCCAATAGTGCTATATCTGGGCCTTCAGGCAGAACTATTTCCAGTTTTCTTAGGAACCACCAGACTAATTAATAAAATGGTTTTACCAGCATGCAGTCCCACCAGCAATGGAAGAATGTTCCTCTTTCTCCTCATGGCCACCAACATCTGCTGTCACCTTAATTTTTATTTTAGTCATTCTGATGGAGTGTGGTGGAATCTCAGGGTCATTTTGATATGCATTTTCCTGATGACTAAAGATGTTGAACATTTCTTTAAGTGCTCCTGAGCTATTTGAGATTCATTGGTTGAGAATTCTCTATTTAACTCTTCTGTACTCCACTTTTGAGTAGAGTGATTTGGTTCTTTGGAGTCTAACTTCTTAAGTTCTTTACATATTTTGGATATTAGCCCTCTATCTAATGTAGGGTTGGTAAATTTATTTTCCCAATCTGTGGGTTGCTGTTTTGTCCTATTGATAGTGTCTTTTGCCTTACATAGGTTTACAATTTTATGAGGTCCCATTTGTTGATTGTTCATCTTAAAGCATAAGCCATTAGTGTTCTGTTCAGAAAGTTTTCCCTGTGCCCAAGTATTCAAGGTTCTTCCCCACTTTCTAGTCTATTAGATTCAGTGTATCTGGTTTTATGTGGAGGTTCTTGATCCACTTGGATTTGAGCTTTGTACAAGGAGATAAGAATGGATCAATTTGCATTCTTCTCCATACTAACCACAAGTTGAACCAGCACCATTTGTTAAAAAAGCTATCTTTTTTCCACTGAATGGTTTTAGCTCCATGTCAAGGATCAAGTGACCATAGGTATGTGGATTCATTTCTGGGTCTTCAACTCTTCCATTGATCTACCTACCTGTCTCTGTACCAATACGATGCAGTTTTTTATCATTGCTCTATAGCATAGCTTAAGCTCAGGGATGGTGAGTTCCCAGACATTCTTCTAGTGTTGAGAATAGTTTTTGCTATCCTGTTTTTTTTTTTTTTTCTTATTCCAATTGAGTTTGAGAACTGCTCTTTCTAAGTTTATGGAGAATTGATTGGGAATTTTGATTGGGATTGCATTGAATCTGTAGATTGCTTTCAGTAATATGGCTTTTTTTATTACGTATTTTCCTCAATTACATTTCCAATGCTATCCCAAAAGTCCCCCATCACCCCCCCACTTCCCTACCCATCCATTCCATTCTTTTGGCCTTGGCATTCCCCTGTATTGGGGCATATAAAGTTTGCAAGTCCAATGGGCCTCTCTTTCCAGTGATGGCCGACTAGGCCATCTTTCGATACATATGCAGCTAGAGACAAGAGCTCCGGGGTACTGGTTAGTACATCATGTTGTTCCAACTATAGGGTTGCAGATCCCTTTAGCTCCTTGGGTACTTTCTCTAGCTTCTCCATTGGGGGCCCTGTGATCCATCCAATAGCTGACTGTGATCATCCACTTCTGTGTTTGTTTGGCCCCGGCATAGTTTCACAAGAGAGAGCTATATCTGGATCCTTTCAGCAAAATCTTGCTAGTGTATGCAATGGTGTCAGCGTTTGGAAGCTGATTATGGGATGGATCCCTGGATATGGCAGTCTCTAGATGGTCCATCATTTCATCACAGCTTCAAACTTTGTCTCTGTAACTCCTTCCATGGGTTTTTTGTTTCCACTTCTAAGAAGGGGCATACTGTCCACACTTTGGTCTTCATTCTTCCTGAGTTTCATGCGTTTAGCAAATTGTATCTTATATCTTGGGTATCCTAAGTTTTGGGCTAATATCCACTTATCAGTGAATACATATTGTGTGAGTTCCTTTGTGATTGTGTTACCTCACTCAAGATGATGCCCTCCAGGTCCATCCATTTGGCTAGGAATTTCATAAATTCATTCTTTTTAATAGCTGAGTAGTACTCCATTGTGTAAATGTACCATATTTTCTGTATCCATTCCTCTGTTGAGGGACATCTGGGTTCTTTCCAGCTTCTGGCTATTATAAATAAGGCTGCTATGAACATAGTGGAGCATGTGTCCTTCTAACCGGTTGGGACATCTTCTGGATATATGCCCAGGAGAGGTATTGCTGGATCCTCCGGTAGTACTATGTCCAATTTTCTGAGGAACCGCCAGACTGATTTCCAGAGTGGTTGTACAAGCTTGCAATCCCACCAACAATGGAGGAGTGTTCCTCTTTCTCCACATCCTCGCCAGCATCTGCTGTCACCTGAATTTTTGATCTTAGCCATTCTGACTGGTGTGAGGTGGAAATTCAGGGTTGTTTTGATTTGCATTTCCCTGATGATTAAAGATGTTGAACATTTTTTCAGGTGCTTCTCTGCCATTCGGTATTCCTCAGCTGAGAATTCTTTGTTCATTTCTGAGCCCCATTTTTTAATGGGGTTATTTGATTTTCTGGAGTCCACCTCCTTGAGTTCTTTATATATATTGGATATTAGTCCCTTATCTGATTTAGGATAGGTAAAGATCCTTTCCCAATCTGTTGGTGGTCTTTTTGTCTTATTGATGGTGTCTTTTGCCTTGCAGAAGCTTTGCTGTTTCATGAGGTCCCACTTGTCAATTCTCGATAATATAGCACAAGCCATTGCCGTTCTACTCAAGAATTTTTCCCCTGTGCCCATATCTTCAAGGCTTTTCCCCACTTTCTCCTCTATAAGTTTCAGTGTCTCTGGTTTTATGTGAAGTTCCTTGATCCACTTAGATTTGACCTTAGTACAAGGAGATAGGAATGGATCAATTCGCATTCTTCTACATGATAACAACCAGTTGTGCCAGCACCATTTGTCGAAAATGCTGTCTTTCTTCCACTGGATGGTTTTAGCTCCCTTGTCGAAGATCAAGTGACCATAGGTGTGTGGGTTCATTTCTGGGTCTTCAATTCTATTCCATTGGTCTACTTGTCTGTCACTATACCAGTACCATGCAGTTTTTTATCACAATTGCTCTGTAGTAAACCTTTAGGTCAGGCATGGTGATTCCACCAGAGGTTCTTTTATCCTTGAGAAGAGTTTTTGCTGTCCTAGGTTTTTTGTTATTCCAGATGAATTTGCAGATTGCACTTTCTAATTCATTGAAGAATTGAGTTGGAATTTTGATGGGGATTGCATTGAATCTGGAGATTGCTTTTGGCAAGATAGCCATTTTTACAATGTTGATCCTGCCAATCCATGAGCATGGGACATCTTTCCATCTTCTGAGATCTTCCATAATTTCTTTCTTCAGAGACTTGCAGTTTTTATTATACAGATCTTTCACTTCCTTAGTTAGAGTCACACCAAGATGTTTTATATTATTTGTGACTATTGAGAAGGGTGTTGTTTCCCTAATTTCTTTCTCAGCCTGTTTATTCTTTGTGTAGAGAAAGGCCATTGACTAGTTTGAGTTAATTTTATATCCAGCTACTTCACCGAAGCTGTTTATCAGGTTTAGGAGTTCTCTGGTGGAATTTTTAGGTTCACTTATATATACTATCATATCATCTGCAAAAAGTGATATTTTGACTTCATCTTTTCCAATTTGTATCCCTTTGATCTCCTTTTGTTGTCGAATTGCTCTGGCTAGGACTTCAAGTACAATGTTGAATAGGTATGGAGAAAGTGGACAGCCTTGTCTAGTCCCTGATTTTAGAGGGATTGCTTCAAGCTTCTCACCTTTTACTTTGATGTTGGCTACTGGTTTGCTGTAGATTGCTTTTATCATGTTTAGGTATGGGCCTTGAATTCCTGATCTTTCCAAGACTTTTATCATGAATGGGTGTTGGATCTTGTCAAATGCTTTTTCCGCATCTAACAAGATGATCATGTGGTTTTTGTCTTTGAGTTTGTTTATATACTGGATTACGTTGATGGATTTCCATATATTGAACCATCCCTGCATCCCTGGGATGAAACCTACTTGGTCAGGATGGATGATTGTTTTGATGTGTTCTTGCATTCGGTTAGCAAGAACTTTATTGAGGATTTTTGCATCAATATTCATAAGGGAAATTGGTCTGAAGTTCTTTATCTTTGTTGGGTCTTTTTGTGGTTTAGGTATCAGAGTAATTGTGGCTTCATAGAATGAGTTTGGTAGAGTACCTTCTGTTTCTATTTTGTGGAATAGTTTGTGAAGAACTGGGATTAGATCTTCTTTGAAGGTCTGATAGAACTCTGCACTAAACCCATCTGGTACTGGTCTTTTTTTTTGGTTGGGAGACTATTAATGACTGCTTCTATTTCTTTAGGGAATATGGGACTGTTTAGATCATTAACCTGTTCTTGATTTAACTTTGGTACCTGGTATCTGTCTAGAAACTTCTCCATTTCATCCAGGTTCTCCAGTTTTGTTGAGTGTAGCCTTCTGTAGAAGGATCTGATATTGTTTTGGATGTCTTCAGGATCTGTTGTTATGTCTCCTTTTTCATTTCTGATTTTGTTAATTAGGATGCTTTCCCTGTGCCCTCTAGTGAGTCTGGCTAAGGGTTTATCTATCTTGTTGATTTTCTCAAAGAATCAGCTCCTTGATTGGTTGATTCTTTGAATAGTTCTTCTTGTTTCCACTTGGTTGATTTCGACCCTGAGTTTGATTATTTCCTGCCATCTCCTCCTCTTGGGTGAATTTGCTTCCTTTTGTTCTAGAGCTTTTAGGTGTGTTGTCAAGCTGCTAATGTGTGCTCTCTCTAGTTTCTTTTTGGAGGCACTCAGAGCTATGAGTTTTCCTCTTAGAAATGCTTTCATTGCGTCCCATAAGTTTGGGTATGTTGTGGCTTCATTTTCATTGAACTCTAAAAAGTCCTTAATTTCTTTCTTTATTCCTTCCTCGACCAAGATATCATTGAGAAGCGTGTTGTTCAGTTTCCACGTGAATGTTGGCTTTCTATTATTTATTTTATTATTGAAGATCAGTCTTAGTCCATGGTGATCTGATAGGATGCATGGGACAATTTCAATATTTTTGTATCTGTTGAGGCCTGTTTAGTGACTAATTATGTGGTCAATTTTGGAGAAGGTACCATGAGGTGCTGAGAAGAAGGTATATCCTTTTGTTTTAGGATAGAATGTTCTGTAGATATCTGCCAGATCCATTTGATTCATAATTTCTGTTAGTTTCACTGTGCCCCTGTTTAATTTCTGTTTCCATGTTCTGTCCATTGGTGAAAGTGGTGTGTTGAAGTCTCCCACTATTATTGTGTGAGGTGAAATGTGTGCTTTGAGCTTTACTAAAGTTTCTTTAATGAATGTGGCTGCCTTTGTATTTGGAGCATAGATATTCAGAATTGATAGTTCCTCTTGGAGGATTTTACCTTTGATGAGTATGAAGTTCCCATCCCTGTCTTTTTTGATGACTTCGGTTTTGAAGTCAATCTTATCAGATATTAGAATGGCTACTCCAGCTTGTTTCTTCATACCATTTGCTTGGAAAATTGTTTTCCAGCCTTTCATTCTGAGGTAGTGTCTATCTTTTTCTCTGAGATGAGTTTCCTGTAAGCAGCAAAATGTTGGGTCTTTTTTGTGTAGCCAGTTTGTTAGTCTATGTCTTTTTTTGGGGAGTTGAGTCCATTGATATTAAGAGATATTAAGGAAAAGTAGTTGTTCCTTCCTGTTATTTTTGTCGTTAAAGTTGGCATTCTGTTCTTGTGGCTGTCTTCTGTTAGGTTCGTTGAGGGATTACCTTCTTGTTTTTTCTAGGGCTTGGTTCCCTTCCTTGTATTGTTTTTTTTTTTTTTTTCTGTTATTATTCTTTGAAGGGCTGGATTCGTGGAAAGATAATGTGTGAATTTGGTTTTGTCATGGAATCCTTTGGTTTCTCCATCTATGTTAATTGAGAGTTTGGCTGGGTATAGTAGCCTGGGCTGGAATTTGTGTTCTTTTAGTGTCTGTATAACATCTGTCCAGGATCTTCTGGCTTTCATAGTCTCTGGTGAAAAATCTGGTGTAATTCTGATAGGCTTGCCTTTATATGTTACTTGGCCTTTTTCTCTTACTGCTTTTAGTATTCTATCTTTATTTAGTGCATTTGTTGTTCTGATTATTATGTGTCAGGAGGTATTTCTTTTCTGGTCCAGTCTATTTGGAGTTCTGTAGGCTTCTTGTATGTTCATGGGCATCTCTTTCTTTAGATTTGGGAAGTTTTCTTCTATAATTTTGTTGAAGATGTTTGCTGGTCCTTTGAGATGAAAATCTTCATTCTCATCCACTCCTATTAAATGTAGGTTTGGTCTTCTCATTGTGTTCTAGATTTTCTGGATGTTTTTTTTTTTTGGGAATTTTTTTTAATTTTTAATATTTTTATTACATATTTTCCTCAATTACATTTCCAATGCTATCCCAAAAGTCCCCCATAGCGCCCCCCACTTCCCTACCCTCCCATTCCCATTCTTTTGGCCCTGGCATTCCCCTATATTGGGGCATATAAAGTTTGCAAGTCCAATGGGCCTCTCTTTCCAATGATGGCTGACTAGGCCATCTTTCGATACATATGCAGCTAGAGACAAGAGCTCCGGGGTTCTGGTTAGTACATCATGTTGTTCCAACAGTAGGGTTGCAGATCCCTTTAGCTCCTTGGGTACTTTCTCTAGCTTCTCCATTGGGAGCCCTGTGATACATCCAATAGCTGACTGTGAACATCCACTCCTGTGTTTGCTAGGCCCCGGCATCGTCTCACAAGAGACAGCTATATTTGGGTCCTTTCAGCAAAATCTTGCTAGTGTATGCAATGGTGTCAGCGTTTAGAAGCTGATTATGGGACGGATCCCTGGATACAGCAGTCTCTAAATGGTCCATCCTTTCATCACAGCTACGAACTTTGTCTCTGTAACTCCTTCCCTGGGTGTTTTGTTCCCAATTCTAAGAAGGTGCACAGTGTCCACACTTTGGTCTTCATTCTTCTTGAGTTTCATGCGTTTATCAAATTGTATCTTATATCTTGGGTATCCTAAGTTTTGGGCTAATATCCACTTATCAATGAATACATATTGTGTGAGTTCTTTTGTGATTGTGTTACTTCACTCAAGATGATGCCCTCCAGGTCCATCCATTTGGCTAGGAATTTCATAAATTCATTCTTTTTAATAGCTGAGTAGTACTCCATTGTGTAAATGTACCATAATTTCTGTATCCATTCCTCTGTTGAGGGACATCTGGGTTCTTTCCAGCTTCTGGCTATTATAAATAGGGCTGCTATGAACATAGTGGAGCATGTGTCCTTTTTACCGGTTGGGACATCTTCTGGATATATGCCCAGGAGAGGTATTGCTGGATCCTCCGGTAGTACTATGTCCAATTTTCTGAGGAACCGCCAGACTGATTTCCAGAGTGGTTGTACAAGCTTGCAATCCCACCAACAATGGAGGAGTGTTCCTCTTTCTCCACATCCTCGCCAGCATCTGCTGTCACCTGAATTTTTGATCTTAGCCATTCTGACTGGTGTGAGGTGGAATCTCAGGGTTGTTTTGATTTGCATTTCCCTGATGATTAAGGATGTTGAACATTTTTTTCAGGTGTTTCTCTGCCATTCGGTATTCCTCAGGTGAGAATTCTTTGTTCAGTTCTGAGCCCCATTTTTTAATGGGGTTATTTGACTTTCTGGAGTCCACCTTCTTGAGTTCTTTATATATATTGGATATTAGTCCCTTATCTGATTTAGGATAGGTGAAGATCCTTTCCCAATCTGTTGGTGGTTTTTTTGTCTTATTGATGGTGTCTTTAGCCTTGCAGAAGCTTTGTAGTTTCATGAGGTCCCACTTGTCAATTCTCGATCTTACAGCACAAGCCATTACTGTTCTATTCAGGAATTTTTCCCCTGTGCCCATATCTTCAAGGCTTTTCCCCACTTTCTCCTCTATAAGTTTCAGTGTCTCTGGTTTTAAGTGAAGTTCCTTGATCCACTTAGACTTGACCTTAATACAAGGAGATAGGAATGGATCGATTCGCATTCTTCTACATGATAACAACCAGTTGTGCCAGCACCATTTGTTGAAAATGCTGTCTTTCTTCCACTGGATGGTTTTAGCTCCCTTGTCGAAGATCAAGTGACCATAGGTGTGTGGGTTCATTTCTGGGTCTTCAATTCTATTCCATTGGTCTATTTGTCTGTCACTATACCAGTACCATGCAGTTTTTATCACAATTGCTCTGTAGTAGAGCTTTAGGTCCGGCATGGTGATTCCACCAGAGGTTCTTTTATCCTTGAGAAGAGTTTTTGCTATCCTAGGTTTTTTGTTATTCCAGATGAATTTGCAGATTGCACTTTCTAATTCGTTGAAGAATTGATTTGGAATTTTGATGGGGATTGCATTGAATCTGTAGATTGCTTTTGGCAAGATAGCCATTTTTACAATGTTGGTCCTGCCAATCCATGAGCATGGGAGATCTTTCCATCTTCTGAGATCTTCCATAATTTCTTTCTTCAGAGACTTGCAGTTTTTATTATACAGATCTTTCACTTCCTTAGTTAGAGTCACGCCAATATATTTTATATTATTTGTGTCTATTGAGAAGGGTGTTGTTTCCCTAATTTCTTTCTCAGCCTGTTTATTCTTTGTGTAGAGAAAGGCCATTGATTTTTTTGAGTTAATTTTATATCCAGCTACTTCACCGAAGCTGTTTATCAGGCTTAGGAGTTCTCTGGTGGAATTTTTAGGGTCACTTATATATACTATCATATCATCTGCAAAAAGTGATATTTTGACTTCATCTTTTCCAATTTGTATCCCTTTGATCTCATTTTGTTGTCGAATTGCTCTGGCTAGTACTTCAAGTACAATGTTGAATAGGTATGGAGAAAGTGGACAGCCTTGTCTAGTCCCTGATTTTAGAGGGATTGCTTCAAGCTTATGACCATTTACTTTGATGTTGGCTACTGGTTTGCTGTAGATTGCTTTTATCATGTTTAAGTATGGGCCTTGAATTCCTGATCTTTCCAAGACTTTTATCATGAATGGGTGTTGGATCTTGTCAAATGCTTTTTCTGCATCTAACGAGATGACCATGTGGTTTTTGTCTTTGAGTTTGTTTATATACTGGATTACGTTGATGGATTTCTGTATATTGAACCATCCCTGCATCCCTGGGATGAAACCTACTTGGTCAGGATGGATGATTGTTTTGATGTGTTCTTGGATTCGGTTAGCAAGAACTTTATTGAGGATTTTTGCATCAATATTCATAAGGGATATTGGTCTGAAGTTTTCTATCTTTGTTGGGTCTTTTTGTGGTTTAGGTATCAGAGTAATTGTGGCTTCATAGAATGAGTTGGGTAGAGTACCTTCTGTTTCTATTTTGTGGAATAGTTTGTGAAGAACTGGGATTAGATCTTCTTTGAAGGTCTGATAGAACTCTGCACTAAACCCATCTGGTCCTGGGCTTTTTTTAGTTGGGAGACTATTAATGACTGCTTCTATTTCTTTGGGGGATATAGGGCTGTTTAGATCATTAACCTGATCTTGATTCAACTTTGGTACCTGGTATCTGTCTAGGAACTTCTCCATTTCATCCAGGTTCTCCAGTTTTGTTGAGTATAGCCTTTGGTAGAAGGATCTGATGGTGTTTTGGATGTCTTCAGGATCTGTTGTTATGTCTCCTTTTTCATTTCTGATTTTGTTAATTAGGATGCTTTCCCTGTGCCCTCTAGTGAGTCTGGCTAAGGGTTTATCTATCTTGTTGATTTTCTCAAAGAACCAGCTCCTTGATTGGTTGATTCTTTGAATAGTTTTTCTTGTTTCCACTTGGTTGATTTCACCCCTGAGTTTGATTATTTCCTGCCGTCTACTCCTTTTGGGTGAATTTGCTTCCTTTTGTTGTAGTGCTTTTAGGTGTGTTGTCAAGCTGCTAATGTGTGCTCTCTCTAGTTTCCTTTTGGAGGCACTCAGAGCTATGAGTTTTCCTCTTAGAAATGCTTTCATTGCGTCCCATAAGTTTGGGTATGTTGTGGCTTCATCTTCATTGAACTCTAAAAAGTCCTTAATTTCTTTCTTTATTCTTTCCTTGACCAAGGTATCATTGAGAAGAGTGTTGTTCAGTTTCCACGTGAAGGTTGGCTTTCTATTATTTATTTTGTTATTGAAGATCAGCCTTAGTCCATGGTGATCTGATAGGATGCATGGGACAATTTCAATATTTTTGTATCTGTTGAGGCCTGTTTAGTGACTAATTATGTGGTCAATTTTGGAGAAGGTACCATGAGGTGCTGAGAAGAAGGTATATCCTTTTGTTTTAGGATAGAATGTTCTGTAGATATCTGCCAGATCCATTTGATTCATAATTTCTCTTAGTTTCACTGTGTCCCTGTTTAGTTTCTTTTTCCATGATCTGTCCATTGGTGAAAGTGGTGTGTTGAAGTCTCCCACTTTTATTGTATGAGGTGCAATGTGTGCTTTGAGATTTACTAAAGTTTCTTTAATGAATGTGGCTGCCTTTGTATTTGGAGCATAGATATTCAGGATTGATAGTTCCTCTTGGAGGATTTTACCTTTGATGAGTATGAAGTGTCCCTCCCTGTCTTTTTTAATGACTTTGGGTTGGAAGTCAATCTTATCAGATATTAGAATGGCTACTCCAGCTTGTTTCTTCATGCCATTTGCTTGGAAAATTGTTTTCCAGCCTTTCATTCTGAGGTAGTGTCTATCCTTTTCTCTGAGATGAGTTTCCTGTAAGCAGCAAAATGTTGGGTCTTGTTTGTGTAGCCAGTTTGTTAGTCTATGTCTTTTTATCGGGCAGTTGAGTCCATTGATATTAAGAGATATTAAGGAAAAGTAATTGTTGTTTCCTGTTATTTTTGTTGTTAAAGTTGGCATTCTGTTCTTGTGGCTGTCTTCTTTTAGGTTTGTTGAGGGATTACCTTCTTGTTGTTTCTAGGGCGTGGTTCCTGTCCTTGTATTGTTTTTTTTCTGTTATTATCCTTTGAAGGGCTGGATTCCTGGAGAGATAATGTGTGAATTTGCTTTTGTCGTGGAATACTTTGGTTTCTCCATCTATGTTAATTGAGAGTTTGGCTGGGTATAGTAGCCTGGGCTGGAATTTGTGTTCTTTTAGTGTCTGTATAACATCCGTCCAGGATCTTCTGGCTTTCATAGTCTCTGGTGAAAAATCTGGTGTAATTCTGATAGGCTTGCCTTTATATGTTACTTGGCCTTTTTCTCTTACTGCTTTTAGTATTCTATCTTTATTTAGAGCATTTGTTGTTCTGATTATTATGTGTCGGGAGGTATTTCTTTTCTGGTCCAGTCTATTTGGAGTTCTGTAGGCTTCTTGTATGTTCATGGGCATCTCTTTCTTTAGGTTTGGGAAGTTTTCTTCTATAATTTTGTTGAAGATGTTTGCTGGTCCTTTGAGTTGAAAATCTTCATTCTTATCCACTCCTATTATCCGTAGGTTTAGTCTTCTCATTGTGTCCTGTATTTCTTGGATATTTTGAGTTAGGATCTTTTTGCATTTTACATTTTCCTTGATTGTTGTGCCGATGTTCTCTATGGAATCTTCTGCACCTGAGATTCTCTCTTCCATCTCTTGTATTCTGTTGCTGATGCTCGTATCTATGGTTCCAGATTTCTTTCCTAGGGTTTCTATCTCCAGTGTTGCCTCATTTTGGGTTTTCTTTATTGTGTCTACTTCCCTTTTTAGGTCTAGTATGGTTTTGTTCATTTCCATCATCTGTTTGGATGTGTTTTCCTGTTTTTCTTTAAGGACTTCTACCTGTTTGATTGTGTTATCCTGTTTTTCTTTAAGGACTTCTACCTGTTTGATTGTGTTATCCTGTTTTTCTTTAAGGACTTGTAACTCTTTAGCCATGTTCTCCTGTAATTCTTTAAGTGTGTTAGTAAAGTCCTTCTTGATGTCCTCTACCATCATCATGAGATATGTTTTTAGATCCGTGTCTAGCTTTTCCGGTGTGTTGGGGTGCCCTGGACTGGGCGAAGTGGGGGTGCTGGGTTCTGATGATGGTGAGTGGTCTTGGTTTCTGTTAGTAAGATTATTACGTTTACCTTTCGCCATCTGGTAATCTCTGGGGTTAGTTGTTATCGTTGTCACTGTTTAAAGATTGGAGCAGAAGCTGTGTTCCACTCACCAGCAGTCTCTAAATCCTGCGGCGGGGGTCGTGGGTAGCTGACGGTACCCTGGTGCTGGTCCAGCTGGAAGAGGCCTGTGGTTCTACTCAGGCCGGTTTTCTGCTTCCCTAACTAATGCAGTCTCTGGTCCCACGTGCAATTGGATTGGAGCAGAAGCTGTGTTCCACTCTCCAGAAGTCTTAAGATCCTGTGGCGGGTGTTGTGGTTAGCTGGTGAGTGTCAGCCGACCCTGCGCCCCAGCTGCCCCGGTGCTTTTCTGACCGGAAGAGGGTTGTGGCCCTATGTAGGCCCGATATCTCTCTCCCCAACCAGAGCAGTCTCAGGTCCCGCGTGATTGGACTGGAGCAGAAGCTGTGTTCCACTCACCAGCAGTCCCAAAATCCTGCGGCGGGGGTCGTGGGTAGCTGGCGGGTGTCAGGCAACCCTGCGCTCCCGCTACCCTGGCGCTGATCCGGCCGGATGAGGCCTGTGGCCCTACTCAGGCCGGTTTTCTGCTTCCCTAACTAATGCAGTCTCTGGTCCCACGTGCAATTGGATTGGAGCAGAAGCTGTGCTCCACTCACCAGAAGTCTTAAGATCCTGTGGCGGGTGTTGTGGGTAGCTGGCGAGTGTCAGCTGACCCTGCGCCCCAGCTGCCCTGGTGCTTTTCTGACCGGAAGAGGTTTGTGGCCCTATGTAGGCCGGATTTCTCTCTCCCCAACCAGAGCAGTCTCAGGTCCCGCGTGATTGGACTGGAGCAGAAGGTGTGTTCCACTTACCAGCAGTCCCAAAATCCTGCGGCGGGGGGTCGTGGGTAGCTGGCGGGTGTCAGGCAACCCTGCGCTCCCGCTACCCCGGCGCTGATCGGGCCGGATGAGGCCTGTGGCCCTACTCGGGCCGGTTTCTGCTTCCCTAACTAATGCAGTCACAGGTCCCGCGCAATTGGATTGGAGCAGAAGCTGTGTTCCACTCACTAGCAGTCCCAAAATCCTGCGGCGGGGGTCGTGGGTAGCTGGTGGGTGTCAGGCAACCCTGCGCTCCCGCTACCCTGGCACTGATCCGCCGGATGAGGCCTGTGGCCCTACTCAGGCCGGTTTCTGCTTCCCTAACTAATGCAGTCTCAGGTCCCGCGCAATTGGATTGGAGCAGAAGCTGTGCTCCACTCACCAGAAGTCTTAAGATCCTGTGGCGGGTGTTGTGGGTAGCTGGCGAGTGTCCTCTGGATGTTTTGAGTTAGGATCTTTTTGCATTTTCCATTTTCTTTGATTGTTGTGCCGATGTTCTCTATGGAATCTTCTGCACCTGAGATTCTCTCTTCCATCTCTTGTATTCTGTTGCTGATGCTCGCATCTATGGTTCCAGATATCTTTCCTAGGGTTTCTATCTCCAGTGTGGCCTCACTTTGGGTTTTCTTTATTGTGTCTACTTCCCTTTTTTGGTCTTGGATGGTTTTATTCAATTCCATCACCTGTTTGGTTGTGTTTTCCTGCAAATCTTTAAGGGATTTTTGTGCTTTCTCTTTAATGTCTTCTACTTGTTTAGCAGTGTTCTCCTGTATTTGTTTAAGTGAGTTATTAAAGTCCTTCTTGATGTCCTCTACCATCATCATGAGATATGCTTTTAAATCCAGGTCTAGCTTTTCGGGTGTGTTGGTGTGCCCTGGACTGGGTGAAGTGTGAGTGCTGGGTTCTAATGATGGTGAGTGGTCTTGGTTTCTGTTAATAAGATTCTTACGTTTACCTTTCGC
The DNA here is from genome assembly GCF_978045245.1 of Mus caroli. Lineage (NCBI taxonomy): Eukaryota > Metazoa > Chordata > Mammalia > Rodentia > Muridae > Mus > Mus caroli. The sequence goes on from NW_028227275.1 coordinate 53,273,021, forward strand.
CATCTGGTAATCTCTGGAGTTGTTATAGTTGTCTCTGTTTATAGATTGTTCTTCTGGTGATTCTGATTACCGTCTATCAGCAGACCTGGGAGACAGGCTCTCTCCTCTGAGTTTCAGTGGTTAGAGCACTTTCTGCTGGCAAGCTTTCCTCTTACAGGGAAGATGCACAGATATCTGGTGTTTGGACCTCCTCCTGGCCGAAGAAGAAGGCCCCAAACAGGACCTTTCCCAGATGCTGTGTTGCTTTGGCAGGTCACAGAAGCTGTCAGCTTCTGTGGTGCACACTCTCACCTGTGCAGACTAAGTTCCTAAATTCGGAGGAGTCCCGGATCCAAGATGGCGCTCCCTGCTCCTGAGGCAGAGGGCTCCCGTGCAGGGCGGACTCGTGTCCTCCCCGGCTGGGAGGGTGGTGGATGTCTGAGGCCCGAAAAGGGTGTTGCCTCAGCGGCTCTGTGGCTCCCGCCTGTCCCAGAAGCTGTCTGCTTCTGTGGTGCACACTCTCACCTGTGCAGACTAAGTTCCTAAGTTCGGAGGAGTCCCAGAACCAAGATTGCGCTCCCTGCTCCTGAGGCTGAGGGCTCCTGTGCAGGGCGGACTCATGTCCTCCCCGGCTGGGAGGGTGGCCGGATGTCTCCTTTTTTTTTTTTTTTTTTTTTTTTAACTATACAATCTTGCCAATCTACAAGCATTGGAGATCTTTGTAACTTCTGAGGTCCTCTAAGATTTGTTTCTTCAGGGATTTGAAGTTCTTGTCATACAGCTCTTTCACTTGTTTGGATAGAGTCACACCAAGGTATTTTCTATTATTTGTGACTATTGTGAAGTGTTGTTTCCCCAATTTCTTTCTCATCCCTTTCTGACTTTGAGTAGAGGAAGGCTAATTTGTTAATTTTATATTCAGCCACTTTGTGAAAGGTGTTTATCATCTGCCAGAGCCCTCTGGTAGAATTTTTGGGGTCACTTATGAATACTATCATATCATCTGCAAATAGTGATGCCTTGACTTTGTCTTTTCTAATTTGTATATTTTTGACCTCCTTTTGTTTTCTAATTGCTGTAGCTAGACTTTGAGAACTATGTTGAATAGGGAGGGAGAGAGTGGGCAGCCTTGTCTTGTCCTTGATTTTAATGGGATTGTTTTGAATTTCTCTCCACTTAGTTTGATGTTGGCTATTGGTTTGCTGTATATTGCTTATTTTAGACATAGGTATGAACCTGGGATTCTTGATCTTTCCAATACTTATCATGAATGGATGTTGTATTTTGTCAAGAGCTTTTTCAGCATCTAATGAGATGAATATGTGTGTCTTTTCGTTGAGTTTGTTTATATAGTGAATTACATTGATGGATTTTCATACACTGAACCATTCCTGCATTCCTGGGATGAATCCTATTTGATCATGTTGGATGATCATTTTGATGTGTTCATGGATTTGGTTTGTGAGAATTTTATTGAGTATTTTTGCATCAATATTCATAAGGGAAATTGGTCTGAAGTTCTCTTTCTTTGTTGGGTCTTTTTATGGTTTAGTTATCAGAGTAATTGTGACTTCATAGAACGAATTGGGTAATGTTCCTTCTACTTCTAGTTTATGGAATAGTTTGAAAATTTCTGCACTAAAACCATCTGGCCCTGGGATTTTTTTTTTTTTTTTTTTGGTTGGGAGAATTCTAATGACTGCTTCTATTTCCTTGGGGTTATGCGGCTGTTTAGATGATTTATCTGATCCTGATTTAACCTTTGTTCCTAGTATCTGTCTAGAAATTCACCCATTTCATATAGTTTTTTTCTGTTTTGTTGAGTGTAAACTTATAGTAGGATCTGATGATTTTTTTTTTAAAATTTCCTCGAGTTTTGTTCTCATGTCTCCCTTTTCATTCCCGATTTTTAAAATTTGGATACTGTCTCTGTGCCCTCTGGTTAGTCTGGCTAAGGGTTTATCTGTCTTGTTAATTTTTTCAAAGAACCAGTTCCTAGTTTTGTTGATTCTTTTTGTAGTTTTCTTTCTTTCTACATGATGGATTTCAGCCCTGAGTTTGATTATTTCCTGCCATCCACTCTTTTTGGGTGTATTTGCTTCTTTTTGTTCTAGAGTTTTCAGATGTGCTGTTAAGATGCTAGTGTATGCTCTTTCCAGTTTCTTTATGGAGGCACTCAGGGCTATGAATTTTGCTCTTAGCACTGCTTTCATTGTGTTCCATAAGTTTTGGTATGTTGTGCCCTCATTTTCATTGAATTCTAAAAAGTCTTTAATTTCTTTATTTCTTCCCTCATCAAGTTATTATTGAGTAGATAGTTGTTCAGCTTCCACATGTATGTGAGCCTTGTGTTATTTTTCTTGCTATTGAAGACCAGCCTTAGTCCACTGTGGTCTAATAGAATCTATGGGATTAATTTAATGTTCTTGTATCTGTTGAGGTTTGTTTTGTGTCTGAGTATATGGTCAGTTTTTGAGAAGGTACCATGAAGTCTGAGAAGAAGGTATATTCTTTTGATTTAGGGTGAAATGTTTTGTAAATATCTGTTAAAAGCATTTGGTCCATAACTTCCTTTAGTTTTACAGTGTCTCTCTTTAGTTTCTTTTTTCATGATCTGTCCATTGGCGAGAGTGGGATTTTGAAATCTCCTACTATTATTGTGTGAGGTTCTATATGTGCTTTCAGGTTTAGTAATGTTTCTTTAAAAAATGTGGGTGCCCTTGAATTTGGGGAATAGATGTTCAATATTGAGAATTTCTTTTGGTGGATTTTTCCTTTGATGCATAGGTAGTGTCCTTCTCCACCTTTTTTTTTTTTTATAACTTTTGTTTGAATGTCTATTTTGTTGGTTATTAGAATGGCTACTCCAGTTTGCCAGTTTGTTTCTTGGGACCAATTGCTTGGAAATTTTTTTCCTAGCCTTTTATTTTGAGGTAATGTCTGTCTTTGTCACTCGGGTGTGTTTTCTGCATGCAGCAAATTGCTGGATCCTGTTTATGTATCCAATCTGTGAACCTATGTCTTTTTATTAGGGAATTCAGTCCTTTGATGTTGAGATATATTAGGGACCAGTGATTGTTTGTTCCTATTATTTTTGTTGTTAGAGGTGGAATTATGTTTGTGTGTTTTTCTTCCTTTTGTTTTGAAAGATTAATTTATTACTTTTTCTTGGGTGTAGTTTCCCTGCTTTTGTTGGACTTTTCCTTCTATTATCCTCTGTAAGGCTGGATTAGTGGAAAGATATTGCTTAAATTTGGTTTTGTCTTGGAATACCTTGGTTTCTCCATTATGGCAATTGCAAATCTTGCTGGATATATTAGCCTAGGCTGGCATTTTTGTTTTTTTTAGGGTCTATATTTCATCTGCCTACAATCTTCAGGGTTTTAGAATCTCTGTAGAGAAGTCTGTTGTAACTCTGATAGGTCTGCCTTTATATGTTACTTGACTTTTTTTTTCCTTACTGCTTTCAATATTCTTTCTTTGTTCTGTGTATTTTGTGTTTTAATTATTATATGACAAGAGGAATTTCTTTTCTGGTTCTCTGTGTTTGGTTTTTGGTAGGCTTCTTGTACATTTATGGACATTTCTTTTGTCAGGTTAGGGAAGTTTTCTTCTATAATTTTGTCGAAGATGTTTGCTGGATCTTTGTGAGGGAATCCTCACTCTCTTTTATACCTATTATACCTATTATTCTTAGGTTCCATCTTTTCATTGTGTACTTGATTTCTTGAATGTTTTGAGTAGCTTTTTGCTTTTTGTATTTTCTTTGACTGTTCTGTCAATGTCTTCTATGGTATCTTCTATGCCGGATTTTATCTCTTCTATCTCTTGTATTCTCTTGGTGATGCTTGCATTTATGACTCCTGACCTCTTTCTTTGGTTTCTAGCTACAGGGTTGTCCCCTTTTTATGATTTCTTTTTTTTCTTTCTTTCTATTTTCATGTTTAGATCCTGTATTTTTGTTTTTTTGAATTCCTTGTCCTGTTTGATTGTGTTCTCCAGTATTTCTTTTATCTATCTATCTATCTATCTATCTATCTATCTATCTATCTATCTATCTATCTATTTATATTTTCACTATCTTTTTCTTACATTTCAAATGTTATCCCTTTTACTGGTTTCCTCTGAAGAATCCCCCCTCTCCCATCTCCATTCCCTGTGCTTCCATGAGGATGCTTCCCTTCCACCCACTCACTACCCCCTCACCACCTTGGCATTCCCCTACACTGGGCATAGAGCTTTCACAAGCCCAAGGGCTTCTCCTCCTATTGATGCCAGACAATGCCATCCTCTGCTACATATGGGGCTGGAGACATGTGTCCCTCCATGTGTACTCTGGATGGTGGTTTAGTCCCTGGGAACTCTGAGGGGACCTGGTTTGTTGATACTGCTGTTCTTTCTATGGGCTCACAAACTCCTTCAGCTCCTTCAGTCCTTTCTCTAAGTCCTCCATTGAGGACTCCATCCTAAGTCCAATATTTGTCAGCAAGCATCTACCTCTGTATTTTTCAGGCTCCTCTCAGAAGACAGCTATATCAGGCTCCTGTCTGCATGCACTTCTTGGCATCCTTATAAGTGTCTGGGTTTGGTGTCTGTATATGGGTTGGATCCCCAGGTGGGGCAGTCTCTGGATGGCCTTTCCTTTAGTCTGTGCTCCACACTTTGTCCCTGTATTTCCTTTAGACAGGAGCCCTTCTGGTTTAAGAATTTGGAGATGAGTGGGTAGCCTCATCCCCCACCTAGGGTCCTTGACTAACCTCTGGATGTGGTCTCTACCGGTTCTCCCTCCCCTTTGTTGAGCTTTTCAGCTAATCCTTGTTGGAACCTGGAATCCTCTTTCTTTCCTGGCATCTGGAACTTACAGGTTGCTCTCCCACTTTCCCATCTCCCATTGCTACACACCTCTGTTCAAATTCCTGATCCTCTGTATATCATCCCAGTCTCCTCCCATACATGATCCTTTCCCTCTTTCTCTCCCTTCCCCTCCTCTCTTCCTCCCAAGTCCTTCCCACCCTCTACCTCCTGTGAGTATTTTGTTTCCCCTTCTACAAAGTACTGAAGCATTCACATTTTGATCTTCCTTATTCTTGACCTTCATATGCTCTGTGAATTGTATCTTGTGAATTCTGAGATTTTGGACTAATATCCACTTATCAGTGAGCGCATACCATGTGTGTTATTTTGTGATTGGGTTACCTCACTCAGGATGATATTTTATAGTTCCATCCATTTGTCTAAGAATTTTATGAAGTCATTGCTTTTAATAGCCATGTAGTACTTCATTGTGTTAGTATAGCACATTTTCTGTACCCATGTTGAAGGACATCTGGTTTCTTTCCATTCTTTAAGGGAGTTCTCTATGTCCTTCTTAATATCCTTTGTCATCATCATGGGATGTGATTTTAAATCAGAATCTTGATTTTCTGTTGTGTTAGGATATCTAGGGCTTGCTGTTGTTAGGAAACTGGGTTCTGTTGAAGCCAAGTAGCCTTGGTTTCTGTTGCTTAGGTTCTTGTGCTTGCCTCTCATCACCTGGTTATCTCTGGTGTTAGCTTATCTTACTGTCTTGGACTTAGCTTGTCTCTCCTTTGAGCCTGTGAGCCTGTGAGCCTGTTGTGAGCCTGTGAGCCTGTGATCTTAGGTATGTCAGCACTCCTGAGAGACCAGCTTTCTCTGGGTGGGATTTGGGTTTGGAGAGCTGTGGCTCGGGGTCAGCTCCAGGGCACGGATGCAAACTGAAAAGATCCTGTCCAAGGCTGTTCCATTGTTCCTGTGCACTGTGAGCTTCAGGCAGGTCCCACTTGGGCCAGGTATTGGAGCAGTAGTGGTGGTCTCACCTGTGATCTTAGATGTGTCAGCACTCCTTGGATATCAGCTCTCTCTGGGTAGGATTGGGGTGTGGAGAGCTGTGGCACAGGATTAGCTCCAGGCACAGATGGAAACTACTACTTTTTCAGAAGACAAGAGCTTGTTTCCCAATATCCACTTTGTTGTCTCAAAGTTACTTATACTTCCAGCTCCAGGAGATCCAATGCCATCTTCTGGCCTACAGTCACTTCTATTCATGATGCATATACACATTGAGAAAGAAGCATGTACATGGATAACAATGAAAATAAATCTAATAAAAAGTAAGCATCTTTTCCTGTATTTCTTAAAGGATTCATTCATTTCCTCTTTAACGTTCTCTGTCACCATCATAAGATTGGATTTAAGGTCTTCTTTTGTTTTGACTGTGTTAACATATCCAGGGCTTGTTCTTGCAAGATAATTGTACTCTGGTGGTTTTATATTGACATGGTTTTTGATGTTTGTGTTCTTACCCGTCCTTTAGTCACCTGTTTGTCAATTGTGTTGGCTGGATGTTCTTGATGCCAGCAGGACTCCTCAGGAGGCATGCAGAACCTGACAATGGGTCTGTGAGAATAGGACATTGCTTCCTTCTGCTGTCTATGCCAGAGATTACTGGGAAAATTGTCTAACCTGGATGTCTTTGAGGCTCCTGCAGTCCTCCTCAGGGAAGCAGGATGCTCCCGGGGTCCTGCAAGGCTCCTTAGGATGTCAGGATCAGCTGTGTTCTGTGAGAAGCCGTTGCAGAGTGGCAGTTACAGAGTGGCAGTTGCAGAGTGGCAGTTGCAGAGTGGCAGTTGGCTACTGCTGGCCACCACACATACATAGGCAGTAAAGGTTCTTTTGCCAAGATGAGGTTTTGAGAATTAACCAAAGTTAACCAATCAGATGAGAGACAAGTTAACCAATCAGATGAGAGAGAATGCCTCTCCTAGGCCTATATAAGCAGCACCAGTTCTGGGCTTGGGGTCACTTCGGCTCTGCAATCAAGCTCTCCCAATAAACGTGTGCGGAAGGATCCTGTTGCAGCGTCGTTCTTCCTGGCCAGTCGGGCGCACGCAAGAGTGTTCCATGTGATAGTAGTCAAGGGACCACACATAACTCACCTTTATTGGCCATCCAATGTGGACCCCACTTGCTACCCCTTCTCTTTTATCCCTCCAAATCCTCCTACATACCTCTTAGGCTCCCTTTAAAACTCAGGACTTCTTTGCTTTGTTTTTATATACACTCATGTTATATGCATATATAACATGCATATAACATGCATTTATTTGTATTGTGTTTGCAGACAGGAGTTGTGTTTGCAGACAGAAGTCTGGCATGGCTGTCCTCTGAGTGCCTGACTGAGACAGATGCAGTTACTCACAGCCAACCATTGGATTGAGCCTGGGAACCCCTATAGAAGAATTAGAGGACAGACTGAAGGAGCTGAAGGGGATTGAAAACCCCTTCAAGAACAGCAGTAGCAATTAACCTGATCCCTCAGAGCTCTCAGTGACCAAGCCTCCAACCAAAGAGCATACATGGGCTGGTCTATGGCCTCTGCTCCATATGGAGAAGAGGACTGAGTTGTCTGGTCTGAGTGGGAGGGGATGCCCTTGGTTTTGTGGAGGCTTGATTCCCCAAAGAAGGGAAAGGCTAGAGGGATGAGGTAGGAGTTGTTGGGTGGGGGAGCACCTTCTAAAAGATGAAAGGGAAGAGGGATGGGTTGAGGTACTCATGGAGGGAGGAATGAGAAGGGGGGCAACATTTGAAATGTAAATAAATAAAATAATTAATAAAAAGCAATAAAATAAATCTTTAAAAAAAGATTATAGAGATTGTATCTTTGAAAAAAATGCAGGTTTCCCCCCCCAAGATTAAATGTCCATGAAACTGTACAAAAAAGAATAAGGGCAGGTCTGAGGACTTAAAAATGGTGTGTTTGAATTTCAAGTTATCAATAGAGTGATATCTGGTGGTTAATTTTGCTTTCCAACCTGACAAGTATCAAGAATCACTTGGGATACTGCACTATAGCTATACATATAGGGACTATTTAGCTTAGTGTAGATTCTGAAAATTACTGTGCATAATTATCTTGCCTGGTTTAACTGAAATAAAAAGATCCCACCTAAAGAAGGAGTAGTAGTGCTGAACTTGAGGCTTGGATTATAAAAAACAGATGAACCTAGCTGAGCAAAAATATCTATCATCTGTATCCAACCACAACACGCCTAAATGCTGCATTATCTTGAAATTTTTGTTATCAAGTCACTCAGTTCATAGTATGAATTCAACCTCATGAATGTTTTCATATCATGGTCAGTATGTAATCCTCCATTAATCTCTGTTCATAGAACTCTAGGGATTTTCTGTATAGCATCTAAGAACTCCTCCAAATACCCCAGCAGAGCACAACCAATTATGAAGAACAATACAGTCAGCTTTGTCTGTGCAACAACTTCACATATCTGGTATACATTTTCTATGCTGATCACTTTCACAATACCATGACTAAAATTCCTGGCAGAAACAGATTAAAGGAAGAAAAATCTCAGTGTGTGCCATGAATTCAAGAGTTTAATTATAGAGGACAGACCATGGCAGAATTTGTGGGAGCAGGTATTGGTGACAGACTATTCTCACATCATCAAGACCAGCATTCATTACTTCAGTTGAAGTATAGATTATAAATATCCTATTTGACAGGAAGACTCTACCATCTAAAGGCTTATTACCCTCCAAAATATCACCACCAGCATTCCAACATGAAACTAGGAGATATAACTTTTGATATCATACTCAACTAAATTTTAGGCATCATGAAGACAGTTGTACTGGCTATTTTTGTGTCAACTTGACACAGCTGGAGTTGTCACAGAGAAAGGAGCTTCAGTTGAGGAAATGCCTCCATGAGATCCAACTGTAAGGCATTTTCTCAATTAGTGATCAAGGGGGAAAGGCCCCTTGTGGATGGTGCCATCCCTGGGCTGGTAGTCTTGGGTTCTATAAGAGAGCAGGCTGAGCAAGCCAGGGGAGGCAAGCCAGTAAAGAACATCCCTCCATGGCCTCTGCATCAGCTCCTGCTCCCTGACCTGTTTGAGTTCCAGTCCTGACTTCCTTTGGTGATGAACAGCAGCATGGAAGTGTAAGCCGAATAAACCCTTTCCTCCCCAACTTGCTTCTTGGTCATGATGTTTGTGCAGGAATAGAAACCCTGACTAAGACAACAGTGAATTGTGTCTTCCTTTAAATAGCATGAGTTTTAAGCTAAAATCAAGAGTCTTGAAAAGAATTATTTTTCCTGAATCTATTTTCAGTCATTCAGAATCAGTGGAAGCCCAACATAAGCAGCATTACCACCTAAACTCAATGGTCTAAATAAACAAATCTTACGTTAAAAACCTCTTCAGTTGTTTTCTTTTCTAATTTTTATTTCCAGAACCAAGGACTCTTTTAATGTTCAACAACCACCTATAATTCCCAGTTTAATATACTTCACTGTAGAAATCCCCTGAGTGTTTTTGTCTTGTGGGCTTTCCTTTCACTCTAATTTTTGGCTGTAAATGTAACTTTGATGTTCATATTTTCAGTATAGAAAATCAATAGTTATTGATCTGGTCTTCTATAAGTGTATGTAATACCCCAGAGTTCTTATCATTTTGTGACAATTAAACAGACTCTTGTTTTTATTTTCAAAGGTTGTGAAAACAAGTATGAAGAATGAACTTGAGGCAGCAAAGAGAAAATCTTCTCCAAGAGACTTGTTCCACACACCCATCTTACGAAAGCGGATATGTGTCCTGTCCTTAATGAGGTATGCGTACAGTGTACCTATTGAAATAGTGTAGAGACAAATTTTCTCACTGACAGATTTGATATGACAATTTCTGTTGCTAGAAGTAATCCAAGAATTTTGAGAATAGCTACACAGAACTTACTGTGCAGTGAAGAGTGTGTACATCCAAAATCCATGCCAGGCTCATCACCATGGGCTGATGGTGAGAATGCCAAACACAATATAAACTTGGATGTTGTTACTCCCCAGTTGTCTCATTTCACTTCAAAGAAGATAAAAACTCCAATACAATGTACATAAATACATTGAACTGAAGAACATGTATTAATATAAAGATGGAACCTTCATTCAGGTGAGTGTATGGAAACACCCACCATGTATACTACAAACCCACTAACACTTTTCAAAACTTCAAGAGTGATTATGATTTGATCACTCATTACACAATGATTCCTGGTGGCTATAAAATGATACCCTAGATGTAAAAAATTCCCAAAGCCAAAATGCCTTCATAGTAAAACTACTAGAATTTGGTTTCTTGTTCAATATTATTAGCACCTGTCAAACATCAATTCTAAACCTTGTGATATGCTGTTTTTCTTTTTTTTTTGCTACAGATATTTATTTACAGTATCTATTTTTGGCCTATCACTTCACCTCCAACACCTGAGTACTAATATTATCCTGTTGCAGTTTCTCAGTAGTGCATTGGGCATACTATTTAGTGTTATTGGACATTTTGTTCTTAATCACATGGGACGTAGAATAACCCAGCTAGTTCTCATGTCCCTGAGGGGAATCTTCATGTTGACAGCTGTATTTGTACCTCAAGGTAAGGAAAGAGTACAAGGTAAGCAAAAAACAACAACAACAACAACAACAACAACAACAAAAACCAAAAAACAAAAAAACCAAAAAACAAACAAACAAAAACAAAACAAAACAAAACAAAACAAACAAAAAAAAACCCAAAAACAAAACAAAACAAACAACCAAAAATACGAAAACAAAAAACTATGTTCTTCCATTTTTTCAGGATTTATCATCCCTTACATACAATATATCAGAGCACTAATCAAATAATTTCTGGTAGCCATGTTGGAAACTCAAGGCACATACTCCATTAAGGAGCTGGATAAAAACAGAAGTCAAAATTTACTAAAGAATATTTATTACAGTTAAAAGTGTCTGGAGCTGGTGCCATTTATTAACATTATAGATTATTCATTTTTGGCCATTAAATTTTTTATTCTAGCCATATATGTTTTAGGCCTTATAATTCTACCCCAGATTACACAAAAATGTCTGACCAACTGTATGTACTATGTATGCCAGTTGGGTTGTTAATCAAGAAAATAATTTTCAGTTGTGTTGGAATATAGACGATGTGCAAAGAAGAACAAGTAGACCAAGAATTAAAAATCTCAAGACTGAATTTACTAAATTAAGTACCTATATGTAATAAGTAGTGGTACTTATGTGGTCCATTCCTTTGCTAAAATGCAGGATTGTAATATGTTTTTTTTTTTTTTTAAATCCCATGATGATGGGTTCTATAACTCTTGAACTCTCAGTTTCTCTCTCTCTCCTTGTCTTAGTCACTGTCTATTTCTGTGAAGAGACACCATGATTAATGGAGAGTCTCATAAATGAAAGCACTTAAATGGAGGTTTGCTTAATGTGTCAGTGTTTAGGTTCACTATCATCATAACAAGGCTCATGGCCATAGAAAAGCAGGGACCTGGTAAAGCAGCTAATATAAAACTTGATTCATAGACCAAGGGAGAGACTGGCCTGGGATGGGCTTTTGTCACCTCAAATTCCAACCTATGATACAATTCCTCCAGTACACCTACCTATCATTCTATTGTTTTCCAATAGTGGCACTGGTGCCAGTGACTAAGCATTCAAAACTATGAGTCTTGAGAGGTCGTTCTTATTTGAACTATCACTTCCAATCTCTGGGCCCAGTAGGCATTCAGTCCAACTTCAAAAGTCCCCTCAGCCTATTGCTGTCTCCACACTGTTTAAAACTCCATAATTTAAGTCTCCTCCCACTCACAGATATCTCTTAAATCCAATCGGTTGTAAATTCAAAATAAATAACCTGATCACATCCAATATACAATGGCACAGAATGTTCATTACTATTCAAAAAGGGAAGGTATAGACAATGTGGAGCTACTATCCCAAAGCAAATGAAAACCTGCAGGGCAAACTCCAAACTCTGCATTTCCATGTCTGATATCAAATGCCCATTTGATTCCAAACTCCTTTCATCCTTGTTTGCTGTAACCTATTTCTATGTCTTGGGTTGGTTCCACTCCTGCTCTGCAGCTCCCCTTAGCATGTATGACTGTGGCATCATCAACATCTTGAGGTCTCAAATGAAAGCCAGGGTTCACTTTCACAACTTCAGACTATGGTCTCTTTTGGTCTCCATCAGGGAACTGCCTGACACATGCTTGCAATCAGATGATTTCCTCAGTCATGGAGGTATATATAACCCCATTTTTACACCCTTGACTTTTAGTCCAGATCCAATTGTCTAAACCTATCATGTTTGGCTGCTTGATGGGGATAGAACTTGGCCTCCTTATTTAATTATATTAGCACCAGCTTTCTTTTGGGGATGGTTTCATTTGCAACTTAAGTTTTTTAAAAACAGTTTTGAAACGTTGGAAGCATAGCTAGTTTAGTGCTTACACTGAGGTTATCACTCCATTTATTACACTGAGCATTAGACTTTTTTTTAAATCTCCTTAATAACCAGCCTTAGGTTTATTATATTTACTGGCACTCATTTTCTCCTCAAACTATACATTTTGCATTATTTCTATTTCTCTGTTTGTTGGGATGAGAATGTAGGGGAAAAGGGAGGAGGGAGAGAGCCCACATCTTGCCAGAGTTCCTGTGCTCTGGGCAGGCGGATTCGGGAGGACTGCTGGATGCTTTCCACTCGGCCCGGGTGGGCATCTGGCTGTGTGAAGCCACTGACCCCACTGGACAAGGGGCAGCCCCTGGTACTAAGTTCTCAGTCTCCAGCATCCCACTCTGGATATGGCAGAGGAGCTGAGAATAAACTAGGGGCCCCAGGGCTACACACTCTGCCTCAGAGACATGGGAAGAGGGCAGAGGGAGAGAGGTTCAGACACAGGCGAGAGTCCTAAATCCAGTCTGGCTGGAGCACAGGAAGGCCTTCCATTGGGAGATTAGAAACGGCTCATTAGAAGAAAGCCTATCCCATAGTCCAAGCACAGTGGGCCTTGATGAACAGCAACAGTCTATGGTTTAACAGGTTTATTGTAGAAAGGCAGGGGGAAAGAGAAAAGGTAAAAGCGAGAGAGAGACCAGCCATGGCCAAGAGGAGGGAAGGGGTAAAGAGAGGAGAGAAAGGAAATAAGAAAGGTGAAAGCTTAAGAGAGTAAGAGCTTAGAGAGAGAGGAGGTAAGAGAGAGAGAGGGAGAGGGACAGAGTAGAGAGAGAGAGGGGGGAGGGGGAGGGGGAGGGGGAGGGGAGAGGGAGAGGGAGAGGGAGAGGGAGAGGGAGAGGGAGAGGGAGAGGGAGAGGGAGAGGGAGAGGGAGAGGGAGAGGGAGAGGGAGAGGGAGAGAGAGGTCAAGAAGCCCCTCTTATAGTGGGCTTGTTATCTTGTTGTTGCTAGGTAACTGGGAGGAGTCTAGACCGAAGGCCAGAAGCTTGGGACATAGTGTATGTGACTACTAGCCATGAGTCTCTCCTGTGGGTGCTGTGGGGGCAGTAACTTTGACAGGAGCCAGGGGTCCAGGAGACATGAGGTGGGAATTCTGTCCCATGTAGGTGGGAATTACCACCACCAGGTTCTACCAGGGTTCAGAACTGAGCTCGACTGGAGACTAGACTGTGTATAGCCCAATGACCCACAAATCCTTCTTTTGTTTTTATAAAACGGTGGGGGGGGGGGTCACTGTGTGACTGTGTCATTTGTGGTGAAAGTTTAAGGTGGTGTGGAAGTATCAGAAGAAAACATATAGCCTAGAGAAGTAGCACAGCTAAGCCAGAGTAGTAAAAACGGTTAAGGGCAAGGGTTGGGAGGGCAAGAGATTATACAATCAATTAATTGTTTCATGGGCAGTACAATTTGAACAGCTATAACATCAGTTTTGAACAGTAAATAATTTAGATAGACATTATGTTTTACTCACTATCATGTAACTTTCTCCAAGTTCAGCAGCAATTGGCTTTGGCAAGAGAGTTCATCTGTAGCTGGAAGGTCCCAAGCCTATCTTTTGTGGGGATTAGCACGTGTCTTGGGAGTCTTTAGTCAGATGAGGTTTTTGGAGGAAGGCAGTTTTGATGTCTGTAAGTCTCAGGAGATAGTGTTGTCTTAGGTGGATCTGTGGCAGCAGGCACTATGTGGAGATGGACCTGTAGAGTAATTGTAACAGAGGAGCAGATCTCCAGCAGGAATCTAGTCTGTCTGTGTATAGCCCAATGCCCCACATCTGTTCTGTCCTTTTCATGTAGATCTATATACTAGTGATAACTAATAATTAATTGATAATTAATACTAGGCTGTCTTGTAATCTTCTCTGTCAGAGTTAATTAATCCCAAACTGTTTAGTCTGAAGCATATTTTTTTCAGGACAGGGACAAAAAGCAGCAACAATCTTTGCTTCCAAATCACAGGAATTGTCTCTGGCCAGTTACTAGAACTTTTCCCATCTGAAATTTATTTTGCCGGGCCCTCACCCCTCAAATAAGCCTTAGCACTGTCCTCCATTCTTCTACTAGTATAGCCCAGTAAGCCTCACTTAAATCATCCAACCACTCTTCTATTCTAAGTCCCAATGCTTTCAGTAATGTTTTAATAAACAATGGTCAAGATATCACAAATATGGTCAGCTGAGTCTATGGTGCCAGTATCTGTCTTAGTGACAGGTCTATATTTGTGAAGAAATACCATGACCAACCAAGTCAACTCTTATGAGATCAAGTGTGTAATTGGGGCCTTGCTCGAAGTTGCAGAGGTTTAGTCCAGTATCATCATGGTAGCCAGCATGGTTGCAAGGATCATGGATAGAGGGAAGTGTGGTACAGATGGGTAGGTAAGAGCTTTATCCTAATCCATGGTTGAGAGATATTGGGCCTGGATTGGGCTTCTGACATCACAATTACCACCCCCCAGTGACACATCTCCTTCACCAAAGTTACACCCTATAATACTTCTAATTATTGCAAAAGGTTCTATTTTCTGGTACTAAGCATTCCAACATATGAGTTTATGGAGAGCATATGTATGTGTGTATGAATATATGAATTTATATATGAATATATATATTCTTCTTATTTAATTGTTTTTATTGGATATTTCCTTTATTTACATTTCAAATGTTATCTCCTTTCCCTGGTTTCCCTCTGGAAACACCTTATCCCATTCCCCCTCCCTCTGCTTCTCTGAGGGTGTACCCCCCTCCACTCCTGCAGCCCTGCCCTGGCATTCTCCTACACTGGGGCATATAGCCTTCACAGGTCTAAGGGCCTCTTCTCCCATTGATGCCTGATAAGGCCATCCTCTGATACATATGAGGCTGGAGCCATGGATCCCTCCATGTGTACTCTGGTTAGTGGTTTAGTTCCTGGGAGCTCTGAGGGTTTAGCTGGTTGATACTGTTGTTCTTCCTATGGGGTTGCAAACCTCTTTAGCTCCTTCAGTTCTTTCCCTAATTCCTTCATTGGGGACACTGCGCTCAGTCCAATTGGCTGAGAGCATTCACTTCTGTATTTGTCAGGTACTGGCAGAGCCTCTCAGGAGACAGTTATATCAGGCTCCTGTCAGCATGCACTTCTTGGCATCCATAATAGTGTCTGGGTTTGGTGACTGTGTATGGGATAGATCCCCAGGTGGAACAGTCTTGGATGGCCTTTCCTTCAGTCTCTGTTCCACTCTTTGTCTCTGCATTTCTTCCCGTCCGTATTATGTTCCCCCTTCAACAAGGACTGAAACATCCATACTTCAGTCTTCCTTCTTCTTGAGCTTCATGAGGTCTGTGAATTGTATCTTGGGTACTCTGAGCTTTTTGGATAATATCCACTTACTAGTGAGTGCATACCATGTGTGTTCTTTTGTGATTGGGTTATATCACTCAGAATGATATTTTTTAGTTCTATCCATTTGTCTAAGAATTCAATGAATTCATTATTTTTAATAACTGAGTAGTACTCCATTGTATAAATGTATCACATTTTCTGTATCCACTCCTCTGTTGAGGGACATCTGGGTTCTTTTCAGCTTCAGGCTATTATAAATAAAGGTGCTTTCAACATAGTGGAGCATGTGTCCTTGTTATATGTTGAAGCATCTTCTGAGTATATGCCCAGGAGTGGTAATGCTGGGTCCTCAGGTAGTACTACGTCTAATTTTCTGAGGAACTGCCAGACTGATTTCCAGAGTGATTGTACCAGTTTGCAATCCCACCAGCAATGGAGAAGTGTTTCTTTTTCTCCACATCCTCTCCAGCATCTGAAGTCTACTAAGTTTTTGATCTTAGCCCTTCTGACTGGTGTAAGGTAGAATCTCAGGGTTGTTTTGATTTGCATTTCCCTCATGACTAAGGATGTTGAGTATTTCTTTAGGTGCTTCTTGGCTATTTGAGTTTCCTTAGTTTAGAATTCTTTATTTAGTTCTGTTCCCCATGTTTTAATAGGGTTATTTGGTTCTCTGGAGTCTAACATCTTGAGGTTTTTTTTTGTATTATTTGTATTGGATATTAGCCCTCTATTAGGAGTAGGATTGGTAAAGATCTTTTCCTAATATGTTGGTTGTTATTTTGTTCTATTGACAGTGCCCTTTGCCTTACAGAAGCTTTTCAATTTTATGAGGTCCCATTTGTAGATTCTTGATCTTAGAGTGTAAGTCATTGGTGTTCTGCTTAGGAAAATTTCCCCTGTGCCCACGTGTTCAATGCTTTTCTCATTGTCCTAGAAGAAATTCTTATTTTTTTATTTCTGATGAATTTGCCATCTCAGCAGTACAAGCCTCCAGTTTTATGACACTCTTTTGTTTTATTCCATATTTATCATGGATTTCAATGGCCTATGATTCTTTAAGAGTTTGAATTCTTTCATGATTCACCCCATGACAGTCTCATATTCTGCTGGAGGACCATTGAGTCCCTAGAGAGGAAATATGAAAGTGACTTCTGCCTGGACTCACCACTGTCTGAAACATGAAGGAATGAGCACAACTGTTCAAAATCCTTGATTCTCCACAAACTATCATGAATAAATTGGTCACGTTTCTCAACATACTAGCCATTATAGGATTTCTTTTCTCTGCTGATTTTCCTCTCTGTATTTTATACTTGCACACACCTCTGATGAGGTGTTACCACTGTTATCTTTGCTTGGGAATTGAGAACTACAAATTACTATAGCAAAGCTGAACTAACCACAACCCTTGGTCTTCCTTTCTCTAGAAATGCAGACCCTGCGTATTATTATGGCCACATTGGCAGCAGCACTTTCTTCTCTATGTATGTGTGTTAGTAATCTTCATATAAATGAGCTACTTCCAACCACATTAAGGTACAAGTTTCAAGTCAGTCACAGAATAACTTCTCCATTCATTCTATGCAACTAAAGGAAGAAAACTAAAGACTGGGTAGTTATCTAACCATTTGGTTATAAAGAGAATGTTTATAACTTTAGTATCCTGAAATTTCACTTTGTTTTGAGATATGTAAGTCTACCAAAGTACTACTACTTAGTATCTCATGTAAATAATGGAACAACTGAAAAGGTGTTTTTTACAAGCAACAGCATACTCTAAATTTGTTTACTTTTATTATATTTATTTAAGGCAACTTTATGTGGGCATGTCATATATTTTTTATCATATTAATTTTCATTATTCTCTCTGATCATCTTATTATTTTTACTTAATTCATTCTACCTTACAATTGAATGCTCTCATACCCTAAATTTTTTAGGGTGTGTAGGTGAGGATACATTTCTTTAAATTGGAATACAGTACAATCTGTTGCTTTATAACATTATCTCAGAGATGCTCTTCGTGCTGATTCAACTCCATCAGTCCCCGATCCACACTTCTGCTGGTCTTCTACTGCTCAGTAAACCCCTTTATTTTCATGTCACCTTTATAGTCAAACTCTTATCCATTTTGAGATAGGTTCTACCTCTTTTTGTATTTCCTTCCCAATTTTAGAGCCTATATCCTTAACTCATATATGTATACATATAAATAAAGCTAAAATATAAGATAAGTTACATATATTACTCTTTCTGTTTCATTGTGTTGAATAAGGAAGTGTCTTCATGGTCTGAATCTGACCTCAAATATTACAAAATGAAATAAATTTGAGAAGGAAGAGTAAGTTACCAAGATCCTTAAATTTAATTGCATTGGTTTTTGTCAAGTAACAGGTTTTAAGGTTTTAAAAAGGATCTGTATGATTCTAAGACACAAGTTTCAAGTGTGCATTTTTACCAGATTTTTTTTTTGTGTGTGCTATATTCTTGCTCCAAGGGCAACAGGTATGGGAGTCATTTCAATGTTTGGTAATAGTGGATTATTCCTGGCCCCCCTGTTTATGATGCTAGCGATATACTCTGCCAACTTGCCCTGGATCTTCTATGGAGGCTTCTCTATCCTCTATGGGTTTAGTGTGTTTCTCCTTCCTGAAACCAAGAATCAACCTCTTCCTGACTCCATCCATGATGTAGGAAATGAGTGAGTAAAACCTCTCTGTGTTCTTTAAGGGAGTTGTTTGCTAATGGACTATGCTGAGGAAGGTAAAGCAGCAATGAAAAACAAGATCAATTGTGTTAATTTATAGTGGTCACTATGTTCAATTGGGGAGTGTATTTCCTATATATGCTGATATTTGGGGTTATTTTAATTGTAGTCAGTATTTTTGAATAGGGACAAATAGTAACCCACTTGTACTGTAGATTCAAATGTTCCTAGAGGTTCTCTATGTCAGAGAGGCTACTTATGCTCAAGCTATGCCAGAAAAAATTTACTGGTTTTATTGGTATTCTGTCTGATTATAGATAGATGTGTGTGTGTGTGTGTGTATATATATATATATATATATATATATATATATATATATATATATATGTGTGTGTGTGTGTGTGTGTGTGTGTGTCTGTGTATGAAACTAACAGTCTATAGGTTTGAGTATGCAAAGCTCATGGAATAATTTAGGATAAATAAATAACATGCAAGACTAAAGGACATGCCATAGATGACTGTGTATCTAAGTGATTCATGCTTCTATTCTCTGTGACATTCCAATTGCCTTGGTTTTTCTAGAAATGAAAATGTTCAGGTAGAGAATAATATGTAGGTTAATTAAGTGGTCTTAACAAGGAAATTAATGGAATAGATTTTAACAGTTTTGAATGTACTTCAAGTGCTTTCTTCCAAAACTCATTTGTTAATCCCCTGATAACCAATATGTAAAGTACTAAATCTCACTCACAACTTAACAGAGAATTTATTTTACAATATTTACCAAAAATCCTTCAGAAGTAGTCATTGTTACACAGGTGATGGGTGAAAGTAGATTATTTTGTGAAGGACAACACTATTTTTTCCCAGATTTTACAAATTTTGTTTTCATGTTTATGGTTTTGTTGTTGTTGTTGTGTGTTCTAGTTGGAAAGAATCAAGACAAGCAAAGGAGGAGGATTCCATCATTAAAGTCACAAGGTTTTGAGGAACTCCTGGAATTGTCGTTTGATCCAAGAGAAGAAAATTGTATTCAGGACATGGTGACAATTTTCCCAGATGATTACTCAGAATTCTTTTTTGATATTATCAAACTTCTTGATAAATAAAGATTAACAAGAAAACACAGATCACATTCTAATTGCTGCAATACATTATTATATGTCAAATATCTATGAGCAATCACATAAGTGATTTGAAGAATTAAAAAGAACATTGAAAGAATTGAACAGTACATTGAAAGAAATCCTGCTTGACATTTTTTGTAATCACGTACACCTACTATGTTTTTGGATGGTGTATGCATTCTATGTTTCCACTGTTATCATATAATACCTGAGGAAATTAAAGGAAGAAATCTTTACTGTTTTCCCCAAATCCACATCACTGGCTTCAGTTCATGGTTACCAGGAGGCACTTCATCTCTGGTGTGAAGCAGTAGTATGGTAGGAGGTAAATGTTAATTTCATACTTGCAAGTAAGGTAAGGAGGGAGGTAAAGATGGAGTGTGGGCGGGAAGGAGGAAGGGAGGGAGGGGGAGAAAGAGAGAGAGAGAGAGGGAGATAGATAGATAGATAGACAGAGAACACAGGAGAAGGAAGTAAAAGAAGAAAAGAGGCAACATTGGAAAAAAGTAGACAAAAGTAGCTGAATATGGCCAAGAACAAAGTAGAATCCTGAAAGCAATGCTTCCCCAAATTTTCGCAGCAAAATAACTCTCCAAACTTCCGCACCTCAAATTTTCTGTCCTTTCACTATCACCAAATGGAGGGGACTGACTCTCCAGTAGATGAAACTTTTTGAGTCATTTAAATCCAAGTTATAACAAGAAGATTGACTACATTTGAAAAACGGCTTTTTAGCACTAGAGAGAACAGTGGAAAGATTGCATAGGTCTTGTATACAGAAGAATATGCATAACGAAGACACAAAGCAAAGGATGGGTGATAACTGGCTTACAAAGTAGGACAATTACACTAACAGTACCAAAGCAATACACTGATAGCAGTGACACATCCCTTCAATCTGTTCATTTGTTTGTATATCCAGTTTTGGTTGGAGTCCAGGCAAAGAGAAAGACTGCACTGTGAGTGGGTGAGGAAGAAACCGCTTAAAGGAAAGTTAGAGTTGAACAAAGTTGACATGAAAAGGAAGGGGAAATAACATGGTAGGAACAGAAATCAGTGGGTGAATCGAGTGGCAGACAATACAGAGAGGGCATGAGGAAGAATAACTAACATTAAGCATCTTTAAATAAGGTATTTTAAAAATACTTTTTACTTTTATCAGATGTATATTTCATATATAAAACATACATACATGCACACACTCACACACACATAAATATACATGAAAAATCAGTGATAATTAGCGGATTCAATTATACATGGAAAGAAAGGAAAAAAAAAGTTTCTCTCAAAGATTGACAATTATAAAGCAAAAAAATTCAATTGTAAACAGGGGGTAACTCACCTAAAATCATTAGTCTTAATCAATTCAAGTTTACTTCCCCTCAAATTTGCATTGTACCTCAGAGCAAATCCAGTGCTCCAGCAACACCACTCTGCCCACACTCACAGACAACTTGACCCCCAGAAGTTCTGACCCCTCCATGCTCACAGGTGAGTCCCAACACCTGCTTCAATACATGGCCTAACTGGGACCACTCAGGGCTCAGAGAATGCAGAACATCCAGTCCTGTGGAGATAAAGGTTCCTTCCAGTTTGCATCTATGCTCCGGATTAGATCTTGTGCTTAAGGTCCCATCCCCACCCCTTCTCCACCCAGGGAGAGCCTGACCCCCATGAGTTCTGACACAGCCAGGCTACAGATAAGGCTCTCCAGACACCCTTCCATATTCATAGACAACCTGACCCAAGGAAGCTCAACATAACCAGGCTTACAGTAAGAACAGGCTCCTGTCTGAGACAGCAAGACCAGTTAACAAGAGACATAACCAGATGGCAAGAGGCAAGTGTAAAAACATAAAACACCAGAACTTGACAACGCCAGAACTCAGTTCTCCCACCAGAGCAAGCCCTGGATACCCTAATACACTGAAAAAGCAAGATTCTGCTCCAACTTCCCATCTTACGAGGAATTAAGTAGTATCTTACATAGGACATAAATAACTCTCTTAATGAAATACAGGAGAACACAGGCAAACAAAAGAAGCCCATAAAGAGGAAACACATAAATCTCTTAAAGAAAAACAGGAAAATACAATAAAAAATGAACAAATTGAACAAATCTGTCCAGAATCTAAAAATGGGAATAGAAAGGTTAAGGAAAACACAAACAGGGAAAATGTTGGAGATGGAAATCCTAGGAAAGAGAGCAGGAATCACAGATGCAAGTATCACCAAGTGAATACAAGAGATAAAAGAGAGAATCTCAGGCATAGAAAATACCATAGAAGACACTGACACACCAGTCAAAGAAAATACAAAGTGCAAAAAGGTCCTAACCCAAAACATCCAGGAAATCCAGGATACAATGAAAAGACTAAACACAAGAATAGTAGGTATAAAAGAGAGTGAAGATTCCCAACTCAAAGGGCCATCTTTAACAAAATTATACTAGAAAACTTCTTTAAAGAAAGAGATGGCCATAAACATACAAGAAGCCTATAGAACACCAAGCAGATTGGAACAGAAAAGAAATTTCTCCCATCATATAATAATCAAAACACCAAGTGCACAGAAGAAAGAAAGAAAGAATATTTAAAGTGGCAAAGAAAAAAGTCAAGTAACATATAAAGGCAGACCTATGAGAACTAGATCAGACTTCTCAACAGAGACTCTAAAAGCCAGAAGATCTTGAGTTGATACCATACAGGTTCTAAGAGAAAAAACCAAACAAAACAAAGACAAAACCAAAAAAAGCCAGCCCATGCTACTATACCCAGGAAAAGTCTCAATTACCACAGATGGAATTACCAAGATATTCCTTGACAAACAAAATTTAAACAATATCTTGGGGTGTGAACTCAGTGGACAGTCCCACAGACTCCAGAGGACTCTCCACCCCCCCAATTGCCCTAGCACGTACAGGATCTTAGGATCACTGGTGAGTAGAACACAACATCTGTTCCAACACCACCAGGAGTGCTTGGACCATCAGAAGCAGTGACACAGGAACCCCACTTGACCAGAGGCTTGGGTTCCTTTCAGTCAGCACTATTCTACCTTGGTTTCGAACTCAGCAGACAGCCCCATGGTCCCCAGAGGAGGTACCACTTCCAGGCGCTCTAATAACCCAGGATATTAGGATCCCAGGATCCCAGGATCCCAGGATCCCAGGAGGTTTGATCATACCAGGATCTCAGGGTCTCAGAGGAAGTTTGACTGCTAAGAACTCTGACACACCCAGAATCTCAGAATCAGAGGATTCCGGAATCACAGGACCACAGAGAAAGCTGGACTCTGAAGAATTCTGACACAGCCAAGATTACAGGTAGGACAGCCTACAATCAGATATATCAAGGACAGGGAACACTTGAGATAATCAGATGGTGGGAGGCAAGTTTAAGAACAGAAGCAACAGAAACCAATGTAGTAACCAAGTATGGCATCATCAGCACCCAACTCTCCCACCATAGCAATTCCTGGATATACCACCACACCAGAAAAGCAAGATATGAATCTAAAGTCACTTCTCATGATGATGATGATGATGGAGGACTATAATAAGGACAGAAATAACTCCCTTAAAGAAATACAGGGGAACACAGGTATATAGGTACAACCACTTAAAGAGGAAACACAAAATCTCTTAAAGAATTACAGGAAAACACAACAAAACAAGAGTAAGAATTGAACAAAACCATCCAGGATCTAAAAATGGAAGTAGAAACAATAAAGAAATCACAAAGGGAGACCACTCTGGAAATAGAAAACCTAGAAAGAAGTCAGGAGCCATTGATGCAAGCATAACACAACAGTACACAAGAGATAGAAGGGAGAATCTCAGGTGCAGAAGATACCATAGAAAACAATGACACAACAATCAAAGAAAATGTGAAATGCAAAAAGATCCTTGCCCAAATATCCAGGAAATCCAGGACACAACTAGAAGAGAAAACCTAAGAATAATAGGTATATACAAGAAAGAAGATTTCCAACTTAAAGGGCCCGTAAATATCTTCAACAAAATTATATGAGAAAACTTCCCCAACCAAAGTAAGAGATGCTCATGAACACACAAGAAACCTACAGAACTCTAACTAGTTTGGACCAGAAAAGAAATTCCTTCTGTCACATAATAATCAAAACACCAAATGCACAAAACAAAGAAAATATATTAAAAACAGTAAAAGAAAAAGGTCAAGTAATGTATAAAGGCAGACCTATTGGAATTACACTTTACTTCTCCCCAGAGACTATGAAACCCAGAAGATTCTGGGCAGATGTCATACAGACCCTAAGAGAACACAAATGCCAGTCTAGGCTACTATACCCAGCAAAACTCTCAATTACCATAGATGGAGAAACCAAGGTATTTCATGACAAAACCAAATTTACACAATATCTTTCCATAAATCTAGCCTTTCACAGGATAATAAAGGGCAAACTTCAACAAAAAGAGCGAAACTAAGCTCGAGAAAATCAAGAAAGTAATTTTTCAACAAACCTAAATAAGATAGCCACATGGACAGAATTCCACCTCAAGCAACAAAAATAATAGGAAGCAACAATGACTTTTCCTTAATATCTCTTAATATCAATGGATTTAATTCCCAAATAAAAAGACAGAGACTAACAGATTGGTTATGTAAACAAAACCCAACTTTTTGCTCCATACAGGAAATCCACCTCAATGACAAAGACACACACTACCTCAGAGTAAAAGGCTGGAAAACAATTTCCCAATCAAATGGTCCCAAGAAACAAGCTGGAGTAGCCATTCTAATATCAAACAAAATAATCTTTCAACCTAAAGTTATCAAAAAAGATGAAGAGCAACAATTCATACTCATCAAAGGTAAAATTCACCAAGATGAACTCTCAATTCTGAACATCTGTGCTCTAAATGCAAGGGCATCCACATTAATTAGAGACTTTGCTATAACTCAAAGCACACATTAGACCTCATACAATAATAGTGGGAGAATTCAACACCTCACTCTCATCAATGGACAGATCATGGAAACAAAAACTAAACAGAGACACAGTGAAACTAACAGAAATTATGGGACAAATGGATTTAATAGATATCTATAGAGCATATAATCAGTCACAAACAGACCTCAACAGCTACTAGAATATTGAAATAATCCCATGCATCCTATCAGATCACTAGGGACTAAGGCTGATCTTTAATAACAACATAAATAATAGAAAGCCAACATTCACATGGAAGCTGAACAACACTCTACTCAATGATACCCTGGTCAAGGAAGAAATAAAGAGATTAAAGACTTTTTTTTTTTTTTTTTTTTTTTTTTTTTTTTTTTTTTTTTTTTTTTTTTTTTTTTTGCGTAAGGAAAGCAATCTTCTTTATTGTACACAGTACAGAATATACGCAGCTCGGCAGGGTGCACGCGGCCCTGTGCAGGGGGACGTGGTTCAAATCCACACTCTGGAAAAGAAGCAAATGCATGAAAGAAGCCCCACACCTTGACGGGGACGGCTCTGCGGGAGGTACATGAGTCCGGTGGGAATGCAAAGTGGCGCTACTGTCCCGCGTCCCTTGACTGGCACATGTGCCGTCAAAACGGGAGGGACAGCTCAGGCTACGGAAGATTCTTCTCAATCCACCCCCAAAACAGCATAAATTCACTAAAGAAAACTAAAACAAACCCCACACCAGTATAAGTGAAGAGAGGAAGAACAACAAAAAAGAACCCCAAAATCTATACAGCATTTACAACAAATAAATCTCCTGTAGCCAGTTGGGGTAAAATATGCATCTATGTGTAGACTGTGTATAGATTAGAAAGCTATAAATATGCTTATGAAAGAGTCCTTTCATCAGAGTACAACGCTAATTAAGGCCCAAGCTTGAGGTTTGATGCCTCTGTGGGCTGACTAGGTTCTCATAGCTCTAAAACATACCCCTCGTTCCTGTGAACCTCCTTCACACGTCATGAGAAGGCTGTGGAGTGTCCCATGCTCAGTCAGCTCTGTGTCCCATCCTGCATGTGTGGAGTGCCAAGGACAGCAAACTCCTGTCAACCAGGAGTCAGGCAGCAAAGCACTGGCGTTTCCTGCTGACTTCCCCACCACTCCAAACCCAATCTGTACACAGCTTTAGTTTGGTTGTTTAGAACATTCCCAATATAATACAGCAATCAGAATAAAAAATTAAAAAAAAAACAAACAAAAAGTAGCAGGAAGCCAGTAATGCTGGCTTGCACTGCTCTACCTGTGTGTGACAGGTAAGTTTCAGACCCCGGGGAACCACTGTGCAGGGTCCAAAGTCCAAAACTGAAAGAAAAAGGAAAACAAGGCAGATGCCTGGGTCCCCAGCAGGTGACCAGTCGTTAAATGGACATGACATGTATGTACTATATGACATGTGTGTAGTACATGACATGTATGTAGTATGTGACATGTATGTAGTATGTACATCTGCTTCCCAGAGAAAGAGAGTTAGTGAGCATGGAGAACTATACACATATAACGCTAAGCTGTGTCCAGGCTGCCCTGCACACTTTAAAAAATGTACAGATCAGGTTATATGCCTCAACAGGTTGTCTGGTGCAGAAAGCACCAAGCGGCTTCTGTGTGGCGAAGGGGAAGCCCCAGCAGATCCCCTCGCAGGCTGCAGCATCTTCCAAAGTAGGCACCGCCCCACCTGAGGGATGCAGTGCAGGTACCAAAAGGGGTTTGTTTTTTGTTTGTTTTTGCTTTAAATACCAAAACTACAAAAATCAGTTTATATAAACTGTTTTTTTCCCCAAAACAACCACCAAAAGCAAGATGAACCCCTCCCCCCCAAAATCAAAGCAAAACAAAATACTGTCATGTTCATCATCTTTTTAAAACAAGCCGTCTGCGCTCAGCCGTGTGACTGCGAG
Source organism: Mus caroli (assembly GCF_978045245.1). Taxonomy (NCBI): domain Eukaryota; kingdom Metazoa; phylum Chordata; class Mammalia; order Rodentia; family Muridae; genus Mus; species Mus caroli. The sequence goes on from NW_028227275.1 coordinate 53,299,389, forward strand.
GAAGGGGACTTGATTTACTTATGGTGACGGCTCGGCTGGAAGGAAGGCCGAAGAAGAAAGCGGTCTGAGAACCATGGAGTGAGTAACGGCTCTCCTGGCCTCCCCAGTTCTGGACTACAGGGGAAAGATTTCAGAATGAGCTACAAGAGTTTTGCAATTTCAAGCCTCAATGGTCTGAGCCTCCCCGACCCAGCCTTATCGACTGTCCTATGGGTGTGCAGTTTCTTCCCAAAGAATTGTGCAAGTCAAAGCCTCCTGTGTGAAGGCATTTTAGTAGTCCATGATCAACGCAGATTGTCATACACATCGGTCCCCTTTCATGGGCGCTAACCCTGAACACACTGCAGTACTGCTCTGCACATACTGGCCATGGTGGCAAGGAGGACGGTTTCCATGTCTCCCCAGGAAGTGGTGGTTTCTGTCTCTCCCTGTTCCCACTCCTCCCGAGCCAAGGTATTTGTCTTAAAGGGTGTCGAATCCAGAGACAGCTTGGGTTCTCCTGATAATACTCAAAGGGCAAGCTTTAGGAACAGCCAAGAACACAAACAAAACCACTGCCCTCGTTTGCCTGGATGAGGACTGCTAGCTCTAGGGTGTGGCTACTCGGCCATTCAGAAACTTAGTAAGCGAAGCCTTCGGCGTAGGGGAGGCTGCTGCAGCGATCCATGTCCAGGAGGTAAGCAGGGTTGTCTTCAAAGTGAGTCAGAGGCAGCGTGTCCTCCTCATTGAGGGGGCATTCGGATTCTGCCTTCAGGAACGGGCGCTGATTGTCCGGGAAGGCCATAGAGAAAAGTGCATCCGGGTCACACACAAATTTGTAGACGTAGCGTTCCCCAGCCACCTTCTGCATGATGCCCTTTTCATAGTAATAGCGGAGAGAGCGGCTCAGCTTGTCATAGTTCATGGCTGGCCGATTCTTCTGGATACCCCAACGACGAGCAACCTCTTCCGGTTCTATGAGCTTAAATTCCATGCCTCGGCCAGTCCAGGCAATGAAGTGGGCATTGGCTGGGTCATCCAGGAGGGTGACGAGGAACTGCCACAGCTGCAGAGAGCCTCGTCTCTGATAAGGGGGCCCCTCTCGATACATGGTGGGCTCCTGCTTGACTTTGCCTTCCAGTCTCTCAGGCACCACGCAAGTATCATCAAAGTACAGCCTGGGGTCCTTTTCATACGGGAATCCTTCATGGCTGCTGGAGAAATACCCGCCTCTCATGTAGGATGACTGGCAGTTAGGCACTTCTGAGTCAGCACAGTAATCTCGGGGCTCCTGCTTGATTCCCATGGGTGACTGGAATCCATGTGCTGGAGGACCAGGCATCCCAGGGACCCCGTGTTCATACAGTGGGTCATGGTATTCCTGCTTGAATCCCTGAAGGGGTGGCGGAGCTGCGGGGACAATGGGCTCTGACATCTGCCGGTGGTAGCTGGGGCGACTATCTCCAGGAACTCCTGACTGAGGAGGGAAGGGATGGCTGGGCTCAGACAGCTGTCGCTGAAATCTCTGTTCTGATGGATACTGGCTTTCAGGCATCATCTTTGGCATTTGCAGGGGCTGATGTGGTGGCCGGGGGACCGCAAATGTTTGTTGCTGTCGATTAAAGACTTTTTATAGTTTAATGAAAATGAAGCCACAGCATACCCAAACTTATGGGACACAATGAAAGCAGTCCTAAGAGGAAAACCCATAGCTCTGAGGGCTGCAAAAAAGAAACTAGACAGAGCATACACTAGGAGCTTGACAGCACACCTAAAAGCTTTGAACAGAAGGAACCAAATTCACCCAAAAGGAGTAGACAGTAGAAAATAAACTCAGGGCTGAAATCAACCATGTGGAAACAAAAAGAACTATTTAAAGAATCAACCAAAACAGGAGCTGGTTCTTTGAGAAAATCAACAATAAACCCCTAGCCAGACTAACTATAGGGCACATGGACAGTATCCTAATTAACAAAACCAGAAATGAAAAGGGAGATATAACAACAGAATCTGAGGAAATCCAAAAAATCATCAGATCCTACTACAAACGCCTATACTCAGCAAAACTGGAAAATCTGGATGAAATGGACAATTTTCTAGACAGTTACCAGGTACCAAAGTTAAATCAGGATTAGATTAATGATCTCAATTGTCCCATATCCTCTAAAGAAATAGGAACAGTCATTAGTAATCTCCCAACCTAAAAAAGCCCAGGACCAGATAGGTTTAGTGCAGAGTTGTAACAGATATTCAAAGAAGACCTAGTTCCAATACTCTTCAAACTATTCCACAAAATAGAAACAGAATATACTCTACACAATTTTTTCTATGAAGCCACAATTACTCTGATATCTAAACCACACAAAGACCCAACGAAGAAAGTGAATTTCAGACCAGTTTCCCTTATAAATATCGATGCAAAAATACTCAATAAAATTCTCGAAAACTGCTCATCCATCATGATTAATAGGCTTCATTCCAGGGATGCAGGGATGGATCAATATACAGAAATCCATCAATGTAACCCATGATATAAACAAACTCAAAAATCAAAACTACATAATCACCTCATTAGATGCTGAGATAGTATATATAAGTGACCTCACAAATTCCTCCAGAGAACTCCTAAACCTGATGAACAAGTTCTGTGAAGTAGCTGGATATAAAATTAACTCAAAGAAATCAGTGAGTGGACTTTCTCTACACAAAGGATAAACAGGCTGAGAAATAAATTAGGAAAACAACACCCATCAAAATAGTCACAAATAATAAACCTTGCTGTGATTCTAACTAAGGAAGTGAAAGATCTGTATGATAAGAACTTCAAGTCTCTGAAGAAAGAAATCAAAGATCTCAGGAGATGGAAAGATCTCCCATGCTCATGGATTGGCAGGATCAATATAGTAAAAATGGCTATCTTGCCAAAACTAATCTACAGATTCAACGCAATTCCCATCAAAATTCCAACTCAATTCTTCACAGATCTAGAAAGGGTAATTTGCAAATTCATCTGGTATAACAAAATTTCTAGGCTAGCAAAAATTTTCTCAACAAAATGAACTTCTGGTGGAATCACCATGCCTGACCTCAAGCTATACTACAGAATAATCATGATAAAAACTGCATGGTATTGGTAGAGTGACAGACAGGTAGATCAATGGAACAGAATTAAAGACCCAGAAATGAACCCACACACCTATGGTCACTTGATCTTTGACAAAAGAGCTAAAACCATCCAGTGGAAAAAAAGACAGCATTTTTAACAAATGCTGCCTCACCTGGCAGTTATCATGTAGAAGAATGCAAATTGATCCATTCTTATCTCCTTGTACAAACTCATGTCTCAATGGATCAAAGAATGCCACATAAAACAAGAGACACTGAAACTTATAGAGGGGAAGAGCATTGAATATATGGACACAGGGGAAAGATTCCTGAACAGAACACCAATGGCTTGTGCTGTAAGATCCAGAATCGACAAATGGAACCTCAATATTGCAAAGCTTCTGTAAGGCTAAGGACACTGTCACTAAGACCAAAAGGCCACCAACAGATTGGGAACAGATCTTTAACAATCCTACACCTGATAGGGGGCTAATATCCAGTATGTATAAAGAACTCAAGAAGTTGGACTCCAGAAAACCAAATAACCCCACTAAAATATGGGGTTCAGAGATAAATAAAATTTCTTAACTGAGGAATACTGGGTGGCTTAGAAGCACCTTAAAAATGTTCAACATCCTTAATCATTAGGGAAATGCAAATCAAAACAACCCTGAGATTCCATCTCACACCAGTCAGAGTGGCTAAGATCAAAAACTCAGGTGTCAGCAGATGCTGGCAAGAATGTGGAGAAAGAGGAACACTCCTCTATTGCTGGTGAGATTGCAAGCTGGTACAACCACTCTGAAAATCAGTTTGGCCGTTCCTCAGAAAAATTGGACATAGTACTACTACTGGAAGATCCAGCAATACCTCTCCTGGGCATATACACAGAAGATCCTCCTACAAGTCATAAAGTCACATGCTCCACTATGTTCATAGCAGCCTCATTTATAATAGCCAGAAGCTGGAAAGAACCCAGATGTCCCTTAACAGAGGAATGGATACAGAAAATGTGCTACATTTACACAGTGGAGCACTACTGAGCTATTGAAAGCAATGAATTTATGAAATTCTTAGGCAAATGGATGGATCTGGAGGATATCATTTTGAGTGAGGTAACACACTCACAAAAGGACACACATGATATGCACTCAGTGATAAGTTGATATTATCCCAGAAGCTCAGAATTCTTCTTAGAAGGGGGAACAAAATACTCATGGGCGATGTTACAGAGACAAAATTTAGAGCAGAAACTGAAGAAATGACCATCCAGTGACTGTTCCACTTGGGGATCCATCCAATAAACAACCACCAAACCCAGACACTATGGCAGATGCCAACAACTGACAGAGCCTGATATAGCTGTCTCCTGAGGGCCTCTGTCAGTGCCTGGTAAATACAGAAGTGGATGAGCACAATCATCCATTGATGGAGCACAAGGTCCCCAATGAAGGAGGTATAGAAAGTACCCAAAGAACTGAAGGGATCTGAAGCCCCTTGTTAGGAACAACAATATGGACTAACCAGTCCCCCCAGAGCACCTTGGAACTAAACCACCAATCAAATATATATATACATTATATATGTATATGTATATGTATATGTATATGTATATGTATATGTATATGTATATGTATATGTATATGTATATGTATATGTATATGTATATGTATATGTATATGTATACGTACACATTCACACACACACACACACACACACACACACACACACACACACACACATATATATATATATATATATATATATATATATATATATATATACTGACAGACTGGTTACATAAACAGGACCGTAAATTTTGCTGTATACAGGAAACCCATCTCAGTGACAAAGACAGATACTACCTCAAAGTAAAATGCTGGAAAACAATTTTCCAAACAAATGGTCCCAAGAAAAAAGCTGGAGTAGCCATTCTAATTTCAAATAAAATCATCTTTCAACCCGAAGTTATCAAAAAAGATGAGGATGGAGACTTCATACTCAGCAAAGTTAAAATTTACCAAGATGAATTCTCAATTCTGAACATCTATGCTCCAAATGCAAGGACATCGACATTCATTAAAGCACTTTACTATAGCTCAAAGCATACATAGCCCAGCACACAATATTAGTGGGAGACTTCAAAACCCCACTCTCATCAATGGACAGATCATGGAAACAGAAACTAAACAGACATAGTGAAACTAACAGAAGTTATGAAACAAATAGATTTAACAAATATCTATACAACCTTTTACCCTAAAACAAAAGGCTATACCTTATTCTCAGCACCTCAAGGTACCTTCTCCAAAATTGACCATGTAATAGGTCACAAAACAGGCCTCAACAGATACAAAAATATTGAAATAATCCCATACATCCTATTATAACTGCAGACTAAGGCTGGTCTTCAATAATAACATAAAGAACAGAAAGTCCACACACATATGGAAGGTGAACAACAATCTACTCAATGATAACTTGGTCAAAGAAGAAATAAAGAAAGAAATTAAAGACTTTTTAGAGTTTAATGAAAATGAAGCCACAATATACCCAAAATTATAAGACGCAATGAAAGCAGTCCTAAGAGGAAGTGTCTCTGAGTGTCTCCAAAAAGAAACTGGAGAGAGCATACACTAATGGCTTGACAGCATATTGAAAGCTCTAGAACAAAAAGAAGCAAATTCACCCAAGGGTAGCAGCCAGCAGGAAATAATCAAACTCAGGGCTGAAATCAACCAAGTGGAGCCGAATAGAACCATACAAAGAATTAACCAAACCAGGAGCTGAGAAAAGCAACAAGATAGATAAACCTTTAGCCAGACTAATCAGAGGGCACAGGGACAGTAACCTAATTAATGAAGTCAGAAATGAAAAGGGAGACATAACTATAGAATCTGAGGAATCTAAAAAATCATCAGATCCTACTACAGAAGGGTATACTCAACAAAACTGGCAAACCTTGATGAAATGGACAATTTTCTAGACAGAAACCAGGTACCAAAATTAAATCAGGATCAGATTAACGATCCAAACAGTCACATATCCACCAAAGAAATACAAACTGTCATTAATTCCCTCCCCCCCCCCAAATAAGACCTGGACAGGATGGGTTTAGTACAGTGTTATATCAGATCTTCAAAGAAAACCTAATACCAATGCTCCTCAAAGTATTCCACAAAATAGAAACAGAAGGTACTCTAACCAATCCTTCTATGAAGCCACAGTTACTCTGATATCTAAACCACAAGACCCAACAACGAGAACTTCAGACCAATTTCCCTTATGAATACTGATGCAAGAATACTCAATAAAATTCTCACAAACTGAATCCAAGAGCACATTAAAAGTATTATCTTCTTGATCAAGTAGGCTTTATCCCAGGGATGCAAGGATGGTTCAATACACAGAAATCCATCAATGTAATACACTATACTTTTGGAGACCAACATTGAGCCAAAAGCCAAAGTCCCCCTCCCTTCTTGAGAAACTTCAAACCTTTTGAGAGATGTTGGAAATGGACACTGAGTCATAAGCCAAAGTTCCCCTCCCTTCTGGAGAGACTTCCAATCTTTTGAAATGACAGCTGAGAGAACATCAAGATCAGATAATAGTAACTGCAAACTTCCAGAAAGAACCACAGGATGTTCCCTGAGCTAAGAATAGATAGCTTCGGGCAGTTATGCAGAACCACCCCCACCCCTGGACTGAGGCACTGCAAGTTTTTCCCTCTTTACTTCCTCCTTCTTACCGCTTTTATTCTGTAACCTTACTCGCAATAAACAGACCTTTATAGGATCGTCTACTTGGTCTCCTCCTTCTTTCCCACCTGTTTCTCTTTCAGGCATGGTCCCCCTCAGACCCCACAAATAACTGGGTCCCGTGGTTCGGGACAAGTGGTGCCCAACATGGGGCCTGAGGTACAGAATTTTGCTGGACAGAGCCCATTTTCCTTAGAAGGTTGCCGCAATGAAGTCATTTTGAGGATCACTCTCACTGCTCATGAGAGAAAGTCATCCTTGGTAAGTTAACATTTCTTCATCCTATAGAAATGGGCCAAAACATTTCTAAAGAGGCACGCGTCATTAAGGATCTCAAAGCCTCACTTAGGGAAAGAGGAGTTAGAGTTAAAAAGAAAGATTTGACAATAATTTTTATTTTTGTCTCCCAAGTCTGTCCATGGTTCATAATCGATGGACCAGAGATTCATCCCCTTAAATGGGAAAAGGTAGGATGTGATTGTAATGATCTTTTAAATAAAGAAGGACCAGATGCAGTGCCTACTCAGACCTTTAGTTATTGGGTTCTTATTAATGATGTCATTAAGTCATCCTCAGCTGAGGCAGGCTAGATTGTTTCATTGGCTGAGGTTTTCCTTAAACCAATTTCTCGCTCAGCCTCTATGTCCTCTGTAAAGGTTGCAGACCCACAGTTGCCACAACCTCCCTCACCATGCCCCTCCATTATTATTGATATGTTTTCCTCAGAGGACCTGGCTGTTTGCCCCCAAAATCCTGTCCAACCCCTCTATCCTCAACTGCCCACCGATGCAGTCGCATCCAGTGAGCCAAAATTATAAGAATCAAAGCTTGCCTATTTCGTATAAAGTTATTATAGATTTAAAAGTTTGTTTTTTCCTTTGCATCCTGATAATTGTAAAGGGTTTGCTTCCAGTGAACTGGTTGGTGATCACTGGAAAATTTTGCCTCTAGGTATGGCTAATATATCTTTACATTATGTAAGAAATTTTTATTGTCTCTCCTTAAATACAAGAAGCTGAGAGTTTGAATCTTTCAGTGTATATTGTTTCCTAAGTGGAAAGTATTTTATTAGTTAATGCCTCTAAAGGGAAGTTTACTTCAAATCTTTGCTTTCACACAATGAGCTTTAAAGTTCTGGGGAGTAGTTGTTGCTCCATAAGATTCAGAGTCAATATCTTGTTTAACATTTAGCATTTTAGTTATACTAGAAAATTGTGGTACAGAAAAAAATCTAAGAAAGAAAAATTGATTTGCTTCAAAATTTTATTTTCAAAAGCTTCCTGGAGATGTTAATTGGCTAAGTCCCTCTGAGGAGAGTGATTTGGAGGAAGAAGCTGCCCGATATCACAACTCTGGCCACCGATTGCAAACACAATGGCACGTTCTAGGCCCCCTCCTTACCCCTGTGCTCCTGAACTTTGTGCACCCATGGTCATTCCACCGCCTCCACAGGGTGATTACCTTTTACAGGCCAAAAAATCAGCTATCTAAACAAATTTCCGACCTTAAAGAGGTCCTAAATTTACATAAACAGTTTGCCCATTTCACCACAGAGCTCTCCTCTCTTCAGGAGACTGTGAGACAGACCGTTTTCCCTGGTCTATTGATGGCTCTGGTCCCTTTTCCTGCCATCTCTGGTAGCCATCAGGCTCATTGGACGGCTAGCTCGCCGCATTCTCACCCTAACAAAGCCTCCCAAAAATCTCATTCTAACAAAACCTCCCAGAGAGTCAGTTCAAGAAAATCCTTGGCATTCCCTGTGTTAACCCACCAGAGCACCAAAGAGTCTTCCTCCTCAGAGGAGGACCCCACCTCTGATACAGAAAACGGCGATGAGGATGAAAAAGCAAGTGATAGTGAAACTGAAAATGCGACTGTGGCTGCAGCTCCTGAGGCCCGGCTGCGAGAGATGACTTAGTATAAAAGATTAAAGTTTAAGCCTCTTCAGGATCTGAATACTGCAGTCAAAAATTATGATCCTAATGCATCCTTTACTGTTTCCATGCTTGAAGCTCTCTCCAGAGGGGGATACCTTACTCCCACTGAGTGGTTTAGAGTAACCCAGGCAGTTTTGACTCATGGACAGTTTTTGTCTTGGAAAGCTGATTTTCTAGATAGGTGCCAATCTCTCACAAGGCAGAACCAGAGAGATCCCAAAGCTCCTGTGGCTGAGTGGACTCTTGATAAACTCAGCGGACAGGGGAAATATGTGTCTGAGAAGCCCCAACTTAAATTCCCCACCGGACTCCTGTCACAGGTTAATGAGGCTGCCCTTGGGGCATGGCAGGCTGTCCTTTCAAAGGGCTCTATGACTACCCCATTGACCAAAATTATTCAGGGAGCTCAGGAGCCTTACAATGAGTTTGTGGGGAGACTCTTAGAAACTGCTGAAAAGATCCTGGGCCCTGAGGAAAATAATAGCAAGTTTGTAAAACAGTTGGCCTATGAGAATGCCAATTCTGCTTGTAAAGCTGTTCTTCGAGGCCAGACTAAATATAAGACTCTTGGTGACTTCATGATACTTTTCATTGATGTAGATACCTTCACCCATAGGATCTCACAGAGCCTTTCTCAGAGTGTGAATTTGGCTGTGGGGGCTGCCTTGCAAGCTGTTGACCCTTCCAAAAGTTGTTTGAAATGTGGAAAGCCTGGACATTTTGCCAAACAGTGCCCCCTGACACAGGGCGACTGCTATGCCTTGGCCCCCGGGGGCAACACCCCCAATGCCTAATACTGTGTGCCCCAGGTGCAAAAGAGGCAAACATTAGGCAAATCAATGTCGATCCAAGACAAATGCCATGGGCCATCCTCTGCCACCCCTTCAGGGAAATGGCTTGAGGGGCCAGCCTGGGGCCCCGAGACCCATCAATTTCCTGCCAGCCTCAGGGGACCAGCCAGCAGACAATAATACCGCAGCCTGTGGCTGCTCCACTTAATTCTTCAGAACAACTCCAGGGAGTGCAGGACTGGACCTGTGTACCTCCACCAGTACATTTTTAAAACCTGAAGATGGTGTTCAAGCCTTACCTACTGGTGTTTTTGGTCCTTCTCCCTGTAATATGTTTTTTCTCATTCTGGGACGTACCTCATCCACCATCAAGGGCCTCATTGTTCACCCTTCCATGGTTGATAATGACTTTACAGGAGAAATTATGATTTTTAGCTAGTTCCAGCTCAGGGCCAATCTTACTCCCTCAAGGACAGTGGGTTGCACAGGCTTTGCCCCTCCCATTGAACACCATTGAGCTCAGGAGCCTTACAGTAAGTTTGTGGGGCAGAACCTGGTTATTGGGAGGCATTGGGGGACCTCTCAGATATTTTCTGGGTCCAGATGGTGTCTAGAGAATGTCCTTCGATAAGCCTTAAATTAGAGGGGCGATGGTTTGAAGGCATTGTGGATATGGGGGCTGATGCCACCGTCCTTGCAAAAAATTCCTGGCCCTCGGCTTGGCCACTTCAACTTTTCCTTACACATTTACAGGGCATTGGCCAGTCTAAAAATACCTTACAGAGTTCTAAAATTTTGACATGGGAAGATTCAGAAGGGAATTCTGGCACAGTGCAGCCTTATGTTGTTGAAGCCCTGCCAGTTAATTTGTGGGGAAGAGATATCTCTCTCAGATGAAAGTAATTATGTGTAGTCCAAATGAGATTGTAACCCAACAGATGTTGTCTCAAGGCTTTTTGCCAGGACAAGGCCTAGGAAAGGAGGGCCAAGGCATTCCTACACCCATAAACATTTCACATAAGACTGATCGCACTGGACTAGGGTATCAAAGTTTTTCTTGAGGGCCATTGCTCCCCCTTCTGCTGCTGCTGCTGCTTCCCACATCAAATTTTTAATTATACCTGGGTGCTATTGAATGGCGAGGGAGATGTTGCCAACTCCACCTCCCATATCGCTGCCTTGGCCCACCCTGGAGGTAGATCTTTGCCGATTGGCGTTCAGGGCCAGTCCTGACTGGGGGACACCTGATCATTTCCTCCCCCAGCCCAGGGCGCTTGAATTGAAGGATTCCAAAACTAACCATGGTTTCAATAATTCCATCAGGAAAGCTGCCCTTGTCCTTTTAAGGTGGGGACTTTATGTGTGCCCCGGTGGACATAGAGATCAGTCCCTGGCCAGAGGGTGCAGGTATGAAAAGGATTTTTATTGTGCCACCTGGGGGTGTGAGACTACTGGAGATACCTCCTGGAATCCAACTTCCTCTTGGGATCTCATTACAATTAAGAGGAGGTATCCAGTAAAAGGGGTTTACAGCTGGGGGGGTGCCTTTAAAAGCCAAGTGTGGGGCAGATTCAGACCTCCAGGGCTGGTGTGACCCTTTGTTAATTAGTTTTACAGAGAAAGGAAAAGGATTCACTTGAAAAAATTCCAGGGGGTGTAGAGTGAGGTCTCCGCCTTTATAAAAATGGTCCTGATCATGGATTAATCTTTAAAATAAAATTGCTCAAAACCATCCCCAACCAAAGCCAGTTGCCATAGTACCTAATCCTATGCTTCACCCCACGGTTCCTAAAGAACCTGTGGCCCCTAAAGGGACCGTTTCATCTTATACCGATGTCCCTATTACCTTCTTTCAACCCACACTCCCTTCAGGCTCGCCCTCCTCGGCAGAACTTATTGTTACCATGATTAATGCCTCACTACAAGTCATTCATGAGGCCAATTATACCCTTGCTAGGGATTGTTGGATTTGTTATTCATCCCAGTCTCCTTTTTATGAAGGAATAGCCCTTTTTGGAGAGGTGATTGCCACCAATGATACTTCCTTTCTAAGATGGCATCTGGAGTCTAAAGAAGGGCTGACTCTTAGCCAAATATCTGGTATTGGTCTCTGTCTTTTGGTACCCCAGATGCTTCTCCCCTTGCCCCTGTTTGAAGTGTGTAATCAAACCCTGGTTGTTAATAATACCTTTCAATATGTTATGGCTCCTAATAATACTTATTTTGCCTGATCTTCAGGTTTAACTACCTTTAGAGTTACTTCCACCTTTCTAAAAGGCAGAGAATATTGTGTTTTGACTAAATTGCCTCCTCACTTGACAGAACACCTTGCCTGATGATTTTCTAAGATTCTGGGAGAGAGGATCCACACTTCCATCGAGGCACAGGAGAGAGCCTATCACAGCTGTCACCCTAGTGGTTCTCCTTGGATTTGGAGCTGCTGGGGCAGGAACAGGGATTGCCTCCTTAGTGACGTCCAGTCAACAGTATACCCAACTTAGTATGGCTATAGATAGAGATCTTCAGCAGATGCAGGCTGGGTTAAAGAACCTTAAAGATTCTGTTACCTCACTGTCTGAGGTAGTGTTACAAAATAGAAGAGGGTTAGATTTGCTTTTCCTCCAACAAGGAGGACTGTGTGCTGCTTTAAAAGAGGAATGCTGTTTTTATACAGATAAGACAGGATTAGTAGAAGATAGCCTGAAAAAGGGAAAAGAGAGTTTAGAAAACAGAAAAAGAGAACGAGAAAAAAAGTGAATCCTGGTACCAGAATTGGTTTTCCACTTCTCCATGGCTTTCTACCTGTTGCTCAGTATTTTGGGTCCTGTGGTAGGATTACTTTTGCTCATATCCTTTGGACCCTGGGCATTAAGAAAGTTAACAGAGTTTGTCAAATCACAGGTTGATGCTGCCTTTGGGAGACCAGTGTCGGTCCATTATCATTGTCTGGCGGTCAGAGGTATTGATCAAGAGGTATATGCTGAGCCCCAAGATGTTCCTTCAGCAGGCTTAGATTTCACAGCCCTAGTTACAGAAAACAATCCTGGATGCTTTGGCAAGTTATGGAGACACCAAGGTTGGAAATAGCATGCTGCCACATACCAGAGGCACACCCATGAGAGGCTCATGAGCACCCATGAGCACCTCAAGGACGGGATTATTGTGAGTCCATAATCCAGGGGCCCACTCTGAGATAAGAGTGCTGGATGTGGGGGCAACTCACATAGCCTAAGACAGAGACTCTACCCTCAAAAACCAACCACTTTAGGTGCTGGTTGTGGATGCACATCATGTAGCCTAAGACAGATGCTCCATCTACCATATGGCCAAAGGCTGAAAGCTCCATCTATAATGTAAAAGAGGGGGAGTTGTTTGAGACTGACATTGAAACATAAGTCAAAGTTCCCCTCCCTACTTGAGAAACTTCTGACCTTTTGAAATGACAGCTGAGAGAACATCAACATCAGATAATAATAACTGTAAACTTCCAGAAAGAACCACAGGATGTTCCCTGAGCTAAGAATAGATAGCTCTGGGCAGTTATGCAGAACCACCCCTGCCCCCGGGCTGAGGCATGGCAAGTTTTTCCCTCTTTACTTCCTCCTTCTTACCGCTTTTATTCTGTAACCTTACTCGCAATAAACAGACCTTTATAGGATCGTCTACTTGGTCTCCTCCTTCTTTCCCTCCCCTTTCTCTTTCAGGCAAGGTCCTCCATGAATAACTGGGTCCCACGGGTCAGGACACTATACAAACAAACTCAAAGAAAAAAACCACATGATCATCTCATTAGATGCTGAGAAAGATTTTGAAAAAATCCAACACCTGTGCATGATAAAAGTCTTGGAAAGATCAGGAATTCAAGGCACATACCTAAATATAATAAAATCAATATACAGCAAACCAGTAGCCAACATCAAACTAACTGTAGAGAAACTTGAAACAATACCACTAAAATCAGAGACTAGGCAAGGATGCCTACTCTCTCCCTACCTATTGAATATAGCACTTGAAGTCCTAACCAGAGCAATTAGACAACAAAAGGAGATCAAAGGAATACAAATTGGAAAGGAAGAAGTCAAAATATCACTATTTGCAATGATATGATAGTATATATAAATGACCCTAAAAATTCAACTAGAGAACTCCTAAACCTGATAAACAACTTTAGGAAAGTGGCTGGATATAAAATGAATACAGTCAAATCAGTGGCCTTTGTCTACACAAAGGATAAACAGACTGAGACAGAAATTAGGGAAACAACACCCTTTAAAATAGTCACAAATAATATATAGTAGCTTAGTATGACTCTAACTAAGGAAGTGAAAGATCTGTATGATAAAAACTTCAAGTCTCTGAAGAAAGAAATCAAAGAAGATCTCAGAAGATGGAAAGATCTCCCATGCTCACAGATTGGCAGGATTAATATAGTCAAAATAGCTATCTTTTCAAAAGCCATCTACCTATTCAATGCAATCTCCATCAAAATTTCAACTCAGTTCTTCATAGACTTAGAAAGAGAAATTTCCAAATTAATATGGAATAGCAAAAAACCTAGGACAGCAAAATCTCTTTTTAATGATAAAACAATCTCTGGTGGAATCACCATAAATTGTGATAAAAAGCAATAGTGATAAAAGCTGCATGGTACTGGTATAGTGACAGGATAGGTAGACCAATGGAATAGAATTGAAGACCCAGAAATGAACCCAAACACTTATGGTCACTTGATCTTTGACAAGGGAGCTAAAACCATCCAGTGGAAAAAAGAATGCATTTTCATCAAATGGTGCTGGCACAACTGGCGGCTATCACGTAGAAGAATGCGAATAGATCCATTCTTATCTCCTTGTACTAAGGTGAAGTCTAACTGGATCAAGGAACTCCACAGAAAACTAGAGACACTGAAACTGAAACTTATAGAGGAGAAAGTGGGGAAAATCCTCGAAGATAGAGGTAAAGCAGAAAAATTCCTGAATAGAACAACAATGGCTTGTGTTGTAAAATTGAGAATTGAGAAATGGGACCTCATAAAATTGCAAAGCTTCTATAAGGCAAAAGACACTGTCAATAAGACAAAAAGGCACTAACAGACTGGGACAGGGTCTTTACCAATCTTAATCAGATAGGGGATTAATATCCAATATATATATTATTATTAATATCCAATATATTATATATATATATATATATATATATATATATATATATATATATATATAATGAACTCAAGAAGGTGGACTCCAGAAATTCAAATAACCCCATTAAAAATGGGGTACAGAGCCGGGCGTGGTGGCGCACGCCTTTAATCCCAGCACTCGGGAGGCAGAGGCAGGCGGATTTCTGAGTTCGAGGCCAGCCTGGTCTACAAAGTGAGTGCCAGGACAGCCAGGGCTACACAGAGAAACCCTGTCTCGAAAAACAAAACAAAACCCCCCCAAAAAAAAACCAAAAATGGGGTACAGAGCTACACAAAGAATTTTCAACTGAGGAATACCAAAGGGCTGAGAAGCACCTGAAAAAATGTTCAACATCCTTAATCATTAGGGAAATACAAATCAAAACACCCTGAGATTCCACCTTACACTAGTCACAATGGCTAAGATGAAAAATTCAGGTGACAGCAGATGCTAGTGAGGATTTGAAGAAAGAGGAACACTCCTCCATTACGATTGGCTTTGCAAGCTTGTACAACCACTCTGGAAATCAATCTGGAGGTTCCTCAGATAATTGGACATAGTACTACTGGAAGATCCAGCAATACCTCTCCTGGGCATATACCCAGAAAATGTTCCAATTGGTAATAAGGACACATGCTCCACTATGTTCATAGCAGCCCTATTTATAATAGTCAGAAGCTGGAAAGTACCCAGATGTCCCTCAATAGAGGAATGGATTCAGAAAATGTGGTATATTTACACAACGGAGTACTACTCAGCTATTAAAAACAATGAATTCATGAAATTCTTAGGCAAATGGGTGCATCTGGAGGATATCATACTGAGTGAGGTAATCCAATCACAAAAGATGTCACTTGACATGCACTCACTAAGTAGATATTAGCCCAGAAACTTAGAATACCCAAGATACAATTTGCAAAACACAAGAAAATCATGAAGGAAGACCAAAGTGTGGATACTTCATTCCTTCTTAGAATAGGGAACAAAATACCCATGTAAGAAGTTACAGAGACAAAATTTGGAGCTGACATGAAAGGATGGACCATCCAGAGACTGTCCCACCTGGTGATCCATCCCATAATCAGCCACTAAATGCAGACACTATTGCATATGCCAGAAAGATTTTGCTGAAAGAATCCTGATATAGTTCTCTCTTGTGAGGCTTTTCCAGTTCCTGGCAAATACAGAAGTGGATGCTCATAGTCTTCTATTGGATGGAGCACAGGGCCCCCAGTGGAGGAGCTAGAGGAAGAACCCAAGGAGCTGACGTGGTCTGCAACCTTATAGGTGGAACAACAATGTGAACTAACCAGTAATCCCACAGCTCTTGTCTCTAGCTGCATATGTAGCAGTAGATGGCCTAGTCTGCCATCATTGGGAAGAGAGGCCCCTTGGTCTTACAAACTTTATATGCCCCTGTACAGGGGAATGCCCCGGCCAAGAAATGGGAGTCGGTGTGTAGGGGAGCAGGGTCGGGGGAGAGTATAGGGGACTTTTGGGATAGCATTTGAAATGTAAATGAAGAAAATATCTAATAAAACAATTGAGAAAAAAAAAAGAGTTGATAAATGAAACCTCATGTACCTGGAAAGGACATAGCCAAAATGACAAATCAGCAACCTGCAGATTGAGAAAAAAACAATCTTAACTATCTTCATATCAGAAAGAGGGCTAATATTCAAAATATATAAAGAATCCAAGAAGCTAACCACAAAGAAACTTAACAACACAATCAATTAATGGGCTATAGAAGTAAACAGAGAATTTACAATGGCGGAATCTTGAATTGATTAGAAACACTTAAAGAAATGTTTAAAGTCCGTAGTCAGCAGGGAAATGTTCATCAAAATGACCCTGAGATTCCACTTTACACCAATGAGAATGATTAAGATCAAAACCTCAGGTGAGGATGTTGAAACACTCCTTCATTGCTGGTGGGATTGCATACTAGTAGATTAGCTCTGGAAATCAATCTGGAGGTTCCTCAGAAAATTGGAAATAGATCTATTTGAAGACCCGGATCTATCATTCTTAGGCATATACCCAAAAGGTGCCCCTCATTGCCACAGGGGCACATGTTCAACTATGTTCATAGTAGCCTTATTTGTAATAGGGAGAAGCAGAAATCAATGCAGATGTCCCACAAGGGAAAAATGGATACAGAAAATGTGGTTAATTTCCACAATGGAATACTATTCAGCTATTAAGGAGGAAGATATCATGACTTTTGAAGGCAAATGGTTGGAACTAGAAAAATCACCCTCAGTCTCCAAAAGACATACATGGTATGTACTCACTAATCAGTGGATATTAGCCAAAAAAGTACAGAATACCCAGGATACAATCCACAGAACTCAAAAATTAACAAGCTGAAGTGCCCAAGTGAGGATGCCTCAATCTCATTTGGAAAGGAGAAGAAAGCATTCACAGGATGGGGGAATGAGTGAGGGAGGAACTTGGGTGGGAAAGGGGACAGAGAGAGGAAAAGTACAACATGATCAAATATTGGATGGGGCAAACAGGACTGAACACCCTGGTGGTGGTTGTTTTAAGGGCATGAAGGGGGTTCATGAAAAGTAGCTGAGCCTTGGCACTGTGTGTCAGGGCAAGGCTTACAAAAGAGAGCCAAGAAGAGGGACCTTTGCCATTTTGGAAATGCTGATATTATGTGGTGGATACTAGGAACAGCATTTGTGATGAAATGGAGCCATCTGGATCTTAGAAGTCAGACAATGTATGCTTCTGAGACTGAGGCCAGAAAGGTGGGCCCCTTGAGGAAGCACAGAGGATTATGAATGAATCCCAGATATTGAGCCTTTGATTTGTTTGTACAGTTGCTATTTGATTTTGCCTTATTGAAGTTATGCCTCGTTTCTTATCTCTTAAATTTAAAAAGGGAGTACTTTTAAAAGGATATTTTATTTTAAATATGACAGTAACGCACAGTTAAGAAGTCTTAAACTTCTTTAATTTCTCAGATCAGTTGTCCACGCCACTGCTGTAATATTGGCATATTGTAATCTGGGCATGGTTATCTTTAATAAACCATCTGCTCATTTTATCTTTCAAAAATGTATAACTTAAAATATCCAGTGAATATACAATTCAACATGTGTAAATATATGCTCAAATTCTAGTCTTCATTCAGCAATAATACCTCTCTATCCATTTCTATCACTAAGTTGGATAACTTTGATGTTTATAAAAATGTAATGATTAACCCATACTTCCTCCCTTGCTTCCTCCTTTTCTTCCATCTCTACTTTTTATCTCCTCATTTGTGATCTTAAGTTTTTATGATTAAATTCAGAAGTGAGAACAGTGATTTTTGGTTTATTGACAGCTCATTACTTGAACTTGGAGCTACTCTTTCTGGTAGACATTTTCTTGACACATTGAAGCATCCTTGGCTAGATCTCTCTAATCATACCTCCATGGACTTGTGTGCACTTTTGTTTATTACTGCTCTGACAAACACTTAACTCATATTTCTGGAAGTTCACACAACATATGGATTCTTTGACTCTCTGATAGAAGCTCCCTTTTAGAATCCTAACAGAATATTTGATTTTTCCAATGAAACTTTGTATTATAAAATTGTACTTCACAGAGAAGGGAGTGCAGATACTTCTTACTCCCCACCACAACCTCTCATATCAGACAATTTTGCCTGGCCCCTCCACTCTTGGTTTTCATGCCTATGTTACTAAGTCAGTACATTTTCCTAATCTAGAAATCCACATTATTTCAAATAATTTTTGATCAAACAGACTCTCTTTAAGATTAAGATGAAATGTAGCCACCAGTGGCTACATGAACTGGGTTTCTGAAAGGAAAGCTGGGGTTGTATGGGAGATAGGGCTAGAAAAGAATGAAACCCAGACAAAGCTTCTGATCAAGGCCCAATGTTTACTTTTTGAGTCTGAACTTAAAATGGAGGGGACCCATCCCCCACTACTCTAGAATCTCGTGGCTTGTCAGGATCTTGTCAGGAAAACAAGCGCAGCCTCTCAGCAGGTAGTAGTGTCTTGGAGGAAGCTGCAGATGTAGGAGGACAATAGACTTTACCTAGGTTGGAAGACTCCACCCTAGGTGAACTAGCAGGCTGTGGCATAAACAAGGTCTAAATTAGCCCGTTCAAGGCTGGGGGAGGGCACAATTCCTCCCTTTTTATTTATTAAAAATAAGCTGGATTGGAGCATAAGATTTACTTATGCTCCATGGTCCTGCCTGGGAATTATGGTGGCTGGTGGTTGCATCTGTTTTAGGACTGAATCTATTGGACTCTTTCTGACCCATCCTGGAGAACACATGCTGCTTGTTTGCATTTATTGGCATAAACATGGCCTTTTAGTGTTATGAACAAAAATGGCCTCTTGGCACATGCCTCTGTCTTAGGTTGATAAGAGCCATAGACCTGTGGCCCATCCTTGACTGTGAGTCCTCATAGCATACCTTTTTCCCATTTAGACCAAAGCCATGATATGCATTAAATGCATCTCTTCGTAGCAATAAATAACTGCCATCTGAGCTTTGCTGAAGGTGAGCCTGTATGGAGGTACAGACCTTCTTGAAATGCAAAGTCAAAAGTTAAAAGCAATAGGATTAAGGTTGTCTGTGGAGATGTCCCAGGCACTCAATTCAGTTGTGAATTAGCAACAATCGAATCCAAGCTTGGGCCTCCTGGAGTGGGGGAGGTGGCTTTGAGAAACAGCAGAAAAAATGTTACTTCTCAGGAAATAGTGGAGGATATGCTCCATGTTAATAAAGAATTTTAGCTATCATCATGATTGGGATCATACTTATTTGAAGATTCAGGATCTGTGTCCACTTGATGAACCAATCTTTCAGGCAGCAACCTTGTTCTGTCTTCTTGTGAAAAAAAATAAAACACACAAACAGAACCTCTTCCTCATATTAAAACGGGGTCTGGACCATTCCATATATTAGTTAGATGTCCCTGCCATTTAACCATGGCATATGAACTGAAAGTGACTGGATGCCAATGGCAATCTGCTGCAGACTGACCTTTAGCATCAGTTTGCAAAAAATTTAAAACAAAAAAGAGGAATCCCTTGTCAATACAAGCACATATATATTTCAATTTTCCAAATTCTGCATAATGAGTTACATCCATTTGCCAAATATTATTAGGCATAAGGCCTTATGTATTAACCCCTAAATGCAGAACTGGAGATAATGTAAGACAGTTAGGGTACTGTTTTACAATCATTCTTGCCTGTTCCTTAGTGATCTAATGTCAGAGCCATAACGTATGGCTAAAAGATGAAATTTATCATGATCACGTCTAGCCAATGCAACAGGATCTGAAACTAAGGCCTCTCCTATTAGAATTCTATCAATGCAATTATTACTTGCAGCTAGAGGCTGAGTAAGACCAGAATGAGCTCGTGTATGACCAATTTAAACTGGATTTTTTCAAGCAAGAATGATGTTTTGCAATTGTGAAAACAGAGACCCTGCTGGCTTATTAAAATTAAATGTACCACAAGTTTCCAATAAAGGAACCGACTGTGCTACATATAGACTATCAGTAAAAAGATTAAAAGTATCATTTACAGACTGAAAACATTCAGTATTGCTGTAAGTTCTACTAACTGAGCTGGGAGCCCAGGAGTCTCTATGACCACCTATTGATTATTCATAAGAAATGTTCAACATCATTAGTCATCAGGGAAATGCAAATCAAAACAACACTGAGATTCCACTGTACACCAGTCAGAAGGGCTAAGATAAAAAACTCAGGAGACTTCAGATGCTGGTGAGGATGTGGAGAAAAAAGAGCACTCCTCCATTGCTGGTGGGATTGCAAGCTCATACAACTGCTCTGGAATTCAGCCTGCCAGTTCCTCAGCAAACTAGACATAGGAGTATCTGAGGACCCAGCTATACCACTCCTGGGCATATACCCATAATATGCTCCAACATATAACAGGACATGAAAGACCCACAACGTGAGGACTCCCCCATGTTCTGACTCAGGAGAGGCAACACCCCAAATCACTCACGAGCAATGATCTTGATGCAAACTGCAAGAGGATTTTTATTCCAAGAGTGCTCTGGGACCCACAATCGTATACCATGCAGGGGTAGAGGACTGTGGGCCCAGAGTAGCTGGGTAAGGGGGTATTTAAAGGAAGGAGCCACAACTCCAGAGGGTGGGGAGGGCGTCATTGGAAAATACCAAAAATACAAGAGTCACAAGGAATAGGTGGTAATTGTGTGGGTTATTTCTCAAGATAGTTTCTATGAGTCTCTAACAATAGCACATTTGCATAGCGGGTTCCAAGAATAGTCAGGGTGGTCATTTTTGAACAAACACTCTCTGAACCCAGGAAGCAGGTGGGTGGAGGAATGTTGCTATCTGTTTTATGATTAGCATGCCTTGGAAAATTGAGTCACAAAGGTGACATTCCCAAGCCTGGGCCTAAAGGCCTAGTTTTTATGTTTCTATGTTTCACTTTTTCAGACACATGTTCATAGTAGCCTTATTTATAATAGCCAGAGGTTGGAAAGAAGCCAGATATCCTTCAACAGAGAAATGGATACAGAAAATGTGGTACATTTACACAATGGAGTTCTATTCTGCTATTAAAACAAAGAATTTATGATATCCTTCAACAGAGAAATGGATACAGAAAATGTGGTACATTTACACAATGGAGTTCTATTCTGCTATTAAAACAAAGAATTTATGAAATTCATAGGCAAATAGATGGAAGTAGAAAATATCATCCTGAGTGAGGCAGCCCAATCACAAAAGAACACACATGGTATGCACTCACTGATAAGTAGATATTAGCTCAAAAGTTGAGCATTTTAACATTGAACAATGTAGTTCTGATAAACTGGAAAAGTACTGACTACTGTTACCAGTTACAAAATTAAGATTTTAAGTTTTGGCCAGCACTGGGGTAGCTAGAGTGCAGAGTCGGCTGACAACCGCAAGCTACCTACAAGACCCGCCTCAGGATTTTAAGACCTCTGGTGAGTGGAACACAGCTGCTGATCCAATCCAATCGCGCGGGACCTGAGACTGCATTAATTAGGGAAGCAGAAAACCCGGCCTGATCAGGGGCACAAGTCCCTTCCAGTCCCTCCAGCACTGGGGTAGCTAGGGCGCGGAGTCAGCTGACACCCGTAATTATACACAGGACCCTCCATGGGATCTTAAGACCTCTGTGAGTGGATCACAACTTTTGCCAGGAGGCAGGTTCAAACAACAGCTATCTGGGCACCGTCCCTGCAAGAGAAGAGCCTACCTGCAGAGAGTACTCTGAACACTGAAACTCAGGAGAGAGCTAGTCTCCCATGTCTGCTGATAGAGGCTAACATAAACACCTGAGGAACAAGATCTAACCAGAGACAACTACAACAACTAACTCCAGAGATTACCAGATGGCGAAAGGCAAATGTAAGAATCTTACTAACAGAAACCAAGACCATTCACCATCATCAGAATGCAGCACTACCACCACACCCAGTCCTGGGCACCCCAACACACCCGAAAAACTAGACCCAGATTTAAAAGCATATCTCATGATGATGGAAGAGGACATCAAGAAAGACTTTAATAACTCACTTAAAGAAATACAGGAGAACACTGCTAAACAGGTAGAAGACCTTAAAGAGGAAGCACAAAAATCCCTTAAAGTATTGCAAGAAAACATGACCAAACAGGTGATGGAATTGAATGAAACCATCCAAGACCTAAAAAGGGAAGTAGACACAATAAAGAAAACCCAAAGTGAGGCAATGCTGGAGATAGAAAACCTAGGAAAGAAATTTGGAACCATAGATGCAAGAATCAGCAACAGAATAAAAGAGATGGAAGAGAGAATCTAAGGTGCAGAAGATTCCACAGAGAACATCGGCACAACAATCAAACAAAATACAAAATGCAAAAAGATCCTAACTCAAAACATCCAGGAAATCCAGGACACAATGAGAAGACCAAACCTACAGATAATAGGAGTAGATGAGAATGAAGATTTTCAACTTAAAGTGCCAGCAAATATCTTCAACAAAATTATAGAAGAAAACTTCCCAAACCTAAAGAAAGAGATGCCCATGAACATACAAGAAGCCTACAGAACTCCAAAAAGACTGGACCAGAAAAGAAATTCCTCCCGACACATAATAATCAGAACAACAAATGTACTAAATAAAGATAGAATATTAAAAGCAGTAAGGGAAAAAGGTCAAGTAACATATAAAGGCAGGCTTATCATAATTACGCCAGACTTTTCACCAGAGACTATGAAAGCCAGAAGATCCTGGACAGATGTTATACAGACCCTAAGAGAACACAAATGCCAGCCAAGGCTACTATACCCAGCCAAACTCTCAATTACCATGGATGGAGAAACCAAAGTTTTCCACAAAAAAACCAAATTCACACATCATCTTTCCACAAATCCAGCCCTTCAAAGGATAATATCAGAAAAAAACCAATACAAGGACAGGAACCACGCCCTAGAAAAAGCAAGAAAGTAATCCCTCAACGAACCAAAATGAAGACAACCAGATGAACAGAATGCCAACTCTAAAAACAAAAATAATAGGAAGCAACAATTACTTTTACTTAATATCTCTTAATATCAATGGACTCAATTCTCCAATAAAAAGACATAGACTAACAGACTGGCTACACAAACAGGACCCAACCTTCTGCTGCTTACAGGAAACCCATCTCAGGGAAAAAAACAGACAATACCTCAGAGTGAAAGACTGGAAAACAATTTTCCAAGCAAATGGTCTGAAGAAACAAGCTGGAGTAGCCATTCTAATATCGAATAAAATCGACTTCCAACCCAAAGTTATCAAAAAGACAAGGAGGGACACTTCATACTCATCAAAGGGAAAATCCTTCAAGATGAACTCTCAATACTGAATATCTATGCTCCAAATGCAAGGGCAGCCACATTCATTAAAGACACTTTAGTAAAGCCCAAAGCACATATTGCACCTCGCACAATAATAGTGGGAGACTACACCACTTTGATCAATGGACAGATCATGGAAACAGAAACTAAATAGGGACACAGTGAAACTAACAGAAGTGATGAAACAAATGGTCATAGCAGATATCTACAGAACATTTAATCCTAAAACAAAAGGATATACCTTCTTCTCAACACCTCATGGTACCTTCTCCAAAATTGACCATAAAATTGGTCACAAAACAGGCCTCAACAGATACAAAAATATTGAAATCATCCCATGCATCCTATCAGACCACCATGGACTAAGGCTGATCTTCAATAAAAACATAAATAATGAAAAGCCAACATTCACGTGGAAAATGAACAACACTCTTCTAAATGATACCTTGGTCTAGGAAGGAATAAAGATAAAAATTAAGGACTTTTTGGGGTTTAATGAAAATGAAGCCACAACATAAGCAAACCTATGGTACACAATGAAAGCATTTCTAAGAGGAAAACTCATAGCTCTGAGTGCCTCTAAAAAGAAACTAGAGAGAGCACACACTAGCAACTTGACAACACACCTAAATGCTCTAGAAAAAAAGGAAGCAAATTCACCTAAGAGGAGTGGACGGCAGTTAATAATCAAACTCAGGGGCAAAATCAACCAAGTGGAAACAAGAAGAACTATTCAAAGAATCAACCAAACGAGGAGCTGGTTCTTTGAGAAAATCAACAGGATAGATAAACCCTCAGCCAGACTCACTAGAGGGCACAGGGACAGCATCCTAATTAACAAAATCAGAAATGAAAAGGGAGACATAACAACAAACCCTGAAGAAATCCAAAACACCATCAGATCCTTCTACAAAAGTCTATACTCAACAAAACTGGAAAACCTGGATGAAATGGACAAATTTCTAGACAGATACCAGGCACCAAAGTTCATCTAGGATCAAGTTAATGATCTAAACAGTCCCATATCCCCTAATGAAATAGAAGCAGTCATTAATGGTCTCCCAATCAAAAAAATCCCAGGGCCAGATGGGTTTAGTGCAGAGTTCTATCATACCTTCAAAGTAGATCTAATTACAGTTCTGCACAAACTATTCCACAAAAGAGAAGTAGAAGGTACTCTACCCAACTCATTCTATGAAACCACAATTACTCTGATACCTAAACCACAGAAAGATTCAACAAAGATAGAGAACTTTAGACCAATTTCCCTTATGAATGTTGATGCAAAAATACTCAATAAAATTCTCGCTAACTGAATCCAAGAACACATGAAAACAATCATCCATCCTGACCAAGTAGGTTTTATTCCAGGGATGCAGGGGTGGTTTAATATATGGAAGGAAATCCATCAACATAATCCATTATATAAACAAACTCAAAGACAAAAACCACATAATCATGTAGTTAGATGCGGAGAAAGCATTTGACAAATTCTAACACCCATTCATGATAAAAGTTTTGGAAAGATCAGGAATTCAATGCCTATACCTAAATGTGATAAAAGTAATCTACAGCAAACCAGTAGCCAACATCAAAGTAAATGGTGAGAAGCTCGAAGCAATCCCACTAAAATCAGGGGATAGACAAGGCTGCCCACTTTCTCCCTACCTCTTCAACATAGTACTTGAAGTCCTAGCCAGAGCAATTTGACAAAAAAAGGAGATCAAGGGGATACAAATTAGAAAAGATGAAGTCAAAATACCACTTTTTGCATATGATATGATAGTATATATAAGTGACCCTAAAAATTCCACCAGACAATTCCTAAACCTGATAAACAGCTTCGGTGAAGTAGCTGGATATAAAATTAACTCAAATAAGTCAATGGCCTTTCTCTACACAAAGAATAAACAGGCTGAGAAAGAAATTAGGGAAACAACACCCTTCTCAATAGTCACAAATAATATAAAATATCTTGGCGTGACTCTAACTAAGGATCATACAGATCTTTCTAACTGAAAGATCTGTATGATAAGAACTTCAAGTCTCTGAAGAAAGACATTAAAGAAGATCTCAGAAGATGGAAAGATCTCCCATGCTCATGGATTGGCAGGATCAACATTGTAAAAATGGCCATCTTGCCAAAAGCAATCTACAGATTCAATGCAATCCCCATCAAAATTCCAATTCAATTCTTCAACAAGTTAGAAAGAGCAATCTCCAAATTTATCTGGAATAACAAATAACCTAGGATAGCAAAAACTCTTCTCAAGAATAAAAGAACATCTGTTGGAATCACCATGCCTGACCTACTGCTTTACTACATAGCAATTGTCATAAAAACGGCATGGTACTGGTATAACGACAGAAAAGTAGACCAATGGAATAGAAATGAAGACCCTGAAATGATTCCACACACCTGTGGTCACTTGATCTTCGACAAGGGAGCTAAAATCATCCAGTGGAAAAAAGACAGCATTTTCAACAAATGGTGCTGGCACAACTGGCTGTTATCATGTAGAAGAATGCAATTTATTCCATTCCTATCTCCTTGTACTAAGGTCAAATCTAAGTGGATCAAGGAGCTCCATATAAAACCAGAGACACTGAAACTTATAGAGGAGAAAGTGGAGAAAAGCCTTGTAGATATTGGCAGAGGGGAAAAATTCCTGAATAGAACAGCAATGGCTTGTGCTGTAAGATCCAGAATTGACAAATGGGACCTTATGAAACTGCAAAGCTTCTGTAAGACAAAAGACACAGTCAATAAGACAAAAAGGCCACCAACAGTTTGGGAAAGGATCTTTACCTTTCCTAAATCAGATAGAGTACTAATATCCAATATATATAAAGACCTCAAGAAGGTGGACTCCAGAAAATCAAATAACCCCATTAAAAAATGGGGCTCAGAGCTAAATAAAGAATTCTCACCTGAGGAATACCGAATGGCTGAGAAACCCTTGAAAAAATGTTCAGCATCCTTAATCATCAGGGAAATGCAAATTAAAACAACCCTGAGATTCCATCTCACACCAATCAGAATGACTAAGATCAAAAATTCAGGTGACAGCAGATGCTGGCGAGGATGAGGAGAAAATTCACTGTTGGTGGGATTGCAACTTGTACTCTGGAAACCAGTTTGGCGGTTTCTCAGAACATTGGACATGTTACTACTGGAGGATCCCGCAATACCTCTCTTGGGCATATATCCAGAAGATGTTCCAACTAGTAAGAAAGACACATACTCCACTATGTTCATATAAGCCTTATTTATAATAGCCAGAAGCTGGAAGAACCCAGATGGCCCTCACCAGAGGAATGGATACAAAAACATGGTACCTTTACACAATGAAGTACTACTCACCTATTAAAAAGAGCGAACTTATGAAATTCCTAGCAAATGGTTGGACCTGGAGGGAATTATCTTGAGTGAGCTAACACAATCATAAAAAAACTCAAATGATATGTACTTACTGATAAGTGGATATTAGCCCAGAATCTTAGAGTACCCAAGATATAAGTTACAATTTGCAAAACATATGAAACTCAAGAAGAACGAAGACCAAAGTGTGGACACTTTGTCCCTTCTTAGAATTGGGAACAAAACACCCATGGAAGGAGTTACAGAGACAAAGTTTGGAGCTGATACAAAAAGATGGACCATCTAGAGACTGCCATATCCAGGGATCCATCCCATAATCAGCCTCCAAACGCTGACACCATTGCATACACTAGCAAGATTTTGCTGATAGGACCCTGATATAGCTGTCTCTAGTGAGACTACACTGGGGCCTAGCAAACACATAAGTGGATGCTCACAGTCAGCTATTGGATGGATCACAGGGCCCCCAATGGAGGAGCTAGAGAAAATACCCAAGGAGCTAAAGGGATCTGCAACCCTATAGGTGGAACAGCATTATGAACTAACCAGTACCCCGGAGCTCTTGACTCTAGCTTCATATGTATCAAAAGATGGCCTAGTCAGCCACCACTGGAGAGGCCCATTGGACTTGCAAACTTTATATGCCCCAGTACAGGGTAATTCCACGGCCAAAAAGTGGGAGTGGGTGGGTAGGGGTGTCGGGGGGAAGGTATGTGGGACTTTGGGATAGCATTGGAAATGTAAATGAGGAAAATACCTAATAAAAAAAGAAAAAAAAGATTTTAAATTTCCTCAGTTTATGTACTGTAGTAGAATTTATCAGAATCATTGTGCCTGGTATGAATTCCATAGTGATGACAGCTAGGCTTTGAAAATAGACTTTTGTCAGTGACTGTTATCTAACTTTTAAAAATTATTTTATTTATTTACCTTCCAGATGTTGCCCACCTCCTGGTCCCCCCTATAGTTCGTCCTCCCTTTCCTTTTTTCCTGGAGCCTTATGTTTCTCCAGGATTAGGTGCATCTTCTCACCCTGAGGCTAGTCCCTCCAGGCAGTCATCTGCTATATATGTCATGGGGCCCCATGTCTGCTGTATGGTTGGTGGCTCAGTGTCTGGGAGCTCCCTGGGTTCCAGGTTATTTAAGACTGCTGGTCTTTCTATGGGGTTGCTCTACTCTTCAGCTTCTTCAATTCTTCCCCTAATTCAACTATAGAGGTCTCTGACTTTAGTCCAATGGTTGTGTGTAATTATCTATGTCTGCTCCAGTCAGCTGCTCTTAGGGCCTCTCAGAGGATAGCCATGCTAGGGCCCTGTCTATAAGCACATCATAGATAGCATTAGTAACAGTGTTATGTCTTGGTGTTCCCTAACCCCTACGAGATGGGGATTTTATAGAGATATTCTTTTGAAGGATTCTCACAGCCTTTGCATAACTTAGTCTTGAGATATACCTGGCAAACCAGGACATGTGAGACTTGCTTAAACTGATGGTTCTTTTAGGACAACACCTAGACCAGATAAGAAGTTCTGATATGCAGAACTTGACTTGCCTAAGGTGACTTTTGTGTAACAATTAAGAGGCTCTGCAAAAAGTGTTTGGAGTTTAGTCTTTGAGAGGCTGATTCCCTGCTACACGAGAAGGCTAAACTCATCCTGCAGTGTCTTTCCTTCTTCCATCAACCAACTAATCAATCAATCAATCAATCAATCAATCAATCAATCAATCCCATGTAATGAAGAATAAGAAATGTTTCCATAATGGACTTAAAGATGCTTCTTATTAGGCTCAAACATCTCTTTCCATTTTATATACAGACATCTCTCAGTACAGAGAAAACTATGTCCATTCTTCATAACCCAAGGCCATAGTTCTTTAAATAACTGGAAGATATGCGTCTA
Organism: Mus caroli; assembly: GCF_978045245.1. Lineage (NCBI taxonomy): Eukaryota > Metazoa > Chordata > Mammalia > Rodentia > Muridae > Mus > Mus caroli. The sequence goes on from NW_028227275.1 coordinate 53,328,331, forward strand.
TCCAGCTTTGTCACAGGCAGCTGTTAGCGACCTTTTCTACAATGTGGATTTCAGTATAGATTACAAAGAGTGGTAATGTTAATATACCTAAAACTTTTATCTATTTTGTAAACTAAAATAAAAATCATGTAAACTTTATAGAGTCTAGGGAGACATAAAACTTGGATTCCCCTCTCACAGATAAAATGGACTCCAGATAGGTGCTTTTTCTACAATGTGGATTTCAGTACAGACTACAAACAGTGGTTATGCTAATATACCTAAAGCTTCTATTTTTCAAACTGAAACAAACAAACAAACAAACAAACAACTTGTAAATTTTAGGGAGTCCAGGGAATCTTAAGACTTAGAATCTACTCTTACAGATCAAATGGACTCCAGATAAGTACAGCCTGTTTTCCCACCTGCCTATTCCTAAGGATATGTATGATCTCTTACCACTCCCCTGGTCTTGGAACCCCTCCTCTCCCCAAACTACCAGAAATGTCACCTGAGAGCTTGAAATGTATTAGACTTTCCTTAAGTTCCTAAACTTTAACTTCTGTACCTAGTCAATATCTGTCTCAGCAGTTTTCTACTTGACCAACAGACTCTATCTAGGAATCAGCGTGGAGTACAAACTGTTTCAAATGTCTTCGAGCCCAATATTTGCTGAAAGCTGAGGTGAACCAGGCTAGCTGATGTAATTGCTCCCCATTTCTTCATCTGGATCATTGACCCAGATGCTTTTGGTGAACGCTCAATCGCCTGAATCTCCTCCAAGTCTTTGATTAGTAATCCAGCCTTCAGTAGTAAATAGTTACAGAAGATAGTACGTCATCCTTTATCCCAGAAATTCACTGGCATAGGGGACAAAATGTTCCCATATAACGCTTATTGGTATTTAACAGGAAATGTACCTGTTAAAACCAAATAGACCCAGACCTATCAACAATATTTTTACAATTTGGAAACTTGCAGGGTGGGGTTCATGCTCTAAAGGCACCACTCTATTCCAATTTGCATCAGGCTTATCTTTAATCTTATACTGTTGAAAACAAGAGTTGGTTTCAATATTAAATTTTTTGGTGCTTTTTTGATATTCAAATTGCATTTTCAGTATCTCCTTTTCCTTGCCTTTTCACTTTAGAATTTTACAACTGTGATGACTAATAACCATTGTTAGGGCACAGGAAATTCTACTGGCCTGCTCTCTGGGACCTAGCAATTGGTTCATCTGCCCCTGCTGCAAGAATGCCAGGTACACCAGGTGTATTAGGTGTGTGCTGCAGAGAAAACTACCATCAGTCATACCAGTTTTATTTCTTTGTGTTCCCTCTCTCTGTTGTCCCTGTGTGCCCTCTATGCCCCCTTTCTGTCCTCATATCTCTCTCAGTGCTGTCTGTCTGCCTGCCTGCCTGCCTGCCTGTTTTACACATCCACTTGTCTGCTTTTATTCTTTGCCAGGTCTTCACTCTCCTTTCCTCCATAAATAAACATCTTTTGTATCAGATCTTTTTCATAGTGAATTTTTTCAGGGATATACATGGATAGCCTGCCAAAGATACCCCCTGGCTGTATTATATTTCACAACAATGCAATAGAATCAATGTTAGGTTCTCTTGAAAACTCTGACAATGATATTAGTACAAAACCTTTGAATTTGGCTTCTGGCAGATTTCTAGGACAAGGGCAGGAAGCAAACACATTCTATGCAAAACATCACAAGAATGGTCACTATCCCAGTAGCTAATATTATTGCCTTCTGTGACCTCTTGAGCTGAGCCTCCATAGTCCACATTGCTTTCAGCACTGTTCTCTTCCAAGCTTAAATATGAGCAAATACTAAGTGGAGCTTAGTAGATACTAAGATATGATGTTTTCTAGTCCAAAGTCCCCCAAATTTTCCACAATTCTCCAAAAACCTGAATAACCATGTCTGTGACAGAAATACACCAACTTCTACTAACAACTTTTGTCTTAATTAATTTTCTATCCCTGTGAAGTGACACTAGAACAAAGATTATGGGAAGCCACATACGCCATTACAAGGTGGTGCTGGCTACCACCCATAAGTTTGGGTAAACAACCAATGTGCACATGTGCAGTAGAGTTTTTTGCCAAGTCACTGCCTGGACCGAGGCATGCAAATGAGGTACTGAAAGCATAACCAATCGGGTGTAGACACGCCTCTCCTAGGCCTATATAAGCAGCACCAGTTCTGGGGCTCTGGGTCTTTTCATCTCTGCAATCAAGCTCTCCCAATAAACGTGTGCAGAAGGATCCTGTTGTGGCGTCTTTCTTGCTGGTGAGTCGGGCACTCACAAGTGGTTCTGAAACCCGGGACAAGACATCTTCAGGCAGGATCAAAGACCCCCTGTTACAGGGAGGATTCAGAACTGCATCACGGGGAGGAGAAGTGTTCCCGCAATAAAGGCTGTTGAGAAGGATTTGACTTCGTGGATTCAGAACTCTTCAGCTGGGGAAGGGTGGTACTGGTAAGTAAAAAGAAATTAATGTAAGTCTCTGAGAGGTATGCTTTGCTATGGAATAGATCCAGTAATTGTTGCTGGGGTTGTGCTGCTTGTTTTCTTTCTTGTCCTAATATTGTGTTATTGTCTTAATTTTCATCGCCCTGGACACAAGTGTATCTGCTGGGAATAGGTTGGCAGATACATAAGATCATAAAGCGAGTGTAGATAAACTCGTGAGTCGATCTTGGGACTAAGAATTGCATGTAGATAAGTGATTGTCTCAAGGACACTTTAGTCCAGGTCGACCATGGGTACTGGCCAGTCTACACCGTTAGTAGGGCTGGTGCAAGCCTTACTTAACGAACGAGGTCTAAAGATTTCTGAAAGTACAGTGAGAGGGTTCTTTTTTTTTCTTTTTTAATATTTTTATTACATATTTTCCTCAATTACATTTCCAATGCTATCCCAAAAGTCCCCCATAGCGCCCCCCACTTCCCTACCCACCCATTCCCATTCTTTTGGCCCTGGCATTCCCCTATATTGGGGCATATAAAGTTTGCAAGTCCAATGGGCCTCTCTTTCCATTGATGGCTGACTAGGCCATCTTTCGATACATATGCAGCTAGAGACAAGAGCTCCGGGGTTCTGGTTAGTACATCATGTTGTTCCAACAATAGGGTTGCAGATCCCTTTAGCTCCTTGGGTACTTTCTCTAGCTTCTCCATTGGGAGCCCTGTGATACATCCAATAGCTGACTGTGAACATCCACTCCTGTGTTTGCTAGGCCCCGGCATCGTCTCACAAGAGACAGCTATATTTGGGTCCTTTCAGCAAAATCTTGCTAGTGTATGCAATGGTGTCAGCGTTTAGAAGCTGATTATGGGATGGGTCCCTGGATACGGCAGTCTCTATATGGTCCATCCTTTCATCACAGCTACGAACTTTGTCTCTGTAACTCCTTCCCTGGGTGTTTTGTTCCCAATTCTAAGAAGGTGCACAGTGTCCACACTTTGGTCTTCATTCTTCTTGAGTTTCATGCGTTTAGCAAATTGTATCTTATATCTTGGGTATCCTAAGTTTTGGGCTAATATCCACTTATCAGTGAATACATATTGTGTGAGTTCTTTTGTGATTGTGTTACTTCACTCAAGATGATGCCCTCCAGGTCCATCCATTTGGCTAGGAATTTCATAAATTCATTCTTTTTAATAGCTGAGTAGTACTCCATTGTGTAAATGTACCATAATTTCTGTATCCACTCCTCTGTTGAGGGACATCTGGGTTCTTTCCAGCTTCTGGCTATTATAAATAGGGCTTCTATGAACATAGTGGAGCATGTGTCCTTTTTACCGGTTGGGATATCTTCTGGATATATGCCCAGGAGAGGTATTGCTGGATCCTCCGGTAGTACTATGTCCAATTTTCTGAGGAACCGCCAGACTGATTTCCAGAGTGGTTGTACAAGCTTGCAATCCCACCAACAATGGAGGAGTGTTCCTCTTTCTCCTCATCCTCACCAGCATCTGCTGTCACCTGAATTTTTGATCTTAGCCATTCTGACTGGTGTGAGGTGGAATCTCAGGGTTGTTTTGATTTGCATTTCCCTGATGATTAAGGATGTTGAACATTTTTTCAGGTGTTTCTCTGCCATTCGGTATTCCTCAGGTGAGAATTCTTTGTTCAGTTCTGAGCCCCATTTTTTAATGGGGTTATTTGAATTTCTTGAGTCCACCTTCTTGAGTTCTTTATATATATTGGATATTAGTCCCTTATCTGATTTAGGATAGGTGAAGATCCTTTCCCAATCTGTTGGTGGTTTTTTTGTCTTATTGATGGTGTCTTTAGCCTTGCAGAAGCTTTGCAGTTTCATGAGGTCCAACTTGTCAATTCTCGATCTTACAGCACAAGCCATTACTGTTCTATTCAGGAATTTTTCCCCTGTGCCCATATCTTCAAGGCTTTTCCCCACTTTCTCCTCTATAAGTTTCAGTGTCTCTGGTTTTATGTGAAGTTCCTTGATCCACTTAGACTTGACCTTAGTACAAGGAGATAGGAATGGATCAATTCGCATTCTTCTACATGTTAACAACCAGTTGTGCCAGCACCATTTGTTGAAAATGCTGTCTTTCTTCCACTGGATGTTTTTAGCTCCCTTGTCGAAGATCAAGTGACCGTAGGTGTGTGGGTTCATTTCTGGGTCTTCAATTCTATTCCATTGGTCTATTTGTCTGTCACTATACCAGTACCATGCAGTTTTTATCACAATTGCTCTGTAGTAGAGCTTTAGGTCCGGCATGGTGATTCCACCAGAGGTTCTTTTATCCTTGAGAAGAGTTTTTGCTATCCTAGGTTTTTTGTTATTCCAGATGAATTTGCAGATTGCACTTTCTAATTCGTTGAAGAATTGATTTGGAATTTTGATGGGGATTGCATTGAATCTGTAGATTGCTTTTGGCAAGATAGCCATTTTTACAATGTTGATCCTGCCAATCCATGAGCATGGGAGATCTTTCCATCTTCTGAGATCTTCTATAATTTCTTTCTTCAGAGACTTGAAGTTTTTATTATACAGATCTTTCACTTCCTTAGTTAGAGTCACGCCAAGATATTTTATATTATTTGTGACTATTGAGAAGGGTGTTGTTTCCCTAATTTCTTTCTCAGTCTGTTTATTCTTTGTGTAGAGAAAGGCCATTGATTTGTTTGAGTTAATTTTATATCCAGCTAGTTCACCGAAGCTGTTTATCAGGCTTAGGAGTTCTCTGGTGGAATTTTTAGGGTCACTTATATATACTATCATATCATCTGCAAAATTGATATTTTGACTTCATCTTTTCCAATTTGTATCCCCTTCATCTCCTTTTGTTGTCGAATTGCTCTGGCTAGGACTTCAAGTAAAATGTTGAATAGGTATGGAGAAAGTGGACAGCCTTGTCTAGTCCCTGATTTCAGAGGGATTGCTTCAAGCTTCTCACCATTTACTTTGATGTTGGCTACTGGTTTGCTGTAGATTGCTTTTATCATGTTTAGGTATGGGCCTTGAATTCCTGATCTTTCCAAGACTTTTATCATGAATGGGTGTTGGATCTTGTCAAATGCTTTTTCCGCATCTAACGAGATGACCATGTGGTTTTTGTCTTTGAGTTTGTTTATATACTGGATTACGTTGATGGATTTCCGTATATTGAACCATCCCTGCATCCCTGGAATGAAACCTACTTGGTCAGGATGAATGATTGTTTTGATGTGTTCTTGGATTCGGTTAGCAAGAACTTTATTGAGGATTTTTGCATCAATATTCATAAGGGATATTGGTCTGAAGTTTTCTATCTTTGTTGGGTCTTTTTGTGGTTTAGGTATCAGAGTAATTGTGGCTTCATAGAATGAGTTGGGTAGAGTACCTTCTGTTTCTATTTTGTGGAATAGTTTGTGAAGAACTGGGATTAGATCTTCTTTGAAGGTCTGATAGAACTCTGCACTAAACCCATCTAGTCCTGGGCTTTTATTAGTTGGGAGACTATTAATGACTGCTTCTATTTCTTTGGGGGATATAGGGCTGTTTAGATCATTAACCTGATCTTGATTCAACTTTGGTACCTGGTATCTGTCTAGGAACTTCTCCATTTCATCCAGGTTCTCCAGTTTTGTTGAGTATAGCCTTTGGTAGAAGGATCTGATGGTGTTTTGGATGTCTTCAGGATCTGTTGTTATGTCTCCTTTTTCATTTCTGATTTTGTTAATTAGGATGCTTTCCCTGTGCCCTCTAGTGAGTCTGGCTAAGGGTTTATCTATCTTGTTGATTTTCTCAAAGAACCAGCTCCTTGATTGGTTGATTCTTTGAATAGTTTTTCTTGTTTCCACTTGGTTGATTTCACCCCTGAGTTTGATTATTTCCTGCCGTCTACTCCTCTTGGGTGAATTTGCTTCCTTTTGTTCTAGTGCTTTTAGGTGTGTTGTCAAGCTGCTAATGTGTGCTCTCTCTAGTTTCCTTTTGGAGGCACTCAGAGCTATGAGTTTTCCTCTTAGAAATGCTTTCATTGCGTCCCATAAGTTTGGGTATGTTGTGGCTTCATTTTCATTGAACTCTAAAAAGTCCTTAATTTCTTTCTTTATTCCTTCCTTGACCAAGGTATCATTGAGAAGAGAGTTGTTCAGTTTCCACGTGAAGGTTGGCTTTCTATTATTTATTTTGTTATTGAAGATCAGCTTTAGTCCATGGTGATCTGATAGGATGCATGGGACAATTTCAATATTTTTGTATCTGTTGAGGCCTGTTTTGTGACCAATTATGTGGTCAGTATTGGAGAAGGTGCCATGAGGTGCTGAGAAGAAGGTATATTCTTTTGTTTTAGGATAGAATGTTCTGTAGATATCTGCCAGATCCATTTGATTCATAATTTCTCTTAGTTTCTCTGTGTCCCTGTTTAGTTTCTGTTTCCATGATCTGTCCATTGGTGAAAGTGGTGTGTTGAAGTCTCCCACTATTATTGTATGAGGTGCAATGTGTGCTTTGAGATTTACTAAAGTTTCTTTAATGGATGTGGCTTCCTTTGTATTTGGAGCATAGATATTCAGGATTGATATTTCCTCTTGGAGGATTTTACCTTTGATGAGTATGAAGTGTCCCTCCCTGTCTTTTTTAATGACTTTGGGTTGGAAGTCAATCTTATCAGATATTAGAATGGCTACTCCAGCTTGTTTCTTCATACCATTTGCTTGGAAAATTGTTTTCCAGCCTTTCATTCTGTGGTAGTGTCTATCTTTTTCTCTGAGATGAGTTTCCTGTAAGCAGCAAAATGTTGGGTCTTGTTTGTGTAGCCAGTTTGTTAGTCTATGTCTTTTTATCGGGGAGTTGAGTCCATTGATATTAAGAGATATTAAGGAAAAGTAATTGTTGTTTCCTGTTATTTTTGTTGTTAAAGTTGGCATTCTGTTCTTGTGGCTGTCTTCTTTTAGGTTTGTTGAGGGATTACCTTCTTGTTGTTTCTAGGGCTTGGTTCCTGTCCTTGTATTGTTTTTTTTTTCTGTTATTATCCTTTGAAGGGCTGGATTCGTGGAGAGATAATGTGTGAATTTGGTTTTGTCGTGGAATACTTTGGTTTCTCCATCTATGTTAATTGAGAGTTTGGCTGGGTATAGTAGCCTGGGCTGGAATTTGTGTTCTTTTAGTGTCTGTATAACATCCGTCCAGGATCTTCTGGCTTTCATAGTCTCTGGTGAAAAATCTGGTGTAATTCTGATAGGCTTCCCTTTATATGTTACTTGGCCTTTTTCTCTTACTGCTTTTAGTATTCTATCTTTATTTAGAGTATTTGTTGTTCTGATTATTATGTGTCGGGAGGTATTTCTTTTCTGGTCCAGTCTATTTGGAGTTCTGTAGGCTTCTTGTATGTTCATGGGCATCTCTTTCTTTAGGTTTGGGAAGTTTTCTTCTATAATTTTGTTGAAGATGTTTGCTGCTCCTTTGAGTTCAAAATCTCCATTCTCATCCACTCCTATTATCCGTAGGTTTAGTCTTCTCATTGTGTCCTGTATTTCTTGGATGTTTTGAGTTAGGATCTTTTTGCATTTTACATTTTCCTTGATTGTTGTGCCGATGTTCTCTATGGAATCTTCTGCACCTGAGATTCTCTCTTCCATCTCTTGTATTCTGTTGCTGATGCTCATATCTATGGTTCCAGATTTCTTTCCTAGGGTTTCTATCTCCAGTGTTGCCTCATTTTGGGTTTTCTTTATTGTGTCTACTTCCCTTTTTAGGTCTAGTATGGTTTTGTTCATTTCCATCATCTGTTTGGATGTGTTTTCCTGTTTTTCTTTAAGGACTTCTACCTGTTTGATTGTGTTATCCTGTTTTTCTTTAAGGACTTCTACCTGTTTGATTGTGTTATCCTGTTTTTCTTTAAGGACTTGTAACTCTTTAGCCATGTTCTCCTGTAATTCTTTAAGTGTGTTAGTAAAGTCCTTCTTGATGTCCTCTACCATCATCATGAGATATGTTTTTAGATCCGTGTCTAGCTTTTCCGGTGTGTTGGGGTGCCCTGGACTGGGCGAAGTGGGGGTGCTGGGTTCTGATGATGGTGAGTGGTCTTGGTTTCTGTTAGTAAGATTATTACGTTTAACTCTCGCCATCTGGTAATCTCTGGGGTTAGTTGTTATCGTTGTCACTGTTTAAAGATTGGAGCAGAAGCTGTGTTCCACTCACCAGCAGTCTCAAAATCCTGTGGCGGGGGTCGTGGGTAGCTGGCGGTATCCCGGTGCTGGTCCAGCCGGAAGAGGCCTGTGGTCCTACTCAGTTCGGTTTTCTGCTTCCCTAACTAATGCAGTCTCTGGTCCTGCTCGCAATTGGATTGGAGCAGAAGCTGTGTTCCACTCACCAGAAGTCTTAAGATCCTGTGGCAGGTGTTGTGGGTAGCTGGCGAGTGTCAGCTGACCCTGCGCCCTAGCTACCCCGGTGCTGTTCTGACCGGAAGAAGCTTGTGGCCCTACGTAGGCCGGATTTCTGCCTCCCCAACCAAAGCAGTCTCAGGTCCCGCGTGATTGGACTGGAGCAGAAGCTGTGTTCCACTCACCAGCAGTCTCAAAATCCTGTGGCAGGGGTCGTGGGTAGCTGGCGGGTGTCAGGCGACCCTGCGCTCAGGCTACCCCTGTGCTGATCTGGCCGGATGAGGCCTGTGGCCCTACTCAGGCCGGTTTCTGCTTCCCTAACTAATGCAGTCTCAGGTCCCACGCACAATTGGATTGGAGCAGAAGCTGTGTTCCACTCACCAGAAGTCTTAAGATCCTGTGGCGGGTGTTGTGGGTAGCTGGCGAGTGTCAGCCGACCCTGTGCCCTAGCTGCCCCGGTGCTTTTCTGACCGGAAGAGGCTTGTGGCCCTATGTAGGCCGGATTTCTCTCTCCCCAACCAGAGCAGTCTCAGGTCCCGCGTGATTGGACTGGAGCAGAAGCTGTGTTCCACTCACCAGCAGTCCCAAAATCCTGTGGCGGGGGTCATGGGTAGCTGGCGGGTGTCAGGCAGCCCTGCGCTCTAGCTACCCCGGCGCTGATCCGGCCGGATGAGGCCTGTGGCCCTACTCGGAAAATTTTTTCTTATGTTCGAGTTAATACAAGTTCAGAAAAGCCTTGGGGAAGCTGGCATGAAATCTCCTTTGTTTCGCAAACCGTGACTGGGGAACTTCCTGTGATCTCACCTCTCCCTGCCTTCAGGGAAGATTCCTTAAGATTCAGATGCAATATCTTTTAATACTTAGGTGTTTAGCTATACTAGAAAATCGTGGTCCAGAAAATCTAAGAAGGAAAAATTGATTTGCTTCAAGATTTTATTTTCAAAAGCTTCCAGGAGATGTTAATTGCCTGAGATCTCATCTTAAACTCACCACAGGAGAACTTAAGCTTTTTTCAGGTGCTATTAAGTGAGACACAAATTAACTGGCAAAGAATAAAGGGCCTTGAATGACCCGTCCAGCAGGTCCAGTTATTCAAGGGTCTCGAGGGGACCTTCTCCTAAGAACCAAATGGGGGGGGGTAGAGAGAGACGAGGGTCTTATGCGAATAACGACACGGAAACCATTCTGGATTGCATCAAGACCCCAATGTATTGCGAAAGGCCCAAGGCCTAAATGTACAAGCAAAAGGGGAAGTACAGATACTTATCAGCGGGAGGGGTGGGGCAATACAAGCAAAAGGAGAAGTAATTATCAGTGGGAGGGGGGCAATAGAAATTCTTTCTTTTGGCAGCTACACGGGGAAGTAGGAACTTGGTGGTATCAGGGTGTGGTCAGGACATCGGCGATGACTTAGGGCTGGAACATCCCGTGGTTATTCTCAGAATCGATGTGTCGGTGGCCCACTTTTGACCCCCTTTTCTTCTCGGGGAGAGAGGCCCAATTCAGAGATCAAGAGTTGTCTTAATAGCTCCCAACATCTCCCTCGTTTTAATATTTTTATAAAGGCATATTGTATAATAAATTTGTAGCCACGTTTTTAACGATCACCTAAACGTCTGTTTGCTCACCGGGTGATTCTCTAAAACCACGAAGGACACAAGGACAAGTCATCTATGAGGCTTGAATTAATGGTCACAGTCTGTTGGGTATAACCTGGACCAGGCAAGGGATTTAGGAACAAAGCAAGCTCCATGGGTAGAGGTAGAGGTCTGATCCCCAGTGTGCAATGTTAGGGGCCATGTACAGGATTGACTCTTAGGCCCACAGATTTCTACCCAGAGTAACCCTGACCTGCTCCCATGCTGTTTTTCTTGGGGGAAGGACCCTAGGGCACTCAACCTTCATGCAATCAGACATGCCTCTCAGAGACTGTCTAACAGCTTCCAGACTAATCTCTGTGCAGTACTTAGTCTTACAACTCTCACGGGCGATGGCTTCAAGTTCCAATTTTTCGATGTGTCTAGCCTGGGATGACTGTTTAGTTTCCAATGTGGCGAGAATGTATATTTCCATGTCAGAAGCATAGACTATGGCAATCTATAAATGATTTGTGGCATGAGACTGATGGCCGAATTTAGGGGGAGGGGAATGATCTTACTTAAGCATTTTATGGAAATTGAGTCTCTCTCCCCGAGAAGAGGGTGATGAAGCGGTATCCACGTCTGCCTCTTCTCCAGTAACCTGCTTGTTATCGACAACGTCCAGCTGATGGTAATGATCTGAAACAAATGTGCTTGAAAAAGATGAATCAATTTGAGATTTAATAAATGGGGTCAATTTCTGAAATGCCCAAGGACTGAAGGAAATTAATAATAGGAGTCCCAATAGGGGCCCCAAAAGGAGGACAACAAGGTCGAAAGCCAAGGGGAAGTTGAAAACAAATTTTGATACCATGACTCTAGTTGTTCTCTCTCTCTTTTTCTTTTTTCTAAACTAGCAGTAACCTTGGCAATGCTATCTTTAACTAATCCAGTTTTATCAACATATACGCAGCATTCTTCTTTAAGTGCAGCGCATAAGCCTCCTTGTTGTAGAAAAAGCAAATCTAATCCCCTTCTATTTTGAAGGGCAACTTCTGAAAGGGAGACCAAGGAATCAGTAAGATCATCTAGGCCCTTTTTTTTTATATTTTCTATATCTTGGCTAATAGCTTCATTGAGCAGATGGTAATTGCGCGCATTCTGTTGAGATGACACAAGGGCTGTGATTCCGGTCCCAGTCCCAGCAGCACCCAGGCCAAGAAGGACTGCAAAGCTCACTGCCGAGATAGGCTCTTTTTTGTGGTGGGATAGCAAGGAGGCACCTTGGTCCCAAAACTTTAATAAGTCATCTGTCTTATGAATACTAAAATTTGGAAAAAGCTGAACCAAGACACATTAATCTCTATTATTTATAAAATCTTGTATAATAATGTACCGTGTAAGGCCTGTGGAACATGCCAAAAAGGTATCATTTGGGGCAAGAAGATAAGAATGCCTATTTTTATTTACTCTAAACGTGTTATTGCAAATTTCTAGCAAGGGCCGCGGCAGAAGCATGTCTGGGACCAACACACAACTTCCTATCCCAGAGAGTTTTGTCAAGGTAAGCTGAACTGGCTCGAAGGGAAGCTGCCTAGCATCTGAAAGCAGGGTAAAATTTCCAAATAAGGCTATACCCTCAGAAAAGGGCAGGGAAGCAGAAAAGCACATCCAACAATCTTTAAATTCTGATGCATTATCTCTTTGTGTCTTATCCAGCAAGGCTAAAGCAGAATCATTTAATATAGACCACAGTAAATCAGTGGAAGAGGGGGGCCCTGCAGGGAGAGTGGGCTGAAATAGGGTCGTAGTATGCCCTGGGACAGGAACAGGAGGGTGGGTACCTGGAAGTTGGGGATTGTTTGGGGAATTAGGGTGATGTAATTGGGGGTTAGGTCCTATAGATGCTTTATGTTTGTTGGGGATTTCCTTTTGTAGTTTAATCTTGAATGTCAATCCCCAATCTGTGCCCTCTTTATATATGCGCAACCCCCAAGAGAATCAATCCTCTCTTGGTCCAGTCAGCAGTCCTTGCGGCTGTTGTAAAGCCAATTTGTAATGGGTTGCACCACCCTTGTCTAGAAGAATTGGGGGAACAATAGCTATTAAGGGGTTGTTTTCTAGGGGAGGTGACTTTGGAATTGGGGTGAAGTCGTTTAACTGTGATATAATCCCAAGAGGAGGATGGAGTCCAATAGGTATCTCCAGTTGGTTTCACAGCCCCAAGAGGTGCAGTAAAATTCATTTTCATAGCCACATTTATAATTTAGAGATCTATCTCGATGAGTTCCTGGACAGACATATATACCTCCAGTGTGTAAGGCCAGGGCAGTACGATGTATATCACTGTTGCAACCTGGATCAGTCTTTTTATCACCTGTGTTAACTGCTATTAATTGAGGCATGTAATAATCAGGGGTGCCCCAGGCGGCATCTGCACCCAATGCGAGGACACAGACGTCTACTTCTAACTCGGGCCAATGGGGCCTCGCACCAATCTTGGAGCTGGAGTTAACTATGTCTCCAGCCTGATTTTGAATAATCCAGGTATAGTTAAAAACCTGATAGGTCTGGGCTTGCCTGTCTGTCGCCATCATGACCAGCATCATCAACTACGAGAGAAAACATGAAACATCTTCTCAGGCGCCACCCTGGGTTGTATTAAATGGCTTAATTAGTCTTTCAGGGAGCCATATGGCTCCCCCTTCCTTGGAATTATAGATGCAGGCTGAGCCTTTTGCCCAGATGATGATGAAGTCTGGCCCATTCCAAATCCCTGTAAGGGGATCTTTCCACAGTACTTGAGCATACTCTAGACTGGTCTTAGGATGCCAAAGTTGGTCAGCTGCTGAGCGACCACTTATGTCTAGAGTTTAAAAGTTAAGCACAAAAAGTGCATGAGACAGTAGCTGTTTTGAATTTCCCTTAAAGGTGTAGATAGTCTCTTGGGCCCAGAGCTTAGTCAGGGTATTCTTTAAAGTCTGATGGGCCCTTTCAACAATTCCCTGCCCCTGAGGGTTATAGGGAATTCCAGTAATGTGCTTGATCTGTAATTGTGCACAAAACTGTTTAAACTTAAGACTGCTATATCCAGGACTGTTGTCTGTTTTGATAATTTTGGGCTGTCCCATGACAAAAAAGGCATTCAATGAATGATTTATAACATCTTTGGTAGCTTCTCCAGTGTGAGCAGAAGCACACAAAAACCCACTGAAGGTATCAATGGACACATGTACAAACTGAAGCTTCCCAAAAGATGGGATGTGAGTTACATCCATTTGCCAGAGTTCTCCAGGGACAAGGCCCCATGGGTTAACTCCTAAATGTGGTTCTGGCAACAGGGTAAGACAATTTTTACACTGTTTAACGATTTGTCTGGCTTGTTCCCTGGTTATGTTGAATCGTAGTCTGAGTGTCTGTGCATTGAGATGATGTAAAGTATGGGCTGTCTGAGCCTATGACAGTGGGTCAGGCTCAGTAGTAAGGCAAGCCGAATGGCCTGATCAGTAAGATCATTTCCCCGGGACAGGGGTCCAGGAAGTCCCATGTGGGCTCGAATATGACCCACAAAAAGTGGGTAGGCTCGATTTCTTATGAGCATTTGTATTTTAAGAAACATCTGAAAAGTGGCAGTGGTGGGTTGAATACTAGGGACCACCTCTAAAGCTCTCAAAGCCCTTACCACATAATGGCTATCTGAATATAAGTTAATGGGAGATGAGACCGATTCAAACACTTGTAAAGCTCCTCGGAGCTCCACCAGCTGGGCCACGGTGTAGGTAGTCTCAATAATTTGGCATTGTCCTTCAACAATGATAGCAGCCCTTCCATTACTGGACCCATCAATGAACACAGTTAAGGCTTTGGATATAGGCTGCAGCTGGGTAACCTTGGGGAAGACAAAAGGGGTAGTTTGCAAAAACTGAACCAACGTATTGGCTGGTAAATGTGTATCAAAGGTTCCATGAAAGGAGGATAATGATATAGTCCACTCATCAAATTGTGACTGTAACCAAGAAAGCTGTTCAGAAGAATAAGGTAAAATAACAGTATCAGGAGCTTTTCCAAAATGACAGGTAGCCATCTTGATTCCTAGGATAATTACCTGACATATAAGAGAAGGATAAACAGGGAGAACCTTTGAAGGTGTGGCTGGCAAATGGATCCAGAAAAGGGGATTATCATCTTGCCACAATAGGCCAGTGGGTGCAAAGGGTGTGGAAAAGACTATTAAGGACAGGGGTTGAAGGGGGTTATAATAGCCCATGGTTTGTTGATTAATGGCTGACTCTACCCTATGGAGAGCCTCTAGGGCAGCAGGAGATAACTTTCACGGGGAGTTTGGGTCTGAATCTCCCTGGAGTGTATCAAAAAAGGGCTTTAGATCTCCAGTAGTTAATTTTAAATAGGGACGTAACCAATTTATATCTCCTAGCAACTTTTGGAAATTATTTAAGGTCCTCAGCTGTGAGGTGCAGATGGTTAATTTCTGGGAATGTACTCTAATGGGTTCTAACTGAAAGCCTAGAAACATAAAAGGGTACTGAACTTGAATTTTATCAGGAGCTATGACAAATCCCCACCTTTGGAGGGCCCTAACTACGGCCTGGGCAACCACATGGGTAGAGGATAATTCGTTTGTGGCAATGAGCAGGTCATCCATATAGTGTACTATATAGGTATCAGGGAATTCTTGTCTGAAAGGGTTAATAATCTGTGCCACATATTTCTGACATAAGATAGGGCTATTAGCCATTCCCTGGGGTAAAACCTGCCATTGAAAGCGGGGATTTGGTCCCACGTGAATTACAATGGGAATGGAAAAGGCAAAATGGACAAAATCTTGGTGATGAATTGGGATAGAAAAGAAACAATCTTTAATATCTATGACAATTTTAGAATAACCTCTGGGAATTGCAATAGGAGATGGTAAGCCTGGTTAAAGTGCCCCCATCAGCATCATGGTCTTATTTACAGCTCAAAGGTCCTGTAACAGCCTCCAGGTTCCACTTTTCTTTTTTATGACAAATATTGGCGTGTTCCATGGGGAGGTAGAAGGCTCAAGATGTGACAGTCTAAATTGTTCCTGCACCAACTGTAAGGCTGCCTGAACTTTCTCTTGAGGCATAGACCATTGATCGATCCAGACAGGATCATTGGATTTCCAAGATATTTTATCTGCCTGGAATGCAGAAGGAGCAGTGGTCTCTAAGAAAAAAGGTCTTCCCCTAAACCCTTTTTATCATTTTTGGGTGTGGGCATAATGGGAAAAATCCTTCCTTGTTCATCTATCCCTAGACCCTTCCCTGGGAGGTACCCTGTTTTTAGCATCAAATTGGTGACAGTCTCGTTGGGGCTAAACATTATCATCCCCATTTGGGAGATATGTCTCTTCCCCATAGATGTACAGGAAGGCCTTTGACCACAAAGGGTCGAACAGTTCCAGTATTGTTTTCTTTGTCTGACCACGTTAGCAGTTTGGAGCTTTGTAAAGTGTCCTGTGTTTGACCTATGCCTTTTAAATGAGTTGCAGTGGGCTGTAAGGGACAGGCTGTAGGCCAATGTGTTAAGAAAATTACTGTCGCATCTGCCCCGGTATCTAGGAGCCCTTGAAACTGTTTGCCCTCTAGAAACAAAGTTAGCATGGGCCGTGAATCAGTTATTTTCTGTGCCCAGTAGACTTCTGAGGATCCTGGAGAGGATGGTCCTCGCTCTTCTTTCATATAAGGGAAATGGCCGAATAGTGGGAGTGGTAGGGCTTGGGCTCTCCAGCCCTAAGGGTAAGTGGTCCCTGTGTGGCGGTGACTAAGATTTTTATCTCCCCATGGTAGTCAGTGTCAGCCACTGTAGGAGTCACCGTTAGGCCTTGTAAAAGTCTGGACACTCAGCCGATGATGAGAAAAAACGTCTTTTGGGGAGGGGGCCCAAATTCACCTGTTTCGATGACCACTGTTCCCTCCTCAGGAGTTATAATCCTGGTGGTGGAGGAACACAGGTGCAACGCTGCGTTTACTGTCATGGCCCTGCACAATCTCCTGTGGGGGCTAGGGGGCTGTCTGCAGTTGTTATTAGGGGAGACGGGCCCGCAGGGGGGCCCTCTGGCCGTTTCCCTGGACCGCAGGTAGTGGGTGGCCATTGATATCAATCTTAGATCGGCAATCTTGTGCTCAATGGCGGCCTCTCTTGCAGTTATGGCAAAGACCGGGGAGAAACTTTTGTTGGGCAGCAGACATGGTTGAGGCTAGGGTGCCCTGTCTGTGTGTAGGGAATTCTCTAGCAAAATGTCCAGGTTGGTTGCATCTATAGCAAGTTTTTTCTCCTTTATTTAGTTGTAGAGCAGCCCCAATGGCCAGGTTAATAGACTTAGAAACTTGTTGAGAAAACACATCCACCTCATTACAAAGCTTGATCATACCATTTATATCTAGACTCTTGGTTTTACCTCTCAGGGCAACCCTACATGCCAAATTGGCATTTTCAAGAGAAAGTTGTCAAACTAACAGACCCTCACTTTCCTCAGGTCCCAAAATTCTCTCAGCTGTTTCCTGCAATCTGGCAACGAACTGCACATAGGACTCTTGGGGCCCTTGTATAATCTTGGTTAGGGGCATAGTTATCGCCCCTGCAGCAGGGACAGTGCGTCAAGCTCCCAGGGCCGCCTGAGCTGTCTGGGCGAGGACACCAGGGGAGAGCCCTAATTGTTTTTTGTCTGCAGCGAAATTACCTTTACCACAGATTTTATCAGCAGTCCAGGAGGCTGTCTTACTAGTAGGATTCTTTCTGTTATTTGCAGCCAAATTTTCTCCTCTGTCTACAAACTCTGACTTCCAAGTTAGATATTGGCCTCTAGTGAGGACAGACTGAACAACTTTATTCCATTCATTGGGTATCAAGTAGCATTCTCCTGCTAAACCTTCTAATATAGATACTGTGAACAGGGCATTAACTGCATAATTTTTGACTGCTGAATGAAGATCTTTTACATGTCTCAGTTTTAGCTTTTTGTAGACTGGTTGGCTGTTGGTGTCCAACCCTTCATCGGGGGACATGCCACCCTCATCGGAATCAGAGTTTGCTTGATCCCCTTCCTCATCACTCTCTGGTTCCCCCTGATCTTTATCAGAAGAGCCAGTGAGGTGGTCCTCATGACCTGGAGCAGCCTGATGGGCTCGAGCTCGGGTGAGGACAGGGAAGGTCAATTTTTTATACCCTTGTTTCTGAGAGGGACCTCTGCGGCCAGTTTGAGGATTTTTTGAGATGGGACCTTGAAGGTTCCCCATGAGGGCTCTTTGTAGACTCTGGGTCTCTAGACTGAGGTCTTGTAGCTCCTTTTGAAGCCCTAGAACATCTTTAAGATTGGTGATCTGAGTCTGAAGTTCTTTTTTAGTTTCAAGTAATTGCCGAACGGATGGAGAAGCCAGCCATATGGGATGGGTGGTAGGGGGGATGGGGGCAAGTAAGGAGGGGGGTGGTAATTGAAGGGCTCCATGGTAAGATAGGCACCGGGCCTGGGACCATAGTGGTCTTGTACATATTTAAAGGCTTCCTCATCCAATTCTGCCTCTGAGGCAGGATTGAGGGGTTTATCTGACAACTCCTTATACAAAACGGGGTAAATTCTTTTTGGTCTAACAGAGGGTTGAGCAGTATCCCCTTTTTAAGAATCTAATGTAATTTGGGGAGAAAGAGGGGAAGGCAGGGAGTCCTTAGGGGCCGGGGCATCGATAATCGATGACATCTGAGACTGATGATTCGCCGATGGCTCAGCTTCACTTTTGCGAGATGGCGATCAGGAGTTTTCTAAAAAATCTTCAGTGAGGGCTAAGAGGCAAGCGCCTTCTCCGCCCTTTTCTGCCTGCTCAAGGAGGTCTCTGATGATTCCCCAGTAACTAAAAAAGGACTCAGGGACATCTTCTTGTTTTATTAAACTATTGATTTCTTTGCCTACTTTATTCCAGGTTAAAGGGTGTATTTCAGGACCATTTAACACCAGTCATGGACATCTCTCGTCCACAAAACAAAAAAACTTTATTAAATCCTTTTTTTTTTAAACTCTTATCCCTCTCTCCTTAAGAGAATCCTTCATCTCTTGAATAAAGACTGCCTCTTTGGACAAAATCTTCCCCATGGTTAATGGGAGAACAACTGAATGCCTAGGCTTACCTCTCTGACATTCATCCGTGACACTCGAGTGAAGTGGTGGGGGACTTTCCCACTGTCTCACTGTCTGTGCGGTACCTCTTTAATCCTTTGTCCAGAGGGCGGTCATACCTCGTGCCCCACATCTGGCACCACTTGACCCGTCCAGCAGGTCCAGTTATTCGAGGGTCTCGAGGAGACCTTCTCCTAAGAACCAAATGGGGGTGGGTAGAGAGAGATGAGGGTCTTGTGCAAATAACGACATGGAAACTGTTCTGGATTGCATCAAGACCCCAATGTATTGTGAAAGGCCCAAGGCTTAAATGCACAAGCAAAAGGGGAAGTACAGATACTTATCAGTGGGAGGGGTGGGGCAATACAAGCAAAAGGAGAAGTACTTATCAGTGGGAGGGGGGCAATAGAAATTCTTTCTTTTGGCAGCTACATGGGGAAGCAGGAACTTGGTGGTATCAGGGTGTGGTCAGGTGGTTGTTCTCGGAATTGATGTGTCGGTGGCCCGCTTATGACCCCCTTTTCTTCTCGGGTGGAGAGGCCCAATTCAGAGATCAAGAGTTGTCTTAATAGCTCCCAACACTTGAAGAAATTAAAGCAAGCTTTTATAGTTGTTGTCAATTATAATCAATGGTAATTAAAACCTAGCTGCCTATTTTAGTTATTGGTTAGTAAATGTGCCCACAGCAATTCCTTGGCTAGAGAAAACATTGTTGTAAAATCATCCTTCTTTACCTCCTAGCACAGTTTCAGCATCCTATTAAGCCACTGTGGTGCTAACAAAGAATTGTAAGATAAATTCATATATTTTAGAAAAATTATAACAAAAATTGTGTCTTAAAAACCTGTTTAAGTGTCTGTTCCTTGTTCCAAACAGCAATTAATTTGGTTATTACAGAATATTGATGTTTGGTCTATTGCATTCCATCATTTTAAATAAAATTGATAATCATTACCCCAAAGATAAGTTAAAAATTGTTTTATGCATGCTTCTATATCTTCTATAAATTCATGCATGCATGCATCCCAATTATTGTGTTTAAAAACAACCCCTCTATGGGAAGTAAGTAGATGTGAATTGGATTACACACCTATTCTTTTGAGTTTTTCCCCTGCTTCAACACAGATAAATAAATTGTGTGCTGTAGATGGTGTTTTAAAATGTTGAATAATCAAGCTTAATTTGTATCTTTATTAATATATATATATATCTCAGAGCTTACAATCGCTTAAAATTGTTCATCCCTTAAATGCTATTAATTCTCAAGCTTGCAGTTGCTTATGCTACTCATAAGACAAAATACTGTTCCTTTAAAAAGACTGTTTTTGGACAGTTAAGAAATTGTCCTGGGTTGCCTGGAAAAGAACCCCAGGATTTGCTTTTGTGTTATAGAGATTTAGAAAAAGCTTTAGCTGAAAAAGGATTACCAATAGCTCCTGAAAAGATACAAACTAAGGATCCTTATAATTATTTGGGCTTTAGACTTACTGATCAAGCTGTTTTTCCCCAGAAGATAGTTATTCGCAGAGACAACTTAAGGACCTTGAATGATTTTCAAAAATTGTTAGGTGATATTAATTGGCTTTGCCCCTATTTAAAACTCACTATAGGGGAGTTGAAACCTTTATTTGATATTCTTAAAGGGAATTCTGATCCTACCTCCCCTAGATCCCTAACCTCAGAAGGATTGCTGGCCTTACAAGTGGAATAAGCTATTGAAGAGCAATTTGTTACTTGTATAGATTACTCTTTGCCGTTACAACTGTTGATTTTTAATACTATTCATGTGCCTACAGGATTGTTATGCCAAATGTTTCCTCTAATGTGGATACATTCGAGGATTTCTCCTAAATGCAATATCTTGCCATATTATGAAGCAGTAGCCCAGATGATTATCTTTAGAAGGAAGCAGGCACTAACTTATTTTGGCAAAGAGCCAGATATTATTGTTCAGCCTTACAGAGTAAGTCAAGACACTTGGTTGAAACAGCATAGTACAGATTGGTTGCTTGCTCAAATAGGGTTTAACGGAACTATAGACAGCCACTACCCTCAAGATAGGTTGATAAATTTTTTAAAGGTTCATGAGGTGATATTTCCTAATATGACCTCTTTACAATCCTTACACAATGCTCTTCTGGTGTTTACTGATGGTTCCTCTAAAGGGCGAGCTGGATTTCTTATTAATAATCAACAGGTAATCATAAAGACTCCTGGCCTCTCAGCTCAATTAGCAGAATTAACAGCAGTACTGAATGTCTTTCAGTCTGTACATGAGGCTTTTAATATTTTTACTGATAGTTTATATGTTGCACAATCGGTACCCTTATTGGAGACCTGTGGTACTTTTAACTTTAATACGCCAGCAGGATCCTGTTTTCACAATTACAAAACATCATTCTTGCCCCAAAACACCCGTTCTATATTGGCCACATATGATCTCATTCTGGTCTTCCTGGACCTTTAGCTGAAGGCAATGATTATATCAACAGAGCTCTAATAGGAGAAGCCTTAATTTCAGATTCTGTTGCTTTGGCCAAGTGTGATCATGAAAAATTTCATCTCTCTAGCCAGACCTTAAGGCTCTGACTTAAGATCACTAAGGAGCAAGCAAGAACGATTGTAAAACAATATCCTAAATATATTACATTATCGCCACATTTAGGAGTTAGTTCATGAGGTCTTATGCCTAATCATATTTGGCAAATGGATGTAACTCATTATGTAGAATTTGAAAAACTAAAATATATACATGTTTGTATTGATACTTGTTTAGGATTTCTTTTTGCTTCTCTGCATACTGGAGAAGCCTCCAAAAATGTAATTGATCATTGCCTACAAGCCTTTAATGCCATGGGATTGCCTAAACTTATTAAGATAGATAATGGGCCATCTAATTCTAGCAAAAATTTTACTTCATTTTGTAAAGAATTTGGCATCAAACATAAAACTGGAATTCCTTATAACCCCGTGGGATGAGGAATAGTTGAACATGCTCATTGCACTTTAAAAAATTGGTTTTTAAAAGACAAAACAGGGGCAGTTATATACCCCAAGGTCACCAAAGGCACATCTTGCTTTCGCTTTATTTGTTCTAAAATTTTTGCAAACTGATGTTAAAGGTCAGTCAGCAGTGGATCGCCACTGGCATCCAGTTACTCCTAGTTCTTATGCCATGGTAAAGTGGCGGGATGCATTCACTAACGAATGGAAGGGTCCAGACCCGGTCCTAATCTGGAGAAGGGGCTTGGTCTGTGTTTTTTTTTTTTTTTTTCACAAAAAGAAGATGGAGTGCGATGGCTGCCTGAGAGATTAGTTCGTCAACTAGACACAGATCCCAAATCATCTAGTAAGTATGACTTTAACCTTGATTATGGCTAAAAATCCTCTTTAGCCAAAAAGTTAAATTAAAGCAGAGCCTCCACTCCCAGGGAAGCTGTAAGCCTTTCTGCAATTCTCAAAGTCACCTCCCCCACACTGGGAGCTCTAAGTCTAGCCTGATCGTTGCTAATTTGCAATTGAATGGAGTACCTGGACTTCCCCAAAAGAAGCTTTTGTATGGTGCCTTTCACTGTCTTTTTTTTTTTTTTTGGTTTTTTTTTTTTTTTTTTGGTTTTTTCGGTTTTTTCGAGACAGGGTCTCTCTGTGTAGTCCTGGCTGTCCTGGCACTCACTTTGTAGACCAGGCTGGCCTTGAACTCAGAAATCCGCCTGCCTCTGCCTCCCAAGTGCTGGGATTAAAGGCGTGCGCCACCACGCCCGGCTGCCTTTCACTGTCTAGACTTTGTTTTCAAGCAGGTCAGTCAACACCCTTCAGCCTGACTGCAGCGAGCATGCATCCCAGCCCCCAACAGCGCACAGGTGGAAGTTATTAATTTTCATCAAGAATTCTAAGTACATATTGTGGCTTTGGTCTGATTTGGGAATAAGGTGCGCTATAAGGGCCAGTTAGTCAATGACAGGCAACCAGATCCCAGATCATACCAATCTAAGACAGGGGTACATGCCAAAAGGCAGTGGTTGTTGATATTACACCACAGAGCCATGTTTGTGTGAATTATAACACAAACTAGCTGCATGTTTGATGATGGAATTGGATGGTTTGAGAGGAAGGCAGGCACAGCCGCCAGCCACCATACTTCCCAGGCAGGATTATGGAGCATAAATAAATTTTATGCCTCAGTCCAGCTTTTTTAAAATATTAATAACAGGGAGGAAATGTAGCCTCCCATAAGTCTGAAGCAGGCTAAGCCAGAACTTGACCTTTTTGCCACTAAGGAGATAATCTAGGGTGGAGCCTTCCTCCCATGAGCACTCTATTGTTCTGCCATTGCTGCTGTTCCTCTTCAAGATACTGCTACCTGCTGAAAGGCCCCCCAGAGCTATTCTGGAGATTATGCCCTATTCTGCATGTCATCACCTGCAGCTGGTTCTAGGCTCCAAGGATGAATTGGCAGGAATGGACTCCCCCTCCCCCAATCCCCTCTTTTATAAAGTGTGTCTGCCATTAAAAATTTGAACCTTGATCAGAACCCTGTCTTGGTTCCATCTTTCTCTTGTCGCCTAGTTTCCCTCTCTTCCATATTCCAAGATGCCTTCCAGGTTCAAACTGGACATGTGAGCCGCTGGCCGGCCTCAACAAAGTTGGAAGCTTTGAGAGATCCCAAATCCTTCAGATAGTTTTTTTTCCTCTTCAATTCCATGGTGACACCTCAAATCATACTGGAGAACTTTACTTCAGCCATTCCTAATCATCACTGCTGGGTTCATATCCTTGACAATGACACTATTACAGACCATTGTCTAGAACAATGAACCACTGAGATCCTGAGCAAAATGACCTCTTAAGGATCTCCATCTCTTTGCATTTAAACTGGAGACTAGGTAAGTGTCATTTTGTTCAACTATAGTGGCATCTTCTTCATTTGAATGGCACTTTCTCCACTGTTACAGGGCCAGAGACTGAGCCCTGTGAGGATGACTTGGTATATGACAGGAGCAACTTCCATTTTACCACTGTGACTGAGGTAAGTCATTCCTCAAATTTAATTCATGTTGTGAATTTACCAATGGCACAAATAGTGGATATTCATTTAGTTCAGTCAACTTTAAGCCAACATTAATTACTGATATATTAAATGTAAAACATTTTTCATTCTAGGATGATCACATATGAATTAACTAATTTATCAGTGTTTTCTACAATGTATGTATGTGTACCAAACGTGTGCTTGGTACACAAAGAAGTAAAGAGAGTGTTGTATCTTAAGATTCTGAAATTATAGTTGTTTGTGAGGCAGTATGTGTATGCTAAGAACTGAACTCAGGTTCTTTACAGCAGCAGTAAGTGCTCTCTATTACTTAGGTATCTCTTGAACCTAAATCTCTTCAATGAATGTACTAATTCATTTTAAGCAAATATTTATGTGTCTTCTTAGAAATGTTATGACAAGGCAGTCTTATTTTTTGGTGTGATTTGAAATTTAAAAGTACTGGGTGCTTATATAAAACCACAAGGTGAGCTATGGCTATTGTCCAAAGGTAGAGTGATTATGTTTCATAGGTGTGATCCAGGATTCAATCTCAGCATTGTCGTAGAAAAGACATTTTATTTTACCTTTATAACAGGCTAAAATGTTTCTCATTGTTAGATCACTGTTCCACTTGGTTAAATACTCCCTTTTACCAAAAATAAGAAAAGAATGTAAGAAAGAAATAGGAGAGGCAGGGAGAGAGATAGGTCAGAAGGCAGTCATTCCTAGGCTCTATCTACACATAGTGGAATAATATCAGAGTTTATACCCTAGTATATATGATCCAGAAAATTCCTTAAGTATCTCAAATAATTGCAATTTATGGCCTATTTGAGAGAACTTCTTAGCATATTTTCCAAATCATTAACCCAAGCTACAGTGTTAGATGAGGATACTTAGTGAAAGTTAATTTTAGCTGATATTAGAAACCACATTGTATTCAAAAGCAATGTTGAAGGGTAATTTAAGGCTATAGAGTAAAATTAGGGGTTATGGTGAAGGTTTAGAGCAAATGGCACTGAGTAGTTCTAATCTCTAATTTGGTGCTTTTCTTCTTTTCTAGTGGGGCCTGGTGTGTGGATCTCAGGCCCTTAGTTCTGACACTAAATTTTTATCCATGAATGGTATATTTATAGGAAGTATTGTATATGGCCATCTGACAGACAGGTGAGTGTGTTTAAAGTACTCCCACCTACTCTACATGTATTTTAACAGCTGTGACTCATTGAAGATGATGTAATGATTGTACATTATCTGTTCTATTTCTGCCACTTAACCAAAAAATGTATGAACAGATGTTCAAGAGGTATGTGCACAAGAAAATTTGGAAATAGAGAAAGGATTAGCTATGGGATCAAAACTAAGAAATGTCACACCATTAATTTCACCATATTTATATATTTTATAGAAAACTGTTGTCCTTGTTCAAGGCACTTGGCTCCCTTCCTTCTGGACATTTATCTGAGTAGATGTGATGCCAAGTGAAAAAAATGTGGTATTTCAGTTGTTTGATCATGACAAGCAGAATGCCTTTTGATGCCTATGAAGTATGTAAACATGTGTCATTGGGGATGTATTGATTGGAGGAGATAGTTTGAGTCCAGCCATCTCAGGGATAACATCTCCATCTAGCTGCCAGGGTCAAACTAAGTTCATGTTTCCAGGCCAGAAGTCAACTTCTATCCTGTTTTGCCAGTTCTTGTTCATCTCTTTCTTTTCCTTTTTTAAAATTAGGTATTTTCCTCATTTACATTTCCAATGCTATCCCAAAAGTCCCACATACTCCCCCCCCCAACCCCCTACCCACCCACTCCCACTTTTTGGCCCTGGCGTTCCCTGGTACTGGGGCATATAAAGTTTGCAAGTCCAATGGGCCTCTCTTTCCAGTGATGGCCGACTAGGCCATCTTTTGATACATATGCAGCTAGAGTCAAGAGCTCCGGGGTACTGGTTAGTTCATAATGTTGTTCCACCTATAGGGTTGCAGTCCCTTTAGCTCCTTGGGTACTTTCTCTAGCTCCTCTACTGGGGGACTGTGATCCATCCAATAGCTGACTGTGAGCATCCACTTATGTGTTTGCTAGGCCCCAGCATATTCTCACTAGAGACAGCTATATCAGGGTCCTATCAGCAAAAGCTTGCTAGTGTATGCAATGGTGTCAGCGTTTGGAGGCTGATTATGGGATGGATCTGTGGAGAGCCGTGCTGCGAGCAATCGCCATTATAAGATGGCGCTGGTCTCCACTGTGCCTAACTAGTAAACAAGCCTTGTGCGCAAGTGTGAGAGTGAACTCACGCTTAGTCACTGCCCTTCTTGGGACATAGTAGTGGGGTGATGGGCAAGCAACGAATCAGGAGCTGACATGCCACATCAGGTGCTGAAATGCCATGGCTGAGGGCTATATAAGTGACCCCATTTTCCCGGGTCTGGGTCTTCCCTCCTGAAGGAGCAATAAAGCTTTTTGCTGCAGAATATTCCGGTTGTCCCGAGTGTGTTCTTGCTGACGAGAACCGTAGCTCGGAACAAGTGGCGCTGAAGACCTGGGAACTACCATCACACCAGTGCAAGGGAGATCCCTTGTTCACGGGGCAGAACCAGAACTGCAAGACACTACAGCTCTGTAAGGTACGTACAGTCTTGAAATTTCTCCAGAGTTAGATGACCTTTTGATTGTTTTCACAGTGATAGTACTTTCCCTTTCAGTTTTGTTTTGCTTCCACTGCTGGAACTGCTGACTGATCCTCAGTCAAGGTCAGGCCTGGACAGTGACCAGTATTGCTGACTGGTTCTCAGTCATAGTCAGGCCTGGACAGCAACCAGTATGGGAATCTCCCACTCTGTTGTAATAGCCTTACGGTCAGTCCTGAAGCAGTGTGGCCTGAAAATCGCCACTAAGACTATAGAGGGATTTGTCAGGGAGATAGACCATGTGGCACCATGGTATGCTTGCTCAGGGTCATTAACTGTCGCCTCATGGGACAAACTGAAAGGAGATCTAGTTAGGGTACAGCAGAACGGCAAACTTAAAGCAGGGATCATGCTGTTGTGGAAATTGGTGAGATCGTGCTTAACAGATGAGGATTGTCAGCAAATGGTTGAAGCGGGGCAGAAAGTTTTGGACGAAATTCAGTCTATCAGAGACAGAGAGAGGAGAGAGAGTAAAAGTTGGGAGGAAACAAGGTGCACTGAAGAATGAAGGCCTTTCCCCGGGCCTTGAGCCTAAGGAAAAGATATATAAGGGACAAAATGCCCTGGGAGAGATTAGAAAAAGGGATGGAAAGGGAGAGAAAAGGAAAGATCGATCTGGAGAGGCACATAAGGAAAGGAGCCTCTACCCGCCATTAGATGAGTTCAAGGCACTAGCTGTCAGTAGCTCAGAATCGGATAAGGAACTTAGCCCCTCTAAGGAAACAGACTTAGAAGAAGAAGCAGCAGGCTATGAGGGAGAAAAATACCAGCCAGATGAAAGACGAACTAATCAGTCACAGAATAACATAAAGAAAGCAAAAGTAGCTAGAGACAAATGTCAAATCACTGCATGGTCTTCGGGTCCGCAACTTCTGGGTCCTAGTGCACCTCCGCCCTATGCGCAGAGGTATCATTCAGACTCATTCATTTCAAAAGAGGAACAGAGAAAAGTGCAGCAAGTGTTCCCAGTCTTTGAAGGCACCGATGGTGGATGCATTCATGCCCCGGTGGAGTATATACAGATTAAAGAACTTGTGGAGTCAGTCTGTAACTATGGAGTCAATGCCAACTTTACTGTGGCCCAAGTCGAAAGGCTTGCGACTCTGGCAATGACCCCCGGCGATTGGATGACCGTAGTAAAAGCCACATCTCCTAACATGGGAATGTATTTAGAGTGGAAAGCTTTGTGGCAAGACTCCTGCCAAGCACAGGCAAGGGCCAATGCCAAGGACCAAGGAACATGGACTTTTAAGTTGCTTACAGGTCAGGGACAACACGCTAATAACCAGACAAATTATCATTGGGGAGTGTACGCCCAGATCTCAGCTGCTGCCGTTAAGGCATGGAAGGCACTCTCTAAGAAGGGAGAGGCAAGTGGGCATTTGACAAAGATCACTCAGGGCGTCCCGGAGTCGTTCTCAGATTTTGTGGCTAGAATGACAGAAGCAGCAGGGAGAATTTTTGGGGACCCAGAGACAGCTATGCCTTTAATTGAACAGTTGATCTATGAACAGGCTACGCAGAAATGCAGGGTGGCTATTACTCCTAGAAAGAGCAAGGGATTGCAGGACTGGTTGAAGGTTTGCCATGAGCTTGGAGGGCCACTCACAAATGCTGGTTTGGCAGCTGCCATTCTACAAGGGAAAAAATGCCCTGACATGACTGAGCTCAAACTCTGCTATAATTGTGGCAAACTGGGACACTTAAAAAAAGGACTGTAGAGCCCTTGTCAAAAGGAGAGTGCCAGGACTGTGTACTAAGTGTGGGAAAGAATATAATTGGGCAAGAGATTGTCGTTCAGTCAGGGACATTCGAGGCAGGCCCCTGTAGCCAGGATTCCCTCCAGCAGTAGATAATGAGACCATTCCAAAAAACCAGTACAGGGCCCCCAGGTCTCAGGGCCTGAAATCATATGGGACCCCGACAGGCAAAAGGTGGACCCCACAGTCCGCAGGGCAACAGAAGGATCAGCTGGGTTGGACCTCCTTACCACCACCCGATTCATGCTGGTGCCCCAAATGGGGGTGCAGCCTATTCCTACTGACTATAAAGGACCTCTGCCATCCAGGAGTGTCGGCCTAATACTGGGCCGGGCCTCCCTTACCTTACAAGGTCTTGTTGTTCACCCTGGAGTCGTAGATCAAGATTATGAAGGGGAACTGCAAGTTCTCTGTTCCTGTCTTCAGGGTCTTTTCTATTTCACAAGGGGATAGAATAGCTCAGTTAATAATTTTGCCAAGCCTACATGACTGTTTATCTTCCTCTGGTATCCCTCGAGCAACCAGAGGGATTGGTTCTACTGGAAATGATTCTGCTTACTTAGTGATGCCTCTTGACTCCAGGCCATTCTTAGAATTAGTTATAGAAGGGAAACAATTTAAAGGGATTTTAGACACAGGAGCAGATAAAAGTATCCTCTCTTCCCAATGGTGGCCAAAAGCCTGGCCCATTACTCAGTTATCACGTTCTTTGCAAGGTTTAGGTTACCAGTCCTGCCCCACTATTAGCTCCGGTTCTTTGAGTTGGATAGCGCCTGAAGGTTAAACGGGACGATTCACTCCCTATGTTTTACCACTCTCAGTAAATCTCTGGGGGAGAGACATTTTACAGGCACTAGGAATGACCTTGACTAATGAATACTTGCCACAAGCTGTTCAAATGATGAAGAAAATGGGCTATAAAGAAGGATGGGGATTAGGGAAAGGAGAGCAGAGTAGACTTGAACCTAACCCTCAAGAAGGTAATAATGGGAGACAAGGTTTGGGTTTTTCCTAGGGGCCGTTGAGGGCTCCATGGCCATACCATGGCTTACAGAGGAAGTTGTATGGGTTCCTCAATGGCCTCTCTCCTCTGAAAAGTTAGAAGCAGCCACAAAACTAATTTCTGAACAGCTAAGCTTGGGTCATTTAGAGCCCTCTACCTCACCCTGGAATACACCTATTTTCGTAATTAAGAAAAAATCTGGCAAATGGCGTTTATTACATGATCTTAGAGCAATTAATGCACAAATGCGCTTGTTTGGACCAGTTCAACGAGGGCTACCATTGCTTTCTGCCTTATCCAAAAATTCGTAAATTATAATTATAGATATTAAAGATTGCTTTTTCTCTATACCTTTATGCCTTCAAGATAGGCAAAGATTTGCATTTACCATCCCAGCCATTAATCATTTAGAGCCTGATCAAAGATACCAATGGAAGGTCCTACCCCACCATGTGTCAACTGTATGTGCAATTGGCACTTAAGTCAGTTAGAGAGCATTTTCCATCATTACTTGTAATAATTTATATGGATGACATTTTGATTTGCCATAAAAATTCACAGTTATTGCAAGATGCATACCCTATATTAATAAAAACTTAGGGCAATGGGGATTTCAGGTGGCCACCGAAAAGGTGCAAGTTGCTCGCATGGGAGCCTTCCTAGGGTCACTTATTTATCCTGACAAGATTGTTCCTCAAAAATTAGAGATTCGCAAAGATCAACTACATACCGTAAATGATTTCCAAAAATTTCTAGGAGATATTAATTGGCTAAGACCATTTTTGAAAATTCCATCAGCAGAATTAAAGCCCTTATTTGACATATTAGAGGGAGATACACACATCTCCTCCCACAGAGCACTTACCCCAGTTGCATGTCAAGCTTTACAAACGATAGAAAAGGCCTTACAAGATGCTCAATTACAACGCATTGACGAGTCAAAGTCATTTGAATTGTGCATATTAAAAACTGCACAGTTACCAACAGCAGTCTTGTGGCAAAATGGACCCTTATTGTGGGTCCACCCTAATACTTCCCCTGCAAAAATCATTGAGTGGTATCCTAATGCAGTTGCTCAACTTGTACTTCGGGGGATAAAAGCAGCCATTACTCATTTTGGGAAAGAACCTCATATGCTAATTGTACCTTATACTTCTGCTCAAATTCAAACCCTGGCAGCAACAACTAATGATTGGGCAGTCTTGGTTGCCTCCTATTCAGGACAAATTGATAATCATTATCCAAAACATCCAATTTTACAATTCGCCTTAAGCCAAGCCATAGTGTTTCCAGTAATAACAGCCAAACACCCACTTCCGGATGGGGTAGTAGTGTATACAGATGGATCCAAATCTGGTATAGGTGCATATGTAGTAAATGGCCAAGTAACATCTAAACAATATAATGAGACATAACCCCAGGTTGTAGAGTGTTTGGTAGTTCTAGAGGTCCTTGAAACTTTTCCGGGACCCCTCAATATTGTATCTGATTCCTTATATGTGGTTAATGCAGTTAATATGGTTGAAGTTGCTGGCTTAATTAGACCCTCTAGCAAGCTTGCTCACATTTTTCAGCAAATTCAGTCAGCCCTGTTACCTAGAAGACATCTTGTGTATATTACTCATGTTAGGGCTCATTCTGGCCTTCCTGGCCACATATCTCATGGAAATGACTTGGCAGACAAAGCCACTAGAATCGTGGCTGCTGCTCTGTCCTCGCAGGCAGAGGCTGCAAGGGAGTTTCATAAACGCTTCCACGTGATGGCTGAAACATTACGCTGCCATTTCACTTTAACCAGGAAGGAAGCTCGTGACATTGTCACCCAATGTCAAAACTGTTGTCAATTTCTGCCTACTCCTCATGTAGGGGTAAACCCCTGAGGCATCAGGCCATTACAGGTCTGGCAAATGGATGTCACTCATATTTCCTCCTTTGGAAGAAATCACTATTTACATGTTTCCATTGACACCTGCTCTAGTGTTATGTTTGCTACAACTTTAACAGGTGAGAAAGCCTTTCATGTTATACAGCACTGTTTAGAAGCATGGAGTGCTTGGGGCAAGCCCACAATTCTTAAAACTGATAATGGGCCAGCATATACCTCTATTAAATTTCAGCAATTTTGTCATCAAATGGATGTCACTCTCTTGACTGGCCTTCCTTATAATCCTCAAGGACAAGGCATTGTGGAACGTGCCCACCGTACACACAAGTCATATTTTATAAAACAAAAGGGGGGAGTTTATGACACTCTGCCCTCAGTGCCAAGAGTAGCTGTATCTATGGCACTCTTTACACTTAATTTTTTGAATCTTGACGAGCAAGGTCGCTCTGCAGCTGATCGACATAGCTCAGACCCTGATAGACCAAAAGAAATGGTGAAATGGAAGGATGTCTTATCTGGTCTGTGGAAAGGCCCAGATCCTATTTTGATAAGATCCAGGGGAGCAGTTTGTGTTTTTCCACAGAGTGAAGACAACCCATTTTGGCTGCCGGAACGACTCACCTGCAAGATAGTAATCAAGGATGGTGTGGAAGATGCTGACCTCCCGAGGACTGCTCCTGATCCTGACAATGCTGAACTTGTCTCAGGTTCCTAGTATGATGGGCGAACAGAGATGGGCCATTCTCTCGACTTTCCCTAAACCAATGCCAGTTCGCCATGATGCTATAGTTTTTCCAAAATTCTTTACTACTAATAAAACATTAGATTTACCATATCTACCCTATGATCCCACCCGAGCACCATTAGGAGAAAATCGCTCTTTATTAGAACAGGGTTCTTTATGCTTCCAAATTAATGGACCAGGAAAATGTATCAACCTCACAGCCCGAGCTTTGGGGATGTTTAATGAGCACTGAGGAGGTTGGGTAAGCACAACCCAAGATACTTCCAACACAGATATAACCTTTACAAATCGGACCTTCTGGCAGGAGGCAAGTTGGGTTAATGGTACATTTCTACCACCTAACTTTTCAGACAAAGAACGTTCCCACCAACCAAAAATAGCCCCTCATTGTAGCTTGGAAGATGAAGGGCTGATCCTGCCTTGGTCTGACTGTCAATCCTCCATCACTCGCTGGTCAGATCAGAGTAAAACCTTTTCCTTTTCTCCCCACATGATGGCTGACTCAGAGAAGGAATTTGTTATGAAAAAGGGACTTTTCATACAGGACTTTAGAATCCATCCCTTTCACAAGTGGGTGCTTTGTGGAGTCAATGGCGGTTGTACAGAACTCAATCCTTTGATCTTCATCCAGGGAGGAGCAGTTGGAAAGGCTTCTTTTACTGGCATCTCAAGATTTGCTCAGTATTGGGGAATACATTCTGCCTCCCTGGACTCTTATGGATATACTAATACCAGTGTAGAGATCACTGGGTTCAATAAAACTTTGGTAAACCAGATTAATTATCCACCTACCCCAGTCTGTGTTTACCCCCCTTTCTTGTTTATTCTTTCAAATGATTCATTTGAAGCCTGTTCCAATGATTCTTGTTGGATTTCTCAATGTTGGGATGTAACAAAGAACACCCGTGCCATGGTGGCATGGATCCCACGTTGGATCCCTGTTCCGGTGGAAACACCCTCCACCTTATCCCTGTTTCAACAACAACAAAAAAGATTTTGGCATTACTGCTACCATAATCAGCAATTTCAGCCAGTGCAGCTGCTGCTATAGCTGCAGGTTACGCTATGGCTAGTAAGGTTCAATCAGGCACAAAATTAAATCAGCTTTCAGCAGATCTGACTGATGCCATCACTGTCCAAACTTCTGCTAGTACCATGTTAAAGGGAGGGCTGATGATTTTGAATCAGCGCCTTGACCTGGCGGAGGAACAGATAGGTGTTCTATACCAGATGGCCCAGTTGGGTTGTAAAAGAAAATTGGGCACTCTGTGTATTACCAGTGTCCAATATGAAAATTTTACTCATGCAGCTAATCTGTCTAGACAGCTTTCCTTGTATCTTGCAGGAAAGTGGTCCGAGGGATTCGATGAGACTCTTGAGGCCCTGAGGGTGGCAGTTTTAAAGATCAACTCAACACGAGTGGACCTGTCCTTGACAGAGGGCCTCTCTTCTTAGATTTCATCTGCATTTTCTTATTTTAAGGAATGGGTGGGGGTAGGTTTATTTGGTGTTGCCACCTGCTGTGGACTTGTGTTCATGCTCTGGTTGGTTTGCAAGCTCAGAACCCAAGAAACAAATGACAAGGTTGTGATAGCTCAGCACTTGCTGCCATTGAGCAAGGGGCCTCCCCCGAAATCTGGCTATTTATGCTCAAGAATTAGTTGACATTGGTGGCTGGCCTCTTTTGTAGAGTTCGCCCTAGGTCATTTAGTAGTTACTGTCACATAGCACTGCAGTATCCAGGGACGGGCAACTTTCCTCATGCAGTGATCAACCTAAGACACGGGGCCCGGTGGCGATAGGGTTACCCTATGACGGGAAAGGCTGTGACATTGGAGGAACGACCTAAGACAGGAGCCACAGCAGATGGACATGATTACACAGACCTAGTCCAGCCTCATTTTAATAAAATAAAAAGGGGGAGATTTGGAGAGCAGTGCTGTGAGCAATCGTGAGCCGGGAGCAATCGTCATTATAAGATGGTGCTGGCCTCCGCTATGCCTAAGTAGTAAACAAGCCTTGTGCACAAGTGTGAGAGTGAACTCATGCTTAGTCACTGCCCATCTTGGGACGTAATAGTGTCCAGGGACGGGCAACTTTCTTCATGCAGTGATCAACCTAAGACACGGGGCCCGGTGGCGATAGGGTTACCCTATGACGGGAAAGGCTGTGACATTGGAGGAACGACCTAAGACAGGAGCCACAGCTTAGTCACTGCCCATCTTGGGACGTAGTAGTGGGGTGATGGGCGAGCAATGAATCAGGAGCTGACAAGCCACATCAGGTGTTGAAATGCCATGGCTGAGGGCGAGCAATGAATCAGGAGCTGACAAGCCACATCAGGTGTTGAAATGCCATGGCTGAGGGCTATATAAGCGACCCCATTTTCCGGGGTCTGGGTCTTCCCTCTTGAAGAAGCAATAAAGCTTTTTGCTGCAGAAGATTCTGGTTGTCCCGAGTGTGTTCTTGCTGGCGAGAACCGTAGCTCAGAACATGGATCCCTGGATATGGCACTCTCTAGATGGTCCATCCTTTGGTCTCAGCTCCAAACTTTGTCTCTGTAACTTCTTCCATGGGTATTTTGTTCCCAATTCTAAGAAGGGGCAAAGTGTCCACACTTTGGTCTTCGTTCTTCTTGAGTTTCATGTGTTTTATAAATTGTAACTTTTATCTTAGGTATTCTAAGTTTCTGGGCTAATATCCACTTATCAGTGAGTACATATCATTTGAGTTCTTTTGTGATTGGGTTACCTCACTCAGGATAATGCCCTCCATGTCCAACCATTGGCCTAGGAATTTCAGAAATTCATTCTTTTTAATAGCTTAGTAGTATTCCATTGTGTAAATGTACGACAGTGTTTTTTTTTTTTTTCCATTCCTCTGTTGAGGGGCATCTGGGTTCTTTCCAGCTTCTGGCTATTATAAATAAGGCTGCTATGAACATAGTGGAGCATGTTGCTTTAATACTAGTTGGAACATATTCTGGATATATGCCCAGGAGAGGTATTGCCAGATTCTCTGGTAGTACCATGTCAAATTTTTTAAGAAACCAGCCGACTGATTTCCAGAGTGGTTGTACCAGCTTGCAATCCCACCAACAATGGAGGAGTGTTCCTCTTTCTCCACATCTTTGCCAGCATCTGCTGTCACCTGAATTTTTGATCTTAGCCATTCTGACTGGTGTGAGATGGAATCTCAGTGTTGGTATGATTTGCATTTCCCTGATGATTGAGGATGCTAAACATTTTTTCAGGTGTTTCTCAGCCATTCGGTATTCCTCAGGTGAGAATTCTTGTTTAGCTCTGAGCTCCATTTTTAATGGGGTTATTTGATTTATTATTTATTTTATATATTTTATTGAGTATTTTTACATCAACATTCATAAGGGAAATTCATTGGAAGTTGTCTATCTTTGTTGGGTCTTTCTGTGGTTTAGGTATCAGAGTAATTGTGGCTTCATAGAATGAGTTGGGTAGAGTACCGTCTACTTCTATTTTGTGGAATAGTTTGTGCAGAACTGGAATTAGATCTTCCTTGAAGGTCTGATAGAACTGTGCACTAAACCCATCTGGTCCTGGGCTTTTTTGAGTTGGGAGTCCATTAATGACTGCTTCTATTTCTTTAGGGGATATGGGACTGTTTAGATCATTAACTTGATCCTGGTTTAACTTTGGTATCTGGTATCTGTCTAGAAATTTGTCCATTTCGTCCAGGTTTTCCAGTTTGTAGAAGGATCTGATGGACTTTTGGATTTCTTCAGGGTTTGTTGTTATGTCTCCCTTTTCATTTCTGATTTTGTTAATTAAGATGCTGTCCCTGTGCCCTCTAGTGAGTCTGGCTGAGCGTTTATCAATCTTGTTGATTTTCTCAAAGAACCAGTTCCTTGTTTTGTTGATTCTTTGAATAGTTTTTCTTGTTTCCACTTGGTTGATTTCGCCCCTGAGTTTGATTATTTCCTGCAGTCTACTCCTCTTGGGCAAATTTGCTTCCTTTTGTTCTAGAGCTTTTAGGTGTGTTGTCAAGCTGCTAGTGTGTTCTCTCTCTAGTTTCTTTTTGGAGGCACTCAGAGCTATGAGTTTCCCTCTTAGAAATGCTTTCATAGTGTACCATATGTTTGGGTATGTTGTGGCTTCATTTTCATTAAACTCTAAAAAGTCTTTAATTTCTTTCTTTATTCCTTCCTTGACCAAGGTATCATTGAGAAGAGTGTTGTTCATTTTCCACGCGAATGTTGCCTTTCCATTATTTATGTTGTTATTGATGATCAGCCTTAGTCCCTAGTGGTCTGATAGGATGCATGGGATGATTTCAATATTTTTATATCTGTTGAGGCCTGTTTTGTGACCAATTATATTTTCAATTTTGGAGACTGTACCATGAGGTGCTGAGAAGAGGGTATATCCTTTTGTTTTAGGATAAAATGTTCTGTAGCTATCTGTTAAGTCCATTTGTTTCATCACTTCTGTTAGTTTCACTGTGTCCCTGTTTAGTTTCTGTTTCCATGATCTGTCCATTGATGAAAGTGGTGTGTTGAAGTCTCCCAAAATTATTGTGTGAGGTTCAATATGTGCTTTGAGCTTTACTAAAGTTTAATGAATGTGGATGCCCTTGCATTTGGAGCATAGATATTCAGAATTGAGAGTTCCTCTCGGAAGATTTTAGCTTTGATGAGTATGAAGTTTCCCTCCTTGTCTTTTTTAATAACTTTGGGTTGGAAATCGATTTTATTCGATTTTACAATGGCTACTCCAGCTTGTTTCTTCAGACCATTTGCTTGGAACATTGTTTTCCAGCCTTTCACTCTGAGGTATTGTCTGTCTTTTTCCCTGATATGGGTTTACTGTAAGTAGTAGAATGTTGGGTTCTGTTTGTGTAGCCAGCCTGTTAGTCTATGTCTTTTTATTGGGGAATGGAGTCCATTGATATTAAGAGATATTGAGGAAAAGTAATTGTTGTTTCCTATTATTTTTTTTTTAGAGTTGGCATTCTGTTCTTGTAGCTGTCTTCTTTTTGGTTTGTTGAGGGATTACTTTCTTGATTTCTCTAGGGCATGGTTTCCATCCTTGTATTGGTATTTTTCGGTTATTATCCTTTGAATGGCTGGATTTGTGGAAAGATAATGTGTGTATTTGGTTTTGAGGTAGGATACTTTGGTTTCTCCATCTATGGTAATTGAGAGTTTGGCTGGGTATAGTAGCCTGGACTGGCATTTGTGTTCCTTTAGGGTCTGTATAACATCTGTCCAGGCTCTCCTGGCTTTCATAGTCTCTGGTGAAAAATCTGGTGTAATTCTGATAGGCCTGCCTTTATATGTTACTTTACCTATTTCCCTTACTACTTTTAATATTTTCTCTTTATTTAGTGCATTTGTTGTTCTGATTATTATGTGTCAGAAGGAATTTCTTTTCTGGTCCAGTCTATTTGGAGTTCTGTAGGCGTCTTGTATGTTCATGAGCATCTCTTTCTTTAGGTTTGGGAAGTTTTCTTGTATAATTTTGTTGAAGATATTTGCTGGCACTTTAAGTTGAAAATCTTCATTCTCATCTACTCCTATTATCCGTAGGTTTGGTCTTCTCATTGTGTCCTGGATTTCCTGGATGTTTTGCATTAGGATCTTTTTGCATTTTGTATTTTGTTTGATTGTTGTGCCGATGTTCTCTATGGAATCTTCTGCACCTTAGATTCTCTCTTCCATCTCTTGTATTGTGTTGCTGATGCTCACATGTATGGTTCCCGATTTCTTTCCTAGGCTTTCTATCTCCAGCGTTGCCTCACTTTGGGTTTTCTTTATTGTGTTTACTTCCCTTTTTAGGTCTTCAATGGTTTCATTCAATTCCATCAACTGTTTGGTTGTGTTTTCTTGAAATACTTTAAGGGATTTTTGTGCTTCCTCTTTAAGGTCTTCTACCTGTTTAGCAGTGTTCTCATTATTTCTTTGAGTTATTAAAGGTCTTCTTGATGTCCTCTACCATCATCATGAGATATTCTTTTAAATACGGGTCTAGTTTTTCGGGTGTGTTGGGGTGACCAGGACCGGGTGTGGTGGTAGTGCTGCGTTCTGATGATGGTGAGTGGTCTTGGTTTCTGTTAGTAAGATTCTTACGTTTGCCTTTTGCCATCTGTTAAATCTGGAGTTAGTTGTTGTAGTTG
This sequence comes from Mus caroli, assembly GCF_978045245.1. NCBI lineage: Eukaryota > Metazoa > Chordata > Mammalia > Rodentia > Muridae > Mus > Mus caroli. Next base: position 53,366,164 of record NW_028227275.1, read on the forward strand.
AGTTGTCTCTGGTTAGATCTTGTTCCTCAGGTGTTTATGTTAGCCTCTATCAGCAGATCTGGGCGACTAGGTATCTCCTGAGTTTCAGTGTTCAGAGTACTCTCTGCAGGTAGGCTCTCCTCTTGCAGGGAAGGAGCCCCAATATCTGTTGTTTGAACCTGCCTCCTGGCAGAAGTTGTGATCCACTCACAGAGGTCTTAAGATCCTGTGGAGGGTCCTGTGTATACCTTACAGATGTTCGCAAACTCCACGCCCAAGGTACCCCTGTGCTGGCATGGACTGGAAGGGACTTGTGCCCCTGATTAGGCCTGATTTTCTGCTTCCCTAATTCAGTCTCAGGTCCCGCATGATTGGATTGGAGCAGATGCTTTGTTCCACTCACCAGAGGTCTTACGATCCTGTGGCAGGTCTTGTGGGTAGCTGGCGGGTGTCAGCCAACTCCGCACCCTAGCGACCCCGGTGGTGGCCTGACTGGAAGGGACTTGTGCCCCTGATCAGGCCGGGTATTCTGCTTCACTAACGAATGCAGTCTCAGGTCCTGCACGATTGGATTGGAGCAGATGCTGTGTTCCACTCGCCAGAGGTCTTAAGATCCCGTGGCGGGTCTTGTGGGTAGCTGGCAGGTGTCAGCCGACTTTGCGCCCTAGCTACCCTGGAGCTGGCTGGACTGAAAGTGATCTTGTTCATCTCTTAACCAATAAATTAGAAAAGAATGTAAGAATTCGCCTGTTATCCTAACTAAGGTACCCAAGTGAAAAATGAATATAACTACTTGCCTGTCACAACCTAATTGAATACATGCAATTAGTCTACATGTTTTTTTCCTCTAAACTTGCAAGGCTCTGAGTAAACAACCTTGAAACCTGGTAGCCTGGTTAAGGACCAACCACCAACACTCTCCCTTCCTATGACTGACTGGCCACAAGTCAGGGCAAATCTCCAATGGAAATTTCAATGCTCAACTACTTGGGTTAAAAATATGACTGGAGAATGAATGCTACAGCCTACCCAGATACCCCTCATTTTTTTATTTTATCTTTTAATAATGCTGTAAAGTTTTCCTTTGTGGACATGGTTCAGATCCTGAGCTGGTTATTTCCCTGAGTGCTCAAAGAATAATGCCTTCATTTTAAGCCTCAATCTATAAAGTGAATTATACCTATTGCTTCTGTGCCTGCTTCTGCTTGATACAGCTTTCTGATAGTTGCACATACCATAGTATTATGCAGTTAGGCAAGTAAATACTGTAGCAATAAATTGTGGAATAAGAATTGATATCTTTTGCTGGAGCACCTGGGGGAGCCATCTTAGTTCCTGGATCCCTCAGAGACTAGTCTGTGCAGGTGAGAGTGTCGACTACAGAAGCTAACAGTTTCTGGGACAGGCAGAAGCCACACAGCTTCTGGGGCAGACCCATTTTGGGCTCCAGATATCCGGGCACCTTCCCTGACAGAGGAGAGCTGTCTGCCCCACCAGGGAGGGCTTTGCTTAAGCACCTGGGGGAGCCAGCTCTGGTCCGGGATCTCTCAGAGACTAGACTGTGTAGGTGAGAGTACTGACTAGACAAGCTAAATAGCTTCTGGGACAGACACCGTTTCCAGCCTTCATCTTCTGCCAGGAGGCAGGTCCAAACACCAGATAACTGTACACCTTCCCTGCTAGAGGAGAGCTTGCCTGCAGAGAGTACTCTGACCACTAAAACTCAGGAGAGAGCTAGTCTCCCAGGTCTGCTGATAGAGGCTAATAGAATCACGAGAGGAACAAGCTCTAACCAGAGACAACTATAACAACTAACTCAGGAGATTACCAGATGGCTAAAGGCAAACGTAAGAATCTTACTAACAGAAAACAAGACAACTCACAATCATGAGAACCCAGCACTCCCACTACAGCCAGTCCTGGATACCCCAACACAACCCAAAAACTAGACCCAGATTTAAAATCATATCTCATGATGATGGTAGAGGACATCAAGAAGGCCTTTAATAACTCACTTAAATAAATACAGGAGAACACTGCTAAAGAGGTACAAGTCCTTAAAGAAAAACATGAAAACACAACCAAACAGGTGATGGAATTGAACGAAACCATACAAGACCTAAAAAGGGAAGTAGACACAATAAAGAAAACCCAAAGTGAGATAACACTGGTGATAGAAACCCTAGGAAACAAATCTGGGACCATATATGCCAGCATCAGCAACAGAATACAAGAGATGGAAGAGAGAATCTCAGGTGCAGAAGATTCCATAGGGAACATGGGCACAACAATCAAAGAAAATGCAAAATGCAAAAAGATCCTAACTCAAAACATCCAGGAAATCGAGAACACAATGAGAAGACCAAACCTATGGATAATGGGAGTAGATGAGAATGAAGATTTTCAACTTAAAGGGCCAGCAATTATCTTCAACAAAATTGTACATGAAAACTTCCCAAACCTAAAGAAAGAGATGCCCATGAACATACAAGAAGCCTACAGAACTCCAAATAGACTGGACCAGAAAAGAAATTCCTCCAGACACATCATAATAAGAACAACAAATGCACTAAATAAAGATAGAATATTAAAAGAAGTAAGGGAAAAATGTCAAGTAACATATAAAGGCAGGCCTATTAGAATTATACCAGACTTTTCACCAGAGACTAAGAAAGCTAGAAGATCATGGACAGATGTTATGCAGATCTTAAAAGAACACAAATGCCAGCCAAGGCTATTATACCTAGCCAAACTTTCAATTACCATAGATAGAGAAACCAAAGTATTCCATGCCAAAACCAAATTCACACAATATCTTTCCATGAATCCAGACCTTCAAAGGATAATACCAGAAAAAAATACAAGGATGGAAACTATGCCTTAGAAAAATCAAGAGAGTAATCCTTCAACAAACCTAAAAGAAATGAGCCAAGAGAACAGAATGCCAACTCTAAAAAAAAAATAATAGGAAACAACAATTCCTTTCCTTAATATCTCTTAATATCAATGGACTCAATTCTCCAATAAAAAGACATAGATTACCAGACTGGCTACACAAAAAGGACCCAATATTTTCCTGCTTACAGGAAACCCATCTCAGGGACAAACACTACCTCAGACTGAAAGGCTGGAAAACAAATTTCCAAGCAAACAGTCTGAAGAAACTAGCCAGAGTAGCCATTCTAATATAGAATAAAATCGACTTCCAACCCAAAGTTGTCAAAAAAGACAAGGAGAGACACTTCATACTCATCAAAGTTAAAATCGGCGAAGAGGAACTCTCAATTCTGAATATCTATGCTCCAAATGCAAGGCCAGCCACATTCATTAAAGAAACTTTAGTATAGCTTAAAGCACACATTGCACCTCACACAATAATAGTGGGAGACTTCAACACACCACTTTCACCAATGGACAGATCATGGAAACAGAAACTAAACAGGGACACAGGGAAACTAACAGAAGTTATGAAACAAATGGATTTAACAGATATCTACAGAACATTCTATCCTAAAACAAAAGGATATACCTTCTTCTCAGCACCTCATGGTTCCTTCTCCAAAATTGACCATATAATTGGTCACAAAACAGGCCTCAACAGATACAAAAATATTTAAATCGTCCCATGCATCCTATCAGATCACCATGGACTAAGACTGATCTTCAAAAACAATATAAATAATAGAAAGCCAACATTCACGTGGAAACTGAACAACACAGTCCTCTATGATATCTTGGTCAAGGAAGGAATAAAGAAAGAAATTAAAGACTTTTTAGAGTTTAATGAAAATGAAGCCACAACATACCTAAACTTATGGCACACAATGAAACAATGAAAGCATTTGTAAGAGGAAAACTCATTGTTCTGTTTGCCTCCAAAAAAAAAAAAAAAAAAAAAAAAAAACTAGCGAGAGCACACACTAGCAGCTTGACAACACACCTAAAAGCTCTAGAACAAAAGCAAGCACATTCACCCAAGAGTAATAGACTGCAGGAAATAATCAAACTCAGGGGCAAAAATCAACCAAGTGGAAATGAGAAAAACTATTCAAAGATTCAACCAATCGAGGAGCTGGTTCTTTGAGAAAGTCAACAAGATAGATAAACCCTTAGCCAGACTCACTAGAGGGCACAGGGACAGCATCCTAATTAACAAAATCAGAAATGAAAAGGGACACATAAGAACAGATCCTGAAGAAATCCAAAACACCACCAGATCCTTCTACAAATTCTATACTTAACAAAACTGGAAAACCTGGATGAAATGGACAAATTTCAGGACAGATACCATGTACCAAAGTTAAATTAGGATCAGGTTACTGATCTAAACAGTCTCATTTCCCCTAAAGAAATAGATGCAGTCATTAATGGTCTCCCAACCCAAAAAACCCCAGGACCAGATGGGTTTAGTGCACAGTTCTATCTGACGTTCAAAGAAAATCTATTTCTAGTTCTTCACAAACTATTCCACAAAATAGAAGCAGAAGGTACTCTACCCAACTCATTCTATGAAGCCACAATTACTCTGATACCTAAACCACAGAAAGACCCAACAAATATAGAGAACTTCAGATCAATTTCCTTTATGAATATCGATGCAAAATACTCATTAAAATTCTCGCTATCTGAATCCAAGAACACATCAAAACAATCTTCCATCCTGACCAAGTAGGTTTCATTCCAGAAATGGTGGGATGGTTTAAAATATGGAAATACTCCAACATAATCCACTATATAAATAAACTCAAAAACAAAAACCACATGATCATCTCTTTAGAGGCTGAGACAGCATTTGACAAAATCCAACAACCCTTCATGATAAAAGTCTTGCAAAGATCATGGAATTCGAAGCCCATACCTAAATATAATAAAAACAATCTACAGCAAACCAGTAGCCAACATCAAAGTAAATGGTGAGAAACTGGAAGCAATCCCATTAAAATCAGGGACTAGACAAGGCAGCCCACTGTCTCCCTACCTATTCAAAATTGTACTTGAAGTCTGAGCCAGAGCAATTCGATGACAAAAGGAGATCAAGGGGATACAAATTGGAAAGGAGGAAGTCGAAATATCACTTTTTGCAGATAATATCATGGTACATATTAGTGACTCTAAAAATTCCTTGAGAAATTTTTGAAAGATCTCTATGATAAGAACTGGAAGTCTCTGAAGAAAGAAAGTAAAGAAGATCTCAGAAGATAGAAAGATCTCCCATGCTTATGGACTGTCAGGATCAATATAGTAAAAATGGCTATCTTGCCAAAAGCAATCTACAAATTCATTGCAATCCCCATCAAAATTCCAACTCAATTCTTCAACAAATTAGAAAGGGCAATCTGCAAATTCATCTGGAATAAGAAAAACCTAGGATAACAAAAAACTCTTCTCAAGGATAAGGAGACCCTTTGGTTAAATCACCATGCCTGACCTAAAGCTGTTCTAGAGAGCAATTGTGATAAAAACTGCATGGTACTGGTATAGTGACAGACAAGTAGACCAATGGAATAGAATTGAAGATCCAGAAATGAACCCACAAACATGTGGTCCCTCGATCTTTGACAAGAGAGCTAAAACCATCCAGTGGAAAAAAGACAGCATTTTCAACAAATTGTGCTGGCAAAACTGGTGGTTATCATGTAGAAGAGTGCCAACTGATCCATTCCTATCTCCCTGTACTAAGGTCAAATCTAAGTGGACCAAGGAACTCCACATAAAACCAGAGACAATGAAACTTATAGAGGAGAAAGTGGAGAAAAGCCTTGAAGATATGGTCACAGGGGAAAAATTCCTGAATAGAACAGCAATGGCTTGTGCTGTGAGATCCAGAATTGACAAATGGGACCTTATAAAATTTTAAAGCTTCTGTAAGGCAAAAGGCACAGTCAATAAGACAAAAAGGCTACCAACAGATTGGGAAAGGATCTTTACCTATCCTAAATCAGATAGGGGACTAATATCCAATATATAAAAAGAACTCAAGAAGGTGGACTCCAGAAAGTCAAATAACCCCATTAAAAAATATGGCTCAGAGCTAAACAATGATTTCTCACCTGAGGAATACCGAATGGCTGAGAAACACCTGAAAAAAAATGTTCAGCATCCTTAATCATCAGGGAAATGCAAATCAAAACAACCCTGAGATTCCATCTCACAACAGTCAGAATGGCTAAGATTAAAAATTCACATGACAGCAGATGCTGGCAAGGATGTGGAGAAAGAGGAACACTGCTCCATTTTTGGAGGGATTGCAAGATTGTACAACCACTCTGAAAATCAGTCAGGTGTTTCTTCAGAAAATTGGACATAGTACTACTGGGGGATCCAGTAATACCTCTCCTGGGCAAATATCTAGAGGATGTTCCAATTGGCAAGAAGGACACATGCTCCACTATGTTCATAGCAGCCTTACTTATAATAGCCATGTCGCGTCTGCTCTTGACCAGCAAGAATGACACGACCACCAGTTCTTCTAACAGCAGTTTATTCAGCAAACTTCAGTCTTCATCTTTCTTCTTTCTCTTCATCTATATCTCCCGAACCCTGGGCCTCTCACTCTTATATACTCTCAGTTCCCATCCACTCACAGCAGGCCACGTCACCTCACCAGGTATGCAGCTTCAGCTAATCAGGGCAGCAGGGGCATATCTCCACCAAAATGGATTCGCCAGTATCCTGGTACACCTGCGCAGCTCTCAAGATGGTTGTGGCTTATAATCAGGTATATGAGGAAGTCAGGTGCAAGTCATAAGACTTAGCTGCAGTCCTTGGCGCCTTCTTGGGACTGCTGCCACACCTCTCTTCACATTTCCCCCTTTTTTCTTTTTTGGCAGAGAGAATGTCTGTCTTAGATTGCCCCCTGAAGCAATGCCCCTTACCCATCCTTGGGAGACAAACAGCATTGGTTTCATCCCTGTCTGAGGTTGGTGACATGCCCAGGGAGTCTTATCTGTCACTGACTATTTATCTATCATGCCAAGCCACACTTGGGGAGATTGTCCTGTCTGCAGGTGCACCAGAAGGCCAGGACACTAATTAATCTATGGCCCAATTTTGATTGCTGCAAGCAAGCCTCATGGGTGAAGGTAGAGGTCTGATCCCCAGGGTGCAAGCATAGGGGCCCTACACAAAACCATCCCTTGGGCTCATCACCCAGAGAGGTCTTGGCCAGCTCCCGTGTCGTTTTTCCTGGGGGGAAGGGAACTAGGACACTGAACCTTCATTCAATCAGACGTGCCTTCCACAGGATGCCAACAGCAAGCTAGCCTCTGTGCAGTGCTTAGCCTCGCAACCCACGGCATAACGCAGCATTATTTCTTTAGAGGGGCAAGCCAAATCTGAGGAGATTTTCCCGCCTCCACTGTGGCAAAAGCCTGCGCTACCATGGCGAAAGTGCGGGCCTGCACACGCTGCACCTGACACATGCGCCAAACATACAACACACACACTATTACAAGCATACATCCCAGGGCTCCCATCAGCCCTGAGGCAAGGGATCTTATAAACAATAAACACAAAAGGATGTCACATACAAACAGGCATAGCCTGAAAAGAAACATTCCTTCCTCCAGCAAATTGAAATACAGAAGTTTCAAACACATTAGAACCATTCCAATAAAATTTGCATTATCCCAGGCCCCTCCCATTACCTGGCTTAAGGGGGAAAGATCAGTGCAACTACAATTCACCCCACATAACAACCATACATATAAGGGGCACTGCCCAAGGTGGAAGGGAATCAGGAACACTCCTACAAAAACGAATGGGGGCCCATCTAGGTTGGGAGGGTATAGTGCCATTGCCCTTGGATATACTGGCAGGCCACACCCCTCGAATCCAGGTAGCATTAGCTTTAGTAGATACAGCTGAACACAATCACTCATCTGTGAAATTTTTTGAATCATCTGAAAACACATCAATCCCTTCAGCTGAAGCAGCATAGAAAAAAGGCAATTGTAGTGAAGCATCAGATGTAAAGAATTGAGGAAACACTTGAATGCGTCAATGACATGGGTTTCAGGAACACAGCCCCAATGTAACTCTTCAGTTCTCACTAGCGGGAGCATTCCCAGCCACAGGAACATCCACATCCTCACAGCTCTACTTGTTTTGAATTGCTCTGGTCAGCCGTTCTGGGACTCACAGCTGTTGTCGGTTGTTGGTGATCCTGGGGAAACACAAACAGACCCTCTCTCCCAAACCAATTGAGAGCGCTCCTCTCTTACCTGATTCAGCATGTCATTGCCTCTCTGGAGTTCTGCAACACCTTCAACACCAGTGGGCAATGATTTCCACACCCTTATGGCAATCTGATTTACCTGCTCAAACACCTGCACTGGATATCCTGTCTGTTGTTGTGCAAAGTGACCTTGACCAAGCAGCAAATCCCTATCCCATGCTGGATTTCCTGCAGCAATGTTAGCCACTGCCTGTTCATTTGTAAATTCAACAAGGAAGGCTTTCCAATCTAAATACTGCCCAGGTGAAAGGCATGCCTTCACCAAGACTGCCCAATCAGACGGCGTCATGCAGTGTCTATTCAAGGCCTCTACTTGAGCCACAGTATAGGAGGCAGTTAAGATGTGCATCCGCACGAACTCAGCCAAATTCCTGATTACTTTGAAATCTAGAGGCTCATGATATCTCTGCCTTGCTTGGTCGGTGAAAATAGGACATCCCAGCAAGGAGAATCTAACCTCTCTCCAATCCTCTGGAGAGAAGGTCAGTCTATATGCGGCTGCCGAGGAGGCATAGGGAGGGGGTGTGGAAGCTAATTCGCCTTCCTCCTCAGCTTTTATTTTGTCCTTTCTGTCCACCTGATAACACTGTGTCTCCTTTCTTTTTCTTTTTTCTTTTTAAGCCCTTCTCCTCTTCCGACATACTCTCTTGTTGCTCTATAAGAATTTTCTGACCTGTCTTGACTGCCTCTCGATTCAAACAGTAACAGAGTCCATATATCAGAACAAACAAGACCAATACTATCAGACCTACCCACAAAGGGTCAATGGGAGAAAAAAGCATAACTACACAGCGAGGATCTATTGATCACTACACTGAGGTTATCATAGTTCCTTAACTTGTCCCAAAACTGTGAACCTTAACTTGTCCCTATGGTTTCACTTTTACTTTGTGCCTGCTTCCTGGCAACTTTATATTTGCCTCTATTTTATCCGAGATCCTTCCCAAACTCCTGGGGTCGCAAGTTTCACTTACCGTGAACTTACCCTGACGGCAAACACTGACTGCTGAAAGTGCTGAACTCTTTGGTGGGGGAGTCGGTTCCCCATACCAGCCACCATTTGTAGCGTCTGCTCTCGACCAGCAAGATCGACACAACCACCAGTCCTTCTAACAGCAGTTTATTCAGCAAACTTCAGTCTTCATCTTTCTTCTTTCTCTTCATCTATATCTCCCGAACCCTGGGCCTCTCACTCTTATATACTCTCAGTTCCCATCCACTCACAGCAGGCCACGTCACCTCACCAGGTATGCAGCTTCAGCTAATCAGGGCAGCAGGGGCATATCTCCACCAAAATGGATTCGCCAGTATCCTGGTACACCTGTGCAGCTCTCAAGATGGTTGAGAGGCTGGGATCCATTCTGGTCAGGGCCAGCACCGCCATCTTCTGCCTGAACCCAGCTGAGGGTGCCAAAAGCCCCTAGGATTATCCATGCCACAGGACCCCTAGCACACCCAGGACCTGAGGATCAGAGGTGAGTGGAACACAACATCTATAACATTATAATCAGGTGTATGAGGAAGTCAGGTGCAAGTCATAAGACTTAGCTGCAGTCCCTGGCACCTTCTTGGGACTGCTGCCACACCCGCTCCTCACATAGCCAGAAGCTGGAAAGAACCCAGATGTCCCTCAACAGAGGAATGGATACAGAAAATGTGGTACATTTACACAATGGAATACTACTCAGATATTAAAGTGAATGAATATATGAAATTTTAGGTAAATTGATGGACCTGGAGGGCATCATCTTGAGTGAGGTAACCCAATCACAAAAGAACTCAGGTGATATGTACTCACTGATAAGTGGATATTAGCTCAGAAACTTAGAATACCCAAGATACAAGATACAATTTGCTAAACACATGAAACTCAAGAAGAATGAAGATCAAAGTGTGGACACTTTGCCCCTTCTTAGAATTGGGAACAAAACACCCATGGAAGGAGTTACAGAGACAAAGTTTGGAGCTTAGACGAAAGGATGGACTGGCATACTGGGGGATCCATCCCATAATCAGCCTCCAAACGCTGACACCATTGCATACACCAGGAAGATTTGCTGATAGGACCCCTGATATAGCTGTCTCTTGTGAGGCTATGCGGGTCCTGGCAAACAGAGAAGTGGATGCTCAGAGTCAGCTATTGGATGGAACACAGGGCCCTTAATGGAGGAGACAGAGAAAGTATTCAAGGAACTAAAGGGGCCTGCAACCCTATAGGTGGAACAACAATATGAACTAACCAGTACCCCCAGAGCTCGTGTCTCTAGCTGCATATGTAGCAGCAGATGGCCTAGTTGGCCATCATTGGGAAGAGAGGCCCCTTGGTCTTGCAAACTCTATATGCCTCAGTACAGTGGAACACCAGGGCTAAGAAGTGGGAGTGGGTGGGTAGGCGAGTAGGGGGAGAGGGTATGGGGGACTTTTGGGATAGCATTTGAAATTTAAATGAAGAAAATATCTAATTAAAAAAATAAATTAAAAAAATAATTGATATTTTATGCCTGAATATATTGTTCTTAAATAGGCAATATTAGCAAATAAACTTGCTTTATTTTTTTCCCTTGTTTTATGCACACTACTTAAAACACAGGAGGTTATCTTCTGCCTGAACCTGCTGGAGGGCTCCAGGGGCCCTAGAGTACTCACCACTCCGCAGAACCTCAGGATCACCTTGGGATCACAGGAGAAGTGGAACGCAACATCAGTTCCAAAGAATCTCGAAGGGTCTTGTGCCAGCAGGAACAGGGACAAAGGAAGTCTGCCTGACCAGAGGCTGGGATCCATTCTGGTCAGGGCCAGCACCGCCATCTTCTGCCTGAACCCAGCTGAGGGTGCCAAAAGCCCCTAGGATTATCCATGCCACAGGACCCCTAGCACACCCAGGACCTGAGGATCAGAGGTGAGTGGAACACAACATCTGCTCCAAAGAATTGAGGAGGGTCTTGTGCCAGCAGGAACAGGGACAAAGGAACCCCGCCCAACCAGTGGCTGGGATCCATTCAGGTCGGTGACAGCCCTACCATCTTCTGTGTGAACCCGGCTGAGGGTGTTGAAGGCCCCAGAGAACTCTCCATGCCATAGGACCCCTCACATACCCAGGACCTCGTGATCACCGGAGAGCACATGGGAAACAGAAGCAACAAAGTTTCTTGGACAGGGACCCATGGGACCTTCATCCTCAGCTAGGAGGCAGATCTGAGACCCAGACCCCTGGGTACCTTCCTTGCCAGGGGAGAGTCGGTCTACAGGGAGGGCTCTGACCCTAGGACTCAGGAGGTGGATCAGAACTCCGGACTTCTAGACACCTGCCCTGCAAGAGGAGAGCTTGCCTGCAGAGAGTGCTCTGACCACTGGAACTCAGGTGAGAGTTGGACTCCCAGGACTGCTGACAGAGGCTAACAGAAACACAGGAGGATCAAGCTCCAGCCAGAGACAGCTTGAACATTAACACCAGAGATTACCAGATGGTGAAAGGCAAACGTAAGAATCTTACTACCAGAAACCAAGAATACTGGGCATCATCAGAAACCAGTATGCCCACCACAGCAAGTCCTGGATACCCAAACACACCCAAAAAGCAAGACGTGGATTTAAAATCATATCTTATGATAGTGGTAGAAGATTTTTAGAAGGGCATTAATAACTCATGTAAAGACATACAGGAGAACACTGCTAAACAGGTAGAAGCCCTTAAAGAGGAAGCACAAAAATCCCTCTAGGAATTAGAGGAGAACACTGCAAAATGGTAGAAGTTCTTAAAGAACTACAGGCAATGGCAAACACAGAAGTGGATGCTCACAGTCAGCAATTGGATGAAACACAGGGCCCCCAATGGAGGAGCTAGAGAAAGTACCCAAGGAGCTAAAGGGGTCTACAACACAAGTGGAACAACATTATGATCTAACCAGTACCGCCAGAGCTCATGTCTCTAGCTGCATATATAGCAGAAGATGGCCTAGTCGGCGAAAATTGGGAAGAAAGACCCCTTGGTCTTGCAAACTTTATGCCTCAGTACAGGTGAACGCCAAGGCCAAGAACTGGGAATGGATGGGGGAGGGTATGGGGGACTTTTGGGATAGCATTTGAAATGTAAATGAAGAAAATACCTAATTAAAAAAACATTTTAAAAAAAAAGAGAACTAGAGGCAAATAAAGCTAAACAAGTATCAGTCCTTAAAGAGGAAACACAAAAGTTCCTTAAAAAACTACAGGAAAACACAACCAAACATACGATGGAATTGAACAAAACCATTCATGATCTAAAAATGGAAGTAGAAACAATGAAATAAACCCAAAGGGAGACAACTCTGGAGATAGAAACACTAGGAAAGAAATCAGGAACCAAAGATTTGAGTATCAGCAACGTAATACAAGAGATAGAAGAGAGAATCTCAGGTGCAGAAGATTCCATAGGAAACATGGACACAACAATCAAAGAAAATGCAAAATGCAAAAAGATCCTAATTCAAAATATCCAGGAAATCAAGGACACAATGAGAAGGCCAAACCTATGGATAACATGAGTAGATGAGAATGAAGATTTTCAACTTAAAGGGCCAGCAAATATCTTCAACAAGATTATAGAAGGAAACTTCTCATACCTAAAGAAAGAGATGTCCATGAACATACAAGAAGCCTACAGAACTCTAAATAGACTGGACCAGAAAAGAAATTTCTCCAGACACATAATAATCAGAACAACAAATGCACTAAATAAAGACAGAATTTTAAAAGCACTAAGGAAAAAGGTCAAGTAATATATAAAGGCAGGCCTATTAGAATTACTCCAGACTACTCACCATAGACAATGAAAGCCAGAAGATACTGGACAGATGTTATACAGACCCTCAGAGAACACAAATGCTAGCCCAGGCTACTATACCCACCAAAACTCTCAATTAGCATAGGTAGAGAAACCAAAGTATTCCATGACAAAACAAAATCCATGCAATAGATTTCCACGAATCCAGCCCTTCAAAGGATAATAAAGGGAAAACACCAACATAAAGATGGAAACTACACCCTAGAATAAGCAAGAAAGTAATCCTTCAACAAACCTAAAAAAAGACAGCCTCAAGAACAGAATACCAACTTTAACCACAAAAATAACGGGAAGCAACAATTACTTGTCTTTAATATCTCTTAACATCACTGGACTCAATTCCCCAATAAAAAGACATACACTAATAGACTGGCTACACAAACAGGACCTAACGTTTTGCTGTTTGCAGGAAATCCACCTCAGGGAAAAAGACAGACACTAACTCAGAGTAAAAGGCTGGAAAACAATTTTCAAAGCAAATGATCCTATAAAACAAACCGGAGTAGCCATTCTAATATCGAATAAAATTGACTTCCAACCCAAAGTTATCAAAAAAGACAAGGAGGGGCACTTTATACTCATCAAAGGTAAAATCTACCAAGACGAATTCTCAATTCTAAATATCTATACTCCAAATGCACTGGCAGCCACATTCATTAAAGAAACTTTAGTAAAGTTCAAAGCAGACACTGCACCTCACACAATAATAGTGGGAGACTTCAACACACCACTTTCACCAATGGACAGATCATGGAAACAGAAACTAAACAGAGATGCACGGACACTAACAGAAGTTATGAAACAAATGGATTTAACAGATATCTACAGAATATTTTATCCTAAAACAAAAGGATATACCTTCTTCTCAGCACCTCATGGTACCTCCTCCAAAATTCACCATATACTCGGTCACAAAACAGGCCTCAACAAATACAAAAATATTGAAATTGTCCCATGCATCCTATCAGATCACCATGGACTAAGGCTGATCTTCAATAACAGCATAAATAATTGATAGCCAACATTCACTTGGAAACTGAAAAACACTCTACTCAATGATACCTTGGTCAAGGAAGAAATAAAGAAAGAACTTAAAGACTTTATAGAGTTTAATGAAAATGAAGCCACAACATATCCAAACATATGGTACACAATGGAACCAGTCCTAAGAAGAAAACTCATAGCACTGAGTGCCTCCAAAAAGAAACGAGAGAGAGCATACACTAGAAGCCTGACAGCAAGCCTAGAAGCTCTAGAAGGAAAGGAATAAAATTCACCTTAAAGGAGTAGATGGCAGGAAATAATCAAACTTAGGACAGAAATCAATCAAGTGAAAACAAAAAGAACTATTCAAAGATTCAACCAAACCAGGAGCTGGTTCTTTGAGAAAATCAACAAGATAGATAAACACTTAGCCAGACTAACTAGAGGACACAGGGACAATATCCTAATTAACAAAATTAGAAAAGAAAAAGGAGATCTAACAACAGAACCTGAAGAAATCCAAAACATCATCAGATCTAACTACAAAAGGCCATACTCAAAAAACTGGAAAACATGGATGTAATGGACAACTTCCTAGACAGATTTCAGGTACCAAAGTTAAATCAGGATCAGATTAACGATCTTAACTATTCCATTTTCCCTAAAGAAATAGAAGCAGTCATTAATAGTTTGCCAACCAAAAAAAGTCCAGGACCAGATGCGTTTAGTGCAGAGTTCTATCAGACCTTCAAAGAAGACCTAATTCCAACTATCCTCAAACTATTCCACAAAGTAGATACAGAAGGTACTCTACCCAATTCATTCTATGAAGCCACTATTACTCTGATACTTAAGCCACACAAAGATCCAACAAAGAAAGAGAACGTCAGACCAATTTCCCTTATGAATATCGATGCAAAAATACTCAATAAAATCCTTGCACACCGAATCCAAGAAAACATCAAAACATTCATACATCAGGACCAAGTAAGCTTCATCCCAGGAATGCAGGGATGGTTTAATATACAGAAATCTATCAAATAATCCACTATTTAAACAAACTCAAAGACAAAAATCACATGATCATTTCATTAGATGCTGAGAAAGCATTTGACAAGATCTAAGACCCCTTTATGATAAAAGTCATGGAAAGATCAGGAATTCAAGGCCCATTCCTAAACATAATAAAAGCAATCTACAGCAAACCAGTAGCCAACATCCAAACAAATGGAGAGAAACTCGAAGCAATCCCACTAAAATCAGGGACTAGACAAGGTTGCCAACTTTCTCACTACCTATTCAATATAGTACTTGAAGTCCTAGCCAGAGCAATTTGACAACAAAAGGAGATCAAGGGGATACAAATTGGAAAGGAAGAAGTCAATATATCACTATTTGCAGATGATATGATAGTATATATAAGTGACCCTAAAAATTCCACCAGAGAACTCCTAAACCTCATAATCATCTTCAGTGCAGTAGCTGGATACAATATTAACTCAAACAAATCAGTGGCCTTTGTCTACACAAAGGATAAGCAGGCTGACAAAGAAAGTAGTGAAACAACATTCTTCTCAATAGTCATAAATAATATATAATACCTTGGTGTGACTCTAACTAAGGAAGTGAAAGATCTGTATGATAAGAAGTTCAAGTCTCTGAAGAAAGAAATTAAAGAAGATCTCAGAAGATGGAATGATCTCCCATGCTCATGGACTGGTGCAATTAATATAGTCAAAATGGCTATCCTGCAGAAAGCAATCTGCAGATTCAGTGCAATCCCCATCAAAATTCCAACTCAATTCTTCACTAAGTTACAAAGGGCAATTTTCAAATTCATCTAGAATAACAAAAAACCTAGGATAGCAAAAACTATTCTCAACAATAAAAGAACCTCTGGTGGAATCACCATGCCTGACCTCAAGCTGTATTACAGAGGAATTGTGATATAAACTGCATGGTATTGGTACAGCGACAGACAGTTAGATATACAGAATAGAATTGAAGACCCACAAATTAATCCACACACCTATCGTCAGTTGATCTTTGACCAGGGAGCTAAAAGTCATCCAGTGGAAAAAAGACAGCATTTTCAACAAATGGTGCTGGTACAACTGCCGATTATCATGTAGAAGAATGTGAATTCATCCATTCTTATCTCCTTGTACAAAGCTCAAGTCTAAGTAGATCAAAGAATTCCACATAAAACCAGGGACACTGAAACTTATAGAGGACAAAGTGGGGAAGAGCCTCTAAGATATGGGCACAGGAGAAAAATTCCTAAACAGAACATTAATGGCTTGTGCTCTAAGATCAGGAATCTACAAATGGAACCTCATAAAATTGCAAATCTTCTGTAAGGCAAAAGATACTGTCAATAAGACAAAAAGGCCATCAACAGATTGGGAAAGGATTTTTACCAATCTTAAATCTGATAGGTGAGTAGTATCCAATATATACAAAGAACTCAAGAAGTTGGACTCCAGAAATACAAATAACCCCATTTAAAAATGGGGTACAGAGCTAAACAGAATTCTCAACTGAGGAATACTGAAGGGCTGAGAAGCACCTGAAAAAATGTTCAACATCTTTAATCATCAGGGAAATGCAAATCAAAACAACCCTGAGATTCCACTTCACACCAGTCAGAATGACTAAGATAAAAAATTCAGGTGACAGCAGATGCTGGCGAGGATGTGGAGAAAGAGGAACATTCTTCCATTGCTATTGGTATTGCAAACTTGTACACCCACTCTGGAAATCAGTCTGGCGTTTCCTCAGAAAATTGGACATACTACTACTGGATGATCCAGCAATTCCTCTCCTGGGCATATAGCCAGAAGACGTTCCAACTGATAATAAGGATACATGCTCCACTATGTTCATAGCAGTCTTATTTGTAATAGCCAGAAGCTGAAAAGAACCCAGATGTCCCCAACATAGGAATGAATACAGAAAATGTACATTTACACAATGGAGTATACTCAGCTATTAAAACCAATGAATTCATGAAATTCTTGGACAAATGGATGTATCTGGAGGATATCATCCTGAGTGAGGTAACCCAAAGAAGTCACTTGATATGCACTCACTGATAAGTAGATATTAGCCCAGAAACTTAGAATGTCCAAGATATAATTTGCAAAACACAAGAAAATCAAGAAGAAGGAAAACCAACGTGTGGATACTTCATTCTTTCTCAGAATAGGGAACAAAATACCATGAAAGGAGTTACAGAGGCAACGTTTGGAGCTAAGACGAAAGGATGGACCATCCAGAGACTACCCCATCCGGGGATCCATCCCATAATCATCCACCAAAGTCAGACACTATTGCACATGCCAGCAAGATTTTGCTGAAAGGACCCTGATATAGTTGTCCCTTGTAAGGCTCTGTAAATATAGAAGTGGATGCTCACAGTCGTCTATTGGATGGAACACATGGTCCCCAATGGAGGAGCTAGAGAAAGTACCAAGGAGCTGAAGCTGTCTGTAATCCTATAGCAGAAATAGCAATATGAACTAACTGGTACCCCCTGAGCTGGTGTCTCTAGCTGCCTATGTAGCAGAAGATGGCATAATCGGCCATCATTGGGAGGGAAGGCCATTGGTCTTACAAAGATTATATGCCCCAATACAGGGAATGCCAGGGCCAGGAAGGGGGAATGGGTGGGTTGGGGAGCAGGGAGAGGGAGGTCATAAGGGACTTTCAGGATAGCATTTGAAATGCAAATGAAAAAAATTTCTAATAAAAATTTGTTTAAAAAAAGAAGCATAGTACATCAAAAGAGATCTTGACTATTTCTGTAATCATTTATGCCTACCAAGTTTTTGCATGGAATGTGTATTAGCCTTCTTCCCACAGTTGTGATGAAATATCTGAGAAAAATTAAAGGAGTAAATCTTTATTGTTTTTCTTAATTCTGCATTATTGGCTTCAGTTCATTAATACTTAAAACCATTTTATCCCTCGTGTGAAACAACAGTATGGTAGAAGAAAGATGCTTATTTCACAATGTCAAGAAAAAGAAGTCGAGAGAGAAACAGAGATGGAGATGGAGACTGAGAGGGAGATACAGAGGCAGAGGCAGAGGGAGAGGGAAAGAGGAAGAGGGAGAGAGGGAGAGAGGAAGGGAGATAGAAAGAGAGAGAGCAGACAAAGATGGAGATAGACACAGAGAGAAACCAACGAAAAGAGAACACTAATACAGGATGAAAAGTAATTGAAGAGGGAAAAAGATGTTGGAGAAAAGATGGGAAAGGAAACTTGATATGGCTAAGAATAAAGTAGAATCCTCAAACAACCCACCACAAAACTTTTTTGTCCACATAACCCTCCAACCTGCTCCTTCCCCGCCTCAAATTTTTGTTACCTTACTATAGCTCCAAATGGATGGAACCAGTTCTTCAGATGGTGAAACATTTAGAGCCATTTAAATCCAAGAAAGTCATTTAAAACAAGGAGATTGACTACATTTTAAAAACTGTTTCCAATGCACTACAGAGAACACCGAAAGATTGTAGAGATCTGAACAGAAGAATATGCATAATGAAAATAGAAGACAAAGGAAATGATAGGTGATAACTACCTTACAAGTAGGACAACTACAGTAATAGTACCAAAGTGATACAGTGACAACACTGACACATCTCTTCAGTCTGTTCATTTCCGTGTATAACCTACATTGCTCGTAGAAGCCAACCAAAGAAAAAGAGCACGCTGTCAATAGGTGAGAAAAAAAAAACTACTTAAAGGAAGTGGATAGTAGAACAAATGTGAAATGAAAAGGAAGGGAAATAACCTGGTGGGAGCAGAAAGCAGTGGGTGATGGAATGCTGAGTAAAACATAGAGCATGTGAGGAAGGATAAGTACTACTAAGCATCTTTCAATAAGGTATTTAAAACACTTTTCCATACATGTTTCATATATATATTTCATATGTGTCACACACAGACATACAAACATACACAGAACTCACACATACACATAAACATATATACATACACATAAACACACACACACACACTTCACACTTGACAGAATTAGCACAGGAGATTAAGGAGTGATTTTCCTATGTGGCAAGAGTTCTGAATGTTACTGTCAGTGCAGAGAATCACCCTGCAGCAAAGCAGAATAGATTTTATCTGAATTGAAAACATCAAATCACTCATCTTTACAGAGATAGAGATGAGGAAAGAATTAGATCCTTCAAATGTATCTGTGGTTTCCCTGTAGCACCAACAAGGTCCTTCTAAGATGATAGAACAGAGAGGAAAAAAGAAGAGTTGAGTTAATACCATGGAATAAGAATGAAACCTGTTCGAGATAAAACTGTACAAAAGTAACAAAGAAAAAATGGAAGCTGGAAGACAGATGAGGGGAAGGACACAAGGATATTTGGAGAGGGCAGTAAGAAGTGGTGGAGTTGAGCAAAAAATAAATTCAAATATGAAGGAAAAAGTGATATTAAAGTTAATGGAACAAATTTCCCATTTAACATTTTTACCTTTAATGTTCAAGTTTTAGCAGTAGTTCTCACAGGGCAATTTTTATTAACTCAAGCTCCTCTCTTTGTGCAAATAGCATTAGACACAAATTTTTGTCACCATCTATTATGAGCTGAATTCTGTCCCTTACACATGACATTTATATGTTAAAGTCATATTCCCATATTGGCAAAGTGGAGATTTACTTGGAAATGGTATTTTTATGTCCATAATTCAGTTAAAATGAAATTATTAGTGTGGGAATTAATCTACAAGACTGAAATTTTATAAAGTACTTTAGGGAACAATACATTACAAAGGAACAATAAAGGAGAAAGAATGCCATGTAGAAGCCTGGGAGGATGCCTGGAAAAGAAAACGTTCAGAGCTGTAGGGTTCAAGGACACCACAAGAAAACCTACAGAGACAACTAACCTGGGTACATAGGGGCTCATAGTACTTGAACTGCCAATGAGAGAGCATGCATGGAACTGATCTAGGCACTCTGTACATATGAAACAGTTTTGTATCTTGGTCTTCATGTGGGACACTGAACAGTAGGGGAACTAGAGGTCTCTGACACTGTTGCATGCCTTTTGGACCCTTTCCCCTAGCTTGGCTGCCTTGTCTTTCCTTAATAGGAGAAGATGCTCCTAGTCTTACTGAAACTTTAAATGCCAAGGCAAGTTGATTTCCATGGGAGGCTTTCCCTTCTCTGAGGAGAGAGGGAGGGAGAAGCCGTGGATTATAAAGAGGGGAGATGTGGGGAGGGGTTGGCAGGAGTGAAGAGGTAAAACTGCAGTCAGGATATAAAGTAAATAAATAATAAATAACTTAATTAATTTAAGAAAGCTTTCATCAGAGTAAATCAAGGCAGCATTTTGATCCCCGATTTCTATCCTGCAGATCTGTGAGAAAGTAAATTTCTGTTGTTTAAATTTACACACACACACACACACACACACACACACACACACACACACACACACACAGAGAGAGAGAGAGAGAGAGAGAGAGAGAGAGAGAGGTAGGGAGGGAGGGAGGGAGGGAGAGAGAGAGAGAGAGAGAGAGAGAGAGAGAGAGAGAGAGAGAGAGAGAGAGAGAGAGAGAGAATTATTCATTCCATGGTTTATGGAAATATAATTTATGATATAAAAAGAATTAATAGCATACTTTAAAATTTTTATTTAATTTTCTTTTATAATCCTGATTTTATCCCACACCTGGTCCATCTTCTGACTGTTCCCCATCCCATTCCTCCTCCTCACTCCCCTGTCTCCACAATGATGTCCCCACACCCCTATCACACACTCTACCAGACCTCTCCACTCCCTGGGGCCTTCATTCTCTTGAGGGTTAGGTGCATCTTCTCTGACTGAACCCAGGCCCAGCAGTCCTATTTTTTATGTGTTGGGAGCCTCATATCAGCTGGTATATGCTGACTGGTTGGTTTTCCAGTGTCTGAGAGATCTCAGCAGTCCAGGTTAATTGAGACTGCTGATCCTCCTATAGAGTTGCCCTCCTACTCAGCTTCTTCCAGCTTTTCCCTAACTCAACCACAGGGTTTAGCATCTTCTGTCCATTGGTTGGGTGCAAATATCTGCATCTGACTCTTTCGTTGCTTGTTGGGTCTTTCAGAGGGCAGTCATGATAGGCCCCGTTTTGTGAGCACTCTGTAACCTCAGTTATAGTGTCAGGCACTGGGACCTCCCCTTGAGCTGAATCTCCCTTTGGGCCTGTCTTTGTACCTCCTTTTCCTCAGGCTCTTCTCCATTTTTGTTCCTGCACTTCTTTCAGACAGGAACAATTATGGGTCAGAGTTTAGACTCTGGGATGGCAACCCCATCCGTCACTTGATGCCCTGTCTTTCTGCTGGAGGTGGGCTCTACAAGTTCCCTCTCCCCACTGTAGGGCATTTCATCTAAAGCCCGTCCCTTTGAGTCCTGAAAGACTTTCACCTCCGGTAGTCAATAGGACAAAACCTATAGATAGGCAAAAATTTTCACTAACCCCACATCTGATAGATGGCTGATATTCAAAGTATATAAAGAACTCAAGAAACGAAACATCATCCAGGCAGTGGTGACACACGCCTTTAATCCTAGTACTTGGGAAGGAAGAGGCAGCAGATTTCTGAGTTCGAGGCCAGCCTAGTCAACAGAGTGAGTTCTAGGACAGTCAGGGCTATACAGAGAAACACTATCTCAAAAAAAAAAAAAACCAAAACAAAACAAAAAGAAAGAAAGAACGAAAGAACGAAAGAACGAAAGAACGAAAGAAAGAAAGAAAGAAAGAAAGAAAGAAAGAAAGAAATTAAACATCAAAAAAAATCATACTACCTAATCAAAAAATAGGGTATGGGAACTAAGCAGAATTCACAACAGAGGACTCTCAAAAGGCTGAGAAGCACCTAAAGAAATGTTCAAAGTCTTTAGTGATCAGGGAAATGAAAATCAAAATTGACCTTGAAATTCTACCTTATACCAATCAGAATGGCTAAGATCAAAACCTAAGGTGACAGCTCATGTTGGCAAGGATGTGGGATGTGGAGAAAGAGGAACACTCTTCTATTTCTGGTGGGAATACAAACTAGTAGAGCCACTCTGGAAATCAAGTTGGAGGTTCCTCAGAAAATTTGAAATAAATCTACCTTAAGACCAGCTATACCACTCTTGGGAATATACCCAAAAGATGCCCCAGCAGGCCACAGGGGCACATGTTCCACTATGTTCATAGCAGCCTTTTTGTGATAGCCAAAAGCTGGAAACAGTCCAGATGTCTAACAATGGAAAATGGGATACAGAAAATGTGTTTCATTTACACAATGGAATAATGCTCAGCTACTAAGAAGAAGGACATACTGAGTTTTGAAGGCAAATGGATGGAACTAGAAAATATCATCCTGAGTGAGGTAACTCAGGTCCAAAAGGACATGCATGATATGTACTCACTAATAAGTAGATATTAGCCAAAAGAACTACAGAATACCTAAGATAGCATGCATAAAGCTAAAAAAAAAAAAAGGTAAACAAGCCAAATAGCCCATTGAGGACACCTCAATCCCATTTGAGAGGGAGAAGAAAGCAATCATAAGGGTGGAGGTAGGGATTGACATGGGTGAGAAAGGAGACAGGGAGGGGAAGGGGGACATGATCAGGTATTAGGTAGGGAAAAAGGACTGAAATCCTAAGGGCCAGCAGAAAAAATGGAAACAGGGACCATCGGGAGGTATTACACGGGGGAACCCTCCAAAATAACATACTTTTCAAATAACTTGTAAAATAAAGTTTATACTAAGATTAATAAAAGTACAAAGGCCATTTTTGGCTGTATTAAAGAATTGATCAAGGTAAAAATGCCAAAAGTAGTATGTCTATAAATCCATGTATCTGTGTATATATATGTATCATCTGCCTCTACATCTATATCTATCTATCCGTATCTCATTTGAGTGTAAACTTATCATCTTTCCTTACACATCCTTAGATGGGATCCAAGGCTATTTTAGTGTGGCAGTTAGTTGTGCTTAGTGCCACAATTGACATGAATGTGCTAGTTTTTCTGTGGTATGCTGATGTTGAGTCATTCAGGTTTACATCTAAGGTAGCTCAAGGTTCCTTTTATTGAAAAACCTCCAGGCCAATATTCAGTGGCTGCTCTAGTTTGCACTGGAACTAGTAAGTACAATATTGTGGCCTCCCTTCCCCCAGCCTGGAACCTGCTTGCTCAAGGGTGGAGCTACCGGCTCATTCGTCCTGCCACGCCTACTGTTGGAACCTGCCTTTGCTGCCTGGAGGCACACACGTGTTTGTCCTGCTACTGGACCCTGAGTTACTTGGCGGGATATTGGGTTCCCTCCCCCTTTCTTTATAACTGAGTGTCTGGAAATAGTAAAATTGAGCTTTGATCAGGATGTTGTCTTAGCTCCATTCTTTCTTCCGCCCCGTCTAGATTCCTCTCTTTTCAGCGAACTGCCATTCTCAGTTGAACCATTCGTGTTGTGGACTGCAGGCAGGCCACAACAGTTGGCGCCAGAACTGGGACCTGAAGAATGGCAGAGGGATGCTAAGAGAAACGACTGCTGTGTGGAGCTCCACAAGAAAGGAAAGGATCTTCGTATCGGAGGAGCATCGGAGCAACGGACAGGTACACATGCTAGCGCTAGCCTAAAATTTCAGTTTTGTAAAGTGTTGCTGAGGATGCGGTAGGATACGAATCAAGTTTGAATCAGTGCTGACCCAACACTGTTTCTGCTTGGGGTCAGTAGTTCGTTAATCGGAACTAGATACGGAGACAGGCGGTGTGCCACAGCTTTTTAGAAAGCTGTTTAGGTGGAAGAAGGAAGGGTTTAAAGTCATGGATCAGGCGGTTGTTTTTAGCTTTCAGGAGTTGCTTCAGGCCAAAGGAGTAAGGCTTGAAGTACAATTAGTAAGAAATTTTTTAGATAAGATAGATAGCTGTTATCCATGGTTCAAAGAAGAAGAAACGATAGATTGTGGAACCTGGGAGAAAGTTGGTGAGGCCCTGAATATCACTCAGACAGATAATTTTACCCTAGGTCTCTGGGCGCTTGTAAATGATGCTATAAAAGATGCAACTTTTCCAGGGCTAAATCGCCCTCAGGCGGAACTTGTGGTATCTCAGGAGGAGTGCCTATCAGAGAAGGCCTCCTCAGAAAAAAATCTTCTTAACTCAAAAATTGATAAATGTGGTTCCTATCCTAAATAGTAAAATTTAAGATAAGATATAAAGCAATGCCTCTTTATTAAAGCGTTAAAGCTTGCTTTAATAGGTATTCATTGATATCCAAACTTCGTAATATGATAGTAATGTTTCTAATATTGATTTTTTTTAAAGATTTATTTATTTATTATATGTAAGTACACTGTAGCTGTCTTCAGACACTCCAGAAGAGGACGCCAGATCTCGTTGCGGATGGTTGTGAGCCCCCATGTGGTTGCTGGGATTTGAACTCTGGACCTTCGGAAGAGCAGTCGGGTGCTCTTACCCACTGAGCCATCTCACCAGCCCTCTAATATTGATTTTAACAGTGATAAATTGTTTTAAACATAGGTTTTGCTTTCCCAAAGTTGTAGGTATTATCCTAACCTTGCACAAAAACTTAAAAATTATGGTTAAAACTGCCATTGTTCCATTGACTGCAGCTTGCAGTTTGATTGCAAATTTAAGATTAATGCTCAGATTAAAACATATTTACCTTTGAGTCAATACAGGGCTCTGGGCAGTCCCAGAGCGGCTTGTGGCCCTTCCTTTTGTTTTGCAAACAATGCCTAAAAAAGTTTTTCCCTGTGTTCAAAAAAATTTCTTTTTAACAGTGTTACAGATCTATTCAGATGTTTAAAATAATGCTTAAATTCAAAGATTTTTGCTTTTAGTAAACTGGTAATCACTAGAAAATTTTGCCTCTACGTATGGCTAATATAGCTTTACATTATGTAAGAAAAATGTTTATTGTTTCTGCTTCTTTACAAGAAGCCAAAAGTTTTAATCTTTCAGTATATATTGTTTCCTAAGTGGAAAGTATTTTATTAACTAATGCTTCTCAAGGGAAGTTTACCTTAAATCCTTGCTTGTCATTTTTCCAGTTTAGACTAGCTTCTAGCCTTTTAACTTTATGGCAATAGTACATCAGAGACTGTATATTCAGACTTAGTAAAATTAGTCATTTAATAGAGTCATAATGATTTTTCACTCTTCTTCAGTGTGACCAGCCATTCTAACTCAATCTTAGACTGGTCTAATATTCAGTTCAATTATTAGAGATTCCTATATTCTAAATTACCTATCAAAGTTAATTCAGAGCATTTCCCCCAAGGTCACCAAAGGCTCATCTTGCCTTCACCTTATTTGTCCTAAACTTTTTGCAAACTGACATTAAAGGTCAGTCTGCAGCGGAAAGCCACTGACACCCAGTTACTTCTAATTTGAGATTAGCTTTAGTTTTACAATTTGCATCTAAATAAAGTACCTTGACTTCTCCAAACAGAAAATTTACATTGCTACACTCTCATTGATTAAAATTCTTCCTTTTCTCAAGCAGGTCAATCTACATTCTCCGGTTCTCCGCCCCTAAGAGCAAACAGGTGGTACTGCTAATCTCCCTTCCAAGGACATCCCAGCATGTGGTTTTCAGTCTGAGATAAGATTTAGATTTACCAGGAGAGCTAGGGAAGTAGAAATTTCATATATATTTACAGAGATTAGTTCTTATTTTTATAGAGATGGGCTTAGTCCCTTAGCTGGCCTCTGGCTTTCCACCCTTGCTGTTACTGCAAGGTGTCCTTAGTTCCTCAGGCTATTGGGAATAACAAGTATGAAGAGGAAAGACTTTCAGCTCCCATTTTAACCAAAATTAATGGTGTTAATACTGACATAATTTTTGTCTAGGCCTTGCTAAATCTGAGGTTGACAAGTCTCATATAGAGACCACACATAACTCAGAACTGCACTACTGATTCATAATCATATAAATACAGTATGGGTACCGCTTGGCGCAGGAGATTACTGCGGAGGGAAGGTCCAGCTTGACCGTTTCTGAGTTCCCTGTGCGACACACCTGATTTGAAAGAGGTTGGTATCTGACTCCAGCTAAAAACCAAAAATACTTAAGGCTCTGCCTCCCCTCCCCAAAAGATACCAAGAGCCACAGATGTGAGTTGTTATAATGCTCACGGGAGGAATCAGGTCAATGTCCACCCAAGTCAAGGTTAAAGGCCCACTCATCTATGGATGAAAAGAATCATTTGATCACCTCTGTTAAGCATTGCCTATTTAAACTTAATTAATAGGGGGGAGAGAGGTTGGAGACCTTACTGTTGTAAGAGCAAGCCCTTCACTGCCTCCCACCCAAATAAAAAGCCAACTGGCCTTGTACTAAAGAGCTGGTCTTGCCCCTTCTCACTGTTTCCCCTGCCTTTCACCCAAAATTGCGGAGGATTATCAGCTCAGTGTTATTCTAAATTTGTTTAGTTAAACTTAGCCAGGATTCCAACGCCCTACTTAAAATGCAAACAGGTAGCTACCTATTCAGCACTAATTAGCATTATAAAGTCAGAGCCTATTCTGTTAAGTGGTTTACTAGGATAATAAAGACAGTCTTAGCCAAATACAGTTTACCATTAGAAAAGTTAGGAAATCCCACGGAAACAGGTTTTTTCTTTAGCCCTAAGAACTCAGGCAGAACTATTGAACATAGATAATTTTTCTGCCTCAGGCCACCCCCTTTTTTATTTTTGTTTTGTTAACTAATGGGAGAAAATGTGGCCTCCCTTCCCCCAGCCTGGAACCTGCTTGCTCAAGGGTGGAGCTACCGGCTCATTCGTCCTGCCACGCCTACTGTTGGAACCTGCCTTTGCTGCCTGGAGGCACACACATGTTCGTCCTGCTACTGGACCCTGAGTTACTTGGCGGGATATTGGGTTCCCTCCCCCTTCCTTTATAACTGAGTGTCTGGAAATAGTAAAATTGAGCTTTGATCAGGATGTTGTCTTAGCTCCATTCTTTCTTCCGCCCCGTCTAGATTCCTCTCTTTTCAGCGAACTGTCATTCTCAGTTGAACAGTTCGTGTTGTGGACTGCGGGCAGGCCGCAACACAATATCATTGTCAATGCTATCTTATGTTTTGTTGATGACAGACATTGACTGTGTATGTAAAGCTGAGATTGGTCTAAGAAGATACAGAAGGGAGAGCAAGAGAACTTTAGAGGGATCTTCGACAAATATTCTTTGGTAACAAAAAAGTATTACTTGAATAAGTTCTACGAACACTATAAGCAGTATCTTCTCCAACAAGTTCTAAGGCAGCATGAAACCACATCTTGATGAAGACATCTGAGTTTCAGGGTTACTTGCTATTTACTTATATAAATACTTTAGAGATAAAGTGTTTATTACTTCACAGAGCAAAACAAATTTACTTTTGAAGTAATGTGGGTGGATTTGGAAGTATAAAACACAAAGAACTAATTTATTACATTTTGAAACCTGTTTTAAACTGGGAAGAGGAATTTTACTGTGGTACAGTTTCCTCAAAAGACTTAATCATGAATGAAACTTGAATCTGACCCATTGGATGTCACCAATTAGTAAGTCTTTAAGAAGACTGTAACTTGTTTTTTGTTAAATGTTAGATACTCTGTAAAACACAGCACATACTTTACTTTTTTTTTTTTTCATGAAGAAGCTGTGTGATTTCACTATTTTGTTTTTGCTCCTGAAGTTTTCTCTTAATCTTGTGTTGTTTGACAGAACCCATTTTCTTTTGGAGGATAAAGAATAGTGAAGATATTGATGGACATTTGTGAAGTGTCTGTGGTTTTTCCACTTTGGACAATTGAGGAACCTATTGAAGACAATTTTTATAATGAAATTTTTGTTTTTAGGCAAGTTATTAAATTTATTTTCTGTGTCAATGTTATGAATTAGAAACATTTAGCTGTGTACACAAACTGTGGGGTCATGTCCTTTCTTCCCCCTGTAACTATAGGAACCACTGAAAAATAAGTATAACACCAATCACTATTTTAATACTTTCTCTTTTTCGTTTTTTAAAATTAATTAATTTTTACACTCTATATTTTATCCCTCTATGTCTACTCTCTGACTGTACCACATCCCATACCTCCTCCCCACCCCTCTGTCTCCAAGTGGATGTCCCCACCTCCTATCCCACCTGACCTGTGTACTCCCTGGGGCCTCCAGTCTCTTGAGAGTTAGGTGCATCACCTCTGAATGATCACAGACCTGGCAGTCCTCTGCTGTATGCATATTTGCAGCCCCATAGTAGGAACAATAATATAAACCACCCAGTACACCCCAGAGCTCCCAGGGAATAAACCACCAACCAAAGTGTACACATTGAGGGACACATGGCTCCAGCCACATATGTAGCAGAGGATGGCCTTGTTGGATATCAATGAGAGGAGAGGCCCTTGATCCTGTGAAAGCTCTATGCCCCAGTGTAGGGGAATGCCATGACAGGGAAGCAGGTGTGGGTGGGATGGTGAGCAGTGGGAGGGGGGATGGGATGGGGGTTTTTGGAAGGAAAACAGGGAAAGGGGATAATATTTGAAATGTGAATTAAGAAAATATCTAATTTTTAAAAAGGCTATTTTTGTCGCACCATACTATATATGTGTTTCAACCTTTGTTTTAGGTATTATATATATGAAACCCATTAACAATTTGATGTAAAGTTCTAGTCCTATTGAAAGCTGCTATTTTAAACCGATTAGGATAATTAAGAAATAAAAGTTAGTCACCTACAAATAATATGATTTATACTTATGTCCAGTACTAGTTTAGTTAATTATAGAAAGAAGCTTTATTTAGCCATTTGTTTATGTCCTCAAAAATTTGATATAAAGTTCTTGAAAGTTACTAGTGTAAACTATATAGGATAATTAAGAAATGCAAGTTACTAGTCACCTATAAATATTCTTACTTGTAGTCTTGTTAGGTACTAGTTTAGTTAATTGCAAAAATAAGCTGTTTTTTTTTTTTCTAAATTTGTTGGTTATTTTGATACTTACATTGCAAATACTATCCCCCTTCCTGGTTTACTCTCAGAAAAAAACCCCATCATACTCACTCCCCATGTCTCAACGAGGGTATTCTCCCAATCACCTGCCCACTCCACCCCACTAGCATTCCCAGGACCAAGACCTCTCCTCCTTTTGATGCCAGACAAGGCCATCCTCTGCTACATAGGCAGCTGAAGCCATAGGTCCCTCGATGTGTATTCTTTGGTTCATGGTTTAGTCCCTGGGAGCTCTGGGGTATGTGGTTGGTTGATATTGTTGTTCTTCCTATTGGGTTGCAAATCTCTTCTGCTCCTTAAGTCTTTCCCCTAACTCCTCCATTGTGGTCTCCCTGCTCAGTCTGACAGTTGGCTGCAAGTGTCTGCATTTGTATCAGTAAGGCTCTGGCAAAGACAACTATATCAGGCTCCCATCAGCAAGCACTTCTTGGCATCAATAATAGTGTCTAGGTTTGGTGGCTGCATATGAGATGGATCTCCAAGTGGGGCAGTCTCTGGATGGCCTTTGCTTCAGTCTCTGCTCTACTCTTTGTCTTGTATTTCCTTTAGACAGGAGCAATCTAGGTTAAAATTTTGAGAAGTTTGTATGGCCCCATCCCTCATCTGGGGCCATACCTAACCCCTGGATATGGTCTCTACAGGTTCTCTCTTTGTTGGGTATTTCATCTAATTTCATCCCTGATGGGTCCTGTGAGCCTCTAGTTTTCCTGGCCTCTGGGTCTTTCTGTTGACTACCCGCAGTTCTTGATCCCTCATTGCTACACACCTCTGTTCAGTTTCCTGACCCACTTTACATCTCCCCCATCTCCTCCCACACCTGATCCTGCCCCCTTTCTTTCCTCTCTCATTACTTTCTTCCTCCCAAGTCCCACCCACCTTTTATTTACTGCATTTTGTTCCCCCTTGTAAGAAGGACTGAATCATCCACACTTTGGTCTTCTTTCTTCTTGAGCTTCATGTGGTCAGTGAATTGTATCACAGGTATTCCAAACTTTTTGCATAATATCCATTTATCAATGAGTTCATACCATTTGTGTTCTTTTGTAACTGGGTTACATCACTCCGAATGATATTTTCTAGTTCCATCCATTTGCCTGTGAATTTCATGAAGTCATTGTTTTTAATGGCTGATTAGTACTCCATTATGTAAATGTATCACATTTTCAGTATCCATTTCTCTGTTGAGGAATATCTGGGTTATTTCCAGCTTCTGGCTATTTTAAATAAGGCTGCTATGAACATAGTGGAGCATGTGTCCATGTTAGACGTTGGAGCACCTTTTAGATATATGCCCAGGAGTGGTATAGCTGGATCCTCAGGTAGTACTAGTTCCAATTTTCTGAGGAACCACTAGACTAATTTCCAGAGTGGTTGTTCCAGCTTGCAATAACACAAGCAATGGAGGAATGTTCCTCTTTCTCCACATCCTCACCAGCATCTGCTGTCACCTGAGTATTTTTATCTTAGCCACTCTGAGTGGTGTGAGGTGGAATCTCAGGGTGGTTTTGATTTGCATTTCCCCTATAACTAAGGATGTTGAACATTTCTTTATGTGATTCTCAGCCATGTGAGATTCCTCAGTAAAGAATTCTCTGTTTAGGTCTGAACCCCATTTTAAAATAGGATTATTTGGTTCTTTGGAGTCTAACTTCTTGTGTTCTTTGTATATATTGGGTATTAACTCTCTATCAGATGTAAGATTGATAAAGATCTTTTCCATTTGGTTGCCATTTTTGTCCTATTGACAGTATCCTATGCCTATCCTTTCCAATTTTATGCTGTCCCATTTGTTGATTGTTGATATTAGGGCATAAACCAATTGTGTTCTGATCAGTAAATTTTTCCCTGTGCCCATTTGTTTGAGGCTCTTACCCACTTTCTCTTCTGTTAGATTCAGTGTATCTGGTTTTATGTGGGTGTTGACTTGGACTTGAGCTTTGTACAAGGAGATAAGAATGGGTCTATTTGCATTCTTCTATTTAAGAATGTGCTGACCTCTATTTAAGCCAGCACCATTTGTTGAAAATGCTGTCCTTTTTCCCACTGGATGATTTTAGCTTCTTTGTCAAAGATCAAGGGACTGGAGATTTTTGGGTTCATTTCTGGGTATCCAATTCCATCCACTGATCCACATACCTGTTTCTGTACTAATACCATGCGGGGTTTTTGTTCGTTTGTTTGTTTTTTGTTTGTTTGTTTTTCACTATTGCTGTGTACTAGAGCTTGAGGTCAGAAATGGTGATTCCCCCAGAAGTTCTTTTACTGTTGAGAATAGTTTTAGTTATCCTGGATCTTTTGTTATTCCAAATGAATTTGCAAATTGTTTTTTCTAATTGTATAAAGAATTGAGGAGGAGTTTTGATGGAGATTGCATTTCATCTGCAGATTGCTTTCAGCATGGTGGCCATTTTTACTATATTAATCCTGCCAATCCATGAGCATGAGAGATCTTTCCATCTTCTGAGAGCTTCTTCTATTAATTTCTTCAGAGACTTGAAGTTCTTGTCATACAGAACTTTCACTTGGTTGGTTAGAGTCACACCAAGGTATTTTATATTATATGTGACTATTGTGAAGGGTGTTGTTTCCCTAATTTCTTTTTCAGCCTATTTATCTTTTGAGTAGAGGAAGGCTACTGACTTGTTTTACTTAATTTTATATCCAGTCACTTTGCTGACATTGTTCTTCAGCTCTAAGAATTCTGTGGTGGAATTTTTGGGGTTACTTAAGTATGCTATCATATCATCTGAAAATACTGATATTTTGAATTTTTCCTTTCAAATTTGTATCCCATTTGACCTCCTTTTGTTGTCTAATTGCTCTGGCTATGACAGAGTACTATATTGAAGGAGGGAGAGAGTGGACAGCCTTGTCTAGTCCCTGATTTTAGTGGGATTGCTTCCTCTTTCTCTCTATTTAGTTTTTTGGCTGCTGGTTTGCACTATATTGCTGTTTACGTATAGGTCTTGAATTCCTGATCTTACCAAGACTTTTAACATGAAGGGGCATTAAGTTTTGTCAAATGATTTCTCAGCTACTAGTGACATGATCATGTGATTGTTTTCTTTGAGATTTTTTTATACAGTGGATTATGTTGACAGATTTCCATAAACTAAACCATTCCTGCATCACTGGGATGAAGCCTACTTTACCAATATGGATCATTGTTTTGATGTTTTCTAGGATTTGATTTGCAAGAATTTTATTGAGTATTTTTAAATTGATATTCATAAGGGAAATTGGTCTGAAGTTCTCTTTCTTAGTTGGGTCTTTGTGTGGTTTAGGTATTAGCATAATTGCAGCTTCTTAGAATGAATTGGCTAGTGTTCCTTTTGTTTCTATCTTGTAGAATAGTTTGAAGAGTATTGAGAACAGGCCTTCTTTGAAGGTCTGATAGAATTCTGCACTAAACCCATCTGGTCCTGGTCGTGGATGTTTTTGTTTGTTTGTTTGTTTGTTTGTTTTATTTTGGTTGGGAGACTTTTAATGACTTCTTCTCTTTCTTTAGGGATTATACTACTGTTTAGATGGTTTATCTGATCCTGATTTAACTTTGGTATCTGGTATCCGTCTAGAAAATTGTCCATTTCATCCAGAGTTTCAAGTTTTGTTGAGTAGTTTCAAGGTTTTGTTTGTTTGTTTGTTTTGTTTTTTGTTTTTTGTTTTTTGTTTTTTTGAGACAGGGTTTCTCTGTATAGCCCTGGCTGTCCTGAAACTCACTTTGTAAACCAAGCTGACCTCGAACTCAGAAATCTACCTGCCTCCTGCCTCCCGAGTGCTGGGATTAAAGGCGTGCGCCACCACGCCCAGCAAGGTTTTTTTTTGTGTAGTAGGATCTGATGATTTTTTTAGTTTCCTCAGTTTCTGTTGTTATGTCTCCCTTTTCATTTCTGATTTTTAAAAATTTGGATACTGTCTCTATGCCCTCTGGTTAGTCTGGGTAAGGGTTTGTCTATCTTGTTTATTTTTCTCAAAGAACCAGTACCTGGTTTTGTTAATTCTTTGTATAGTTATCTTTGTTTCTACTTGTTTGACTTCAGCCCTGAGTTTGATTATTTCCTGCTGTCTACTCCTCTTGGTTCTATTTTCTTCTTGTTGTCCTAGAGCTTTCAGATGTGCTGTCAAGCTGCTAGTGTATGCTTTCTCCAGTTCTTTTTGTAGGCACTTGGAGCTATGAGTTTTCCTCTTAGCATTGCTTTCATTGTGCCCCTTAAGTTTCTGTATGTTGTGCCTTCATTTTCCTTAAATTCTAAACAGTCTTTAAGTTCTTTATTTCTTCTTTGACTAAGTTATCATTGAGTAGAGGGTTGTTGAGCTTTCATGTGTATGTGGGCTTTTTTTTGTTGTTGTTGTCATTGAACACTACCCTTAGTCCATGATGATCTGATAGGATGCATGGGATGATTTCAGTCTTCTTATATCTGTTGAGGCCTGTTTTGTGACCAGTCATATGGTCAATTTTGGGGAAGGTATTGTGAGTTGCTGAGAAGAAGGTATATTCTTTTGTTTTAGGATGAAATGTTCTATAGATATCTGTTAAATCCATTTGGTTCATAACTTCTTTTAGTTTCACTGTGTCTCTCTTTATTTTGTGTTTCCATGATCCTTCCATTGCTGAAAGTGGGGTGTTGAAATCTCCCACTATTATTCTGTGACATTCAATGTTTGCTTTGAACTCTAGTAAAGCTTCTTTTATGAATTGCGTGCCCTTGCATTTGGAACATATATGTTCAGAATTGGGCATTCATCTTGTTAGATTTTTTCCTTTGATGAGTATCAACTGTCCTTCCTTATAGTTTCTGATAACTTTTAGTTGAAAGTTAATTTTTTTCTATATTAGAACGGCTACTCCAGCTTGTTTCTAGCGACCATTTGCTTGGAAACTTTTGTCCAGTCTTTTAGTGTCTGTCTTTGTCACTGAGGTGCGTTTCCTGTATGCAGCAAAATGCTAGTTCCTGTTTATGTGTTTGTTAGTGTGTGTCTTTTTATTGGGGAATTGAGTCCATTGATTTTTAAGAGACATTAAGGAAAAATGATTGTTGCTTTTGTTATTTTTGTTAGAGGTGGAATTCTGTTTGTGGGGCTATCTTCTTTTGGATTGGTTGTAATAAGGTTAATTTCTTGCTTTTTCTAGAGTGTAGGTTACTTCCTTGTGCTAGAGTTTTCCATCTATTATACCTTTTAGAGCTGGATTGATAGAAAGATACTGTTTAAAATTGATTTTGCCAAGGAATATCTTGATTTCTCCATCTATGATAATTGAGAGTTTTGCCCAGGCTGGATTTTTGTTTTCTTAGGGTTTATATGACTTGTCCCCAGGATCTCTGGCTCTTAGGGTCTCTGTTGAGATGTCTGGAGTAATTCTGATAGGTCTCCCTTCATATGTTACTTGAACTTTTTCCCTTACTTCTTTTAATATTCTCTCTTTTTTTCTGTGCATTTTGTGTTTTGATTTTTATGTGAAGGGAGGAATTTCTTTTCCATTCATTCTATTTGTCATTCTGTAGGCTTCTTGTATGTTTATGGGCATCTTTTTGTCTAGTTTAGGGAAGTTTTCTTCTATAATTTCATTGAAGATGTTTACTGGCTCTTTAAGTTGGGAATCTTCACTCTCTTCATTTTTCTTTTTCCATTTTTATTAAATATTTTCTTTATTTACATTTCAAATGTTATCATCTTTCCTAGTTTTCCCTTCAAAAGTTCCACTATCCTTTCCCCCCAATCCCCGCTCCCCAACTCACCCACTCCTGCTTCCTGGACCAGGCATTCCCCTATACTGGGACATAGAACTTTCAGAGGACCAAAGGCCTCTCCTTCCATTGATGACAGACTAGGCCATCCTCAGCTACATATGCTGTTAGAGCCATGAATCTCTCCTTGTGTTTTCTTAATTGGTGGTTTAATCCCAGGGAACTCTGGGGTTACTGGATAGTTCATATTGTTGTTCCTTCTAGGGGGCTGCAAACCCCTTCAGCTCCTTGGATACTTTCTCTAGATCCTTCATTGGGGACCCTGTGCTCTGTCTAATGGACGACTGTGAGCATCCACTTCTGTATTAGTCAGGTACTGACAGAGACTCTCAGGTGACAGCTATATCAGGCTCCTGTCAGCAAGCTCTTGTTGGCATCTGCAATACTGTCTGGGTTTGGTGGTTGTTTATGGGATGGGTGCCCAGGAGGGGCAGTCTTCGTATTGACATGCCTTCATTCTCTGCTCCAAACTTTGTCTCTATAACTGCTTCCATGGGTATTTTGTTCCCCCTTCTAAGAAGGATCAAGATGTCCAAACTTTGGTCTTCCTTCTTCTTAAGTTTCATGTATTTTGCAAATTGTACCTTGGGTATTCTGAGCTTCTGGTCTAATATCCATGTATCAGCGAGTGCATATCATGTGTGTTCTTTTGTGATTGGATTACC
This sequence comes from Mus caroli, assembly GCF_978045245.1. Taxonomy (NCBI): domain Eukaryota; kingdom Metazoa; phylum Chordata; class Mammalia; order Rodentia; family Muridae; genus Mus; species Mus caroli. The sequence continues at coordinate 53,401,646 of NW_028227275.1, forward strand.
TCATTTAGGATGATATCCTCCAGATCCATACACTTGTCTATGAATTTCATGAGTTCATTGTTTTTAATAGCTGAGCAGTACTTCACTGTGTAAATGTACCACATTTTCTGTATCCATTCCTCTGTTGAGGGACATCTGGGTTCTTTCTAGCTTCTGGCAATTATAAATAAGGCTGCTATGAACATAGTGAAGCATGGGTCCTTATTACAAGTTGTAGCATCTTCTGGGTATATGCCCTGGAGTGGCATTGCTGGATCTTCTGGTAGAATTATGTCCAATTTTCAGAGGAACTGCCAAACTGATATCCAGAGTGGTTGTACCAGCTTGCAATCCCACCAGCAATGGAGGAGTGTTCCTCTTTCTCCATATCATCACTAGCATCTGCTGTCACCTGAATTTTTGATTTTAGCCATTCTGACTGGTGTGAGGTAGAATATCTGGGTTATTTTGATTTGCATTTCCCTGATGATTAAGGATGTTGACCATTATTTAATGTGCTTCTCAGCCATTTGGTATTCCTTAGTTGAGAATTATTTTTTTAGCTCTGTGCCCCATTTTTTAATAAGGCTATTTGGTTTTCTGGAGTCCGACTTCTTGAGTTCTTAATATATATTGGATATTAGTCCTCTATCGGATTTAGGACTGGTACTAAATCTGTACCAGTACCATGCAGTTTTTATCACAATTGCTCTGTAATACAGCTTGAGGTCAGGCATTGTGATTCTACCAGAGGTTCTTTTATTGTTGAGAATAGTTTTTGCTATCCTAGGTTTTTGTTATTCTAGATGAATTTGCAAATTGCTCTTTCTAACTCAGTGAAGAATTGAGTTGGAATTTTGATGGGGATTGCATTGAATCTGTAGATTGCTTTTGGCAAGATAGCCATTTTTACTATATTGGTCCTGCCAGTCCATGAGCATGGGAGATCTTTCCATCTTCTGAGATCTTCTTTGATTTCTTTCTTCAGAGACTTGATAGTTCTTATCATACATCTGTATGATAGTTCTTATCATACAGATCTTTGTTGACTTCTTTAGTTAGAGTCACAATAAGGTATTTTATATTATTTGTGACTATTTTGAATAGTGTTGTTTCCCTAATTTCTTTCTCAGCCTGTTTATCCTTTGTGTAGAGAAAGGCCACTGGTTTGTTTGAGTTAATTTTATATCCAGCTAATTCACTGAAATTGTTTATCAGGTTTAGAAGTTCTCTGGTGTAATTTTGGGGATCACTTATATTTACTATCAGATCATGTATAAATGTGATATTTTGACTTCTTCCTTTCCAATTTGTATTCCTTTAATCTCCTTTTGTTGTCTAGTTGCTCGGTCTAGGAATTCAAGTACTATATGGAATAGATAGTAAGAGAGTGGGCAGCCTTGTCTACTCCCTGATTTTAGTGGAATTGCTTTAAGTTTCTCTCCATGCAGTTTGAGGTTGGCTATTGGTTTGCTGTAGGCTACTGATTTTCTGTATATTGCCTTTATTAGTTTTAGGCACGGCCTTGAATTCTTGATCTTTCTAAGACTTTTATCATGAATGTGTGTTGGATTTTGTCAAATGCTTTCTCAGCATCTAATGAGATGATCATGTGGTTTTTGTCCTTTAGTTTGTTTATAAAGTAGATTAGTTTGTTGGATTTCTCTATATTGAACCATACCTGAATCCCTGGGATGAAGCCAACTTAATCATGATGGATGATTGTTTTGATGTGTTCTTGGTTTCAGTTTGCTAGAATTTTGTTGAGTATTTTTGAATTGATATTCATAAGGGAAATTGGTCTGAAGTTCTTTTTCTTTGTTGGGTCTTTGTGTAGTTTAGGTGTCAGAGTAATTGTGGCTTCATAGAATGAATTGGGTAGAGTACCTTCTGTTTCTATTTTGTGAAATAGTTTGGAGGAGTATTGGAATTAGGTCCTCTTTGAAGATCTGATAGAACTCTGCACTAAACCCATCTGGTCCTGGGCTTTTTTTGGTTGGGAGACTATTAATGACTGTTTCTATTTCTTTACAGGATATGGGACTGTTTAACTTGTTAATCTGGTCCTGATTTAACTTTGGTACCTGGTATCTGTCTAGGAAGTTGTCCATTTTATCCAGGATTTCCAGTTTTGTTGAGTATTGGCTTTTGTAGTCAGATCTGATGATTTTTTTTTTTTTTGATTTCCTCAGATTCTGTTGTTATGTCTCCTTTTTTATCTCTGACTTTGTTAATTAAGATACTGTCCCTGTGCCTTCTATTTAGTTTGGCTAAGGGTTTATCTATCTTGTTGATTTTCTCAAAGAACCAGCTCCTGGTTTGGTTTATTCTTTGGACAGTTCTTTTTGTTTCTATTTGATAGAATCCAGCCCCGAGTTTGATTATTTCCTTCAGTGTTCTCCTCTTGGGTGAATTTGCTTCCTTTTGTTGTAGAGCTTTTAAGTGTGCTGGCAAGCTGTCCATGTATGTGATCTCTAGTTTCTTTTTAGAGGCATTCAGAGCTATGAGTTTTCCTCTTTGGACTGCTTTCTTTGTGTCCCATAAGTTTGGATATGTTGTGGCTTCATTTTCACTAATCTCCAGAAGTGTTTAATTTCTTTCTTTATTTCTTCTATGACTCAGTTATCATTGAGTAGACTGTTGTTCAGCTTCCACATGTATGTGGGTTTTCTCTAATTTATGTTGTTTTTGAAGATCAGCCTTAATCCATGGTGATCTAATAGAATGCATGAGATTATTTCAATATTTTTGTATCTGTTGAGGCCTGTTTTGTGACCAGTTATATGGTCAGTTTTGGAGAAGGTACCACGAGGCCCTGAGAAAAAGGTATATCCTTTTGTTTTAGAATAAAATGTTCTATAGATATCATTTAAATCCATTTGTTCCATAACTTCTGTTAGTTTCACTGTGTCTCTGTTTAGTTTCTGTTTCCATGATCTGTCCATTGATGAGAGTGGGGTGTTGATGTCTTCCACTATTATTGTGTGCGGTTCAATATCTGTTTTGAGCTTTACTAAAGTTTCTTTAATGAATGTGGACACCCTTGCATTTGGACTCTAGATTTTCAGAATTGAGAGTTCATCTTGGAAAATTTTACCTTTGATGAGTATGATGTATTCCTCCTTGTCTTTTTTGATAACTTTGGGTTTGAAGTCAATTTTATTCGATATTAGAATGGCTACTCCAGGTTGTTTCTTGGGACCATTTGCTTGGAAACTTGTTTCCTGACCTTTTACTCTGTCTTTGATCCTGAGGTTGTTTTTCTGTATGCAGCAAAATGTTGGGTCCTGTTTATGTAACCAGTCTGTCAGTGTATGTCTTTTTATTGGGGAATTGAGTCCATTGATATTAAGAGAAATTAAGGAAAAGTCATTGTTGCTTCATGTTATTTTTGTTGTTAGATATGGAATTTTGTTCATGTGGCTATCTTCTTTTAGGTTTTTTGAAAGATTACTTTCTTGATTTTTCTAGTGCATAGTTTACCTCCTGTTACTGGAGTTTTCCCTTTATTATCCTTTGAAGGGCTGAATTTGTGGAAAGATATTGTGTATATTTTGTTATGTCATGGTATGACTTGGTTTCTCTGTCTGTGATAACTGAGAGTTTTTCTGGGTATAGTAGCCTGGGCTGGCATTTGTACTCTCTTAGGGTCTGTATGACCTCTGTCCAGGATCTTATGGCTTTCTGGGGAGAAGTCAGCTCTAATTCTAATAGGTCTGCCTTCATATGTTACTTGACTTTTCCCCCTTACTGCTTTTAATATTCTTTGTTTTGTGCATTTGCTGTTTTGATTATTATGTGTCGGGAGGAATATCTTTTCTGGTCCAGTCTATTTGGAGTTCTGTAGGCTTCTTGTATGTTCATGAGCATCGCTTTCTTTAGGTTGGGGGAATTTTCTTCTATAATTTTGTTGAAGATATTTGCTGGCCCTTTGATTTGAAAATCTTCATTCTCATCTACTATTATCCGTAGGTTTGGTTTTCTCATTGTGTCCTGGATTTCCTGGATGTTTTGGGTTAGGATCTTTTTGCATTTGGCATTTTCTTTCATTGTTGTGTCAATGTTTTCTATGGTATCTTCTGCACCTGAGATTCTCTCTTCTATCTCTTGTATTCTGTTTGTTATGCTTGCATCTATGGCTCCTGACTTCTTTCCTAGGTTTTCTATTTCCAGAGTTGTCTCCCTTTGTGATTTCTTTATTGTTTTTACTTCCATTTTTAGATCCTGGATGGTTTTGTTCAGTTCTTTCACCTGTATGTATGTGTTCTCCTGTATTTCTTTAAGGGAGTTATTTATGTCTGTCTCATAGTCCTCCATCATCATCATGAGAAGTGACTTTAGATCCATATCTTGCTTTTTCTGGTGTGATGGTGTATCTAGGACTTGCTTGTTTTCTATGGTATCTTCTACACCTGAGATTCTTTCTTTCATATCTCTTGTATTCAGTTGGTGATTCTTGCATCTGTGAGTCCCAGTCTTTTTCTCAGGTTTTCTATCTCCAGCATTGTCTACCTTTGTGATTTCTTTTTTGATTGTACTCCCATTTTTAGATCCTGGATGGTTTTGATCAATTCCTTCACCTGTTTATTTGTCTTTTTTTAAGGGATTTTTGTGTTTCCTCTTTAAGTGCTTCTACCTGTTTACCTGTATTCTCCTCTATTTCTTTTATGGAGTTATTTATGTCCTTCTTAAAGTCCTCTATCATCATCATGAGATCTTGTGTTAGATCATAATCTTGCTTTACAGGTTTGTTAGGGTATTTAGGGCTTTGTATGGTGGCAGAACTGGGTTCCTATGACATCAAGTAGTCTTGGTTTCTGTTGCTTATGTTCTTGTGCTTGCCTTTATCCATCTGTTTATCTCTGGTGTTAGCTGGATTGCTGTCTCTGATTGGAGCTTGTTCCTCCTGTGAGCCCATCAGCTTGGGTGTCTCCACAGTCCTTGGGGACAAGTTTTCTCTGGGAAGTATTGGTGTGCAGAAAACTATGACATAGTTAAGCTCCTGGGCACCGATGGAAACTGGAAGGATACTGTCCCCGGCTACTCTGTAGGTTCTGCGTCTGCAAATTCTGTTCTTATAAAAGCTACTAACTTATTATAAATTGTTAAAGATGATTAAAACATGCAACTTAATAGTCACCTTAGAAATGATTAAATTATTTATTGTATTCAGAACTATACTAGTCAAGCCAAGTTAAACTGTAATTACAGGAATAAGCTTTATTTGGCCTACTACATATGTTTTCAAGGTGAAGCTGAATAAAATTAGTATAAAATCAGATATACTTAATACTGTTTTCAAGGTGAAGCTGAATAAAATTAGTATAAAATCAGATATACTTAATAGACTACACTCCTTAAATTTTCCTGAGATCTTCTGATTGTGGCATTTAAAATTTTAAATGGAAGAATCTTCCTGAGATAGAAATGTCAGATCCTAAAGGGAATCCAAGGAATCCTAAGATCACCCTAACAGACAAGGTGGCACTGACTCTTCCACCTAGATTTTGGTATTACTAACTACTGGGGAAATCTTTCTCACATCTCACCTTCTACCAGGTCTCTGCACAAGCTGTGGACACTGTTGAGTTGATTGCTCTACCTTGCCTGGTTCTCCAAGTTTCTCCTCTATAGGAAAATCTCTCATACCTATGTCTGACAGCTACTGTGTGTGGCAGCTGAAGATCAAATTATGTTCTATATAACAGCCAAAGACTGATCACTGCTCTTGATATAGCCATAGAGAAAATGGTAGCCAAATCCACCATCTAGATAGTAGATAAGTCTCTATCATTTTAATTGACACACAGGGTTTTGGATTATACTTCCTCCTATAACTTATTCTTGTCAGATCTCTGATGGCGGTGGTGGCTAGGCTAACTATCTTTGTAAGTTTAACAACACCAAGAAACCAGCTCTTTTCCCCAAAGCTGCAGCTATCTTGTTACTTCATTTCATTATGTACCTTCAGGCCTTGCTTTTTCTAGAGCTATTATGTCTTCAGCTGAAAAAAACAGACAGGTTTGTCTTGCTAACTGGTTTGATATTAAAAATGGTAAACAGGTTTCAGATGTAACTTTTTACTATGTTTATTTAAAAGAACTTGCTTTGCAATGACTACTCTTAGTAATAACTACTGTGTCTCTGGCAAGTGGTTAAAACTGTTTTAAGTTTATGTAAATTCAGAGGGTCTAAGGAAGTGTTTTAAGGAATGTAAATGCAAGTTTTAAAGGTATAAGTAGCTGATTTAAGGAAATAAAATTGTTCAGATTTACTCCCCCTTTACATTATTGTTATATTAATATTTCAAAAGTTCAAAGTTTTAACATTGATCAATGGAGTTCTGATAAATTGGAAAAGCACTGACTACTGTTATCAGTCACAAACTTGAGATTTTAAATTTGCTTTGGATGTGTTCTATAGCAGAATTTATCAGATCCATTGTACCTGGTATGAATTCCAGAGTGGTGGCATTTAGGCTTTCAAAATACAGTTTTGTCAGTGACTGTTATCTGAGTTTTTAAAAATATTTTATTTAGTTACAGTTCTCCTGTAGCTCACTTCCTGGTTCCCCCTTAAATAGTCACTCATTTCATTCCCTCTCCACATTGCCTCCGAGTGGGTGCTCCCCCTCAAGAGGCATTTCCACTTCCCTGGGGCCTCAAGTCTCTTGAGGATTAGGTGCATCTTCTCCCACTGAGGTCATTCCAGGCAGTCCTCTGCCTTATATGTGCTGGGGGTCATGCGCCAGGCCATGTATGCTGTCTGATTAGTGGCTCAGTCTCTGGGAGTTCCCAGGGGTCCAGGTTAGTTGAAAATGGTGGTCTTCCTGTGGGATTGACCTACCTTCCAACTTCTCTAATCTTTTCCCTAATTCAACCAAAGGGGCCCCTAACTTCAGTCCAATGGTTGGATGTAAGTATCTATGTCTGTCTCAGTCAAACTGCTGGTAGAATCTCTCAGAAGACAACCATGCCAGGCTCCTGTCTGTAAGCATATCATAGCATCAGTAATAGTTTCAGATCTTGGTACTCCCTAATCACCATGAGATGGAGATTTTATAGAGCTCTTCCTTTGAAGAATTCTCATAGCCTTTGCATAACTTGGTCTTGAGACATGCCTGGCAAACCAGGAAATGTGAGACTTGTTTAAGGTGATGGTTCTTTTGGGACAAAATCTAGACCAGATAAGAAGTTCTGATATGCCGAAATTGACTTGCTAAAGGTGCCTTTTTATATAAAAATAAAAAGGCTCTGCAAAAAGGGTTCAGGGTTCAGTCTTTGAGAGGCTGATTCCCTGCTGCATGAGGAGGCTAAACTCATCCCAAGTGTCTCTCTTTTTTCAACCAACCAATGAACAACCAACCATCCATATCATCCCATGTAATGAAGATAACCACAGTCTTTTAATCATGGACTTAAAGGTGCTCCTCATTGGGCTAAAAACATATATATACATATCCAGCTCTCAGTACAGAAAAAAAAACTATGTTCCTTCTTCATAACCCAAAGGCATAGCTTTTTAAATAACTGGAAGGCATGAATCTGTCTAGCTTTCTTACAAACAGCTGTTAGCTGCTTTTTCTGCAATGTGGATTTCAGTGGATTCTGAAGAGTGTAATGCTAATATATCTAAAAGGTTTATCTATTTTGTAAATTTAAAAAAAAATCATGTAAACTTTATGGAGCCCTGGCAGTCATAAGCCTTGGTCCATCTCTCACAGATCAAATGGACTCCGGATAATCACAGCCTAAGTCTTCCCATCTGTCTATTCCTGAGCGTTTGATCTCTCCCTCTCCCTCTCCCTCTCCCTCTCCCTCTCCCTCTCCCTCTCCCTCTCCCTCTCCCTCTCCCTCTCCCTCTCCCTCTCCCTCTCCCTCTCCCTCTCCCTCTCCCTCTCCCTCTCCCTCTCCCTCTCCCTCTCCCTCTCCCTCTCCCTCTCCCTCTCCCTCTCCCTCTCCCTCTCCCTCTCCCTCTCCCTCTCCCTCTCCCTCTCCCTCTCCCTCTCCCTCTCCCTCTCTCTCTCTGTCCCCAAACTACCAGAACTGTGAACCTGAGAGCTCGAAATGTAACATTTTCCTTTAAGTTGTTATACTTTAACTTTTGTACCCAGGCAATATCTGTCTGAGCAGTTTTCCACTTGACTGACAGACTATCCAGGAATCAGTGTGGAGTAAAAATTGCTTCAAATAGCTTCAAGCTTTGAATTTTCTGAAAGCTGAGGTGAACTAGTGCAGCTGATGTGATTGCTCCCCATTTCTTCATCTGGGCCATCGAACCAGATGCTTTAGATGAATGCTTGATTTCCTGAATCCCCTCCCAGTCTTTGACTAGCAATCCAGCCTTCCTTAGCCCTGGCTATTTCAGTAGTAAATAGCTACAGAAGTTTGTACCTCACCCTTTATCCCTGAAATGCTGGAATGTCAGTTCATAAGGAAACTCATTTAGGCATAGGGAACAAAATATGGCTCCCTATAGTACTTGTTTATGTAACAGGAAATGTACCTGTTAAAACCAAATAGGCCCAGACATATCAACAATATTTTTACAACTTGGAAACTTGCAGGTTGGGGTTCATGCCCCAAAGGCACCACTCTATTCCATTTTTTTCATCAGGCTTATCTTTATCCTTATATCTTTGAGAACAAGAGTTGGTTTCAATAGTAGATGCTTTTATGATACTCAAACTGCACATCCTGTATCTGTGTTTCCTTCCTTTTTCACTTTAGAATTTTGCAAGTGTGGTACTAATAAATATTGTTAGGGTAAAGGCAGTTCTACTGGCCTCTTCTCAAATGCTGGAATGTCAGTTCACGAGGAAACTCAGTTAGGCATAAGCAACAAAATGGCTCCCTATAGTACTTATTTATATAGCAGGAAATATACCTTTTAAAACCCAATAAACCCAGACCTAGATTTGAAAATTTGTAGCATGGGGTTCTTGCTCCAAAGGCACCACTCTATTCCATTTTGCCTCAGCAACTTGTTCACCTGCTCCTGCCACAAGAATGCCAGGTACACATGGTGCATAAGGTGTGTGCTGCAGAAAAAAAACTACGATCAGCCATACCAATTTATTTTTTGTTTCCTCTCTCTGTTCTTTTGGTGTGACCCTCTATAGCCCCCTCTCTCTGTCCTCATGATCTCTCAGTGCTGTCTGTCTGACTGTCTGTCTATCTGCCTGTGTGCACACACACTTTTCTAACTTTATTCTTTCCCCAGGTCATCACTCCCCTCTCCTCCATCAATAAAGCTCTTTTGTATCAAATCTTTTGCATGCTCAATGTTTTTCAGAGGTTCATCTTGGTAGATCCTGACAAAGGTACCCCTGGCTGTATTATATTTCATAACAGCCATGTAATAGAATCAATGTTGGGCTCTCTTAAAATCTCTGCCAATGAAATTAGTTCCAAACCTTTGAATTTGGCCACTGGCAGATTTCTAGGACAAGGGCAGGAAGCAAACACATTCTCTGCAAAATATCACAAGAATGGTCACTATCCCAGTTGGTAATATTATTCCCTTCTGTAACCTCTTGAGCTGAGCCTCCATAGTCCTCATTACTGTAAGCACTGTTGTCTTCCAAGCTTAAATATGAGTAAATACTAAGTGGATCTTAGTAGATACTAAGATGTGATGTTGTACCACTTTCTAGTCCAAAGTACCCAAATTTTCCATATTTCTCCAAAAACTGCATATCCAGGCCCATAACAGAAATACAGCACCATCTGATACTAATTTTGTTATAGTTAATTTTGTATCCCTGTGAAGAGGCACCAGAACAAACACAGCCTATAAAACAACATATTTAATTTAGGGCTTGTTTACAGTGTCAGGTCATGAGTCCATGTTCATAAAAAGAGCTTGGCAACAATACTGGCAGGCAAAACACTGAAGTAATAGTTACAAGCTTATATTGTTATATGCAAGGTGGAGGCAAAGAGAGAGAAAAGCCAAGTAGTAATGGAATGCACATTTTAAACCTCTAAGCCTAGTCCTAGTGACAAATGTCCTTCACCAAGGCCACACCTCTTAATTTCATCAACAATTTCCATATACTGAGAACCAAGCATTCAAACAAATGAGTCTGGGAGGAACATTCTTATTTGAAACAGCATTTGTATGGTGTTTTACATTAACTAATTTAACTTTAATTCTTTTTCTTAACTCTTTTAACAAGCTTTAACATTAAACACAATGCATTGAATAAAAAATAAAATGGGCCACCTTGGAGCCTTTTAAATTGCATGTTCTGCAATGCATAACATGTTATAGTTTAACTTTTTTGATTTCTGAGATTTGCAGATCAATGTCCATATTTGACCATGGAGCATTGTGTAAACAAAATACCTTTTAAAATAAATCTTTAACAAGTTCAATTGCTGAAATGGAAACAATGGTAGCAAGCTTGTTGACTTTAAAAGAAGCTAAAGAGAGAAAAGTTCATTATTAATGGCATGGACATTTTAAACATTTGTTAGCTCACTAAAGGATAATTTTTCTATGACAGCAATGAAGAAGTTAGTAGGGACACATGAAGAACAGCTCAGGATCAACACTATTTAGGGTGTCTTTGTGAAATATAATTTTTTAATGCTTTGTACTAATACTTTTCTGTAGTAAAGTATTATTTGTCCCTCTTTGTAGATAGTTATTCAGCTTCAATGGCCTTTCAAGAATTCCTGAATCAAGTTGGAAGCCTAGGGAGATTCTAGATCTTTCATATAATTTTTCATTTCCTCCTCAATGCCATTGTGACACCTCATATTGCAATGGAGAACTTTACTGCAGCCATTCCTAGTCATCGCTGCTGAGTCCCCATCCTTGACAATGACACTGCCTCTGATAATGACAGTAGGATCCTGAGCCAAGATGACCTCAGGATCTCTATCCCCCTGGACTCTGACCTGAGACTGGAGAAGTGTCATCATTTTGTTCAACCACAGTGGCATCTTCATTTGAATAGCATGTTTTCCAGTGTGACAGAGCCAGACACTGATCCCTGTGTGGATGGATGGGTGAATAACAGGAGCAACTTCTTATCCACTGTGATCAAGGTAAGGCATTCCCCCAAATGATTTCATTATGGGGTTTTACCAATAGTACAAATAGTGGATATTCAATTAGCTCAGTCTTCAACTTTAAGCCAACATTAATTACTGATATATTAAATGTGAAACATTTCTCATTCTTCTAATATGTTATTCTAAGGTTGACCACAGTTTATGAATTAATTTATTTATCAGTGTTTTCTAGAATCTAAGTATGTGGACCACCTGTGTGCTTGGTACACTAAGAAGTAAGAAGAGGGTGTTGTATCCTAGAAACTGAAATTAGAGATATTTGTGAGCCACTATGTGTATGCTAAGAACTGAATTCTGGTTCTTTGCAGCAGCAGTAAGTGCTCTCTATTGTTTAGGTGTCTCTTCAATCTAAATCTCTTCAATGAATGTATGAATTCATTTTTAGCAAACCCTTATGTGCCTTCTTGGACATGTTATGACAGGACAGTGTTATTCAGCCTCAATTTAAAATTTAAAAGAGCTGGGCGATTCTATAAAACCACAAGGTCAGCTAAGGCTATTGCTCAAAGGAAGAGTGACTATGTTTCATGTGTGTGACTCAGGATCCTATATCAGCATTGTCTAAGAAAAGATATTATATTTTACCTCTATAACAGGATAGAATATTTCTCATTGTTAGAACACTGTCTCACTTAGCTAAATATTCATTCTACCAAAAATAACAAAAGGGAATAGGAAAAAATATAAGAGAGGGATAGAGAGAGATGAGAAGGCAGTCATTCAGGCTCTGTCAACAGCTAGTGAAATAATGTCAGAGTTTATACACTGGTATATAGGATCCCGAAAATTCCTTAAGTCAGATTGTATCAAGTATCTCTTCAATTAATTTGATATTTTATTTAATCATTTATTGATTTATTTATTGTTTTACACTCCAGATTTTATTTCCTTCCTGTCGGTCCACATCACATAACTTTCCCCCATGCTCCTGTCTCCGGGGGGATGTTCCCACCCTCTACCTGCCACCCATCCAGACCTCTAAACTCTCTGGGGCTTCCAGTCTCTTGCAAGTTAGGTTCATCTTCTTAGACTAAGCCCAGACCCAGCAATCCTATGCTATATATGTGTGTTGGGGGCCTCATATCAGCTGGTGTACGCTCTCTGGTTGGTGGTCCAGTATCTGAGAGATCTCTGGGGTCCAGGTTAAGACTCCTGGTCCTCCTGCAGGGTCACCCTCTTCAGTTTCTCCCAGATTTTCCCTAATTCAACCACAGAAGTCAGCTGCTTCTGTACATTGGTTAGGTGCAAATATCTATATCTGACTCTTTCAACTGCTTCTTGTGTCTTTCAGAGGGCAGTCATGATAGGTCCCTTTTTGTGAGTGCTCCATAGTAATAGTGTCAGGCCTTGGGAACTCTCCTTGAGCTGGACCCCACTTTGGGCCTGTTGCTGGATCTTCCTCAGGCTCCTTTCCATTTCCATCCCTGTAATTCTTCTAGACAGAAACAGTTATGGCTCAGAGTTGTAACTGTGGTATAGGAACCTCCTCCCTCACTTGATACTCTGTCTTCCTGCTGGAGGTGGGCTCTATAAGTTCCCTCTCCCTACTATAGGGCATTTCACCTAAGATCTCTCCATTTGATTCCTGACAGTCTCTCACCTCCCTGGTCTCTGGTGCATTCTGGAGGGTCCCCCCAACCTCCTACCTCCTGAGGTTGCCTATTTCCATTATTTCTGCCTGCCCTCAGGGCTTCAGTCCTTTTCCCATACCCAGTACCAGATCAGATCCCCTCTTCCCCCTCCACCCTCTGACCACTCTCTCCCAGGTCCCTCCCTCCTTTCCCATTTGTGATTTCTTTCTTCTCCCTCCCAAGTGGGACTGGGGAGTCCTCACTTGGGCCCTTCAGCTTGTTCTGTGGCTGTATCTTGGGCATACTGTATTATGTTTTGGCAAGTATTCACTTTTTAGTGAGTATGCATGTCTTTTGGGGTCTGAGTTACCACAATCAGGATGATATATTCTAGTTCCATGCATTTTCCTGCAAAAGTCAGGATGTCCTTGTTCTTAATAGTAGTATTAATGGAGTAGTATTCCATTGTGTAAATGAACCACATTTTCTGTATCCATTCTTCTGTTGTGGGACATCTAGGTTGTTTCCAGTTTCTGGCAATTACAAACAAGACTGCTATGAACATAGTGGAACATGTGCCCCTGTGGCATAGTGGGGCATTTTTGGGTTTATTCCCTGATTTCGAGAGTGGTTGTAGTAGTTTGGCAACCCCACCAGCAATGGACGAGTGTTCCTCTATCTCCACATCCTCGTCAATGTGCTGTCCCCTGAGGTTTTGACCTTAGCCATTCTGATTGGTGTAAGTTGGAATCTCAGGATCATTTTGATTTGCATTTCCCTGATCACTAAGAACTTCAAACATTTCTTTATTTCTCTGCCATTCCAGATTCCTTTGTTGTGAATTCTTGGTTTAGTTTTATATCCCATTTTTTGATTGGGTTGTTTGGTTTTTTGGTTGTTAGCTTCTTGAGTTCTTTATATATTTTTGATATTAGCTCTCTGTTTAATGTGGGGTTACTGAAGATGTCTTCCCAATCTGTAGTTTGCTGATTTGTCCTATTGACTATGTCCTTTGACTTACAAAATCTTTCCAGTTTCATGAGGTCCCATTTATCAATTCCTGATCTTAGAGCATGAGCCATTGGAGTTCTGTTTAGGAAAATTTCCCCTGTGCCAATAAGTTCAAGGCTCTTTTCCACTTTCTCTTCCATTAGATTCAGTGTATTTGGTTTTATTTTGAGGTTCTTATCAATTTAGACTTGAGCTCTGTGCAAGGTGATGGATATGCGTCTATTTTCATTTCTTTAAATACAGACAGCAGTTAGACCAGCACCATTTATTGAAGATGCTTTCTTTTTTCCATTGTATATTTTTGGCTTCTTTGTCAAAGATCAATTGTCAGTAAGTGTGTGGTTTTATTTCTGGGACTTTAATTCTATTCCACTGATCAACATATCCGTCTCTGTACCAATACCATGCACTTTTTAATCACTGTTGATCTGTAGCATAGCTTGAGGTCAGGGATAGTGATTCCCCTAGCCATTTTTTATTGTTAAGAATTGTTAATTTTTATCCAGCCATGTTGCTGAAGTTGTTTATAATCTGTAGAAGTTCTCTGGTAGAAATTTTGGGGTTGCTTATGCATATTAACATATAATCTGCAACTTTGTTTCTTTTTTGCCAATTTGTATCCCCTTGATTTCTTTTGTCTTATTATTCTAGTTAGCACTTTGAGTACTATAATAAATAGATATGGGGAGAGTAGGAATCCTTGTCTTGTGCTCAATTTTGTGGGATTGCTTCAAGTACATCTCCATTTAATTTGATACAGACTACTGGTTTGCTGTAAATTGCCTTTATTATGTTTATGTATGGGCCTTGAATTCCTGATCTCTCCAATACTTTTAGCATGAAGGGTATTGTATTTTGTCAAATGCTTTCTCAGCATCCAAGGAGATGAACATGTGATTTTTTTCATTGAGTTTGTTTATATAGTGGATTATTTTAATGGAATGTTGTATATTGAATCAACCTCGCATCCCTGGGATGAAGCCTACTTGATCATGTTGAATGATGGTTTTAATATGTTCTTGGGTTCGGTTTGGGAGGATTTTATTGCATAGTTTTGCATCAATATTCAGAAGGGAGATTGGTCTGAAGTTCTCTTTTTTAGTTGGGTCCTTGTGTGGTTTAGGTATCAGAGTAGTTTTGTCTTCATAGAATGAGTTAAGTAGTGTTCCTTCTATTTTTATTTTATGGAATAATTTGAGGAATATTGATATCAGCTATTCTTTGAGAGTCTGGTAGAATTCTGTACCAAAGCCATCTGACCCAGGACTTTTTTTTTTGGATGGGAGGTTTTTAATGACTTCTTCCATTTTCTTAGGGGATTTGGGGCTGTTTAGCTAGTTTACCTGCTCTTGATTTAACTATGGCACATGGTGTCTGTCTAGAATATCACCCATTTTATCTAGATTTTCCAGTTTTGTTGAGTATAGGCATGTGTAGTAGAATCTGATGATATTTTGAATTTCCTTAGTTTCTCTTATTATGTCTCCCTTTTCATTTCTGATTTTGTTAATTTTGATACTTTCTCTGTGCCCTTTAGTTAGTTTGGCTAGGGGTTTTCCTCTCTTGATGATTTTCCCCAAGAAATAGCTTTAGGTTTTGTTCATTCGTTTTATCCTTTTCTTTGTTTCTATTTGGTTGATTTTGGCCCTGAGTTTGAGTATTTCCTGTTGTCTACTCATATTTATGTATCAATTATATCACAATTTACAAGGTGCTAATACAATAATTTCTGAGCCAATTGATAATGATAAATGCTTTATTCCAATTATCTAACCTTATGATGCCACAAGTACTTGTAGGTGGTAAATGCCATACATGTTCACATCTACAGCCATCTCTCTTTTCCTCCTACCCTGAGACACTCCCTCTCTCTCTGTAACTCTTAGCTCCAACTCCTTTTACCCTGTCCAATCATAAACCGACCCTGTACTAATATAATTGGAAAGGGAAAATTCTGCAACACTTCTTGTACATTTCTGGCCATCTCTTTCTTTAAGTTGGGGATGTTTTCTATGATTTTGTTGAGCATGTTTTCAGGTCCTTTGGCCTAGGAATATTTGCTCTCTTCTATTTCTATTATTCTTACATTTGATCTTTTCATTATGTGCTGGATTTCTTGGATGTTTTGTGTTAGGAGTTTTTTATGTTTTAAATTTTCTTTGACCCCTTTCCGCAAGGGGTTTGCAGTCAGAATGCAGGTGTTGTGAAAGCCACCACTTATTCAAAGCAAAAATGGGAAAGGAAAAGACTCATATCAACATCATCGTAATCAGACATGTAGATTCCTGCAAGTCCACCACACTGGTCACCTGATCTACAAATATGGTGGAATCGACAAGCGAACCATCGAAAAGTTTGAGAAGGAGGCTGCTGAGATGGGAAAGGGCTCCTTCAAGTACACCTGGGTCTTATACAAACTGAAAGCTGAGCTTGAGTGTGGTATCACTATTGACATCTCCCTGTGGAAATTCGAGACCAGCAAATACTATGTGACCATCATTGATGCCCCAGGACACAGAGACTTCATCAAAAACACGATTACATGCACATCCCAGGCTGACTGTGCTATCCTGATTGTTGCTGCTGGTGTTGGTGAATTTGAAGCTGGTATCTCCAAGTACGGGCATACCCTCGAAAATGCTCTTCTGGCTTACACCCTGGGTGTGAAACAGTTGATTGTTGGTGTCAATATAATGGACTCCAACAAGCCACCATACAGTCAGAAGAGATACGAGGAAATCGTTAAGGAAGTCAGCACCTACATGAAGAAAATTGGCTTCAACCCTGACACAGTAGCATTTGTGCCAATTTCTGGTTGGAATGGTGACAACATGCTGGAGCCAAGTGCTAATATGCCTTGGTTCAAGGGATGGAAAGTCACCCGCAAAGATGGCAGTGCCAGTGGCACCACACTGCTAGAAGCTTTGGATTGTATCCTACCACCAACTCGTCCAACTGACAAGCTTCTGCGACTGCCCCTCCAGGATGTCTATAAAATTGGAGGCATTGGCACTGTCCCCATGGGCCAAGTGGAGACTGGTATTCTCAAACCTGGCATGGTGGTTACCTTTGCTCCAGTCAACGTAACAACTGAAGTCAAGTCTGTTGAAATGCACCATGAAGCTTTGAGTGAAGCTCTTCCTGGGGACAATGTGGATTTCAATGTAAAGAACGTGTTGGTCAAAGATGTTAGACAACGCAATGTTGCTGGTGACAGCAACAACGACCCACCAATGGAAGCAGCTGGCTTCACTGCTCAGGTGATTATCCTGAACCATCCAGGCCAAATCAGTGCTGGCTATGCTCCTGTTCTGGATTGTCACACAGCCCACATAGCATGGAAGTTTGCTGAGCTTAAAGAAAGAAGCTGGAAGATGGTCCCAAATTCCTGAAGTCTGGTGATGCTGCCATTGTTGATATAGTCCCTGGCAAGCCCATGTGTGTTGAGAGCTTCTATGACTACCCTCCACTTGGTCATTTTGCTGTTCATGACATGAGGCAGACAGTTGCTGTGGGTGTCATCAAAGCTGTGGACAAGAAGGCTGCTGGAGTTGGCAAAGTCACCAAGTCTGCCCAGAAAGCTCTGAAGGCTAAATGAATATTATCCCTAACACCTGCCACCCCAGTCTTAATCAGTTGTGAAAGAATGGTCTCAGAACTGTTTGCCTCAATTGGCCATTTAAGTTTAATAGTAAAAGACTGGTTAATGATAACAATGCATCGTAAAACCTTCAGAAGGAAAGAATGTTTTGTGGGCAATTTTGTGTGTGTATGTGTGGCAGTTTTAAGTTATTAGTTTTCAAAATCAGTGCTTTTTTAATGGAAACAACTTGACCATAAATCTGTCACAGAATTTTGAGACCATTAAAACAAGTTTAATGAGAAAAAAATTGTTTCTTTGACCATTGTATCTAAATCTTTTAATGTATCTTCTACACCTGAGATTCTATCTTCCATCTCATGTATTCTGTAATTCCTGACTTCTTTCCTAGGTTTTCCATTTTAAGTGTTGCCTCCATATGTTTTCTTTATTGTTTCTACATCCACTTTTAGGATTTGGACTGCTTTGTTCAGTTCCTTCACCTGTTTGATTGTGTTTTACTGTATTTCTTCAAGGGATTTATTTGTTTCCACTTTAAGAGCTTCTACCTGTTATCCTGTGTTTTATTGTATCTCTTTTATTGAGTTACTTACATCCCACTTAAAGGAGTCTATTATCTTCACAAGATAGGCCTGCTTCCTGATTTTCAGGTGTGTTGGTGTATTCAGGACTTTCTATGTTGGGAGAACCAGATTCTGATGATGCAAAAGTATATTGGATTTTGTTGCTTGTGGTCTTATGCTTGCCTCTTTGCATCTGGTAATATCTGGTGTTATCTGGCCTGGATACCTCTCTCTGGAGTCTTTCTCCTGTGTCCTTGGGTTGGTGAAAGTCTTCTTGTAGGCCTGTTGCCCTGGCTGTAGCAGATCTCCTGGGAGACATTCAGACCCTGGGGTCTTCAAAAGAGCAGACAATCTGATGTTCTGTTGCCCTGTGTGCAGCAGATCTCCTGGCAGGCCTTCAGAGCGTTGGGTCTTCAGAGGTGTATTCAAGCTGTTGTATTGCATCTAGCTTTTCTCCTAAGAGGGCTTTACACTGTGGGGTCTGTTATCCTGTGTGCAGCAACATTCCTGGGAGGCTCTTAGACTGTGGGGTCAGTTGCATTGTGTGCAATAAAACTCTCCAGAGGCCTTCAGAGTGTTCAGTCTTCGGGGGAGCTGAGAAGCTGGTGATCTGCCCTTGTGGAAGGTGTAGGACAGTTGAATTCTGTGTGAAGAGGGTTGCACGATGATCTGTATTGAGTCGGCTGGGCTCTTTGGGTTCCCAGATCCTGTGGTTGTTTGAGAAGATCCCTTACCTATTGCCCTCTGTGCAGCAGAACTACTGTGATGCTTTCAGACTCTGGGGTCTTTAGAGGAGCAGGAAAGCTGGTAATCTGCCCTGGTGGAAGGCACAGACTAGAAGCTTTTTGTAATATTCTTCTGCAGAAAATTTCATTCACAAAATTAATAATTGTAGTGGAATATGTTAGTGATATATATTAGTATGCTTAATTCTGATATTTTAGTATATGTATTTTTGATAATTTCTCTTTTATCTATTCATTATTCTCATATTCACCTACAGAGAGTGAGAGGAACATAAGGATGATGGTAGAATATATATGAGTCTTTTCTCTTCCCTCTGTCCCAAAATCCTCAACTACTTTTTTCCCCTTTGTCATATGTGTGTGTGTGTGTGAATATACACATATATGTATGTATGTATGTATACACACACACACACACACACACACACACACACACACACACATATATATATATATATATATATATATATATATAAAACGACAAATATATGTATACAAATATATGAAGTGAAAGATCTGTATGATAAGAACTTCAAGTCTCTGAAGAAAGAAATCAAAGAAGATATCAGAAGATGGAAAGATCTCCCATGATCATGTATTGGCAGGATCAATATAGTAAAAATGGCCATCTTGCCGAAAGCAATCTACAGATTCAATGCAATCCCCATCAAAAAAATTCCAATTCAGTTCTTCACAAAGACAGAAAGAGCAATTCTTAAATTTATCTGTAATAACAAAAATCCCAGGATAGCTAAAACTGTTTTCAACAATAAAAGAACTGTGGGAATCACTATCTCTGACCTTGAGATACAGGCTGTACTACAGAGCACTAGAGATAAAAACTGCATGGTCTTGGTACATAGATGAGCAAGTAGATCACTGGAATAGACTTGAAGACCCAGAAGTAAACCCATACACCCATGGTCACTGGATCTTTGACAAAGAAGTCAAAAGCATGCAGTGGAAAAAGACAGCATTTTCAACAAGTGGTGTTGGTTCAACTTGTGATTTACATGTAGAAGAATGCAAATTGATCCATTTTTATCTCCTTGTTCAAAGCTCAAGTCCAAGTGGAACAAGGACATCCACATCAAACCAGTTATGCTGAATCTGACAGAAGATGAAGTGGGAAAAAGCCTCGAACACATTGGCACATGAGAATTTTTTATGAAAGAACACCAAAGGCTCCTGCTCAAGATCAACAATTGAAAAAATTGAAATGTATCTTTAAGGCAAACAACACTGTCAAAAGGGCAAAACAGCAGCCTACAGATTGATAAAAGATCTTTACCAACCCTGTATCTGATAGAGGTATTTTCCAAAATATACAAAGAACTCAATAAGATAGACTCCAGAGAACCAAAGAACTCTTAAAAAATAATGGGTTATAGGGTTAAACAAAAAATTCTCAAGTGAGGCATCACTTGAGAAGTGGCTGAGAAGTACCAGAAGAAATATCCAACCTTATAGAAGCTTTTCAGTTTCATGAGGTCTCTTTTATCCTTCTTTATCTTAGAGCACGAACCATTAGAGTTCTGTTTAGGAAATTTCCCCCCATGTCAATGACTTTGAGGCACTTTCTCATATCCCACAGTAGCAAAGATTTACATTAATGGATTTTCATATATTGAAGCAACTTTGCATTGCAGTGATGAAGCCCTTAGTTAGTTTGGCTAGGGGTTTTTCTATCTTGTTATTTCTCTCAAAGAACCAGCTTTTGGTTTTGTTGATTCTTTGTATACTTCTCTTTGTTTCTAATTGGTTGATTTAGGCCCTGAGTTTGTCTATTTCCTGCCATCTACTCCACTTGGGTGTGCTTGTTTCTTTGTGTTCTAGAGCTCTCAGATGTGTTATTAAGTTGATAGTGTAGTATCTCTCCAATTTCTTTACCAGGACACTTAGCACTATGAATTTTCCTCTTAGCACTGCTTTCATTGTGTCCCATAAGTTTGGAATTCAATGCTGTGTCCTCATTTTCATTGAATTCTAGGAGGCCTTTAATTTCTTTCTTTATTACTTCACTTGCCAAGTTATCATTGAGTAGAGAGTTGTTCAGTTCCATGGTTATGTGGGGTTTCTGTTGTTTAGTTGTTATTGAAGTCCAGCCTTAGTCCATGGTGATCTGATAGGATGCATGGGATTATTTCAATATTCTTGTAATGGTTGAGGCATGTTTTGTAATCGATTATATGGTCAATTTTGGAGAAGGTATCATGAGGTCCTGAGAAGAAGGTATATTCTTTTGTTTAGGGTGAAATGTTCTGTAGATATCTGTTAAATCCATTTGGTTCATAGACTCTATTAGTTTCACTATTTCTCTGTTTAGTTTCTGTTTCAATGACCTGTCCATTAGTGAGAATGAGATGTTGAAGGTGAGGACATTCATATGATACATGGGATTAGGAATCTGGTGTACCTGGTAAATTGACCCTGCAAAATCAGCAGTGGTTATGAAGAGACCAGGACCCTGACATGAAATCCCTGTTTTACCTGGACAATCAGTGCTGCTCAACAGGGGCTGAGATAATAGCTGTGAATAAGAAGAGACCAGCATTATTGAAGGTGAAATCTTTTGGTAAGCAAAACTGTGTGAGAGCTACCCACATGATACTGATTTGGATACAAGGGAGCTTCTAGATTGAATGGGTCAAGGAAGTGCAGTGGAGGCTTGGTACTGTTAAAAGTCAGGAAAGGCTGTTTGTGCAGGCCAGCCTTAGTTGCGGTAGAGACTCAAGTATATTGGAGATGCTAGGATTGTGGTATAACCAAGAAGGCATCAAAACATGTGGAATGGGATCCGTCTAGCACAGTGGTTCTTAGCCTTCCATGTCTGTGACCTTTAAATATATTTCTTCATGTTGAGATGACAACCAACCATAAAATTATTTTTGTTCCTACTTCATAATTGTAATTTTGCTACTTTTTAAATTATAATGTAAATACCTGTATTTTCTTACGGTCTTTAGTGACCTAGTGAATGGGCCATTAGATCCTCAAATGGAGCCTGGCCCACATGTTGAGAACCACTGGACTAGATTATAAGACAAGCTATGTGTGACAGTTGGCAAATTGATATAAATCACACTGCTCAAGCCCTTTGGAGCCTGGGAGATCATAAATCCAAGATACCAGACATTTAGCTATAGGATTTAATTTACTCTATTGGACATTGTTTTTACTTTGATTTGCCTTCTCTCTTGGAAAGCAAAACTATTTAAAGGGTTTAAAAAATTAAAGACTATTGTAGGCTTAGATTTTTCAAAACCTACCTATAATAAATGTTCTTAAATTAATACATGTAATCTCCACTGCAGGCCACAACCCAGCACAGGTAGAGGGAGTTTTTGATCTTAGCCATTCTGACTGGTGGTGTGAGGTGGAATCTCAGGGTCATCTTGATTTGCATTTCCCTTGTGACTAAGAATATTGAACATTTCCTTAGATGCTCCTTGGCCATTTCAAATTCCTCAGTTGAGAATTCCTTGCTTATCTCTGTACCACATTTTTAATAGGGTTATTTGGTTATTTGGAGTCTAACTTCCTTAGTTCTTTTTATATATTGGATATTAGCCCTCTACTGGATGTAGGATTGGTAAAGATCTTTTCTCAATCTGTTGGTTGCCATTTTGTCCTATTGACAGTGTCCTTTGCCTTACAGAAGCTTTGCAATTTTATGAGGTCCCATTAGTCAATTATTGATCTTAGAGCATATGCCATTGTACTGTTCATGAAATTTTCTCCTGTCTCCATATGTTCGAGGTTCTTCCCCACTTTCTCTTCTATTAATTTCAGAGTATCTGGTTTTATGTGGAAGTCCTTGATCCACTAGGACTTGAGCTTTGTACAAGGAGATAAAAATGGATTTATTTGCATTCTTTTACATGCTGACTTGCAGTTGAACCAGCATCATTTGTTGAAAATGCTGTCTTTTTCCCTCTGGATGATCTTAGCTCCTTTGTCAAAGATCAAGTGACCATGGGTATATGGGTTCATTACTGTGTCTTCAGTTCTATTCCATTGCTCTATTTGCATGTGTCTGTTGTTGTTGTTTGAGAATTGCATACATGAATATATTTTTATCTAGTTTGCCCCTATTTCCTCTCCTCCATCTACTTCCTTTTTGTTTTTTCCACTTCTCTCTACAGTTTTATGTACTCTCTTTAAAACCCATTGAGTCCACTTAATGTTGCCCCTGTGTACAGGGTGTAGACTCTACACTGTAGAACCACCCAGTGGAACATGGGTGGCCTTTTCTGGGCAATATCTGAAGAGAACTGACTCTCCTTTCCTGAAGCTATCAACTGAAAATAGTTTCTCAGATAACTGTAGAAGTCTATGATATCTTACCCCACTTCTTTTGGAATGTTGATTGGAGAATGTTGTTCAGTCCTTGTTACAGGGCACCTGGGACCAACTTTTATATATTGTCTCCAGCTGGAGTGGGCTCATTACTTTATAATCAGCACATGTAATTCTTGAAAAAGTACTATTTAAATCAGCTTTTGCTATTTGATACAACTAGAAACTCTTGCCATGAACAACTGGGAAAGAAGTTTCTAGGATGTCCCAATATTCATTTTATTAGGTCAAACTGACATTCATGCCTAAATCTTTGCTTAACTCCTCTACTTTCCAGGGCAGATCATTCTTGCTACTGTCTTTCTGTCCTGTCTGAAGATTGTGATGAATTGCTGTAGGATATCCATAAGTTGACACAAAGCTTGTTTGCCCTAGTTAAAGAGATCTAAATGTATCAAGTATATATGTGTGGTCCATTCGATGGCTTAACTTGCCATAAGCCAAATGTAATTTGTCCATATGAGACCGAAACCTTTACATGGTCTTGGTATGTAAGAGCTGACCAGGAAAAATAGCTGTATGTGGGCTCTGCTTGGTACCTGATTTTCCAGTATTCAGCTTAGCACTGACTTTATGGAATATCCCTGTGGTACCTCCCAGGATTGCCATTCAGCATGTAGGCTTTGCCCAAAAGTCTGCTGCGGTTTGGGAACATGTGGGAGAGGCAATATTTTGACCAAATGTCTAAGAAGGTCCAGAAGTTGAAAAATCAATTATTTGCCTAGAGATCAGTGCACTATCGATGACTATGCTACACAGGAGGAGGTATTTGCAATCTAAAGCTTAGACTTAATTCTGTCTGCTTTCACCATATTGGGGTTCACATCTTCATAGTGCAGTTCTCAGTGTTTTGGGAAATGTAACATGCTTACTTCTTTCTATCTTACTTTATTCAATATGTCTTTTGTTGTTATTAACATTTAGTTTCTTACCTATACTCCTTATTCTTATGAAGGTAGTTTGTATGAGAATAGAAGTTTAAATTGTGTGAATGTTAGAGGTTTGTGAACATGAGTGTCTTGGTCAGGCACATCCTTGCTGCACCATACTCTTCTATTCCTTTCATTGCTGGTATTCAGTCTGGCAGTTCCTCCAAAACTTCAAAATAGTTCTACCTGAGAACCCAGCTATACTACTACTGGGCATATACCCAAAAGATGCTCCAACATATAACAAGGACACATGATCCACTATGTTCATAGCAACCTTATTTATAATAGCCAGAAGCTGGAAACAACCCAGATATCACTCAACAGAGGAATGGATATAGAAAATGTCTACACTTACACAATGAAGTACTACTCAACTATTAAAAATGATGACTTCATGAAATTCCTAGGCAAATAGATGGAACTAGAAAATATCATTCTGAGTGACTTAACCCAGTCACAAAAGAACACACATGGTATGTACTCACTGATAAGTGGGTATTAGGAAAAAAGCTCAGAATACCTACCATAAAGCTCACAGATTATATGAAGCTCAGGAAGGAAGACCAACATGTGAATACTTCAGTCTTACTTAGAAGAAAGAACAAAATAATCATGGGAGGTAGAGGGAGGGAAAAAACTGGGAGGGAGAGAGGAGGGGGAGGGAAAAAGGGGCAGGATCAGATGGGAGGAGACAGCAAGAAGTACTGAAGGTCAGAAATTTCAACAGAAGTGTGTAGCAGTTAGGGATTTGGGATAAGGGGTAGCCACTAGAAAGTCCAGATGCCAGGGAAGCAAGAGGTTCCCAGAACCCAAAGAGGATGACATTAGCTGAAATACCCAACAAAAGGGAGGTAGAACCTGTAGAGGTCACATGCAGAGGTTAGGGTAGGTGAGGCCACTAACCCATCTCAAAAATATTAACACATAATTGTTCCTGTCAAAAGAAAATGCAGGGACTAAGAGTGGAGCAGAGACTGAATGAAATGCTATCTAGAGACTGACCCACCTCCAAACCATCCCATCTGTAGACACCAAACCCAGACATTATTGCTGATGCTAAGAAGCACTTGCTGATAAGAGCTTGATATAGCTGTCCCCTGAGAGGCTCTGCCAGAGCCTGACCAATAGAGATGCAGATGCTCACAGTCAAGCATGGGGCTGAGCATAGGACCCCAGTGGAGGAATTAGGGCAAGAACCAAAGAAGCTGAAGGGGTTTGCAATCCCATAGGAAGAACAACAATATCAACCAACCAGACCTGCCAGAGCTCTCATGGACTAAATTAGCATTGACCTCCTTCCTAGGACTCCTGGACTGTTAGAGTCTTCTCTGTGCTTTTGTCTATTGTGTTATGTGTTACTTCCTGTTATTTAACTGAATATTATCATGGTGTTCCTTTTCTCAGATGTGGCAAATCGTCTCCTAATTTTGTGAAAATAAAATTTGTAGGAGACACCATTTTAGATGATTTACATTTCTGATAAAACCCTCATTCTACCTGTGGGTTTGTAGCGGGTCAGACTCCAGATGGATAGACAGACTTACAGACTGAAAAGCCTCCCAGGAATCATGTGCTGTTTTCCTTGTCTTGCTTGGGATACTGATTTTCACTTCCTTGAATATAAGTGAACTCTTTGGGGGTGTTAAAGACATTCTTTTATTCAATGTGCCCTGTGTAATCTTTGTGACATCTAAGAATTACAGGTGGAATTGTCTTAATTAGGGTTTTAATTGCTGTGAAGAGACAACATGCCCAAGACAACTGTTATAAGGGACAATGTTTAATTGATGCTGGCCTATGGTGGGAAGCATGGCAGCATTCATGCAGTCATGGTGCTGGAGGAGCTGAGAAATACATCTGTTTCTGAAGTCAAACAGCAGACTGGCTTCCAGGGAGCTAGGAAGAGGTCTCAAAGTCTACCCCTATAATGACATAATTCCTCCAACTTCCCCCTTAGCCAAGCAAATTGTAACCACCATATTCAACTGTCTCATCTTCTGTGTTCTGTTGGTGATGTTTATGTATGTAGTTCTGTTCACCTTTCCTAGATTTTCCATTTCCAGAATTGCTTCAGGTTGTATCTTCTTTATTGTTTCTATTTCCATTTTTCAGGTCTTGGAGAGTTTTAGTCCTATTCTTCACCTGTTTGAGTTTATCTTTCTGTATTTCTTTATATTTGTTTGCTTTCTTTTTTAATACTTCTATTTGTATGTATTTTCCTGTATTTCTTTAAGGAATTTGTTCATTTCCTCCTAAATGTCTCTATCATCTTTATAAATTTGGATTGAAGATCATCTTCTTGTGCTTCAGTTTCATAGGCTATCCAATGTTTGTTGTAGCAGGATAGCTGGAAGCAATTTGAAGCAGTTTGTACTACATAGTTGATTCCTAGATACTGTCTGTTGGTCAAGTGGAAATCTGCTGAGACAGATATTGACTAGGGTCCAAAGTTAAAGTTTAGGAACTTTGGAGTTCTCCGGTTTATAATTCTGATAGTCTGGGGAGGGGAGGAGGCCCAAGAGGGGGGATGAGAGAGAGAGAGAGAGAGAGAGAGAGAGAGAGAGAGGGGCAGAGACAGACAGAGACAGACAAAGAATCAAATTCTCAGGGATAGACAAGGCTGTACTTCTCTGGAGTCCATTTGATCAGTGAGAGGTGGATCCAAGTCTTATGGCTCCCTGGACTCCCTAAAGTTTACATGACATTTTCCTTCCTTTCTTTCTTTCTTTCTTTCTTTCTTTCTTTCTTTCTTTCTTTCTTTCTTTCTTTCTTTCTTTCTTTCTTTCTTTCTTCCTTCCTTCCTTCCTTCCTTCCTTCCTTCCTTCCTTCCTTCCTTTCTTTCTTTTTTTTTTTTAGTTTACAAAATAGACAAAAGTTTTAGGTATATTGGCATTACCACTCTTTATAATCTGTACTGAAATCTATGTTGTAGAAAAAGCAGCTAACAGGTGTCTGTAAGAGAGCTGGAGTAGACCCATGCCTTCCAGTTATTAAAAAAGCCCCCATATTCCTCTGGCCATTTTCTACAGTAATCTTTTGTCTGGTCAAAGAGAAAGCAAGTATAGAGATCATAATATTTAGATGGGATAACAGATATAGGTATGATAGCAACTTGGATAATTTCCTGTCATCCAGCTATGAAGCAGTTTCCTGACCCTATTTGTAAAGACTGTTATCTGTGGGAGTTTCTTGGACTTCAAATCTCCAGATGTAAGGGCTACCCTGGATGGAAATGAACAGCAGGGGGAGTCTGAGAAACCCCTGTCTAATCCAGTGAGGTTGTGCTCGGCTGCTGGAGTGGAGTCTCATTTTCTGGGATTGGGGACAAGATGGGTGGTCTCGAAGTCCTCCAGGATTTAACAGAGCCTAGTCCTGTTAGGGTTGATGTGTATGAAGAAGAGTCATCTTTAGGTGGAGGAATGAAAGATTTGAGGTGAGACAGATGGACTCAATGAGTGAGTCCCTCGAGTTTTGTAGCTGTAGGGGTTATGAGGATTACCTTTAAAAGGTCCTGTCATTTGGGAGACAGGGATGAGGACTGATGATCTGGAGGGGATAGAAGGACTTCGTCTCCAATGTTGCCAGGCAGTGGACAGGAGACAGTGTATGGCCACAGTAAGTGGTAGTCAGCAATTTTCCATAGGAGAGAACAAAGGTGCCAAATAATGGGGTGAGTAGATGGTCTAAGAGGTGAGAGCATTTAGGTGAAAGACCAGGAATTAGGACTGGATGTCTATACATGAGTTCAAAGGGTGAGATGAGGAGAAGTCAACTGGGGGGGAGCTTGTAGCCTGAACAGAACCAGAGGTAGGAGTTTTACCCAATTAAAGTGAAATTCTTGTGACAGCTTAACAAGAGTGGTTTTTAAAGAGTGGTTAGTTCTTTCTATCTTACCTGAAGATTGAGGGTTGTAGGGAATATGAAAATGCCAGGGGATGTCTAGGGCCTTAGATAGAATTTGAGAAACTTGGGAAGTAAATTTGGGACCATTGTCTGATTGGAGAGAGGCTGGGACACCAAACTGGGGGATGATCTCTTGGAGGAGGAGATCAGAGATTGTCTGAGCCCTTTTATTAGTTGTGGGAAATGACTCTATCCACCCAGAGAAGGTCTCTACCAAAACCAAGAGGTTCTTGGCACATCTGACAGTGGGCATGTAGGTAAAGTCAAGTTGCCAGTCAGTTCCAGGAAGGGAAACTCTAGCCTGATGGGTAGGAAAAGGTGCTATGATACCCTGGGTTGGAGTCTGATATCCGACAGATTTTGCAAGAAGCAGTGATATATTTTAAAAAGCTTAGGTCCTCAGGAGTATGCTGTAGGTAGGTCTTTACAAAAGAAGACAATGCTTGGCTATTAGGATGAAAGAGTTGGTGAATGTAAGACAGAGTTTGGTGGGTGTCAGGAGGTGAAGTGGATATGTAGGTTGTAGTATAAGAATGTCCTGGAGTGGATGACACAAGTCTAGTCCCCTAAGGGCCACAGCTATATTTTCCCGTCAAGCAGGTCCAGGGGTCTCGAGGGGACCTTCTCCTAAAAGCCAAATGGGGGAAAAGGGAGATAGAGAACCAGGCGCAAATAAGACAACAAGTCAGTCTGGAGTGTGTCAAGGTTACGTTTTACTAAGGCTAGGGTTTGCTTTATATACTCTTGTAAAAAAAAAAAAAAAACAGCATACAGTGGAAAATGTTTTCTTTAACAGCAACAGCATATGAGGAGGGGGTAAGACAGGAACTGAAACGAGGTCAGGGTGCATCTTGTGTCTCAGCGGTCAGGACATCTGCAGTAATCTTTCCGGAACATCTTGTGGTCTTTCTTCTTAACAGCACACACAGCAGTCTTTTGCTCCTTTCTGGGGGAGGGTGACCCAAGAGGCACTCGGCCGTTGGACCCCACTAATTGTCTAAATAAGGGGCCAGGGTCTCCTACAGTTGTAAGCTTGGTTGTTTCCCTTGGAGACAATAGAGTCATCCATCTGGTGGGATCTACAGCGAACAATCCCAATAGCTGTGGGGAGATGGGAGGCCTTTAGCATGGCCATAATTTGGTTTGCATTAGTTACTGATCCTCCTTTTGTGGTAAGTAAACCATGTTCCTTCCAGATAGCAGCATGGGACAGGAGGATATGGAAAGCATATTTGGAATCTGTGTTGATGTTGAGGGGTTTTCCCTGTGCCAGTTGAAAGGCACGGATAAGGGCTGTTAATTCAGCCTGTTGATTGGTGTTATGAGCAGGAAGGGCCTGTGTCTCCACCACCTTGGTTTCTGATACTATGGTATAGGCAGCTCTTCTGGCCACTTCATGTAAAAAAGAGCTGCCATCTGTATATCAGGTAAAGATGCCCTGAGGCAATGTGCCCTCCTGTATGTGTAAGTTTCAGTGCAGGAATGAGATAGGGAGTGGTCAGTATTTGGTCAAGGAAGAAGATTGGAAATATTAAGAGGTGGGCATGATTCGAAGGTGAGTGTGGGGTCTTCTATTAGAGCTACCTGAAAAGAAAGAACCCTGGAGGGAGATACAGTCTATAAGCCTTTATATGTTAGGAGCTGTGACAAGTTATAAGAAGAGAAGACAGTTATAGGTGACCCAAAGCTTAGTTTTGTTGACTCTCGAATAAGGAGTTCAGTGGCTGCTAAGGTGCCAGGCACACTCCGGGGAAGTCTGCTTGGCAGGCCGAGAGGCCTGGAAGTGCTCACGAGGCAAAGAGTTTCACAGGAACTCACCTCCTGGAGTTTTGGCATTCTCATTAACCCATATACTCATACCCTATTCCCGAGTTAGTCTGGTGTATGGATCCACGTGCTCTCTTTTAGTATTATCTTATTATAAGTGCCTTTTAAGATTGAATTCTGACATAGCTAAGCTTTCACCAGTGTTCCAACGTCCTAGAAAGTCCTTGAGCTGACCATGGGCTTGGAATTCAATGTTGCCTATTCAGTGACATTCAAAATTGCCTCTGGTATTACACTATCACTTAGAATAAAAGCCAAGTCGCTCCCATATACAGGAATTTACAATGGTTTAGGAAGTAGATCGGGCTGTGGTTTTAGAGTATTGCATTATTCATGAGATGGTTAGCTAAAGCGGAACTCCCTAATTAGTGCCATGACTTGGGTGTGAAAACCCTTGCCCTAGGAGTGTAAAGACCTCACACCTGGCTTCTAAGACTATAGCTGACCTTAGATAGGGCTGACTTTGTCTCAGTTGTTTTATTGCCCAGTTCCTGCCAGTCTTTGTGTTTATATTCCTCTGTTTTGTATAAGAGTCATTAAGCATCCAGTAACCTCATTTGTACCTTGCAGATGTGTCACCTAACTTCCCTATTTTCTTCTGTATAAAAAGTTTGATGCTCAATTTGACAAATTACATTCAGATTCTACACAACCTCGCGTGTTGGTCTGTCTGTCATTTGCTAACTCCTTGCCCATCTGCACCCAGAGACCCATTCCACGCAGACAAAGGGACCCAGAGGGTCTGCGGTACTAAGGTCCAGATACAAGGTGCCCATTCCTGGATGATTAGATCATTTTTTTGACAAGTATGTTACAGATGCAAAAGAGGGTCCCAGGCGGGACCTGAGACTGCTTTGGTTGGGGAGGCAGAAATCCGGCCTGAGAAGGGCCACAAGCCTCTTCCGGTCAGAAAAGCGCCGGGGTAGCTAGGGCGCAGGGTCGGCTGACACTCGCCAGCTACCCACAACACCCGCCACAGGATCTTAAGACTTCTGGTGAGTGGAACACAGCTTCTGCTCCAATCCAATTGCACGCGGGACCTGAGACTGAATTAGTTAGGGAAGCAGAAAACCTGCCTGAGTAGGACCACAGGCCTCTTCCAGCTGGACCAGCACCGGGGTAGCTAGAGCGCAGGGTCGGCTGACACCCACCAGCTACCCACGACCCCCGCCACAGGATTTTGAGACTGCTGGTGAGTGGAACACAGCTTCTGCTCCAGTCCAATCACGCGGGACCTGAGACTGCTTTGGTTGGGGAGGCAGAAATCCGGACTGAGTAGGGCCACAAGCCTCTTCCTGTCAGAAAAGTGCTCGGGTAGCTAGGGCGCAGGGTCGGCTGACACTCGCCAGCTACCCACAACACCTGCCACAGGGTCTTAAGACTTCTGGTGAGTGGAACACAGCTTCTGCTCCAATCCAATTGCATGCGGGACCTGAGACTGAATTAGTTAGGGAAGCAGAAAACCTGCCTGAGTAGGACCGCAGGCCTCTTCCGGCCGGACCAGCACCGGGGTAGCTAGAGCGCAGGGTGGGCTGACACCCGCCAGCTACCCACGACCCCCACCACAGGATTTTGAGACTGCTGGTGAGTGGAACACAGCTTCTGCTCCAATCTTTAAACAGTGACAACGACAACAACTAACCCCAGAGATTACCAGATGGCGAAAGGTAAACGTAATAATCTTACTAACAGAAACCAAGACCACTCACCATCATCAGAACCCAGCACTCCCATTTCGCCCAGTCCAGGGCACCCCAACACACCGGAAAAGCTAGACACGGATCTAAAAGCATATCTCATGATGATGGTAAGGACTTCAAGAAGGACTTTAATAACACACTTAAAGAAATACAAAGGAACACTGGTAAACAGGTAGAAGACAGTAAAGAGGAAGCACAAAAATCCCTTAAAGAATTGCAGGAGAACACTGCTAAAGAGTTACAAATCCTTAAAGAAAAACAGGATAACATAACCAAACAGGTAGAAGTCCTTACAGAAAAACAGGAAAACACATCCAAACAGATGATGGAAATGAACAAAACCATGCTAGACCTAAAAAGGGAAGTAGACACAATAAAGAAAACCCAAAATGAGGCAACACTGGAGATAGAAACCCTAGGAAAGAAATCTGGAACCGTAGATACGAGCATCAGCAACAGAATACAAGAGATGGAAGAGAGAATCTCAGGTGCAGAAGATTCCATAGAGAACATCGGCACAACAATCAAGGAAAATGTAAAATGCAAAAAGATCCTAACTCAAAACATCCAAGAAATACAGGACACAATGAGAAGACCAAACCTACGGATAATAGGAGTGGATGAGAATGAAGATTTTCAACTCAAAGGACCAGCAAACATCTTCAACAAAATTATAGAAGAAAACTTCCCAAATCTAAAGAAAGAGATGCCCATGAACATAAAAGAAGCCTACAGAACTCCAAATGGACTGGACCAGAAAAGAAATAATTCCCGACACATAATAATCAGAACAACAAATGCTCTAAATAAAGATAGAATACTAAAAGCAGTAAGAGAAAGGCCAAGTAACATATAAAGGCAAGCCTATCAGAATTACACCAGATTTCTCACCAGAGACTATGAACGCCAGAAGATCCTGGACGGATGTTATACAGACACTAAAAGAACACAAACTCCAGCCCAGGCTACTATACCCAGCCAAACTCTCAATTAACATAGATGGAGAAACCAAAGTATTCCACGACAAAACCAAATTCACACATTATCTCTCCACGAATCCAGCCCTTCAAAGGATAATAACAGAAAAAAACCAATACAAGAACAGGAACCACGCCCTAGAAACAACAAGAAACAAGAAACAACAAACCTAAAAGAAGACAGCCACAAGAACAGAATGCCAACTTTAACAAAAAAATAACAGGAAACAACAATTACTTTTCCTTAATATCTCTTAATATCAATGGACTCAACTCCCCGATAAAAAGACATAGACTAACAAACTGGCTACACAAACAAGACCCAACATTTTGCTGCTTACAGGAAACTCATCTCAGAGAAAAAGATAGACACTACCACAGAATGAAAGGCTGGAAAACAATTTTCCAAGCAAATGGTATGAAGAAACAAGCTGGAGTAGCCATTCTAATATCTGATACGATTGACTTCCAACCCAAAGTCATTAAAAAAGACAGGGAGGGACACTTCATACTCATCAAAGGTAAAATCCTCCAAGAGGAACTATCAATCCTGAATATCTATGCTCCAAATACAAAGGCAGCCACATTCATTAAAGAAACTTTGGTAAATCTCAAAGCACACATTGCACCTCATACAATAATAGTGGGAGACTTCAACACACCACTTTCACCAATGGACAGATCATGGAAACAGAAACTAAACAGGGACACAGTGAAACTAACAGAAATTATGAATCAAATGGATCTGGCAGATATCTACACAACATTCTATCCTAAAACAAAAGGATATACCTTATATACCTTATATAAGGAAACTAGAGAGAGCACAAATTAGCAGCTTGACAACACACCTAAAAGCACTAGAACAAAAGGAAGCAAATTCACCCAAGAGGAGTAGATGGCAGGAAATAATCAAACTCAGGGGCAAAATCAACCAGGTGGAAACAAGAAGAACTATTCAAAGAATCAACCAATCAAGGAGCTGGTTCTTTGAGAAAATCAACAAGATAGATAAACCCTTAGCCAGACTCACTAGAGGGCACAGGGAAAGCATCCTAATTAACAAAATCAGAAATGAAAAAGGAGACATAACAACAGATCCTGAAGACATCCAAAACACCATCAGATCCTTCTACCAAAGGCTATAATTAACAAAACTGGAGAACCTGGATGAAATGGAGAAGTTCCTAGACAGATACCAGGTACCAAAGTTGAATCAAGATCAGGTTAATGATCTAAACAGCCCTATATCCCCCAAAGAAATAGAAGCAGTCATTAATAGTCTCCCAACTAAAAAAAGCCCAGGACCAGATGGGTTTAGTGCAGAGTTCTATCAGACCTTCAAAGAAGATCTAATCCCAGTTCTTCACAAACTATTCCACAAAATAGAAACAGAAGGTACTCTACCCAACTCATTCTATGAAGCCACAATTACTCTGATACCTAAACCACAAAAAGACCCAACAAAGATAGAAAACTTCAGACCAATATCCCTTATGAATATTGATGCAAAAATCCTCAATAAAGTTCTTGCTAACCGAATCCAAGAACACATCAAAACAATCATCCATCCTGACCAAGTAGGTTTCATTCCAGGGATGCAGGGATGGTTCAATATACGGAAATCCATCAACGTAATCCAGTATATAAACAAACTCAAAGACAAAAACCACATGGTCATCTCGTTAGATGCAGAAAAAGCATTTGACAAGATCCAACACCCATTCATGATAATAGTCCTGGAAAGATCAGGAATTCAAGGCCCATACCTAAACATGATAAAAGCAATCTACAGCAAACCAGTAGCCAACATCAAAGTAAATGGTGAGAAGCTTGAAGCAATCCCTCTAAAATCAGGGACTAGACAAGGCTGTCCACTTTCTCCATACCTATTCAACATTGTACTTGAAGTCCTAGCCAGAGCAATTCGACAACAAAAGGAGATCAAAGGGATACAAATTGGAAAAGATGAAGTCAAAATATCACTTTTTGCAGATGATATGATAGTATATATAAGTGACCCTAAAAATTCCACCAGAGAACTCCTAAGCCTGATAAACAGCTTCGGTGAAGTAGCTGGATATAAAATTAACTCAAACAAATCAATGGCCTTTCTCTACACAAAGAATAAACAGGCTGAGAAAGAAATTAGGGAAACAACACCCTTCTCAATAGTCACAAATAATATAAAATATCTTGGCGTGACTCTAACTAAGGAAGTGAAAGATCTGTATAATAAAAACTTCAAGTCTCTGAAGAAAGAAATTATAGAAGATCTCAGAAGATGGAAAGATCTCCCATGCTCATGGATTGGCAGGATCAACATTGTAAAAATGGCTATCTTGCCAAAAGCAATCTACAGATTCAATGCAATCCCCATCAAAATTCCAACTCAATTCTTCAACGAATTAGAAAGTGCAATCTGCAAATTCATCTGGAATAACAAAAAACCTAGGATAGCAAAAACTCTTCTCAAGGATAAAAGAACCTCTGGTGAAATCACCATGCCAGACCTAAAGCTTTACTACAGAGCAATTGTGATAAAAACTGCATGGTACTGGTATAGTGACAGACAAATAGACCAATGGAATAGAATTGAAGACCCAGAAATGAACCCACACACCTACGGTCACTTGATCTTTGACAAGGGAGCTAAAAACATCCAGTGGAAGAAAGACAGCATTTTCAACAAATGGTGCTGGCACAACTGGTTGTTAACATGTAGAAGAATGCGAATTGATCCATTCCTATCTCCTTGTACTAAGGTCAAATCTAAGTGGATCAAGGAACTTCACATAAAACCAGAGACACTGAAACTTATAGAGGAGAAAGTGGGGAAAAGCCTTGAAGATATGGGCACAGGGGAAATATTCTTGAATAGAACAGTAATGGCTTGTGCTGTAAGATGGAGAATTGACAAGTGGGACCTCATGAAACTGCAAAGCTTCTGCAAGGCTAAAGACACCATCAATAAGACAAAAAAACCACCAACAGATTGGGAAAGGATCTTCACCTATCCTAAATCAGATAAGGGACTAATATCCAATATATATAAAGAACTCAAGAAGGTGGACTCCAGAAAGTCAAATAACCCCATTAAAAAATGGGGCTCAGAACTGAACAAAGAATTCTCACCTGAGGAATACCGAATGGCAGAGAAGCACCTGAAAAATGTTCAACATACTTAATCATCAGGGAAATGCAAATCAAAACAACCCTGAGATTCCCCCTCACACCAGTCAGAATGGCTAAGATCAAAAATTCAGGTGACAGCAGATGCTGGCGAGGATGTGGAGAAAGAGGAACACTCCTCCATTGTTGGTGGGATTGCAAGCTTGTACAACCACTCTGGAAATCAGTCTGGCGGTTCCTCAGAAAATTGGACATAGTACTACCGGAGGATCCAGCAATACCTCTCCTGGGCATGTATCCAGAAAATGTCCCAACCGGTAAAAAGGACACATGCTCCACTATGTTCATAGCAGCCCTATTTATAATAGCCAGAAGCTGGAAAGAACCCAGATGTCCCTCAACAGAGGAATGGATACAGAAATTATGGTACATTTACACAATGGAGTACTACTCAGCTATTAAAAAGAATGAATTTATGAAATTCCTAGCCAAATGGATGGACCTGGAGGGCATCATCTTAAGTGAAGTAACACAATCACAAAAGAACTCACACAATATGTATTCACTGATAAGTGGATATTAGCCCAAAACTTAGGATACCCAAGATATAAGATACAATTTGCTAAACGCATGAAACTCAAGAAGAATGAAGACCAAAGTGTGAACACTGTGCCCCTTCTTAGAATTGGGAACAAAACACCCAGGGAAGGAGTTACAGAGACAAAGTTCGTAGCTGTGATGAAAGGGTGGACCATTTAGAGACTGCCGTTTCCAGGGATCCATCCCATAAGCAGCTTCTAAACGCTGACACCATTGCATACACTAGCAAGATTTTGCTGAAAGGACCCAAATATAGCTGTCTATTGTGAGACGATGCTGGGGCCTAGTAAACACAGGAGTGGATGTTCACAGTCAGCTATTGGATGTATCACAGGGCTCCCAATGGAGAAGCTAGAGAAAGTACCCAAGGAGCTAAAAGGATCTGCAACCCTATTGTTGGAACAACATGATGTACTAACCAGAACCCCGGAGCTCTTGTCTCTAGCTGCATATGTATCGAAAGATGGCCTAGTCGGCCATTACTGGAAAGAGAGGCCCATTGGACTTGCAAACTTTATATGCCCCAATATAGGGGAATGCCAGGGCCAAAAGAATGGGAATGGGTGGGTAGGGAAGTGGGGGGCGCTATGGGGGACTTTTGGGATAGCATTGGAAATGTAACTGAGGAAAATATGTAATAAAAATATTAAAAATTAAAAAAAAAAGAGGGTCCCAGTTGGTGACCTAAGACTCCAAGGGCAAATATCTCTTTTTCAGTGACATAGACGGAAAAAGGACGAGTCAGATCATGGAGTTGTAAGGCTGCAGCCTCAAGGAGAGCCTGTTGGAATCTTTGAATGGCCTTGGTAACAGGTTTGAGAAAAGGTTTGCTGCTTCATATAAGAGGCAGGAAAGGAGGGAAAAGGAAGGAACCCAGGAAGGAAAAAACTAACTATTCCTAGGAATGATAAAATCTCTTCCTTTGTAGAAGGAACAGTTAGAGATCAAATCAGATATTTTCTATATAAGGTAATAGCTTCGTGGGTTGGGGTAATTTTTAGTCCTACATACATGACCTGAGGAGTGGAGAGTTGGACTTTAGAAGGTGAGACCCTGTAACCTGGACTAGAAAGGAAGAGCAGAGTTGTCAGCTTGGCTAATATCTAGAGAAGGGCTGCAGAGAAGGATATCATCTAAGTAAAGCACAATCTTAGATTTAGGGAGAGATAGAGTGAGTCAGAAGCCGGGGCCTGGCCAAATAAGTGTGGACTGTCCCTGAATTCCTGAGGTAGAACAGTCCAGGTAAGTTGGGTAGAGAAGTGAGTTTCAGGATCTGTCCAGGTAAAGGTTAATATGTTCTGTGACTGTGCATCTAGAGGAATAGAGAAAAATATATCCTTGAGATCCATGACTGAGAAATGGGAAGTCTCTGAGGGTATAGTGAAAAGAAAAGTATAGGGTTATGCCACAACTGCAGAATTAATGCACCTGAGGTCTTGAACCAGGTGATAGGTACCATTAGGTTTCTTAACTGCTAATAGAGGGGTGTTAAAGGGGGGGGGAGGTGGGACAAATGAGTTTTTTCCTTAAGGTCAGAAATGATAGGCTTAAGTCCCCTGAGGATCTGGAGAGAGAGGAGGTGGGGTCTTGAGCTTGGGTGATGTACCTGCTAGAGTCCAATAACGGAATGACAACAGGAGAATGATGTTGAGCAACAGAGGGATGTCCCAAACTTCGGAGTCCACATGAGAAGCTGGTAAAGGAAACAACATGTTAGTGCTATTAGGTTGACTGGCTAGAAGAAGGAGCAGAGTGACTGCTGCCAAGCTTGAGTTTAGGCGAATGGGGAAAGCAAAGGAAATAGAGGCTCCCAACTTAGCTAAAATATCCCTTCTCAATAAGGGGACCAGACATGTTGGCACTACCAAAAAGGAATGGGTGAGAGGTACACCCCTAAAAATGTAATTAAATGGTGGGGTCTGGTGAGGAAGGTAAGACTGTCCTCCTACCCCAATGAAAGGAAAACGTGAGAGGAAGTGGGTCCCCAAAACCACCAAATAAGTGGCCCCAGTGACCAAGAAGAAGGAGATGGTCTGTCCACATACCATGATGGCTACCTGGGTCTCCCTGCTAGTGATGGCCATGGTCAGGTTGACATATCTTGGACCTCTTCAGTCGTCCATAGTCAAGCCTAGGAGATCAGCTAGAGGGTTCCCTGGGAGTGATGCCCCTCTCTCTTGCATGGCATGAAGGCAATTGACAATACAATGTCCCTCCCAATGGCACCTAGGATATGGCCCCCTTTGCTTGCAGAGGGTAGGGCAAGCCTTGCCCAGTGACCTTGTTGACCACATCTATAGCAGGGGCCTGGTGGTCTCTGAGCCTTAGAAGACCTGAAGTCCAAGGCAATAGCTGGAACTGGTTGGGAAGCCTTTGCGAGCATGTGATATTTTTGTTTGTGGGCTTTCTCATC
Source organism: Mus caroli (assembly GCF_978045245.1). Lineage (NCBI taxonomy): Eukaryota > Metazoa > Chordata > Mammalia > Rodentia > Muridae > Mus > Mus caroli. The sequence goes on from NW_028227275.1 coordinate 53,440,044, forward strand.
TCTCTCATGGTACACCTTGAAGGCCAGCACAAAAACTTTTGCCTATGGAGTTAGGGCAGTTCTCCACCTGCCTAAGTTTAGCTTTGATGTTGGGGTAGCTCTGGGAATAAAAGTAGGTCATCATAAGTTGCTTACCTTCTGGGTCTTCAGAGTCCAGATTAGTGCATTGTAACAAAGCCTTTGTGAGGCATTCTAAAAATTGGGATGGGTTTTCCTGTTTGTTCTGGATAACCTCTTGGAGTTTTTCAAAATTTACTGGTTTTAAGGCTGCCTCATAGAGATCAGCCAGGAGGCAGATTATGAATCTATCTCTGGCTAAAATACCACCCATGGAATTATAATTCCATCAAGGATCTTTGTCCGGTACTGCCTCAGATCTGATTGGATATGTTTATCTGTTTGATGAATTTTGTCTGCATGTATTTTTGCCTGTTCCCAAACTTTCTAGCATTCATCAGGAAGTAAATTATTAATAAGGATCATAAGTACATCATGTAAGATCAAGGTATAAGATTGAGTAATGTATCTGCTGTCACCTGAATTTTTGATCTTAGCCATCCTGACTGGTGTGAGGTGGAATCTCAGGGTTGTTTTGATTTGCATTTCCCTGATGATTAAGGATGTTGAACATTTTTTCAGGTGCTTCTCAGCCATTCTGTATTCCTCAGTTGAGAATTATTTGTTTAGCTCTGTACCCCATTTTTTAATAGGGTTATTCCTGGCAAATACAGAAGTGGATGCTCACAGTCATCTATTGGATGGGACACAGGGTTCCCAATGAAGGAGCTAGAGAAAGTACCTAAGGAGCTAAAGGGGTCTGCAACCCTATAGGAAGAACAATATGAACTAACCAGTACCCCCAGAGCTTGTGACTCTAGTTCTATATGTAGCAGAGGATGGCCTAGTTGGCCATTAATGGGAGGAGAGGCCCTTGGTCTTGCAAAGATTATATGCCCCAGTACAGGGGAATGCCAGGGCCAGGAAGCTGGAGTGGGTGGGTTGGGGAGCAGGGTGGGGTGGGGGAGGGTATAGGGAACTTTTGGAGAGGAAACTAGGAAGGGGAATAGCATTTGAAATGTAAATGAAAAAATATCTAATAAAAAATTAAAAATAAAAAAAGAGATTGAGTAATGTACTAGAACTCTTTAGTAAAGGCAGAGGAGTCAGAGATGTAGAAATACAGTCTGATTTTTATTTGAGAAAGTTCACTCAGTGAGAATGGAACATGAACTCTGACAAGACCATCTACCCCCAAACTTCCCTCAGAGGAAGGCCCAATCCTGGATTAGGTGTCCCTGGAGAGGAACAACTTGGGGGGTTGGCTGTGGCCCTAGAGCGAGTAATAGGAGGGGTGAAGGTTAGTGCCAATGCAAGATGATTGGAGCAACCTGCAGCTGGCACACGGGAATGGGAGGGCTCTGGTGAGGTGGAGCTAGTAGGCTCTGGAGTATCCTGGTAAGAAGGAGAAACTGAGATGGCAGTTTGGGTTTTCTTTTATTTATTTATTTATTTATTTATTTATTTATTTATTTATTTATCTAGACATTTAGATATTTTCTTTATATACATTTCAAATGATATCCCGAAGGAGAAACTGAGGTGGCAGTTTGGGTTTTCTTTTATTTATTTATTTATTTATTTATTTATTTATTTATCTAGACATTTAGATATTTTCTTTATATACATTTCAAATGATATCCCGAAGGAGAAACTGAGGTGGCAGTTTGGGTTTTCTTTTATTTATTTATTTATTTATTTATTTATTTATTTATTTATTCATTCATTCATTCATTTAGAAATTTAGATATTTAGATATTTTCTTTATATACATTTCAAATGATATCCCGAAAGTTCCCTATACTCTCCCCACACCCTGCTCCCCTACCCACCCACTCCCGCTTCTTGGTTTTAGAAGGCATGGAAACAGGTCTGCAACAGAAGGGAGGCGGCTTATTAGCTGGATCAAGGGTTATTGGATTTGCTTAGAGTTGAGGTGAACCAATCAAGCTGATACGATTGCTCACCATTTCTTCATCTAGATTATTGAACCAGATGCTTTTGATAATGCTCAGTTGCCTGAATCTCCTCCCAGCCTTTGACTAACATTCCAGCCTTCCTGGGTCCTGGCAATTTCATCAATCTAGAAACTTGTGGAGTGGGGATTCTTGCCCCAAAGGTACCACTCTATTCCATTTGAATCAGGCCTAGATTTAATCTTCTTATATCTTTGAGAACAAGATTTGGCTGCAATATTAGATTTTTCTAATGCTCTTTTTGTACTCAAACTGCATGCTCTGTATCTCTTTTTGCTTGCATTTTCACTTTAGAACTTTACAAGAATGATCAATAGTAATCATTGTTAGCACACAGGCAATCCCAGTGGTCTGCTCTCAGGGACCCAGCAACTGCTTATGCCATCACCTGCCCCTGCCACAAGTGTGCCAGGTATATCAGGTGTACCACCTGTGTGCTGCAGATAAAACTACCACCAGCCACACTAATTGATCTCTCTGCATTCCCTCTCTCTGTTCTCCCTGTGTGATCCTCACTGCCCTCATGGCTCTCTCATTGCTGTCTACCTGTCTGTCTGTCTGTCTGTCCATACATCTACTTATCTGCCTCTATCACCTTCCCCATGTCCTCATTCAGCTGTCCTCTACCAATAATCCTATTTTGCACAAGATCTGTGGCTTGGCAAATTTTTTCAGGGGTCCACCATGGCTTGGCCTGGCAGCACTATATTCCATAACAATTATAAAATAGTATCAAAATTAGGCTGTCTTGAAATCTCCATCAATGAAGTTAGTCTAAAACTTTTCAATTTAGCTTCAGACAGATTTCTACGACAAGGGCAGGAGGCGGGAACCTTCTCTGCAAAATACCACAAGAATGGTCACTATCCCAGTTGCTAATATTGTTCCCATTGGTAACCTCTTGTGCTGAGCCTCCATATTCTACATTGATGTCAGCATGAGTGTCTTCCATGCGTAAGTAGGAGGAGATATTATGCCCCAGTTGCAATGTTAAACCACTTTTCTAGTCCAAAGTGCCCAAGTTTTTGATATTTTTCCAAAAATTTGGATAGTCACGCCTGTCATAGAAACATACCACACTTTGCTACCAACTTTTGGCTTAGTTAATTTTCTATCTCTGTGAGGAGACCCCGAAACAAAGACAACTTTTAATTTAGAGCTTGCTTACAGGGTAGAGCATAAGTCCAGGAGCTTGGCAACAGACTGGCAGGCAAAGCGCTGGAGCAGTAGTTAAGTGCTTAATCCTTATCTGCAAGACAGTGGCAAAGAGAGAAAAGCTCATTAGGAATATTATCCTCCAATCCTACCCACGTGATGAATGTCCTCCACCAAGGCCACACATTTTAATCTCTTCAAGCAATTCAATCTACTGAGAACCAAGCATTCAACCTATGAGCCTGGGGGGAGCATTCTTATTTGAAACAGCATGTGAACCATGCTTCATCTTAAATAATTTAACTTTAATTCTTTTTTGGGGGGGGTAGGTTTCGAGACAGGATTTCTCTGTGTAGCCCTGGCTGTCCTAGAACTCACTTTGTAGACCAGGCTGACCTCGAACTCAGAAATCCGCCTGCCTCTACCTCCCAAAGTTCTGGATTAAAGGCATGTGCCACCATGCCCATCAACTTTAATTCTTTTTCTTAACTCTTTTAACAAAATTTCACCTAAAATTTCACCTAATACTAAACACAACACACTGTAAAAAAATAAAATGGTTCACTTTGAATTCTTTTTTTTTTTTAGATATTTTCTTTATTTACATTTCAAATGTTATCCCCTTTCCTAGTTTCTTCTCTAAAAATCCCCTGTCTCCTACCCCCTCCCCATGCTCCCCAACCCAACCACACCCACTTCTTGGCCCTGGCATTCCCCTATACTGGGGCATAGAATCTTTTTGAAGTCCTTTAAATTGCACATTCTGTAGTGTATTAAATGTAATAGGTTAACTCTTTTATTTTTTTCTGAGATTTGAAGACCAATGTCCATAGTTGACCATGGGAAATGTGTAAGCAAAATTCCTTTAAAAATAAATCTTTAACAAATCCAATTGCATAAATAAAACATTAGTAAAATGCTTACTGACTTTAAAATAATAGGCTCCATACCTAAATTTAGCTCCCTAGAGGGTGATGTTACTCTGACAGCAATGCAGAAGGGACACATGAAGAACAGCTCAGGATCAAGACTATTTACGGTGTCTTTGTGAAACATAATTTTAATGCTTTGTACCAATATTTTTTTACAGTAAAGTCTTTATCTCCCTTTGGAGATAGTTATTCAGCCTCAATGTCCTTTCAAGAACTCCTGAATCAAGTTGGAAGCCTAGGGAGATTCCAGATCTTTCAGATAGTTTTTCTTTTCCTCCTCAATGCCATTGTGATACCTCATATTTCAATGGAGAACTTTACTGCAGCCATTCCCAATCATCGCTGCTGGGTCCCCATCCTTGACAATGACACTGCCTTTGATAATGGCAGTAGGATCCTGAGCCAAGATGACCTCCTGAGGATCTCCATCCCCCTGGATTCCAACCTGAAACTGGATAAATGTCGTCGTTTTGCCCAACCACAGTGGCATCTTCTTCATTTGAATGGCACTTTCTCCAATGTGACAGAACCAGAGACTGAGCCCTGTGTGGATGGTTGGGTGTATGACAGGAGCAACTTCCTTTCTACCATTGTGACTGAGGTAAGTCATTCCCAAAAGGAATTCATGATTGTGCTTTCCCAAGGGCACAATAGTAGATATTCATTTAGCTCAGTCTTTGTGTTTTAGACAACATTAATTACTGTTATACTAAATGTGAAACATTTCTCATTCTTCTAGTATTTTATTCTAATGATGATGGCACATTATGGCCTATTTGAGAGAACTTTGTAGTATGTTTTACAAATCATTAACCTAAGCTACAGAGAGTTCGATTAAGGTTATAGAGAAAGGTAACTTTAGCTGATAGTAGAAATAATATTGTATGCAAAAGGAATGTTGAAGTGTAAGATAGGGCTATAGAGTAATATCAGGATTTATGGTGAAGGCTTAGAGCAAGTGTCACTGAGTAGCTATAATCTCTGAGTTGGTCATTTCTTCTTTTCTAGTGGGACCTGGTATGTGAATCTCAGGCACTGAATTCTGTCACTAAATTTTCACTCATGATTGGTCTATTTATAGGGAGTATCATATGTGGCCATCTGTCAGACAGGTGAGTGTGTTTAAAATGCTCCTACCCACTCTACATGTACTTTTAGCAGCTGTGATTCATTAGACATGAAGTACTGGTTGTATATTATACTGTTCTAGTTCTGACACTGAACCAATAAAAGAAAAATCTATGAACAGTGTTCAAGAGGCAGAAAGCTCCCTTCCTCCAGGTCAAGGCACATGGCTCCCTTCCTCTAGGACACTGAACTGAGTAGATGTGATGCCAAATGAAAATAATACAGTATTTTAGTTGCTTGATAACAACAAACAGAATGCCTTTGGATGCCTGTGAAATATACAGCCAAGTGTGATTAGGGGTATGTTGGTTGAAGGAGGCAGTAGTCTGAGTCCAGCCATCTCAGAGATAACGTCTTCATCTTGCTGCCAGGGTCAAACTAAGCTCATGTTTCCAGGCCAGAAACCAACTTTTATCATGTTTGTCCAGATGTTTCTTGTTTGTCTGTTAACCAGTAAATTAAAAAAGAATGTAAAAAGGGAAACTGCCTGTTATCTACACAAATATAACCAAGTCATAAATGTATATAACCGATAGCCTGTCATAGACCTAATTGACTACATGCAGCTTGTTCACTCATTTGTTCCCTAATCATTTTGAGTTATGTGCTAGATGCCCAGAATGGGATCTGATATTCAAGGCTTTGAGTCAAGGACCTGGTAACCTAGATAAATCCCAACCACACACATTTACTCCCTTCCAGTGACTGGCTGGCCCCAGTTAGTAACAAAACCTTAGTGGAAATTCCTTTCTCAACCCTTTGTGTCAAAATATGACTAGATAATGCTACAGCCAACCTGACCCCCATTCCCTTTGCTTTTTGGCTTCTTCCTTTAAAAGTGATATACGATTTCCATTCGAGGACATGGTTCATATCCTGAGCTGACCAACTGCTTGAGTGATCAGAGAATACAGCCTTCATTTTAACCTTACGTTTTGAAGTAAATTTTTTCAGATTCTCCCTGAACCCAACATTTGGAAGTTATACCTATCTCTTCTATGCTTGCTTCTGCTGACACACCTTTCTGACAGTTACAGAATCCATGCTATTATGTGATTAGGCAAGTAAATACTGAAAAGTTTAATTGTGGAATAAGAAGCAGCATCTTGTGCCTGATAATATTTTCCTTAAATCAACACCTGTTTCTGCAAATCAACTTGATTCAGTTTTCTTCCTGTTACATGGACACTCCTTAAAACAAAGTAGGTTGAAGCAAAACTGACCCAATTGCATATTTTGTGATAGGATGTTTACTGGGAGACGAAACAAGGGATGTTCTAGGGGAGGTGAAACATTCACTCTGCAAGGAAGATTAGGAGGTAAACAATCAAATAACTTAAAGAAGTCCCTGAAATTGACCAGATTAGTTAGTCCCCTCCTTTTTCATGCATGCCTAAGTAGAAAGAATTTCTCAGAGACACTCTCAGACACACTGATCTGCCTAGAAAGGGCTCAGACCAGCTGAACACTCTGGAAAGACAGAATTCATTAATGTTACAAAGTTACTAGGAAGAGGCTCAAACTAACTGTGTTACCAGCAGAGGCCACCCACCAACCTGTTGAACTATCTGTGGGCCAGACCGGACACTGTGTTTCCAGCTTTCATGAGCTATCTCCCATGCAGGATGTGTTTGGTGACAAAGCTGTCTTTGAGTCATGTTACTCTTTTAAGGAACTTCTCACCTATCTTCATTTGAGTAGTATAATAAAACTGATTGTTTCAACAAGTTAGACTTTTGTGGTATCCCTTCTTTAGGCTCTTTCCAGTTCCCTAGCTGAAGTGAATACATGTTTGTTTATATCTTTCAAAAATAGTGTCTCATAATGCTCCGATGGAGCAATATTAGTTTCTTCTTTGAGGAGTGTCAATACTCAAAAATGGGGTGGGGGGAGTACACTTAATGACATTCTTGGAAATATGTGTTAACACTTTAGATAGTGTAATATAATGAAACAGAGACATTAGAAACTGCTGAAGTTGGGGCCTGGTTCTTCCTCCTAGCCCCATGCTCATAGAAATAAGACTGAGACTCAAAATCTATTTACAAATACTGTGACCATATAGCTATGCTCTTCTATGACTATACTGTAACCAAAGATAACCCAGTTATTTTAACCTGAATTCTACCACATGGCTGTTTACCTCTGCTCAGGTATCATTCATCTATCTCCTCACATTTTTCTGGGCCGATCTCCACACCCTGGTTATATGCCCGAATCCTTTCTATCTCTTTCATAGGACCAACCGTATTTCCTGCCTAAGCCATAGGCCATAAGCTTTTTAACTGACAGGTGATATAGCCATACAATAAACAATATAGTCTGTCTACAAGTGAAGAAAGAAACAGAATTCTTTTTAAAGAAGCAGGTTGAGGAGCTAGAGAAAGTACCCAAGGAGTTAAAGGGATCTGCAACCCTATAGGTGGAACAACATTATGAACTAACCAGTACCCCCGGAGCTCTTGACTCTAGCTGCATATGTATCAAAAGATGGCCTAGTCGGCCATCACTGGAAAGAGAGGCCCATTGGACACACAAACTTTATATGCCCTAGTACAGGGGAACACCAGGGCCAAAAAAATGGGAATGGGTGGGTAGGGAAGTGGGGGGGGTATGGGGGACTTTTGGGATAGCATTGGAAATGTAATTGAGGAAAATAAGTAATAAAAAAAAGAAGCAGGTTAATAAGTCACTGAAGTCACAAAGTACTAAATTTTAACAACAAAATCAATCGAGAAAAGTGTATATGCACAATGGAAAGCTGAATTTCAGAATTTCTATATGTAATGATTTCTTCTTTTGGAAAGAAATAACAATGCTACCACCAATGGCTTGCCATCTAAAGCATTAATTTTATAAATACTATTTCCTGTGACAATATACAAGATTTATTTTAGAACTCTATATAATATTTAAGCCAAACAACCTTTATAACTGACATTTAATTATTTTTACCTAATATATCATTTATTTATTCATTCTTTTCCAATCTCAATGGAGTCATATTTACATAAGACATGTATGTCATATACATACTTGTCTTAGGGTTTCTTTGCTGTGAAGAGACACCACTACTAAGGTAACTCTTTTTTTATTAGATATTTTCTTCATTTACATTTCAAATGCTATCCCCAAAGCCCCCTATACCCTCTGCCTACCCTACTCCCCAACCCACCCACTCCCGCTTCATGGCACTGGCATTCCCCTGTACTGGGGCATATGATCTTTGCAAGACCAAGGAACTCTCCTCCCATTGATGGCTGCTACAAATGCAACTAGAGACACAGCTCTGGGGGATACTGGTTAGTTCATATTGTTGTTCTTCCTATAGGGTTGCAGACCCCTTTAGCTCCTTGGGTACTTTCTCTAGCTCCTCCATTGAGGGTCCTGTGTTCCATACAATAGATGACTGTGAACATCCACTTCTGTATTTGCCAGGCACTGGCATAGCCTCACAAGAGAGAGCAATGTCAGGGTCCTGTCAGCAAAATCTTGCTGGCATATGCAATAGTGTCTGGGTTTTGTGGTTGTAGATGGGATAGGTCCCTGGGTGGGGCAGTCTCTGGATGGTCCTTCCTTCCCTCATAGCTCTGAACTTTGTCTCTGTAACTCATTCCATGGGTATTTAGTTCCCCATTCTAAGAAGGGGAAAGGATCCACACTTTGGTCTTCCTTTTTCTTCAGTTTCATGTGTTTTGCAAATTGTAATTTGGGTATTCTAAGTTTCTGGGCTAATATCCACTTATGAGTGAGTGCATATCAAGTGACTTCTTTTGTGATTGGGTTACCTCACTCAGGATGATATCCTCCAGATGCATCCATTTGCCTAGGAATTTCATAAATCCATTGTTTTTAATAGCTGAGTAGTACTCCATTGTGTAAATGTACCACATTTTCTGTATCCATTCCTCTGTTGAGGGGCATCTGGGTTCTTTCCAGCTCCTGGCTATTATAAATAAGGCTGCTATGAACATAGTGGAGCATGTGTTCTTATTACCAGTTGGAACTTTTTCTGGGTATATGCCCAGGAGAGGTATTGCTGGATCTTCTGGTAGTATTATGTCCAATTTTCTGAGGAACCTCCAGACTGACTTCCAGAGTGGTTGTACAAGCTTGCAATCACACCAATAATGGAGGAGTGTTCCTCTTTCTTCACATCTTCACCAGCATCTGCTGTCACCTGAATTTTTAATCTTATCCATTTTGACTGGTATGAGGTGGAATCTCAGGGTTGTTTTGATTTGCATTTCCCTGATGATTAAGGATGTTGAACATTTTTTTCAGGTGCTTCTCACCCATTCGATATTCCTCAGTTGAGAATTCTTTGTTTACCTATGTACCCCATTTTTAATAGGGTTATTTGATTTTAAGGTATCCAACTTCTTGAGTTCTTTATATGTATATTGGATATTAGTCCCCTATATGATTTAGGATTGGTAAAGATCCTTTCCCAATCTATTTGTAGCCTTTTTGTCTTATTGACAGTGTCTTTTGCCTTACAGAAGCTTTGCAATTTTTTGACCTCCCATTTATCGATTCTCAATCTTACAGCACAAACCATTTCTGTTCTGTTCAGGAATTTTTCCCCTGTGCCCATATCTTCAAGGCTTTTCCCCACTTTCTCCTCTATAAATTTCAGTGTCTCTGGTTTTATGTGGAGTTCCTTGATCCACTTAGACTTGACCTTAGTACAAGGAGATAAGAATGGATCAATTTGCATTCTTCAACATGACAACTGCCCATTTTGCCAGCACCATTGGTTGAAAATGGATGTTTTTCCACTGGATGGTTTTTGCTCCCTTGTCAAAGATGAAGTGACCATAGGTGTGTGGGTTCATTTCTGGGTGTTCAATTCTATTCCATTGGTCTACCTGTTTGTCGCTGTACTAGCATCATGCAGTTTTTATCACAATTGCTCTGTAGTAAGGCATGATGATTCCACCAAAAGTTCTTTTATCATTGAGAATAGCTTTTGCTATCCTAGGTTTTTTGTTATTCCAGATGAATTTGCAAGTTACCCTTTCTTTTTTTTTTTATTTATTTTTTAATTAGGTATTTTCTTCATTTACATTTCAAATGCTATCCCAAAAAACCCCCAAACCTTCCCCCGCCACTCCCCTATCCACCCACTCCCACTTCTTGGTCCTGGTGTTCCCCCGACAAGTTATCCTTTCTAATTCGTTGAAGAATTGTGTTGGAATTTTGATGGGGATTGCATTGTATCTGTAGATTGTTTTCAGCAAGATATCCATTTTTACTATATTGATCCTGCCAATCCATGAGTATGGGAGATCTTTTTTGATTTCTTTCTTCTGAGACTTGAAGTTCTTATCATACATATCTTTCACTTCCCAGGATAACTCTTATACAGCACATTTAATTGTGACTGGCTTATATATTTAGAGGTTCAATCAGTTATCATCATGGCAGGAAGCATGCCAGTATACAGGCAGACATGATGCTAGAGAAGGAGCTGAGAATTCTGTATTTAGATCCAAAGGTAGGCAGAAGAATAATGTTTGTTGCAGGCAGCCAGAAGGAGACTCTCTTTCATACTGGGTAGATCTTAGTATTGAGACCCCAAAGCCTATGCCCACAGTGACATACTTCCTCCAACAAGGCCACAACTACTCCAGCAAGGCCATACCTCCTAAAAGTGCCTTGTTCAACCACAAACACATAAACAATATGCTTAGCTGGGTGGGATTTTACTCTGAGGTCACACATCCTTTAATCTCTTTATTTTCTTGAGCAAAAAATTCAGCTCCATTTCACTACCTGGTGCCCATTTAATATTTGAACCATACATTTTGTATTTTTTCTTTCTCAGCTTGTGCATTTTCATCTAAATGCTCTTCATTAGTTTGAAATTTAGTAACCAGACAACAGAAATTATACCTGGGTTTTTGAGATTTCCTTTGCTAATGCAATGGATCTAAATCTCTTTACTTTAGCCTCAGGCAGACTCTTTGAACCAGGGCAAAATGCAGTCACATTTTTCACCAAAATATCACAAAATAGTCTCTGGGCAACAGACTAACATTATTGTCCTCTGAAACCTCTTGAGCCAGGGTTTCACAGTTCAAATTACTCTCAATACCAATGTCTTCCATATTCCTACTAGGCCCATTTAACCCAATTTAAAGCATTCCACTGATTTCCATAATCCCAAATCCCCAAATCCACATTCCTCTAAACAAAAACATGGTCAGGCCTGTAACAGCAATACCACACTCCTGTTACCAACTTCTGTCTTAAGGTTTTATTACTGTGAAGAGACACCATGACCATGGAAATTCTTATTAAGGACAGCATGTAATTGTGACTGACTTGTGTTAGACATTTAGTCCGTTATCATCCTAGCAGGAAGCATGGCAGTGTACAGGTAGACATGGTGTTGGTGAAGGAACTGATAGTTCTAAATCTTTATCCAAAGGCAGGCAGAAAGAGAATGCCTGCTGCAGGTAGCCGGGAGGAGGCTTTTTTTTCCACACGGGGAAGATCTTGAGCATTGAGACCTCAAAGCTCACCTCCACAGAGAGTGCATTTATAAATACATTCCTCCAACAAGGCAACATATATTCCAACAAGTCCACACCTCCTAATAGTGCCACTTGCCCTAGTCCAAGCATATTCAAACCACCACAGTACTCATGAGATGGAGTGTATAATACATGTTATGATGTGGCTAAGCTGTTGAGAGTTGCAAATAACACATCAGTTTCCCAGTTCCCATTTGTTAGCACAGCTGCTCCAATAAATTCAGTATAAATGATTTGTTCAATTTGACAGAAAATATTGCATTTCTCATATTCTGGGAAACTCAGAATTTTGTTTTCCTATGTCAAATCATTCCTCTTTGGTGTTTCTTCATTCTCAGTGTTGCTCATTTCTCTGAAACTTTCTAGTTGTATCTTGCCCTGCATGATGACTGTCTTATAGCCTGTACTGCAAAATGGAATAGGAATTTCAAGGTCAATACATTCAAAGTCACCAAAAGTAGCTTTTACAAAGGAACAGATCAAATATTCCTGTGGTATTACTGTAGCCATGGTCTTTGCAGTACTAAACTTGCAAGTGCTGGCTTAAGTACCTAATTTTACAAGTCTATTTGTGTTTTGTACTATGCTCCTGTGTCCACCAAAATCTCATGTTTTTGAACAATTTGTATTTTAGCTAATGACGGTGTTTTGGGAGGACACAGAACATTTGGTAATGGAATTTGCCTGGAGGAATTGGGTTGCTTGAGTACATATTTTGGGAAATACCTATTTGAAATCTGGTATTATACTGTTTCATCCTCTGTATGAGTATCTATCTCATGTTCATGGTATCATACTGAACAGTTACCATGTTTTATTTATTATGTATCTGCTGGTACTCTAACAAAATATGTCTTTTTTCCCTTAAGGAGCTTTTAACAGGTATCTTGTAATATCAATGAAACAAATCAGTAATAATGCTATGTACATTATATCTTTATGATATGTTATAATACCAACATAATATTTTATCATATGGCATGAGTTAATAAAATTGCTGATAATAAACTGAGAAAAATATTGTTTAACTATATATATATATATTTATTTATAAAAACAAAAAATCTTTTGAGTTTATGCACTCTGTTATTTACAATTCCTTATTATTTATAATTATATCTGCCTTGAAGTTTCAAGCAAACCGAATTGTTCCCATAATCGAATCTTTTCCTTTTTCTCAGGTTTGGGAGGAAGTTAATTTTAACATGTGCTTTATTACAATTTGCCATCACTGAAACCTGTGGAGCTTTTGCCCCCTCCTTCTTCATCTACTGCTCACTTCGATTCCTGGCAGGGATGTCTGTGGAACCCATAACAGTAAACAGTCACTTGCTCAGTAAGTCAAAGCTTTTGAAATGGGACCTTGCTCAAACTTAGGGCTTGACCCTCAAATCCCTTTCAAGTCAATGTATCTTTTTCTTTCAGTGTTAGAATGGACAAGCCCTAAATTTCTAGCCATGATGACAGCACTTTCATCTTGTGCTCCTAATATTGGATTCATGATATTGTCAGGCCTGGCTTTTCTATTTAGAATCTGGCATCACCTCCAGCTGACAATGTCTGTGCCAATGTTCTTCTTCCTTATATTCATAAGGTATGAGCTTCCTTTCCTATTCTGTGTTATGGAATTCTGTGACAATAATGAACAGGTATAAGGACAAAAGAAATGCAGTTATCTTTGGTTTACACCTGACAGTGTGAGCTCCTCTTTGCAATTATGGGAGAGGAGGCCATCAGTGGAAAGAGAGGCCCATTGGTCAGGCAAACTTTATATGCCTCAGTACAGGGGAATGCCAGGGCCAAGAAGTGGGAGTGGGTGGGTGGGGGGAGCATGTGGGGGGATTTTCGAGATAGCATTTGAAATGTAAATGAAGAAAATAATTCTGATTCAGATGCAGCTTGAGACACGAGTTCCGGGAGGTACTGGTTAGTTCATATTGTTGTTCCACCTATAGGGTTGCAGATACCGCCCCCCCCCCCAGCTCCTTGGGTACTTTCTCTAGCTCCTCCATTGGGGGCCCTGGGATCCATCCAATAGCTGACTGTGAGCATCCACTTCTGTGTTTGCTAGGCCCCGGCATAGTCTCACAAGAGACAGCCATATCTGGGTCCTTTCAGCAAAATCTTGCTAGGGTATGAAATGGTGTCAGCGTTTGGAAGCTGATTATGGGATATGGGATATGGGATATGGCAGTTTCTAGATGGTCCATCCTTTCGTCTCAGCTCCAAACTTTGTCTCTGTAACTCCTTCCATGGGTGTTTTGTTCCCAATTCTAAGAAGGGGCAAAGTGTCCACACTTTGGTCTTCGTTCTTCTTGAGTTTCATGTGTTTAGCAAATTGTATCTTATATCTTGTGTATTCTAAATTTCTGGGCTAATATCCACTTATCAGTGAGTACATATCGTGTGAGTTCTTTTGTGATTGGGTTACCTCACTCAGGATGATGCCCTCCAGGTCCATCCATTCGCCTAGGAATTTCATAAAAAGTAGGGGAAAGCCTCAAAGATATGGGCACAGGGGAAAATTCCTGAATAGAACAATAATTAATTTTTATAAGACACAAATTGGTGAAGGGGGCACCAGCTCATTTGTAGAGTTTTGCTGTCATACTTTTTCTTGTGCCAGATATTAGAATTGGAGATGCTGTTGGTCAATTAGATGAATTAAAGGCAATGTGTTTAATTTGGCTCCTGAGGTGGCAGATGCCAGGGGATAGCGACACTGATTCACCAAAGACAAGGTGATTGTACTTATTGATATGGACAGTGTGAATGTTTGAATAGATATGGCCATATGTAGCTGTTGTATTACAACTGTTAACTATGTTCCCCCCAAAAAACTGTATCTGCACAAGTGTCTGCATGTAGCTTTTGGGAACCTGCCCCAAGTTGATTCTCTGATTGGTAAATAAAAATGCCAATAGCCAATAGCTTGGGAGAACAGGCATAGACAGGATTTTAGGACTTCCTGGGCTTGGGACCAGGAGGAGAAAAGGAAGAAGGAGATATACCATGCTGGGCAGAGTGTGTGAATAAAGGAGAGACAGGCAGCAATGAGGTAGAAAAGCAAGGAGAGGACCCTAGGCTCTGGGGTAAGAAATTATGGCCCAGAGGGCACCATACGTGGCTCCAGAGTGCCCAAGATAGATATAGAATTGATAAGTAAAAGTTCAGGATTAACAGAATGGATAGTGGTTCAGCTATTGTGCTGTTTAAGATGTGTTAAAATAAAAAGGCTGTGAGTGTCTTTCATTTGGGAACATAGACCATTGAGGTAGGTAGCACACCCACCACCTGGTTCATTATAAATTATTTCAATGGATGGCAAACAACATGTTAGGCAAGAACTCACTTTTAAAAATTAATTGGAGATTCCCAAATGGGATAGACATGCCTTCTCCCTAAGTTTAGAAGGAAGGGAGAACTGTTTTCTCAGCGGAACCAAGCATGTGGTTCTTTCTAACACCTGTGAGTTCTGAGCTCTTGCTGTGAGCTCCTGCTGGGACAAGGCAGCTGCAGAAGACAGGCTTGAATAGGATAGGAATGGAGGAATTGATGGAAATTTAAGAAGTTAAGGCTTCACAAGCCTTGGAACACAGATTCTTGGAACAGAGGAATTCAGGGATAGCTTAGCATGATATTCATTCACAAATTTGCCCGAGAATATGCTCATAAAGAAAATAGAAGGGAATTTAATTGAAGTTAAATACAAAGGAAAGGATGTTAAGATAAATTATATAAAGAAAAGGGGACATAACTATATGTCCACAGATACCAATCTCCTTAGAAGGGAAGAATAAGGGAAAATGGCATTGTTTTAAGGATAGAAGAGAGAAATAGTGGTAACTGCTTTAAGTTCTTTTAAGTATACATGGGAAAATAAAGAAATTCAGGCCCTGATCTCAAATGTAGGAAACAAAAGCATGGAGATAAAAGAGAAACCCTATATCAAAACAGATAATAATAATTGTTAAAACACGTTTTAGTTGCTTTGAGTTGTTTTAATTATCAAAACGAAGGTGGTATCAATGCCATTACTAATCTTCTGTGAAAGAGGTCATAGTAAAGAAGACCCTAGGAAAAAGGAGGCTGCTAAATTGAACCGATTGATTTCGGGTTTCTGGACCAAGGACATGCTATTTTGGGAGGGAGCCTCTGTATTTGTGTTAACAGGAAAGGAGAAAAGGCTTTGGACCCCTTCCAAAGTAATATGGATATGATATGATAGGCAAAGACTCCCTGAAATCTTTGCTACAGACAGGAAAGAGAAATTCTAGAAGACCAAACAGGAGAGGTATCATGAATTGCTGATCTCTCCATATGGGAACAGCCCTAAAACTGGCTTAGACATAAAAATGTCTCTAACCAAAATTTCAGCTAAATCTTTTTTAGAAAATTTACATGCAAATCATTACCCTCCCCCCCAAGTACTCCCTCCCACAGTTCCTGATCCCATTCCTCCTCCCCCTTGGCTCCTAGAGGGTTCTCCCCTGGCAGCCAACTCCCCCGTCCGTCCCTGAGGCCTAAAGTCTCTCAAGGATTAAACTCATCTTCTCTCACTAAGGCCTGACCAGGCAGATCTCTACTACATTTGTGCCAGGGGCCTCAGACTGGCCCTTGTATGCTCATGAAAGGTGGGTGAGCCTCTGGAAGCTTCCTGAGATCTGAGCAAGTTGTGACTGGTGGCCTTCCTATGGGGTCGCTTTCCCCTTCAGCTTCTTCAATCCATCCCCTAATTCAACCACAGGGGTCCCTGACTTCAGTTCAATGGTGGGTGTAAGTTTCTGTTTCTGTCTCAGTCAGCTGCTAGAAGGGCCTCTCAGGGACAGCTATGCCAGGCTCTCATCTGTAAGCACATCATAGAATCAGTAATAGTGTCAGGCCTCAGTGCCCTCCTGTGATGTGGATCCCAAGTTGGGCCAGTCATTGGATTGCCTTTGCTTCAGTCTCTTCTCCATTTTTGTTCTTTCAGTTCTTTTAGAGAGGAACAGTTCTGGGCCAGAAGTTTTGATTGTGGATTAGTAATGCTATCTCTCTGCTTGAGGCCATGTCTATTTACTGGAGTTGTATCTTCCAGTTCCCTTTCCCCAATGTTGGGTATTTTGACTAAGGTCATGCTCATTGAGTCCTTTGAGTCTTTCACCTCCTGGGTCTCTGCTAATTTCTATAGGATCACCCACACCTCCCTGAGACTGCTTATCTCTATTCATTATCTTCTCCCTCTGGACTTCTCTCCCCTTGCTTGGCAAAGCTAATGATGTTCCCCCCTTTTCCCCTCCCCCTCCCTCCTCACATCCAGGTCACTGTCTTCCTCTGCCTCCCTCTATTATATCTGTCTCCCCTCTATTAGATTCAGTGTATCTGGTTTTATGCTGAGGTCCTTGATCCACTTGGACTTGTGCTTTGTGCAGGTTGATAAATATGGATCTATTTTCATTCTTCTACATATAGACCACCAGTTAGACCAGCACCAATTATTGAAAATAATTTCTTCTTTCCACTGTACGTTTTTGGTTTCTTTGTCAAACATCAAGTGTCCATAGCTGTATGGATTTTCTTTTGGGTCTTCAATTCTATTCTATTTATCAACCTGTCTGTTTTTCTAGGAATATCATGTGGTTTTTAATCACTATTGCTTTTTAGTACAGCTTGAGGTCAGGGATGGTGATTCCCCAGTTCTTTTATTGTTGAGAATTGTTCTGGTTATCCTTTTTGTTTGTTTGTTTGTTTGTTTGTTTGTTTTTCCATATGAAGTCGAGAATTGCTCTTTTCATGTCTGTGAAGAATTGTGTTGGAATTTTGATGGGGATTACATTGAATCTGCAGATTGCTTTTGGTAAGATGGCTGTTTTCACTATGTTAATCCTACCATTCCCTGAGTATGGGAGATGATCTTTCCATATTCTAATGTCTTCTTTGATTTCTTTTCTTTTTTTTTCCTTTTTCTTTTCTTTCTTTCCCTTCCTTCCTTCCTTCCTTCCTTCCTTCCTTCCTTCCTTCCTTCCTTCCTTCCTTCCTTCCTTCCTTCCTTTCTTTCTTTCTTTCTTCTTTATTAGGGATTTGAAGTTCTTGTCATACAGCTCTTTCATTTGCTTGGTAAGAGTTACACCAAGATATTTTATAGTATTTGTGGTTGTTGTGAAGGGTATTATTTCCCTGACTTCTTTCTTAGTCTGTTTATCATTTCTGTAAAGGAAAGTTACTGATTTGTTGAGTTAATTTTGTATCCTGACATTGTGTTGAAGTAGTTTATCAGCTATAGGACTTCTCTGGTGGAATTTGGGAGGTCGCTCATACATACTATCTTATCACCTGCAACTGGTGATACTTTGACTTCTTCATTTCAAATTTGTCTCCCCTTGATTTCCTTTTGATCTAATTGCTCTGGCTATACTTTTGAGTAGTATATTGAATAGATAGGGAGAGAGTGGGCAACCTTGTCTTGTCCCAGATTTTAGTGAAATTGCTTCTAGTTTCTCTCCACTTAATTTGATGTAGGCTTTTGGTTTGCTATATATTGTTTCAATTATGTTTATGTATATGCCAGGATTCCTAATCTCTCCAAGACTTTTACTATGTGGGGCTATTGTATTTTGTCAAAGACTTTTCCAACATCTGATGAGAATATAATGTGCCTTTTTCTATTGAGTTTGTTTATATACTTTTTGTGTATTTTGTTCGTGGATTTTCATATTTTGAACCATCACTGCATTCCTGCAATGAAGCCTACTTGATTGTGGTTTTGATGTGTTCCTGGATTCGGTTTGCAAGAATTTTATTAATTATTTTTGCATCAATATTCATAATCAAGATTGGTCTGAAGTTCTCTTTCTTTGTTGAGCCTTTGTGTGGTTTAGGTATCAGAGTAATTGTTGCTTCATATAATGATTTAGGTAGTGTTCCTCAGTTTCTATTTTTGTGATAATTTGAGGAGTATTTGTATTATTTCTTTTTTGAAGGTCTGGTAGAATTCTGTACTAAAACAATCTGGCCCTGGGTTTTTTTTTTTTTTTTTTGATTGAGAGATTTGTGATAACTATTCTATTTCCTTAGGGGTTATGGGACTGTTTAAATAGTTTATCTCGTCATGATTTAACTTTGGTATGTGGTATTTGTCTAGAAAATCATCCATTTATGTAGATTATCTATTTTTCTTTTTTAGAATATATAATTTTATAGTAGGTTCTGATGATTTTTTTGAATTTTCCTTAGTTTCTGTTGTCATGTCTGTTTTCGTTTTTAGTCTGATGGCATTTACACTATCCAGATAAGCTACAGTTTTTTTTCCAAAAACCTTTGGCAGACTTTTCTGAGCTTTATAATAGGGTGGTACATTAGTCTCTGGCCTTATTTCTTCTATCTCTTAGAGTCATTTCCAATTTTATTAATTAATTTTCCAAATTTTTCTTCTATGTTTGATTTCATTTTTTCATACTCCTTTACCTTCTATCTCTAATATTTTAGCATTTTCCTCATTTTGATTCATAAATTTCTTCCATCTCTCCTCTAATGTTTGATCTCATGTATCATCTCTTTCCCTTTGTTTCATCTTTGATATCTTAGTATTTTCCTCAGTCTAATTTATGAATTTCTTTAATTTATTCTCTAATACTTGCCTCTATATTTCATTGTTCTCCTCTTGTCTTTTAGACATCTTAGTATATTCCTCCTTCTGATTTAAAATTTCTGAAATATCTCTTCTAATGCTTGTCTGCATATTTCACCCTTTTCTTTTTGTTATCTTTTAGATATCTTAGTATTTTCCTCTTTCTGATTTGTAAATTTCTGAAACTTTTCCTTGAAGGCTTGTGAACATCCTTCATACTTTCCCTTTTCTTGTTTCTCTATGGCCCTCTTCTTCAAGACGACATAGGAAGCCAAAATGATTATGAGGATAAGAATGAGGATGACCAATGCAGTAATCATAATCAGTAATGTTTCACTTTCATTCAGGTCATCTATCTCACTCTCCTTTGTTTCCATCCTTGATCCATTCATAAACTCAATATATAATCTCCAAGAACCTTGTGTTATTGTGTGTCTCATCTTCATATGCCCTAATCCCTCAAATCTATGAATTTCTGACTACTTATATTTATGTATGAAATTTTGCACCCAATTCTTTCCCTTTAAACATAAAAACAGAATTTTTACCTTCTCTGAAGTTTTGTTGTGTTTGGATTCCTTTTATATGTATTCTGTCTCCCTCTGATGTTCAGTTCAGGACACTACAGTGGTTGGTCTTGTCCTAATCTTTTTGCTCACTGGGAGGGGTGGAAAGTTCCTTCAACTGGAAAAACCAGCTTGTAGCCATCTGAGTCCTGGAGTACTGTGCCATCTTGCTTTGTTGGGCTGAGTCAGCACTTGTGACCTCCCCCACCTCTGGGAAGATGGTACCTGTTTCAAGTGGGCTGTGGTGTCTTACATGCTTTAAGCCTTAGCACAGCTGTTTTGAAAGTGCAGGTCGGAAATTGGCCAGCTGAGCCAGTCTATAGCCAGGTTGCATGTCAATCTGGGCTCTGTTGCATTTGGCACAGTCCTTGTAGGCCAGCTATGCTAGTATGGCAGCACTATGCTACCACCTATGTGAGCACAATTAACTGTGAGCTGCATTTCACCTGTCTATAAGAAGAGGAAGGGAGTCAAATGTCTGGTTGCTAGTGTGTTTTAGCAGCACGGGGATTGGTCGGCCAGCATTTGTGCATGGCAGGGTTCCTCCTCCCTCCTGTACCTTTTTGACAATTTATTAGTAAGCTGTAAGCACTATGCTGATCAGGTTCTGAGCTATTGTAATCCTTCTACCTGTTAAAACCCACCCAAATGTCAATCACTTGCCAATCTAATGTCTCTCTGGCTTCTACTCTATCTGCCTGCCCTCAGGGTGAACTTCTCTTGGCTAAATGCTCTTAGTTCATCCTGTCTGATGAAAACTTCCTCGTCTTTCTGTCTTTTCTTTCCTCCCTTCTGGTCTTTCTTGAGACCCCTCACTTGATTCTAAGCCCTTCCTTCCTATCCTTCTGCCCAGTCATAAACCCCTGCCATTTATTGACCAATCATACATTAATGGGGAGAATTCTTTACAGTACATTGGTTAATATAGTGCCCTAATATCAGGTTATAGTCTGGTCTGGGGAACAGTATTCAGGTTCTGAGTACACAACACACAAGATGAATCCCAACAGGATCTCTTTCCTTACCTCCTTTTAAAAAGACTTAACAATTACTACCACAGGGCCATCAATATAGGAATATTTGATCAGAAATGACTCTACAAGGTGACCATAGACAATACATAAAGACAAATTTATACAGACAAGTACAAACAACTCACCTGCCACACATTTCTTTTCATCCATACAGCCTGTCACTATTATTGTGTGTCAGGAGCCATCTAGGAAAAACTAAGGGTAGCAGATGTCCTTCCTAGAGGTGGTCCACTTTTTTGCATGGACTAAGATGGGTAATCTCTGAGAGGCAAGTCAAAGAGACTTTATCTCAGGATTGCTTCTTGCAGCTGACATTCCATTCCTATCATTATGAAATTAATTTAACAATCCCTAGGCATTAGTCAACCCTACTGAGCTGATTTCCTGCAGATCAACATAAAGATTAACTTTCATGAATTAATGTTGTTTTGATAAATTAATGATTTTATAGAGTTCCTGTTTGATTCAAATAATCTTAGAAAGAAAGTTTTAAGGGGTGGTTTTAGTTGTTTTGCTAAAAAGATGTAATAAAAATAGAATCAAGGCTATAATGTGCCCACTCCTCATACTAGTAAGTAAGGCTGCATAGTAAGAAGTACAATGAGCTTTCATAATTACACAAAAATCAAGATAATCTTAGGACAAATTTATGTTCATTCTAGGTTAGATCCAAGGATGAAGCCACGGGTGTGCTCTATGATAAGACAAGGTCATATGAAACTGTTCTTTGAACTTATAATGAACTTTTATAATGAAGCACTGCTTTGAACTTAATATTATCATCCTTTTGCATCTTCCATGTTTTGTAAAATTTTATGAGGTAATTTTCTAAAGAACTTTTTTCTAGTATGTATAAAAAGTCTAGAGAAAAGAAATAAATTTGGCTGTGCAGTGGTGGCACACACCTTTAATCCTAGCACTTGGGAGGCAGAGGCAGGTGGATATCTGAGTTCGAGGACAGCCTGGTCTACAGAGTGAGTTCCAGGACAGCCAGGGCTACACAGAGAAACCCTGTCTCAAAAACTGTAACCTCCCACCCTCAGCCTGAAATCTGGCTAATCAGGTTTGACTGTTAGCACTAGGAGAGCATCAGGGGTGGAGCCTGCCACCCTATTGTTCTGCCACTCCCACTGCTACTACCTGCCGCCTAGCTGTTCCGGAGCCAACACATGGTCATCTGAAACTGGACTCCAAGGATGATTTGGCTGGAATGGGCCCCTCCCCCTTCTTCATAACCCCGTGTCTCCAAATAGTAAAATTGAATCTTGATCAGACTAATGTCTTGGTTCCATCCTTTCTCTCACCGCCTAGTTCCCTCTTTTCTTCCAGATTCCAAGATGCCTCCCAGTCTAGAACCCAGACACATGGGCCGCTGGTCGACCTCAACAATAAATAAATAAATAAATAAATAAATAAATAAATAAATAAATTGGGTGGCTTGGGGGGCTCTGCTCCATCCATCCATCCATCTATCCATCCATCCATCAAAATGTTTGTCTGTTTGTTTATATTTATGTATATAGGTATATGTGTATACACACACACACACATATATACATATACATACATATATATATATATATATATATATATATATATATATATATATGTAAGCATGCATGGACGCTTCTGGAGTTGATTGAGACAGATGGTTGGGCCTGCTAGAAGGTTTTTGTATGAATGTATGTGTGTCTGTGCATACTTGTCTGTGTAAAGGATTCTAATTATTTTTTTTTGTTGTAGCATTTTATCTATGAGGTAATTATTTTATACACAGAAAACTTTTGTCTATAAAGGGTGATATCGTCATTTTTAACTTCTTCCAGTTTATGTGCTTTCTGTGTGAATAACTCTCTCTTTCTTCTTTGGTTAACAAAGAGTAAACCAGCTTGATCAGTGACGGGCTCCTGGCTGCCTGGCCAGAGAAGGGAGCACTATCAATAAATCCTTTACTTAATCCCCTGTTGTTAAGCAGCAAATGTTAATTGTCTGAAGCCATTTGCTTCTTGGCCCCATAATAATGAATCAAGGAGAGTAAATATTATTTATACTAAGCAACCTTTACTCTCACAAAACCAAATTTTCCCCTCCACCTTCACTACACCCTAGTGGACTGCCATCTAGAGAGAACCAGTGCTGGGACAAGTTCCCATCCCTTATATATGCTTCCACCCTGTAAATGAAAAGCAGGACCAGTTTGCTTTGCTTGACAAGTCAGCAGCTGATTAGAAGAAGTTATGAATGCAATTTGGATGATATAATTAGTATACAAAATTTATACAATGCTTTTTTTTTTCAAGACAGGGTTTCTCTGTGTAGCCCTGGTTGTC
Source organism: Mus caroli (assembly GCF_978045245.1). NCBI lineage: Eukaryota > Metazoa > Chordata > Mammalia > Rodentia > Muridae > Mus > Mus caroli. Next base: position 53,463,370 of record NW_028227275.1, read on the forward strand.
CTGGAAGTCACTTTGTAGACCAGGCTGGCCTCAAACTCAGAAATCCACCTGCCTCTGTCTCCCAAGTGCTGGGATTAAAGGCGTGCACCACCACCACCCAGCTTTTTTTTTTTAAGATTTATTTATTTATTATATGTAAGTACACTGTAGTTGTCTTCAGACACACAAGAAAGGGTGTCAGATCTCATTACGGATAGTTGCGAGCCACCATGTGGTTGCTGGGATTTGAACTCAGGACCTATGGAAGAGCAGCCAGTGCTCTTAACCGCTGAGCCATCTCGCCAGCACTATTTTTTTCTTTTTTTAAAGCTTTTTTTGTTTCTGTTTGTTTGTTTTTTGTTTGTCGAGACAGGGTTTCTCTGTGTAGCCCTGGCTGTCCTGGAACTCACTCTGTAGACCAGACTGGCCTCGAGCTCAGAAATCTTCCCGCCTCTGCCTCCCCAGTGCTGGGATTAAGGGCGTGTGCTACCACATCCAGCCCAATGCTTTTCATTTAGAGAAAAGAACACATTATTACATGATATTTCCTATACCCTAACAAGGAAGTTGGTATATGTCTGTGGAAGCATCCCTCATAGTCTAGTTCCATGCTTCATAGTACTAATGTATATCCAGGTAGAGGGAGACAGATCCCCACTAGGGATCTTGGTATGAATTTCAGAAGTGCAGTCCATTATGTGGCTAAATCATTCCTCACTTTTAATGAAGGTATTAGATGACAAAAGATTTTAATGATGGATATATGAGAATGTTTTAGGTCAATTAAAGAACAAAATTTTGAAGGTTAAATTTTGTATGGAAAATAACAATGCAAGAATTGTTTCTACCTCCAATATCTTCATGGACAGGTGGCTGTCAGAGTCAGCTCGGTGGCTGATTGTGACCAACAAACCCCAGAAGGGCTTAAAGGAACTTAGAAAAGTTGCACACATGAATGGAATGAAGAATTTCGGAGACCTAACCATGGAGGTAAACATAATGGGTGATGGTTATGACATAAAGGAAATACAGGCTTGACATTTCTATGAGTTAGTGCCCAAGATGCACTACGCTGTCATTAAGAACACTGCATGTGAGAGTTTCATTCTAATGAGATTGAAAGCACTGATGTTTTAACCCCTTTGTTTCTTGAATTCAGTTTGTAAAATTCTTCTGCAGAGGATCTCATTCACAAAGTAAGTGTTTTAGTACAATGTTAGTGATATATACTAGTTTGCTACATTTAATATATCTAGATAATATATTTTGATGATTCCCACTTTATCCTTTCATTAACCTCACAGTACCCTAGAGAGTGTAAGAGGAACATAGGAAGATGGGGAGATAAAAATAAGTCTTATTTTCCTATGGGTTTACAAACCCCTTTGACTCCTTCAGTCCTACAACAATATCAACCAAACAGACCCCTCAGATCTCCCATAGACTAAGCCATCAACAAAGGAGTACACATGGGTCCAGCTGCATATGTAGCAGAGGATGGTCTTGTCATGCATCAGTGGGAGAAGAGGTCCTATGAAGGCTCACTAGATGCACCAGCATAGGGGAATTGAGGGCAGGGAGGTGGGAGTGGGTGGGTGGGTGGAGTAACACGTTCATAGAAGCAGGGAGAGAGAGGATGGGATAGGGGGTTTCCAGGAGGGGGTAAACTGGGAAGTGGACAACATTTGAAATGTAGATAAAGAAAATATCCAATAAAAGAAAAGGCTTTTCTTGTTCCCAAGAAGTCCCCAACTAGTTTCTCTGTGTGTGTCTTTTATTTTTTGGTGAATTAAGAAGATAAATTAAGATTTCTTAGAGGATCCATTTATAGGGGCATGGACAATAAACAAGGGGCTACATTACTTTACAAACCTCTCCCTATCCAGAGCAATCATTAATCATCTCTCCTATCTCAGGATGATGGATTTTATTCAATGAATTTTGGGTGGGTCTAGTGCAGATAACCACAGCTGTTTAGAGTGCAACCACTATGTCATGCCTAGAATACAGCATCACATATCACCCCATGCACAATTTTAGACCTTGTATTGTGAGAGAACTCACTTTCGGTATGGTCCCTGATCCTTGCAAATAGTGTTGTAGACATCTAGTTTAGGACTTACTCATTTAATAATTCTTTATTTTAATTTTTTGAGGAATGGTCAGTTTCACCTTTGGAGTAACTTTCTCAAACGGTGGAAAGAAGCCTCTCTGATCAAAATGGAAAACAGCATTAACATATGATTAATTTATGATTAATGTATGACTAATATATGATTAATATATGGACATGAACTGAAAACAGCATTACTATATGATTAATATATGGACATGACCAAAATCATTAGAAGGCCATTCAACTGGCACACAATCTCCATATAGATAAATACTGAATTGCCTCTACTACTAGGGCCCAGGAGTCCATTGTTGAATAAAATGATATAGAATACTGTCTAGCATCAGCCTGCATAGCAACTTTCAGTGCAGTGAGACTAACCAGCAGAGAATAAGATTCCAGGTTAATTCTAGCTTAGTTTTTTTATGTTCAGCAACCAGAAGTTGTAGTATATTCAGCATTTGACTCTTAATATTCTTTCTATTTGGATATTACTTATACATGTGTGATCATTAATATCAGAAGATGTTCCAACTTGTAATAAGGACACATGCTCCACTATGTTCATAGCAGCCTTATTCATAATAGCCAGAAGCTAGAAAGAACCCAGATGTCCCTCAACAGAGGAATAGATACAGAAAATGTGGTACATAGCCGGGCGTGGTGGCGCACGCCTTTAATCCCAGCACTTGGGAGGCAGAGGCAGGCGGATTTCTGAGTTCGAAGCCATCCTGGTCAACAAAGTGAGTTCCAGGACAGCCAGGGCTATATAGAGAAACCCTGTCTCGGAAAAAAAAAAAAAAAGAAAGAAAATGTGGTACATTTACACAATGGAGTACTAGTCAGCTATTAAAAACAATGAATTTATGAAACTCTTAAGCAAATGGTTGGATCTGGAGGATACCATCCTGAGTGAGGTAACCCAATCACAAAAGAACTCACATATATGCATAAGTGGATATTAGCCCAGAAACTTAGAATACCCAAATTACAATTTGCAAAATACATGAAACCCAAGAAGAAGGAAGACCAAAGTGCGGATACTTCATTCCTTCTTAGAATGGGGAGCAAAACACCCATGGAAGGAGTTACAAAGTTTGGAGCTGAGACTGAAGGATGGACCATCCAGAGACTGTCCCACCTGGGGACCCATCCCATAAACAACCACCAAACCCAGACACTATTGCATATGACAGCAAGATTTTGCTGACAGGACCCTGATATAGCTGTCTCTATATGTATATGATCAAGTGACCATAGGTGTGTGGGTTCATTTCTGGGTCTTCAATTCTATTCCATTGGTCTACTTGTCTGTTACTATACCAGTACCACACAGTTTTTATCACAATTGCTCTGTAATAAAGCTTTAGGTCAGGCATGGTGATTCCACCAGAGGTTCTTTTATCCTTGAGAAGCGTTTTTGCTATCCTAGGTTTTTTGTTATTCCAGATGAATTTGCAGATTGCACTTTCTAATTCGTTGAAGAATTGAGTTGGAATTTTGATGGGGATTGCATTGAATCTGTAGATTGCTTTTGGCAAGATAGCCATTTTTACAATGTTGATCCTGCCAATCCATGAGCATGGGAGATCTTTCCATCTTCTGAGATCTTCTATAATTTCTTTCTTCAGAGACTTGAAGTTTTTATTATACAGATCTTTCACTTCCTTAGTTAAGGTCACACCAAGATATTTTATATTACTTGTGACTATTGAGAAGGGTGTTGATTCCCTAACTTCTTTCTCAGCCTGTTTATTCTTTGTGTAGAGAAAGGCCATTGATTTGTTTGAGTTAATTTTATATCCAGGTACTTCACCAAAGCTGTTTATCAGGTTTAGGAGTTCTCTGGTGGAATTTTTAGGGTCACTTATATATACTATCATATCATCTGCAAAGAGTGATATTTTGACTTCTTCTTTTCCAATTTGTATCCCTTTGATCTCCTTTTGTTGTCTAATTGCTCTGGCTAGGACTTCAAGTACTATATTGAATAGGTAGAGAGAAAGTATGCAGCCTTGTCTAGTTTCTGATTTTAGTAGGATTGCTTCGAGTTTCTCTCCATTTAATTTGATGTTAGCTACTGGTATTCTGTAGATTGCTTTTATCATGTTTAGCCATGGGCCTTGAATTCTTGATCTTTCCAAGAATTTTATCATGAAGGGGTGTTGAATTTTGTCAAATGCTTTCTCAGCCTCTAATGAGATGATCATGTGATTTATGTCTTTGAGTTTATTTATAGAGGGGATGGATTTCTGTATATTAAACGATCCCTGTATCCCTGGGATTCAGCCTACTTGATCATGATGGATGATCATTTTGATGTGTTCTTGGATTTGGTTTGTGAGGATTTTATTGAGTATTTTTGCATTGATATTTATAAGGAAAATTGGTCTGAAGTTCTCTTTCTTTCTTGGATCTTTGGGTGGTTTAGGTATCAGAGTAATTTTGGCTTCACAGGATTAATTGGGTAGAGAACCTTCTGCTTCTATTTTGTGGAATAGTTTGAGGAGAGTTGGAATTAGGTCTTCTTTGAAGGTCTGATAGAACTCTGCACTAAGCCCATCTGGTCCTGGGCTTTTTTTTTTTTTTTTTTTTTTGGTTGGGAGACCATTAATGACTGCTTCTATTTGTTAAGGGGAAATGGGACTGTTAAGATCCTTAATCTGATCCTGATTTAACTTTGGGACCTGAAATCTGTCTAGGAAGTTGTCCATTACATCCAGGTTTCCCGGTTTTTTGAGTATGGCCTTTTGTAGTAGGATCTGATGATGCTTTGGATTTCCTTAGGATCTGTTGTTATGTCTCCTTTTTCATTTCTGATTTTGTTAATTAGGATACTGTCCCTGTGCCCTGTAGTTAGTCTGGATAATGGTTTCTCTATCTTGATTTTCTCAAAGAACCAGCTCCTGGTTTGGTTGATTCTTTGAATAGTTCTTTTTGTTTCCACTTGGTTGATTTCAGCCCTGAGTTTGATTATTTCATGCAGTCTACTCCTCTTGGGTGAATTTGCTTCCTTTCATGCTAGAGCTTCTAGGTGTGCTGCCAGACAGCTAATGTAAGCTCTCTCGAGTTTCTTTTTGGAGGCACTCAGAGCTATGAGTTTTCCTCTTAGAAATGCTTTCATTGTGTCCCATAAGTTTGGGTATGTGGTGACTACAGTTTCATTGACCTCTAAAAACTCTTTAATTTCTTTCTTTATTCCTTCCTTGACCAAGGTATCATTGAGTAGAGTGTTGTTCAGTTTCCACGGGAATGTTCGCTTTCTTTTATTAATGCTGTTATTGAAGATCAGTCTTAGTCCGTGGTGATCTGATAGGATGCATGGTATACTTTCAATATTTTTGTCTCTCTTAAGGCCTGTTTTGTGACCGAGTATATGGTCAATTTTGGAGAAGGTACAATGAGGTGCTGAGAAGAAGGTATATCCTTTTGTTTTAGGAGTTAATGTTCTGCAGATATCTATTAAATCCATTTGTTTCATAACTTCTGTTAGTGTCCATGTGTCTTTCTTTAGTTTCTGTTTTCAGGATCTGTCCTTTGATGAGAGTTAGGTATTGAAATCTCCTGGGTATGTGGTGGCTTCATTTTCATTAAACTCCAAAAAGTCCTTAATTTCTTTCTTTATTCCTTCCTTGACTAAGGTATCATTGAGGAGAGTGTTGTTCAGTTTCCACATGAATGTTGGCTTTCTATTATTTATTTTGTTATTGAAGATCAGCCTTAGTCGATGGTGATATGATAGGATGCATGGGACAATTTCAATATTTTTGTATCTGTTGAGGCCTGATTTGTGTCCAATTATGTGGTCAATTTTGGAGCAGGTACTGTGCGGTGCTGAGAAGAAGGTATATCCTTTTGTTTTAGTATAAAGTGTTCTGTAGATATCTGTTAAGTCCATTTGTTCATAACTTCTGTTTGTTTCACTGTGTCCCTGTTTAGTTTCTGTTTCTATGATCTGTCCATTGGTGAAAGTGGTGTGTTGAAGTCTCCCAAAATTATTGTGTGAGGTGCAAAGTGTGCTTTGAGCTTTACTAAAGTTTCTTTAATGAATGTGGCTGCCCTTGTATTTGGAGCATTGATATTCAGAATTGAGAGTTCCTCTTGGAAGATTTTACCTTTGATGTGTATGAAGTGTCCCTCCTTGTCTTTTTTGATGACCTTGGGTTGGACGTCGATTTTATTAGATATTAGAATGGCTACTCCAGCTTCTTTCTTCAGACCATTTGCTTGGAAAATTGTTTTCCAGCCTTTCATTTTGAGCTAGTGTCTATCTTTTCCCCTGCGATGGGTTTCCTGTAAGCAGCAAAATGTTGGCCCCTGTTTGTGTAGCCAGTCTGTTAGTCTATGAGTTTTTATTGGTGAGTTGAGTCCATTGATATTAAGAGATATTAAGGAAAAGTAACTGTTGCTTCCTATTATTTTTGTTGTTAAAGTTGGCATTCTGTTCTTATGGCTGTTTTCTTTTAGGATTGTTGAGGGATTACCTTCTTGCTTTTTCTAGGACGTGGTTTCTGTCCTTGTATTGTTTTTTTTCTGTTATTATCCTTTGAAGGGCTGGATTTGTGGAAAGATAATGTGTGAATTTGGTTTTGTCATGGAATACTTTTGTTTCTCCACCTAAGGTAATTTTAAGTTTGGTTGGGTATAGTAGCCTGAGTTGGAATTTGTGTTCTCTTAGTGTCTGTGTAACATCTGTCCAAGCTCTTCTTGCTTTCATAGTCTCTGGTGAAAAATCTGGTGTAATTCTGATAGGCTTGCCTTTATATGTTACTTGACTCTTTTCCCTTACTGCTTTTAATATTCTATATTTATTTAGTGCATTTGTTGTTCTGATTATTATGTGTCTGGAGGAATTTCTTTTCTGGTCCAGTCTATTTGGAGTTCTGTAGGCTTCTTGTATGTTCATGGGCATCTCTTTCTTTAGGTTTGGGAAGTTTTCTTGTATAATTTTGTTGAAGATATTTACTGGCCCTTTAAGTTGAAAATCTTCATTCTCATCTACTCCTCTTATCCATAGGTTTGGTCATCTCATTTTGTCATGGATTTCCTGAATGTTTTGAGATAGGATCTTTTTGCATTTTGTATTTTCTTTGATTGTTGTGCCAACGTTCTCTATGGAATCTTTTGCACCTGGGATTCTCTCTTCCATCCCTTGTTTTCTGTTGCTGATGTTCACATCTATTTTTTCCACATTTCTTTCCTATGGTTTCTATCTCCAGCATTGCCTCACTTTGGGTTTTCTTTATTGTGTCTACTTCCCTTTTTAGTTCTTGGATGGTTTTATTCAATTCCATCACCTGTTTGGTCATGTTTTCCTGTAATTCTTTAAGGGATTTTTGTGCTTCCTCTTTAAGATCTTCTACCTGTTTAGCAGTGTTCTCCTGTATTTCTTTAAGTGAGTTATTAAAGTCCTTCTTGATGTCCTCTACCATCATCATGAGATACGCTTTTAAATCCGGGTCTAGCTTTTTGGGTGTGTTGGGGTGCCCTGGGCTGGGTGAGGTGGGAGTACTTGGTTCTGGTGATGGTGAATGGTCTTGGTTTCTGTTAGTAAGATTCTTATGTTTACCTTTTGCCACCTGGTAATCTCTGGAGTTAGTTGTTATAGTTGTCTGTGGTTAGAGCTTATTCCTCTCGTGATTCTGTTAGTCTCTATCTGCAGACCTGGGAGACTAGGTCTCTCCTCTGAGTTTCAGTGGTCAGAGCACTCTCTGCAGGCAAGCTCTTCTCTTACAGGGAAGGTGCACAGATATCTGGCATTCTGACCTCACTCCTGGCCGAAGATGAAGGCCCAAAACAGGACCCGTCCCCAAAGCTGAGTTGCTTTGGCCTGTCTCAGAAGCTGTTAGCTTTTGTATTCCACACTCTCACCTGTGCAGAATACTCTCGGCGGAATCCTGGAACCAAGATGTTTGCTGCTGATGCTCAGGCAAAGCGCTCCTGGGCCGTGAAGACACCTATCCTCTGACCAGGAAAATGGCCGGATGACTACTAAAGTTTCTTTAGTGAATATGGCTGCCCTTGCATTTGGAGCATAGATATTTAGAATTGAGCGTTCATCTTGGTAGACTTTAACTTTGATGAGTATGAAGTGACCCTCCTCGTCTTTTTTGATAACTTTGGGTTGGAAGTTAATTTTATTCGATATTAGAATGGCTACTCCAGCTTTTTTCTTTGGATCATTTGCTTTGAAAATTGTTTTCCAGCCTTTTACTCTGAGGTAGTATTTGTCTTTGTCTTTGAGGTGGGTTTATGTAAGCAACAAAATGTTGGGTCCTGTTTGTGTAGCCAGTCTATTAGCCTATGTCTTTTCATTGGAGAATTGAGTCCATTGATGTTAAGAGAAATCAAAGAAAAGAAATGGTTGCTTCCTGTCATTTTTGTTGTTAAAGTTGGAATTCTGTTCTTGTGGCTGTCTTCTTTTAGTTTTGTTGAAGGATTACTTTCTTTCTTTTTCTAGGGTGTAGTTTCCATCTTTGTGTTGGTGTTTTCCCTTTATTATCCTTTGAAGGGTTGGATTGGTGGAAAGATATTGTGTAAATTTGGTTTTGTCATGGACTACTTTGGTTTCTCCATCTATGGTAATTAAGAGTTTTGCTGTGTATAGTATCCTGGTCTGGCATTTGTGTTCTCTTAGGGTCTGTATAACATCTCCAGGATCTTCTGGCTTTCATAGTCTCTGGTGAGAAGTCTGGTGTAATTTGAATAGGTCTGCCTTTAAATGTTACTTGACCTTTTTTACTTACTTCTTTTAATATTCTGTCTTTGTTTAGTGCATTTGTTGTTCTGATTATTATGTGTTGGGAAGAATTTCTTTTCTGATCCAGTCTATTTGGAGTTTTGTAGGCTTCTTGTATGTTCATGGGCATCTCTATCTTTAGGTATGGAAAGTTTTCTTCTATAATCTTTTGAAGATATTTACTGGCCCTTTAAGTTGAAAATCTTCATTCTCATCTACTCCTATTAACTATAGATTTGACCTTCTCATTGTGTCCTGGATTTCTTGGATGTTTTGAGTTAGGATCCTTTTGCATTTTGCAATTGTTGAGTTTATGTTCTCTGTGGAATCTTCTGCACCTGAGATTCTCTCTTCCATCTCTTGTATTCTGTTGCTGATGCTCACATCTATGGTTCCTGATTTCTTTCCTAGGGTTTCTATCTCCAGATTTGTCTCCCTTTGGGTTTTCTTCATTGGTTCTACTTCCATTTTTAGATCTTGTTTTGTTCAATTCCATCCTCTGTTTGTGTTTTCCTGTAATTCTTTAAGAGATTGTTGTGTTTCTTCTTTAAGGACTTCTACCTGCTTAGCAGTGTTCTTCTCTAATTCCTTGAGGGTTTTTTGTGTTTCCTCTTTAAGGGCTTCTACCTATTTAGTAGTGTTCTTATGTATTTCTTTAAGTGAGTTATTAATGCCCCTCTTAAAATCTTCTATCACCATCATGAGATATGATTTTAAATCTGCGTCTTGCTTTTCAGGTGGGTTGGGGTATCCCGGACTCACTGTGGTGGGCATACTGGGTTCTGATGATACCCAGTGTTCTTGGTTTCTGTTAGTAAGATTCTTACGTTTGCCTTTTGCCATCTGGAGATCTCTGGTGTTAATGCTCAAGCTGTCTCTGGCTGGATCTTGATCCTCCTGTGATTCTGTTAGCCTCTGTCAGCACTCCCTGGAGTCCAACTCTCACCTGAGTTCCAATGGTCAGAGCACTCTCTGCAGGCTCTCCTCTTGCAGGGCAGGTGTCTAGAAGTCTGGAGCTCCAATCCACCTCCTGAGTCCTGGGGTCAGAGCCCTCTCTGTAGGCCGACTCTCCTCTGGCAAGGAAGGTGCCTATGGGTCTGGGTCTCAGCTCTGCCTCCTGGCTGAGGACAAAGACCTGAAGGGACACTGTCCAAGAAGCTCTGTTGCTTCTGTCGTCCACATGCTCTCAGGTGATCACAAGGTCCTGGGTGTGCTAGGGGTTCTGTGGTGTGGATAGTCCTCTGGGGCTCTAGATACCCTCAGCCAGGTTCATGCAGAAGACTACAGGGCTGGTCCAACCTGAACGGATCCCAGCCTCTGGTGGGGTGGGGTTCCTCCGTCCCTGTTACTGCTGGCACAAGACCCTCCTCGATTCTTTGGAGCTGATGTTGCGTTCCACTCACCTGTGATCCCGAGGTGACCCCAAGGTCCTGCGGCATGGAGAACACTCTAGGGCCCCTGGTGGCCTCTGTTGGGTTCAGAAGGAAGATGGCTGGGGGTGGCCCTGACCAGAATGGATACCAGCCTCTGGTCTGGCAGAGTTCCTTTGTCCCTGTTCTTGCTGGCACAAGACCCTCCGAGATTCTTTGGAGCTGATGTTGCGTTCCACTCACCTGTGATCCGGAGGTGATCCTGAAGTGATCCCGAGGTCCTGCGGCATAGAGAGTACTCTGGAGCCCTTAGCGGCCTCCACTGGGTTCAGAAGGAAGATTTTCCTTCAGTTTCTTCTTCATTTTTGTCCCTGCAGTTCTTTTTAGGCAGGAACAGTTCTGGATCAGAAATTTTGACTGTGGGTTGGTAACACTGTCCCTCTGCTTGAGGCCCTGTCCATCTACTGGAGGTAGACTCTTTGAGTAGCCTCTCCCCAATCTTGGGCATTGAGTTCTTAGATTCCCTCAACCATGCCCAATGGTGCTTATCTCTTTTTATTCTCTTAGACCTCTGGGTTTCTCTCCTGCTCCTTTACCCTCTCACCCTATTGGCTTGCCCTTCCTCCCTCTCCCTGCCTCCTCACACCCAGATCCCTGCCCTCACTATCTCCCTTGTTTATTTCCATCCCCCTTCTAAGTGGAATTGAAACATTCTCATGTGGGACTTTCAGCTTATTACACTTCTTATGGTCTGTGGGTTGTATCCTTGGTATTATGAACTTTTTGGCTAATATCCACTAATCAGGGTGTACATACCATATATGTCTTTTTGGGTCTGAGTTACGTCATTCAGAGTATTTTCTAGTTCCATCCATTTGCCTGCAAAATTCATGATGTACTCATTTTTAGTAGCTGAATAAGTATTCCATTTGTGTAAATGTACCACAATTGCTATATCCATTCTTCTGTAGAGGGACAACTGAGTTGCTTCCAGCTTCTGGGTATTGCAAATAAGGCTGATATAAACATGGTGGCTGATGTGTCCTTGGAGTATGGTGGGGCATCTTTTGGGTATATGTCCAAGAGTGGTATAGCTGGGTCTTCAGGTAGAACTTTTCTAATTTTCTGAGGAACCTCCAGATAGATTTCCAGAGTAACTGTAGCAGCTTGGAATCCCACCAGCAATGCAGGAGTGTTCCTCTTTCTCTACATCCTTGCCAAGCATGGGCTGCCACTTGAATTTTTGATCTTAGTCATTCTGATTGGTGTAAGGCAGAATTTCAGAGTCAGTTTGATTTGCATTTCTATAATGACTAAGGACTTTATACATTTCTTTAAGTGCTTCCTGACCATTCAAGATTCTTCTGTTTTATATTCTCTGTTTAGCTCTGTAACCCATTCTTTATTAAGGTTATTTGTTTTTTAGAGGTTGCCTTCTTGAGTTCTTTATGTATTTTGGATATTGGCACTTTATCAGATGTAGGGTTAGTGAAATTTTTTCCCAATATTTTCTCCTTCCATTTAGTGGCTGATTTATCCGATTGATGGTGTCTTTTGCCTTACAGAAGCTTTACAGTTTTATGAGGTCTCATTTATTGACTATTGATCTTAGAGCCTGACACATTGGTATTCTATTCTGTAAACTTCCCCTTTTCCAATGAGTTCAAGGCTCTTTACCACTTACTCTTCTCTTAAATTCAGTATATCTGGTTTTATGCTGAGGTCCTTGATCCACTTGGACTTGAGCTTTGTGCAGGGTGATAAATATGGATCTATTTTTATTTCCCAACATACAGACTGGCAGTTAGACCAGCACCAATTATTGAAGATGTTTTGTTCTTTCCACTGTATGTTTTTTACTTCTTTGTCAAACATATAGTCCATAGCTGTGTAGTTTAACTTGTGGGTCTTCAATTCTATTGCATTGATTGACCTGTCTGTTTTTGTACCAACACCATGCAGGTTTTAATCACTATTACTTTGCAGTACAGCTTGAGGTCAGGGATGGTGATTCCCAAGTTCTTTTATTGTTGAGAATTGTTCTGGTTATCCTTTTTGTTTGTTTGTTTGTTTGTTTGTTTGTTTGTTTGTTTTTCCATATGAAGTCAAGAATTGCTCTTTTCATGTCTGTGAAGAATTGTGTTGGAATTTTGATGGGGATTGCATTGAATCTGCAGATTGCTTTTGGTAAGATGGCTGTTTTCACTATGTTAATCCTACCATTCCATGAGTATGGGAGATCTTTCCATATTCTGAGGTCTTCTTTGATTTCTATTCCTAGGGATTAGAAGTTCTTTTCATACAAATGTTTCACTTGCTTGTTAGGAATTACACCAAGATATTTTATAGTATTTGTGGTTGTTGTGAAGGGTGTTGTTTCCCTGACTTCTTTCTTAGTCTGTTTATCATTTCTGTAAAGGAAAGCTACTGATTTGTTTGAGTTAATTTTGTATCTTGACATTGTATTGAAGTAGTTTATCATCTGTAGGAGTTCTCTGGTGCAATTTTGAGGGTCACTTATGTATACTATCATATAATCTATAAATAGTGATACTTTGATGTCTTTGTTTCAAATTTTTCTCCCCTTGATCTCCTTTTGTTTGCTCTGGCTAGAATTTTGAGTAGTATATTGAATAGATAGGGAGAGAGTGGACAACCTTGTCTTGTCCCTGATTTTAGTGGGATTGCTTCTAGTTTCTTTCCACTTAATTTGATGTAGGCTTTTGGTTTGCTATGTATTGCTTCAATTATGTTTATCTATATGCCAGGATTCCTAATTTCCCCAAGAACTCTACCATGCAGGTCTGTTGTATTTTGTCAAAGGTTTTTCCAACATCTGATGAGAATATCATGTGTTTTTTTTTTCATTGAGTTTGTTTATATAGTGTATTATGTTCATAGATTTTCATATGTTGAACCATCCCTGTGTTCCTGGGATGAAGCCTACTTTATCATAATGGATGATGTCTTTGACATATTCTTGGATTTGCTTTGGAAGTATTTTGTTGAGTATTTTTGCATCAAGTTCACAATTGAGATTGATCTGAAGTTCTCTTTCTTTTGTGTGTATGTGGATTAGGTATCAGAGTAATTGTTGCTTCATAGAATGATTTAGGTAGTGTTACTTCTGTTTCTATTTTTGTGATATAGTTTGATGTGTATTTGTATTATCTCTTTTTTGAAGCCTGATAAAATTATACACTAAGACCATCTGGCCCTGGGCCTTTTTTTTTTGTTGTTGTTGTTGTTGAAAGATTTTGTTGTTGTTGTTGTTGACTATTTCTATTTTCTTAGTGGTTATGGGGCTGATTATATAGTTTATCTTATCATGATTTAACTTTGCTGCATGGAATCTATCTAGAAGAATCATCTGTTTCATCAAGATTTTCTAGTTTTGTACAGTATAGGCTTTTGTAGTAGGTTCTAATGAGCTTTTCAATTTCCTCAATATCTGTTCTTATATCTTCCTTTTCATTTCTGATACTGTTAATTTGTATATTGTCCCTGTGCCCTAAGTTAATTTGACTAAAGGTTTATCTATCACCTTGATGTTATTCAAGAATCAGCTCTTGGTTTTGTTGATCCTTTGTATCATTGTCTTTGTTTCTCCCTGGTTGCTTTCAGCTCTGAGTTTAACTATTTCCTGCCATCTACTCCTCTTGCCTGTATTTACTTCTTTCTGTTCTAGAGCTTTCAGATGTTCTGTTAAGATGCTTGTATGGAATCTCTTCAACTTTTTTATTAAGGTAATTAGTCCTATGACTTATCCTCTTAGCACTGTTTTCAGTGTATCCCATAAGTTTTGGTATTATGTGTCTTCATTTTCATTTAATTCTATAAATCTTTGATTTCTTTATTTATTTCTTCTCTGACCAAGTCATTGAGCAGAGAGTTGTTTACTTTCCATGTAGGCTTTCAGTTGTTTTTGTTGTTATTGAAGCCTAGCCTTAGTCCATAGTGATCTGATAGAATGCATGGGGTTATTTCAATCATCTTGTATCTGTTGAGGCTTTTTTATACCTTATTATTTGTTCAGTCTTGGAGAAAGTTTCATGAGGTACTGAAAAGAAAGCATATTCTCTTGTTTCAGGGTGAAATATTCTGTAGATATCTGATAAATCCATTTGGTTCATAACCTTTGTTAGTTAACTGTGTGTTTGTTGAGTTTCTGTTTCAATTACCTGCGTGTTGGTGCAAGTGAAGTGTTGAAGTCTCCCACTATTATTGTGTGAAGTTCAATCTGTGTTTTGAGCTTTAGTAATGTTTTATTTATGACTGTGGGTACCCTTGCATTTTGTTGCAGAGATGTTCAGAACTGAAATGTTCTCTTGCTGGATTTTTCCCTTGATGTATATGAACTGTCCTTCCCCATCTCCTTTGATAACTTTTTATTGAAATTCTGTTTTATTGTATATTAGAATGGCAACTCCAACTTGTTTCTTGTGACCATTTACTTGGAAAACTTTTTTCCAGCCTTTTTCTCTGCTATAGTTCCTGTCTTTATCACTGAGATGTGTTTCTTATATTCAGCAAAATGCTGCCTCCTATTTATATATCCAGTCTGTTAGTCTGTGTCTTTTTTATTGATGAAAGACTTTAAAGAGAGATGGTTGTTAGTTTTTGGTATTTTGTTGCTAGAGGTGGTATGATGTGTGTATGATTCTTTTCTTTTGCGTTTATTGTGAAATGTTGGTTTCTTGTGTTTTTGGAGGTATCTTCCTCATATTGGAGCTTTTGTTCCAGTATTCTCTATAGGGCTGGATTAGTAGAAAGATATTGGGGTTTTTTTGTTGTTGTTCTTTGTTCTTTGTTTTTTGTTTTTGTATTGATTTGGTTCCTTTTTTTTTTTTTTTTTTTTTTTGAGACAGGGTTTCTCTGTGTAGCTCTGGCTGTCCTGGTACTCACTCTGTAGACCAGGCTAACTTCTAACTCAGAAATCTGCCTGCCTCTGCTCCTAAGTGCTAGGATTAAAGGCATGCACCACCACTGCCTGGTTAATATTGTTTAATTTTTTTCATGGAATGTATTGGTTTCTCCATCTGTGATGATTGAGAGTTTTGCTGTGTATTGTATCTTGCTGTGGCATTTATGTTCTCTTAGAGTCTGTATGACATTTGCTCAGGATCTTCTGGCTTTTAGAGTCTCTTTTGAGAAGTCTGATGTCATTGTGATAGGACTTCCTTTATATGTTACTCAACCTTTTTCCCTTACTGTTTTAAATATTCTTTCTTTCTTTTGTGCATTTGGGGGTTTGATTATTATATGAAAAGAAGAATTTCTTTTCTGTTCCAATCTATTTAGTGATCTGTAGGCTTCCTGTGTGTTTATGGCCATCTCTTTCTTTAGGTTAGGGAAGTTTTCTTCTATAATTTTGTTGAAGATATTTACTGGCCCTTTAAGTTGGGAATCTTCATTCTCTTCTATACCTATAATCCTTAGGTTTGATCTTCTCATTGTGTCCTGAATTTACTGAATGTTTGAGGATAGGAGCTTTTTGTATTTGCAGTTTCTTTGAATGTTGTGTCATTGTTTTCTATGGTATCTTCTACATCTGAGATTCTTTCTTTTATCTCTTGTATTCTGTTGGTGATGCTTGCATGTACGACACCTGATCTCTTTCCTAGGTTTTCTATCTGCAGAATTGTCTCCTTTTGTGATTTCTTTATTGTTTCTATTTGCATTTTTAGACCCTGAATGGTTTTGTTCAATTTCTTCACCTGCTTTATAGTGTTTTCCTGTATTTCTTTAAGGTGTTTATTAGTTTCCTCTTTAAGGGCTTCTACCTGTTTACCTGTGTTCTCCTGTATTTCTTTAAGGGAAATGTCCTTCTTAACATCTTCTATCATCCTCACGAGATGTGATTTTTAAATCAGAATCTTTTTTTCCAGGGTGTTGGGGTATCCAGGGCTTGCTGTGGTGGGAGAACTGGATTCTAATGATGCCAAGTAGCCTTGATTTCTGTTGCTTTTTTTTTTCTTGAGCTTGCCTTTCACCATCTGATTATCTCTGTGTTTAGTTGGTCTTGCTGTCTCTGACTGTAGCTTGTCCCTCCTGTATGCCTACAAGCCTGTGATCTTAGGTGTCTCAGCACTCCTGGGAGACCAGCTCTCTCCAGATGGGATTTGAGTATGGAGAGCTGTGGCACAGGTTTATCTCTGGGCACAGATGGAAACCAGAATGATCATTCACATATTTCTTTAGGTTGGAAAATTTTTCTTGGCATTGTAGCTGGGTGAATTCTATTTCTATCATTGTTAGGTTTGGTCTTGTTGTTTCTGTTCTTATTTGTCCTTTAGTCATCTCTTTGTCACTTGTGTTGGCTGGATGTTCTTGTTGCCAGCAAGACCCCTCAGGTAGGCAGGCAGAACCTGACAATGGATCTGAGGAAATAGAACCTTGCTTCCCTCTGATAGCTATGCCAGGGATTGCTAGGAAATGGTCCAATCTGGAAGTCTTTGGGGTCCCTACAGTCCTCCTCAGAGAAGCAGGATGCTCCTGGAGGCCTGCCTGCAAGGCTCCTTAGGATGGCAGGATGATCTGTATTCCATGTGCTGGTGATCAAAGGACCATATTTAACTCACCTCTGTTGGCTGTGCCTCAAGTGGACCCCACTGGCTACCCTTTCTCTTTTATCTTTCCAAATCCTCCTATATATCTCCTAACCTCCTTTTAATATTCAAGACCTTTTTTGTTTGGTTGGTTTTTGGTTTTTAGTTTTTTGGTTTTTGTTTTTCGAGACAGGGTTTCTCTGTATAGCCCTGGCTGTCCTGGGACTCACTTTGTAGACCAGGCCGGCCTTGCCTGCCTTTGCCTCCCGAGTGCTGGAATTAAAAGCATGGACCACCGCACCTGGCTATTCAAGACCTTTTAACCTTGCTTTTATATACATTCATGTTATGTGCATATCTTTATATTCCTAGATACCTAAGTATCTAATCACTTTGTATGATTTCAGTGCTGACCATTTGGTATCAGAAACTACTTGGTATCCTTTTCTCAGGGGAATATTATTTTGCCCTCTCTCAGCATTCCTTTCTTCCCTGTCATTCTTTCTTGGACAGTTCAGGCTTTGATAACTTTCTCTAGTCCAATTTAGCATGCTTGTTGTCTTGTCCAGTTTATTTTTAGGCAGTCAACATTGGAGAGACTTTCTTGGTGTTGCTTCTGACAGTCATAGATTTTGTACTTTTAAAAGTTACAAACTTAACTTCCAGTTAAGGGACAAGGCCACCCACCTATATCAAAAATTTTGACCCAGAATTGGTCCTGTCTAAAGGTAATGCAGGGACAAAAATGGAGCAAAGACTAGTAAAGGCCACCCAGAGACTGTCCCAACTTGGGATACAGCTCATGTGAAGATACCAAACCCTGATACTATTGCTGATGCCAAGTTGTGCTTGCATACAGAACCCTGGCATAGTTGTCCTCTGAGTGCCTGCCTGAGACAGATGTAGTTATTCACAGCCAACCATTGAACTGATCCTGCGGACCCCTTGGAAGAATTAGGGGGAGGACTGAAGGAGCTGAAGGAGATTGCAACCCCATAGGAAGAACAATAGTAGCAACTAACCTGATCCCTCAGAGCTCACAGGGATGAAGCCACAAACCACAGAGCATACTTGGGTTGGTCTATAGCCGATGCTACATATGTAGCAGAGGACTGACTTGTCTGGCCTTTGTGGGAGGAGATGGACTTAGTCCTGTAGAGTCCTGATGCTCTATTAAAGGGGAAGGCTAGCTGCATGAAAGAGGAGTGGGTGGGTGGGAGAGCACCTTTTAAGTGTTGAGGGGAGGAAGAATCAGGTGAATCTCTATTCTTCTCGATTCTAGATCATGGAGGGAGAACTGGGAAGGGGGCAGCATTTGAAATGTAAATAAATAAAATAATAAAAATAAATCTTTAAAAAGCTATAAAGATTGTAACTCTGAACTGCATGCAGTTTTGTTGCCAAGATTAAATGCCCATGAGACTATGCAGAAAAGAGTAAGGACAGATCTTAAGACTTTAAAATGGTGTGTTTGAATTTCAAGTTAACAATACTGTGAGCTCTGGTGGTTAATTTTGTTTTTAAACCTGAAAAATATCAAGACTCGCTTGAGATATTACACTATAGCTACACATATAAGGGACTATTTAGCTTATTGTAGATTCTGAAAATTCTTGCATTATTATCTTGAGTGGTTTAACTGAAGTAAAAAGATCCTCCCTAAAGGAGGTGCAGTAGCTCTGAACTTGAGACTTGGATTATAGAAAACAGATGAATTTAGCTGAGCAAAAACATCTATCACCTTCTGTGTACAACCAAAACACTGTCTAAATGCTGCATGGTCTTGAAATTTTTGTTCTCAAGTCATTCTGTTAATAAAATGAATTCAACCTCATGTATGTTTTTATATCATAGTCAGTATATAGCTGCATTCCTTCATTAATCTCATAGCACTGTTGCGATTTTCTATCCAGCATCTAAGAACTCCTCCAAAATACCCACCAGAGTACAACCAAATATCAAGAACAATATCAAGAACCTTTGTCTGTGCAATAACGTCATATATCTTGTATATATTTTCTATGTTGGTTACTTTCACAATACCATGACTAAAATTCCTGGCAGAAACAGGGAAAAAGCCTCAGTGTGTGTCATGATTCAAGGGTTTAATTATAGTGGACAGACCATGGCAGCATTTGTGGAAGCAGGTATTGGGGGCAGAGGATTCTCACATCATCAAGCCAGCATTCATGACTACAATTGAAGGCCAGATTATAAGTGACATATTTGACAGGTAGACTCTACCACCTAAAAGCTTATTGCCCTCCAAAATATCACCAGCATTCCAAAATGAAACTAGGAGATTCAGTCTACTTGTTTTCTGAACATCCTTAACTAAATTCTAGGCATCATAAAGAAAGTGATTTGTGTCTTCCTTTAAATAGCATGCTTTCTAAGGGAAAATAAAGAGCCCTGCAAAGAATTATTTTTCCTGAATCTATTTTCAGTCATTCGGAATCAGTGGAAGCCAAATATAAGTACCATTAGCATTGAAACTCAATGGTCTAAATAAAATTTGGATTTTATGTTAAATAACTCTTCAAATGTTTTCCTTTCTAACCTTTATCTGCAGCTCCAAGGACTCCTTTAATGTTCAATAAGCACCTATAATCCCTTGTTTAATATTCACTGTAGAAATCCCCTGAGTGTCTTTTTGTCTCCTGGGCTTTTATTTCACTCTAATTTTTGGATGTAAATTTATCTTTGATGTTTATATTTTCAGTATGTAGAACAATAATTATTGATCTGGTCTTCTACAAGTGTCCAGAATACCCCGGAGTTCTCATCACTTTGTGACAACTAAACAAAGTGTTGATTTTATTTTCAAAGATTGTGAGAACAAGTATGAAGGCAGAACTTGAGGCAGCAAAGACTAAACCTTCTCTAAGAGATTTGTTCCATACATCCATCCTACGTAAGCGGATATGTGTCCTGTCCTTTATGAGGTATGCTTAAAATGTGCCTATTGAAATAGTGTACAGACAAAATTTCTCACTGACAGATTTGAGGTAGAATATGACAATTTCTGCTGCTTGAAGTAATCAGAGTTCTGAGTATATGGAACTTACTGTGCAGTGAGGAGTGTGTGCATCCAAACTTCCTGCCAGGCTCATCCCCATGGGCTGATGGTGAGAATGCCAATCACAGTATAAACTTGGATGTTGTTACTCCCCAGTTGCCTGGTTCCACTCAAATAAATATAAAAATTCTAATATAATTTACATAAATACATTTAACTCAAGAACATATGTCGATATAAAGATGGAACCTTCAACCACAAACCTGCTAATATTTTCCAAAAC
This sequence comes from Mus caroli, assembly GCF_978045245.1. Taxonomy (NCBI): domain Eukaryota; kingdom Metazoa; phylum Chordata; class Mammalia; order Rodentia; family Muridae; genus Mus; species Mus caroli. The sequence continues at coordinate 53,483,424 of NW_028227275.1, forward strand.
TTTAAGAGTGATTATGTGCTCCCTCACCATACAGTGATTTTTGGTGGCTATAAAATTATACCCTAGAACTAAAAATTCCAAAAAGCCGAGATGCCTTCATAGTCAAACTACTAGAACTTGATTTCTTGTCCAATAATATTAACATCTGTTGAAAATCAATTCCAAACCTTGTGATACCCCATTTTTCTTTTCCCACTACAGACTTTTCTTTACAGTATCAATTTTTGGCCTGGCAGTTCACCTCCAACATCTGAGTTCTAATATTATCCTGTTGCAGTTTCTCATTAGTGCATTGGCCATACTAGTCAGTGTTATTGGACCTTTTGTACTTAATCACATTGGCCGTAGAATAACCTATCTGGTTGTCATGTCTCTGAGGGGAATCTTCATTCTGATTGCTGTATTTGTACCTCAAGGTAAGGAAAGCATTGCAGGTAAGCAAAACAAAACAAAACAAAGCAAAAACAAAACAAAACAAAAAAAAGCAAAGAAAGAAAGAAAAAAGAAGAAAAGAAAGAAAAAGAAAAAGAAAAAAAATTCTGCCACCTCCCCAGGAATTATCATCCCTTATCTACTATAGATCACAGCACTAATCAAACAATTTCTGGTAGCCATGCTGGAAATTTAGGGCATGTGCTCTATTAAGGAACTGGATAGCAAAAGAAGTCAAAATTCAGAAAAGAACATTTATTATTCAATTTTGGTCATTATATTTTGATAATCTAGCCACATATGTTTTAGGCCTTATAATTATCTCCAAGATTGCACAAATAAGTCTAACCAACTGTATGTGCTATGCCAGTTGTGTTGCTAATCAAGAAAATAATTTTTAGTTGTGTTGGAATATAGCAGATGTGCAGAGAAGAACAAGTAGACTGAATACTAAAAATCTCAAGACTAAGTTATGTACATACAATTAATAAGTAGTGGTACCCATGTGCTCAACTAAGTTTACTAAAATGCAGTATTGTAATATATTTTTTAAAATCCCATGATGTTATAACCCTTGAACTCTCAGTTTTTCTCTCTTTGTCTCATTCACTGTTCTATTTCTGTGAAGAAGCACCATGATTAATGGAAAGTCTCATAAAATAAAGCACTTAAAAGAAGTTTGCTTAATATTTCAGTGATCTAGTTCACTATCATCACAAGGAGAATGGCCACAGGAAAGCGGGATCTGGTAAAGTAATTAATATTTAAAACCTGATTCATAGTCCAAGAGAGAGACTGGCCTGGGATGGGCTTTTGACACTTCAAATTCCAACCTACAGCCAGGCAGTGGTGGCACACACCTTTAATCCCAGCCCTTGAGAGGCACAGGCAGGCAGATTTCTGAGTTTGAAGCCAGCCTGGTCTACAGAGTGAGTTTCTGGACAGCCAGAGCTACACAGAGAAACTCTGTCTCAGAAAACCAAAAAATAAATAAATACATAAATAATCCAACCTACAATATAATTCCTACAACAAACCTACCTATCATTCAATACTTTTCCAGTAGTCACACTGGCCCTGGTGACTAAGCATTCAAAATTATGGATCTTTGAGGGGCCATTATTATTATTATTTTAAATATTATTTAACCTTTTATTTACACTCCAGATTGTATTCCATTTCCAGTCCACCGAACTGTTCCCCATTCCGTACCCCTTCCTTGCCCCCTGTCTCCATGAGGGTGTCCTCACTTCTCACCCTCACCCTGCAAGACCTCTAAACTGCTTGGGACTTCCTGTCGCTTGAGAGTTAGGTGCATCGTCTCTGACTGAACACAGACCCGGCAGTCCTCTGCTGTATATGTGTTGGGGCATCATATCAGCTGGTTCATGCTGCCTGCTTGGTGGTCCAGTGTCTGAGAGTGTCAGGGGTCCAGGTTAATTGAAACTTCTGGTCTTCCTATAGGGTTGCCTTCCTCCTTAGCTTTTTCCAGCTTTTCCCTAATTCATCCACAGGAATCAACAGTTTCTGTCCATTGGTTGGGTGCAAATATCTGCATCTGACTCTTTCAGCTGCTTGTTGGGTCTTTCAGAGGGTAGTCATGATAGGTCCCTTTTTGTGAGTGCCCCATAACCTCAGTAATAGTGTCAGGCCTTGGGGCCTCCCCTTGAGCTGGTTCCCACTTTAGACCTGTCGCTGGACCTCCTTTTCCTCAGGCTCCTCTCCTTTTCCATCCCTGCAGTTCTTTCATACTGGAACAATTATGGGTCAGAGTTTTGACTGTGGGATGGTAACCCCATCCCTCACTTGATGCCCTGTCTTTCTGCTGAAGGTGGGCTCTACAAGTTCACTCTCCCTACTGTAGGGCATTTCATCTCCAGGTCCCTCCCTTTGAGTCTGAGAGTCTCTCACCTTCCACGTCTCTGGTATATTCTGGAGGGTCCCCCTAACCTCCTACCTCCTGAGGTTGCCTGTTTCCTTTATTTCTGCTGGCCCTCAGGATTTCAGTCCTTTTCCCCCCAACCAATACCAGATCACGTTCCCCTTCCCCCCTTCTCCTTTCCTTCTCAGGTCCTTTCTTCTCTCCCCACATTTGATTGCTTTCTTCTCCCCCCACCAAGTGGGATTGAGGTGTCCTCATATGGGAAAGAGGACACTCGTATTCAATCTACCACTTCCAATCTCTGAGCCCCATAGGCATTCAGTCCAACTTCAAAAGTCCCAACAGTCTATTGCTGTCTCCACACTGTTTAAAACTCCAAAGTTTAAGTATCTTCTGAGAGTCACATCAATCACTTAACTCTAAGCTTTTATAAATTCAAAATAAATAGCAGATCATATCCAACATACTATGGCTCAGTTTATTCATTACTCTTCCAAAAGGGAAGAAATAGAGCACAATGAGGTGCTATTGTCCCAGTGCAAATAAAAAATGTGCAGAGCAATCTCCAAACACTGCATTTTCATGTCTGATGCCAAATTTTGACTCCAAACTCCTTTCATCCTTGTTTGCTATAACTCATTTCTATGTCTTGGGTTGGTTCCACTCCTGCTCTGCAGCTCCCCTTAGCATGTATGACTCTGGCATCTTCAACATCTTGAAGTCTCAAATGAAAGCCAGCGTTCACTTTCACTTCAGACTATGGTTTCTTTTGGTCTCCATCAGGGAACTGCCTGACACATGCTTGCAATCAGATGATTTCTTCAGTCATGGAGGTATATTTCACCAACCCATTTTAACACCCTTGACTTTTAGTCTAGATGCAATTGGCTAAGCCTATCGAGTTTGGCCATTTGATGGTGATGGAACTTGGCCCCCTTATTCAATTATATGTGCAACAGCTTTCTTTTCATCATGATATCCATTACAACTTAAGATTTTCTTTAAATTGAAATTTGGAAGCATAGCTAGTTTAGTTATTATCCTGAGGTTATCAATCCATTTATTCCACTAAGCATTAGACTGTTCTTTAATTTTTTTTTAACTCCTAAGAACCAGGCTTAGCTCTATCATAGGTACTGGCAGTCATTTTCTTCTCAAACTACACCTTTTACATTGTTTTTATTTCTCTGTTCTTTCCTTTTCATGTAGATCTATATAATAGTGACCACGAATAACCAAGTGACACAATCAATATTAGGCTGTCTTGTAATATGTCAGAGTTAATTAATAGTTAGTTAACTATTTAGTTTGAAGCACACTTTTTCAGAACAGGGACAAAAAGCAGCAACATTCTTTGTTTCCAAATCACGAGAATGGTCTCTAGCCAGTTACTAGAAATTTTCCCTTTGAATTCTATTGAGCTTGACCTCTTCCATTTAAATAAGCCTTAGTAAAGTCATCCATTCTTCAACTACTATGGCCCACTAAGCCTAACTTAAATCATCCAACCAATTTTGTAGTCCAAGTCCCAGTGTTTTCAGTATTGTTTTAATAAACAGTGTGGTCAAGCCTGTCACAAATGTAGTCAACCAAGTCCCTGGTACCAGTATCTGTTTTAGTGACTGGTCTATTTTTGTGAAGTAATATCACGACCAACCAAGGCAGCTCTTATGAGAGAAAGTATTTAATTGGGGGCTTGCTTGAAGTTGCAGAGGTTTAGTCCAATATCATCATGGCAGTAAGCATAGTGGCAGGGAGCATGGAAGGAGGCAAGTGTAGTACAGAGAGACAGGGAAAAGCTTCATCCTAATCAAAGGCTGAGGGATATTGGGCCTGGCATGAGCTTCTGACATAATTCCCACCCCCCAGTGACATGCCTTAATGACAAAAGCCACATCGTATAATGCTTTGAATCATTCCAAAAAGTTTTGCACCCTGGTACTAAGTAGTCCAATAAATGAGTTTATGGGAGGCATTCTTTTTCAAACAACCATACCACGCAGCACATTCTAGTGTTTGAAGTTTTCATGAGACTGTTTTTTTCTAAATTAGATATTTAATTTATTTACAGTTCAAGTGTTATCCCCTTTCCTGGATTCCTCTCCAGAAACTCCCTACCCCATCTTCTCTCCCCCTGCTTCTATGAAGGTGCTTGCCCACCCACCCAGTCTGATATTCCCCTACATTGGGGCATTGAGCCTTCCCAGGACCAAGGGCCTTTCCTCCCATTGATGTCCAACAAGGCCATCCTCTGCTATACAGGCAGCTGGAAACATTGGACCCTCCGTGTGTACCCTTTGGTTGGTGGTTTAGTTCCGGGGAGCTCTGGGGGCTCTGGTTGGTTGATATTGTTGTTCTTCCTATGGGTCTCAAACCCCTTCAGCTCCTTCAGTCCTTTCTAAAACTCCTCCATTGGGAACCCCTTGCTCTATGGCTGCAAGCACCTACCTCTGTAATTGCCAGGCTCTGAAAGAACCTCTCAGGAGACAGCTATATAAGGCTCCTGTCAGTAAGCACTTCTTGGAATCTGCAATAGTGTCTAGGTTTGGTGTCTGTATATGGGATGAACCTCCAGGTGGGACATCTCTGGATGGCCTTTCCTTCAGTCTCTGCTCCACACTTTGTCTCCAGATTTCCTCTTGTGAGTATTTTGTTTCCCCTTCTAAGAAGACCTGAAGCATCAACACTTCGGTCTTCCTTCTTCTTGAGCTTCACATGGTCTGTGAATTGTATCTTGGGTATTTGGAGCTTTTGGGCTAATATCCACTTATCAATAGTGCATGCCATGTGTGTTCTTTTGAGACTGAGTTATCTTACTCAAGATGATATTTCTTGTTTGAGCCATTTGTATAAGAATTTTATGAATTTATTGTTTTTAATAGCTGAGTAGTAATCCATTGTGTAAATTTACCACATTTTTTTGGTATAAATTTCTCTGTTGAAGGACATCTAGATAGTTTCCAGCTTCAGGCTACTGTAAATAAGGATGCTATGAACATAGTAAAGAATGTGTCCTTGTTATATTTTGGAGCATCTTTTGGATATATGCCCACAAGTGGTGTTGCTGATCCTCAGGTAGTACTAAGTCCAGTATTCTGAGGAACCACCAGACTAATTTCCAGAGTGGTTGTACCAGCTTGCAATAGAACCAACAATGGAGGAGTGTTCCTCTTTCTCTACATCCTCACCAGCATCTGCTGTCACCTTTTTTTTGATCTGCCATTCTGGCTGATGTGAGGTGGAATCTCAGGATTGTTTTGATTTGCATTTCTCTGATGACTAAGGATGATGAACATTTCTTTAGGTGCTTCACAGCCATTTATTATTCCTTAGTTGAGAATGCTTTGATTAGCTCTGTATCCTTTTTTTTTTTAATGGTTATTTTTTTCATTAACATTTCCAATGCTATCCCAAAAGTCCCCCACCCACTCCCCCACCCACTCACTCCTACTTCTTGGCACTTTTGTTCCCCTCTACTGAGGCATATAAAGTTTGCATAACCAATGGGCCTCTCTTTCCACTGATGGTCAACTAGGCCATTTTCTGATTCATATGCAGCTAGAGACATGAGCTCCAGGGGGGTACTGGTTAGTTCATATTGTTGTTCCCCCTATAGGATTGCGGATCCCTTTAGCTCCTTGGGTATTTTCTCTAGCTCCTACATTGGGGGCCCTGTGATCCATCCAATAGCTGACTGGGAACATCCACTTCTGTGTTTGCTAGGCCCCGGCATAGTCTCACAAGAGACAGCTATATCTGGGTCCTTTCAGAAAAATCTTACTAGTGTATGGAATGGTGTCAGCATTTGGAAGTTGATTATGGGATGGATCCCCGGATATGGCAGTCTCTAGATGGTCCATCTTTTCTTCTCAGCTCCAAACTTTGTCTCTGTAATTCCTTCCATGTTTGTTTTTCTCCCAATTCTAAGAAGGGGCAAAGTGTCCACACTTTGGTCTTCATTCTTCTTGAGTTTCATGCGTTTAGCAAATTGTATCTTATATCTTGGGTATTCGAAGTTTCTGGGCTAATATCCACTTATCAGTGAGTACATATTGTGCGAGTTCCTTTGTGATTGGGTTACCTCACTCATTATGATGCCCTCCAGGTCCATTCATTTGGCTAGGAATTTCATAAATTCATTCTTTTAAATAGCTGAGTAGTATTCCATTGTGAAAATGTACCACATTTTCTGTATCCATTCCTCTGTTGAGGGGCATCTGGGTTCTTTCCAGCTTCTGGCTATTATAAATAGGGCTGCTATGAACATAGTGGAGCATGTGTCCTTCTTACCGGTTGGAACATCTTCTGGATATATGCCCAGGAGAGGTATTGAGGGATCTTCCGGTAGTACTATGTCCAATTTTCTGAGGAACCGCCAGATGTATTTCCAGAGTCGTTGTACCAGCTTGCAATCCCTCCAACAATGGAGGAGTGTTCCTCTTTCTCCACATCATCACCAGCATTTGCTGTCACCTGAATTTTTGATCTTGGCCATTCTGGCTGGTGTGAGGTGGAATCTCAGGGTTGTTTTGATTTGCATTTCCCTGATGATTAAGGATGTTGAACATTTTTTTCAGGTTCTTCTCAGCCATTCGGTATTCCTCAGGTGAGAATTCTTTGTTTAGCTCTGAGCCCCATTTTTTAATAGGGCTATTTGATTTTCTGGAGTCTACCTTCTTGAGTTCGTTATATATTTTGGATATTAGTCCCCTATCTGATTTAGGATAGGTAAATATCCTTTCTCAATCTGTTGGTGGTCTTTTTGTCTTATTGATTGTGTCTTTTGCATTGCAAAAGCTTTGCAATTTTATGAGGTCCCATTTTTCGATTTTAGAGCTCAAGCCATTGCTGTTCTATTCAGGAATTTTTACCCTGTACCCATATCTTCGAGGGTTGTCCCTACTTTCTCCTCTATAAGTTTCAGTGTCTCTGGTTTTATGTGGAATTCCTTAATCAACTTAGATTTGACCTTAGGACAAGGAGATAGGAATGGATCAATTCCCATTCTTCTACATGATAACTTCCAGTTGTGCCAGTACCATTTGTTGAAAATGCTGTCTTTTTTCCACTGGATGGTTTTAGCTCCCTTGTCAAAGAACAAGTGACCATAGGTGTGTGGGTTCATTTCTGGGTCTTCTGTTTCCACTAGGTTGATTTCACCCTTGAGTTTGATTATTTCCTGCCATCTACTCCTCTTGAGTGAATTTGCTTCCTTTTGTTCTAGAGCTTTTAGGTGTGTTGTCAAGCTGCTAATGTGTGCTATCTCTAGTTTGTTTTTGGAAGCACTCAGAGCTATGAGTTTTCCTCTTAGAAATGCTTTCATTGTGTCCCATAAGTTTGGGTATGTTGTGGCTTCATTTTCATTAAACTCTAGAAAGTCTTTAATTTCTTTCTTTATTCCTTCCTTGACCAAGGTATCATAGAGGAGAGTCTTGTTCAGATTCCACTTGAATGTTGGCTTTCTATAATTTATGTTGTTATTGAAGATCAGCCTTAGTCCATGGTGATCTGATAGGATGCATGGGACAATTTCAATATTTTTGTATCTGTTGAGGCCTGTTTTGTGACCAATTATGTGGTCAATTTTGGAGAAGGTACTATGAGGTGCTGAGAAGAAGGTATATCCTTTTGTTTTAGGATAAAATGTTCTGTAGATATCTGTTGGATCCATTTTTTTTCATAACTTCTGTTAGTTTCACTGTGTCCCTGTTTAGTTTCTGTTTCTATGATCTGTCCGTTGATGAAAGTGGTGTGTTGAAGTCTCCCACTATTATTGTGTGGGGTGCAATGTGTGCTTTGAGCTTTACTAAAGTTTCTTTAATGAATGTGGCTGCCCTTGTATTTGGAGCATTGATATTCAGAATTGAGAGTTCCTCTGGGAAGATTTTACCTTTGATGAATATGAAGTGTCCCTCCTTGTCTTTTTTGATGACGTTGGGATGGAAGCCGATTTTATTAGATATTACAATGGCTACTCCAGCTTGTTTCTTCAGACCATTTGCTTGGAAAATTGTTTTACAGCCTTTCATTCTGAGGTAATGTTTGTTTTTTCCCCTGAGATGGGTTTCCTGTAAGCAGGAGAATGCTGGGTCTTTTGTGTAGCCAGTCTGTTAGTCTATGTCTTTTTTATTGGGGAGTTGAGTCCATTGATATTAAGAGATATTAAGGAAAAGCAATTGTTGCTTCCTATTATTTTTGTTGTTAAAGTTGGCATTCTGTTCTTGTGGCTGTCTTCTTTTAGGGTTGTTAAGGGATTACCTTCTTGCTTTTTCTAGGACGTGGTTTCTGTCCTTGTATTGGTTTTTTTCTGTTATTATCCTTTGAAGGGCTGGATTCATGGAAAGATAATGTGTGAATTTAGTTCTGTTGTGGAATACTTTCTTTTCTCCATCTAAGGTAATTGAAAGTTTGGCTGTTTATAGTAGCCTGTGCTGGTATTTGTGTTCTCTTAGTGTCTGTATAACATCTGTCCAAGCTCTTCTGGCTTTCATAGTCTGGTGAAAAGTCTTGTGTAATTCTGATAGGCTTGCCATTATATGTTACTTGACCTTTTTCCCTTACTGCCTTTAATATTCTATCTTTAGTGCATTTGTTGTTCTGATTATTATGTGTCTGGAGGAATTTCTTTTCTGGTCCAGTCTATTTGGAGTTCTGTAGGCTTCTTGTATGTTCATGGGCATCTCTTTCTTTAGGTTTGGGAAGTTTTCTTCTATAATTTTGTTGAAGATATTTGCTGGCCCTTTGAGTTGAAAATCTTTATTCTCATCTACTCCTATTATCTGTAAGTTTGGTCTTCTCATTGTGTCCTGGATTTCCTGGATGTTTTGAGTTAGGATCTTTTTGCATTTTCCATTTTCTTTGATTATTGTGCTGATGTTCTCTATGGAATCTTCTGCACCTGAGATTCTCTCTTCCATCTCTTGTATTCTTTTGCTGATGCTCGTATCTATTGTTCCAGATTTCTTTCCTAGGGTTTCTATCTCCAGCGTTGCCTCACTTTGGGTTTTCTTTATTGTGTCTACTTCCCTTTTTAGTTCTTGGATGGTTTTATTCAATTCCATCACCTGTTTGGTCATGTTTTCCTGTAATTCTTTAAGGGATTTTTGTGCTTCCTTTTTAAGGTCTTCTACCTGTTTATCAGTGTTCTCCTGTATTTCTTTAAGTGAGTTATTAAAGTCCTTCTTGATGTGCTCTACCATCATCTTGAGATATGCTTTTAAATCCGGGTCTAGCTTTCCAGTGTGTTGGGGTGCTCTGGACTGGGCGAGGTGGGAGTTCTGGGTTCTGATTATGGTGAGTGGTCTTGGTTTCTGTTAGTAAGATTCTTATGTTTACATTTTGCCATCTGGTAATCTCTGGATTTAGTTGTTATAGTTGTCTCTGGTTAGAGATTGTTCCTCTCGTTATTCTGTTAACCTCTATCAGCAGACATGGGAGACTAGCTCTCTCCTCTGAGTTTCAGTGGTCAGAGCACTCTCTGCAGGCAAGCTCTCCTCTTACAAGGGAAGGTGCACAGATATCTGGAGTTTGGACCTCCCTACTGGCCGAAGATGAAGGCCCAAAACAGGACCTGTCCCAGATGCTGTGTTGATTTGGCCTGTCACAGAAGCTGTTAGCTTCTGTATTCCACACTCTCACCTGCACGGACTAGTCTCAGAGGGATCTACAAACCAAGATGGCTCCCCCAGGTGCTCCTGCAAAGCCCTCTTGGACTGGGTGGACACCTATCCTCTGGCCGGGAAGGTGCCCAGATATCTGGAGCCTAAAAAGGGCGCTTCCTCAGAAGCTCTGTGGCTCCCACCTGTCCCAGAAGCTGTTAGCTTCTGTAGTCCACACTCTTACCTGTGCAGACTACTTTCGGTGGCGTCCCGGATCCAAGATCTCTTTATCCCATTTTTAATAGGGTTATTTGGTTCTCTCGAGTCTAGTTTCTTGAGTTCTTTGTATATATTGAATATTATCCCTCTATCAGATGTAGGATTGGTGGATTCATGGGACTTTTGTTTTCAACTAGGTATTTTCTTTATTACATTTCAAATGTTATCCCCTTTCCTGGTTTCCCCTTGGAAAATCCCCTATCCTCTCCGTGTTCTCCCCTGTACCCCCCCCATTCACTAACCCACGCACTCTGGCTTCTTGGCCCTGTCATTCCCCTACACTGACGCATAGAGACTTCACAGGACCAAGGGCCTCTCCTCCCATTGATGACCTACTAGCCATCCTCTGCTACATATGCAGCTGGAGCAATGAGTCCCACCATGTGACTCTTTGGCTGGTAGTTTAATCCCTGGGAGCTCTGGGGGTACTGGTTAGTTCATATTGTATTTTCTCCTATGAGGCTGCAAACTCCATCATCTCCTTGGGTCCTTTCTCTAGCTCTTTCATCATGAGACTTCTAAAATGAAGTTGGAAAATAGTTCTAAGAAACTTTCTTTGAAAGGTATCCAGAGTCTGACATTGTCCTGAAGAAATCCTTATTCTTTTTTCTTGAGGAATATGCCACCCCAGCAGTATTGGCCTCCAGGTTTATATAACACTCTTTTATTTTATCCCATATTTAGCATGGATTTCAATGTCCTATGATTCTTTAAGAGTTTATATTCTTTCCTGATTCACCCCATGACAGTCTTATATTGTGCATGAAAGACCACTGGGACTCTAGAGAGGAAATATGAAAGTGAATTCCCCCTGGACGAACCACTCTCTGAAATGTGAAGGAATGAACACAATTGTTTAAAAGCTTTGATTCTCCACAAATCATCATGAATAAATTAGTTACTTTTCTCAACATACTAGCCATTCTTTTCTCTGTGCTGGTTTTCCTCTCTGTGTTTTATATATGCAAACACCTCTGAGGATGGTATTATCATTTAGGAATTGGGAACTATAAATTACTACAGCCAAGCTGAACTAACTACTGCCCTTGGTCTACCTTTCTCTAGAAATGCAGACCCTGCGTATTATTATGGCCACATTGGCAGGAGGAATTTCTTCTCTATGTGTGGGTGTTAGTCGTCTTCATACAAATGAGCTACTCCCAACCACACTAAGGTACAAGTTTCAAGTCAGTCACAGAATAGACTTCTCTGCTCATTCTATATAACTAAAGGAAGAAAAATAAAGACTGGGAACTTGTCTAACCAATTACTTGTAAAGAAAATATTTATAACTTTTGTATCCTGGAATTTCACTTTATTTTGGGATAATTAAGTCTACTAAAGCACTACTATTTAGCATCTTATGTAAATATGTGGAATAAATAAATAGGCGTGTTTTATAAGCAACAGCATACTCTAAATTTCTTTACATTTATTATATTTACTTAAGGCAATTTCATGCAGGTACAGAATATACTGTTATCATATTTATTTTCATTATTCTTTCTGATCAACTTATTATTTCTACTTAATTAATTCTTCTTTGTAATTGAATGCTCTCATACCCAAACTTTTAAATTGGCATACAACACAATTAGTTGCTTTGTAACATTATCACAGAGATGTTCTTTCTTTTGATTCAACTCTGCCAGTCTCTGATCCACACTTCTGCTGGTCCACTTCTAATGCTCAGTAAACCCTTTTATTTTCATGTCATGTTTATACTTAAACTATTATTCATCTTGAGATGGGTTCTACCTCTTTTAATATCTCCTTCCCAGTTTTAGAGCCTATATCCCTAGCTCATATGTGTACACACACAATGCTAAAATATACAATTTACATAAAAGATAAATTATATAGTGTTGCTATTTCTGTTTCATTGTGTTGAATACGGAAGTGTCTTCTTCGTCTGAATCTGACGAAAAATATTACAAAATGAAACAAATTTGAGAAAGACGAGTTACTTACCAAGATTCTTAAATTTAATTACACTGATTTCTGACAAGTAACAGGTTTTTAGATTTTTAAAAGTATCTGTATGATCCCAAGTCACAAGTTTCAAGTGTGTATTTTTACCAGATTTTTCTGTGCATTGTATTTTTGCTCCAAGGGCAACAGCTATAGGAGTCATTGGATTCTTCGGTAATAGTGGAGTATTCCTATCCCCCCTGTTTATGCTGCTAGCGACATACTATGCCAACTTGCCCTGGATCTTCTATGGAGGCTTCTCCATCTTCAATGCGTTTAGTGTGTTTCTCCTTCCTGAGACCAAAAATCAGCCTCTTCCTGACTCCACCCATGATGTAGGAAATAAGTGAGTAAAACTTCTCAGTGCCCTTTAGGGGAATTGTTTGCTAATGTGCTGTGCTGAGGGAGGCAAAGCAACAATGAAGGACAGAATCAATTGGGTTTATTTAATAGTAGTTACTACCTTTGATTGGAATGTGTATCTCCTAAATATTTGTATATATAACTAAAATAATTTGGAGTTATTTTAATTGTGGTCAGTATTTTTGAATGAGGACAATTTTTTAATCAATTTTTCCTGTAGATTCAGAAGTCCCTAGAGGCTCTCTAGGTCACAACACACATTTACTGGTTTTGTTGGCTGGTTATATATATATATATATATATATATATATATATATATATATATATATATATACACACATACATATCAGACCCAGTTACCTTTCAACTCAGTGAATGCTGACAAACTGTATGGAAGTAATAGTCTGTAATATACAAGACTAAAGAACCTGCCATAGATGACTATGCATCTAAGTACTGCATGCTTCTGTTCTCTATGACATTCCAATCACCTTGGTTTCTCTAGAAATGAAAAGTTCAGGTAGAGAATAATGTGTAAGTCAATTAATGGATCTTAGCAAGGAAATAATGGAGTATTTTTTAAAACATTTTTTGTATTTCAAATGCTTTCTTACAAAACTCATTTGGTAATCCCCTAATGACCAACATAGAAAGTACTAAATCTCACTCACAAATTACCAGAGAATTTATTTTTTTTATTTTATTTATTTATTTATTTATTTATTTTGTTTTTTCGAGGCAGGGTTTCTCTGTGTAGCCCTGGCTGTCCTGGAACTCACTTTGTAGACCAGGCTGGCCTCGAACTCAGAAATCCGCCTGCCTCTGCCTCCCAAGTGCTGGGATTAAAGGCATGCGCCACCACGCCCGGCTCGAGAATTTATTTTATAATATTTAGCAAAATCCTCCAGAAGTAGTCATTGTTACAAAGGTGATGGGTAAAAATAGATTATTCTGTGATGAACCTAGGGACAAACACATTTTCTCCAGATTTTACTGATTTTGGTTTCATGCTTATGTTTTTTTGTTGTATATGTTCTAGTTGGAAAGAATCAAGAAAAGGAAAGAAGGAGGATCCCATCATTAAAGTCACAAGGTTTTAAGGAACTCCTGGAATTGTCATCTGATCAAAGAAGAGAAGAAAATGGTATTCAGGACATAGTGACATTTTTCCCAGGATCATTACTCAGAATTATTCACTGATATTATCAAAATTATTAATAACTCAAGATAAAATAAAAAACTGATCACATTGGCATTGCTGCAATCGATTACTATATGTCAAATACCTATGAGTAATCACATAGGTGATTTGAAGAATTGGAAAGAACATTGAAAGATTTGAAAAGTACATTGGAAAAAATCATACTTGCCTATTTTTGCAATCATGTACACCTGTTTTGTTTTGGGAAGGTATACCTATTCTATTTTTCCACTTCTGTGATATAATACCTGAGGAAATAAAAGGAAGTAATCCTTTTCCCCCCAAATCCACATCACTAGTTTCAGTTTATGGTTACTAGGAGACACTTCAGCTCTAGTGTTAAACAGTAGTATGGTAGGAGAATGGTTATTTCATACTAACAAGGAAGATAAAGGGGGGAGGGGAAAAGAAAGAGGGAGGTTAGGAGGAAGAAAGAGGGAGGAAGAAAGAGAGAGGGTGCAGGGAGAGAGAGAGGAAGGGAGAGGGAGAGATTGAAAGAAAGAAAACACACAGGAGAAGGAAGAAAAAGAAGAAAAGGGGCAACATTGGAGAAAAGTAACTGGATATGGCCAAGAACAAACTAGAATCCTGAAAGCAATGCTTCCCCAAATCATTGCATCAAAGTAATGCTCCAACCTGCCCCTGCTCAAATTTTCTGTTTCCTTGTAATAACAACAAATGGAGGGGACCAGTTCTTCAGTAGAGGAAACTTTTAGAGTCACTTAAATCCAAGTTATAATAAGAAGATTGACTACATTTTATTATTTTTTGGTACTTTTCTCATTTTTTTACTTAAACAATTTTCTATTAGATATTTTTTTCATTTACAATATAAATGCTATCCCAAAAGTACCTTATACCCTCCCCCACCCTGCTGTCCAACCCACCCACTTCTGCTTCCTGGTCCTAGTATTCACTTGTTTTGGGGCATATAATCTTTGCAAGACCAAGGGCCTCTCTTCCCAATGTTGGCCGACTAGGCCATCTTCTGCTACATATGCAGCTAGAGACATGAGCTCAGGGAGTACTGGTTAGTTCATATTGCTGTTCCTCCTATAAGGGTTAATAAGTCTCTTAAAGAATTTCAGCAGAACACAGGTAAATAAGTAGCCTATAAAGAGGAAACACATAAATCTCTTTAAGAAACACAGGTAAATACAATCAAACAGGTAAAGAGATTGAACGAAACCATCCAGGATCAAAAAATGGAAATAGAAACTGAAAGAGGAAAATTACTGACCACCAGAACTCTCACCCCAGAGCCCTCCTACCCCTCCCAACTAAGGACTGTGCCAGGGACATTTTTGAGATAAGGGTGTGAGTAAACCTCAGTTCCAATGAATCAAGTACATGGCCAAAGTGTGGGACGCGTTGCGAAAAGCACTTTTGGAAAAACCCTTGGCTGAATCTCTTAGTGACGTAAAATTGTATTTTCCCTGCCCTGCTCCCCCCTTGCCTCCTTCCTATAAAAGCCTGTGAAAAATTTGGGCCGGTCGTCGAATCTCCTCTACACCATGCTGGGTGTGTGGGTTTCGACCCCAGAGCTCTAGTTCATGTATTTGCTTGCTGTTGCTTTATGGAGCTCTGGTTTATGTGCTTTTTATGTGCTTTCTTGTTGCTGCTGTATTAAATCTTACTCTCTACATCTTAAGTTTAGTCCCAGTGTCTTCTTGGGTGTGCGGCTGTCCCGAGGCTTGAGTGGGTGTCTCCCCTTGGGAGTCCTAGAGTCTTTCATTTGGTGCGTTGGCCGGGAATCAGCGCGACCACCCAGAAGTCCTGGACCCACTCAGAAGTAAGATTTACTGTTCTGCTTTGGTCTGGTGTCTGTGTTCTGATAGTTTCTGAGAGGCCAGAAAGGCCATTCTGTATCTGGTGCGATCGCAGTTCTGGTTTTGCTTGACGCTCTGTGCTCAGTAAGAGCACCAGAGATCGCACTCCGGGAGGGAGTGCGAAGTGGGTAAGAGCAGACGTGCTCAGGTGCCCACAGTCCGATCTGCCCCTGGGAGACGTTCCAGGTGAGATAGGGGAGGACCAAGGACGCTTGGTGGACCCCTGTGGAGACCAGGAAGGTCTCAATCTGTCGGCCTTGGAGAGGCCATCTGATTCTGTAAGTTGCCTGTGGTGTCTCAGTCTTGTGTCTGCTCTTGTTGTTTGCTATTATTCTAGAAATGGGACAATCTGCTGGGTGTGTAGGTGTGGAACTGCTGCATTTGTGTATTCTGAGATTGTGGGTTTATTATGGCAGCTGCCACTGTGGACCGTAAGGACCCTAGTGGCTGTGAGAGGACGACTGTCTATGGCCTCACAGTCTGCACCCCAAAAAGATGTTCCAAGGGAGACCCTGGAAGGAGTGCCCAGGGTACAGAACAGTCAAAAAGACCTGGCTGTTGCCTGGCAGAGTGAAGGAGAGAGAGAGTGTTCTCTCTGCCAGGGCGGGAGTGGATGTGGAATCCCACCCCCGTCAGGAAAAGGAGTCAATGTGGAATCCGACCCCTTCAGAAAGTGGCGTTTGGCTGGTTGTGTTTTTGCCACGTGACAAGACTGTGTGTGTGTGTTAACCCTTTGCCGACTGTAGACTTGGACTGACGTCAGGACAGAATTTGTCAGCAATGGTTTTAAAAGGAAAAAAAAACTCAGTGCTGGTGAGTCCCAGACTGCTCAAAAGAGCTCTGAAATGCAGAGCTGGGCTAAAAATTTCCGGCCTTGGCGGCGCAGTTAGGGCTTTAATAGCAACAGTGGCGCTGAGGTTCTGAGTTCTGCAGGCACAGCAGCAGCAGCGGCTGTCTGTGCCCCGTGAGCGAGTTGCGAGATGCTAATGGCGAATGCGGCAGCCTGCCGGTCCCACCTGGAGCCCTAGAGTGGCCATAAAGCCTGCCACAGCTGGGGAGGGGCCGACTACAGCCGTCGTCCCTCATTTGGCTCCCCCCAGAGTCTGCGCACGGGTGCATGCCCACACTCCTTTGTGCTCACTCCCCCGCCGCCGCCGCCTCCAAGGGCTCAAGCCATGCGGGAAGACAGTGCAGAGAACACTGGGTGCCTATCAAGTAGTTAAATAGCTGACTCTGCCACCTTCCCCCTCCCCGCCAGTGTTTGCCACTCCCAGGAGTTTGCGGCCACAGGTTCCCTGGTTGCTTCTCATTCCCCTGTCCCCTGTATTCTGTCTCTTGTTACAGAGACCAGAGTCAGAATCAGAAATGTGCTGTAAGACAGAAAAATAAACCAGGGTAGTCGAACTATGAAAAAAGTTAAGTGACAGAATATAGATGTAATAATTAAATAACATTCAAAGTAAGCAAAGACAAAAAAGAGGAACAAAAAAGATATATATATATAGAGAGAGACATTAGATGAGATCTCCATTGCAGTTAAAAAACAGGGAGCCAGAAAATTTTTAAAAAAAGATAAGAAAAATAAAATGCCGGCCACAAAAGTCAGGGAAGCTAGAAAACTTAGTACCCGGCAACAAAAGCAAGCTTTTGGCTGAAGATCAAAGTGTTTACTGTTATCTGTTAAAGAAAAAGAGCACTGAGTGAGAGACTGCCCTAACAAAAAGAAGAGGAGCCCCCCCCTCATGACCAAACCCTTCACCTGTTTGTGGCTGAAAGTAAAGAAAAAGCAGAAGGGGTGCTAACACAGAAGCTGAGTCCTTAAAAGAGACCGGTGGCCTACCTGTTAAAAGCAGCTAAAAAGAGACTGTGTTTCATATTCCTCCACTGACCAATGCAAAGCAAGTTTAAAAGGTTCCTGGACACTGCGGGCCTTTGCAGACTGTGGATTCCAGGTTTTGCTGAATTAAAAAGATAAACAGCCCTTCGTATAAAAAATAAAAGAACAACCTTGGATGGCCTTAGATGCTATTGAGACTGCCCTAATGTTGTCCCCAACTTTGAGACTCCTAGATGTGACTGAAAACAAAGGTATTGCCAAAGAGGTTCTTACTCAGAAATTGGGACCCTGAAAAAGACCGGTGGCATACTTGTGAAAATTAGACCTGGTGACTGTAAGATGACCTGCTTGTCTGCACATAGTGGCTTCTGGTCAAGGACGCAGATAAACTGACTCTGAGACAAAACTTGGCACATGCCCTAAAAGTGTGGTTCAGCCCCCTGACCGATGGCTGACTAATGCTCTGGAAAACATGATCCAATTGTTCCCCTGACTGATGGACACATTATCAGAGCTTTTTGTT
Source organism: Mus caroli (assembly GCF_978045245.1). Taxonomy (NCBI): domain Eukaryota; kingdom Metazoa; phylum Chordata; class Mammalia; order Rodentia; family Muridae; genus Mus; species Mus caroli. Next base: position 53,501,339 of record NW_028227275.1, read on the forward strand.
GACAGAACAAGTGACCTTCGCTTCTCCTGCTAACCTGCTGAGTCTTCACCTACTCATCACTGCTCTGACATTCTGGCGGAAGGAACTTCGGCTCAGAAGGCTGAACTCTTGGCGCTAACCCAAGCCCTGCGGTTGGCTGAAGGCAGAGACATCAAAGACAAAGAAAAAATTCTGGCCCTCCTAGAAGCTCCTGAATGAACTGGGTGAGTTGGGGTATCGGGTATCAGCCAAGAAAGCTCAGTTATGTCGTACCGAGGTGCCGAGACGACGAAAAGCGGTGGCTCACCGAGGCCAGAAAAAAGACTGTGATGCTGATCCCAACCCCCACCACCCCGCGCTAAGTACGTGAGTTTCTGGGGACGGCGGGCTTTTGCAGAAAAAAGTCCCATTCACCTGGACTGAAAAACACCAAAAAGCCTTTGACAGCATAAAGGCAGCACTGCTTGCAGCCCCCGCTCTGGCTTTGCCAGATTTGACTAAGGTAAGCGGAAGGCGGGGACAGCAGTGCAGCGGTGGACAGAAAGCAAGTGATCTAGGCCAGCAGCCTCCCTAAAGGGATTTCAGCCCAAAAAGCTGAACTTGTGGCTTTGATACAAGCTCTATAAATGACAAAAGAAAAGTCTACACTGACAGCAGGTATGCTTTTGCCACTGTATGGAACAATATACAGACAAAGAGAGCTGTTGACATCTACAGAAAAAGACCTAAGATGCTGTGAACAAAAGAAATCAGATGGCAGATCTAACCGCCAAAAACAGGCATCCCAAAGAGCAATGATCCTGGCAGTCTGAAGACTATCAAGTTATAGACAAATTAAGACTGGTAAAAGAAACCCTGTATAAAATGGTAAAAACTGAAAGAAAGAAAACTAGTCCTCCCTTGAAAAGACAGACCTGACATCAACTGAGAAATAAACTTTACTGAGAAAAAACGTTCTCAAAATGGATAAATGAGACTGCTCACATAGTCATCAAGAAGATTATTGAAGAAAATTTTTCCAAGGTTCAGAGTGCCAAAAGCAATAGTGTCAGATAATAGCCCTGCTTTGTTGCCCAGGTAAGTCAGGGTGTGGCCAAGCATTTAGAGGTCAAATAAAAATTACATTGTGTGTATAGACCTCAGAGCTCAGGACAGATAAAATAAATTAGTTTAAAACTCTATGACAGACCTTGACTAAATTAATCGTAGAGACTGGCACAGACTTGGTGTTCCTTCCCTATGCCCTACTTAAACGTACTAGAAATACTTCCTCTTGATTCAGTTTTATCCTTTATGAGATTCCTATGCCCATTATAGTCTTAAATGATGTGTTTAAACCTATGATGTTATAATAATGATCTGTATGCTAAGTTAAAAGGCTTGCAGGTGGTCTGGTCACAACTGGGAAAAATCGGACTGAGTACGCGGACGACATTGCTCCAGGGATCCCAACAGCTGAGACAGTAAACGAGCTGGGTACCCCAAGGACATCTCACCAGTTCCAGCCAGAGATCTGATCTACGTGCACCTACATCGTGCCCAGACCCTCAAGCCTCGCTAAAAGGGCCCCTGCCTAGTTCTGTTTACTAATGCTCCTTATTCTGTTTTTGTTCCCATGTTAAAATAGAGTAAATGCAGTATTCTCCGCATAAAAATATAGACTTCTGAAATTCTAAGATTAGAATTACTCACTAGAAGGAGTGGGGAATGAAAGAGGAAAATTACTGACCACCAGAACTCTCACCCCAGAGCCCTCCTACCCCTCCCAACTAAGGACTGTGCCAGGGACATTTTTGAGATAAGGGTGTGAGTAAACCTCAGTTCCAATGAATCAAGTACATGGCCAAAGTGTGGGACGCGTTGCGAAAAGCACTTTTGGAAAAACCCTTGGCTGAATCTCTTAGTGACGTAAAATTGTATTTTCCCTGCCCTGCTCCCCCCTTGCCTCCTTCCTATAAAAGCCTGTGAAAAATTTGGGCCGGTCGTCGAATCTCCTCTACACCATGCTGGGTGTGTGGGTTTCGACCCCAGAGCTCTAGTTCATGTATTTGCTTGCTGTTGCTTTATGGAGCTCTGGTTTATGTGCTTTTTATGTGCTTTCTTGTTGCTGCTGTATTAAATCTTACTCTCTACATCTTAAGTTTAGTCCCAGTGTCTTCTTGGGTGCGCGGCTGTCCCGAGGCTTGAGTGGGTGTCTCCCCTTGGGAGTCCTAGAGTCTTTCAAAACAACAAAGAAAATACAAGTGGAGAAAACCCTGGAACTGGAAAACCTAAGAAAGAGATCAGGTGTCACAGACATAAGCATCACCAACAGAATGAAAGAGATAAAAGAGAATCTCAGGCATAGAGAATACCATAGAAGACACTGACAAAACAGTCAAAGAAAATACAAAGTGCACAAAGCTCATAACCCAAAACATCCAAGAAATCCATGACACAATGAGAAGACCAAATCTAAGAATAACAGGTATAGAAGAGAGTGAAGATTCCCAACTCAAAGGGCCAGTAAACATCTTCAACAAAATTATAGAAGAAAACTTCCATAATCTAAAGAAAGAGATGGCCATAAACATACAAGAAGCCTACAGAACACCAAATAGATTGAACCAGAGAAGAAATTTTTCCCATTACATTATAAGCAAAACACTAAATACATAGATCATAGAAAGAATATTAAAAGCAGTAAGGGGAAAAGGTCAAGTAACATATAAAGGCAGACTTATTTTAATTACACCAGACTTCTCAACAGAGACTCTAAAAGACAGATAATATTAGATAGATGCCACACAGACTCTAAGAGAACACCAATGCCAGTCTAGGCTACTCTACCCAGCAAACCCCTCAATTACCATACATGGAGAATCTAAAATATTCCATGACAAAACCAAATTTCAAGATTATCTTCCCACTAATCCAGGCCTACAGAGGATAATAGAAGGAAAACTCCAACACAAGGAGGGAAACTATGCTCTAGAAAAAGCAAGAAAGCCTCTGAGACTAGTCTGCGCAGGCTTGAGTGTGGACTACAGAAGCTAATAGCTTCTGGGACAGGCAGAAGCCACACAGCTTCTGAGGCAGACCCTGTTTCGGGCTCCAGACATCCAGGCACTTTCCCTGACAGAGGAGAGGTGTCTACCCTGCCCGGGAGGGCTTTGTCAGAGCACCTGGGGGAGCCATCTTGATTTCTGGATCCCTCCAAGACTGGTCTGTGCAGGTAAGAGTGTGGATTACAGAAGCTGACAGCTTCTGGGACAGGCGGAAGCAACACTGCTTCTGGGACAGGCCCTATTTCAGGCCTTCATCTCCTGCCCAGAGGCAGGAGGAGAGGAAGTGCTTCTCAGCAGGAGGGATGGGGCAGCAGAAATGTTTCTTTTGGCGACTACACAGGGAAGGAGGAACTTGGTGGTATCAGGGTACATCTTGTGGTCAGGACATCCGGCGCTGATTTAGGGCTGGAACATTCTGTGGTTGTTCTTGGAGCGGTGCGTGGGTAGCCCAATTTTGACCCCCTTTTCTTCTCAGGGGGAGAGGCCCAATTCAGAGATCAGGACAATTGTGTTGTCTTAATAGCTCCCAAAAACAGTCATCTATAGGATGGAACACAGGGTCCCCAATGGAGGAGCTAGAGAAAGTACCCAAGAGGCTGAAGGGGTCTGCAAGCCTATAGGTGAAAAAACAATATGAACTAACCAGTACCCCCAGAGCTTGTATTTCTAGCTGGATGTGTAGCAGAAGATGGCCACTATGTTCATAGCAGCCTTATATATAATAGCCAGAAGCTGGAAAGAACCCAGATGCCCCGCAACAGAAGAATGGATACAAAAAATGTGGTACATTTACACAATGGAGTACTACTCAGCTATTAAAAAGAATGAATTTATGATATTCCTAGGCAAATGGTTGGACCTGGAGGGCATTATCCTGAGTGAATTAACCCATTCACAAAAGAACTCAAATGATATGTACTCACTAATAAGTGGATAATAGACCAGAAACTTAGAATACACAAGATATAAGTTACAATTTGCAAAGCACATGAAACTAAAGAAGAACGAAGACCAAAGTGTGGACACTTTGCCCCTTCTTAGAATTGGTAAAAAAAACACCCATGGAAGGAGTTACAGAGACAAAGTTTGGAGCTGTGATGAAAGGATGGGCCATCTAGAGACTGCCATATCCAGGGATCCACAACATAATCAGTTTCCAAACGCTGACACCATTGCATACACTAGCAAGATTTTGCTGAAAGGACCCTGACATTTCTCTCTCTTGTGAGACTATGACGGGGCCTAGCAAACACAGAAGTGGATGCTCACAGTCAGCTATTGGATGGATCACAGGGCTCCCAATGGAGGAGCTAGAGAAAGTACCCAAGGAGCTAAAGGGATCTGCAACCCTATAGGTGGAACAAAATTATGAACTAACCATTACCTGAGAGCTCTTGACTCTAGCTGCATATGTATCAAAAGATGGCCTAGTCGGCCATCACTGGAAAGAGAGGCCCATTGGACTTACAAACTTTATATGCCCCAGTACAGGGGAACGACAGGGCCAAAAAGTGAGAGTGGGTGGATAGGGGAGTGGGGGGGAGGGTATGGGGGACTTTTGGGATAGCATTGGAAATATAAATGAGGAAAATACCTAATAAAAATATATTTTAAAAAAAGTTACTTTAAGGCATTTATTAAGTTCTTTGACAACCAAATTTCAAATTCTTAAAAATAAAAGTATGATTTAAATAATGTGCATGGGGGTATAATTTCTCCCTTGTTTGTTTTTAAGAAGTTTGAGTTTTTAAAGTTCCACAATATATTGTCTTTGAAAATTATCAAATTGTTGACAAAACATCTCATATACTTGACTGTTATACTCAGTTTTAATATAACATGGGCAGTGACTAATTACACTTTCAATTGTTTCTCTTGAAGAGCGGTTATAACTAGAATGCTTGAAAAGTTATTATATTCACATGTGTATAATTTCTTTATTAATCAGAAATAAGAGCATTCATTTGCAGCAATTGATTAAGTAAAGGTCCTCAAGAATTAACACCATTATGTGGAAACAGGTAGGAACTGAAGATACCAAGAGCAAAGGTTTTACAATTTGACATGCACATTCTCTAAAAATACCAAAATATTATCTTTTTCTTTTTAAATTTTTAATATTTTTTATTACATATTTTCCTCAATTACATTTCCAATGCTATCCAAAAAGTCCCCCATACCCCCCCCCCCCCACTTCCCTACCCATCCATTCCCATTCTTTTGGCCCTGGCATTCCCCTATATTGGGGCATATAAAGTTTGCAAGTCCAATGGGCCTCTCTTTCCATTGATGGCCGACTAGGCCATCTTTTGATACATATGCAGCTAGAGACAAGAGCTCCGGGGTACTGGTTAGTTCATCATGTTGTTCCAACTATAGGGTTGCAGTTCCCTTTAGCTCCTTGGGTACTTTCTCTAGTTTCTCCATTGGGAGCCCTGTGATACATCCAATAGCTGACTGTGAATATCCACTTCTGTGTTTGCTAGGCCCCGGCATAGTCTCACAAAAGACAGCTATATTTGGGTCCTTCCAGCAAAATTTTGCTAGTGTATGCAATGGTGTCAGCGTTTGGAAGCTGATTATGGGATGGATCCCTGCATACGACAGTCTCTAGATGGTCCATCCTTTCATCACAGCTCCAAACTTTGTCTCTGTACCTCCTTCCCTGGGTGTTTTGTTCCCAATTCTAAGAAGGGGCATAGTGTCCACACTTTGGTCTTCATTCTTCTTGAGTTTCATGCGTTTAGCAAATTGTATCTTATATCTTGGGTATCCTAAGTTTTGGGCTAATATCCACTTATCAGTGAATACATATTGTGTGAGTTCCTTTGTGATTGTGTAACCTCACTCAAGATGATGCCCTCCAGGTCCATCCATTTGGCTAGGAATTTCATAAATTCATTCTTTTTAATAGCTGAGTAGTACTCCATTGTGTAAATGTACCATAATTTCTGTATCCTTTCCTCTGTTGAGGGGCATCTGGGTTCTTTCCAGCTTCTGGCTATTATATATAAGGCTGCTATGAACATAGTGGAGCATGTGTCCTTCTTACCGGTTGGGACATCTTCTGGATATATGCCCAGGAGAGGTATTGCTTGATCCTCTGGTAGTACTATGTTCAATTTTCTGAGGAACCGCCAGACTCATTTCCAGAGTGGTTGTACAAGCTTGCAATCCCACCAAAAATGGAGGAGTGTTCCTCTTTCTCCACATCCTCGCCAGCATCTGCTGTCACCTGAATTTTTGATCTTAGCCATTCTGACTGGTGTGAGGTGGAATCTCAGGGTTGTTTTGATTTGCATTTCCCTGATGATTAAGGATGTTGAACATTTTTTCAGGTGCTTCTCTGCCATTCGGTATTCCTCAGGTGAGAATTCTTTGTTCAGTTCTGAGCCCCATTTTTTCATGGGGTTATTTGATTTTATGGAGTCCACCTTCTTGAGTTCTTTATATATATTGGATATTAGTCCCTTATCTGATTTAGAATAGGTGAAGATCCTTTCCCAATCTGTTGGTGGTTTTTTTGTCTTATTGATGGTGTCTTTTGCCTTGCAGAAGCTTTGCAGTTTCATGAGGTCCCACTTGTCAATTCTCAATCTTACAGCACAAGCCATTGCTGTTCTATTCAAAATTTTTCCCCTGTTCCCATATCTTCTAGGCTTTTCCCCACTTTCTCCTCTATAAGTTTCAGTGTCTCTGGTTTTATGTGAAGTTCCTTGATCCACTTAGACTTGACCTTAGTACAAGGAGATAGGAATGGATCGATTTGCATTCTTCTACATGTTAACAACCAGTTGTGCCAACACCATTTGTTGAAAATGCTGTCTTTCTTCCACTGGATGGTTTTAGCTCCCTTGTCGAAGATCAAGTGACCATAGGTGTGTGGGTTCATTTCTGGGTCTTCAATTCTATTCCATTGGTCTACTTGTCTGTTACTATACCAGTACCACACAGTTTTTATCACAATTGCTCTGTAATAAAGCTTTAGGTCAGGCATGGTGATTCCACCAGAGGTTCTTTTATCCTTGAGAAGCGTTTTTGCTATCCTAGGTTTTTTGTTATTCCAGATGAATTTGCAGATTGCACTTTCTAATTCGTTGAAGAATTGAGTTGGAATTTTGATGGGGATTGCATTGAATCTGTAGATTGCTTTTGGCATGATAGCCATTTTTACAATGTTGATCCTGCCAATCCATGAGCATGGGAGATCTTTCCATCTTCTGAGATCTTCTATAATTTCTTTCTTCAGAGACTTGAAGTTTTTATTATACAGATCTTTCACTTCCTTAGTTAAGGTCACACCAAGATATTTTATATTACTTGTGACTATTGAGAAGGGTGTTGATTCCCTAATTTCTTTCTCAGCCTGTTTATTCTTTGTGTAGAGAAAGGCCATTGATTTGTTTGAGTTAATTTTATATCCAGGTACTTCACCAAAGTTGTTTATCAGGTTTAGGAGTTCTCTGGTGGAATTTTTAGGGTCACTTATATATACTATCATATCATCTGCAAAAAGTGATATTTTGACTTCATCTTTTCCAATTTGTATCTCTTTGATCTCCTTTTGTTGTCGAATTGCTCTGGCTAGGACTTCAAGTACAATGTTGAATAGGTATGGAGAAAGTGGACAGCCTTGTCTAGTCCCTGATTATAGAGGGGTTGCTTCAAGCTTCTCACCATTTACTTTGATGTTGGCTACTGGTTTGCTGTAGATTGTTTTTATCATGTTTAGGTATGGGCCTTGAATTCCTGATCTTTCCAAGACTTTTATCATGAATGGGTGTTGGATCTTGTCAAATGCTTTTTCCGCATCTAACGAGATGATCATATGGTTTTTGTCTTTGAGTTTGTTTATATACTGGATTACGTTGATGGATTTCTGTATATTGAACCATCTCTGCATCCCTGGGATGAAACCTACTTGGTTAGGATGGATGATTGATTTGATGTGTTCTTGGATTCGGTTAGCAAGAACTTTATTGAGGATTTTTGCATCAATATTCATAAGGGATATTGGTCTGAAGTTTTCTATCTTTGTTGGGTCTTTTTGTGGTTTAGGTATCAGAGTAATTGTGGCTTCATAGAATGAGTTGGGTAGAGTACCTTCTGTTTCTATTTTGTGGAATAGTTTGTGAAGAACTGGGATTAGATCTTCTTTGAAGGTCTGATAGAACTCTGCACTAAACCCATCTGGTCCTGGGCTTTTTTTGGCTGGGAAACTATTAATGTCTGCCTCTATTTCTTTGGGGGATATAGGGCTGTTTAGATCATTAACCTGATCTTGATTCACCTTTGGTACCTGGTATCTGTCTAGGAACTTCTCCATTTCATCCAGGTTCTCCAGTTTTGTTAAGTATAGCCTTTGGTAGAAGGATCTGATGGTGTTTTGGATTTCCTCAGGATCTGGTGTTATGTCTCCTTTTTCTTTTCTGATTTTGTTAATTAGAATGCTTTCCCTGTACCCTCTAATGAGTCAGGCTAAGGGTTTATCTATCTTGTTGATTTTCTCAAAGAACCAGCTCCTTGATTGGTTGATTCTTTGAATAGTTCTTCTTGTTTCCACTTGGTTGATTTCACCCCTGAGTTTGATTATTTCCTGCCGTCTACTCCTCTTGGGTGAATTTGCTTCCTTTTGTTCTAGTGCTTTTAGGTGTGTTGTCAAGCTGCTAATGTGTGCTCTCTCTAGTTTCTTTTTGGAGGCACTCAGAGCTATGAGTTTTCCTCTTAGAAATGCTTTCATTGTGTCCCATAAGTTTGGGTATGTTGTGGCTTCATTTTCATTGAACTCTGAAAAGTCCTTAATTTCTTTCTTTATTCCTTCCTTGACCAAGGTATCATTGAGAAGAGTGTTGTTCAGTTTCCACGTGAATGTTGGCTTTCTATTATTTATTTTGTTATTGAAGATCAGCCTTAATCCATGGTGATCTGATAGGATGCATGGGACAATTTCAATATTTTTGTATCTGTTGAGGCCTGTTTTGTGACCAATTATGTGGTCAATTTTGGAGAAGGTACCATGATGTGCTGAGAAGAAGGTATATCCTTTTGTTTTAGGATAGAATGTTCTGTAGATATCTGCCAGATCCATTTGATTCATAACTTCTGTTAGTTTCACTGTGTCCCTGTTTAGTTTCTGTTTCCATGATCTGTCCATTGGTGAAAGTGGTGTGTTGAAGTCTCCCACTATTATTGTATGAGGTGCAATGTGTGCTTTGAGATTTTCTAAAGTTTCTTTAATTAATGTGGCTGCCTTTTTATTTCAAGCATAGATATTCAGAATTGATAGTTCCTCTTGGAGGATTTTACCTTTGATGAGTATGAAGTGCCCCTCCCTGTCTTTTTTGGTGACTTTGGGTTGGAAGTCAATCTTATCAGATATTAGAATGACTACTCCAGCTTGTTTCTTCAGACAATTTGCTTGGGAAATTGTTTTCCAGGCTTTCATTCTGAGGTAGTGTCTATCTTTTTCTCTGAGATGAGTTTCCTGTAAGCAGCAAAATGTTGGGTCTTGTTTGTGTAGCCAGTTTGTTAGTCTATGTCTTTTTATTGGGGAGTTGAGTCCATTGATATTAAGAGATATTAAGGAAAAGTAATTGTTGCTTCCTGTTATTTTTGCTGTTAAAGTTGGCATTCTGTTCTTGTGGCTGTCTTCTTTTAGGTTTGTTGAGGGATTCACTTCTTGTTTTTTCTAGGGCTTGGTTCCCGTCCTTGTATTGTTTTTTTTCTGTTATTATCCTTTGAAGGGCTGGATTCGTGGAGAGATAATGTGTGAATTTGGTTTTGTCATGGAATACTTTGGTTTCTCCATCTATGTTAATTGAGAGTTTGGCTGGTTATAGTAGCCTCGGCTGGAATTTGTGTTCTTTTAGTGTCTGTATAACATCTGTCCAGGATCTTCTGGCTTTCATAGTCTCTGGTGAAAAATCTGGTGTAATTCTGATAGGCTTGCCTTTATATGTTACTTGGCCTTTTTCTCTTACTGCTTTTAGTATTCTATCTTTATTTAGTGCATTTGTTGTTCTGATTATTATGTGTCTGGAGGTATTTCTTTTCTGGTCCAGTCCATTTGGAGTTCTGTAGGCTTCTTGTTTGTTCATGGGCATCTCTTTCTTTAGGTTTGGGAAGTTTTCTTGTATAATTTTGTTGAAGATGTTTACTGGTCCTTTGAGTTGAAAGTCTTCATTCTCATCCACTTCTATTATACCTAGGTTTGGTCTTCTCATTGTGTCCTGGATTTCCTGGATGTTTTGAGTTAGGATCTTTTTGCATTTTCCATTTTCCTTGATTGTTGTTCCGATGTTCTCTATGGAATCTTCTGCACTTGAGATTCTCTCTTCCATTTCTTGTATTCTGTTGCTGATGCTCGCATCTATGGTTCCAGATTTCTTAACTAGGGTTTCTATCTCCAGTGTTGCCTCATTTTGGGTATTCTTTATTGTGTCTACTTCCCTTTTTAGGTCTAGTATGGTTTTGTTCATTTCCATCATCTGTTCGGATGTTTTCCTGTTTTTTTTTAGGACTTGTACCTGTTTGATTGTGTTATTCTGTTTTTCTTTAAGGACTTGTAACTCTTTAGCAATGTTCTCCTGTAATTCTTTAAGTGAGTTATTAAAGTCCTTCTTGATGTCCTCTACCATCATCATGAGATATGCTTTTAAATCCAGCTATTCAGGTGTGTTGGGGTGCCCTGGACTGGGCGAAGTGGGAGTGATGGGTTCTGATGATGGTGAGTGGTCTTGGTTTCTGTTAGTAAGATTCTTATGTTTACCTTTAGCCATCTGGTAATCTCTGGAGTTGTTATAGTTGTCTATGTTTAGAGATTGTTCTTCTGGTGATTCTGATTACCGTCTATCAGCAGACCTGGGAGACAGGCTCTCTCCTCTGAGTTTCAGTGGTTAGAGCACTCTCTGCTGACAAGTTCTCCTCTTACAGGGAAGGTGCACAGATATCTGGTGTTTGGACCTCCTCCTGACCGAAGAAGAAGGCCCAAAACAGGACCTTTCCCAGATGCTGTATTGCTTTGGCAGGTCACAGAAGCTGTCAGCTTCTGTGGTGCACACTCTCACCTGTGCAGACTAAGTTCCTAAGTTCGGTGGAGTCCCGAATCCAAGATGGCGCTCCCTGCTCCTGAGGCAGAGGGCTCCCGTGCAGGGCGGGACCACTGTCCTCCAGCTGGGAAGGTGCCGGATGTCTGCGGCCCCAGAAGGGTGCTGCCTCAGTGGCTCTGTGGCTCCTGCCTGTCCCAGAAGCTGTCTGCCTCTGTGGTGTACACTCTCACCTGTGCAGACTATGTTCCTAAGTTCGGCGGAGTCCCGGCACCAAGATGGCGCTCCCTTCTCCTGATGCAGAGGGCTCCCGTGCAGGGCAGGCCACTGTCCTCCGGCTGGGAGGGTGCCAGATGTCTGCAGCCCCAGAAGGGTGCTGCCTCAGCGGCTCTGTGGCTCCTGCCTGTCCCAGAACCTATTTGCCTCTGTGTTGCACATTCTCACCTGTGCAGAGTAAGTTCCTAAGTTTGGCGGAGTCCCGGCACCAAGATGGTGCTCCCTTCTCCTGAAGCATAGGGCTCCCGTGCAGGGCGGGCCACTGTCCTCCGGCTGGGAGGGTGCCGGATGTCTGCGGCCCCAGAAGGGTGCTGTCTCAGCGGCTCTGTGGCTCCCGCCTATCCCAGAAGCTGTCTGCCTCTGTAGTGCACACTCTCACCTGTGCAGACTAAGTTCCTCCCAAAATATTATCTTAAACCATTACTATTTTGAATATATAAAGAACAAGGTTCTATAGACAGTTTTTAAAAGTTGTTTCATTGGGTTATAAGGAATTCCAGTTTTATGTTTGAGGCCAAATTATTTACAAAATGAAGTAAAATTCTTGCTAGAATAGGATGCCCCGTTAACTGTCTTAATAAAGTTAGGCAATCCCATGGCATTAAAGGCTTGTAGGCAATGATCAATTACATTTTTAGAGGCCTCTCTTGTATGCAGAGAAGCAAAAGGAAATCCTGAGCAAGTGTCAATACAAACATGTAAATATTTTAATTTTCCAGATTCTGCATAATGAGTTACATCTATTTGCCAAATATGATTAGGTATAAGACCTCGTGGATTAACTCCTAAATGTGGCACTGGAGAGAATATAATACATTTAGGACATTGTTTTACAATATCTGGCTCTTTGCCAAAATAAGTTAGTATCTGCTTCTTTCCAAGGATAACCATCTGAGTTACTGCTTTATAATACGGCAAGATATTAGGTTTAGGAGAAATCCTCAAATGTATCTACATTAAAGGAGACTTTTGCCATAACAATCCTGTAGGCATATGAATCGTAATAAAAATTAACAGATGTAAAGACAAAGAGTAATCTGTATAAGTGACAAATTGCTCTTCAATAGATTTTTCCACTTGTTGTAAAGCAATCCTTCTGAGGTTAAAGATCCAGGGGAGATTGGATCAGAACTACCTTTAAGACTATCAAACAAAGGTTTCAACTCTCTTGTAGTATGTTTTAAATAGGGGCGAAGCTAATTAATATCACCTAACAATTTTTGAAAATCATTCAAAGTCCTTAAGTTGTGTCTGTGAATAACTATCTTCTAGGGAAAAACACCTTGATTAGTAAGTCTAAAACCCAAATAATTATAAGGATCTTGAGTTTGTATCTTTTTAGGAGCTATCTGTAATCCTTATCAGTTAAAGCTATATGTAAACTTCTATACCACAAAAGCAAATCCAGGGGGTCTTTTCCAGGCAACCCAGAAATATTTCTAAACTGTCCAAAAACAGTCTTCTTAAAGGAACAGTATTTTTTTCTTATACGTTACATAAGCAATTGCAACCTTGAGAACTAATAGAATCTGAGGAATGAACAATTTTAAGCAATTGTAAGCTCTGGGATATAATATTGACTATTAATATACAACCTAAAGTTTGATTGTTCAACATTTAAAAACACCATCTACAGAACACAATTTAATTATCTGTGCTGAACCAGGAGGAAACTCAAAAGAATAAGTATGTAATCCAATTCACATATACTTTTCTTCCATAGAAAGGCTGTTTTTTAAAACACAATAAAGGGATGAATTCACGCATGAATTTATAGAAGATAGAGAAGCATGCATAAAAACAATTTTTAACTATCTTAGGAAAATGACTATCAATTTTATTTAAAATGATGGTATGCAATAGATCAAACATCAATATTCTGTAATAACCAAAATAATGGCTGTTTGGAACAAGGAAAAGATACTTAGGTTCTTAAGACACAATTTTTATTATAGTTTTTCTAAAATATATGAATTTATCTTACAATTCTTTATTAGCACCACATTGGCCTAATAAGATGCTAAAACTTTACTTTGAGGTGAAGAAAGATGATTTTACAACAGTGTTTTATCTTGCCAAAGATTTGTTGTGGGCACATAAATAAAATGAGCAGGTAATATTTATTTACCATTGATTATAATTGATAACAATTGATCAGAGAAGTTTCCTCTGCTTTCTGTGAAACCTTTTTGTTTCTCACCAGTAATTTTGAATCTCACTAGATAGCACCTAACAAAGGTTTAAGAAGCTTTAAGGCCTCAAGGTGAGGTCTTACCCAATTAACATCTCCTGGAAGCTTTTGAAAATAAAATTTAGAAGCAAATCAATTTTTCCTTCTTAGATTTTCTGTACCACGATTTTCTAATATAGCTAAAAACCCTAAGTATTAAAAGATATTGCCTCTAAATCTTATCTGGAGCAACAGCTACTCTCCAGAACTTAAAAGCTCATTGTGTGAGAGCAAGAATTTAAAGTAAACTTCCCCTTAAAAGCACTAGTAACTAAAATACTTTTCACTTAGGAAACAATATACATATACATATAAGCAAACTCTGTACACTATAACGTTATATAAAGTAGGCAAGTCAAATTGCAATGTCCCGATAAATTCCACAGCCTGATTGACCTTTTATAAACTTTGAATTTAAACTTTATTTAGAAAAACATCTGGCTAGGTCTGCAACAAGGCTCTTTTAGCTAAAAGGAAGGGAGGGAGAGGTGAGGTCCCAGGAACTTCCCTTCTCATGGTTTGAGAAACAAAAGAAGTGCCACACAAGCCTTGCTGAAGCTGCTCCAAGCTGAGCTCTGCGTCAACCCAAATGCAAACATTTCTCAATCTGAGCACTCTGCCAGAGTCCTGGCCCAAAGATTATCCCTATTTTGAAGTACCTTTAAAGACCTGTTTTCCTGGGTTCCTTCATGCCACATGTTGTTTAGAATGACTCCAACGCCGAGTTTCCAATTTTAAGTTAACTTTCTGTTATAAGCAAAAGGCTGTCTGCCCCTTTAAGAGCTCCTGTGTAGATAATCAGCCTCTAGCAGGTCTTTTCCAGCTTTATTTGACCCCAGCCACAGTGCAGTGTAACTTATCAGTTTCTGCTGGGCAAATTGAGAGTGCCTTTTAAACATGTTAAACTAAATCAAAGGATATACAGCCAGCAGATAAAATTTTAACCATTTTTTAACATGAAACAGAGAACAACAACCATTCAAACAACAAAACAAAAACAAACATAAATAGACAGACATATGGACAAATGGTGCACCAAGGACAGACAATAGACAGAGAGGAAATAGAACTTAATGTCTCAAAGGGACCCATATATCCTAATTGTTGTGGCTGGCCAGCAGCTCAGATGTCCCAGTTCGAGCCTGGAAGGCACCTTGGAATCTGGAAGAAAAGAGGGAATGTAGGCAACGAGAGAAAGGATGGAGCTAAGTCAAGACCTTCTGACCAAAGCTCAATTTTAATATTGGGGAACACACACTTATAAACAATGGGGGGCCCATTCCTGCCAAATCATCCTTGCAGTCCAGCTGCAGGTGACCACGTGTAGGCTCCAGAACAGCTAGGCGGCAGGTAGCATCAGTGGCAGTGGTAGAACAATTGGGTGGTCCAGGGAGGCAGGCTCACCCCAGGTGGTCTCCTAGTGACAACAAGTCAAGCCTGCTCAACCACTTTCAGGCTGTGGGGGAGGGGTTACATCTCTTCCCTGTTATTAATATAAGAAAGAAAGGCTGGGCTGAGGCATAAAATTTATTTATGCTCTATAGTTCTGCCTGAATTCTTAGGGCCTAATGAAGAAACCTGTCTCAGTGGGATTCCCTAACTTTTCTCATGGTAAACCCTTATTTGATTAAGACTGTCCTTTCTATCCTAGTAAAAATTTTGCAGACTAGCCCTAAGCTGTTGGCTCTGTCTTTTGTAATGCTTAATTAGTTACTGAATAGGTAACTTCCTTGCTGAATTCCTACTGAATTCCAAGTTGTCAGCTCGCTGTCTTTTTAGGACGTTGGGACACTGTCAAACACTTAACTATATCAAATTCAATCTTAAAAGGCACTATAATAAGATAACACAAAAGGAGAACATGTAGATCCTCCTTAACAGCCTTGGGTGACAGGCAGGGAAAAGGGAGGAGGGGGTGATGACAGGCTTCTTAGCATAAGGCCATTTGGCTTGTTAGGGTGGGAGACTGTGAAGGGCTTGCTTTCTCACAGTATGATCTCTAACATCTCCCCCTTTTGAATTAAATTTAATAAGGCCACACTTAACTGAGGTGATCAAATGATCTTCTCATCCTTGGATGAGTAGGCATTAACCATGGCTGGGGGAGCATTGACCCGATTCCTCCCGTGGGTGCAGTCACAACCCACAATCACAGTTCTTGGTATCTTTTGGGGAGGGGAGGCAGAGACTTAGAAAGATTCTTTTGGTTATAACTGGAAATAGATACCAACCTCCATCCAAACTGGGTGTGTCTCTCAGGGAATCAGAAATGGCCTAGTTAGACCTTGCCCTGAAGTGCTTAGCCTTGTACCCATGCTGGTGCCCACACTGGATTAGTATTATCACGAACCAGCATGCAGAGTTCTGAGTCCTGTGCAGCTCATAAAGGAGAATTTTCAACCTCAGATTCAGCAAGGCCTCTACAAGAATTATGCCAATTGTAACACCACAATCTGTGGCTCATAGGCTATATTAGGAGCTGGAGGTCACCCTCCTCTTCCCTATTGTCTCTACAGCCTGAGGAACCAAGGGGACCTTGCATTTGCAGCAAGGTTGGAAAACTGGAGACCAGCAGTTACTCTTTTTGTATCAGTGGAGGGGACATCTTTTTCATTTGAGTCTCGGAATATCCAGTTGATGGTAGTGAACTGCAGCTGGCTTGCTTAAAGCAGCTTCAATCTGTGATTTAAGAAAACTGGTTAATCTATTAAAGGCCCAAGGGCCAAAAGATAAAAGCAGTAAAATACCCACGAAAGGTCCCAAAAGGCTGGGAAGTAAGGTAGTGAGCTAAGGAGAAGCAGAAAACCTATTTTTATACCAATATTCTTGTTCCTCTCTGTAGTGTATTCTCTTTTCTAAACTAGTTCTAACTAGGTCTATGCTATATTGAACTAAGCCAGCCTTATCAGAATAAAAACAACATTCTTCTAATATTTGAAATTTCTGCCTTTCTAGCCCTCATAGCAAAATTTAATCCCAAAACAGACCAAAAGCCACAATATGTACTGGAATGCTTTTAGAATGAAAATTAGTACCTGCCACCTGCATGCTCTTGGGGGCAAGGATGCATGCCTGCTGCAGTCAAGCTGAAGGGTGTTGATTGACCTGCTTGAAAAACAAAATCCAGACAGTGAAAGGCAACAGTACAAATTAGCAACAATCAAGCTCAGGATCTGGCCTACTGGTATCGGGGAGCGGGCTTTTAGAATTAGAAAAAGGCCAGAGACTCTCTGGAAGTGGAGGCTGTGCTCTCAATTAACTTTGCTAGGTAATTAAGAATTTTAGCTATCTACAATTGGAATCTCTAATATGGGAATTTTTACTAGACCAGTCTAAGCTTGAGTTAGAATAACTGGTCACATTGAAGAAAAGAGAAAAAATCATTATGATTCTATTAAATGACTAATCTAACTAAGTCAGAATATGCAGTCTCTGATGTTCTTTTTGCCATAAAGTTAAAAAGCTTGCAGCCAGACAGCTTCACTAGTCCAAACTTGAAAAATGGCAAGCAAGGATGGGTTGAAAACTTGTACCCAATTTAGCTTCCTTGACACTTCAGTCAGGGCACTGAGCCAACCCACCTGTCAGTTTGTCACACAAATTAACCATCATGCTTCCACAGCATTCTGTGGAGAGAACCTATGTTTTTCCCTTCCCTAATAAGGTAGCTGTTTAGGATCAAACCATATGCCAATAAGTAGATTTTTTAAAGATACTATAAAGCATTTATTAAGTTCTTTGACATCTAAATTTCAAAATTCTAAAATAAATATATGATTAAAATAATGTGTATGGGAATGCACTAGATAAGATGCACAGGGATATATTTTCCCCCTTCTTTGTCTTTTAAGAAGTTAAAGTTTTAAAGTTCCACAATACCTTGTCCTTGAGAATTAATAATTTGTTGACAAAACATATCAAATACTTGACTGTTATAGTCAGTATTAATGTAACATGAGCAGTGACTAATAGCTCATTCAATTGTTTCTCTTAAAGAGCGATTGTAACTAGATGGCTTGAAAGATTATTAATAGTCACATGGGCATAATTTATTTATTTATTAACTTAGAAATAAGAGCATTTATTTGCAGCAATTATTTATTAAGTATAAGTCCTCAAGAATTCACACTATTATGTGGGAACAAGTAGTAACTGAGGACGCTAATAGCAGAAATTGACATTCACAATTTCCAAGATTATTAAAATATTATCTTAAACCGTAACTGTTTTGAATATACAAAAAACGAAGTTATATAGCCAATCTATCTTATATGTATGACCTATAGACTGCCTCAGAGAAAATCCAGCATGGCATTGCTTTAAGATGTCCAGACAATTCAGAAGAATTTATTAAATGTCTAAAACCAGCCTTCATAAAAGGACAGCATATTTTCTATGAGTTGTATATGCATAAACAATTGCAAATTTGAGAATTAATAGCATCGGAGGGACAAAAAATCTAAAGCAATTGTAAGCTCTGAGATATAACATTGACTATTAATATACAAATTAAAGTTTGATTGTTCAGCATTCTAAAACACCATCTACAGCACACAACTTAATTATCTGTGCTGAAGCAGGGGGAAACTCAAAAGAATAAGTGTGTGATCTAATTCACATGTACTTATTTCCCATAGAGGGGTTGTTTTTAAACACAATAATTGGGATGTATGCATGCATGAATTTATGGAAGATACAGAAGCATGCATAAAAACAATTTTTAACTTATCATTGTGATATTGATTGTCAATCTTATTTAAAATGATGGTATGTAATAGATCAATTATTAATATTCTGTAATAACCAAATTAAATGCTGTTTTGAACATAGAACAGATACTTAGTCGGGTTTTTAAGACACAATCTTTGTTATAGGTTTTCTAAAATACGTGAATATATCTTACAATTCTTTATTAGCACCACAGTAGTTCTAATAGGATGTTGAAACTGTGTTTGAGGTGAATGACACCTCAGCCTTGCCCACCCTCAGCCTTCCTCTCAGGCAGAAGAGGCTGAAGCCAGCCCAATCTGTTGTAGGCCAGGAAACCCACACAATGGTGGCAGAGCACCCTGAGTATTAGCGGGAAAAATACGGCTACCCCAGTCAGGACAGGTGGAGGCTCATGGGGCAATGGTGATCACTGCCCTCTCCTGAGTTCACTACAAAGCTGCCGCTTTCAGGCAGCCTCCCACACCATTACAACTCAGGGAAAGCTGTGTGCCCCAAGGCCCTGCTCCACAGTAGCCAGCAGCTTGCTGGATCCACGTGGGCCAACAATCGGCTGGGAGGATGAGAAAAATGACTTTACAATAATGTTTTCTCTTGCCAAAGAATTGTTGTGGGAACAGCTAATATTTAATTACCATTGATTATAATTAATAACATTTATAAAAGCCCTCTTTATTTTCTGTAAAGCCTTCTGTAGTAAACTAAAACCCTAAGTAATAAAAAGATATTGTCTCTGAATCTTTTCAGGAGCAACAGATACTCCCCAGAACTTAAAAGCTCCTTGTGTGAGAACAGGGATTTAAAGTAAACTTCCCTTGAGAGGCATTAGCTAATAAAATATTTCTACTTAGAAAACAATATACACTGGAAGATTCAAACTCTTGGCTTCTTGTATAGAAGCAGAAATGATAAGAATTTCTCATATAATGTAGATCTATATTTAGCCATACCTAGAGGCAAAGTTTTCCAGTTATTACAAACTCACTAGAAGCAAAACTTTTACAATCATTAAGATGTAAAGGAGAAAAAACAAACTTTTGTATCTATACTAACTATATAGAAGGTAGGCAAGCCAGATTGTAATGCCTTTATAAATTTTACAGTCTGAATGACCCTTTATAAACTATGAATTTGAACTTTATGAAAACAGCATCTGGCTAGATCTGCAAAGGTGCTCTTTTAGCTAAAAGGAATTTCCCTTGGAGGCAAATCTCCAAAGCTTCCCTAGGCACTGTTTGCAAGACAAAAGAAAGTCACATAAACCACAGCAGAAGCTGCTCTAGCTTAGTTCCTCCTGCCATGAGGACAGATCTTAGAATTACTAAGTTTCTTTTGCAACATTAGATTATAACTATAACTTTGGGAAAGCAAAACCCAATTTCAAAACAATTTATCATTTATAGAATTAATATTAGAAGCATTACTATCATATTACGAAGTTTGGAGGCCAATTTATATCTATGAATACAGAACAGTGCAAGCTTCATTAAAGAGACATTATTTTAAATCTTATCTTTAAATTTACTTTCTAGGATAAGAATCACATTAAATATTATCTCAGCTAGAAGTATCTTAGGAGGCCCAGTTTTATTTTTGTTTTTGTTTGTTTGTTTGTTTTGTTTTGTTTTGTTTTGGTTGGTTGGTTTTTTGGCCTGCTTTTGTCACATGTTTGAAGAACTCCTGAGTTCACAATTTAAGGCTAACCTTCAGTTACTAATGTAACAATTATTTAATCTTAACCAATAACTTATGAGCTGATTGTGAAGACATGCAGAGCACCTTACCAGTAAAAAAAAAAAAAAAGCAGTTACACTTAGACCAATCAGAGAATATTAATTTTTCTAGCTATAATTATAAAATAAAAAGAACTTTATCATTAGCTAAACGCAATAATCACGAATTCAGAGAATTTTCTTAGGAGAAAACATCTATCAGCGTTTTCCATCCCAATACCATGAGGCTGTAGACTCTCTTTTTTCTTTAAAGAACAGTTTTACCAGCAGGGGCCCTCCTGCTGTGGCCCTGATTCCTGGCTAAAGCCTTTGGGCACTCTCGGCTTTGCTATACCAGCAGAGAAAGATTTAGTCATCTTTTATCTTCCAACATGAAAACACAGAACATTCATTCATTCAGACTGCACATGAACATACATGAATTGAACACATGAACAGACTGGTGCACCAGACATTAGACAAGACCTTAGACAAAAACACAAAGAGGGCAGAGAACTTCTGCTCTAGGGCCCAGAGAGAACAAAGTAGGGCACCCCTAAAATTTCTCTCTGCTTCTGGGACATTTTCCTTCTGCCTGATGCATTTTCTGACTGCGGCTAAACCACCTAATTATTAAATCCCTTTTACTAAACCCTTTCTTTTCTCACCACCTAAAAAAGCAGCTTCTGAAAGCTGTGGTTAACTGCCTGTTACGTTCCTAGATCCTGATAATCTCACTGCTGAACCTAAGTAAATCCGGTGCGCAGGTTTAGTGCCATTTCAGCTTACTCTGTACCACACCTGGCAACCTTTTGCCTGTTCCTTCAAGTGTTCCGGTACGAGTTTTCTTTAATTATTTTCTTCTTCCATGGAGCTCCAAACCAGCAGTGTTCATTCCCAAGACCTCTGCCATTTCCCAGGCCCAGAGTGGGATGCCAATTTGTTGAGGCTGGCCAGCAGCTCACATCTCCGGGTTCAAGCCTGGAAGGCACCTTGGAACCTGGAAGAAAAGACTGAATCTAGGCAATGAGAGAAAGGATGGAGCTAAGTCAAGACCTTCTGACCAAAGCTCAATTTTAATATTGGGGAACAGGTGCTTATAAAGGAGGGGGGCATTCCCGCCAAATCATCCTTGGAGAACAGCTGCAGTAGGCTTCAGAACAGCTAGGTGGCAGGTAGAAGCAGTGGCAGTAGTAGAACAATAGGGTGGTCCAGGGAGGCAGGATCCACCCCAGGTGATCTCGTAGTGGCAACAAGTCAAGCTTGCTCAGCCTGTTTCAGGCTGTGGGGGAGGTTACACCTAACCAGAACTAAGAATATCTCCATAGGAGCCAGAGAGGAAGCAGGACAGATTTCCTTCTGTCCCTAGGAGAGCTCTGAAAAAGCTTATTTTCATTTTCCCTCTTTTTGCCTAAAAGGTCCCAAACAGGGGATAACTGCTTTTCTGAAACTTTTCTCTCTCTTTCACTCTCTCTCTCATGTTCAAAATCTAATTCTTTATCTCCTTCTTCTGGGAATTCTGCCAGAGAATAGAGAGGAGGCACAGTGGTAGCTTCTGATAGTTACTCCTCAATAAGAAAAGATGGTTGCAGGGACCACATTGGGACCCTCATTAGCTAGTTTATCATTTAAATCTCTGCCTATCTTTCGCCATTTTTTACAGTGTATCTCTGCCCCGTCAATCATAAACTAGGGGCATGCTTGATCTATAAAAATAAAAACGTTTATCAAATCTTTTTTTAACTCAAACTCATCTTTCCCTGAGTGAAGTTTGAAGGTCTCTGATGAAGACCCCTTCCTTCCACAGCTTAGTTCCCATTTCTTAGTGGAGAGGAATTACTCCCCACTCAACAAGTACACTTTCCTGATTTCCCCTCTGAAAACCACCTATCCTCTCCACTTTCCCCCTGCTCACCAACACACCCACTCCTTCTTCCTGTCCCTGGCATTCACCTACACTGGGACCATTCACAGAACCAAAAGACTCTCCTCCTATTGATGACAGACTAGGCTATCCTCTGCTACATATGCAGCTGGAGCCATGAGTCCCACCATGTGTATTCTTTGATTGGTGATTTAGTCCCTGGGAGCTCTGAGGTTCATAATGTTGTTCCTCCTATGGGGCTGCAAACCCTTTCAGCTCCTTGGATCCTTTCTCTAGCTCCTTAATTGTGGACCCTGTGCTCAGTCCAATGGTAGGCTTTGAGCATCCATCTCAGTACCTGAGGGGTTGGAAGGTGGCTCAGTGATTAAGCACACTGGCTGCTCCCCCACAGGATCTAGGTTCAATTCCCAGCACCCACAGAGCAGCTCACAGTCATCTGTAAGACTAGTTCTAGGGGATCTGCAACTTTTTTTACTTTTACAAATAGGTTGTTCACATATACATTTTAGCTTCCAGTGGTGTGTTTCGAAGGAATGCACATTTCTATCGACATGTGAGACTCTGCATGCATGTGTGTTTCTTGTACTTTCCTAATTGCTTTTTATTTCTTATGTTTGTTCATTTTGTCAAATACTGACTACCTTTTATTTCATCTTACCTCATTTTATTATTATTCCTTAGAATTCTGTTTGTTTTCTAATGAAAGAGAGAAATGTTGGGGATCCATACAAAAGGGAATGTGGGAAAGAACTGGGAGAGGTTCGAGAGGGTATATTTTAATCAGTATATATTAAATGAAAAAAAAAGCCTATTTTAAATTAAAATGAGCCTTTGGGTGGTCAGAATGTAAAAAGTAAACTTATTAGAAAAATTTAGGAGGAAATGTCATCCAAACACATTGAATAGGAGTCTGAATAATTACTAAAATATTTTTTTAATGTAAAAAAATGTTAAAACATTCACTACAATCAAGTTACAGAAAAAAATCTAAAAATTGATTGAATCAACCATGCATTGCATAAATTCTCTACCTGTCCTTAAAAATCTATAAGAAATCATATTTTCAAATGCAATGATATTATTAATTTCACTCAAGTATATACTCCAAAATATGGAGAGGCTTTTATCGTTTCACAACTAAAATAGTCTTCTGGGAATAATCCTGTTCTTGACTTTAAACATGAATTTTAAGCAACATGTGTGACTCACCTCTATTTCTTACAGATTTGTACAAATGGTACCTATTATGGGCTTTGGCATGCACCTCCAACACCTGAAAAGCAATGTCTTCCTAATCCAAACTCTTACTTCTGCAGTCTCAATCGCAGCCATTGCTCTTGGAGGGTTTTTACTGAATTACATTGGCTGTAGAACAAGTCAACTATTGCCCTGTTTGCTGTGTGGAATCTTCATTCTGAGCATTTTGTCTGTGCCTCAAAGTAAGAAAAGAGCTTAACATTAAAGAAAAGTAATACCCAGTCCATTTCCTCACTTTTTGTCAGATTTTAATTTTGAGAAAAGAAATACATCCAGAGAATTATCTGTTACCAGACAATTAGTGAACACTCTTCAACTACATGTTGAAAGAAGAGCCAAAGCCAGTAAGTCTGGTTTAATTTTATGAAAGTCCAGTGTATGTATAAATGTATTTGTGACTCCCTGGTCACCACAAAAACAATCAAAGCCTGGAGAGTTTTAGCAAGACAATGAGAACCACTTGTATTGAAGTACAAACCAAGTCCAAGGAAGAAAAGGTGGACTAAGCAGCAGCATATTTAACATTGTGGAGTTAAGTGGATGTGTACAAGTTATAAGGTCCCCAGGATTCCTCCAAGCTTTTTTGCAACCCACGAAGATGTCAGCAAAAAACTATTTTTCTGTCTTTTTGCTAATCATCTTCCAGTGCTTGAAGCATTAATCATCTGTTGGGGCCGGCCTGCGGCTCTCATATCTGGGTTCGAGCCACTTTCATCAACAGAGAGATCATGGAAACAGAAACTAAACAGGGACACAGTGAAACTAACAGAAGTTATAAAATAAATAGATCTAACGGATATATACTGAACATTTTATCCTAAAACAAAAAAATATACTTTCTTCTCAGCACCTCATGATACCTTCTCCAAAAATGACCATATAATTGGTCACAAAACAGGCTTCAACAGATACAAAAATATTGAAATAGGCCCATGCATCCTATCAGATCACCATTGACTAAGGCTGGTCTTCAATAACAAAATAAATAATAGGAGGCCAACATTCACGTGGAAACAGAACAACATTCTTCTAAAAGATACCTTGGTCAAGGAAGGAATAAAGAAAGAAATTTAAGACTTTTTAGAGTTTAATGAAAATGAAGCCACAACATACCCAAACTTATGGGACACAATGAAAGCATTTCTAAGAGGGAGACTCATAGCTCTTAGTGCCTCCAAAAAGAAACTAGAGAGAGCACACACTAGCAGCTTGACAACACACCTAAAAGCTCTAGAACAAGAGGAAGAAAAATCTCCCAAGAGGAGTAGATGGCAGGAAATAATCAAACTCGTGCATGAAATCAACGAAGTGGAAAGAAGAAGAACTATTCAAAGAATCAACCAAACGAGGAGCTGGTTCTTTGAGGAAATCTACAAGATAGATAAACCCTTAGCCAGACTCACTAGAGGGCACAGGGAAAGCATCCTAATTAACAAAATCAGAAATGAAAAGGGAGGAATAACAACACATGCTGAACAAATCCATAACACCATCAGAGCCTTCTACAAAAGGCTATACTCAACAAAACTGGAGAACCTGGATGAAATGGACAAGTTTTGAGACAGATACCAGGTACTAAAGTTAAATCAAGATCAGGTTAATGATCTAAACAGTCCCATATCCCCTAAAGAAATAGAAGCAGCAATTAAGTCTCCCAAACAAAAAAAAAGCCCAGGACCAGATGGATTTAGTGCAGAGTTCTATCAGTCCTTCAAAGAAGATCTGATCCCAGTTCTTTCCAAACTATTCCACAAAATAGAAACAAAAGGTACCCTACCCAACTCCTTCTATGAAGCCACAATTACTCTGATACCTAAACCACAAAAAGACCCAACAAAGATAGAGGACTTCAGACCAATTTCCCTTATGAATATCAATGCAATAATCCTCAATTAAGTTCTTGCTAACTGAATCCAAGAACACATCAAAAACAATCATTGATCCTGACCAAGATGGTTTCATTCCAGGGAAGCAGGGATGGTTTAATATATGGAAATCCATCAACGTAATCCACTATATAAACAAACTCAAAGACAAAAACCACATGATCATCTCATTGGATGCATTAGAAAGCATTTGACAAAATCCAACACGCATTCATGATAAAGTCTTGGAAAGATCAGGAAACAAGGCCCATACCTAGCCATGATAAAAGCAATCTACAGCAAATCAGTAGCCAACATCAAAGTAAATGGTGAGAAGCTGGAAGCAATACAACTAAAATCAGGGTGTAGACAAGGCTGCCCACTTTCTCCCTACCTATTCAACATTGTCTTGAAGTCCTATCCAGAGCAATTCGACAACAAATGGAGATCGAGGGGATACAAATTGGAAAGGAAGAAGTCAAAATAAAACTTTTTGCAGATGATATGGTAGTATATATAAGTGACCCTAAAAATTCCACCAGAAAACTCCTAAACCTGATAAACAGCTTCAATGAAGTAGCTGGATATAAAATTAAACAAGTCGATGGTCTTTCTCTACAAAAAGGATAAACAGGCTGAGAAAGAAATTAGGGAAACAACACCCTTCTCAATAGTCACAAGTAATATAAAATACCTTGGCATGACAATAACTAAGGAAGTAAAAGATCTGTATGATAAGAACTTCAAGTCTCTAAAGAAAGAAATTAAAGAAGATCTCAGAAGATGAAAAGATCTCCCATGATCATGGATTGGCAGGATCAATATAGTCAAAATGACTATCTTGCCGAAAGCAATCTACAGATTCAATGCAATCCCCATCAAAATTCCAACTCAATTCATCAAGGAATTAGAAAGGGCAATTGGCAGATTTATCTGGAATAACAAAAATCCTAGGATAGCAAAAACTTTTCTCAAGGATAAAAGGACCTCTGGTGGAAACACCATGCCTAACCTAAAGCTGTACTACAGAGCAATTGTGATAAAAACTGCATGGTACTGGTATAGCAACAGACAAGTAGACCAATGGAATAGAATTGAAGACCCAGAAATGAACCCACACACCTTTGGTCACTTGATCTTTGACAAGGGAGCTAAAACCATCCAGTGGAAAAAAGACAGCATTTTCAATAAATTGTGCTGGTACAACTAGTGGTTATCATGTAGAAGAATTGTATTTGATCCATTCCTATCTCCTTGTACTAAGGTCAAATCTAAGTCGATTAAGGAACCCCACGTAAAACCAGAGACACTGAAACTTATAGAGGAGAAAGTGGGGAAAAGCCTCAAAGATATGGGCACAGGGGGAAAATTCCTGAATAGAACATCAATGGCTTGTGCTGTAAGATGGAGAATCAACAAACCGGACCTCATAAATTTTCAAAAACTACTGCAATGCAAAAGACACCGTCAATAGGACAAAAAGGCCACCACCAGATAGGGAAAGGATCTTTACCTATCCTAAATCAGATAGAGGACTAATATCCAATATATATATATTTAAAGAACTCAAGCAGGTGGACTCCAGAAAATCAATTAACTTCATTAGAAAGTGGGGCTCAGAGCTAAACAAAGAATTCTCACCTGAGGATACTGAATGGCTGAGAAGCACCTGAAAAAATGTTAAGCATCCTTAATCATCAGGAAATGCAAATCAAAACAACCTTGAGATTCTACCTCACACCAGTCAGAATGGCTAAGATGAAAAATTCAGGTGACAGCTGATGCTGCTGAGGATGTGGAGAAAGAGGAACACTCCTCTGTTGTTGGTGGGATTGCAAGCTTGTACAACCACTCTGGAAATCAGTCTGGTGGTTCCTCAGAAAATTGGACATAGTACTACTGGAGTATCCCCCAATACCTCTCCTGGGCATATACCCAGAAAATGTTCCAACCAGTAAGAAGGACACATGGTCTACTATGTTCACAGCAGCCTTATTTATAATATCCAGAAGGTGGAAAGAACACAGGTGCCCCTCAACAGAGGAATGGATACAGAAAATGTGGTACATTTACACAATGGAGTACTACTCAGCTATTGAAAGGAATGAATTTATGAAATTCCTAGGCAAATGGATGGACCTGGAGGGCATCATCCTGAGTGAGGTAACACAATCACAAAGGAACTCACACAATCTGTACTCACTGATAAGTGGATATTAGCCCAAAAACTTAGGATACCCAAGATATAAGATACAATTTGTTAAACGCATGAAACTCAAGAAGAACGAAGACCAAAGTATCCACACTGTGCCCCTTCTTAGAATTGGGAACAAAACACCCATGGAAAGAGTTACAGAGATAAAGTTTGGAGCTGTGATGAAAGGATGGACCATCTAAAGACTGCCATATCCAGGGATCCATCCCATATTCAGCTTCCAAACGCTGACACCATTGCATACACTAGCAAGATTTTGCTGAAAGGACCCAGATATAGCTGTCTCTTGTGAGACAATGCCGGGGCCTACCAAACACAGAAGTGGATGCTCACAGTCAGCTATTGGATGGATCACAGGGCCCCCAATGGAGGAGCTAGAGAAAGTACCCAAGGAGCTAAAGAGATCTGCAACCCTGTAGGTGGAACAACATTATGAACTAACCAGTACCCCGGAGCTCTTGACTCTAGCTGCATATGTATCAAAAGATGGCTTAGTCGGCCATCACTGGAAAGAGAGGCCCATTGGACTTACAAACTTTATATGCCCCAGTACAGGGGAACACCAGGGCCAAAAAGTGGGAGTGGGTGGGTAGGGGAGTGAGGGGGGAGTGTATTGTGGACTTTTTGGATAGCATTGGAAATGTAAATGAGGAAAATATTTAATAAAAAAATTAATTCTAAAAAAATATATATATAATAAAATAAAATAAGAATTGGTATAGATATCCTGGCACAGGCAATAGTTTTAAGCAAGTAGAATTATTATGGCTAAAAAATATATATACATATTTTAATATATGATCATGTTAATTCTTTCAGGGGGATAATTAATTCTGAATTTGTATGTATACATATACAACAACATAGTTTCTTAGTATGAAAAGTAAAACCTCATAGAAATAAAAAAATATATATAATAAAGAAGCATCACCATCTAATCAGTGCTCACACATCTCTCATTAATAGGAAAAACACAAAACAATGGTGATTATTTTTTAAAGTAAAGCCCCATTAATAGCTAGGTATTGCGGTGGTTAATCTCTTTTCACTTTCTTTGTGTATGAAATGTCTAAGAGATATCAAGGACCATCTCCTCGCCAAGCGGTGAGGATTTCTTGGAGATGATCAGATCACATCAAAGATCTTACCATTGCTGAAGTTCTAACCTGAATAGCCAATTTAGAAGAGGAGCTATAGAGCATGATTTAATGGGAGACACTGTAGGTGTGACTTCAGGTTGTAACTTGTCCTGGTCCCTTTTGTGGTTTAGTCTCAGATTTTTGCAGCCATAGTGTCTTGGGACAGCATAGCATGAAGGTACTTGAGCCCACAGATATCCAGAGAAACCAGGAATATTAAGCTCATAGGATTGTCTTCCCAAATGGGAAAGACAAAAAATAAAACCTGTTCTTGCATCCAGATAGCTGAGAATTAGAAATGATCTAGTAACACAGCCTAGTGATCTGTTTTATCTGTCAGGTTGTGCCATGTCAAGTTTCTACAACAGGGAGTAGAGGTGGCTACTAATTTAAAAGATGTAATAGCCAGAGCCTGCCCTCATTAGCGACTAGAGGTGGCTAATAGCCCAAATGTTTACTCTACCTGTATTACTGAGACCATTCCAGACCCTTAGGCCCTTAAGCTAGAAGAAATAGTAAATCACTAGATCTCATCTTCCTGAAAGAAATGACATCCTGAGTTGAGTTTAAATGTGATCATGCTTCTTAGTGCAGTAGAGATTGTCAGGAAATGTTTTGCAAATTATACTGGACTTCAAATACACTTGGAATAAACTGTCTGTTAAGAGACTTAAAAAAAAAAGAATGAATTTATGAAATTCCTTAGCAAATGGATGGACCTGGAGGGCATCATCCTGAGTGAGGTAACCCAATCACAAAGGAACTCACTCGATATGTACTCACTGATAAGTGGATATTAGCCCAGAAACTTAGAACACCCAAGATATAAGATATAATTTGCGAAACACATGAAACTCAAGAATGAAGACCAAAGTGTGGACACTTTACCCCTTCTTAGAATTGGGAGCAGGACACTCATGGAAGGAGTTACAGAGACAAAGTTTGGAGCTGAGACGAAAAGATCGACCAACTAGAGACTGCCATACCCGGGATCCATTCCATATCAGCCTCCAAACACTGGCACCATTGCATACACTAGCAAGATTTTGCTGAAAGGACACTGATTATATTAATTCAGATTATAGAAAGAGATAAAGTATATCCAACAGATATCATTAAGACAAAATAATGTTACATTCTTATATATATGGGTTATAAGTCTCATAACTGTCTCAAGGCAAAAACATATTTCCCTTATGGAAGGTATTAGAGAGAGACACAGTGGACCCAAATATGAGTGACAAGAGGCCAGGAAGATAGATATGTCTCAAGCCAAATACAATGTTCCTACCTGGTAACAGTTTCCTGGAGTTTGAAAGTAACAGAAAAAAGAAATCATGAATCAGAACATTTTACATCAGATAGGCAGGTCACAGAAAAGTGGGGAAATGTCAGCTATGGGCCTCAGATGCTAGCTGATGGCACTCTTGGGCTTTTAGTTGTTAGAAAATAGGAGTCCGTTTATACATTCCAAAGGTTTTGCTAATAGTGGTAAAGCTGTTTGGTCACATATAGTGTGGGCAGTAACTGGTTATTGCAGGTGCTAGAGATGGCCCAGAGTGACTTAGCACTGCATCTTCAACTTTTCATCCTCTCTACATCATTGAGATTCTAAATTTTATATTAACAGGTTCTCACCAGGAAATTTCATTCTCGTGAATGTATGTATGTATGTATGTATGTATGTATGTATGTATGTATGTATGTATATAGATATATCTGTATGCCACACACATACAGTTGAATTTAAAATAGCAGAATATAACTATTTACATGCCTATGTATTACTCACTGAACTGTAAAATCTCAAACACTTATCTCACTTATCTTCTCATAATGCATTTTTGCACTGAAACCATATTTTACACTAGACCACAAAAAAACTTCTCACTTGGTATCTGACTCATCAAACTTCTGTGTGAAATTTGCATTGGTATGCCTTTAAGGCCATGTATTTATCTAGCCTCCCATAACTTTAAAAAGCTTGGTTACAGTAGAAATGAATTGATGAAAAGCAGGTAGGAGAGGTGGAGAATGGTACCATAGTTCATTTGCATTAATTTCCAGATTTTTTCAGTAACTGCTAAAAAAATTAAAAATTAAGCAAAACACTTTTAAGAAATACATAATAATTCATTGTAGTTCCTGGTACGTTGTACCTTTGACAAAAGACTGCATGCCATGGAACAGTTTCACTCTGACTAATTTTCAGGGAATTTACAAATCATTTTCCAGAACTGACCCTGGGGGATGGTTCACAAAGTTTCTCAGCAAATGTTTAACAGACTGGATCAATTAAAAAATCTGAGTTGGGATTTTGTTCATTTTAGGATTTTTTGTTGCTGCTGTTCTTGCTATTATGTAAGATAGTAGTCCCTCCCTAGTGCTAACAACACTACAGATTGCAGTTCTATGACTTTGTTGTGAAGTAAGGAAGGGAATATTTTTAAAACCTCAAGATCAATTCTACTTGATTGTTAATGTGAAACCGAACTTTGTTTAAAAGTTTATGCTTCCCTACGTATAAACATTTTTGCTTCCCATTAGAGACAGTCATTCAGCCTCAATGGCCTTTCAGGATCTTCTGAATCTAGTTGGAAGCAATGGGAGATTCCAGATCCTTCAGATGGCTTTCCTTCTTATCTGCAATGTCTTCATGATACCTCAGGTAATTTTGGAAAACTTCACTGCAGCTAATCTTGGTCATCGCTGCTGGGTTCATACTATTGACAATGACACCAACTCTAACAATAACAGTGGTATATTGAGCCAAGATGACCTCCTGAGGATCTCCATCCCACTGGATTCCAACCTGAAGCCAGAGAAGTGTCATCGCTTTGTTCAACCACAGTGGCATCTTCTACATTTTAATGGATCCTTTTCCAATATGACAGAACCAGATACAGAGCCCTGTATGGATGGCTGGGTGTATGACCGAAGGACTTTTCTCTCTACCACTGTTACTGAGGTAAGTGGCTTGAATCATAATAACCCCTCAGTAAATTCATTACAATAGTTAGCCATAGCACAAATAGTGTATATACTTTGAAATTACTCATTGCTTTATTAAATACAAGAGTCATATTCAATTATTCAAATAACTTCATATATAAATAAAGATTTACTTTTCCAATTATTTCATTCAAGAGATGACCTCAGATTAAATCACAGTTCAGAAATTTGACAACAGGACCATTCATCAAAATAGCAAAAGTATATCCCACCCAAAGGACCTACCTTCTTCTAAGCTAAGGCCATAGAAGTTGCTTTACAATATTAGGCATGACTTTCTTCTCTGAAACAGGCTTCAAATCCAATCAGAAATGATTGGTATTCCTTTAACAGTTATATCATTAATGCATCAATGACCAATTGTCATGCAGGTTGATAATGTAGTAATAAGAGGTAAGTATTGAGTAAGAAAACTGTTATCTTTTCTTGACCCACAATCTATATAGTAATAACATCTGCCACTATTTAAAAAAATGCCAATGAGGAGAACATTTCTAGGTTGGTTTAGCAGTGTTCTCTATGTCCTGCAAAAAAAAAAAAAATGTGTAGTATCTTCTGCAGTAGGGTCTTAAGATTTAGTTACAGTAGGTAACTAAGCTCAATGGTAATAACCTGTGTTTTGAAGATCTATGGGGATTCCCTGAACAAATACTTCTTACCAAGAAATCTATTGCATATGCCTGCCAATAGGATTTCTGCTTAACATCCCAGGTCCTTCCAGGTCATCCAGGTCCCCAAGGAGCAGCATTGGCCTCCTAGGTATTATACCTTCCTTCAAATTCCTTTATAAAATTATAGTTCCAAGTTAGCTTACTCAATGCTGAATTTCCATAAGGCTTTATGTAAATCTTTCAGAGAGGTGCTGGAGTAAGAGATTGAAAGGATAAAATGAAAGAAGGTATGTTTATTAGGTTTTTATTGCTTTACAGAGACACCATGACCATGGCAAGTCTTATAAAGGAAAATGTTTAGTTAGGGCTGGCTTAGAATTCAAAGGTTTAGTCCATTATCATTACTTTAGAAAACATGGAGGCATTCAGAAGAGAATGGAGGTAGAGAAGGAGCTGAGCATTCTACATATTCATCCACTGGCAGCAGAAGGGTACTGTGTAAAACACTGGGCATAACTTCAACATAGAAAACCTCAAAGTTTGCCCCCAGGATGAAACCGTTTTTCCAACAAGGCCACGCCTTCTTAAAAAATGTCACACTTTCTAATGATGACACTCCCTATGGGCATTGAAACATAGGAAACTTTGAAATCATACCTATTAAAACAACCACATTCCACTCCTTGTCTTCTTAGGCTTGTAGCCATAGCATAATGAAAAATGTATTTATTTCAACTTAAAATGTACCCACAGTCTTAACAACGTTTAAAAATACAAAATTCAAAGTCTCTTCTGAGTCTCATCCAATCCCCTAGTTGTAATCCCCTATAAATTAAAATCAAAACTCAGATCACATATTTCCAACATATAATGGCACAGGATATAGATTACTTTTTCCAAAACAAAGGAGGGGATCATAGTGAAAAAATATTGGATCCAAGCAAGACCAAAAACCAGCTGGGCAAACTCCAAACCCTACATCTGATATTAAAAAAATGCTCTTCAAATCTCCAAGGTTTTCATCTTTGCTGACTACAACACACCTCTTTCTCTTGGGCTGGTACCACTCCCTATTAGCAGATTTCTTCAGCAAGTATCACATGTTTCTGACTTTTCTAACCTCATAGTGTTTCCAAGACATTCCCGACTTTACCTACACAGTTTCACATAACAACCTTCCACAGCTCACACTGTGGCCTCTCTGGCCTCCATATTGAGACACCATGTCACACATTTGGACTTAGCAGCTTTCTTTAGTTCAGGATGAAATTTTCCATAAACCCTTTCTTCTACCCTTGACTCTAAAGCCAAAACTATGTAGCTGAACCTGTCAAGTTTTTCTGATTCCTGGGGCTATAATCTGGTTCACTTATTCAATCACATCTTCACCAGCTTTTTATTTTCTATCATTTCTTCACTGCTTAAAATTGGTTGTTTTGTAAATTGTTGACCAAAAATTAATAGATTTACATGCCTCTGACTCCTGAGTGCTGGGATTAAAGAGTGTACCACCATGTCTTGACCTAAACTGATGTTTAATTCCATTTTGCAAGATGGAAGCTTAGCTGGGTGGAATCTTGGCCTGAGGTCATCATTCCCTTTATTTCACTTAATATCATCAATCTGTTTATCTCCTTAAACATAGTATTTAGCTCCATTTCACTTCCTCCTTGAGCCATACATTTTGCACTTTTCCTATATCAGCTTGTTCCTTTGCAATGAAAAGCTCCTCAACTAAAAATAATAATAGTAAAAAAGCTCTTCTTAAAATGAACACTAGTAATTACACAACAAAGCCTATACTAGGCTGTTTGGAGCTTTTCTTTACCAATGCAATTAATCAAAATCACTTCATATTATCCTTCAGCAGACTCTTTAGACAAGGGCAAAAACCAGCCACATTCTTCATCAAAATATGATGAACAGTCTCTAGACCACATAATAACGTTCTTCTCCTCTGAAGCCACTTGAGGCACACCCCCACAGTTCAAATCACCCTCAGTACCATTTGCTTCCACCTTCCTACTAGTATGGCCAACTAAGCACTGTTTAAGTGTTCCACTACTTTTCTAATCCTGCTGGGGAGCAGCCCTGACAATGGCCAAGTACCATAAATGACGTAAGTAGTTGACAAGGGAGGAGTGAATAAGGATATGAGAAAATTTTGCATACAGGCTGACTAACAGGTGGAATGCTTTCTTGTTTATACAGAACTCGGTAGACAGGAATAGACTCGTGTAGTTCCAAAATATAGATCATATCATTTTTGTCCCCAGACATTCATTTTAAAATTCTCTTGCTCATAATAAGCTTGATCATCATTGATCAACAGTGACAGAAAAGAATTATCTTTTAAAATCATTTCTCTTCATCAATCCTATAACCCAATATTGAAGAATCTTATGATTTCAAGGGCACTAGACAGAAAGAAAACCTCAGAGCCTGCCTAGGAAGATTGTTATGTCCTGATCATTATAGTATTAATTCTTAATGGAGAGTGTATAAAAAGAAAAGGCTTTTAATCAGGTCAGCTGCCATCTTCTCTAGTTCAACAAATCTTGTTTATTTTGTTCTGATTACCTTGTTCCTGAGTAAGTATAGAGTATATATGTACCAAGAATATCTTGTTGTCAGAGCCTCATAAGATCTGTGGAAACATTATTTAGAGTCAGAACTTCCAGGGTGTAAATAAGACTTTCAAGTAAGTAAGATACAGATTTCTCTCAAAATAGGGAAGGAAAATGTACTGGTTGGTTTTTTGTATCAACTTGACACAGTCTGGAATTATCACAGAGAAAGGAGCTTCACTTGGGGAAGTGCCTCCATGAGATCCAACTGTGGGGAATTTTGTCAATTAGTGATCAAGACGGAGAGGGCCCCTTGTGGGTAGTACCATCTCTGAGCTGGTAGTCTTGGGTTCTATAAGAAAGCAAGCTGAGCAAGCCAGGGGAAGCAAGCCAGAAAGTAACATTCCTCCATGGCCTCTATATCAGCTGCTGCTTCTTGATTTTCTTGAGTTTCAGTCCTGACTTCCTTTGGTGATGAACAGCAATATGGAAGTGTAAACTGAATAAACCCTTCCCTCCCAAACTTGATTCTTGGTCATGTTGTTTGTGCAGGAATAGAAATCCTTACAAAGACAGGTAATATGCCCAGGACTTTTCTTGGGAAAGCTTAGAAGCACTTTTCCTGGGAGAAGGTTCAAGGGATTCATAAGAAATTTTCCATCAACTCAATATCCCAAATTGTACAACCCACCTTCTCAAAGGAAAAGGTAAGAAGGATACGGGAGATGATATGTGTGGGAGGTCCGGGAGGAGAGGGGGTGGTTATTGATGTGTAACATGAATGAATGAATGAATGAATAAATAAATGAATAAGATATAAAACCTCTAAGCAACACGTTGAAATCATGACAGAAACTGGAAGACTGCACAATAGTGATTGCATCACTTGGTTCACGTTTGTTGGATCTTTCTCAGGCATCGGTACTGGCTTTGGGCCTATCACTGTACTCCATAGATATGGTTGTGCCATAATCCAAAGTTCCAAAACACACATCCCTGCAAATAAAATCATAGTCAGGGCTCTCAAAAGTCACCCTAGTCTCTGGGACCAACTTCTGTCTTAGTTAGGCTTTTATTGTGGTGAAGACATCATGACCATAGCAATTCTAATAAGAGAAAGTTCTGTGTGGCTGACTTACAATTCAGAGGTTCAGTCCATTATCATCATGGTGGGAAACATGATGGCATGTAGGTGGGTATGGTGCTGGAGGAGGAACTGAGAGTTGTACATTTTGACCTGCATGCAGCAGATTACTGTGTTCCACATTGGGCATAGCTTGAGCTTAGAAGATGTCAAACCCTGGCCCCCACAGTGAAAGACCTCATCAACAAGGCCAAACCTACTCAAACACTGTCACACATCCCAATGGTGCTACTTCCTATGAGCAAGACTTTGGAACACATGAGTCAATAGAGACATTACCTACTTAAATCACCACAGAGAGAAGTAGTATGACTATATTTTAGATTATATTTTTTAATAATAATCAAAAGAATTTGAATGAGGGTGAATCATCCTTATAGGTTTCCTCACAGAAACAGGGATAATTTACCCCAAGGCAGCACAAGATGAAGCCAATGAAAATCCCAGCATGGATTGGAACAGAGCTTGGGAGGCCCCATTTCTAGCTGAGAATTTACTAGGGGTTGATGGTGGCTAGGGGAGGGACTATCATGTTACTTTAGAAGTATGACCAATACTAAGTTGCCTAGGCCCCAGTGCACACATAGGTAACATTCACCAAACAATAGAACATGAAAAAAAGAACAAGAGGTTTGGAGAAAGGTGTTCTCCAGCCTCTTAAGGGAAGTTGTGGAACACAAAAAGGATGGATATTATCATTGTGCAGTGTTGACATGCAAAAAATTTCAGAGAATAAATAGTAATAAGAAGAATATTTAAAAGAATGAGTTGTTGTGTGTCAAGTTAGTTTAGGTAAAGTGTTCATTTGTTGTGACAGGTCATCATTATTTTGATGGCAAACCAAAAATACCTAGATGGTTGTACATGCCATTGTGATAGCTAGAAATGTAGGTTCATGAGAGAATGTATCTGTAGCACTGTGAGGTACAAGATTCACAACTGAGCAATGCACAAAAATGAAAACAAACTCTCAGTAATTCATATACTTTTATAAACTGGAACGTGAGTAATTTCTAGTACTCTCCACCTGCATATAGGGTCTAAGTCCTAGTCTGAGGATTGCCAAAAGTATTTAAGTAAATAAATAAAATAAAAACAGTAATCAGGCTGTATCTGAAATCTGCCCTAAGGAAAGACTTTGAGGAAACTGTGCAATGAGATATAAAATCCAATAATAGTAATAATAATAATAATAATAATAATAATAATGTTTTAGTCAGTGTTTCTATTCCTGCACAACCATCATGACCAAGAAGCAAGTTGGGGAGGAAAGGGTTTATTCGGCTTACACTTCCATACTGCTGTTCATCACCAAAGGAAGTCAGGACTGGAACTCAAGCAGGTCAGAAAGCAGGAGCTGATGCAGAGGCCATGGAGGGATGTTCTTTACTGGCTTGCCTCCCCTGGCTTGCTCAGCCTACTCTCTTATAGAACCCAAGACTACTAGCCCAGGGATGGTCCCACCCACAAGGGGCCTTTCCCCCTTGATCACTAATTGAGAAAATGCCTTACAGTTGGATCTCATGGAGGCATTTCCTCAACTGATACTCCTTTCTCTGTGATAACTTCAGCTGTGTCAAGTTGACACAAAAATAGCCAGTCCAATTGACCCCTTGTCAACTTGACACACAAACACATCACACTAGTAAACCTCAACCCTTACATTCTTATTCATCCCCAAGATCTAAATAACTTTAAAAGTCCCACAGTCTTTACATATTCTTAAAATTTCAATCTCTTTAAAATATCCATCTCTTTTAAAATCCAAAGTCTTTTTACAATTAAAAGTCTCTTAACTGTGGGCTCCACTAAAACAGTTTCTTCCTTCAAGAGGGAAAATATCACGGCACAGTCACAATCAAAGCAAAAATCAATCTCCAACCGTCCAACGTCTGGGATCCAACTCACGATCTTCTGGGCTCCTCCAAGGGCTTGGGTCACTTCTCCAGCCATGCCCTTTGTAGAACACTTGTCGTCCTCTGGGCTCCAGATGCCTGTACTCCACTGCTGCTGCTGCTCTTGGTGGTCATCTCGTGGTACTGCCATCTCCAAAACACTGCATGACCCCTTCAGTCCTGGGCCTTCAATTACAACTGGGGCTGCACCTTCACCAATGGCCTTCCATGGCCTCTCACAGTGCCGAGCCTTAGCTGCTGTGTGACCCCTTCATGCCTTCAAAACCAGTACCACCTGGGTGACCCTTACACATTACCAAGTCCCACTGCAGAAGGAGTACAACCTTGCCTATCTCTGGAACACAGCCTCTTTGTGCTTTCAGAAAACACTTCCCAGAAGATGTCACCTCAACGATGCTGGTCTCTTCTTAATCACCGCTAATTTCTTAGCTCCAGCTAACCAGCATCAATAGTCCCAGTAATGCAAAGTTTTTGCTTTAGTAGTTCTGGTATCTTGTTAATCACAGCTGATTCTTCAGCCCCAGCTAACCAGAACTACAAAATCTTCACAATAAAAACAGCAATGGCCCTGAAGAGAGTCTTTAATTTTCCCCCTGAAATTTCACAAACCAGGCCTCCATCTTCTGCACTGTTCTCAGCATTATCTTCCAAGCTCCTACACAACATCTGACAGAGCTCTTAACAACAAATGGATCTTCAAGCCCAAAGTTCCAAAGTCCTTCCACAGTCCTCCACAAAACATGGTCAGGTTGTCACAGGAGTACCCCACTCTGCTGGTACCAATTTGTTTTAGTCAGTGTTTCTATTCCTGCACAACCATCATGACCAAGAAGCAAGTTGGGGAGGAAAGGGTTTATTCGGCTTACACTTCCATACTGCTGTTCATCACCAAAGGAAATCAGGACTGGAACTCAAGCAGGTCAGAAAGCAGGAGCTAATGCAGAGGCCAAGGAGGGATGTTCTTTACTGGCTTGCCTCCCCTGGCTTGCTCAGCCTACTCTCTTATAGAACCCAAGACTACTAGCCCAGGGATGGTCCCACCCACAAGGGGCCTTTCCCCCTTGATCACTAATTGAGAAAATGCCTTACAGTTGGATCTCATGGAGGCATTTCCTCAACTGAAGCTCCTTTCTCTGTGATAACTCCAGCTGTGTCAAGTTGACACAAAAATAGCCAGTACAAATAATAATAATAATAATAATAATAATAATAATAATAATAATAATAATAATAAATCATGCAATGGTCAGAATATATGAGCATCTCTTGGCATAGGTTACAAATATAACCTACAATTTTATAGGAAGATTCCTCAAAAAAGGTTTGTTTAAGCTGTGACTGAATGGAAAAAGTTGGATAAGAATGAAAAGGAAGCTGGAGAGGAAGATGGGGCTGGCACAGTGAAACTGGAAGCTCATATTGAATAAATTGAACAGATTTCACTGCCACGCTGATTTTCTTTCAGTGGAACCTGGTGTGTGGATCTCAGGAGCTGAATTCAGTGGCAAAATTTATATTCTTAATTGGCATGTTGGCAGGAACTCTTGTAGGTGGACATTTATCAGACAAGTGAGTATCTATTCTTTACAGTGTTCTCTACATATCAATGTTTTCAACAGCTACAAGTTATGTGTCATAGGTAGGGTATTTATTGCTGAGTAGAGACACCATAACCATGTCAACTCTTACAAAGGGAAGCATTTAATTGGGGCTGGCTTACAGCTCAGAGGTTTAGACCATTATCATCATAGCAGAAACTATGGTTCCATGAAGGCTGACATGGTGCTTATGAGGTAATTGAGATTTCTACATCTGACCCCAGAGGCAGGAAAAGAGACATCACCTATGGCTGTCTTTAGTTACTGAAACCTCAAAGCCAACCACACAGTGATAGACCCAGTTTACCCTGTGAACTTCCTCTAGTAACATGTATTCCAAGAAAGACAAATATAAGAGTGCAACTTCCTATAGGTCAATGAGGGGCATTTTCATTCAAAAGAACATACTCCACTCACTGTCTCCCATAGCCTTGTAGTAATATCATAATACAAAATGCGTTTTGTCTAACTCAAAAGGTCCCCATACTCAATCATAGTATTAGCAATATTTAAAGTTCCAAAGTTCAAAGTCTCTTCTGAGACTTACACAATACCTTATCTGCAATCTCCTATACAATCAAAATGAAAAAGCAGATCACACAGTCTAAAATATAATATAACATAATATAATAATACATTATCATTCCAAACTTGACGCAAGGGAGCTTATGACGTTAAATACTACACTAAGGTGACCACACTTCAAATTCTGCAACTCCTTGTCTGATATCAATGATCTTCAGATCTCCAACACATTTGAGTTTTGTTGGCTGCAACACATTTCTTTTTTGTGGGTTATTTCACTCTACTAGCAGCCCTTTTGACAGGTAATCTACAATTCTGGCATCTCCAACATCTTGAGGTGTCTAAGGAAATCAAGACTTCACCTTCACAACTTCACAAGATGGCTTCCCTAGGCCTCCATGCAGGGATTCCCCTAACATATGCCTGGAATCAGCAGCTTTATGTAGTTGTGGAGGGAGATTTCATAACCCCTTTGTTAAACTTTTTGACTCCAAAGCTAGAGCCACATGGCCAAAGCTAACAAGGTGGGCTGCTTCACAGGGCTGGAACATGCCCCTCTCATTTAAATATATTTTTACAAGCTTTACTTTTTCAGTTGCTTCCTTCAATGACTAAGCTTGGTTGTCTTGGAACCTGTTCTTTATTCCAGGCTGTTCTCAAACTCAAGATAGACCTGCCCCTCCCTCTCAGACATAAATGGAGTTTGCCGAATACCAGGCCCTAAGATTTACTTAATTCTTTTTCACATGTTTGAAGCTTATCTGGGTAGTATCTTTCCATAAAGTTGCCATACCCTTTACTCCATTTGAGACCAATCTTTCTTAGAACTATTTTCCTGGTGGTCTTTTCCTCCACACATTGCACATGTTTTTGATTTTCCTTACCAGATGGCCCCTTTTCATTGTAGATCTGCATAAGACTGGCCTATAGAAACCAAGCAACACAGTCAATACTAGGCTGTCTGAAAATCTCCTCTGCCATAACTCTTCCATATTTCTTCATTTTAGTCTCAGGCCAATTGTTTAGACAAGGGCAGAAAGCAGCCACATTCTTCACCAAAATATCACTACGATGGTCATTGGGTCACATACTAGTAGTCTTCTCCCCTGAAACCTCTTGAGATGGACTCCAGCCATTCAAATCACAATCAGCCCCTCTGTCTTCAATGCTGTAATTAATATGGGCCATTAAGCCTCCAAACCTAGAGCATTACAGTACTTTCCTAATCCAAAGTCCCAAAATGTGCAATAAGAAACACAATTAATCCTGTCACAGCAAAGCCCAATTCCTGTTAACTATGTCTTAGGGGTTCTATTAATTGGAAAATATACAATGACCAAGACAACTCTTTTAAATAAAGCATTTAATTGGAGAAAGCTTACAGTTCAGAGGTTAAGTCCATTATCTTGGCAGGAAGCATGTAAGCATACAGACAGACATGCTGCAGGAGAAGTAGCTGAGAATTCTACATCTGGATCCACAGAGAGCCACAAGACAGAGTCATTGAGTCTGGCTTGAGCTTTTAAAATCTCAAAGCCCATCAAAGACACACTTCCCCAACAAAACCATGCCTACTCCAACCACAAAAGTAAAGGAAACATCAGAAGATAAAAAGAGCTCTCATGATCATGGATAGGTGGAATTAACATAGTAAAAGCAGACATTTTCCCAAAATCCATCTACATATTCAATGCAATTCCCATCAACACCCCACTATAATTCTTTACAGACATTGAAAGAACAATATTCAACTCCATATACAAACAAAAATCCAGGATAGCTAAAAACAATCCTATATACTGAAGGAACTTCTGGAGGTATCACCATCACCAATTTCAAACTGCATTAATAAAAACAGCATGGTATTGGAATAAAAAACAGACAGTTTGATCCATAGAATCAAATTAAAAACACATGCATAAATGCACATACCTACGGGTACCTTAATTTTTTAATATTGAAACCAGAAATATACAAAGGAAAAAGTAAAGCACCTTCAACATATGGTGCTGGTACAACTGGATATTGGCATGTAGAATTGTAAGAATAGATCGATATCTATCACACTATACAAAACTCAAGCCTAAGTGGATCAAAGACCTTACCATAAACCAGATTCAATGAAAATGATGGAGGAGAAAGTGAGGAATAGTCAAGAAAACACCTGAAGAGAACACCAATAATTCAGGCACTAAGATAAACAATTAACAAATGGGACAAAGGACGTCATCAAAAGCAAAACCATAGTTTACAGAATGGGATAGGATTTTCAGCAATGCCACCTCTAACAGATAGCTGATATCCAAAATATATAAAGAACTCAAGAGTCTAGACATCAACAAAACAAATAACCCAACCAAAATTATGTAGTACAGACCTAACAAGAAAATTCTCAAAACAGGAATCTCTAATGGATGAGAAGCACTTAAAGGAATGTTCAGTATCCTTAGTCATCATTGAAATGCAAGTCAAAATAACTCTGAGATTCCATCTTACACCCAGCAAAATGGCTAACATCAAAAAGTCAAGGGGAAGCACATGCAGGCACATGCAGGGGCACATTGCTGGTGAGTGCACATTTGGACTACCACTTTGAGAATCTATTTGGAAATTTCTCAGAAAGTTGGAAATATTTCTAGTTCAAGAACCATCTATAACACGCTTGGGCATATACTGAAAAGATGCTCCACTGTACCACGAGGACACTTGCTCAATTATATTCACAGTAGTTTATTTATAACCCCCCAAAACTGGGAACAAACTAGATGCCCATCATCTAAAGAATGAATAAAGAAAAGTGGTATATTTACACAATGGAATATTACTTAGTTATCAAAAACAATGAAATCCTGTAATTTACAGGAAAATGGATGGAATAATCCTGAGTGAGGTAATCCAGACCCAAGAGACAAACATGATATATACTGACTTATAAGTGGATATTAACTGTAAAGTATAAGTAGCCATGCTGCAATCAGCAGACCCAAAGAAGTCAAGTAACAAGGAAGTTCCAGGGTAGGAATGCTTGAATTTCACTGAGTCTGGGAAATAGAATAGTATCTTGGGTGGATTGAGGGAGGGAACTGGATAAGATGTGGGGGGAGTTGGAGGGAGCACGCAAGATCTAGTTGGGGGAGGATAGAGAAAATACTGGTACAGTGAACTGGAATTAGTGAGAGGGCATCTTTGGGAAGAGCTAGAAACCTAGAGCAATGGGAACTCCCAACAAACTCTGAAGGTGACCCTAGCTAAATCTCCTAGCAATGATTGAAATGGAACCTGAATCGGCCATCTCCAGTAACCAGAAAAGTTTTCTGATGAAGAGATTGGGAACCAACCCAGACACAAAATCTTCTACCCACAATTGGTCATTCCTACAAG
Source organism: Mus caroli (assembly GCF_978045245.1). Lineage (NCBI taxonomy): Eukaryota > Metazoa > Chordata > Mammalia > Rodentia > Muridae > Mus > Mus caroli. Next base: position 53,544,471 of record NW_028227275.1, read on the forward strand.
AGGTTCAGGGGTAAGGATGGGACAGAAATTGAGGAAAAGGATAACTAATGACTGAAAAAGCATGAGACCCATGAGAGAGAGCCCTTCCCTTACACAATTAATGGTATTCTACTACACTTGTAAACAGGTAGGTGCCTAGCATAACTGTCATATGAGATGCTTACCCAGCAATCGATGGGAAGAGATACAGGTACAGAACCAAACATTAGGTAGAGCTTGAGGAATCTTTAGGAAGAGACAAAGTATTGAAAGATCCAGAGAATTCAAGGACAACACAAGAAAATATACAGAATCAATGAACCTGTTCCCAGAGGGACCCACAGAAACTGAACCACCAAGAGCACATGAATAAGATGGATGGAGGCCGTTTGCACATATTTAGTAGTTGTGCAGTTTGGTCTTCATTTGGGACTCCTAACAGCAGGAGCAGGTCTGTCTCTGACACTGTTGCCTGCCTTTGGTCAATTTCTCCTAACTGGGCCACCATGCCTAGCCACAATTTGAAAAGATGCACCTAGACCTACAGCAACTTGGAGGATCCCTCCTTTCTAAGGAGAAAGGAAAGACAGGAGTGTAAGGGAGAGAGAAAGGGAGAGTGAAGGATTGGGAAGAGAGGAGAAATGGGAAGCTAAAAATCAGAATGTAAAATTAATTAATTAATAATTAAATTTAAAATATAGTCAATGAATATTGTGTTTCTCAAATCATGCATTTGATACTAGTAATCACTAACACAGACGGACCCTTCTACTAAGGTTCTAAAGTCTGTGTACTGTTTTTGACATAGAACTAACACCCTACTAGATGTGGAGGATTCCAAAAAGGTGTTAAAGACAAGAGGGCAGAACATGGTTTAAAAATATGAGAAGAATTAAACATGGAGATGAGACAAAGTACTTCCTGTTTGTTGTTTTTAACAACTGCACTTTTTCGCTGATGGAATCATTGTCTTTCCTCAGGTTTGGGAGGAAGTTACTTTTCAGATGTGCTTTGTTGCAAATGGCCATCACTGGGACCTGTACAGCCTTGGCTCCCACCTTCTTCTTCTACTGTTTACTTCGCTTCCTGACAGGGCTTTGTATCATACCCATACGCACAAATAGTGTTTTGCTCAGTAAGTCAAAGCTTTTGATAGACATTGCCCACAATTTCACTTGATGAAGATGTCCTTCCCTTCTTTGTTAGCACTCAAGAGTCTTTCTTTTTCTTCAGTGTTAGAATGGACAAGCCCTAAAACCCAAGCCTTGGTGACCACACTGTTAATGACTTCTCATAATTTTGGAGGCCTTATCCTGGCAGGTCTGGCATTTGCATTTCGAAACTGGCACCACCTTCAGCTGGCAATATCTGTGCCAATATTTGTCTTGCTTATACCCACAAGGTATGAGCTTTTGTTCCTCCTCTGTGTTTTGAAATTGTGGGGTGACCTTATCTGTGGAATCAGGGCAAGAGAATGCATTTGTCACAGTCTCTATAAGTTAATATGTTTATCATTTAGGTAATGTCTCAAGAACATTTCCATGGCATCTTTGTTTCTCTGGATAATATAATTAGTGAACAAAATTCATTCATGAATTATTAATTTAGGGAAGGATACATGATAAGTGAAATTTCCCTACAGTCTAATAAGGAACTTGGCAGTTGTCTGCAGAAATGTCCCAGAAATTCTAGTTCTATAGCCACCATTAAAATACATGTCTATGTGAAGGGGAAAGACCAATGTGGTTCCCAGTCTGCATTCCAGACATTCATATACATTGTATTGCTGAATCATTTTCATTTTTCATAGGCAGTGTATCTCATGATACAAGATTGAAATTTTTTTCTTATGACTGAATTACTGATATGGATTAGATTAAAAATAAAACTATGAAAGAATGAATTTAGTGTAGAAAATTACCCCTTGATAATTTATGTCCACATCTTCTTGAGCAGGTGGCTGGCAGAGTCAGCTCGGTGGCTGATTGTAACCAACAAACCCCAGAAGGCCTTACAGGAACTTAGAAAAGTTGCATGCAAGAATGGAATAAAGAATTCTGAAGATGTCCTAACCATGGAGGTGAGCATGATGACAGCTGTTTGTGACACAAAAGAAAGATACACAGTCTTGACATGCTTACGACTTAGTGCCCAAGATGAAATATCCTATCACTAACTCACTGCATTCAATTCTTTTATTCTAAGAGGACTTTGTAAAAACCCTTCTTTGATGATTTCTTTCACGTTAAAATATTTTATAATGACAGATGTGGTATACATAATGGATTGATTCTAAAATTTGATATATGTATAAAATATGTTCCTTCACTTGTACGCCTTTATTACATTACCACTCCTATTGATTCTCATAGTCTACGTATTTCTACCGTCTACTCCCCTAATCTCTCATTTTGTATCTTCCTTCTTGTACTTAATAGGTTTAATTAAAAGTTACTTACAGAAAAATGTAAAGGACTTATTTAAAACAACAAGGACAGCTTACACATAGGTATACTACTGAAGAAACTGTCCATCTCTCCCTCAGCACACATTATCTGCTTATATGTTGTCAGGTGTGTGTATAGCTTTGTAGGACTTGACAACTAACAATGGACACCGGAGTAGAGTGTCAAACACAGATTAAGGATGATGAATTCTTCTCTCAATATACCATATACTTTCAAAATTGTGTGTTGACTGTCATATCCTTAGGCAGGTCTCCAACAGCTGCTGAAACCTCAAGAGTACACTGTCCATGGCACGTCTATAAGATAGACTCATGCTGTTTTGTCACCTCTTCATCAGGATCTTACACTCTGCAATTCTCCTTTACCATCATTTTTGTGTGTGTGTACCCTTGAAAAGGATGATGATGTTTTCTCAGTTAGAGATGATCACTGGATAGTCACTTGTTCTCATTACTATGACCAGTTGTTTCTTCAGTGACTGTTACCCACTAAATACAAAATATGTTGTTTATTGAGGATGACATGAGGAATAACTTATAGCCATCAGCAAAAATGTTGGAAGCCTACTAACTTCTTTTGGTGTTCAGAAGATTCAAAATGAGACCTAGATGCTAAATATTAACCAACAGTATTTAATGTTTTCCTTGCTGTGTTTCACTATTTCATAGATCCAGTAACTTATTGGATATCAAATGCTTCCCTTTCAATATGGGAACATTTCTCTGTACCTTTGAGTACTAGAAGTACAATATCTAGTTTATTATATAAAAGCTTGATTTATGAGAAGAGAGGCATAGTGGGCATATGTTATTGATTTTCAAAGTAACAAAATATTTGACAGGGCACTGAAAACAAAGAGGCACTCCGTTCAATTTCTGATAAGTCTTGGTCTTTGGATTTTCAAGTGATATTACATATATATTTCCCCATACACGCATTATCAATGAGACCATGGAGATAAGTGGTATAAGGTTATGTCCCAAAGGTCATGTATTTGGGTGTCAAGTTGACAAGAAGTAGATCTATGATGATTAACATTGATTATCAATTCAATGGGATCAACAATCACCTAGGAGACAACTTGACAGCACATCTGTGAGGAGTTGTTAGTTTATTTTAGTCTCTGGGCATCCCTCTCTGGGATTATTATGATTCTATTAACTGAGGATGGAACATCCACCCTGACAGTAGACCTGTCAGACCTGGGCTTGGGTCTTACAATACAAAACAGAAACATAGCTCAGCATAGGCACTCATTACCCTATGTTTTTTACCATGTTCCGTTATGTCTCTTTTTTTCACTAGAGAGAACTAATATAGTGATCTGGTATTCTGTTATCTTTCAGTATGCAACAAAATGCTCATCATTTTGTGAGAATTAAGTAATTTCTTGATGTTATTTATAAAGGTTTTAAGAACCATCATGAAGGAAGAGCTTGCAATACCACAAACAAAACCTTCTCTACGTGACTTTTTCCACATGCCCAACTTGCGAAAGCGCCTTTGTCTCCTGTGCCTCTTGAGGTAGGCTTCACAGGGAATTCCCTACTTGTCTGTATGCACTTGAAAGGACATAAATTTCAAATAAATATTTCACAAGTATATATTTCTCAAAGGACATATACACATGTAAAGTTATAATATACCCCTCACATGGAGAAAGTCCATTTATGGCCATGGGAGGAACCAGCACAATTACAAATGAAAAAATTTGTTTTCTCCAAGGGAGACTCACTACAGAAACAACCTATGTCTACCTATGTCTACGTGTCGGCACCATTGCTAACAACAGATGGCCAATTCAAAACTAATTCAATGGCATCTTTGGCTATATTTTTTCATATTGTGTCAGCAACTTTTTTTTTTTTACTCATTTTTTATTTTCTTTATTTACATTTCAAATGTTATCCCCTTTCCTGATTTCCCCTCTAAAAACCACCTATCCCCTCCACTTTACCCCTGCTCACCAACACACCGACTCCCTCTTCCTGGTCCTGGCATTCCCCTACACTGGGACCCTTCACAGACCCAAGGGACTCTCCTCCTATTGATGACAAACTAGGCCATCCTCTGCTACATATGCAGCTGGAGCCATGAGTCCCATCATGTGTACTCTTTGGTTGGTGGTTTAGTCCCTGGAAGCTCTGGGGTTCATATTGTTGTTCTTCCTATGGGGCTACAAACCCCTTCAGCTCCTTGGGTCCTTATTCTAGCTCCTTCATTGTGGACCCTGTGCTCAGTCCAATGGTATGCTTTGAGCATCCACCTCAGTACCTGAGGGTTGGAAGATGGCTCAGTGGTTAAGCACACTGGTTTCTTCCTCAGAGGACCTGGGTTCAATTCCCAGCACCCACAGAGCAGCTCACAGTCATCTGTAAGTTCTAGGGTGTCCGAAACTTTTTTTAATCTCATAAGTACGTTGTTTATATATGCATTTTAGCTTCCAGTAGTGTGTTTTGATGGAATGCCCATGTCTATGAACAAGTGAGTCTCTACAAGTATATGTGTTTCTTGTTCTTTTCGAATTGGCTTTTTATTTCTCTGTTGTTTGTTTAGTCAAATTCTGACCAGCTTTTATTTCATCTTACCATAATTTATTATTGTTCCTTAGATGTCTGTTTTCTAATGAAAGAGAGAATATTAGAGATCCACATAATAAGGAATGTGGGGAAGAACTGGGAGAGGCTCAAGGAGGGTACATTTTAATCAATATATATTAAATGAAAAATGTCTATTTTAAATGAAAATGAACCTTTGGTAGTAAGAATGTAAAAGTAACATTATGAGAAAGAATTTAGGGGAAAATTTCATCCAAACACAATGTATGGAAGTCTGAATAATTACTAAAATATTTTTAATTAAAAAAATGTTAAAACATTCACTACAATCAAGTTAGAGAAAAAAAACTCTAAAAAATGATTTAATCTATCATGAATTCCATAAATTTTCTACCTGTCCTTAAAAATCCACAGGTAATGATACGTTAAGGATGCAATGATGTTATTAATTTCACTGAAGTAAATGCTCCAAAATATAGATAGGCTTCTATAGTTTCACAACTAAAATTGTCTTCTGGGAATAATCATATCCTTGACTTAAAACATGAATTTTAAGCATTTGATGTGAGTCACCTCTTTGCTTCTTACAGATTTCTACAAATATCACCTACTACGGGGATCAACATGAACCTCCAACACCTGAAAAGCAATGTCTTCCTAACTCAAAGTCTTATATCTGCAGTCTCGATCCCAACCATTGTTCTTGGAGGGTTTTTACTGAATTATATTGGCCGCAGAATAAGTCAACTATTGCCCTGTTTTGCTGTTTGGAATCTTCCTTCTGAGCATAGTGTCTGTGCCTGAAGGTAAGAAAACACCTTAACACAAAAGAAAAGTAATACCTAGTCCCTTTCCTTGGTATTTGTCAGGTTCTAATTTTTTTATATTTTTTATTAGTTTATTTTTCTAATTTACATTTCTAATGCTAACCCAAAAGTCCCCCATAGCCTCCCCCCCCCACTTTCCTATCCACCCACTCCCACTTTTTGGCCCTGGCGTTCCCCTGTACTGGGGCATATAAAGTTTGTAAGTCCAATGGGCCTCTCTTTCCAGTGATGGCCGACTAGGCCATCTTTTGATACATATGCATCTAGAGTCAAGAGCTCCGGGGTACTGGTTAGTTCATATTGTTGTTCTACCTATAGGGTTGCAGATCCCTTTAGCTCCTTGGGTACTTTCTCTAGCTCCTCCATTGGGAGCCCTGTGATCCATCCAATAGCTGACTATGAGCATCCACTTCTGTGTTTGCTAGGCCCTGGCAGAGTCTCACAAGAGACAGCTATATCTGGGTCCTTTCAGCAAAATCTTGTTAGTGTATGCAATGGTGTCAGCGTTTGGAAGTTGATTATGGGATGGATCCCCGGATATGGCAGTCTCTAGATGGTCCATCCTTTTGTCACAGCTCCAAACTTTGTCTCTGTAACACATTCCATGGGTGTTTTGTTTCCAATTCTAATAAGGGGCTAAGTGTCTACACTTTGGTCTTCATTCTTCCTGAGTTTCATGCATTTAGCAAATTGTATCTTATATCTTTGGTATCCTAAGTTTCTGGGCTAATATCCACTCATCAGTGAGTACATATTGTGTAAGTTCCTTTGTGATTGGGTTACCGCACTCAGGATGATGCCGTCCAAGTCCATCCATTTGCCTAGGAATTTCATAAATTCATTCTTTTTAATAGCTGAGTAGTAATTCATTGTGTAAATGTACCACATCTTCAGTATCCATTCCTCTGTTGGGCGGCATCTGTGCTCTTTCCAGCTTCTGGATATAATAGTCAGGTTCTAATTTTGAGAAAAGAAATACATCCAGAGAATTTTCTGTAACCAGATATTTAGAAAACCGTCTTCCACTCACATATTGAGAGAAAAGCCAAAAGCTAGTAAGTTTGGTTTAATTTTATGAAAGCCTAGTGTATGTATAAATGTAGTTTTGATTCTCTAGTCACCACATAAACAATCATAGCCTAGAGAGTTGTATCGAGACAATGAGGACCATTTGTACTGAAGTACAAACCAAGTTCAAGGAAGGAAAGATGGACTAGGCAGCAGCACTGTCATATTTAATGTTGTGGAGTTAAGTTGATGTGTACAAGTTATAAGGTCCCCAGGACATCCCCAAGTTTTCTAAATCCCAGGAAGATGTCAGCAAAAACTCTTTTTCTGTCTTTTCGCTAAGCATTTTCCAGCGCTTGAATCATTCATTAGCCTTTTCTCACTGAGTAGAAAATGCCTCTATAAAATGGCCAATGAGGTCCTCTAAGTACTTACTCTTAAGCCTTAAGACACTATTTCAAATCAAGCCAATCCCCTACTTGCACACATCTGTCTTTTCAGGATACGATTGCATCAAATTGCACAAAGAACATGCATGACAATTTCATGCATGCATACATAGAATATAATCTGGACCTGATTACCCTTCCACATTCTTATCTATTTCACATTCCTGAAAAATATTCCAATGAGTACACAGCCCTCAGTAGTTTCTTCCATGATAGTCCTACATTCTGTGTAAAAGACAATGAGATGATGGGTAGAAAAGGTGAAAGTCAGCAAGTGACTCTTAGACTCACCAAGCTCTCTACTTCTGAAGTGATGTCAGAGAATCTCAGTGTATGAATGCAGTGGCTCACTAGTATTAATCCTCTATAAACCAGTACATGCAAATAGGTCACCTTTCTAAAATTATTAGCCACCAAGTAAGTTTACCTCTGTGCAGTTTTTCATTTCTATATTCCCCACTTAGGAAATAGAAAATAATTTCCTTCACATCAGTGAAACCATTGTCTCTGATCTTCCTCTCCACAGAAATGCAGACTCTGCTTGTGGTTTTGATAACACTGGCAGGAGGAAGTTCTGCTATGATTCATAACAGTAATATTCTATATTCAAGTGAGCTGATGCCCACGGTGATCAGGTACAAGACTTAATCAACAGCAATCAATTGCAATGATAAATATGGCCAAAGTTTATTAGAAGTCTGCATTTTGCAAGATGCATTATTTCGAGCAGAGCCAGTTGTACACACTATATTAGAGAATATTTGGAATCACCCAAAACTTAAGTACCACAAGAAACTTAAGAAGAAAGGATTTCTGTTCTTTTAATTTTTATTTGGATTTTTATAACTTTTATATTGTTTTATCAATTTCATACTGTATTCACACTCAATCTTTATTATTCATGCCCCATTACTGTTGCTCGCCCAACTTTTTCCTCATCTACTGTCACATTTTTGTGTGCACATGTGTGTACATGTGTGTGTGTACGTGTGTGTGTGTGTGTGTGTGTGTGTGTGTGTGTGTGTGTGTGTGTGCATGTCCCTGCAGAGGTCATAAAGTGCATACAAGAAATAGCTGTCATTCTTACATTTTCAAAAATATTTTCCTTTTGCTAACCCACCTTTTTGCCACTACTCCCTATTCTAATAGCCACTTTTTCCTGCCAGTAGTCTCACTTGACATTTCCAGGTAGAGTGTACTTCAGGTTTTTCAATTTTCAACGTTAGAAATGTTATGACAACAACAATCTTTGCAATTAAAAAATACAATATGCATAAAATTAGACAAAGTAAATATATCTCAATGAACTTCTATAACGTTGAACTAACCATTCTGACGCTATAAAACTTCATATTTAATTTACACATACACTATCAAATACTCCATTTTTATTGTATTCTTTTATATATTATATCTCAAACACAGTTTCCCATCCCTCTACTCTTTCCAATCCTCTCTCACCATCTCTATTTTTCACCAGATTCACTCCTCCTCTGTTTCCCTTCCCAGAGATGTCAAACAAACATGAAAAAAAGGTTATAAGACTGGGCACAATCCTCATACCAAGGCTGGACAAGGCAAGTCAGTAGATGAGAAATAGTCCCCACTTCCATAGTTAAGGAGTCCCACAACAATACCCAGCTACACAACATAATATATATGCAGAGGACCTAGCTCAGAAGCATACAGATGCTGTGATTGCCATTTCATTCTCTATGATTCCCCTATTTATCCTGCTTACTTGACTTAGGGGGCTGTTCCTGTGTTATCATGATCGTTCTGTTTCCTGCATTCCTTCCCCAAATTCCTACTTCTAGGGGGTTCTGATGAATCCATCTAGATTTTGAGTGTGAGTGTGAGTCTATCTATCTCCTTCCATCAGTTTCTTTATTATAGCACTCTGATAAACATATGGGCTAAGGAGAAATCTATGGGTATAATATAATATCATTAGTAATCATTCTATGAAATTTTTCCCACTTGTATTTGAATCTGTAAAGGATTTCTTGGATATCCAGACTCTGGTTCCTAGCCATCTAGACAGGGTGAGGCAAGAGTTCCCTCCTAAGACAAGGACTTCAAATTTGATCAGTCATTGGTTGCCAGGCCCACAAGTTCTGTACTACAAGGACTCCAATACATCTTGGAGGCAGAACAGATTGATTGTATATCAAAGATTTTGTGGCTTAGTTGGGGTCCCAGTCCCACTGCTAGAAAACCTGCTTGGTTATAAGAAGTTGGCTGATTCAGGATGATTTTTTTTCTACTTCCATCTATTTGCCTGTAATTTTCATAATGTCATTTTTTCTAAGAGTTGAGTAATACTCAATCATGTACATGTACTAGAGCTTTTTCATTATCCATCCTTCAATTGAAGGACATCTATCTTATTCAAAGTTTGTGACTATTTTGAATAAAGCCACTTTAAACATACTTGAACAAATATCTTTCTCTTAGGAGGGATCATCTTTTAGATTCATGCCCAGGAATAGCAGGGTCTTAAGGTAGACCTATAACCAATTTTCTGACAAACTGCCATATTGGTTTTCATAATGGCTCTACAAATTTGCACTTCCACTAGCCATGAAGGAGAGTTCCCTTTGCTCCACATCCTCATTAGCATGAACTAGGACTTGTGATTTTTATCTAATCGATGATGACAGATGTGAGATGAAATATAAAAGTAGTTTTGATATTTATTTCCCTGATTGCTAAGGATGTTGAATATGATTAATGCAAGATGCTGAGTAGCAATGCCATGAGTTCATGTTTTCTAGATTCTTTTCTGAATTCTGGCTTATGTTCTAAGGGCAACAGCATTAGGAGTCATTGGAATTTCTGGTGGTGTGGGGGCAGCCCTGTCTCCCCTTATTATGATCCTCATGCAGTACTCTGACTCCCTGCCCTGGATCATCTATGGAGTCCTCTCCATCCTTGGTGGCCTTCTTCCCTTTATCCTTCCTGAAACCAAGAATCAGCCTCTGCCTGACTCCATCCAAGATGTAGAATGTGGGTGAGTAAAATCTCCACTGTCCCCTTGGAGGTATTCTGTACCAATGGTCTGTGATGTGGAATGTGAAATAACACTCCCATTATCTCTTTCCAAGCTGTCAGACAAGTAGGCTTTCGCCCATGTGGTCATTGTGTTTGGAACAGAAGTCTTCCCTGTATCCCCTCATAAATAAATTCAAATGACTTTGGACCTCTCTAGACATAAAAGACAATCTCTACTAGGATACACATAGAGATTTATTAATAAGTAGACAAAATCATATCTACTGCCTATTTTCCCTTCACGTGAAACACATGAAGTGTAGGAATTAATTTGGGGCATGTGTAACACATGTAAATATGTAGGACAAGGCCAAGAAGGACATTTGAAGGACATTCCTTCAAACCTCCTTGGAGAGGGCTATGACTACCAAGGTTGTAAGTGCCAAACCTGATTTGTAGAGGTTTCTGAAAAGGTTATTTCCCCAGATTTATTAGAATACTTTGATAAGATTGTGGATGTTCAAAATTCTGGTGAATGAAGGATGAGTTTGCTTTTACAAAAATGCCTTCATTCTCTCTGTACTTCTGGTTTTTTTAAAATAATGTTTATGGCACTTGTTTTATGCGTTGCAGGTGGAAAAGTTCAAAAAAAGAACAGGAGGAAGATGTCATCATTAAAGTGACTCGGTTTTAGGAAGTCTGAGAATTGGCCTCCAGTCAAACATCAAGATAAAAGAAAAATGTCATTCAGGAGTTATTCTAGGAATATTTGCCTCAACTCCAATCCACTGCATTTCCCATGAAATAAATAGAGTGAGAAAAAGTTACTGTCAATCATACCTGGTCCAGCCAAGGGTACAAAAGACAGACAAATTCGAAGAAGGACGTTGGGGCATTGTGTTTGTCAGAAAATGGAGTGTAGGGTGATGTGCTTTATAGTAATATGTACAATCATGCATATATGTGGGTGGAGGTGTATAGGTATGTGTGGATTGTGGTGGTGGTGGGGAATGGAATTCATAGTAAAAAATGCCTGCAACCTTCCCCTAAGTCTATGCTTGTCCCACTTCCAACAAGATGTGGTGGGTGGAAGGAAAGTCTGTGGCAAGCCAGTGAACTTCCTGGAGATGTCCCATCATTTTGCCTACATGTGATGGGTGTGTTCTGAAAAGGAAAAGACCACATGGATTTCCTCCCAGGATGGCTTCCTGCTGATAGGCCTTTCCATAATATATTTCTCATCTATCAGGCATGGCATAAAGAAAACCTCTCTGCCTATAGTTTCTTGGGCATCACCTACTCTAATGGGCAGATTTTTTTCAGAGTCAGTATGAAGATGTACTTTATGTAATGGTGTAATGGTGCTATTTAGACAAATAGATTATTCCATAATTCCAGGTAATGATTTTATAGAATTCCTGAATTGATTTAAGTAATCTTAGGCACCCTGTAGAATAAGAAATCTGAAAAAGAGTTCTGCAAACCTTAATGTATCAGAAGCACATGAATTGTACTAGGAAGAAAAATAGGCTTGGAACAATTCTAGTCTTAGAATTCACTCAAAGGTAGGTCAAGAAAATAAATGATGTCACAAATGGGAAAAATAGCTAATTGAAATTTACAAAGTGTTAAAAATGAGATATAACATATATGACCTGTTCCTTTGTGAAAACCTTGCTATGACATACATCTATTGCTTTGAACTTATAATGACAGTAGTGAAATGAAAAACAGATAATACATTTTCCTTGAACATATTGGTCTTTTATTTACTTTTACCTATTTACTTCACATCCAAGTCATTCCCACACAATCCTTCTCCCATTCCCCTTTGAATTTTTTTAGTGAATTTTTATCTCTCACTCTGCTTGTATTCCTCTCTGGATAAAGGAGTTAGCCTCTTCTGGTTCCATATCCCCGATGTATTGAGTCATAGCTAAGCTCACCCTCATTGATTCTGGAGTGCCTTCCTTTTGCCAGGTTTCTGTCTCCTCCTGGAGATTCGCCCACCACCTCACCCACTTCAGTTGCAGATTTCCATTCATCTTTGTGACCATTTGAACAACTCTCCTGTCCTTCCCCGCACCATATCTTAAATCCACAATTCCCCTTCCTAATCTCATACTCCAAGTTCCCTTCCTCCATCTGCCTCATATGACTATTTTATTCCCCCTTCTATGTGATATTCAAATTTCCTAGCTTGGGTCTTCCCTCTTGTTTAGCTTCTTTGGGTCTGCGGAGTGTAGCATGGTACTGGTATTTTATGGCTAATAATCACTTATAAGTGAGTACATACCATGCATGTTTTTTTCAGACAAGGGTAAGTCACTCCGGATGATATTATCAAGTTTCATCCATTTGCAAAACAAAAAAAAAATTCATGACAACTTTGATTTTAATAGCTGAATAGTATTCCATTGTGTAGATGTATCACAGTTTCTTAATCCATTCATCAGTAGAGGAACATCTAGATTGTTTCCAGTTTCTGGCCATTATGAATGAAGCTGATATAAATATAGTTGAGCAAGTGTCTTTGTTGGATGTTGGAGCATCTTTGGGGTATATACTCATCAGTGACTTAGCTGTGTCTTGAGGGAGAACTATTCCCAATTTTCTAAGAAAGCACCACATTGATCTCCATAGTGGTTGTACAAGTTTGCCCTCCTTCCATCAATAAAGAAGTGTTCTGCTTGCACCAAATCCTGACTAGCACAAGATATCTCTTGAGATTTTGACCTTAGCCATTCTGATGAGTGGAAGATGAAACCTCAGAGTTGTTTTAATTTGCATTTCCCTAATAACTTAGAACTTTGCACATTTTTAGGTGCTTCTTGACCACTGGAGAGACCCCGGTCGAGGATTCTCTGTTTAATTCTGTATCCCAGTTTTAACTGGGTTATTTGGGATATTGGTGTCTACTTCTATAAGTTAATAATAAATTTTGAATATTAGTCCTCTTACATGTAGTGTTGGTGAAGACTCTTTCTCAATCTGTAGTCTGAAAATTTGTCCTATTGACAGAATCCTTTGCCTTACAGAAGTTTTTCAGTTTCATGAAGTGCCATTTATTGGTGTTCTGTTCAGGAAAATGTCTCCTGTACCAATATAACACCAATTATAGCTGTCCAGAAGCCATGGATGAACTGTGTCTACCTGAAAAGGGGGCTGGAAAAGAAAAAGGAACGGGGTGCAAGAGAAGGATGAAGCCAAGACAAAGTTTCTCATCAAGGCTCAAAGTTTAATATTCAGCACTGTATTTATATAGGGAGAGCCCACAGACTCAATCCTTTGTTTTACCTGGATTATGTTGCAAAGCAAGCTCAGAGGGCACTCTATTCCTATAGGTAATTGAAGGTGAGGCAAGGCAGAATCCTTGAGTCCTTAAGAATCCAAATGAGTCCTTAAGGTACAACTAGGGCAAATGTTTAAGGTCTATTTAGCCTATTTAAGGCTGGGGAAAGGGTACAACCAATGCTGAACCAATACATTCAAGGGTACTTCCTGCTCTCTCTTCTATGAGATTTACTATATCTGGTTTTATGTGGAAGTCATTGATTCACTTGAATTTTGGGCAGGATGATAAATATGGTCCTGTTTTCATTCCGCTACATGTAGACATCCAGTTAGTCCAGCCCAAGTTTTTGAAGATGCTTTCTTTTTTTTTTTTTTTCATTTTTCTTTTTTTTTTACATTGTATAATTTTGGCTTTTTATCAAAACTGAAGTATTCATAGGTTTATAGGTTTATGTATGAGTCTTCAGTTATATTCCATTGATCAGTGTGCATATTTCTGGACCAAAAAAAAATACCATTCAGTATTTATAACTATTTCTCTGCAGTATACTTTGAAGGCACGGATGTTGACTCCTCCCAAACTTCTTTAATAGTTCAAGGATTTTTTTTATTTGTTTGTTTTGGTTATCCTGGGGTTTTTTTTTCCATAGCATTGGAAAATTGCTCTTTCAAGGTCTTTAAATTCTGTTAGTATTTGAGGGGTTCACTGGCTGGTTTTCTGGAGGAAAGTTCTGAATGAGATCCAGCTGTACAGAATTTTCTCAATTAGTAATGAAGGATAAAAGGGCCCATTGTGGATGGTGCCATCCCTGGGCTGATGTTCCTAGATTCTATAAGAGATTTTCAATAACAACATAAATAACAACATTCACATGGAAACTGAACAACATTCTTCTAAATGATACCTTGGTCAAGGAAGGAATAAAGAAAGAAATTGAAGACTTTTTAGAGTTTAATGAAAATGAAGCCACAACATACCCAAACTTATGGGACACAATGAAAGCAGTCCTAAGAGGAAAACTCATAGCCCTGAGTGCCTCCAAAAAGAAACTAGAGAGAGCATACACTAGGGGACTGACAGCACACCTAGAAGCTCTAGAACAAAAGGAAGCAAATAAACCAATGAGGAGTAGACAGCAGAACATAGTCAAACTTAGGGCTGAAATCAACCAAGTGGAAACTAAAAGAGCTATACAATTAATCAACCAAACCAGGAGCTGGTTCTTTTAGAAAATCAACAAGATAGATAAACCCTTAGCCAGATGAACTAGAGGGCACAGGGACAGTATTCTAATTAACAAAATCAGAAATGAAAAGGGAGACATGACAACAGAACCTGAGGAAATCCAAAACATCATCAGATCCTACTACAAAAGGCTATACTCCACAAAACTGGAAAACCTGGATGAAATGGACAAATTTCCTAGACAGATAACAGGTGCCAAAGTTAAAGCAGGATCAGATTAATGATCTAAACAGTCCCATTTCCCCTAAAGAAATATAAGCAGTCATTAATAGTCTCTCAACCAAAAAAAGCCCAAGACCAGATGGGTTGAGGACAGAGGTCTATCAGACCTTCAATGAAGACCTAATTCCAATTCTCCTCAAACTATTCCACAAAATAGAAACAGGAGGTACTCTACCCAATTCATTCTATGAAGTCACAGTTACTCTGATACCTAAACCACACAAAGATCCAACAAAGAAAGAGAACTACAGACCAATTTCCCTTATGAATATCAATGCAAAAGTACTCAATAAAATCCTGGCAAACCGAATCAAAGAACACATCAAAATGATCATACATCATGACCAGGTAAGCTTCATCCCAGGGATGCAGGGATGGTTTAATATCTGGAAATCCATCAACGTGATCCACTATATAAACAAACTCAAAGACAAAAAACACATGAACATCTCTTTAGATGCTGAGAAAGCATTTGAGGAAATCCTATGCCCCTTCATAATAAAAGTCATGGAAAGAACAGGAATTCAAGGCCCATACCTAAACAGAGTAAAAGCAATAAACAGCAACCCAGTAGTCAACATCAAAGTAAAAGGAGAGAAGCCATCCCACTGAAATCAGGGACTACACAAAGCTGCCCACTTTCTTCATACCTATTCAATATAGTACTTGAAGTCCTAGCTAGAGCAACTCGACAACAAAAGGAGGTCAAAGGGATACAAATTGGAAAGGAAGAAGTCAAAATATCACTATTTGCAGATGATATGATGGTATATGTTAGAGACCCTAAAAATTTCACCAGAAAACTCCTAAGCCTGATAAACAACTTCAATGAAGTAGCTGGATGTAAAATTAACTCAATCAAATCAGTGGCCTTTCCCTATACAAAGGATAAACAAGCTAGGAAAGAAATTAGGAAAACAACATCATTCACAATACTCACAAATAATATAAAACACGTTGGTGTGACTCTAACTAAGGAAGTGAAAGATCTGTATAGTAAGAACTTCAAGTCTCTGAAGAAAGAAATCATAGAAGAACTCAGAAGGAGGAAAGATTTCCCATGCTCATGGATTGGCAGGATTAATATTGTAAAAATGGCTATCTTGCCTAAAGCAATCTACAGATGCAATGCCATCCACATCAAAATTCCTACTCAATTCTTCATTGAGTTAGAGAGGGCAATTTGCAAATTCATCTGGAATAACAAAAGACCTAGGATAGCAAAAACTATTCTCAACAATAAAAGAACCTCTGGTGGAATCACCATGCCTGACCTCAAGATGTACTACAGAGAAATTGTGATTAAAAAAAAAAAAACTGCATGGTACTGGTACAGCGACAGACATGTAGACCAATGGTATAGAATTGAAGACCCAGAAATGAACCCACACACCTATGATTACTTGATCTTTGACAAGAGAGCTAAAACCATCCAGTAGAAAAAATACAGCATTTTCAACAAATACTGCTGGCACAACTGGTGGTTATCATGCAGAAGAATACGAATTGATCCATTCTAATCTCCTCGCACAAAGCTCAAGTCTAAGTGGATCAAAGACCTCTACATTAAACCAGAGACACTGAAATTTATAGAGGAGAAAGTGGGGGAAAGCCTCGAAGATATTGGCACAGGAGAAAAATTCCTAAACAGAACAGCAATCGCTTGTGCTTTAAGATCAAGAATTGACAAATGGGACCTTATAAAATTGCAAAGCTTCTGAAAGGCAAAAGGCACTGTCAATAAGACAAAAAGGCCAACAACAGATTGGGAAAGGACTTTTACCAATCCTAAATATGATAGGGGACTAATATCCAACATATACAAAGAACTCAAGAAGCTGGGCTCCAGACATTCAAATAACCCTGAGATGGCCATCAATGGGAGGAGAGGCCCTTGGTATTTCAAAGATCATATTCCCCAGTACAGGGGAATGCCAGTGCCAAGAATTGGGAGTGGGTCCATTGGGGAGCAGGGTGTGGGGGGTTGGGTTATAGAGGACTTTCTGGATAGCATTTGAAATGTAAAGTTAAAAAATATCTAATAAAAAGAAGAAAAAGACAATGATAACCATACAACCAAGGCAATCTAGGCATAGCAGGAAAAAAAGGAATTAATTTTCCAATTCCTCCTTGGCCTTACAAAAGGCACTTGGTATTTCCAGTGCAATTTCAACAAAATCTAAATGCTGAATACCTAATTATGCACTTACCAATATGTATAGAATTCTAGAAGACAGCATTCGACAGTCCCCTAATTTCATCTTGAGAGTCTGTATAGAAAGAGGTACATTCTCTTTCACTAAGGACAGACAAGGTAGTCCTCTGCTATATATATGTGCCAGGGGTCACAGACCAGCCCTTGTATGCTCTTTGGTTGGTGGCTTACTATCTCAGAACTCAATGGCACTATTAATGATGCCAACTTGTTCTTGCAGACAAGTATCTAGCATGGCTGTACTCTGAGAGACTCTAACAGCTGCTGACTGAGACAAATACAGATACGTACAGCCAACTATTGGATTTAGTCCCAGAGAATAATCATTGGTAAGTTTTCCGGAACTGAATAGGGCATGGTTCACAACGTTTCTCTGAAAACAAATGTTTAACAGACTGGATTACAGGGGGAAAAAATTCCACAGATTTTTTTTTCAGTTTCTTAGTAGAAAACAGGTCTCTCCCATTATTCCAACAATGCTACAGATTAGAGTCTATGACTATGATATGAAGTAAGAAAGGGCCCATTAAAAGGAGCCCAAAATTAACCCTACTTAGTGTGCCGCTATAAAACAGAATTTGTTTAAATGTTTATACTTACAAACATATAAGCATTTCTGCTTCCCATTGGAGACAGTCACTGAGCCTCAATGTCCTGGCACTCCAGGATCTAGTTGGAAATATGAGAAGATTCCATATCCTTTAGATGGTTTTCCTTCTGATCTTTTTTGGAGAACTTCACTGCAGCTATACCTGGTCATTGCTGTTGGAACCACACCCTTGACAATGATACTGTCAGGGCTGGAGAGATGGCTCAGTGGTTAAGAGCACTGACAATGATACTGTCTCTGATAATGACAGCGGAATCTTGAGCCAAGATGACCTCCTGAGGATTTCTATCCCACTGGACTCCAACCTAAGACCAGACAATTGCTGCTGTTTTGTCCAACCACAGTGACCTCTCCTTTATTCTCATTACTATGACCACTTGTCCAACTTCAGTGTCTGTCACTAAATAAGTAAAAATAAAAATCATTTTTGCGAGATGGGGCGCAGGGTCGGCTGACACTCGCCAGCTACCCACAACACCCGCCACAGGATCTTAAGACTTCTGGTGAGTGGAGCACAGCTTCTGCGCCAATCCAAGTGCTCGGGACCTGAGACTGCATTAGTTAGGGAAGCAGAAACCGGCCTGAGTAGGGCCACAGGCCTCATCCGGCCAGATCAGCGCCAGGGTAGCGGGAGAGCAGGGTTGCCTGACACCCGCCAGCTACCCACGACCCCCGCCGCAGGATTTTGGGACTGCTGGTGAGTGGAACACAGCTTCTGCTCCAGTCCAATCACGCAGGACCTGAGACTGCTCTGGTTGGGGAGAGAGAAATCCGGCATACATAGGGCCACAACCCTCTTCCGGTCAGAAAAGCACTGGGGCAGCTGGGGCGCAGGGTCGGCTGACACTCGCCAGCTACCCACAACACCCGCCACAGGATCTTAAACTTCTGGTGAGTGGAGCACAGCTTCTGCTCCAATCCAATTGCGCGGGACCTGAGACTGCATTAGTTAGGGAAGCAGAAACCGGCCTGAGTAGGGCCACTGGCCTCATCCGGCAGGATCAGCGCCGGGGTAGCGGGAGCGCAGGGTTGCCTGACACCCGCCAGCTACCCACGACCCCTGCCACAGGATTTTGGGACTGCTGGTGAGTGGAACACAGCTTCTGCTCCAGTCCAATCACGCGGGACCTGAGACTGCTCTGGCTGGGGAGAGAGAAATCCGGCATACATAGGGCCACAACCCTCTTCCGGTCAGAAAAGCTCCGGGGCAGCTGGGGCGCAGGGTCGGCTGACACTCGCCAGCTACCCACAACACCCGCCACAGAATCTTAAGACTTCTGGTGAGTGGAGCACAGCTTCTGCTCCAATCCAATTGCGCGGGACCTGAGACTGCATTAGTTAGGGAAGCAGAAACCAGCCTGAGTAAGTAGGGCCACAGGCCTCATCCGGCCGGATCAGCGCCAGGGTAGCGGGAGAGCAGGGTTGCCTGACACCCGCCAGCTACCCACGACCCCTGCCACAGGATTTTGGGACTGCTGGTGAGTGGAACACAGCTTCTGCTCCAGTCCAATCACACGGGACCTGAGACTGCTCTGGTTGGGGAGAGAGAAATCCGGCATACATAGGGCCACAACCCTCTTCCGGTCAGAAAAGCACCGGGGCAGCTGGGGCGCAGGGTCGGCTGACACTCGCCAGCTACCCACAACACCCGCCACAGGATCTTAAGACTTCTGGTGAGTGGAGCACAGCTTCTGCTCCAATCCAATTGCGCGGGACCTGAGACTGCACAAGTTAGGGAAGCAGAAACCGGCCTGAGTAGGGCCACAGGCCTCATCCGGCCGGATCAGCGCCGGGGTAGCGGGAGCGCAGGGTTGCCTGACACCCGCCAGCTACCCACGACCCCCGCCGCAGGATTTTGGGACTGCTGGTGAGTGGAACACAGCTTCTGCTCCAGTCCAATCACGCGGGACCTGAGACTGCTCTGGTTGGGGAGAGAGAAATCCGGCATACATAGGGCCACAACCCTCTTCCGGTCAGAAAAGCACCGGGGCAGCTGGGGCGCAGGGTCGGCTGACACTCGCCAGCTACCCACAACACCCGCCACAGGATCTTAAGACTTCTGGTGAGTGGAGCACAGCTTCTGCTCCAATCCAATTGCGCGGGACCTGAGACTGCATTAGTTAGGGAAGCAGAAACCGGCCTGAGTAGGGCCACAGGCCTCATCCGGCCGGATCAGCGCCGGGGTAGCAGGAGAGCAGGGTTGCCTGACACCCGCCAGCTACCCACGACCCCCGCCGCAGGATTTTGGGACTGCTGGTGAGTGGAACACAGCTTCTGCTCCAATCTTTAAACAGTGACAACGATAACAACTAACCCCAGATATTACCAGATGGCGAAAGGTAAACGTAATAATCTTACTAACAGAAACCAAGACCACTCACCATCATCAGAACCCAGCACCCCCACTTCGCCCAGTCCAGGGCACCCCAACACACCGGAAAAGCTAGACACGGATTTAAAAGCATATCTCCTGATGATGATAGAGGACTTCAAGAAGGACTTTAATAACACAC
Source organism: Mus caroli (assembly GCF_978045245.1). Classification (NCBI taxonomy): domain Eukaryota; kingdom Metazoa; phylum Chordata; class Mammalia; order Rodentia; family Muridae; genus Mus; species Mus caroli. The sequence goes on from NW_028227275.1 coordinate 53,564,854, forward strand.
TTAAAGAAATGCAGGAAAACACTGCTAAACAGGCAGAAGACAATAAAGAGGAAGCACAAAAATCCCTTAAAGAATTGCAGGAGAACACTGCTAAAGAGTTACAAATCCTTAAAGAAAAACAGGATAACATAATCAAACAGGTAGAAGTCCTTACAGAAAAACAGGAAAACACATCCAAACAGATGATGGAAATGAACAAAACCATACTAGACCTAAAAAGGGAAGTAGACACAATAAAGAAAACCCAAAATGAGGCAACACTGGAGATAGAAACCCTAGGAAAGAAATCTGGAACCATAGATACGAGCATCAGCAACAGAATACAAGAGATGGAAGAGAGAAACTCAGGTGCAGAAGATTCCATAGAGAACATCGGCACAACAATCAAGGAAAATGTAAAATGCAAAAAGATCCTAACTCAAAACATCCAAGAAATACAGGACACAATGAGAAGACCAAACCTACGGATAATAGGAGTGGATGAGAATGAAGATTTTCAACTCAAAGGACCAGCAAACATCTTCAACAAAATTATAGAAGAAAACTTCCCAAATCTAAAGAAAGAGATGCCCATGAACATACAAGAAGCCTACAGAACTCCAAATAGACTGGACCAGAAAAGAAATACCTCCCGACACATTATAATCAGAACAACAAATGCTCTAAATAAAGATAGAATACTAAAAGCAGTAAGAGAAAAAGGCCAAGTAACATATAAAGGCAAGCCTATCAGAATTACACCAGATTTTTCACCAGAGACTATGAAAGCCAGAAGATCCTGGACGGATGTTATACAGACACTAAAAGAACATAAATTCCAGCCCAGGCTACTATACCCAGCCAAACTCTCAATTAACATAGATGGAGAAACCAAAGTATTCCACGACAAAACCAAATTCACACATTATCTCTCCACGAATCCAGCCCTTCAAAGGATAATAACAGAAAAAAACCAATACAAGGACAGGAACCACGCCCTAGAAACAACAAGAAGGTAATCCCTCAACAAACCTAAAAGAAGACAGCCACAAGAACAAAATGCCAACTTTAACAACAAAAATAACAGGAAACAACAATTACTTTTCCTTAATATCTCTTAATATCAATGGACTCAACTCCCCGATAAAAAGACATAGACTAATAAACTGGCTACACAAACAAGACCCAACATTTTGCTGCTTACAGGAAACTCATCTCAGAGAAAAGGATAGACACTACCTCAGAATGAAAGGCTGGAAAACAATTTTCCAAGCAAATGGCATGAAGAAACAAGCTGGAGTAGCCATTCTAATATCTGATAAGATTGACTTCCAACCCAAAGTTATTAAAAAAGACAGGGAGGGACACTTCATAATCATCAAAGGTAAAATCCTCCAAGAGGAACTATCAAACCTGAATATCTATGCTCCAAATACAAAGGCAGCCACATTCATTAAAGAAACTTTAGTAAATCTCAAAGCACACATTGCACCTCATACAATAATAGTGGGAGACTTCAACACACCACTTTCACCAATGGACAGATCATGGAAACAGAAACTAAACAGGGACACAGAGAAACTAAGAGAAATTATGAATCAAATGGATCTGGCAGATATCTACAGAACATTCTATCCTAAAACAAAAGGATATATCTTCTTCTCAGCACCTCATGGTACCTTCTCCAAAATTGACCACATAATTGGTCACAAAGCAGGCCTCAACAGATACAAAAATATTGAAATTGTCCCATGCATCCTATCAGATCACCATGGACTAAGGCTGATCTTCAATAACAAAATAAATAATAGAAAGCCAACCTTCACGTGGAAACTGAACAACACTCTTCTCAATGATACCTTGGTCAAGGAAGGAATAAAGAAAGAAATTAAGGACTTTTTAGAGTTCAATGAAAATGAAGCCACAACATACCAAACTTATGGGACGCAATGAAAGCATTTCTAAGAGGAAAACTCATAGCTCTGAGTGCCTCCAAAAGGAAACTAGAGAGAGCACACATTAGCAGCTTGACAACACACCTAAAAGCACTAGAACAAAAGGAAGCAAATTCACCCAAGAGGAGTAGACGGCAGGAAATAATCAAACTCAGGGGTGAAATCAACCAAGTGGAAACAAGAAAAACTATTCAAAGAATCAACCAATCAAGGAGCTGGTTCTTTGAGAAAATCAACAAGATAGATAAACCCTTAGCCAGACTCACTAGAGGGCACAGTGAAAGCATCCTTATTAACAAAATCAGAAATGAAAAAGAAGACATAACAACAGATCCTGAAGACATCCAAAACACCATCAGATCCTTCTACCAAAGGCTATACTCAACAAAACTGGAGAACCTGGATGAAATGGAGAAGTTCCTAGACAGATACCAGGTACCAAAGTTGAATCAAGATCAGGTTAATGATCTAAGCAGCCCTATATCCCCCAAAGAAATAGAAGCAGTCATTAATAGTCTCCCAACTAAAAAAAGCCCAGGACCAGATGGGTTTAGTGCAGAGTTCTATCAGACCTTCAAAGAAGATCTAATCCCAGTTCTTCACAAACTATTCCACAAAATAGAAACAGAAGGTACTCTACCCAACTCATTCTATGAAGAGAATTAACTCTGATACCTAAACCACAAAAAGACCCAACAAAGATAGAAAACTTCAGACCAATATCCCTTATGAATATTGATGCAAAAATCCTCAATAAAGTTCTTGCTAACCGAATCCAAGAACACATCAAAACAATCATCCATCCTGACCAAGTAGGTTTCATCCCAGGGATGCAGGGATGGTTCAATATACGGAAATCCATCAACGTAATCCAGTATATAAACAAACTCAAAGACAAAAACCACATGGTCATCTCGTTAGATGCGGAAAAAGCATTTGACAAGATCCAACACCCATTCATGATAAAAGTCTTGGAAAGATCAGGAATTCAAGGCCCATACCTAAACATGATAAAAGCAATCTACAGCAAACCAGTAGCCAACATCAAAGTAAATGGTGAGAAGCTTGAAGCAATCCCTCTAAAATCAGGGACTAGACAAGGCTGTCCACTTTCTCCATACCTATTCACCATTGTACTTGAAGTCCTAGCCAGAGCAATTCGACAACAAAAGGAGATCAAAGGGATACAAATTGGAAAAGATGAAGTCAAAATATCACTTTTTGCAGATGATATGATAGTATATATAAGTGACCCTAAAAATTCCACCAGAGAACTCCTAAGCCTGATAAACAGCTTCGGTGAAGTAGCTGGATATAAAATTAACTCAAACAAATCAATGGCCTTTCTCTACACAAAGAATAAACAGGCTGAGAAAGAAATTAGGGAAACAACACCCTTCTCAATAGTCACAAATAATATAAAATATCTTGGCGTGACTCTATCTAAGGAAGTGAAAGATCTGTATAATAAAAACTTCAAGTCTCTGAAGAAAGAAATTATAGAAGATCTCAGAAGATGGAAAGATCTCCCATGCTCATGGATTGGCAGGATCAACATTGTAAAAATGGCTATCTTGCCAAAAGCAATCTACAGACTCAATGCAATCCCCATCAAAATTCCAAATCAAGTCTTCAACGAATTAGAAAGTGCAATCTGCAAATTCATCTGGAATAACAAAAAACCTAGGATAGCAAAAACGCTTCTCAAGGATAAAAGAACCTCTGGTGGAATCACCATGCCGGACCTAAAGCTCTACTACAGAGCAATTGTGATAAAAACTGCATGGTACTGGTATAGTGACAGACAAATAGACCAATGGAATAGAATTGAAGACCCAGAACTGAACCCACACACCTATGGTCACTTGATCTTCGACAAGGGAGCTAAAAACATCCAGTGGAAGAAAGACAGCATTTTCAACAAATGGTGCTGGCACAACTGGTTGTTAACATGTAGAAGAATGCGAATCGATCCATTCCTATCTCCTTGTACTAAGGTCAAGTCTAAGTGGATCAAGGAACTTCACATAAAACCAGAGACACTGAAACTTATAGAGGAGAAAGTGGGGAAAAGCCTTGAAGATATGGGCACAGGGGAAAAATTCCTGAATAGAACAGTAATGGCTTGTGCTGTAAGATCGAGAATTGACAACTAGGACCTCATGAAACTACAAAGCTTCTGCAAGGCTAAAGACACCATCAATAAGACAAAAAAACCACCAACAGATTGGGAAAGGATCTTCACCTATCCTAAATCAGATAAGGGACTAATATCCAATATATATAAAGAACTCAAGAAGGTGGACTCCAGAAAGTCAAATAACCCCATTAAAAAATGGGGCTCAGAACTGAACAAAGAATTCTCACCTGAGGAATACCGAATGGCAGAGAAACACCTGAAAAAATGTTCAACATCCTTAATCATCAGGGAAATGCAAATCAAAACAACCCTGAGATTCCACCTCACACCAGTCAGAATGGCTAAGATCAAAAATTCAGGTGACAGCAGATGCTGGCGAGGATGTGGATAAAGAGGAACACTCCTCCATTGTTGGTGTGATTGCAAGCTTGTACAACCACTCTGGAAATCAGTCTGGCGGTTCCTCAGAAAATTGGACATAGTACTACCGGAGGATCCAGCAATACCTCTCCTGGGCATATATCCAGAAGATGTCCCAACCGGTAAAAAGGACACATGCTCCACTATGTTCATAGCAGCCCTATTTATAATAGCCAGAAGCTGGAAAGAACCCAGATGTCCCTCAACAGAGGAATGGATACAGAAATTATGGTACATTTACACAATGGAGTACTACTCAGCTATTAAAAAGAATGAATTTATGAAATTCCTAGCCAAATGGATGGACCTGGAGGGCATCATCTTGAGTGAAGTAACACAATCACAAAAGAACTCACACAATATGTATTCATTGATAAGTGGATATTAGCCCAAAACTTAGGATACCCAAGATATAAGATACAATTTGATAAACGCATGAAACTCAAGAAGAATGAAGACCAAAGTGTGGACACTGTGCACCTTCTTAGAATTGGGAACAAAACACCCAGGGAAGGAGTTACAGAGACAAAGTTCGTAGCTGTGATGAAAGGATGGACCATTTAGAGACTGCCGTATCCAGGGATCCATCCCATAATCAGCTTCTAAACGCTGACACCATTGCATACACTAGCAAGATTTTGCTTAAAGGACCCAAATATAGCTGTCTCTTGTGAGACGATGCCGGGGCTTAGCAAACACAGGAGTGGATGTTCACAGTCAGCTATTGGATGTATCACAGGGCTCCCAATGGAGAAGCTAGAGAAAGTACCCAAGGAGCTAAAGGGATCTGCAACCCTATTGTTGGAACAACATGATGTACTAACCAGAACCCCGGAGCTCTTGTCTCTAGCTGCATATGTATCGAAAGATGGCCTAGTCGGCCATCAATGGAAAGAGAGGCCCATTGGACTTGCAAACTTTATATGCCCCAATATAGGGGAATGCCAGGGCCAAAAGAATGGGAATGGGTGGGTAGGGAAGTGGGGGGCGCTATGGGGGACTTTTGGGATAGCATTGGAAATGTAATTGAGGAAAATATGTAATAAAAATATTAAAAATAAAAAAAATCATTTTTGCAGAACAAATGTGATGTATTTGGGTGTCAAGTTGATCAGGAATAGAACGATGGTATATCGTTTTGATTGTCCATTCAATAGGACCAAGAGTCACCATTGAGACAACCTCCCAGAACATCTGTGAGGTATTACTTAGTTTAGTTTACCTTCTGTGCATTCCTCTGTGGGATTATGTTGATTACATTAACTGGGGGGGGGGGGGCGGGGAAGTATCCACCTTAACAACAGCAGTATCGGCCCAGAGATTGGGTCTTCAAGTACAGAAACAGCCCCGCATAGGCATTCATCACCCCCTCTTCATCAGCATGTCACAGCCTAAATGCTGTACAGTCTTGAAATTTCCTCTGACAAATAAATTACTCCACTGCTTTGACTTTAGGCCCACCCAAACTTTCAGAACATGGTCAGAATCTTGCCAGAATTCTTTATTGTTCCTCAAAAGGGAAACATGAATTCCTCTCCCCAATTCCAAAGAAGAGCCATTTTCATCTGAAGATTTCAGATGAAATCTCATAGAGGCTTCACAGTTCAGATTTGTGTCAGCATTGCAGTATACTGAACTTCCACAAGGACCATCCTTTGTATCTTATATCTGTACACTCTCCCAAAATGCACCACAAATCACAACACATGGTCTATAACAGGATCAGACTTGTAAGTAAAACTCCACTTATGGCTCCAAATGTGTTGTCTAATTTAGCATTGCTGTGACCAAGATTTCTGTGACAACTATTAATGACAGAAACAAATTTTTAAAAAATTTTTGCTCACAGAATCACAACATTCATTTAACCATAGGAAATAGGCATAATAATACTGAGACAAGAGTTTGTGGCCAAGGTTTGTCATTTCATGGTGGACCAATAAGCAGCATCATAACCAGTGGCCAACTACCATTTTCACGGGCCCACTCCTCCATGAGCTAAAGAAGAAAAGGAAGCTTTTCCCTCTTAAGAGAGATTGAGCCTCTGAAACACACAACCAGCCAGAGAAACAACATTTCAACAGCATGCTATGTGTCTTTTCTAATAGCAGACAAAACTCTAAGATGGATATAAAGAATTTGAAAAAAAATCATTTTTCCGACTGAATTGTTTACCAATGTATCCTTTATTGTAGGGATTTGACAAAAGAAATATGAGATTAAATAAATAAACAAACAAACTGAAGCAAGCATGCACTTAGGCAGGCATGAACACACATATCACAGAACCATATTAAGTTTCTGTATCATTTCAATTCATTCTAATATAACTGGAAACATGGGAAAGGATCTCAGTAACTGCATGGACCTCCTCAATGGGCTGGGGTAGTGGGCCTAGAATGAGTGTCCATGAAGCTAGGTGCATAAGGACTAGGTGGTGACAAACAGAAACAAGCAGAGACAATTTGAATCTGAATGTATTTTGCAGCTCTCAAGCAGGGGATTTTATACATTAAAAAACCAAACATTGCATCTCTTAGAAACTGTATCTAGTGAAACAGTCACAAATACCAACAAAAATGATTTGGCACAGTAAAACACAAAAATCATCCAAGCATTATAACTCTGAAACTATGTATTCAGTGACTCACAAACAGAACATGTAACATCATTATTAATATAAATCATCAAAATATAACAATTCTAAAAGGATGTATTCAGTGTGGGCAATTGTCCAAGGATAGTGGCATATTTCCAACATCCAGTTAATAAATCTTTATTGTCAGTGCTCTTAACCGCTGAGCTAACTCTCCAGCCCCATATGGTTAATTATTAACATCTAACACCTGATTTTTTAAAATAAATCTGTAATCAATGCATAAATTTAAACTACTTTAATTCTTTCTAATTAAGGCTTTCTTTACCATATACCAAAATCCACCTCTGTTGACAAACATGTAGCCACATGAAATCTTATTGTTAGGAATGTTTTTATCTATCATAGTAGTTCTGTAAATCATTTAAAATGTAAAGCATTGGTTTCCAGGGGGATAAGGTCATATTAGTGACCTCATTTCAAGAGATGGTTTCTTACCCATTATTCTTCCTTAAGAACTTTGCCTAGGCTGCCAGGAATTTGTAAAATAAGAAAAGGAATAAGACAAAACAAAAAAGATAGATTGCCATGAGAACTGCAACTAAATTTTTTTCTCTGGCAAAGAGTTCTTCAACCGGTTCCAGGAGGCCTCCTCCATTTGAGGTCAACTGCCTCAGTCTGTGGACCTTGTCACACAGATACTACTGGAGGTGGTGTCGCAAGTAAACTTTTATTGGCTGCCAATGTTCTATAGCCACCTACTATTTAAAAGTTCTTCTCTAGAAATAACATGAGTTTCTTTTACTCTTTAGCTCACACTTCAAACTTTTATTATGCCTGTCACAGGTTCCTTCATGGCATGTTTTCACTAGCCAGAACTAATAATTAGTGATCTAGTATTCCATGAGTACCCAGTATACACCAGAATGTTCATCATTTTGTGAGAGCAAAATCAGTTTCTAGATGCTATTTCCAAAGGTTGTGTGAACACCATGAAAAAAGACCTGGGGGCAGCACAAACAAAACATCAGTGTGACTCGTTTCTCAGACCCAATTGGGGATCCGACATGTTTCCCCTTGTCTTTTGAGATAGGGTTTTCACAGTTGCTAGTAAAACAATATAGAGATGGAATTTCCCTACCCCAGGGTTAAAGATAATAAAAAAGAGATTTCTGAATCTGTAGGTAATCAAGGAGTTTTGAATATAGAAACACAACTGACTATACAGAAAAAAAATAATGTTATAACCTTCACTAAACTCAAGAGAAAAAAGACTTCTAAAAAGCTGATTGAGTCAATAATATATTTCAAATTTCCTTAAATTCTCCTTCAAAATCGAACAATAATGAGATCTTCTGCCAGGATTCAATGATGATTATTAAATTCACTCAAGTAAATACCCCAAAATAAAGGCGCCAGCCCCAGCCACCTTAGGCACGAACTCGGCAGACTGTCCCATGGTCCCCAGAGTACTCTCCATGCAACAGATGCCCTAGCACGCCCAGGATCTTAGGATTGCTGGTGAGTGGAACACAACATCTGTTCCAAAACAACCTTGAGAGGCCTGTGCCAGCAGGAGCAAGGAAACAGGAAACCTGCCCAACCAGGTGCTCTGGTTCCTTCTGGTCAGTGCTGGTCTAACTTGGTTTTGAACACAGCCCCTCAGACCACAGAGGAGGTATCAATTCCAGGCGGTGTAACATGCACAGGATTTTGGGATTACAGCATACCAGCATCCCAGGAACTTGGTCACACCAGGATCTCAGGGTCTCAGAGGAAGCTTGACTGCCAAGAACTCTGACACACCCAGAATCTCAGGTTACAGGATCACAGAGAAAGCTGGACTCAGAGGAGTTCTCAGTAAACCAGGATTACAGGAAGGACAGGCTCCAATTAGATATACTGAGGGCAGCAAGCACTTGAGATAATCAGATGGCAGGAGGCAAGCATAAGAACAGAAGCAACAGAAAGCAAAGTTGCTTGGCATCATCAGAACCAAACTCTCTCACTACAGTAAGTCCTGGATTCATCATCAGACCAGAAAAACAAGATATGGATCTAAAATCACTTCTCATGATGAAGATGGAGGGCTATGAGAAGGAAATAAATAACTCCCTTAAAGAAATACAGGAGAACAACATCCAATCAGGTGAAAGAATTGAACAAAATCATCCAGGATCCTAAACTAGAAGTAGAAACTATAAAGAAATCACAAAGGGAGACCAATCTGGAAATAGAAAGGCTAGGAAAGAAGTCAGGAGCCATTGATGCAAGCATAAGCAACAGAATACAACAGATAGAACAGAAAATCTCAGGTGCAGAAGATACCAGAGAAAACAATAACAGAGCAATCAAAGAAAATGCAAAATGCAAAAACATCCTAACCCAAAACATCCAGGAAATCCAGAACACAATGAGAAGACCAAAGCTAAGGAAAATAGGTATACACGAGCCAGAAGATTTCCAACTTAAAGGGCCAGTAAATATCTTCAACAAAATTATAGAAGAAAACTTGCCTAACCTAAAAAAGAGATGCCCATGAACATGCAAGAAGCCTACAGAACTCCAAATAGATTGGAACAGAAAAGAAATTCCTCCCATCACATAATAATCAAAACACCAAATGCACAAAACAAAGACAGAATATTAAAAGCAGTAAGAGGAAAATATCAAGTAACATATAAAGGCAGACCTATCAGAATTATACCTGACTTCTCCACAGAGACTATGAAACCCAAAAGATCCTGGGCAGATGTCATACAGACCATGAGAGAACACAAATGCCAGCCCAGGCTTCTGTACCCAGCAAAACTCTCAATTACCATAGATGGACAAACAAAGGTTTTCTGTGACAAAACCAAATCTACACAATATCTGTCCACAAATCCAGCCTTTCAAAGGATAATGAAGAGAAAACTTCAACACAAAGAGGGAAACTAAGCTCGAGAAAATCAAGAAAGTAAAATCTAAAGAAGATAGGCACACGAACAGAATTCAAATTCTAGCAACAAATACAACAAGAAGCAATAACGACTTTTCCTTAATATCTCTTAATATCAATGGGCTCAATTCCACAGTAAAAAGACATAGACCAACAGACTGGCTACATAAACAGGAAACAACTTTTTGCTGCATACAGGAAACCCACTTCAAAGGACAAAGACAGACACTACCTTAGAGTAAAAGGTTGGAAAACAATTTTCCAAGCAAATGGTCCCAAGTAAACCTAGAGTAGCCATTCTAATATCGAATAAAATCTTCTTTCAACCTAAAATGCACAAATAAAGAATAGGAGGGACACTACTTGCTCATTAAAAATAAAATTTAACAAAATGAACTCTCAATTCTGAATATCTATGCTCCAAATGCAAGGGCATCAACATTCATTAAAGAAATGTTGCTAAAACTCAAAGCACACATTACACCTCACACAATAATAGTGGAAAGCTTCAACATACCACTCTCATCAATGGACAGATCCTGGAAACAGAAACTAAACAGAGACACATTGAAACTAAAAAAGTTGTGAAACAAATGGATTTAACAGATATCTACAGAACATTTCATCCTAAAACAAAAGAACATAACTTCTTCTCAGTACCTCATGGTACCTTCTCCAATATTGACCATATAATCAGTCACCAAACAGGCCTCAGCAGATACAAAAATAATGAAATAATGCCATTCACCCTATCAGATCACCACAGACTAAGGCTGATGTTCAATGACAACATAAATAATAGAAAACCCACATACACATGGAAGATGAACAACAATCTCTTTAATGATAACTTGTTCAAGGAGGAAATAAAGAAAGAAATTAAAGACTTTTTAAAGTTTAATGAAAATGAACCCACAACAAACACAAACTTATGGGACACAATGAAAGCAGTCCTACAAGGTAAACTCATACCTCTGAGTGCTTCCAAAAAGGAGCTGGAGTGAGCATACACTAGCAGCTTGACAGCACACCTGAAAGCTCTCAAATAAAAAGGAAGCAAATTCACCCAAGAGGAGTAAATGGCAGGAAATAAGCAAAATCTGGGCTGAAATCAGCCAAGTGGAAAAATAAAAAACTATTCAAAGAATCAACCAAATCAGGAGCTGGTTCTTTGAGAAAATCAACAAGATAGATTAACCCTCAGCCAGACTAATTAGAGGGCACAGGAACATTTTCCTAATTAACAAAATCAGAAATGAAAAAGGGAGACATAACAACAGACCATTAGGAAATCCAAAACCTCATCATTTCATACTACAAAAGGCTTTACTCAACAAAACCGGAAAACCAGGATAAAATGGACAAATTTCTAGACAGATACCAGGTACCAAAGTTAAATCAGGATCACATTAATGACGTAAACAGTCCTATATGCCCTAAAGAAATAGAAGCAGTCATTATAGTCTACCAACCAAAAAAAAAAAAAAAAAAGCCCAGGACCATATGGGTTTAGAGCAGAGTTCTATCAGACCTACAAAGAAGACCTAATTCCAATACTCATCAAACTATTCCACAAAATAGAAACAGAAAGTACTCTACCCAATTCATTCTATGAAGCCACAGTTACTCTGATACCTAAACCACACAAAGATCCAACAAAGAAAGAGAATTTCAGACCAATTTCCCTTATGAATATTGATGCAAATATATTCAATACAATTCTCAAACCAAATCCAAGAACACATCAAAACGATCATGCATCATGACCATGTAGCCTTCATCCCAGGGATGCAGGGATAGTTTAATATACAGAAATCCAACAACATAATTCACTATATAAACAAACTCAATAACAAAGACAACATGATCATCTCATTAGATGCTGAGAAAGCATTTGACAAAACCCAACACCCATTCATGATAAAAGTCTTGGAAAGATCAGGAAACAAGGCCCATACCTAAACATAATATAATCAATATACTGCAAACCATTTGCCAACATAAAACTAAATAGTGAAAAACTGTTAAGCAATCCCACTAAAATCAGAGATTAGACAAGGCTGCCCACTCTCTCACTACCTATTCAATATAGTACTTGAAGTCCTAGGCAGGACAATTAGACGACAGAAGGAGATCAAAGGGATACAAATTGGAAAGGAAGAAGTCAAAATATCACTATTTGCAGATGATGTGATAGTATACATAAAAGTCCCTAAAAATTCCACCAGAGAACACCTAGACATGATAAACAACTTCAGTGAAGTAGCTGGATATAGAATTAGCTCAATCAAATCAGTGGCCAACCTCTACACAAAGAATAAACAGGCTGAGAGAGAAATTAGAGAAAAATACCCTCACAATACTCACAAACAATATATAAAATACCTTGGTGTGACTCTAACTAAGAAAGTAAAAGATCTGTATGATAAGAACTTCAAGTCTCTGAAGAAAGAAATTGAAGAAGATCTCAGAAGATGGGAAGATCTCCCATGCTCATGGATTGGCAGGATTAATATAGTAAACATGGCTATCCTGCTGAAAGGAATCTACAGACTCAATGCAATCCCCATAAAAATCTCAACACATTTCTTCACTGAGTTAGAAAGGGCAATTTGAAAGATCATCTGGAATAACAAAAAAGCCTAGAATAGCAAGAACTATTCTCAATAATAAAAGAACCTCTGATGGAATCACCATGCCTGACCACAAGCTGTACTACAGAGCAATTGTAATTTAAAAAAACAAAACAAAACAACCTGCATGGTACTGGTACATTGACAGACAGGTAGATCAATGGAATAGAATTGAAGACCCAGAAATGAACTCACACATGTATGGCCACTAGATCTTTGACAAGAGAGCCAAAACCATCCATTGGAAAAATACAGCATTTTCACCAAATGGTGCTAGCACAACTAGCGGTTATGATGTAGAGGAATGCAAATTGATCCATTCTAATCTTTTTGTACAAAGCTCAAGTCTAAGTGGATAAAGGAACTCCACATAAAACCAGAGACACTGAAATTTATAGAGGAGAAAGTGTGGGAAAGCCTTGAAGATATGGGCACAGGGGAAAAATTCCTAAACAGAACAGCAATGGCTTGTGCTGTAAGATCAAGAATCGACAAATGGGGCCTCATAAAATTGCAAAGCTTCTGTAAGGCAAAAGACACTGTCAATAAGACAAAAAGGCCACCAACAGATTAGGAAAGGATTTTTACCAATCCTCAATATGATGGTGACTAATATCCAAAATATACAAAGAACTCAAGAAGCTGGACTCCAGAAAATCAAATAACTTCATTAGAAAGTGGGGTACAGAGCTACACAAAGAATTCTCAACTGAGGAATACCTAAGGGCTGAGGAGCACTTGAAAAAATGTTCAACATCCTTAATAATCAGGGAAACTTAAAACAACCCTGAGATTCCACCTCACATCAGTCAGAATTGCCAAGCACTGGCATAGCCTCATACGAGACAGTTATAACATGGTCCCTTCAGCAAAATCTTTCTGGCGTATACAGTAGTGTCTTGGTTTGGTGGCTGATTAGGGATGGATTCCCAGGTGGGGTAGTCTCTGGATGGTCCATCCTTTTGTCTTAGCTCCAAACTTTGTCTCTGTAACTCCTTTCATGGGTATTTTGTTCCCTCTTCTAAGGAAGAATGAAGTATCCACACTTTGGTCTTCCCTCTTCTTGATTTTCTTGTGTTTTGCAAATTGTATCTTGGGTGTTCTGTTTCTGGGCTAATATCCACTTATTAGTGAGTGTATATCTAATGACTTCTTTTGTGGTTGGGTTACCTCACTAAGGATGATATCATCCAGATACATCCATTTGTCCAAGAATTTCATAAATCCATTGTTTTTAATAGCTGAGTACATCAAAACAACCTTGAGATTCCACCTCACATCACTCAGAATGGCTAAGATCAAAAATTCAGGTGACAGCAGATGCTGGTGAGGATGTGGATAAAGAGAAACACTCCTCCACTGTTGGTGGGATTTCAAGCTTGTACAACCACTTTGGAATTCAGTCTAGAGGTTCCTCAGAAAATTGGACATAATACTACCGGAAGATCCAGCAATACCTCTCCTGGGCATATACCCAGAAGAAGTTCCAACTGGTAAGAAGGACACATGCTCCACTATGTTCAAAGCAGCCTTGTTTATAATAGCCAGTAGCTGGAAAGAACCCAGATGTCCCTCAACAGAGGAATGGATACAGAAAATGTGGTACATTTACAAGATGTATGCATTTGAATGAAGTGGCACCGTTATGAATGTGGCTTCCTTACAGTAGGTAAGGCCTTGTTGGAGAAAATGTGTCTTTGTATAGGTGGGCTTTGAGATCCTCAAATATATGCTCAAGTTATTCGCTTTTTTTTTCTTTTCCTTTTCAAGTTGTTCTTAGTATGAAACACAGTAGTTTTGTTCCAGTTTGATCAAGATGTAGAAATCTTAACTCTTCCAGCATCAAGTCTATCTGCATGATGCCATGCTTCCCACAAAAATGATAATCGACTGAACTACAGAAAGTCTAAATTAAGACGCCCAAATTAAATGTTTTCCTTTATAAAAGTTGTCTTGGCCATGGTGTCTCTTCACAGCAATGAAAACCCTAGCTAAGAACTTTGTATAAGGAATGTGATAGGCTTGACCATGTTTTTGTTTGGAGAAATATGGACTTTGGGACTATGGGGTGTTGCTGTGATAGGCATATTTTAGTTCAGAGGAATGTGGACATAGGGACTGTAGATTAGATAAGTTGAACCATTTAAGTGGGGTTTACTGGGCCATCTTAGCAGGAATATGAAAGACAATTGTGCTTAGGGTATTTGAACTGTGGAGACTTGTTTCAAGAGGTTTCAGAGGAGAAGAAGTTTAGCATGTTCTTAGAGACTGTCCTTGTGATATTTTAGTAAAGAATGTGGATGCTTTTGAAGAGTCTAAAAGAAGCTAAAGAGAAGAAATCAGATTAATTGAATTGACTAAGGAAATATCAAAACAGTATAGGGGGTAACAAGAGATTGGATGTGTCTCAGAAAAGACTTTGAATTTTGTACTTTGAAATGTTGTTAAGACTGTGAGTGACCTTTGAAGTTGAAATAAATGCATTTTGCATTGTGTTATGGCTACAAGCTGATGGGGACAGGGAGTAGAATGTGGTAGTTTCAATGGGTATGGTCCCCAAAGACTCATGTGCTTGAATACCCATAGAGAGTGGTACCATTAGGCAGAGTGACTTTATTGAAGTAGGTGTGGCCTTGTTGGAGAAAGGATATCATAGTGGGGCAGCCTTTGAGGTTTTCTATGTTTAAGCTATGCCCAGTGTGTTACAGTGTCCTTCTGTTGCCTGTGGATGAAGATATAGAATGTTCAGCTCCTTCTCTAGCACCATGCTCTCCTGAATGCCTCCATTTTATCTACCATGATGGTAGTGGACTAAATCTCTGAATTGCAAGCCAGCCTAATTAAATATTTTCCTTTTATAAGAGTTGTCATGGGGAAGGAGGGAGGGACTTACGAGGGGAAGTGGATGGGGAGGGGGGAACCTGATCTGTTACTAGGTGAGGGGAAAGGACAGAAGCCCTGAGGGCCTGCAGAAAGAATGTAAACAGGTGACCTCAGGAAATCGGAGGCTGGGGGACTTCCCAGAGTGTACCAGATACCTGGGAGGTGAGAGACTTTCAGAAATCACAGGGAGGGACCTTTGATGAAATGCCCGACAGTAGGGAGAGGGAACTTATAGAGCCCACCTCCAGCAGGAAGATAGGACAACTAGTGAGGGATGGGGTTGCCATCCCACAGTCACATCTCTGACCCATAATTGTTTCTGTCTGAAATAATTAAAGGGATGGAAATGGAGAGGAGCCTGAGGAAAAGAAGGTCCAGTGACAGGCCCAAAGTGGGATCCAAATCAAGGGGAGGTCCCAAGGCCTGACACAATTACTGAAGCTATGGAGCACTCACAAAAAGGGATCTATAATGACTGCCCTCCGAAAGACCTAACAAGCATCTGAAAGAGTCAGAGACAGATAGTTACACCCAACCAATGGACAGAAGCAGCTGACCCCTGTTGTTGAATTAGGGAAGGCTGAAAGAAGCCAAGGAGACAGATCATCTGTAGGAGGACCAGCAATCTCAATTAATCTGGACCCCTGAGATCTCTAAAACACTGGACCACCAAACAGACAGCATAAGCCAGTTGATATGAGGCACTAACACACATACAGTAGAGGACTTCCATTTCTGTGTTCATTCAGAGATGATGTACCTAATGCTCAAGAGATTGGAGGCCCCAGAGTGTTTAGAGGTCAGATGAGATGGAGGGTGGGGGCATCCAAGTGGAGAAAGGGTGTGATGGGGAAGAAGTGTGAGAATGGAGCACTTGGAGGGTGGGAGGTGAGGAAATATGGAGTGTAAAAAATGAATCAAAAATAAAATTAAATTAAAAAAAAAAGAGTTGTCATGGTCATGGTATCTCTTTAAAGCAATAAAACCCTAACAAGGATACCTTCTTTCCTTTTGTCCCTTCAATCTCTCACTCCAACATCTCCCTGAAGAATTTATACAAAGCCTCATGGAAATTCAACGTTGGGTAAGCTAACTTCACACTATAATTTCAGAAAGGAATTTGAAGGAAGGTACAATACCTAGGTGGACAGTGCTGCTCCCAGAAGACCTGGGATGTTAAGGAGAAATTCTAGTACCGGGCATATACAATAACTTTGTATGAGTTATTTGTTCAGGGAAGTCCCATAAATCTTCAAAAGAACACAGGCTATTTCCATTGATCTTAATTTCCTACTGTAATTAAACATTAAGTGACTACCACTGAAAATACCACACAATGTTTTTCAGTATATAGAGAACACTGCTTAAAAACAACCTAGAAATGTTCTCCTTATTGGCTACTTTTTATAGTGGCAGATGTTACTATGTAGATTGTGGGTCAAGAAAAGTTATCAGTGAGCTTACTCAACACTTGCCCCTTATATTATAATACCAACCTGAAAGAAAACTTGGCCATTGATACATTAATAGCATAACTGTTAAAGGAAAACCAATCATTTCTGATTGGATTAGAAGCCTGCTTCAGAGGAAGAAAGTCATGCCTAATATTGTAAAGCCACCAAGAAGGCCATAGCTTAGAAGAAGGTAGGTCCTGTGGGTGGGATCTACTTTTGTAATTTTTCTAAACAGTCCTGTTGTCAAATTTCCTTCTATGAATTGTGTTTTAATCTGAGGTCATCTCTTGAATGAAAAGATTAGAAAATAAATATTTATATTTGAAATCATTAAAATCATTGAATATGACTCATATTTAATAAAGCAATGACTAGTTTCAAAGTATATACACTATTTGTACTATTGGTGAACTTTTGTAATGAATTCACTGGGTTAGTATGATTCAAGTCACTTACCTCAGTAACACTGGTGAAGAGAAAAGTCCTTTGGTCATACGCCCAGCCATCCATACAGGGCTCTGTATCTGGTTTTGTCATATTGGAAAAGGATCCATTAAAATGTAGAAGATACCACTGTGGTTGAACAAAGTGATGACACTTCTCTGGCCTCAGGTTGGAATCCAGTGGGATGGAGATCCTCAGGAGGTCATCTTGGCTCAGGATCCCACTGTTATTGTTCTAGTCAGTGTCATTGTCAAGAATGTGAACTGAAGGTTAGCTGCAGTGAAGTTTTCCAGTGAGGTGCCACGATGACATTGAAGATAAGAAGGAAAGCCATCTGAAGGATCTGGAATCTTCCATGGCTTCCACCTAGTTTTAGAAGATCCTGAAAGGCCATTGAGGCCGAATGACTGTCTCCAATGGGAAGTAAAAATGGTTTACATAAGTAAGTACAAACTTCTTAACAAAGTTCTGTTTCATACAAGCACACTAAATACAATTCATCTTGAGCTTTTTAAATGTGCCCTTCCTTACTTCACAGCAGTCATAGAACTGCAATCTGTAGTGTTGTTGGCACTTGGGAGAGACTTCTTTCCTACATAATAGCAACAAAAAGAAACCCAAAAATGAAAAAAAAAATCCCAACCCTGCTTTTAAAAAATTCCCAGAAAATTTGCCAGAGTGACTCTGTTCCATGGCATCCAGTCTTTTGTAGAATGTACAAACTATCAGGAACTAAAATGAAATATTTTTCCATTTCCACTTCCAAAAGCATTTTTGTTTAATCTGGAATTTGTTTAACAGTGACTGAAAGTAATCTGGAAATTAATGCAAATGAACTATTATACAATTCTCCACCTCTGCTACCTGACCTCCTGACTTTGATCAATTGATGTCTACTGTAAACAACTATATAAAGTTGTAGGAAACTGGACAAAGACAGGACCATAAAGGCATACCAATGCAAATTTCACACAGAAGTTTGATGATTCAGATACCAAGTGAGAGGGATTTTTTTATTGTTGTTGGGTTTTTTTTTTGTTCTTTTTGTTTTTGTTTTTGTTTTTTTGGTGATCTAATGCAGAATATGGTATCACTGCAAAAATGCAGGAAGTAAAGATAAATGTTTGAGATTTTACAGTTGAGAGAGTAATACAGAGGTACATAAATAGTTATAATCTGCTATTTTAAATTCATCTTTATGTGTGTGGCATACACATACATACATACATACATACATACATACATACATACATACATGATAATGAAATTTCCTGGTAAGAAGCTATTACTACAAAGGCCAATTAGAGGTTTAGAATGTCAATGATGAGGAGAGGATGAAAAGTTGAAGATGCAGAGCCAAGTCACTCTAGGCCATCTCTAGCACCTGCAATAACCATTTACTGCCCTCACTATATGTGACCAAACAGATTTACCACTATTAACAAAGCTTTTCGAATGTATAAACGGACTCCATTTTCTAACAATTAAAAGATCAAGAGTGCCATCAGATAGTACCTGAGTCCCATAGGTGACATTTCTCAAGGTTTCTACTACGTCCTGTCTATCTGATATAAATTATCCTGATTTATGATTTCATTTTTCTGTTACTATCAAACTCCAGGAAACTGTTACAGGTAGGAACATTATATTTGGCTTAAGATGTATCTATGTTCCTGGCCTCTTATCATTCATATCTGGGTGCACCGTGCCTCTCTTTTATCCCTTCCAGAATAGGGATATGATTTTTCCTTAAGACAATTATAGATTTGTAACACAATATATATACATAAGTAACATTATTTTGCCTTAATGATATCTGTTGGATATGCTCTATCTCTTTCTTCATTCTGAATTAACCCTATCAATATCCTCTATGAATCTTTTTTCTTTTAATTAAGTTCTTCATGAAATATATTTTGGTCATTTTCCCACTCCTCTAACTCTTTCCAGATCCTGTTCACCTCACAATCACCCTAGTGCATGCCTTTCGCTCTGAAAACCTAAAACCTGACCAATTCCTGAATTGGGCTGGACAGGTGGCTCAGTGGTTAAGAGCACTGGTTGAACTCATACTTTGTTCTTCCTTTTTCTTGAGCTTCATCTGGTCTGAATTGTATGTTAGGTATTTCGAGCTTTTGGACTTATATCCACTTATCAGTGAGTGCATGCCATGTATGTTCTTTAGTGATTGACTTACTCACTCAGGATGATATTTTCTAGTTCCATCCATTTGCCTGGGAATTTCATGAAGTCATTGTTTTTTATAACTGAGTAGTACTCCATTGTGTAAATGTACCATATTTTCTGTATCCATTCCTCTGTTGAAGGACATCTGTGTTATTTCCAGCATCTGGCTATTTTAAATAAGGCTGCTATGAACATAGTGGAGCATGTGTCCTTGTTGACGTTGGAGCACCTTTTAGCTATATGCCCAGGAAGGGTATAGCTGGATCCTCAGGTAGTACTAGGTCCAATTTTCTAAGGAACCACTAGACCGATTTCCAGAGTGGTTGCACCAGCTTGCAATCCCACCAACAATGGAGGAGTGTTTCTCTTACTCCATATCCTTGCTAGCATCTGCTGTCACTTGAGTTTTTTATCTTAGCCATTCTGACTGGTGTGAGACAGAATCTCAGGGTTATTTTGATTTGCATTTCCCTGATGACTAAGGAGGTTGAACATTTCTTTAGGTGCTTCTCAGCCATTGGTCCTTCTTAGAAGGGAGAACAAAATACCAATGGGAAGAGTTACAGAGACATAATGTGGAGCAGAGCCTGAAGGAAAGGCCATTCAGAGACTGCCTCACCTGGGGATGCATCCCATATACAGTCACCAAACCCAGATAATAATATTGTGGATGCCAACAAGTGCTTATTGAGAGGAGCCTGATATAGCTGTCTCCTGGAAGATTCTGCCAGAGCCTGACAAATACAGTGATGGATTTCGCAGTCAGTCATTGGCCTGAGCACTGGGTCCCCAATGGAGGAGTTAGAGAAAGGACTGAGGGAGCTGAAGGGTTTACAACCCCATATGAAGAACAACATCAACAAACCAGACATACCCCACCCCCTGAACTCCCAGGGACTAAGCCACCAACCAAGGATACACATGGAGGAACCCAGGGCTCCAGCCACGTATGTAGCAGAGGATGGCCTTGTTGGGCATCAATGGGAGGAGAGGTTCTTGGTCCTGTGAAGGCTCGATTCCCTAGTGTAGGGGATTGCAAGGACAGGTGGCAGGAGTGGGTAGGTGAGTTGGGGAACACTCTCATAAAAGCAGGGGGCTGGAGGATGGGATATGGCATTTCCAGAAGAGAAACAGGGAAAGGGGATAGCATTTGAAATGTAAATAAAATATTCAAGGAAGGAAGGAAGGAAGGAAGGAAGGAAGGAAGGGTGGGTGGGTGAACCCTGGTTGCTTTTCTAGAAGCCATTTTCGATTTCCATACCTATAGTTCTATAATGCCAGTTCCCAGGGGTCTGATTCTGTTTTCAGTCCTCCATTGGCAAAAGACACATAAGTAGTACACTAACATAATATGGTAAAAACACTCATACACATAAAACAAACACCTTAAAAATCCTCTGAAAAGCAAAATTACAAAAAGTAGAATATAACCACTAACATGAAGAACTAAAATGCCAAAATGAAGCAAACCCTGCGCTGATAGCAAATACATGAATTTGTTTTGTGTTGGTCTCACTTTTTTTCTTTCAAAATAAGTATATAGTGGCAGCAGCATATGACATATATCCTTATGTTGTTGCCTAATGTGTTAATAGTGTTCAGGGATGAGATCCCCAATAGGTTATCCAATCCCAAGTGTTCATACATATTCACATGTATGTATGAGTAATATACTATATGGATTCAATAGGTTTCATATCTATACACATATGTATGTGGGTAATTTGGATGAGAGAGATATAACTGGATCATATTGAAGCTCAAGGTTAATATTCTTGAAGATCACCAACACTAATATTCATACTGGCTACACTAGTTTATATTTGAACTAGCTGGATATAATTGTTTCCATTTGTCCACATCCTTGTCACTTGTTTTCCTGACTATTGACTTGGAGAAACTATATAAATGCAGAAAGGATCTGAAAAGAGAGTTGGAGAGAGCAATAGATAGACATAAAGACTTGTTTCCAAATAAGTTTGTCTTTTTCTATATGGAAGCAAGACTTGAACATATAAATGTCGTGGGTAGGGGTCAGAATTCAGCTTATGATACATGGTGTCTTAGGGTTTCCATTGCTGTGAAGAGACACCATGACCAAGGCAACTCTTTTAAAGGACAATATTTAATTGGGGCTAGCTTACAGGTTAAGAGGTCCAGTCCATCGTCATCATGGTGGGAAACATGCAGCATCCAGACAGACATACTACTGGAGGAGCTGAGAGTTCTACATCTTCATCCAAAGGAAGCCAGGAGCATCCTGAGTCTTCCACACTGGGCAGAGCTTCAAAGCCTACCTCAACAATGACACACTTCCTCCAACAAGGCCATACCTCCTGACAGTACCATTCCCTACAGGCCAAGCACATTCAAACTTCCAAACACAGCAACTCTTCTTTTTGATTGCTGTACAGTTTGATCTCTAATAGCTTTTATTCCTGCTGCACAGAATTATCATCAGTCAAGGACTGTTTAAGAGTTAGGCCTGAATCAACTCTGCTGTTTCCTCCATATTCTAGCTGTTGGCATCAGGACATCCAAAACCTGTTACATCACATAGGCAGGACCTATAGACCTGTTGCCCAGACAACAGCCATCATATTCCCAGAATCCACTTGGCTCACCTCTCACCTTTACCTGTGTTGCATCATTATCCAACCACATAAGGGGAACTCTCTCCCTTTCCTTCTCTTTCTGCCACAGACTCCTACCACCGACTGCAATAACACCCCCCCCATGGGTTCTGCAATGTCTTTGAACATACCTCCAGGCATCCCACTAAAATGTCTCCTGGAAAACCTCAAATTTTTGAAGCTAACAACGGACTTGAAGGCATCAAAATTAACATACCTCTGCAATAAGGTCTGCATTCATACCAGCTACATAATAGTTCCAAATGGCCACTTAATGGTACCCTTGATCCAATTATTTAAGGGATCTTAATACATACTGCCAGCAATCTGGTAAATGGAAAGAGGTCCCTTATTGTCCAAGCATTCATCTATCTTAGCTCCAATCCCTCCATGTGCTCTTCTAGTTCCCCAAACCAACTTCTCTTAGCCATGAAACCTACACAACTTCTGCCAGATGATGCTACAATGCTAGATTCAGCTAACAAACTAACTCATTTCTGCCGCAGACCTGTTTCCACACCACCAAAAACCCAAACTGCTGCCTCAGTTTCTCCTTCTCACCAGGATACCTGGGAGCCTGCTACCTCTACTTCTCCAGACTCCTTCTTCTGTGTCAGCCGCAGGTTGCTCCAAACGTCACACAGTTACACCTACCTTCAGCCCTCCTATCACTTGCTCTAAAGTCACAGCCAAACCCCAAGTCCTTCTCCCCAGGGACACCTGACCCAGCATTTGTCCTTCCTCTAAGAGAAGTTGTTCGGGTAGATGGCCTGGTCAGAGTACATGTTCCTGTCTCTCTGAGTGAACTTTCTCAATAGAAGGAAGACTGCAATCATATACCTCAAATTCCTCTGCCTTCATTAAAGAGTTTCAATACATTACTCAGTCTTACTGACTTTCCATGATGTACATATGATACTTACTAATAATTTACTTCCTGAGGAATGCAGGAGAGTATGGGAGCAAGCAAGAATGCATGCAGATGAAATTCATCAAACAGAGCATAACCAATCAGATCAGAGACAGTGCCTGACCAGGATCCACAATTGTTGTGAGCTGACCCGCAGCTCACATGGACCGGGGTACACCTGGAAAGCAGACTGGAGCTGAAAGAGGGAGAACTAGATGGTCAAGAGAAAAATGGAGCTAAGTCAAGGTTCCTGATCAAAGCTCAAATGTTTACAAGAAAACTGTGCTTATAAAGGGGGCGGAGGGGAGGCCCATCCCCCACTAATCCATTCTTGGAGCCTGGAACCAGCTGCAGGTGACAACATGCAGGATAGGGTGTAGTCTTTGGAATAGCTCAGCAGCCTCTCAGCAGGGAGCAGTGTCTTGAAGAAGAACAGAGGCAGTGGCTGAACAATAAGTCATCTAGGCAGGAAGGCTCCACCCAGTAATCTCCTTAGTGGCAGCAAGGTCAAGGTCTGGATCGGCCTTCCTCGTGCTTGGGGGGTGGGGGTTACACACAATGGGATTATAATTCCGCAGGTGGTATTCAGAGACAGCCTTAAAGTCAATGGGCAGAAACCTCAAAAGCTAGCTGCAAACAAAGGTGCTTAGCCTGGAAGAGACCAAAGAACTCAACTCCAACAAGCACAAATGCAATGAGTTTTCAGATCCTCTTTTGTAGATGTAAAGCTTACATAAGTTTAATAAGGGTAGTAATCAGGGGTCTCTAGAGTCATAGAACTTATGGGTAATCTCTATATAGTAAGGGAGTTTGTTGGTGACTTACAGTCTATACTCCAACTACCCAACAATGGTCAGCAGCAGCTGTGAATGGAAGTCCAAGAATCTAGCAGTTGCTCAGTCCCACAAGGCAAGCAGGTGAAGAAGAGAGCCAATCTTCCTACTTCCAATGTCCTTATGTAGGTCTCCAGCAGAAGGTGTAGTCCAGATTAAAGATATATGCCACTACATCTGTATGTAGGTCTTGCTTTGTCTCAGATGACCTTGAAGTCAGAGATTACCCTGTCTTAGTCTTCTGGAATTCATAGCCACTATTGCTCAAGATCTCTATGAAATCCAGCTGTAAGGCATTTTCTCAATTGATGATCAAGGGGGAAGGGCCCATTGTGGGTGGTGCCATCCCTGGGCTGGTTGTTCTGGGTTCTATAAGAAAGCAAGCTGAGCAAGCTGGGGCAAGCAAGCCAGTAACATCCCTCCATGGCTTCTGCATCAGCTCCTGCTTCCTGACCTGCCTGAGTTCCGGTCCTGACTTCCTTTGGTGATGAACAGCAATGTGGAAAGTGTAAGCTAAATAAACCCTTTCCTCCCCAACTTGCTTCTTGGTCATGATGTTTGTGCAGGAATAGAAACCCTGACTAAGACAATAAGTATTCCCCACATGTAAATGTGTGTAGAGATGTCTACTGTAATATGTGCAACATACACAGGGATCCCAAAGAAAACTGACTTTCTCTTCCATCAGTATCCTGGAGTTTCTCAACGAGGAGTGGAACCTTTTGTAGTAGGATCTGATGATGTTTTGGATTTCCTCCAGTTCTGTTGTCATGTCTCTCTTTTCATTTCTGATTTTGTTATTTAGGATACTGTCCCTGTGCCTTCTAGTTAGTCTGGCTAAGGGTTTATCTATCTTGTTGATTTTTCTCAAAAAAAAAAAAAAACCCAAACAAACAAAAAACAAAACAAAACAAAACAAAACAAAAAAACAGCACCTGGTTTGGTTGATTCTTTGAAAAGTTCTTTTGTTTCCACTTGGTAGATTTCAGCCCTGAGTTTGGTTATTTACTGCCGTCTACTCCTCCTGGGTGAATTTGCTTCCCTTTGTTCTAGAGCTTTTAGGTGTGCTGTCATGCTTCTAGTGTATTCTCTCTCTAGTTTATTTTTGGCAACACTCAGAGCTATGAGTTTTCCTCTTAGGAATGCTTTCATTGTGTCCCATAAGTTTGGATATGTTGTGGCTTCATTTTCATTAATCTCTAAAAAATCTTTAATTTCTTTCTTTATTTCTTCGTTGACCAAGTTATCATTGAGTAGAGTGTTGTTCAGCTTCTACGTGAATGTTGACTTTCTATTATTTATGTTGTTATTGAAGATGAGCCTTTGTGGTAACTAAAATGGGGGCCCTTGGGAACAGAGAGAGACCCACCAGACTTCCACCTATGCTCTGGACAGGCGACATGTGAGAACTGCCACATGCTTTCCACTCAGCCCCAGGTGGGAATCCAAGCCTCTGACCCACTCCTCGAGGGGTGGACAAGGGGCAGCCCAACCTGGGAGCCCTGAGGCTACTCCCTTAAAGCCCCAGGATTATGGGAGAGAGGGATGAGGGAAGAGAGATTCCCACACCAGCGAGAGTGAGCACATTAGATCTTGATGAGCAGAGATCTCTATGGTTTTAGAGCTTTATTATAGAAATGCAGGGGGAAAGAGAGAAGGTAGAAAAGAGAGAGAGAGGAAAGAGAGAGAGAGGGAGAGGAGAGGAAAGGACATAAAGAGAAGAGAGAGGAGTGATAGAAGTGAGAGGTAAGAGAACAAAGGAGTAGGAGAGGAGAGAGAACAAAAAGAGAAGAGTAAGAGGATGATAGTGAGGAGTAAGAGAGAGGCAAGTAAGAGAGCAATGAGGGGCCTAACATTCCCCTTTAAAGTACACTGCTATCTTTTCGGTTGCTAGGTAACTGGAGAGGAGTTTATCCTAAAGGTCAGAAGCTTTGGACATGACCTGAATGACTTCTACCCATGCTTCTCTTGTGGGGACTGGGGGGGGGACGGAGTGGAGGTGGCAACTTGGGCAGGAGCCAGAGTTCCAGGAGCATGAGGGAATGCCTACCATGACATGTAGGTGAATTATCACCCTTCCAGGGTTCAGACCTCAGCTCAAGTGGAGACCAACCTGTCTGTGCATGCCCACTGCCCCACAAGCCTTAGTCCACAGTGATCTGATAGGATGCATGGAATAATTTCAATATTTTTGTATCTGTGGAGGTCTGTTTTGTGAGCATTTTTATGGTCAATTTTGAAGAAGTTACCTTGAGGTTCTGAGAAGAAGGTATATCCTTTTGGTTTAGGAAATATGTTCTGTTGATATCTGTTAAATCCATTTGTTTCATAATTTCTGTTAGTTTCAATGTGTCTCTATTTAGTTTCTGTTTCCAGGATCTGACCATTGATGAGACTGGGGTGTTGAAGTCTCCCACTATTATTGTGTGAGATGTAATGTGTGCTTTGAGCTTTACTATAGTTTCTTTAATGAATGTGGATGCCCTTTCCTTTGGAGCATAGATATTCAGAATTGAGAGTTCATCTTGGAAGATTATACCTTTGATGAATATGAGGTGCCCCTCCTTGTCTTTTTTGATAACTTTGGGTTGGATGTCAATTTTATTCACTATTAGAATGGCTATTCCACCTAGTTTCTTCAGACCATTTGCTTGGAAAATTGTTTCCTAGCCTTTCACTATGAGGTAGTGTCTCTTTGTCGCTGAGGTGGGTTTCCTGTATGCAGCAAAATAATTGGTCCGGTTTATGTAGCCAGTCTGTTAGTCTATGTCTTTTTATCGGGGAATTGAGTCCATTGATATTAAAATATACTAAGGAAAAGTGATTGTTGTTTCCTGTTATTTTTATTGTTAGAGTTGGGATTCTGTTCTTATAGCTATCTTCATTTAGGTTTGTTGAAGGATTACTTTCTTGCTTTTCTTAGGGTGAAGTTTCCATCTTTGTGTTGGTGTTTTCCCTTTATTATCCTTCGTGCTGGATTCGTGCAAAGATATTGTGTGAATTTGGTTTTGTCATGGAATTCTTTGGTTTCTCCACCTATGATAATTGAGAGTTTTGCTGGGTATAATAGCCTAGGCTGGCATTTGTGTTCTCTTAGTGTCTGTATGACATCTGTCCAGGAACTTCTGGCTTTCATAGTCTCTAGTGAGAAGTCTGGTGTAATTCTAATAGGCCTGCCTTTATGAGTTACTTGAACTTTTTCCCTTACTGCTTTTAATATTCTGTCTTTTTTTAGTTCATTTGTTGTCCTAATTATTATGTGTCAGGAGGAATTTCTTTTCTGGTCCAATCTATTTGGAGTTCTGTAGGTTTCTTGTATGTTCATGGGCATCTCTTTCTTTAGGTATGGAAAGTTTTCTTCAATAATTTTGTTGAAGATAATTGCTGGCCCTTTAAGTTGAAAATCTTCATTCTCATCTACTCCTATTATCCGTATGTTTGGTCTTCCCATTATGTTCTGGATTTCCTGGATGTTTTGAGTTAGGATCTTTTTGCATTTTGCATTTTCTTTGATTGTTGTGTCCACGTTTTCTATGGACTCTTCTGCACCTGATATTCTCTCTTCCATCTCTTGTATTTTGTTGCTGATGCTCACATCTATGGTTCCTGATTTCTTTCCTAGGGTTTCTATCTCCAGAGTTGTCTCCCTTTCAGTTATCTTTATTGTTTCTGCTTCCATTTGTAGATCTTGGATGGTTTTGTTCAATTCCATCACGCGTTTGGTTGTGTTTTCCTCTAATTCTTTAAGGGATTTTTGTGCTTCCTCTTTAAGGACTTCTACCTGTTTAGCAGTGTTCTCCTGTATTTCTTTAAGTGAGTTATTAATGCCCTTCTTAAAATCCTCTAACAGCATCATCAGATATGATTTTAAATCTGAATCTTGCTTTTTGGGTATGCTGGGGTATCCAGGACTTGCTGTGGTGGGAGTAATGGGTTCTCATGATGCTGAGTGATTTTGGTTTCTGTTAGTAAGATTCTTACATTTGCCTTTCGCCATCTGGTAATCTCTGGTGTTAGATGTTCTAGCAGTCTCTAGCTGGAGCTTGTTCCTCCTGTGATTCTGTTAGCCTCTGTTAGCACTCCTGGTAGTCCAGCTCTCTCTTGAGTCCCAGTGGTCAGAGCACTCTCTGCAAGCCAGCTCTCCCTTGCAGGGAAGGTGCACAGAGGTCTGGTTCTCAGCTCTGCCTACTGGCTGAGGATGAAGGCCCAAAGAGACCCTGTCCAAGAAGCTCTGTTTCTTCTGTGTCCCAAGCACTCTCCTGCACAGATGGGTCCAATTACACTGTTTTTTGAAGCATACTTTAAAAAACATCTTTAGTCATCAGGGGAATACAAATCAAAACGACTCTGAGACTACACCTTACACAAATCAGAATGACAAATATAAAATATGCAGGTGACAGTGGATGCTGTCGAGGATGTGAAGGAAGAGGAACACTTCTTCATTGTTGATGGGACTGAAAGATGGTAAAACTACTTTGGAAATCAATCTGTTGGTACCTCAGAAAATTGGAACTAGTTCTATCTGATGACCCAGTAATACCACTACTGGGCATATGCTCAAAAGATGCTCCAACATACAACAAAGACACATACTCCACTATGTTTATAGCAGCCTTATATATAATAGCCAGAAGCTGGAAACAACCCAGATGTCCCTCAACAGAAGAATGGATACAGAAAATGTGATATATTTTTACAATGGAGTTCTCCTTGACTATTAAAAACAAAGACTTCAAAAAAAGGCAAAAAAAAAAAAAAAAAGCCATGAAACCAGGCAGTGGGGGTAAACGCCTTTAATCCCAGCACTTGGGAGGCAGAGACAGCCAGATTTCTGAGTTCGAGGCCAGCCTGGTCTACAGAGTGAATTCCAGGATAGCCAATGCTATACAGAGAAACCCTGCCTCGAAGCCCCCACCCAAAAACATAAATAGCAATGACTTCATGAAATTCAAAGGCAAATGGATGGAACTAGAAGATATCATCCTGAGTTAAGTAACCAAGACACACACACACAAAAAAAAACACATCTGGTTTATACTCATTGAAAAGTGGATATTAGCCCAAAAGCTCACAATGCCCACAATACAAACCACAGACCATATGGAGCTTAGGAGGAAGAAAGACCAGGGTGTGGATTCTTCTCTCCTGCTTTGAGAGGGGAACAGGATGATGGCAGGAGGTGGAGGGAGGGGAATTCCTTGGAGGAATAGAAGAAGGGGAGAAAATAAGGAGGGCAGTATCAAGTACTGGAGGGGATGGGAGAGAGGTACAGAAGTCAGGAAATTGAATAAAAATATGTAGCAGTGGGGGATGAGGAACTGGGGTTAGCCACTGGAGGGTCCTGAACGCCAGGGAATCAAGAGACTCCCAGGACCCAACAGGGATGACTTTAGCTGAAATGCAGTGAAGGGGAGATAGAACCTGTAGAGAGCACCTCCAGTAGATAGGCATAGCCCCCAGTTGAGGGATGGGGCCACCCACCCATCTCAAAGTTTTTAACCCAGAAATGTTCTCATCCAAAGGAAATACAGGGACAAAAAATGGAGCAGAGATGTAGGAAGGACAATCAGGGAAATGCCCACCTGGAGATCCATCCTGTCTGCAGACACCAAACCCCAACACTGTTGCTGTTGCCAAGAGACACTTGGTGACAGGAACCTGGTGTGGCTGTTCCTTGGGAAGTTCAGCCAGCCACTGAGAAATGCAGATGTAGATACTTGGAGCCAACCATCAGACTAAACTCTGGGACCCTGGTGAGGGAGCTGACAGAAGGACTGGAGGAGCTGAGGGGGATTGCAATCCTATAGGAAGAACAATGTTGACTAGCCGACCACCCAGTGCTCCCAGGGACTAGACCTCCAACCAAGGAGTGGACGGGGGGTGGGGGGATCCATGGCTCCAGCTACATATGTGGCAGAGGATGTCCTTGTCTGACATCAGTGGGAAGGGAGGCCCTTGGTCCTGTGGAGGTTTGATACCCCAGCATAGGGGAAGGATGGAGATGTAGAGCAGGAGAAGGTACATGGTTTGGGGATCACCCTCATAGAGGCAAAGGGGTGGGGAGAGTGGGCACATATGGGATGGGGGAGTTATGGAGGGGGGACCAGGAAAGGGGATATCATTTGAGATGTAAACAAATGGAATGATTAATAAAAATAAAAAGAAAAATAGAAATATTAAAAGAAAGAAAGAAAATATGACCCCACATAAGACCTCTCACAGGTCTCATATTGTGGAGCAAGTGAGAATCTGAGTCAAAGGGATGACTCCAGGGATAGTTTGTAATGACTAAAGAAGAAACAATGGACATACTGAGGGTGCCACCAAGGGGCAAAATCTGGGAAAGCTGACAGAGACAGGGAGAGTTCTCATTAAACCACATACAGTGCAGGAAGCAGCCTAACATCTCTCATTTCATCCAGAAGGCAAGAAAATACACAATAGAAATACCAACAAAGAGACATCAAAGTCTCACAGTGTGTCCCTGTGAATTCAGTATCAGTTTAGTCACAGTAAGAATTGTTTCCTCCATCCACACATAGACCTCCACAGAGACATGACTGACTGGCACATTCATTAAAGTTGTCTTCACATTGGTATCCAAGGAATCCAGGTGCATGGTCATAGAACTAAGCCTCAAGAGCCCCAAGGTGACCTGTGGTACCATGTACACTTGGCTGGGATCCACATTCATCAATTTCCAACTCACAGTTCATACCAGAATACTCTTTTATTTTTCCCATTTTCCTTTCTTTTCTTATGTTTCAATTGTTTTATTTACTTACATTCCATCCATTGCCCCCTTTCCTGGTCCCCCCTCCAAGAATTCTTCACCCTATCCCCCTTCCCTTTGCCTCTGAGAGGGTGCTCCCCCACCCTACTCCCACCCCTCACCCACCCACCCACCTACTCCCCATCTCACAACGCCTTGCATCCCTGTTCCCTAAGGGATCAAATCTCTACAGGATTAGGCACATCCTCTCCCACTGAGGCCAAACAAGGTAGTCCTCTACTACATATGTGCCAGGAGACTAGCTCACATATGCTCTTTGGATGTGGCTTAGTCTCTGGGAACTCCCTGACACTGTTACTGATGCCATGTTGTTCTTACACACAGTATCCTAGCATAACTGTCCTCTGAGAGACTCTACCATCAGTTGACTGAGACAGATGCAGATACAGCCAGCCTTTGGACAGAGGTAGGGACCCCTATAAAAGAGATAGGGACTGAAGTAGATGAAGGGGACAGAAACCTCATAGGAAAATCAACAGTATCAATGAACCATATACATACATATACAAATATAAGTATCTTCCTATTTCCTTGAGGCATAGAGTCTCATTCATTCAGTGATCAGAAACACATTTGTGCACTTCCAAGTCACAATGCTTGCCTTGGTGTCCAGGCACACAGTTTCCTCTTTGTTGGTCAAAGCCTTGTTACAATTAAACACCATGTGAAGACACTGTTAACAGCTGTATTTGTCACTGCTGGCCTGGATACAATCGGGCCCTATATGACACAGAAATAAATGAATTCAGTAGCAACTCCTGACAATTTGAGGGTATTTTGCTGAGCTATCCTCAGAGGATAAATAGGGACATATTACAGGCCTGTGTTCCTCTTTCAACTACCTTTGAGCCTGTAATTGTATCTGTCATCCTGGGTTAACAGACTGGAGCCTAGTATAACTGTCCTCTGGGAGGCTCCACTCAGCAGCTGACCAAAACAGATGGAGAGTCTGATAGCCAAACATTAGACAGAGCTCAAGAAGTCTTGTGGAAAAGTTGGGGTAAGGGTTGAGGAACCCAGATGGGATAGGAACTCCATAAGAAGACCAACAGAGTAAACTAAGCTGGACCCTTTTGTGGCTCTCAGAGTCTGAACCACCAACCAAAGAGCATACAATGGCTGGACTTAGCCCCCTGCATATAAGTAGCAGATATGCAGCTTGGTCCTCATGCGACTCTGTCAACAACTGGAATTGAGGACTTACCCTGACTCTCCCTAATTGGGCTGCCTCCTCTGACCCCAATTTGAGAGGATTGGCTACTCCTGCATTGATTTCAGGTGTCAGGATGAGTTGATACCTGGGAGGATGGGGGACTTTCTTGTCTTTGGAGATGAAGGGGAAATGGGGGGAGTGGCTGTGTGAGGGGGGACTAGGAGAACAGAGGGCTATAATCAGCATGAAAAGTTAATCAATCAATCAATCAATCAATCAATCAATCAATGGAGGGAAAAAACAGACATACCAATGCCAAAATTAAGAAATCAACTAAATATCTTCCTGGGCAAAACTACTCTGACAGGAGTTGCTACTGAATTCATTCACTCACTCAGAAAGTTCACTGACTATTCCTTCAAATAAAACTAGAACCAGATCTCTAATGAGATCAGAACTAGCAAACCTGGTCCCTCTGTGTGTCCATCCAAACTAAGTACTGGAGGACTGCTGAAGGCATATTCTTCCCGATCCAAAAGAGTCCTTCCAAAAAGTCTTACCCCTCTTATCCAGAAGAAGGCTCACCAGAAAGGGCTCATCTTTCTTAATTAGAAGACTCCCTACAGGACTTGTCATCCTCAGCCAGAATCAGAACTGAACTCAGTACAGACTTACCTTCTAGGAGTGTCAGAAGGGCTATATCTGTTCTGCTGTACAGGAGAACAGCTTTCAGTCCAGACCTCTCTGTGTTCAGTGAGGGAAACAGCAAGCATCCTGAAACACTTGTCAGAGGCACCTCCCCTCAAACCTCTCCCTGGCCAGGAAAACTGAGACTCACAAGGAACGGGGGTTTTTACTGGGACCCTCCTAATAAAATGACCCATATAAGATAGTAATGAACAACTACACTAAAAAGCCAAAAAAATTTCATCAAAAACAAACAAACAACAACAACAAATAAAATAAAAAAAATTAAACAAAAAAAAAACAAACAAACAAAAAAAACAAAACATGTTCTGGAGTTTCTGACCCCTGGGGAAAGACCATAGACTCAATTCAATTATATTTAAAGTTTGTATTGATTGTATTGATTGCTGCAGGCAGAGCAATAGTCTCAGAGAGAAATTGATATTTCCATAAGCAGAGGCATGAGGAAAGAATGAATATATATTCTTTTAATTTTATTGATTTTACATCCCAGGTAAAGTTTTCCACCCTTCTCTTTTCCCAGTCTGTCCCCTCACCTGCCTTTGACCCCTCTCCATCCACTCTTCAGAAAAGGGCAGGCCTCTACGGATATCAACTATCCACGGCATACCAACTTACAGTAAGTCTACGCTACTCCTCCTCTATTAATGTTGGACAAGGCAGTGGGGGGGGGGGGGAGGATCCTAAGGTCAGGCAACAGAGTAAGAGACAGCTACTGTGTCAACTTTTAGGAGTCTCATAAAAGATCAAGCTACACAACTGTAACATGTGTGAGGAAGGCCTAGGTCAGTCCCATGCTTGCGTGATTGGGGGTTCAGTCTTTGTGAGCCACTATGGGCTCAGATTGGTTGATTCTGTGGGTTTTCTTAGGGTATCCTTGACTTGTCTAGCTTCTAAACTTTTTCATCTCCTTCTTTAGTGGGATTCCCCAAGATCCACCTAAAGTTTGCTTGTGGGTCTCTGCATCTGTTTTCATCAATTGCTGTGTGAAGCCTCTCTGCAGACAACTGGGCTAGATGCCAAACTATGAGTATAATACAATATTGTTAGGAATCAATTCAATGATTTTTTTTCTTTTAATTGGATATTTTCTTTATTTGCATTTCAAATGTTATTCCCTTTCCAGGTTTCTCTCCCTCCTGGAAACAGCCTATCACATGCTCCCTCCCCCTGCTTCTATGAGGATGTTCCTCCACCCACCCACACACTCTCATTTCCTCACCCTTGATTCCCTTATACTGGGGCATCTATCAACCTTCATAGGACCAAGGACCTCTACTTTCATTAATGCATGACAAGGCCATCCTCTGCTACATATGCAGCTGGAGCCATGTGTACTCCTTTGTTGATAGCTTAGTCCCTGGGAGTTCAGGATGGGGGGGGCGGTGTCTGGTTGGTTGATACTGTTGTTCTTTCTATGGGGTTTCAAACAACTTCAACTCCTTCAGTCCCTTCTCTAACTTTGCTATTAGGGACCCCGTGCTCAGTCCAATGGTTGCTAACATCCACCTCTATATTTGTAAGGCTCTGGCATGGCCTCTCAGGAAAAAGCCATATCAGGCTCCTTTCAGCAGGTGCTTCTTGCCACCCACAATAGTGTCTGGGTTTGGTAACTGTATATGGGATGAATCCCCAGGCGGGACAGTCTTTGGGTGGCCTTTCCTTTAGTCTCTGTTCTACACTTTAAGATGGCTCAGTGGTTAAGAGCACTGACTGCTCTTCCAAAGATCCTGGGTTCAATTCCCAACAACCACATGGTGGCTCTCAACCATTTGTAATAGGATCTGAAGCACTATTCTGGTGTGTATAAAAACAGCTACAGTGTACTCACATAAACATAGTAAATAACTCTTTTTTTTTAAATGTCATCCTGTTTGGTTTTATCATTGGTCTTTGGGCTCTCCAGGCTCTGTATCCTGGTTGTCTCGGCAACATGGATGGGCTCCCTCTCTTAGCATGGGTCTCAAGAAGGGCTATATCAGCTAGACTAGTCATTGGTTGGCCAACCCCACAATTTCTGTGCCAACTTTACCACAGCACATCTTATAGACAGGACAAAATGTAGGTTGAAGGTTTTATGGCTGGGGTTGATGTCCCAATACCTCCATTGTAAATCTTGCCTGGTTACAGGAGATGGCCAGTTAGCATCCATATCTCCATTACTGAGAGTCTTAGCTAAATCAACCCTCATTGACCCCTGGGAGTTTCCATTGCCCTAGGTTTCTAGCTTGTCCCATAGATGCACCCCCATTCCAATTATCTCTCTCAGTGCTACCTCCCTCCATCCTTTCCACACCTGATCCCTCCTGTTTCCACTCCCACACCTACCCAGTCCCCTCTCCCCACCCATCTGCAATGTCTATTGTGTTTCCCCTTCTCAGTGAGATTCACATGTCGACCCAACTCACCCACCCTCTTTGAGCCATTCTTGTTACTTACATTCTTTAGGTCTGTGGATTGTAAGATGGTTATATTTTACTTTATGGCTAATTTCCACTTAGAAGTGAGTACATACGACTGGCCTATAGAAACCAAGCAACACAGTCAATACTAGGCATTCTGAAAATCTCTTCTGGCATAACTATTAATCCATATCTCTTCATTTTACTCTCAGGTCAATTGTTTGGACAAAAGCAAAAAGCAGCCACATTCTTCATCAAAATATCATTAGAATGACCACTGGGTCACATACTAGTAGTCTTTTCCCCTGAAACCTCTTGAGATGGACTCCAGCCATTCAAATCACAATCAGCCCTTCTGTCTTCAATGCTATAATTAATATGGTCCATTAAGCCTCCAAACCTAGAGCATTACAGTACTTTCCTAATCCAAAGTCCCAAAATGTGTAATAAGAAACATGATTAATCCTGTCACAGCAAAGCCCAATTTCTGTTAACAATGTCTTAGGGTTTCTATTAATTGGAAAATATACAATGACCAAGACAACTCTTTTAAATAAAGCATTTCATTGGAGAAAGCTTACAGTTCAGATGTTAAGTCCATTATCTTGACAGGAAGCATGCAATCATACAGACAGATATGCTGCAGGAGAAGTAGCTGAGAATTCTACATCTGGATCCACAGAGAGTCACAAGACAGAGCCGTTGAGTCTGGCTTGAGCTTTTAAAATCTCAAAGCCCATAAAAGACACACTTCCCCAACAAAACCATGCCTACTCCAACCACAAAAATATAGAAAACATCAGAAGATAAAAAGAGCTCTCATGATCATGGATAGGTGGGATTAATATAGTAAAAACAGACATTTTTCCAAAATCCATCTACATACTCATTGCAATTCCCATCAAAATTCCACCATAATACTTTACAGACCTTGAAAGAACAATATTCAACTCCATATACAAACAAAAATCCAGGATAGCTAAAAACAATTCTATATACTGAAGGAACTTCTGCAGGTATCACCATCCCCAATTTCAAACTGCACTATAGAATATTACTAATAAAAACAGCATGGTATTGGAATAAAAAACAGAGAGTTTGATCCATAGAATCAAATTAAAAACACATACATAAATGCACACACCTACAGGTACCTGATTTTTTTAATATTGAAGCCAGAAATATACAAAGGAAAAAGTAAAGCACCTTCAACATATGGTGCTGGTACAACTGGATATTGGCATGTAGAATTGTAAGAATAGATCGATATCTATCACGCTGTACAAAACTCAAGCCTAGGTAGATCAAAGACCTTACCATAAACCAGAGTCGATGAAAATGATGGAGAAGAAAGTGGGGAATAGTCAAGAAAGTACTGGCATGGAAGACAACTTCCTGAGGAGAACACCAATAATTCAGACACTAAGATAAATAATTAACAAATGGGACTTCATGAATGTGAAAAGCTTTTCTAATACAAAGGACATCATCAAAAGCAAAACCACAGCCTACAGAATGGGATAGGATTTTTAGAAATGCTACCTCTAACAGATAGCTGATATCCAAAATATATAAAGAACTCAAGATTCTAGACATCAACAAATCAAATAACCCAACAAAAAATGTAGTACGGACCTAAACAGAAAAATCTCAACAGAAGAATCTCTAATGGATGAGAAGCACCTAAAGAAATGTTCAGCATCCTTAGTCATCATGGAAATGTAAGTCAAAATAACTCTGAGACTCCATCTTACACCCAGCAAAATGGCTAACATCAAAAACTCAAGGGACAGCACATTCAGGCAATGATGTAGAGCAGGGCCACATTGCTGGTAAGTACACATTTGGACTGACACTTTGGGAATCAATTTGGCAGTTTTCCAGAAATCTGGGAATATTTCTAGTTCAAGACATAGCTATAACACTCTTGGGCATATACTGAAAAGATGATCCACTGTACCACAAGGACACTTGCTCTTTTATGTTCATAGTACATTTATTTATAATTGCCCCAAACTAGGAACAAGCTAGATGCCCCATCTCTGAAAAATGAACAAAGAAAAGAGGGTACATTTACACAATGGAATATTACTCAGTTATCAAAAACAATGAAATCTGTAATTTACAAGAAAATGGATGGAACTAGAACGGATAATTCAGACCCAAGACATAAACATGATATATACTGACTTACACGTGGATATTAATTGAAAATTATAAATAACCATGCTGCAAGGAAGGCCCAGGGAAGGAATGCTTGAATTTTACTGAGTATGGGAAATATAATAGACATCTGGGGTGGACTGAGGAAGGGAACTGGATGAGATTAGGGGAGTATTGGAGGGAGCAGGCAAAATCTAGTTGGGAGAGGATAGAGAAACTGGTAGAGAACTGGAATTGGTGAGAGGGCACCTTTGGAATGAGCTAGAAACCTAGAGCAATGGGAAATCCCAAGAATCTATGAAGGTGACCCTAGCTAAGTCTCCTAGCATTGACTAAAATGGAACCTGAATTGGCCATCTCCAGTAACCATAATGGATTTCTGATGGAGGGACTGGAAACCAACCCAGTCACAAAATCTTCTACCCACAATTTGTCATTCCTACAAGAGGTGCATGGCTAAGATGGAGCAGAAATTGAGGGAAAGGCTAATTACTAACTGACAAAGCATGAGACCCATGCAATGAGAAAGAGCCCTTCTCTTACACAATTAATGATATTCTAGTAAACTTGCAAATAGGTGCCTCGCATAACTGTCTTATGAGATGCTTACCCAGCAACTGATGGGAAGAGATGCAAACACAGAGCCAAACATTAGGTGGAGCTTGGGGAATCCTGAGGAAGAGACAGACAAAATATTGAAAGCTCCAGAGAGTTCAAAGACACCACAAGAAAATATACAGCATCAATGTACTTGTGTCCAGAGGGACGCACAAAAACTAAACCTCCAAAAAGAGTATGCATGAGATGGATGGAGGCACTGTGCACATATTTACTAGTTGTGCAGTTTGGTCTTCATTTGGGGCTCCTAACAGCAGGAGCAGGGCTGTCTCTGACTCTGTTGCCTGCCTTTGGTCAATTTCTCCTACCTGGGCTGACTTGCCTAGCCACAATGTGAAAAGATGCAGCTAGACCTACAGCAACTTGGAGGACTCTTCTTTTCTGAGGAGAAAGGGAGGACAGAGGGTAATGGAGAGAGAAGGGGAGAGTGAAGGATTGGGAGGAGAGGAGATAGGGGAAGCTGAAATCAGAATGTAAAATTAATTAATTAATTAATAATTAAATTTAAAATGTAGTGATTGAATATTGTGTTTCTCAAATCATGCATTTGATACTAGTAATCACTACCACAGACAGACCCTTCTATTAAGGTTCTAAAGTCTGTTTACTGTTTTTGACATAGAACTAATATCTTACTAGAATTTCCCTACAGTCTAATAAGGAACTTGGCAGTTATCTGCAGAAATGTCCAAGAAATTCTAGTTCTATAGCCACCATTAAAATATATATCTGTGTGAGGTGGAAAAACCAATGTGGTTCCCAGTCTGCTTTCCAGAGATTCATATACATTGTGTTGCTGAATCATTTTCATTTTTCATAGGCAGTGTATCTCATGATATATGATTACAAATTGTTGTTATAACTGAATTACTAATAGGGATTAGATTAAAAATAAAACTATGAAAGAATAAATTTAGTGTAGAAAATTACCCCTTGAGAATTTATGTCCACATCTTCTTGAGCAGGTGGCTGACAGAGTCAGTTCAGTGGTTGATTGTAACCAACCAACCCCAGAAGGCCTTACAGGAACCTAGAAAAGTTGCAATGCAAGAATGGGATAAAGAATTGTGAAGATGTCCTAAACATGGAGGTGAGCATAATGACAGCTGTTTGTGACACAAAAGAAAGATACACACTCTTGGCATGCTTATGGGTTAGTGCCCAAGATGCAATATCCTATCATTAACTCATTGCATACAATTCTTTTATTCCAAGAGGACTTTGTAAAAACCCTTCTTTGATGATATCTTTCACATTAAAATATTTTATAATGACACATGTGGTATACATAATGGATTGATTCTAAAATTTGATACATGTATAAAATATGTTCCTTCACTTGTACGCCTTTATTACATTACTATTCCTATTGATTCTCATAGTCTTCCTATTTCTACCATCTAGTCCCCCAATCTCTCATTTTGTATCTTCCTTTTCATGACTTAATAGGTCTAATTAAAGTCACATACAGAAATACGTAAAGGACTTATTTAAAACAACAAGGACAGCTTACACATAGGTATACCACTGAAGAAACTGTCCATCTCTCTCAGCACACATTATCTGCCAATATATTGTCAGGTGTGTGTATAGCTTTGTAGGACTTGACAACTGACAATAGCCACCTGAGTAGTTTGTCAAACACAGATTAAGGATGATGAATTCTTCTCTCAATATACAATATTCTTTCAAAATTGTATATTGAGTGTCATATCCTTAGGCAGGTCTTCAACAGATGCTGAGAGCTCAAGAGTACACTGTTCATGGCATATCTATAAGATACACTCATGCTATTTTGTCACGTCTTCATTAGGATCTTACACTCTGCACTTCTTTTTACCATCATGTTTTTCTGTTCCCTTGAAAAGGTTGATGAAGTTTTCTTAGTTAGAGATGATCACTGGATAGTCACTGTTTTCATTACTATGACCAGCTGTGTCTTCAGTGACTGTTACCCACTAAATTCAAAATCTTTTTTTTAATTGAGGCTGACGTGAGCACTAACTTATGGCCATGAGCCAAAGTTTTGGAAGGCTACTTAGTTCTTTTGGTGTTCAGATGATTCCGAATGAGACTTAGATGCCAAACATTGACCAACAGTATTTAATGTTTTCCTTGCTGTGTTTTACTATTACATAGATCCAGTAAAGTATTGGATATCAAATGCTTCCCTTTCAAAATGGGAACATTTTTCTGTACCATTGAATACTAGAAGTACAACATCTAGTTTATTATATAAAAGCTTAGAGTTATGGGAAGAGAGGCATAGTGGGCATATGTTATTGATTTTCAAAGTAACAAAATATTTGACAGGGCACTGAAAATAAAGAGGCACTCTGTTAAATTTCTGATAAGACTTGGTCTTTGGATTTTCAAGTGATATTACATTTGTATTTCCCAATACACTCATTATCAATGAGACCATGGAGATAAGTGGTATAAGGTTATGTCTCAAAGGTCATGTATTTGGGTGTCAAGTTGACAAGAAGTAGATCTAATGACTAACATTGATTGTCAATTCAATGGGATCAACAATCACCTAGGAGACAACTTGTAAGCACATCTGTGAGGAGTTGTTAGTTTATTTTAGTCTCTGGGCATCCCTCTCTGGGATTATTATGATTCTATTAACTGAGGATGGAACATCCACTCTAAGAGTAGACCTGTCAGACCTGGGCTTGGGTCTTACAATACAAAACAGAAACATAGCTCAGCATAGGCACCCATTAGCCCATG
The DNA here is from genome assembly GCF_978045245.1 of Mus caroli. Taxonomy (NCBI): domain Eukaryota; kingdom Metazoa; phylum Chordata; class Mammalia; order Rodentia; family Muridae; genus Mus; species Mus caroli. The sequence continues at coordinate 53,605,438 of NW_028227275.1, forward strand.
TTCTTTACCATGTTCCTTGATCTCTCTGTTTTTCACTAGAGAGAACTAGTAAATAGTGATCTGGTATTCTGTTCTCTTTCAGTATGCAACAAAATGCTCATCATTTTGTGAGAACTAAGTAATTTCTTGAAGTTATTTATAAAGGTTGTAAGAACCATCATGAAGGAAGAGCTTGCAATACCACAAGCAAAACCTTCTCTACATGACTTGTTCCACATGCCCAAATTGCGAAAGCGCCTTTGTCTCCTGTGCCTTTTGAGGTAGGCTTCACAGGGAATTCCCTACTTATCTGTATGCACCTGAAAGGACGTAAATATCAAATAAAAGTTACACAAGTATATACTTTTCAATGGACACATACACATGTAAAGTTATAATATATCCCTCTCATGGGGAAAGTCCAGTTGTGGCCATGGGAGGAACCAGTTCAGTTGCAAATGAAAAAAAAATGTTTTCTCCTAGGGAGATTCACTACAGAAACAACCTATGTCTACATGTAGGCCCCATTGCTAACAACAGATAGCCAATTCAAACATAATTCAATGGCATCATTGGCTATTTTTTTTCATATTGTGTCAGAGCAACTTTTATTACTCATTTTTTTTATTTTCTTTATTTACATTTCAAATATTATCCCCTTTCCTGATTTCCCCTCTGAAAACCACCTCTCCACTATCCCCCTGCTCACCAACACACCCACTCCTTCATCCTAACCCTGGCATTCACCTACACTGGGACCCTTCACAGAACCAAGGGACTCTCCTCCTATTGATGACAAACTAGGCTATCCTCTGCTACATATGCAGCTGGAGCCATGAGTCCCACCATGTGTACTCTTTGGTTCGTGGTTTAGTCCCTGGGAGCTCTGGGGTTCATATTGTTGTTCCTCCTATGGGGCTACAACCCCTTCAGCTCCTTGGATCCTTTCTCAAGCTCCTTCATTGTGGACCCTGTGCTCAGTCCAATGGTAGGATTTGAGCATCCATCTCAGTACCTGAGGGGTTGGAAGATGGCTCAGTGATTAAGCACACTGGCTGCTCCCCCACAGGATCTAGGTTCAATTTCCAGCACCCTCAGAGCAGCTCACAGTCATCTGTAAGTCTAGTTCTAGGGGATCTGCAACTTTTTTTACTTTTACAAATAGGTTGTTCACATATACATTTTAGCTTCCAGTGGTGTGTTTCGAAGGAATGCACATGTCTATCTACATGTGAGTCTCTGCATGCATGTGTGGTTCTTGTACTTTCCTAATTGCTTTTTATTTCTTATGTTTGTTCATTTTGTCAAATACTGACTACCTTTTATTTCATCTTACCTCATTTTATTATTATTCCTTAGAATTCTGTTTGTTTTCTAATGAAAGAGAGAAATGTTGGGGATCCATACAAAAGGGAATGTGGGAAAGAACTGAGAGAAGTTCGAGAGGGTATATTTTAATCAGTATATATTAAATGAAAAAAAAGCCTATTTTAAATTAAAATGAGCCTTGGGGTGGTCAGAATGTATAAAGTAAACTTATTAGAAAGAATTTAGGAGGAAATGTCATCTAAACACATTGAATAGGAGTCTGAATAATTACTAAAACATTTTTTTAATTTAAAAAAATGTTAAAACATTCACTACAATCAAGTTACAGAAAAAAATCTAAAAATTGATTGAATCGATCATGCATTGCATAAATTCTCTACCTGTCCTTAAAAATCTATAAGAAATCATATTTTCAAATGCAATGATATTATTAATTTCACTCAAGTATATACTCCAAAATATGGAGAGGCTTTTATCGTTTCACAACTAAAATAGTCTTCTGGGAATAATCCTACTCTTGACTTTAAACATGAATTTTAAGCAACATGTGTGACTCACCTCTATTTCTTACAGATTTGTACAAATGGTACCTATTATGGGCTTTCGCATGCACCTCCAACACCTGAAAAGCAATGTCTTCCTAATCCAAACTCTTACTTCTGCAGTCTCAATCGCAGCCATTGCTCTTGGAGGGTTTTTACTGAATTACATTGGCTGTAGAATAAGTCAACTATTGCCCTGTTTGCTGTGTGGAATCTTCATTCTGAGCATTTTGTCTGTGCCTCAAAGTAAGAAAAGAGCTTAACATTAAAGAAAAGTAATACCCAGTCCATTTCCTCACTTTTTGTCAGATTTTAATTTTGAGAAAAGAAATACATCCAGAGAATTATCTGTTACCAGACAATTAGGGAACATTCTTCAACTACATGTTGAAAGAAGAGCCAAAGCCAGTAAGTCTGGTTTAATTTTATGAAAGTCCAGTGTATGTATAAATATATTTGTGACTCTCTGGTCACCACAAAAACAATCAAAGCCTGGAGAGTTTTAGCAAGACAATGAGAACCACTTGTATTGAAGTACAAACCAAGTCCAAGGAAGAAAAGGTGGACTAAGCAGCAGCATATTTAACATTGTGGAGTTAAGTGGATGTGTACAAGTTATAAGGTCCCCAGGATTCCTCCAAGCTTTTTTGCAACCCACGAAGATGTCAGCAAAAAACTATTTTTCTGTCTTTTTGCTAATCATCTTCCAGTGCTTGAAGCATTCATCCTCTGTTGGGGCCGGCCTGTGGCTCTCATGTCCTGGTTCGAGCCTGGAAGGCATCTTGGAACTGGAGGAGAAGAGGGCATCTAGGCGGGTTGAGAAATAATGGAACCAAGACAACTAGTCTGCTAAAGGTTCAAATTTTTAATGGCAGACACTCTTTATAAAGGGAAGGGGAAAGCCCATTCCTGCCAAATCATCCTTTGAGCCCAGCTGCAGGTGACCACATGTAGTCTCCAGAACAGCTAGCCTGACTCCCAGCAGGTAGCAGCAGCAACAGTGGCTGAACAATAGAGTGATCCAGGGAGGCAGGCTCCACCCTAGGCAATCTCCTTGGTGGTAAGCAAAGTCAAGGTCTGGCTCAGCCTGCTTCAGACTTGTGGGAGGCTATAATTATCCTTTTCTCATTGAGTAGAAAATGCCTCTATTAAAAGGCCATTGAAATCCTCTAAGTTCTTTTACTCTTAAGCCTTCAGACACTATTTTAAATCAAGTCAATCCCCCACTTGCACACATCTGTCTTTTCAGGACACTATTGTGTCAAATTACACAAAAAATATGCATGACAATTTCATGAATGCAAACATAGAATAAAATCTGGTCCTGGTCACCCTTCGACATTCTTATCCATTTCACGTTCCTGAAAAATATTCCAATGAGTACACAGTCCTCAGTAATTTCTTCCATGATAGTCCTACATTCTGTGTAAAAGACAATGAGGTACTGGGTAGAAAAGGTGAAAGTCAGCAAGTGACTCTTAGACTCACCAAGCTCTCTACTTCTGAAGTGATATCAGAGAATCTCAGTGTATGAATTCAGTGGCTCACAAGTGTTGATTCTCTATAAACCAGTACATATAAATAGGTCTAAAATTATTAGCCACCTAATAAGTTTACCTCTGTGCAATTTTTCATTTATATATTCCCCACTAAGGAAATAAAAAATAGGCCAGAGCATCTGCAAGAAATATCTTGGTTCCCGCAACCAGCCTAGTCTAGTCTGCTCAGGTGAGAGTGTGAACTAGAGAATTTAAAAGCTTCTGGGACAGGCAGGAACCACAGAGCTTCTGAGACAGTCCCTGTTTCGGGCTCCAGACACCTGAGCACCTTCCCTGTCAGAGGAGAGGTGTCCACCCAGCCTGGGAGAGAGTTGCCAGAGGAACTGCGGGAGACATCTTGGTTCCTGGATCCCACTGAGACTAGTCTGCACAAGTGAGAGTGTGGACTACAGAAGCTATCAGCTTCTGGGACAGGCCCTGTTTCGGGCCTTCATCTTCTGCCAGGAGGCAAGTCCAATCGCCTCTGTGCACATTTCCTGAAAGAGGAGAGCTTGTCTGCAGAGAGTGCTCTGACCACTGAAACTAAGGAGAGAGCTAGGTTCCCAGATCTGCTGGTAGAGAATGACAGAATCACAAGAGGAAAAAGCTCTAACGAGAGACAACTATAACCACTGACTCCAGAGATTACCAGATGGTGAAAGGCAGACATAAAAACCTTATTAAGAGAAACCAAGACCATTTACCATCATCAGAACCCAGAACTCCCACCTCAGCCAGTCCTGAGCACCCCAACACACCCAAAAAGCTAGACCCGGATTTAAAGGCATATCTCATGATGATGGTAGAGGGCATCAAGAAAGACTTTAATAACTCACTTAAAGAAATACAGGAGAACACTGCTAAAGAGTTACAAGTCCTTAAAGAAAAACAGGAAAACACAACCAAACAGGTAGAAGTCCTTAAAGAAAAACAGGAAAACACATCAAAACAGATGATGGAAAAAAACCATACTAGACCTAAAAAGGGAAGTAGACACAATAAAGAAAACCCAAAGTGAGGCAACGCTGGAGATAGGAAAACCTAGGAAAGATATCTGGAACCATAGATGCAAGCATCAGCAACAGAATACAAGAGATGGAAGAGAGAATCTCAGGTGCAGAAGATTCCATAGAGAACATTGGCACAACAATCAAAGAAAATGCAAGATGTAAAAAGATCCTAACTCAAAACATCCAGGAAATGTAGGACACAATGAGAAGACCAAACTTACGGATAATAGGAGAAGATGAGAATGAAGATCTTCAACTTAAAGGGCCAGCAAATATCTTCAAGAAAATTATAGAAGAAAACTTCCTAACCTAAAGAAAGAGATACCCATGAACATACAAGAAGCCTACAGAACTCCAAATAGACTGGACCAGAAAAGAAATTCCTCCCAACACTTAATAATCAGAACAACAAATGCACTAAATGAAGATAGAATACTAAAAGCAGTAAAGGAAAAAGATCAAGTAACATATAAAGGCAGGCCTATCAGAATTACACCAGATTTTTCACTAGAGGCTATGAAAGTCAGAAGTTCCTGGACAGATGTTATACAGACACTTAAGAGAACACAAATGCCAGCCCAGGCTACTATACCCAGCCAAAGTTTCAGTTACCATAGATGGAGAAACCAATGTATTCCACGACAAAAACAAATTGACACATAATCTTTCCATGAATCCAGCCCTTCAAAGGATAATAACAGGAAAAAAAAATACAAGGACAGAAACCACATCCTAGAAAAAGCAAGAAAGTACTCCTTCAAAAAAACCTAAAAGAAGACAGCCACAAGAACAGAATGCCAAACTTAACAACAAAAATAATAGGAAGCAACAATTACTTTTCCATAATAACTCTTAATATCAATGGACTCAACTCCCCAATATAAGGACATAGACTAACAGACTGGCTACACAAAAGAACCAACATTTTCCTGCTTACATGAAACCCATCTCAGGGAAAAAGACAGACACTACCTCAGAATGAAAGGCTGGAAAACAATTTTCCAAGCAAATGGTCTGAAGAAACAACCCGTAGTAGCCATTGTAATATCTAATAAAATCGACTTCCAACCCAAAGTCATCAAAAAAGACCAGGAAGGACACTTCATACTCATCAGAGGTAAAATGTTCCAAGAGGAACTCTCAATTCTGAATATCTATGCTCCAAATACAAGGGCAGCCACATTCATTAAAGAAACTTTAGTAAAGCTCAAAGCACAATTTCACCTCACACAATAATAGTGGGAAAGGTGAACAAACCACTTTCACCAATGGACAGATCATGGAAACAGAAACTAAACAGGGACAAAGTGAAAGTAACAGAAGTTATGAAACAAATAGATCTAACAGATATCTACAGAACATTTTATCCTAAAACAAAAATATATACTTTCTTCTCAGCACCTAATAGTACCTTCTCCAAAAATGACCATATAATTGGTCACAAAACAAACCTCAACAGATACAAAAATATTGAAATAGGCCCATGCATCCTATCAGATCACCATGGATTAAGGTTGAATGAATGAATAAATAAATAAATAAATAAATAAATAAATAAATAAATAAATAACAGAAAGCCAACATTCACGTGGAAACTGAACAACACTCTTCTAAATGATACCTAGGTCAAGGATGGAATAAAGAAAAATTAAAGACTTTTTAGAGTTTAATGAAAATGAAGCCACAACATACCCAAGCTTATGGGACACAATGAAAGCATTTCTAAGAGGAAAACTCATAGGTCTGAATGCCTCCAAAAAGAAACTAGAGAGAGCACACACTAGCAGCTTGACAACACACCTAAAAGCTCTAGAACAAAAGGAAGCAAATTCACCCAGGAGGAGTAGAGAGCAAGAAATAATCAAACTCAGGGGTGGAATCAACCAAGTGGAAAGAAGAAGAACTATTCAAAGAATCAACCAAATGAGGAGCTGGTTCTTTGAGAAAATCAACAAGATAGATAAACCCTTAGCCAGACTCACTTGAGGGCAGAGGGACAGCATCCTAATTAACAAAATCAGAAATGAAAGGGAGACATAACAACACATGCTGAAGAAATCCATAACACCATCAGAGCATTCTACATAAGGCTATACTCAACAAAACTGGAGAACCTGGATGAAATGGTCAAGTTTCTAGACAGATACCAGGTACCAAAGTTAAATCAAGATCAGGTTAATGATCTAAACGTTCCCATATCCCCTAAAGAAATAGAAGCAGTCATTAATAGTCTCCCAACCAAAAAAAGCCCAGGACCAGATGGGTTTAGTGCAGAGTTCTATCAGCCCTTCAAAGAAGATCTGATCCCAGTTCTTCCCAAACTATTCCACAAAATAGAAACAGAAGGTACCCTACCCAACTCCTTCTATGAAGCCACAATTACTCTGATACCTAAACCACAAAAAGACCCAACAAAGATAACAAACTTCAGACCAATTTCTCTTATAAATATCAATGCAAAAATTCTCAATCAAGTTCTTGCTAACTGAATCCAACCAAGAACACATCAAAACAATCATCGATCCTGACCAAGATGGTTTCATTCCAGGGAGGCAGGGATGGTTTAATATACAGAAATCCATCAACGTAATCCACTATATAAACAAACTCAAAGACAAAAACAACATGATCATTTCATTAGATGTGGAGAAAGCCTTTGACAAAATCCAACACCCATTCATGATAAAGTCTTGGAGAGATCAGGAATTCAAGGCCCATGCCTAAACATGATAAATGCAATCTACACCAAACCAGTAGCCAACATCAAAGTAAATGGTGAGAAGCTTGAAGCAATCCCATTAAAATCAGGGACTAGATAAGGCTGCCCACTTTCTCACTACCTATTCAACATTGTCTTAAAGCCCTATCCAGAGCAATTCGACAACAAAAGGAGATCAAGGGGATACAAATTGGAAAGGAAGAAGTCAAAATAACACTTTTTGCAGATTATATGGTAGTATATATAAGTGACCCTAAAAATTCCACCTGAAAACTCCTAAACCTGATAAACAGCTTCAGTGACGTAGCTGGATATAAAATTAACTCAAACAAGTCAATGGCCTTTCTCTACAAAAAGGATAAACAGGCTGAGAAAGAAATTAGGGAAACAACACCCTTCTCAATAGTCACAAGTAATATAAAATACCTTGGCATGACAATAACTAAGGAAGTAAATGATCTGTATGATAAGAACTTCAAGTCTCTAAAGAAAGAAATTAAAGAAGATCTCAGAAGATGAAAAGATCTCCCATGATCATGGATTGGCAGGATCAATATAGTCAAAATGGCTATCTTGCCAAAAGCAATCTACAGATTCAATGCAATCCCCATCAAAATTCCAACTCAATTCAGCAACGAATTAGAAAGGGCAATCTGCAGATTCATATGGAATAACAAAAAACCTAGGATAGCAAAAACTCTTCTCAAGGATAAAAGGACCTCTGGTGGAAACACCATGCCTAACCTAAAGCTGTACTACAGAGCAATTGTGATAAAAACTGCATAGTACTGGTATAGAAACAGACAAGTATACCAATGGAATAGATTTGAAGACCCAGATATGAACCCACACACCTTTGGTCACTTGATCTTTGACAAGGGAGCTAAAACCATCCAGTGGAAAAAAGACAGCATTTTCAATAAATGGTGCTGGCACAACTGGTGGTTATCATGTAGAAGAATGCGAATTGATCTATTCCTATCTCCTTGTACTAAGGTCAAATCTAAGTGGATTAAGGAGCCCCACATAAAACCAGAGACACTGAAACTTATAGAGGAGAAAGTGGGGAAAAGCCTCAAAGATATGGGCATGGGGGAAAATTCCTGAATAGAACATCAATGGCTCCTGCTGTAAGATATAGAATCAATAAGCGGGACCTCATAAACTTCAAAAATTTCTGTAATGCAAAAGACACCGTCAATAAGACAAAAGACCACCAACAGATTGGGAAAGGATCTTTACCTATCCTAAATCAGATAGAGGACTAATATTCAATATATATATATATATATATAAAGAACTCAAGCAGGTGGACTCCAGAAAATCAAATAACTTCATTAGAAAGTGGGGCTCAGAGCTAAACAAAAAATTCTCACCTGAGGAATACTGAATGGCCAAGAAGCACCTAAAAAATGTTCAGCATCCTTAATCATCAGGAAATGCAAATCAAAACGACCCTGAGATTCCACCTAACACCAGTCAGAATGGCTAAGATAAAAAATTCAGGTTTCAGCTGATGCTGCCAAGGATGTGGAGAAAGAGGAACACTCCTCCATTGTTGGTGGGATTGCAAGCTTATACAACCACTCTGAAAGTCAGTCTGGTGGTTCCTCAGAAAATTGGACATAGTACTACCGGTGGATCCCGCAATACCGCTCCTGGGCATATACCCAGAAAATGCTCCAACCATTAAGAAGGACACATGCTCTACTATGTTCATCACAGCTTTATTTATAGTAGCCAGAAGCTGGAAAGAACCCAGATGCCCCTCAACAGAGGAATGGATACAGAAAATGTGGTACATTTCACAATGGAGTACTACTCAGCTATTAAAAAGAATGAATTTATGAAATTCCTTGGCAAATGGATGGACTGGGAGGGCATCATCCTGAGTGAGGTAACCCAATCACAAAGGAACTCACTCGATATGTACTCACTGATAAGTGGATATTAGCCCAGAAACTTAGAACACCCAATATATAAGATACAATTTGCTAAACACATAAAACTCAAGAAGAATGAAAACCAAAGTTTGGATACTTTGCCCTTTCCTAGAATTGGGAGCAGGACACCCATGGAAAGAGTTACAGAGACAAAGTTTGGAGCTGAGACGAAAAGATCGACCAACTAGAGACTGCCATACCCGGGATCCATTCCATAATCAGCCTCCAAACGCTGGCACCATTGCATACACTATCAAGATTTTGCTGAAAGGACACTGATTATTTTAATTCAGATTATAGACAGAGATAAAGTACATCCAACAGATATCATTAAGACAAAATAATGTTACATCCTTATATATGTGTGTTATAAGTCTCATAACTGTCTCAAGGCAAAAACTTATCTCCCTTATGGAAGGTATTAGAGAGAGACAAAGTGGACCCAGTATGAGTGACAAGAGGCCAGGAAGATAGATATGTCTTAAGCCAAATACAATGTTCCTACCTGGTAACAGTTTCCTGGAGTTTGAAAGTAACAGAAAAAAGAAATCATGAATCAGAACATTTTACATCAGATAGGTAGGTCACAGAAAAGTGGGGAAATGTCCGCTATGGGCCTCAGGTGCTAGCTGATGGCACTCTTGGACTTTTAGTTGTTAGAAAATAGGAGTCCGTTTATACATTCCAAAGGCTTTGCTAATAGTGGTAAAGCTGTTTGGTCACATATAGTGTGGACAGTAAATGGTTATTGCAGCTGCTAGAGATGGCCCAGAGTGACTTAGCTCTGCATCTTCAACTTTTCATCCTCTCTACATCATTGAGATTCTAAATTTTATATCAACAGGTTCTCACCAGGAAATTTCTTTCTCATGTATGTATGTATGTATGTATGTATGTATGTATATAGATATATCTGTATGCCACACACATACAGATGAATTTAAAATAGCAGAATATAAGTATTTACATGCCTCTGTATTACTCACTGAACTGTAAAATCTCAAACACTTATCTTCTCATAATGAATTTTTGCACTGAGACCATATTTTACACTAGACCACAAAAAAACTTCTCACTTGGTATCTGAATCATCAAACTTCTGTGTGAAATTTGCATTGGTATGCCTTTAACCATGTCTTTATCTAACCTCCTGTAACTTTAAAAAGCTTGGTTACAGTAGAAATGCATTGAACAAAAGCAGGTAGGCGAGGTGGAGAATTGTACCATAGTTCATTTGCATTAATTTCCAGATTTTTTTCAGTAACTGCTAAAAAAATTAAAAATTAAGCAAAACACTTTTAAGAAATAGAAAGGGAAAAATAATTCATTGTAGTTCCTGGTACATTGTACCTTCGACAAAAGATTGCATGCAATGGAACAGTTTCACTCTGGCTAATTTTCATGGAATTTACAAATCATTTTCCAGAACTGACCCTGGGGGATGGTTCACAAAGTTTCTCAGCAAATGTTTAACAGACAGGATTAATTAAAAATCTGAGTTGGGATTTTGTTCATTTTAGGATTTTTTGTTGTTGTTGTTCTTGCTATTATGTAAGAGAGTGGTCCCTCCCTAGTGCTAACAACACTACAGATTGCAGTTCTATGACTTTGTTGTGAAGTAAGGAAGGGAACATATTAAAAGCTCAAGATCAATTCTACTTGATTGTTACTGTGAAACAGAACTTTGTTTAAAAGTTTATGCTTCCCTACATATAAACATTTTTGCTTCCTATTGGAGACAGTCATTCAGCCTCAATGGCCTTTCAGGATCTTCTGAATCTAGTTGGAAGCCATGGGATATTCCAGATCCTTCAGATGGCTTTCCTTTTTATCTGCAATGTCATCATGATGCCTCATGTAATATTGGAAAACTTCACTGCAGCTAATCTTGGTCATCGCTGCTGGGTTCATATTATTGACAATGACACCAACTCTATCAATAACAGTGGTATCCTGAGCCAAGATGACCTCCTGAGGATCTCCATCCCACTGGATTCCAACCTGAGGCCAGAGAAGTGTCATCGCTTTGTTCAACCACAGTGGCATCTTCTACATTTTAATGGATCCTTTTCCAAAATGACAGAACCAGATACAGAGCCCTGTATGGATGGCTGGGTGTATGACCGAAGGACTTTTCTCTCTACCACTGTTACTGAGGTAAGTGGCTTGAATCATAATAACCCCTCAGTGAATTCATTACAATAGTTAGCCATAGCACAAATAGTGTATATGCTTTGAAATTACTCATTGCTTTATTAAATACAAGAGTCATATTCAATTATTCAAATAACTTCATATATAAATAAAGATTTACTTTTCCAATTATTTCATTCAAGAGATGACCTCAGATTAAATCACAGTTCAGAAATTTGACAACAGAACCATTCATCAAAATAGCAAAAGTATATCCCACCCAAAGGACCTACCTTCTTCTAAGCTAAGGCCATAGAAGTTGCTTTACAATATTAGGCATGACTTTCTTCTCTGAAACAGGCTTCAAATCCAATCAGAAATGATTGGTATTCCTTTAACAGTTATATCATTAATGCATCAATGGCCAACTTGTCATGCAGGTTGATAATGTAGTAATAAGAGGTAAGTATTGAGTAAGAAAACTGATATCTTTTCTTGACCCACAATCTATATATTAGTAATATCTGCCACTATTAAGAAAAAATGCCAATGAGGAGAACATTTCTAGGTTGGTTTAGCAGTGTTCTCTAAGTCCTGCAAAAAAAAAAATGTGTAGTATCTTTTTCAGTAGGGTCTTAAGATTTAGTTTCAGTAGGTAACTAAGCTCAAGGTAATAACCTGTGTTTTGAAGATCTATGGGGATTCCCTGAACAAATACTTCTTACCAAGAAAGTTATTGCATATGCCTGCCAATAGGATTTCTGCTTAACATCCCAGGTCTTTCCAGGTCATCCAGGTCCCCAAGGAGCAGCATTGGCCTCATAGGTATTATACCTTCCTTCAAATTCCTTTATAAAATTATAGTTCCAAGTTAGCTTACTCAATGCTGAGTTTCCATAAGGCTTTATGTAAATCTTTCAGAGAGGTGCTGGAGTAAGAGATTGAAAGGATAAAAAGAAAGAAGGTATGTTTATTAGGGTTTTATTGCTTTGCAGAGACACCATGACCATGGCAAGTCTTATAAAGGAAAATATTTAGTTAGGGCTGGCTTAGAATTCAAAGGTTTAGTCCATTATCATTACTTTAGAAAACATGGAGGCATTCAGAAGAGAATGAAGGTAGAGAAGGAGCTGAGCATTCTACATATTCATCCACTGGCAGCAGAAGGGTACTGTGTAAAACACTGGGCATAACTTCAACATAGAAAACCTCAAAGTTTGCCCCCAGAATGACATCATTTCTCCAACAAGGCCACACCTTCTTTGACAATGTCACACTTTCTAATGATGCCACTCCCTAAGAGCATTGAAACACATGAAATTTTGGGAACATACCTATTAAAACAACAACATTCCCCTCCTTGTCTTCATAGGCTTGTACCCATAGCATAACGAAAAATGTATTTATTTCAACTTCAAAAGTACCCACAGTCTTAACAACATTTAAAAATACAAAATTCAAAGTCTCTTCTGAGTCTCATCCAATCCCCTAGTTGTAATCCCCTATAAATTAAAATCAAAACTCAGATCACATATTTCCAACATATAATGGCACAGGATATAGATTACTTTTTCCAAAACAAAGGAGGGGATCATAGTGAAAAAATATTGGATCCAAGCAAGACCAAAAACCAGCTGGGCAAACTCCAAACCCTACATCTGATATAAAAAATGCTCTTCAGATCTCCAAGTTTTTTCATCTTTGCTGACTACAACACACCTCTTTCTCTTGGACTGGTTCCACTCCCTATTAGCAGATTTCTTCAGCAAGTATCACATGTTTCTGACTTTTCTAACCTCATAGTGTTTCCAAGACCTTCCCGACTTTACCTACACAGTTTCATATAACAACCTTCCACAGCTTCACACTGTGGCCTCTCTGGCCTCCATATTGAGACACCATGTCACACATTTGGCCTTAGGAGCTTTCTTTAGTTCAGGATGAAATTTTCCATAAACCCTTTCTTCTACCCTTGACTCTAAAGCCAAAACTATGTACCTGAATCTGTCAAGTTTTTCTGATTCCTGGGGCTATAATCTGGTTCACTTATTCAATCACATCTTCACCAGCTTTTTATTTTCTATCATTTCTTCACTGCTTAAAATTGGTTGTTTTGTAAATTGTTGACCAAAAATTAATAGATTTACATGCCTCTGACTCCTGAGTGCTGGGATTAAAGAGTGTACCACCATGTCTTGACCTAAACTGATGTTTAATTCCATTTCACAAGATGGAAGCTTAGCTGGGTGGAATCTTGCCCTGAGGTCATCATTCCCTTTATTTCACTTAATATCGTCAATCTGTTTATCTCCTTAAACATAGTATTTAGCTCCATTTCACTTCCTCCTTGAGCCATACATTTTGCACTTTTCCTATATCAGCTTGCTCCTTTGCAATGAAAAGCTCTTCAAATAATAATAATAATAATAAAGCTCTTCATAAAAATGAGCACTAGTAATTACACAACAAAGTCTATACCAGGCTGTTTGGAGCTATTCTTTGCCAATGCAATTAACCAAAATCACTTCATATTATCCTTCAGCAGACTCTTTAGACAAGGGCAAAAACCAGCCACATTCTTCATCAAAATATGATGAACAGTCTCTATACCACATAATAACATTCTTCTCCTCTGAAGCCACTTGAGGCACACCCCCACAGTTCAAATCACCCTCAGTACCATTTGCTTCCACATTCCTACTAGTATGGCAAACTAAGCACTGTTTAAGTATTCCACTACTTTTCTAATCCTGCTGGGGACCAGCCCTGAAAATGGCCAAGTACCATAAATGACATAAGTAGTTGACAAGGGAGGAGTGAATAAGGATATGAGAAAATCTTGCATACAGACTGACTAACAGGTGGAATGCTTTCTTGTTTATACAGAACTCGGCAGACAGGAATAGACTCGTGTAGTTCCAAAATATAGATCATATCATTTTTGTCCCCAGACATTCATTTTAACATTCTCTTGCTCATAAGCTTGATCATCATTGATCAACAGTGACAGAAAAGAATTATCTTTTAAAATCATTTCTCTTCATCAATCCTATAACCCAATATTGAAGAATCTTATGATTTCAAGGGCACTAGACAGAAAGAAAACCTCAGAGCCTGCCTAGGAAGATTGTTATGTCCTGATCATTATATTATTAATTCTTAATGGAGAGTATAAAAAGAAAAGGCTTTTAATCAGGTCAGCTGCCATCTTCTCTAGTTCAACAAATCTTGTTTATTTTATTCTGATTACCTTGTTCCTGAGTAAGTATAGAGTATAAATGTACCGAGAATATCTTGTTGTCAGAGCCTCATAAGATCTGTGGAATCTTTATTTAGAGTCAGAACTTCCAGGGTGTAAATAAGACTTTCAAGTAAGTAAGATACAGATTTCTCTCAAAATAGGGAAGGAAAATGTACTGGGTGTTTTTGTGTATCAACTTGACACAGTCTGGAATTATCACAAAGAAAGGAGCTTCAGTTGGGGAAGTGCCTCCATGAGATCCAGCTGTGGGGAATTTTCTCAATTAGTGATCAAAGGGGAGAGGGACCCTTGTGGGTAGTACCATCTCTGAGCTGGTAGTCTTGGGTTCTATAAGAAAGCAAGCTGAGCAAGCCAGCGGAAGCAAGCCAGAAAGTAATATTCCTCCATGGCCTCTGTATCAGCTGCTGCTTCTTGATTTTCTTGAGTTTCAGTCCTGACTTCCTTTGGTGATGAACAGCAATATGGAAGTGTAAACTGAATAAACCCTTTCCTCCCAAACTTGATTCTTGGTCATGATGTTTGTGCAGGAATAGAAATCCTTACAAAGACAGGTAATATGCCCAGGACTTTTCTTGGGAAAGCTTAGAAGCACTTTTCCTGGGAGAAGGTTCAAGGGATTCATAAGAAATTTTCCATCAACTCAATATCCCAAATTGTACAACCCACCTTCTCAAAGGAAAAAGGTAAGAAGGATACGGAAGATGATATGTGTGGGAGGTCCGGGAGGAGAGGGGGTGGTTATTGATGTGTAAAATGAATGAATGAATGAATGAATAAATAAATAAATGAATAAGATATAAAACCTCTAAGCAACACGTGGAAATCATGACAGAACCTGGAAGACTGCACAATAGTGATTGCATCAATTGGTTCACCTTTGTTGGATCTTTCTCTAGCATCGGTGCTGGCTTTGGGCCTATCACTGTACTCCATAGATATGGTTGTGCCATAATCCAAATTTCCAAAACACACATCCCTGCAAATAAAATCATAGTCAGGGCTCTCAAAAGTCACCCTAGTCTCTGGGACCAACTTCTGTCTTAGTTAGGCTTTTATTGTGGTGAAGACATCATGACCATAGCAATTCTAATAAGAGAAAGTTCTGTGTGGCTGACTTACAATTCAGAAGTTCAGTCCATTATCATCATGGTGGGAAACATGATGGCATGCAGGTGGGTATGGTGCTGGAGGAGGAACTGAGAGTTGTACATTTTGACCTGCATGCAGCAGATTACTGAGTTCCACATTGGGCATAGCTTGAGCTTAGAAGATGTCAAACCCTGGCCCCCACAGTGAAAGACCTCATCAACAAGGCCAAACCTACTCAAACACTGTCACACATCCCAATGGTGCTACTTCCTATGAGCAAGACTTTGGAACACATGAGTCAATAGAGACATTACCTACTTAAATCACCACAGAGAGAAGTAGTATGACTATATTTTAGAGTATATTTTTTAATAATAATCAAAAGAATTTGAATGAGGGTGAATCATCCTTATAGGTTTCCTCACAGAAACAGGGATAATTTACCCCAAAGCAGCACAAGATCAAGCCAATCAAAATCCCAGCATGGATTGGAACAGAGCTTGGGAGGCCCCATCCCTAGCTGAGAATTTACTAGGGGTTGATGGGGGCTAGGGGAGGGACTATCATGTTACTTTAGAAGTATGACCAATACTAAGTTGCCTAGGCCCCAGTGCACACATAGGTAACATTCACCAAACAATAGAACATGAAAAAAAGAACAAGAGGTTTGGAGAGAAGTATTCTCAAGCCTCTTAAGGGAAGTTGTGGAACACAAAAAGGATGGATATTATCATTGTGCAGTGTTGACATGCAAAAAATTTCAGAGAATAAATAGTAATAAGAAGAATATTTAAAAGAATGAGTTGTTGTGTGTCAAGTTATTTTAGGTAAAGTGTTCATGTGTTGTGACAGGTCATTATTATTTTGATGGCAAACCAAAAATACCTAGATGGTTGTACATGCCATTGTGATAGCTAGAAATGTAGGTTCATGAGAGAATGTATCTGTAGCACTGTGAGGTACAAGATTCACAACTGAGCAATGCACAAAAATGAAAACAAACTCTCAGTAATTCATATACTTTTATAAACTGGAACGTGAGTAATTTCTAGTATTCTCCACCTGTATATAGGGTCTAAGTCCTAGTCTCAGGATTGCCAAAAGTATTTAAGTAAATAAATAAAATAAAAACAGTAATCAGGCTGTATCTGAAATCTGCCCTAAGGAAAGACTTTGAGGAAACTGTGCAATGAGATATAAAATCCAATAATAGTAATCGTAATAATAATAATAATAATAATAATAATAAATCATGCAATGGTCAGAATATATGAGCATCTCTTGGCATAGGTTACAAATATAACCTACAGTATTATAGGAAGATTCCTCGAAAAAGGTTTGTTTAAGCTGTGACTGAATGGAAAAAGTTGGATAAGAATGAAAAGGAAGCTGGAGAGGAAGATGGGGCTGGCACAGTGAAACTGGAAGCTCATATTGAATAAATTGAACAGATTTCACTGCCACGCTGATTTTCCTTTCTTCCAGTGGAACCTGGTGTGTGGATCTCAGGAGCTGAATTCAGTGGCAAAATTTATATTCTTAATTGGCCTGTTGGCAGGAACTCTTGTAGGTGGACATTTATCAGACAAGTGAGTATCTATTCTTTACAGTGTTCTCTACATATCAATGTTTTCAACAGCTACAAGTTATGTGTCTAGGTAGGGTATTTATTGCTGAGTAGAGACACCATAACCATGTCAACTCTTACAAAGGTAAGCATTTAATTGGGGCTGGCTTACAGCTCAGAGGTTTAGACCATTATCATCATAGCAGATACTATGGTTCCATGAAGGCTGACATGGTGCTTATGGGGTAATTGAGATTTCTACATCTGACCCCAGAGGCAGGAAAAGAGACATCACCTATGGCTGTCTTTAGTTACTGAAACCTCAAAGCCAACCACACAGTGATAGACCCAGTTTACCCTGTGAACTTCCTCTAGTAACATGTATTCCAAGAAAGACAAATATAAGAGTGCAACTTCCTATAGGTCAATGAGGGGCATTTTCATTCAAAAGAACATACTCCACTCACTGTCTCCCATAGCCTTGTAGTAATATCATAATACAAAATGCATTTTGTCTAACTCAAAAGGTCCCCATACTCAATCATAGTATCAGCAATATTTAAAGTTCCAAAGTTCAAAGTCTCTTCTGAGACTTACACAATACCTTATCTGCAATCTCCTATACAATCAAAATGAAAAAGCACATCACACAGTCTAAAATATAATATAATAATACATTATCATTCCAAACTTGACGCAAGGGAGCTTATGACGTTAAATACTACACTAAGATGACCACACTTCAAATTCTGCAACTCCTTGTCTGATATCAACGATCTTCAGATCTCCAACACATTTGAGGTTTGTTGGCTGCAACACATTTCTTTTTTGTGGGTTATTTCACTCTACAAGCAGCCCTTTTGACAGGTAATCTACAATTCTGGCATCTCCAACATCTTGAGGTGTCTAAGGAAATCAAGGCTTCACCTTCACAACTTCACAAGATGGCTTCCCTAGGCCTCCATGCAGGGATTCCCCTAACATATGCCTGAATCAGCAGCTTTATGTAGTTGTGGAGGGAGATTTCATAACCCCTTTGTTAAACTTTTTGACTCCAAAGCTAGAGCCACATGGCCAAAGCTACCAAAGTGGGCTACTTCATAGTGCTGGAACATGCCCCTCTCATTTAAATATATTTTTACAAGCTTTACTTTTTCAGTTGCTTCCTTCAATGACTAAGCTTGGTTGTCTTGGAACCTGTTCTTTAGACCAGGCTGTTCTCAAACTCAAGATAGACCTGCCCCTCCCTCTCAGACATAAATGGAGTTTGCCGAATACCAGGCCCTAAGATTTACTTAATTCTTTTTCACATGTTTGAAGCTTATCTGGGTAGTATCTTTCCATAAAGTTGCCATACCCTTTACTCCATTTGACACCAATCTTTCTTTAAACTATTTTCCTGGTGGTCCTTTCCACCACACATTGCACATGTTTTTGATTTTCCTTACCAGATGGCCCCTTTTCATTGTAGATCTGCATAAGACTGGCCTATAGAAACCAAGCAACACAGTCAATACTAGGCTGTCTGAAAAATCTCCTCTGCCATAACTCTTCCATATTTCTTCATTTTAGTCTCAGGCCAATTGTTTAGACAAGGGCAGAAAGCAGCCACATTCTTCACCAAAATATCACTACAATGGTCATTGGGTCACATACTAGTAGTCTTCTCCCCTGAAACCTCTTGAGATGGACTCCAGCCATTCAAATCACAATCAGCCCCTCTGTCTTCAATGCTGTAATTAATATGGGCCATTAAGCCTCCAAACCTAGAGCATTACAGTACTTTCCTAATCCAAAGTCCCAAAATGTGCAATAAGAAACACAATTAATCCTGTCACAGCAAAGCCCAATTCCTGTTAACTATGTCTTAGGGGTTCTATTAATTGGAAAATATACAATGACCAAGACAACTCTTTTAAATAAAGCATTTATTTGGAGAAAGCTTACAGTTCAGAGGTTAAGTCCATTATCTTGGCAGGAAGCATGGAAGCATACAGACAGACATGCTGCAGGAGAAGTAGCTGAGAATTCTACATCTGGATCCACAGAGAGCCACAAGACAGAGCCATTGAGTCTGGCTTGAGCTTTTAAAATCTCAAAGCCCATCAAAGACACACTTCCCCAACAAAACCATGCCTACTCCAACCACAAAAGTAAAGGAAACATCACAAGATAAAAAGAGCTCTCATGATCATGGATAGGTGGAATTAACATAGTAAAAGCAGACATTTTCCCAAAATCCATCTACATATTCAATGCAATTCCCATCAACACCCCACTATAATTCTTTACAGACATTGAAAGAACAATATTCAACTCCATATACAAACAAAAATCCAGGATAGCTAAAAACAATCCTATATACTGAAGGAACTTCTGGAGGTATCACCATCACCAATTTCAAACTGCATTAATAAAAACAGCATGGTATTGGAATAAAAAACAGACAGTTTGATCCATAGAATCAAATTAAAAACACATGCATAAATGCACATACCTACGGGTACCTTAATTTTTTAATATTGAAACCAGAAATATACAAAGGAAAAAGTAAAGCACCTTCAACATATGGTGCTGGTACAACTGGATATTGGCATGTAGAATTGTAAGAATAGATCGATATCTATCACACTATACAAAACTCAAGCCTAAGTGGATCAAAGACCTTACCATAAACCAGATTCAATGAAAATGATGGAGGAGAAAGTGAGGAATAGTCAAGAAAACACCTGAAGAGAACACCAATAATTCAGGCACTAAGATAAACAATTAACAAATGGGACAAAGGACGTCATCAAAAGCAAAACCATAGTTTACAGAATGGGATAGGATTTTCAGCAATGCCACCTCTAACAGATAGCTGATATCCAAAATATATAAAGAACTCAAGAGTCTAGACATCAACAAAACAAATAACCCAACCAAAATTATGTAGTACAGACCTAACAAGAAAATTCTCAAAACAGGAATCTCTAATGGATGAGAAGCACTTAAAGGAATGTTCAGTATCCTTAGTCATCATTGAAATGCAAGTCAAAATAACTCTGAGATTCCATCTTACACCCAGCAAAATGGCTAACATCAAAAAGTCAAGGGGAAGCACATGCAGGCACATGCAGGGGCACATTGCTGGTGAGTGCACATTTGGACTACCACTTTGAGAATCTATTTGGAAATTTCTCAGAAAGTTGGAAATATTTCTAGTTCAAGAACCATCTATAACACGCTTGGGCATATACTGAAAAGATGCTCCACTGTACCACGAGGACACTTGCTCAATTATATTCACAGTACGTTTATTTATAACCCCCCAAAACTGGGAACAAACTAGATGCCCATCATCTAAAGAATGGATAAAGAAAAGTGGTATATTTACACAATGGAATATTACTCAGTTATCAAAAACAATGAAATCCTGTAATTTACAGGAAAATGGATGGAATAATCCTGAGTGAGGTAATCCAGACCCAAGATACAAACATGATATATACTGACTTATAAGTGGATATTAACTGTAAAGTATAAGTAGCCATGCTGCAATCAGCAGACCCAAAGAAGTCAAGTAACAAAGAAGTTCCAGGGTAGGAATGCTTGAATTTCACTGAGTCTGGGAAATAGAATAGTATCTTGGGTGGATTGAGGGAGGGAACTGGATAAGATGTGGGGGGAGTTGGAGGGAGCATGCAAGATCTAGTTGGGGGAGGATAGAGAAAATACTGGTACAGTGAACTGGAATTAGTGAGTGGGCATCTTTGGGAAGAGCTAGAAACCTAGAGCAATGGGAACTCCCAACAAACTCTGAAGGTGACCCTAGCTAAATCTCCTAGCAATGATTGAAATGGAACCTGAATCGGCCATCTCCAGTAACCAGAAAAGTTTTCTGATGAAGAGATTGGGAACCAACCCAGACACAAAATCTTCTACCCACAATTGGTCATTCCTACAAGAGGTTCAGGGGTAAGGATGGGGCAGAAATTGAGGAAAAGGATAACTAATGACTGAAAAAGCATGAGACCCATGAGAGAGAGCCCTTCCCTTACAGAATTAATGGTATTCTACAACACTTGTAAACAGGTAGGTGCCTAGCATAACTGTCATATGAGATGCTTACCCAGCAATTGATGGGAAGAGATGCAGGCACAGAACCAAACATTAGGTGGAGCTTGAGGAATCCTTAGGAAGAGACAAAGTATTGAAAGATCCAGAGAATTCAAGGACAACACAAGAAAATATACAGAATCAATGAACCTGTGCCCAGAGGGACCCACAGAAACTAATCCACCAAAGAGCACGTGGATAAGATGGATGGAGGACCTGTGCACATGTTTACTAGTTGTGCAGTTTGGTCTTCATTTGGGACTCCTAACAGCAGGAGCAGGTCTGTCTCTGACACTGTTGCCTGCCTTTGGTCAATTTCTCCTAACTGGGCTGCCATGCCTAGCCACAATGTGAAAAGATGCACCTAGACCTACAGCAACTTGGAGGATTCCTCCTTTCTGAGGAGAAAGGAAAGACAGGAGTGTAAGGGAGAGAGAAAGGGAGAGTGAAGGATTGGGAAGAGAGGAGAAAGGGGAAGCTAAAAATCAGAATGTAAAATTAATTAATTAATAATTAAATTTAAAATATAGTCATTGAATACTGTGTTTCTCAAATCATGCATTTGATACTAATAATCACTAACACAGACAGACCCTTCTACTAAGGTTCTAAAGTCTGTGTACTGTTTTTGACATAGAACTAACACCCTACTAGATGTGGAGGATTCCAAAAAGGTGTTAAAGACAAGAGGGCAGAACATGGTTTAAAAATATGAGAAGAATTAAACATGGGGATGAGACAAAGTACTTCCTGTTTGTTGTTTTTAACAACTGCACTTTTTCGCTGATGGAATCATTGTCTTTCCTCAGGTTTGGGAGGAAGTTACTTTTCAGATGTGCTTTGTTGCAAATGGCCATCACTGGGACCTGTACAGCCTTGGCTCCCACCTTCTTCTTCTACTGCTTACTTCGCTTCCTTACAGGGCTTTGTATCTCACCCAAATAGTGAGCGCAAATAGTGTTTTGCTCAGTAAGTCAAATCTTTTGATAGACATTGCCCACAATTTCAATTGATGAAGATGCCCTTCCCTTCTTTGTTAGCACTCAAGAGTCTTTCTTTTTCTTTCAGTGTTAGAATGGACAAGCCCTAAAACCCAAGCCTTGGTGACCACACTGTTAATGACTTCTCATAATTTTGGAGGCCTTATCCTGGCAGGTCTGGCATTTGCATTTCGAAACTGGCACCACCTTCAGCTGGCAATATCTGTGCCAATATTTGTCTTGCTTATACCCACAAGGTATGAACTTTTGTTCCTCCTCTGTGTTTTGAAATTGTGGGGTGACCTTATCCGTGGAATCAGGGCAAGAGAATGCATTTGTCACAGTCTCTATAAGTTAATATGTTTATCATTTAGGTAATGTCTCAAGAACATTTCCATGGCATCTTTGTTTCTCTGGATAATATAATTAGTGAACAAAATTCATTCATGAATTATTAATTTAGGGAAGGATACATGATAAGTGAAATTTCCCTACAGTCTAATAAGGAACTTGGCAGTTGTCTGCAGAAATGTCGAAGAAATTCTAGTTCTATATACACCATTAAAATACATGTCTATGTGAAGGGGAAAGACCAATGTGGTTCCCAGTCTGCATTCCAGACATTCATATACATTGTATTGCTGAAACATTTTCATTTTTCATAGGCAGTGTATCTCATGATACAAGATTGAAATTTTTTTCTTATGACTGAATTACTGATATGGATTAGATTAAAAATAAAACTATGAAAGAATGAATTTAGTGTAGAAAATTACCCCTTGATAATTTATGTCCACATCTTCTTGAGCAGGTGGCTGGCAGAGTCAGCTCGGTGGCTGATTGTAACCAACAAACCCCAGAAGGCCTTACAGGAACTTAGAAAAGTTGCATGCAAGAATGGAATAAAGAATTCTGAAGATGTCCTAACCATGGAGGTGAGCATGATGACAGCTGTTTGTGACACAAAAGAAAGATACACAGTCTTGACATGCTTACGACTTAGTGCCCAAGATGAAATATCCTATCACTAACTCACTGCATACAATTCTTTTATTCTAAGAGGACTTTGTAAAAACCCTTCTTTGATGATTTCTTTCACGTTAAAATATTTTATAATGACAGATGTGGTATACATAATGGATTGATTCTAAAATTTTATATATGTATAAAATATGTTCCTTCACTTGTACGCCTTTAATACATTACCACTCCTATTGATTCTCATAGTCTACCTATTTCTACCGTCTACTCCCCTAATCTCTCATTTTGTATCTTCCTTTTTGTACTTAATAGGTTTAATTAAAAGTTACTTACAGAAAAATGTAAAGGACTTATTTAAAACAACAAGGACAGCTTACACATAGGTATACTACTGAAGAAACTGTCCATCTCTCCCTCAGCACACATTATCTGCCTATATGTTGTCAGGTGTGTGTATAGCTTTGTAGGACTTGACAACTAACAATGGACACCGGAGTAGAGTGTCAAACACAGATTAAGGATGATGAATTCTTCTCTCAATATACCATATACTTTCAAAATTGTGTGTTGACTGTCATATCCTTAGGCAGGTCTCCAACAGCTGCTGAAACCTCAAGAGTACACTGTCCATGGCACGTCTATAAGATAGACTCATGCTGTTTTGTCACCTCTTCATCAGGATCTTACACTCAGCAATTCTCCTTTACCATTATTTTTTTTGTGTGTGTGTGTGTGTGTGTGTGTACCCTTGAATAGGATGATGATGTTTTCTCAGTTAGAGATGATCACTGGATAGTCACTTGTTCTCATTACTATGACCAGTTGTTTCTTCAGTGACTGTTACCCACTAAATACAAAATATGTTGTTTATTGAGGATGACATGAGGAATAACTTATAGCCATCAGCAAAAATATTGGAAGCCTACTAACTTCTTTTGGTGTTCAGAAGATTCAAAATGAGACCTAGATGCCAAATATTAACCAACAGTATTTAATGTTTTCCTTGCTGTGTTTCACTATTTCATAGATCCAGTAACTTATTGGATATCAAATGCTTCCCTTTCAATATGGGAACATTTCTCTGTACCTTTGAGTACTAGAAGTACAATATCTAGTTTATTATATAAAAGCTTGATTTATGAGAAGAGAGGCATAGTGGGCATATGTTATTGATTTTCAAAGTAACAAAATATTTGACAGGGCACTGAAAACAAAGAGGCACTCCGTTGAATTTCTGATAAGTCTTGGTCTTTGGATTTTCAAGTGATATTACATTTGTATTTCCCCATACACTCATTATCAATGAGACCATGGAGATAAGTGGTATAAGGTTATGTCCCAAAGGTCATGTATTTGGGTGTCAAGTTGACAAGAAGTAGATCTATGATGATTAACATTGATTGTCAATTCAATGGGATCAACAATCACCTAGGAGACAACTTGTAAGCACATCTGTGAGGAGTTGTTAGTTTATTTTAGTCACTGGGCATCCCTCTCTGGGATTATTATGATTCTATTAACTGAGGATGGAACATCCACCCTGACAGTAGACCTGTCAGACCTGGGCTTGGGTCTTACAATACAAAACAGAAACATAGCTCAGCATAGGCACTCATTACCCTATGTTTTTTACCATGTTCCGTTATGTCTCTTTTTTTCACTAGAGAGAACTAATATAGTGATCTGGTATTCTGTTATCTTTCAGTATGCAACAAAATGCTCATCATTTTGTGAGAATTAAGTAATTTCTTGATGTTATTTATAAAGGTTTTAAGAACCATCATGAAGGAAGAGCTTGCAATACCACAAACAAAACCTTCTTTACGTGACTTGTTCCACATGCCCAACTTGCGAAAGTGCCTTTGTCTCCTGTGCCTCTTGAGGTAGGCTTCACAGGGAATTCCCTACTTGTCTGTATGCACTTGAAAGGACATAAATTTCAAATAAATATTTCACAAGTATATGTTTCTCAAAGGACATATACACATGTAAAGTTATAATATACCCCTCACATGGAGAAAGTCCATTTATGGCCATGGGAGGAACCAGCACAATTACAAATGAAAAAATTTGTTTTCTCCAAGGGAGACTCACTACAGAAACAACCTATGTCTACCTATGTCTACGTGTCAGCACCATTGCTAACAACAGATGGCCAATTCAAAACTAATTCAATGGCATCTTTGGCTATATTTTTTTCATATTGTGTCAGCAACTTTTTTTTTTACTCATTTTTTATTTTCTTTATTTACATTTCAAATGTTATCCCCTTTCCTGATTTCCCCTCTAAAAACCACCTATCCCCTCCACTTTACCCCTGCTCACCAACACACCGACTCCCTCTTCCTGGTCCTGGCATTCCCCTACACTGGGACCCTTCACAGACCCAAGGGACTCTCCTCCTATTGATGACAAACTAGGCCATCCTCTGCTACATATGCAGCTGGAGCCATGAGTCCCATCATGTGTACTCTTTGGTTAGTGGTTTAGTCCCTGGAAGCTCTGGGGTTCATATTGTTGTTCTTCCTATGGGGCTACAAACCCCTTCAGCTCCTTGGGTCCTTATTCTAGCTCCTTCATTGTGGACCCTGTGCTCAGTCCAATGGTATGCTTTGAGCATCCACCTCAGTACCTGAGGGTTGGAAGATGGCTCAGTGTTTAAGCACACTGGTTTCTTCCTCAGAGGACCTGGGTTCAATTCCCAGCACCCAAAGAGCAGCTCACAGTCATCTGTACGTTCTAGGGTGTCCGAAACTTTTTTTAATCTCATAAGTACGTTGTTTATATATGCATTTTAGCTTCCAGTAGTGTGTTTTGATGGAATGCCCATGTCTATGAACAAGTGAGTCTCTACAAGTATATGTGTTTCTTGTTCTTTTCGAATTGGCTTTTTATTTCTCTGTTGTTTGTTTAGTCAAATTCTGACCAGCTTTTATTTCATCTTACCATAATTTATTATTGTTCCTTAGATGTCTGTTTTCTAATGAAAGAGAGAATATTAGAGATCCACATAATAAGGAATGTGGGGAAGAACTGGGAGAGGCTCAAAGAGGGTAAATTTTAATCAATATATATTAAATGAAAAATGTCTATTTTAAATGAAAATGAACCTTTGGTAGTAAGAATGTAAAAGTAACATTATGCAAAAGAATTTAGGGGAAAATGTCATCCAAACACAATGTATGGAAGTCTGAATAATTACTAAAATATTTTTAATTAAAAAAATGTTAAAACATTCACTACAATCAAGTTAGAGAAAAAAACTCTAAAAAATGATTTAATCTATCATGAAATCCATAAATTTTCTACCTGTCCTTAAAAATCCACACGTAATGATACGTTAAGGATGCAATGATGTTATTAATTTCACTGAAGTAAATGCTCCAAAATATAGATAGGCTTTTATAGTTTCACAAATAAAAATTGTCTTCTGGGAATAATCATATTCTTGACTTAAAACATGAATTTTAAGCATTTGATGTGAGTCACCTCTTTGCTTCTCACAGATTTCTACAAATATCACCTACTACGGGGATCAACATGAACCTCCAACACCTGAAAAGCAATGTCTTCCTAACTCAAAGTCTTATATCTGCAGTCTCGATCCCAACCACTGTTCTTGGAGGGTTTTTACTGAATTATATTGGCCGCAGAATAAGTCAACTATTGCCCTGTTTGCTGTTTGGAATCTTCCTTCTGAGCATAGTGTCTGTGCCTGAAGGTAAGAAAACACCTTAACACAAAAGAAAAGTAATACCTAGTCCCTTTCCTTGGTATTTGTCAGGTTCTAATTTTTTTATATTTTTTATTAGTTTATATTTCTAATTTACATTTCTAATGCTAACCCAAAAGTCCCCCATACCCCCCCCCACTCTCCTATCCACCCACTCCCACTTTTTGGCCCTGGCGTTCCCCTGTACTGGGGCATATAAAGTTTGTAAGTCCAATGGGCCTCTCTTTCTAGTGATGGCCGACTAGGCCATCTTTTGATACATATGCAGCTAGAGACAAGAGCTCCCGGGTACTGGTTAGTTCATATTGTTGTTCTACCTATAGGGTTGCAGATCCCTTTAGCTCCTTGGGTACTTTCTCTAGCTCCTCCATTGGGAGCCCTGTGATCCATCCAATAGCTGACTATGAGCATCCACTTCTGTGTTTGCTAGGCCCTGGCAGAGTCTCACAAGAGACAGCTATATCTGGGTCCTTTCAGCAAAATCTTGTTAGTGTATGCAATGGTGTCAGCGTTTGGAGTTGATTATGGGATGGATCCCCGGATATGGCAGTCTCTAGATGGTCCATCCTTTTGTCACAGCTCCAAACTTTGTCTCTGTAACACATTCCATGGGTGTTTTGTTCCCAATTCTAAGAAGGGGCTAAGTGTCCACACTTTGGTCTTCATTCTTCCTGAGTTTCATGCATTTAGCAAATTGTATCTTATATCTTTGGTATCCTAAGTTTCTGGGCTAATATCCACTCATCAGTGAGTACATATTGTGTAAGTTCCTTTGTGATTGGGTTACCGCACTCAGGATGATGCCGTCCAAGTCCATCCATTTGCCTAGGAATTTCATAAATTCATTCTTTTTAATAGCTGAGTAGTACTTCATTGTGTAAATGTACCACATTTTCAGTATCCATTCCTCTGTTGGGCGGCATCTGTACTCTTTCCAGCTTCTGGATATAATAGTCAGGTTCTAATTTTGAGAAAAGAAATACATCCAGAGAATTTTCTGTAACCAGATATTTAGAAAACCGTCTTCCACTCACATATTGAGAGAAAAGCCAAAAGCTAGTAAGTTTGGTTTAATTTTATGAAAGCCTAGTGTATGTATAAATGTAGTTTTGATTCTCTAGTCACCACATAAACAATCATAGCCTAGAGAGTTGTATCGAGACAATGAGGACCATTTGTACTGAAGTACAAACCAAGTTCAAGGAAGGAAAGATGGACTAGGCAGCAGCACTGTCACATTTAATGTTGTGGAGTTAAGTTGATGTGTACAAGTTATAAGGTCCCCAGGACATCCCCAAGTTTTCTAAATCCCAGGAAGATGTCAGCAAAAACTCTTTTTCTGTCTTTTCGCTAAGCATTTTCCAGTGCTTGAATCATTCATTAGCCTTTTCTCACTGAGTAGAAAATGCCTCTATAAAATGGCCAATGAGGTCCTCTAAGTCCTTATTCTTAAGCCTTAAGACACTATTTCAAATCAAGCCAATCCCCTACTTGCACACATCTGTCTTTTCAGGATACGATTGCATCAAATTGCACAAAGAACATGCATGACAATTTCATGCATGCATACATAGAATATAATCTGGACCTGATTACCCTTCCACATTCTTATCTATTTCACATTCCTGAAAAATATTCCAATGAGTACACAGCCCTCAGTAGTTTCTTCCATGATAGTCCTACATTCTGTGTAAAAGACAATGAGATGCTGGGTAGAAAAGGTGAAAGTCAGCAAATGACTCTTAGACTCACCAAGCTCTCTACTTCTGAAGTGATGTCAGAGAATCTCAGTGTATGAATGCAGTGGCTCACTAGTATTGATCCTCTATAAACCAGTACATGCAAATAGGTCACCTTTCTAAAATTATTAGCCACCAAGTAAGTTTACCTCTGTGCAGTTTTTCATTTCTATATTCCCCACTTAGGAAATAGAAAATAATTTCCTTCACATCAGTGAAACCATTGTCTCTGATCTTCCTCTCCACAGAAATGCAGACTCTGCTTGTGGTTTTGATAACACTGGCAGGAGGAAGTTCTGCTATGATTTATAACAGTAATATTCTATATTCAAGTGAGCTGATGCCCACGGTGATCAGGTACAAGACTTAATCAACAGCAATCAATTGCAATGATAAATATGGCCAAAGTTTATTAGAAGTCTGCATTTTGCAAGATGCATTATTTCGAGCAGAGCCAGTTGTACACACTATATTAGAGAATATTTGGAATCACCCAAAACTTAAGTACCACAAGAAACTTAAGAAGAAAGGATTTCTGTTCTTTTAATTTTTATTTGGATTTTTATAACTTTTATATTGTTTTATCAATTTCATACTGTATTCACACTCAATCTTTCTTATTCATGCCCCATTACTGTTGCTCGCCCAGCTTTTTCCTCATCTACTGTCACATTTTTGTGTGCACATGTGTGTACATGTGTGTGTGTACGTGTGTGTGTGTGTGTGTGCATGTCCCTGCAGAGGTCATAAAGTGTATACAAGAAATAGCTGTCATACTTACATTTTCAAAAATATTTTGCTTTTGCTAACCCACATTATTGCCACTACTCCCTATTCTAATAGCCACTTTTTCCTGCCAGTAGTCTCACTTGACATTTCCAGGTAGAGTGTACTTCAGGTTTTTCAATTTTCAACGTTAGAATTGTTATGACAACAACAATCTTTGCAATTAAAAAATACAATATGCATAAAATTAGACAAAGTAAATATATCTCAATGAACTTCTATAACGTTGAACTAACCATTCTGACGCTATAAAACTTCATATTTAATTTACACATACACTATCAAATACTCCATTTTTATTGTATTCTTTTATATATTATATCTCAAACACAGTTTCCCATCCCTCTACTCTTTCCAATCCTCTCTCACCATCTCTATTTTTCACCAGATTCACTCCTCCTCTGTTTCCCTTCCCAGAGATGTCAAACAAACATGAAAAAAAGGTTATAAGACTGGGCACAATCCTCATACCAAGGGTGGACAAGGCAAGTCAGTAGATGAGAAATAGTCCCCACTTCCATAGTTAAGGAGTCCCACAACAATACCCAGCTACACAACATAATATATATGCAGAGGACCTAGCTCAGAAGCATACAGATGCTGTGATTGCCATTTCATTCTCTATGATTCCCCTATTTATCCTGCTTACTTGACTCAGGGGGCTGTTCCTGTGTTATCATGATCGTTCTGTTTCCTGCATTCCTTCCCCAAATTCCTACTTCTAGGGGGTTCTGATGAATCCATCTAGATTTTGAGTGTGAGTGTGAGTCTATCTATCTCCTTCCATCAGTTTCTTTATTATAGCACTCTGATAAACATATGGGCTAAGGAGAAATCTATGGGTATAATATAATATCATTAGTAATCATTCTATGAAATTTTTCCCACTTGTATTTGAATCTGTAAAGGATTTCTTGGATATCCAGACTCTGGTTCCTAGCCATCTAGACAGGGTGAGGCAAGAGTTCCCTCCTAAGACAAGGACTTCAAATTTGATCAGTCATTGGTTGCCAGGCCCACAAGTTCTGTACTACAAGGACTCCAATACATCTTGGAGGCAGAACAGATTGATTGTATATCAAAGATTTTGTGGCTTAGTTGGGGTCCCAGTCCCACTGCTAGAAAACCTGCTTGGTTATAAGAAGTTGGCTGATTCAGGATGATTTTTTTTCTACTTCCATCTATTTGCCTGTAATTTTCATAATGTCAATTTTTCTAAGAGTTGAGTAATACTCAATCATGTACATGTACTAGAGTTTTTTCATTATCCATCCTTCAATTGAAGGACATCTATCTTATTCAAAGTTTGTGACTATTTTGAATAAAGCCACTTTAAACATACTTGAACAAATATCTTTCTCTTAGGAGGGATCATCTTTTAGATTCATGCCCAGGAATAGCAGGGTCTTGAGGTAGACCTATAACCAATTTTCTGACAAACTGCCATATTGGTTTTCATAATGGCTCTACAAATTTGCACTTCCACTAGCCATGAAGGAGAGTTCCCTTTGCTCCACATCCTCATTAGCATGAACTAGGACTTGTGATTTTTATTTAACTGATGCTGACAGATGTGAGATGAAATATAAAATAGTTTTGATATTTATTTCCCTGATTGCTAAGGATGTTGAATATGATTAATGCAAGATGCTGAGTAGCAATGCCATGAGTTCATGTTTTCTAGATTCTTTTCTGAATTCTGGCTTATGTTCTAAGGGCAACAGCATTAGGAGTCATTGGAATTTCTGGTGGTGTGGGGGCAGCCCTGTCTCCCCTTATTATGATCCTCATGCGGTACTCTGACTCCCTGCCCTGGATCATCTATGGAGTCCTCTCCATCCTTGGTGGCCTTCTTCCCTTTATCCTTCCTGAAACCAAGAATCAGCCTCTGCCTGACTCCGTCCAAGATGTAGAATGTGGGTGAGTAAAATCTCCACTGTCCCCTTGGAGGTATTCTGTACCAATGGTCTGTGATGTGGAAAGTGAAATAAGCACTCCCATTATCTCTTTCCAAGCTGTCAGACAAGTAGGCTTTCGCCCATGTGGTCATTGTGTTTGGAACAGAAGTCTTCCCTGTATCCCCTCATAAATAAATTCAAATGACTTTGGACCTCTCTAGACATAAAAGACAATCTCTACTAGGGTACACATAGTGATTTATTAATAAGTAGACAAAATCATATCTACTGCCTATTTTCCCTTCACGTGAAACACATGAAGTGTAGGAATTAATTTGGGGCATGTGTAACACATGTAAATATGTAGGACAAGGCCAAGAAGGACATTTGAAGGACATTCCTTCAAACCTCCTTGGAGAGGGCTATGACTACCAAGGTTGTAAGTGCCAAACCTGATTTGTAGAGGTTTCTGGAAAGGTTATTTCCCCAGATTTATTAGAATACTTTGATAAATTGTGGATGTTCAAAATTCTGGTGAATGAAGGATGAGTTTGCTTTTACAAAAATGCCTTCATTCTCTCTGTACTTCTGGTTTTTTTTTTTTTTAAATAATGTTTATGGCATTTGTTTTATGCGTTGCAGGTGGAAAAGTTCAAAACAAGAACAGGAGGAAGATGTCATCATTAAAGTGACTCGGTTTTAAGGAAGTCTGGGAATTGGCCTCCAGTCAAACATCAAGATAAAAGAAAAATGTCATTCAGGAGTTATTCTAGGAATATTTGCCTCAACTCCAATCCACTGCATTTCCCATGAAATAAATAGAGTGAGAAAAAGTTACTGTCAATCATACTTGGTCCAGCCAAGGGTACAAAAAACAGACAAATTCGAAGAAGGACGTTGGGGCATTGTGTTTGTCAGAAAATGGAGTGTAGGGTGATGGGCTTTATAGTAATACGTACAATCATGCATATATGTGGGTGGAGGTGTATAGGTATGTGTGGATTGTGGTGGTGGTGGGGAATGGAATTCATAGTAAAAAATGCCTGCAACCTTCCCCTAAGTCTATGCTTGTCCTACTTCCAACAAGATGTGGTGGGTGTAAGGAAAGTCTGTGGCAAGCCAGTGAACTTCCTGGAGATGTCCCATCATTTTGCCTACAAGTGATGGGTGTGTTCTGAAAAGGAAAAGACCACATGGATTTCCTCCCAGGATGGCTTCCTGCTGATAGGCCTTTCCATGATATATTTCTCATCTATCAGGTATGGCATAAAGAAAACCTCTCTGCCTATAGTTTCTTGGGCATCACCTACTCTAATGGGCAGATTTTTTTCAGAGTCAGTATGAAGATGTACTTTATGTAATGGTGTAATGGTGCTATTTAGACAAATAGATTATTCCATAATTCCAGGTAATGATTTTATAGAATTCCTGAATTGATTTAAGTAATCTTAGGCACCCTGTAGAATAAGAAATCTGAAAAAGAGTTCTGCAAACCTTAATGTATCAGAAGCACATGAATTGTACTAGGAAGAAAAATAGGCTTGGAACAATTCTAGTCTTAGAATTCACTCAAAGGTAGGTCAAGAAAATAAATGATGTCACAAATGGGAAAAATAGCTAATTGAAATTTACAAAGTATTAAAAATGAGATATAACATATATGACCTGTTCCTTTGTGAAAACCTTGCTATGACATACATCTATTGCTTTGAACTTATAATGACAGTAGTGAAATGAAAAACAGATAATACATTTTCCTTGAACATATTGGTCTTTTATTTACTTTTACCTATTTACTTCACATCCAAGTCACTCCCACACAATCCTTCTCCCATTCCCCTTTGAATTTTTTTAGTGAATTTTTATCTCTCACTCTGCTTGTATTCCTCTCTGGATAAAGGAGTTAGCCTCTTCTGGTTCCATATCCCTGATGTATTGAGTTATAGCTAAGCTCACCCTCATTGATTCTGGAGTGCCTTCCTTTTGCCAGGTTTCTGTCTCCTCCTGGAGATTCCGCCACCGCCTCACCCACTTCAGTTGCAGATTTCCATTCATCTTTGTGACCATTTGAACAACTCTCCTGTCCTTCCCCGCACCATATCTTAAACCCACAATTCCCCTTCCTAATCTCATACTCCAAGTTCCCTTCCTCCATCTGCCTCATATGACTATTTTATTCCCCCTTCTATGTGATATTCAAATTTCCTAGCTTGGGTCTTCCCTCTTGTTTAGCTTCTTTGGGTCTGCGGAGTGTAGCATGGTACTGGTATTTTATGGCTAATAATCACTTATAAGTGAGTACATACCATGCATGTTTTTTTCAGACAAGGGTAAGTCACTCCGGATGATATTAACAAGTTTCATCCATTTGCAAAACAAAAAAAAATTCATGACATCTTTGATTTTAATAGCTGAATAGTATTCCATTGTGTAGATGTAGCACAGTTTCTTAATCCATTCATCAGTAGAGGAACATCTAGATTGTTTCCAGTTTCTGGCCGTTATGAATGAAGCTGATATAAATATAGTTGAGCAAGTGTCTTTGTTGGATGTTGGAGCATCTATGGGGTTTATACTCATCAGTGACTTAGCTGTGTCTTGAGGGAGAACTATTCCCCATTTTCTAAGAAAGCACCACATTGATCTCCATAGTGGTTGTACAAGTTTGCCCTCCTGCCATCAATAAAGAAGTGTTCTGCTTGCACCAAATCCTGACTAGCACAAGATATCTCTTGAGATTTTGACCTTAGCCATTCTGATGAGTGGAAGATGAAACCTCAGAGTTGTTTTAATTTGCATTTCCCTAATAACTTAGAACTTTGCACATTTTTAGGTGCTTCTCGACCACTGGAGAGACCCCGGTCGAGGATTCTCTGTTTAATTCTGTATCCCATTTTTAACTGGGTTATTTGGGATATTGGTGTCTACTTCTATAAGTTAATAATAAATTTTGAATATTAGTCCTCTTACATGTAGTGTTGGTGAAGACTCTTTCTCAATCTGTAGTCTGAAAATTTGTCCTATTGACAGAATCCTTTGCCTTACAGAAGTTTTTCAGTTTCATGAAGTCCCATTATTGGTGTTCTGTTCAGAAAAATGTCTCCTGTACCAATGTAACACCAATTATAGCTGTCCAGAAGCCATGGATGAACTGTGTCTACCTGAAAAGGGGGCTGGAAAAGAAAAAGGAACGGGGTGCAAGAGAAGGATGAAGCCAAGACAAAGTTTCTCATCAAGGCTCAAAGTTTAATATTCAGCACTGTATTTATATAGGGAGAGCCCACAGACTCAATCCTTTCTTTCACCTGGATTATGTTGCAAAGCAAGCTCAGCGGGCACTCTACTCCTATAGGTAATTGAAGGTGAGGCAAGGCAGAATCCTTGAGTCCTTAAGAATCCAAATGAGTCCTTAAGGTACAACTAGGGCAAATGTTTAAGGTCTATTTAGCCTATTTAAGGCTGGGGAAAGGGTACAACCAATGCTGAACCAATGCATTCAAGGGTACTTCCTGCTCTCTCTTCCATGAGATTTACTATATCTGGTTTTATGTGGAAGTCATTGATTCACTTGAATTTTGGGCAGGATGATAAATATGGTCCTGTTTTCATTCCGCTACATGTAGACATCCAGTTAGTCCAGCCCAAGTTTTTGAAGATGCTTTCTTTTTTCTTTTTTCATTTTTCTTTTTTTTTTTACATTGTATGATTTTGGCTTTTTATCAAAACTGAAATATTCATAGGTTTATGGGTTTATGTATGAGTCTTCAGTTATATTCCATTGATCAGTGTGCATATTTCTGGACCAAAAATAAATACCATTCAGTATTTATAACTATTTCTCTGCAGTATACTTTGAAGGCAGGGATGTTGACTCCTATCAAACTTCTTTAATAGTTCAAGAATTTTTTTGTTTGTTTGTTTTGGTTATCCTGGGTTTTTTTTTTCCATAGCATTGGAAAATTGCTCTTTCAAAGTCTTTAAATTCTGTTAGTATTTGAGGGGTTCACTGGCTGGTTTTCTGGAGGAAAGTTCTGAATGAGATCCAGCTGTACAGCATTTTCTCAATTAGTAATGAAGGATAAAAGGGCCCATTGTGGATGGTGCCATACCTGGGCTGATGTTCCTAGATTCTATAAGAGATTTTCAATAACAACATAAATAACAACATTCACATGGAAACTGAACAACATTCTTCTAAATGATAACTTGGTCAAGGAAGGAATAAAGAAAGAAATTGAAGACTTTTTAGAGTTTAATGAAAATGAAGCCACAACATAGCCAAACTTATGGGACACAATAAAAGCAGTCCTAAGAGGAAAACTCATAGCCCTGAGTGCCTCCAAAAAGAAACTAGAGAGAGCATACACTAGGGGCCTGACAGCACACCTAGAAGCTCTAGAACAAAAGGAAGCAAATAAACCAATGAGGAGTAGACAGCAGAACATAATCAAACTTAGGGCTGAAATCAACCAAGTGGAAACTAAAAGAGCTATACAATTAATCAACCAAACCAGGAGCTGGTTCTTTTAGAAAATCAACAAGATAGATAAACCCTTAGCCAGACTAACTAGAGGGCACAGGGACAGTATTCTAATTAACAAAATCAGAAATGAAAAGGGAGACATGACAACAGAACCTGAGGTAATCCAAAACATCATCAGATCCTACTACAAAAGGCTATACTCCACAAAACTGGAAAACCTGGATGAAATGGACATATTTCCTAGACAGATAACAGGTGCCAAAGTTAAAGCAGGATCAGATTAATGATCTAAACAGTCCCATTTCCTCCAAAGAAATATAAGCAGTCATTAATAGTCTCTCAACCAAAAAAAGCCCAAGACCAGATGGGTTGAGGATAGAGGTCTATGAGACCTTCAATGAAGACCTAATTCCAATTCTCCTCAAACTATTCCACGAAATAGAAACAGGAGGTACTCTACCCAATTCATTCTATGAAGTCACAGTTACTCTGATACCTAAACCACACAAAGATCCAACAAAGAAAGAGAACTTCAGACCAACTTCCCTTATGAATATCAATGCAAAAGTACTCAATAAAATCCTGGCAAACCGAATCTAAGAACACATCAAAATGATCATACATCATGACCAGGTAAGCTTCATCCCAGGGATGCAGGGATGGTTTAATATCTGGAAATCCATCAACGTGATCCACTATATAAACAAACTCAAAGACAAAAAACACATGAACATCTCTTTAGATGCTGAGAAAGCATTTGAGAAAATCCTATGCCCCTTCATAATAAAAGTCATGGAAAGAACAGGAATTCAAGGCCCATACCTAAACAGAGTAAAAGCAATACACAGCAACCCAGTAGTCAACATCAAAGTAAAAGGAGAGAAACTTGAAGCAATCCCACTGAAATCAGGGACTACACAAAGCTGCCCACTTTCTTCATACCTATTCAATATAGTACTTGAAGTCCTAGCTAGAGCAACTCGACAACAAAAGGAGGTCAAAGGGATACAAATTGGAAAGGAAGAAGTCAAATTATCACTATTTGCAGATGATATGATGGTATATGTTAGAGACCCTAAAAATTTCACCAGAAAACTCCTAAGCCTGATAAACAACTTCAATGAAGTAGCTGGATATAAAATTAACTCAATCAAATCAGTGGCCTTTCTCTATACAAAGGATAAACAAGCTGAGAAAGAAATTAGGGAAACAACACCTTTACAATACTCACAAATAATATAAAACACCTTGGTGTGACTCTAACTAAGAAAATGAAAGATCTGTATAGTAAGAACTTCAAGTTTCTGAAGAAAGAAATCATAGAAGATCTCAGAAGGTGGAAAGATTTCCCAGGCTCATGGATTGGCAGGATTAATATTGTAAAAATGGCTATCTTGCCTAAATCAATCTACAGATGCAATGCCATCCACATCAAAATTCCAACTCAATTCTTCATTGAGTTAGAGAGGGCAATTTGCAAATTCATCTGGAATTACAAATAACCTAGGATAGCAAAAAATTTTCTCAACAATAAAAGAACCTCTGGTGGAATCACCATGCTTGACCTCAAGATGTACTACAGAGCAATTGTGATTAAAAAAAAAAAACTGCATGGTACTTGTACAGCAACAGACATGTAGACCAATGGAATAGAATTGAAGACCCAGAAATGAACCCACACACCTATGATCACTTGATCTTTGACAAGAGAGCTAAAACCATCCAGTAGAAAAAATACAGCATTTTCAACAAATACTGCTGGCACAACTGGTGGTTATCATGCAGAAGAATACGAATTGATCCATTCTAATCTCCTCGCACAAAGCTCAAGTCTAAGTGGATCAAAGACCTCCACATAAAACCAGAGACACTGAAATTTATAGAGGAGAAAGTGTGGAAAAGCCTCGAAGATATGGGCACAGGAGAAAAATTCCTAAACAGAACCACAATCACTTATACTTTAAGATCAAGAATTGACAAATGGGACCTCATAAAATTGCAAAGCTTCTGAAAGGCAAAAGGCACTGTCAATAAGACAAAAAGGCCAACAACAGATTGGGAAAGGACTTTTACCAATCCTAAATATGATAGGGGACTAACATCCAACATATACAAAGAACTCAAGAAGCTGGGCTCCAGACATTCAAATAACCTTGAGACAGCCATCAATGGGAGGAGAGGCCCTTGGTATTTCAAAGATCATATTCCCCAGTACAGGGGAATGCCAGTGCCAGGAAGCAGGAGTGGGTGGGTTGGGGAGCAGGGTGTGTGTGTGGGGGGGGGTTATAGAGGACTTTCTGGATAGCATTTCAAATGTAAATTTAAAAAATATCTAATAAAAAGAAGAAAAAAACAATGATAACCATACAACCAAGGCAATCTAGGCATAGCAGGAAAAAAAGGAATTAATTTTCCAATTCCTCCTTGGCCTTACAAAAGGCACTTGGTATTTCCAGTGCAATTTCAACAAAATCTAAATGCTGAATACCTAATTATGCACTTACCAATATGTATAGAATTCTAGAAGACAGATAGCATTCGACAGTCCCCTAATTTCATCTTGAGAGTCTGTATAGAAAGAGGTACATGCTCTTTCACTAAGGCCAGACAAGGTAGTCCTCTGCTATATATATGTGCCAGGGGTCACAGACCAGCCCATGTATGCTCTTTGGTTGGTGGCTTACTGTCTCAGAACTCAATGGCACTATTAATGATGCCAACTTGTTCTTGCAGACAAGTATCTAGCATGGCTATACTCTGAGAGACTCTAACAGCTGCTGACTGAGACAAATACAGATACGTACAGCCAACTATTGGATTTAGTCCCAGAGAATAATCATTGGTAAGTTTTCCAGAACTGACTAGGGCATGGTTCACAACGTTTCTCTGAAAACAAATGTTTAACAGACTGGATTACAGGGGGAAAAAATTCCACAGATTTTTTTTTCAGTTTCTTAGTAGAAAACAGGTCTCTCCCATTATTCCAACAATGCTACAGATTAGAGTCTATGACTATGATATGAAGTAAGAAAGGGCCCATTAAAAGGAGCCCAAAATTAACCCTACTTAGTGTGCCGCTATAAAACAGAATTTGTTTAAATGTTTATACTTGCAAACATATGAGTATTTCTGCTTCCCATTGGATACAGTCACTGAGCCTCAATGTCCTGGAACTCCTGGATCTAGTTGGAAATATGAGAAGATTCCAGATCCTTTAGATGGCTTTCCTTCTGATCTTTTTTGGAGAACTTCACTGCAGCTATACCTGGTCATTGCTGTTGGAACCACACCCTTGACAATGATACTGTCAGGGCTGGAGAGATGGCTCAGTGGTTAAGAGCACTGACAATGATACTGTCTCTGATAATGACAGTGGAATCTTGAGCCAAGATGACCTCCTGAGGATTTCTATCCCACTGGACTCCAACCTAAGACCAGACAATTGCTGCTGTTTTGTCCAACCACAGTGACCTCTCCTTTATTCCCATTACTATGACCACTAGTCCAACTTCAGTGTCTGTCACTAAATAAGTAAAAATAAAAATCATTTTTGCAGAACAAATGTGATGTATTTGGGTGTCAAGTTGATCAGGAAATGATCGATGGTATATAGTTTTGATTGTCCATTCAATAGGACCAAGAGTCACCATTGAGACAACCTCCCAGAACATCTGTGAGGTACTACTTAGTTTAGTTTATCTTCTGTGCATTCCTCTGTGGGAATATGTTGATTACACTAACTGAGGGGGAAGTATCCACCTTAACAACAGCAGTATCAGTCCAGAGATTGGGTCTTAAAGTACAGAAACAGCCCCGTATAGGCATTCATCACCCCCTGTTCATCAGCATGTCACAGCCTAAATGCTGTACAGTCTTGAAATTTCCTCTGACAAATAAATTACTCCACTGCTTTGACTTTAGGCCCACCCAAACTTTCAGAACATGGTCAGAATCTTGCCAGAATTCTTTATTGTTCCTCAAAAGGGAAACATGAATTCCTCTCCCCAATTCCAAAGAAGAACCATTTTCATCTGAAGATTTCAGATAAAATCTTATAGAGGCTTCACAGTTCAGATTTGTGTCAGCATTGCAGTATACTGAACTTCCACAAGGACCATCTTTTGTATCTTATATCTGTACACTCTCCCAAAATGCACCACAAATCACAACACATGGTCTATAACAGGATGAGACTTGTAAGTAAAACTCCACTTATGGCTCCAAATGTGTTGTCTAATTTAGCATTGCTGTGACCAAGATTTCTGTGACAACTATTAATGACAGAAACAAATTTTTAAAAAATTTTTGCTCACAGAATCACAACATTCATTTAACCATAGGAAATAGGCATAATAATACTGAGACAAGAGTTTGTGGCCAAGGTTTGTCATTTCATGGTGGACCAATAAGCAGCATCATAACCAGTGGCCAACTACCATTTTTAAGGGCCCACTCCTCCATGAGCTAAAGAAGAAAAGGAAGCTTTTCCCTCTTAAGAGAGATTGACTCTGAAACACACAACCAGCCAGAGAAACAACATTTCAACAGCATGCTATGTGTCTTTTCTAATAGCAGACAAAACTCTAAGATGGATATAAAGAATTTGAAAAAAAATCATTTTTCCGACTGAATTGTTTACCAATGTATCCTTTATTGTAGGGATTTGACAAAAGAAATATGAGATTAAATAAATAAACAAACAAACTGAAGCAAGCATGCACTTAGACAGGCATGAACACACATATCACAGAACCATATTAAGTTTCTGTATCATTTCAATTCATTCTAATATAACTGGAGACATGGGAAAGGATCTCAGTAACTGCATGGACCTCCCCAATGGGCTGGGGTAGTGGGCCTAGAATGAGGGTCCATGAAGCTAGGTGCATAAATATTAGGTGGTGACAAACAGAAACAAGCAGAGACAATTTGAATCTGAATGTATTTTGCAGCTCTCAAGCAGGGGATTTTATACATTAAAAAACCAAACATTGCATCTCTTAGAAACTGTATCTATTGAAACAGTCACAAATACCAACAAAAATGATTTGACACAGTAAAACACAAAAATCATCCAAGCATTATAACTCTGAAACTATGTATTCAGTGACTCACAAACAGAACATGTAACATCATTATTAATATAAATCATCAAAATATAACAATTCTAAAAGGATGTATTCAGTGTGGGCAATTGTCCAAGGTTAGTGGCATATTTCCAACATCCGGTTAATAAATCTTTATTGTCAGTGCTCTTAACCGCTGAGCTAACTCTCCAGCCCCATATGGTTAATTATTATTTAACATCTAACACCTGATTTTTTTAAATAAATCTGCAATCAATGCATAAATTTAAACTACTTTAATTCTTTCTAATTAAGGCTTTCTTTACCATATACCAAAATCCACCTCTGTTGACACACATGTAGCCACATGAAATCTTATTGTTAGGAATGTTTTTATCTATCATAGTAGTTCTGTAAATCATTTAAAATGTAAAGCATTGGTTTCCAGGGGGATAAGGTCATATTAGTGACCTCATCTCAAGAGATGGTTTCTTACCCATTATTCTTCCTTAAGAACTTCGCCTAGGCTGCCAGGAACATGTAAAATAAGAAAAGGAATAAGACAAAACAAAACAGATAGATTGCCATGAGAACTACAACTCAATATTTTTTCTCTGGCAAAGAGTTCCTCAACCGGTTCCAAGAGGCCTCCTCCTTTTGAGGTCAACTGCCTCAGTCTGTGGACCTTGTCACACAGATACTACTAGAGGTGGTGTCACAAGTAACGTTTTATTGGCTGCCAATGTTCTATAGCCAACTACTATTTAAAAGTTATTCTCTAGAAATAACATGAGTTTCTTTTACTCTTTAGCTCACACTTCAAACTTTTATTATGCCTGTCACAGGTTCCTTCATGGCATGTTTTCACTAGCCAGAACTAATTATTAGTGATCTAGTATTCCATGAGTACCCAGTATGCACCAGAATGTTCATCATTTTGTGAGAGCAAAATCAGTTTCTAGATGCTATTTCCAAAGGTTGTGTGAACACCATGAAAAAAGACCTGGGGGCAGCACAAACAAAACATCAGTGTGACTCGTTTCTCAGACCCAATTGGGGATCCGACATGTTCCCCTTGTCTTTTGAGATAGGGTTTTCACAGGTGCTAGTAAAACAATATAGAGATGGAATTTCCCAACCCCAGGGTTAAAGATAATAAAAAAGAGATTTCTGAATCTGTAGGTAATCAAGGAGTTTTTAATATAGAAACATAACTGACTATACAGAAAAAAATAATGTTATAACCTTCACTAAACTCAAGAGAAAAAAGATTTATAAAAAGCTGATTGAGTCAATAATATATTTCAAATTTCCTTAAATTCTCCTTCAAAATCCAACAATAATGAGATCTTCGGCCAGGATTCAATGATGATTATTAAATTCACTCAAGTAAATACCCCAAAATAAAGGCGCCAGCCCCAGCCACCTTAGGCACGAACTCGGCAGACTGTCCCATGGTCCCCAGAGTACTCTCCATGCCACAGACACCCTAGCACGCCCAGGATCTTAGGATTGCTGGTGAGTGGAACACAACATCTGTTCCAAAACAACCTTGAGAGGCCTGTGCCAGCAGGAGCAAGGACACAGGAAACCTGCCCAACCAGCTGCTCTGGTTCCTTCTGGTCAGTGCTGCTCTAACTTGGTTTTGAACACAGCCCCTCAGACCACAGAGGAGGTACCACTTCCAGACGCTGTAACACGCATAGGATTTTAGGATTAAAGCATACCAGCATCTCAGGAACTTGGTCACACCAGGATCTCAGGGTCTCAGAGGAAGCTTGACTGCCAAGAACTCTGACACACCCAGAATCTCAGGTTACAGGATCACAGAGAAAGCTGGACTCAGAGGAGTTCTCAGTAAACCAGGATTACAGGAAGGACAGGCTCCAATTAGATATACTGAGGGCAGCAAGCACTTGAGATTATCAGATGGCAGGAGGCAAGCATAAGAACAGAAGCAACAGAAAGCAAAGTTGCGTGGCATCATCAGAACCAAACTCTCTCACTACAGTAAGTCCTGGATTCATCATCAGACCAGAAAAACAAGATATGGATCTAAAATCACTTCTCATGAGGATGATGGAGGACTATGAGAAGGAAATAAATAACTCCCTTAAAGAAATACAGGAGAACAACATCCAATCAGGTGAAAGAATTGAACAAAATCATCCAGGATCCAAAACTAGAAGTAGAAACTA
Organism: Mus caroli; assembly: GCF_978045245.1. NCBI lineage: Eukaryota > Metazoa > Chordata > Mammalia > Rodentia > Muridae > Mus > Mus caroli. Next base: position 53,648,511 of record NW_028227275.1, read on the forward strand.
TAAAGAAATCAGAAAGGGAGACCAATCTGGAAATAGAAAGGTTAGGAAAAAAGTCAGGAGCATTGATGCAAGCATAACCAACAGAATACAACAGATAGAACAGACAATCTCAGGTGCAGAACATACCAGAGAAAACATTAAGAGAGCAATCAAAGAAAATGCAAAATGCAAAAACATCCTAATCCAAAACATCCAGGAAATCCAGAACACAATGAGAAGACCAAAGCTAAGGAAAATAGGTATACATGAGACAGAAGATTTCCAACTTAAAGGGCCAGTAAATATCTTCAACAAAATTATAGAAGAAAACTTGCCTAACCTAAAAAAGAGATGCCCATGAACATACAAGAAGCCTACAGAACTCCAAATAGATTGGAACAGAAAAAAAATTCCTCCCATCACATAATAATCAAAACACCAAATGCACAAAACAAAGACAGAATATTAAAAGCAGTAAGAGGAAATTATCAAGTAACATATAAAGGCAGACATATCAGAATTATACCTGACTTCTCCCCAGAGACTATGAAACCCAAAAGATCCTGGGCAGTTGTCATACAGACCATGAGAGAACACAAATGCCAGCCCAGGCTACTGTACCCAGCAAAACTCTCAATTACCATAGATGAACAAACAAAGGTTTTCTGTGACAAAACCAAATCTACACAATATCTGTCCACAAATCCAGCCTTTCAAAGGATAATAAAGAGAAAACTTCAACACAAAGAGGGAAACTAAGCTCGAGAAAATCAAGAAAGTAATCTAAAATCTAAAGAAGATAGGCACATGAACAGAATTCAAATTCTAGCAGCAAATACAAGAAGCAATAACGACTTTTCCTTAATATCTCTTAATATCAATGGGCTCAATTCCACAGTAAAAAGACATAGACGAACAGACTGGCTACATAAACAAGAAACAACTTTTTGCTGCATACAGGAAACCCACTTCAAAGGACAAAGACAGACACTACCTTAGAGTAAAAGGTTGGAAAACAATTTTCCAAGCAAATGGTCCCAAGTAAACCTAGAGTAGCCATTCTAATATCGAATAAAATCTTCTTTCAACCTAAAATGCACAAATAAAGAATAGGAGGGACACTACTTTCTCATTAAAAATAAAATTTAACAAAATGAACTCTCAATTCTGAATATCTATGCTCCAAATGCAAGGGCATCAACATTCATTAAAGAAATGTTACTAAAACTCAAAGCACACATTACACCTCACACAATAATAGTGAAAGGCTTCAACATACCATTCTCATCAATGGACAGATCCTGGAAACAGAAACTAAACAGAGACATTGAAACTAAAAAAGTTGTGAAACAAATGGATTTAACAGATATCTACAGAACATTTCATCCTAAAACAAAATAACATAACTTTTTCTCAGCACCTCATGGTACCTTCTCCAATATTGACCATATAGTCAGTCACCAAACAGGCCTCAGCAGATACAAAAATAATGAAATAATGACATTCACCCTATCAGATCACCACAAACGAAGTCTGATGTTCAATAACAACATATATAATAGAAAACCCACATACACATGGAAGATGAACAACAATCTCTTTAATGATAACTTGTTCAAGGAGGAAATAAAGAAAGAAATTAAAGACTTTTTAAAGTTTAATGAAAATGAACCCACAACAAACACAAACTTATGGGACACAATGAAAGCAGTCCTACAAGGAAAACTCATACCTCTGAGTGCTTCCAAAAAGGAGCTGGAGCGAGCATACACTAGCAGCTTGACAGCACACCTGAAAGCTCTCAAATAAAAAGGAAGCAATTTCACCCAAGAGGAGTAGATGGCAGGAAATAAGCAAAATAAGGGCTGAAATCAACCAAGTGGAAAAATAAAAAACTATTCAAAGAATCAACCAAATCAGGAGCTGGTTCTTTGAGAAAATCAACAAGATAGATTAAACCCTTAGCCAGACTAATTAGAGGGCACAGGAACATTTTCCTAATTAACAAAATCAGAAATGAAAAAAGGAGACATAACAACAGACCATTAGGAAATCCAAAACCTCATCATTTCATACTACAAAAGGCTTTACTCAACAAAACCGGAAAACCAGGATAAAATGGACAAATTTCTAGACAGATACCAGGTACCAAAGTTAAATCAGGATCACATTAATGACGTAAACAGTCCTATATGCCCTAAAGAAATAGAAGCAGTCATTATAGTCTACCAACCAAAAAAAAAAAAAAAAAAAAAAAAAAAAAAAAAAAAGCCCAGGACCATATGGGTTTAGAGCAGAGTTCTATCAGACCTACAAAGAAGACCTAATTCCAATACTCATCAAACTATTCCACAAAATAGAAACAGAAAGTACTCTACCCAATTCATTCTATGAAGCCACAGTTACTCTGATACCTAAACCACACAAAGATCCAACAAAGAAAGAGAATTTCAGACCAATTTCCCTTATGAATATTGATGCAAATATATTCAATACAATTCTCAAACCAAATCCAAGAACACATCAAAACGATCATGCATCATGACCATGTAGCCTTCATCCCAGGGATGCAGGGATAGTTTAATATACAGAAATCCAACAACATAATTCACTATATAAACAAACTCAATAACAAAGACAACATGATCATCTCATTAGATGCTGAGAAAGCATTTGACAAAACCCAACACCCATTCATGATAAAAGTCTTGGAAAGATCAGGAAACAAGGCCCATACCTAAACATAATATAATCAATATACTGCAAACCATTTGCCAACATAAAACTAAATAGTGAAAAACTGTTAAGCAATCCCACTAAAATCAGAGATTAGACAAGGCTGCCCACTCTCTCACTACCTATTCAATATAGTACTTGAAGTCCTAGGCAGGACAATTAGACGACAGAAGGAGATCAAAGGGATACAAATTGGAAAGGAAGAAGTCAAAATATCACTATTTGCAGATGATGTGATAGTATACATAAAAGTCCCTAAAAATTCCACCAGAGAACACCTAGACATGATAAACAACTTCAGTGAAGTAGCTGGATATAGAATTAGCTCAATCAAATCAGTGGCCAACCTCTACACAAAGAATAAACAGGCTGAGAGAGAAATTAGAGAAAAATACCCTCACAATACTCACAAACAATATATAAAATACCTTGGTGTGACTCTAACTAAGAAAGTAAAAGATCTGTATGATAAGAACTTCAAGTCTCTGAAGAAAGAAATTGAAGAAGATCTCAGAAGATGGGAAGATCTCCCATGCTCATGGATTGGCAGGATTAATATAGTAAACATGGCTATCCTGCTGAAAGGAATCTACAGACTCAATGCAATCCCCATAAAAATCTCAACACATTTCTTCACTGAGTTAGAAAGGGCAATTTGAAAGATCATCTGGAATAACAAAAAAGCCTAGAATAGCAAGAACTATTCTCAATAATAAAAGAACCTCTGATGGAATCACCATGCCTGACCACAAGCTGTACTACAGAGCAATTGTAATTTAAAAAAACAAAACAAAACAACCTGCATGGTACTGGTACATTGACAGACAGGTAGATCAATGGAATAGAATTGAAGACCCAGAAATGAACTCACACATGTATGGCCACTAGATCTTTGACAAGAGAGCCAAAACCATCCATTGGAAAAATACAGCATTTTCACCAAATGGTGCTAGCACAACTAGCGGTTATGATGTAGAGGAATGCAAATTGATCCATTCTAATCTTTTTGTACAAAGCTCAAGTCTAAGTGGATAAAGGAACTCCACATAAAACCAGAGACACTGAAATTTATAGAGGAGAAAGTGTGGGAAAGCCTTGAAGATATGGGCACAGGGGAAAAAATTCCTAAACAGAACAGCAATGGCTTGTGCTGTAAGATCAAGAATCGACAAATGGGGCCTCATAAAATTGCAAAGCTTCTGTAAGGCAAAAGACACTGTCAATAAGACAAAAAGGCCACCAACAGATTAGGAAAGGATTTTTACCAATCCTCAATATGATGGTGACTAATATCCAAAATATACAAAGAACTCAAGAAGCTGGACTCCAGAAAATCAAATAACTTCATTAGAAAGTGGGGTACAGAGCTACACAAAGAATTCTCAACTGAGGAATACCTAAGGGCTGAGGAGCACTTGAAAAAATGTTCAACATCCTTAATAATCAGGGAAACTTAAAACAACCCTGAGATTCCACCTCACATCAGTCAGAATTGCCAAGCACTGGCATAGCCTCATACGAGACAGTTATAACATGGTCCCTTCAGCAAAATCTTTCTGGCGTATACAGTAGTGTCTTGGTTTGGTGGCTGATTAGGGATGGATTCCCAGGTGGGGTAGTCTCTGGATGGTCCATCCTTTTGTCTTAGCTCCAAACTTTGTCTCTGTAACTCCTTTCATGGGTATTTTGTTCCCTCTTCTAAGGAAGAATGAAGTATCCACACTTTGGTCTTCCCTCTTCTTGATTTTCTTGTGTTTTGCAAATTGTATCTTGGGTGTTCTATGTTTCTGGGCTAATATCCACTTATTAGTGAGTGTATATCTAATGACTTCTTTTGTGGTTGGGTTACCTCACTAAGGATGATATCATCCAGATACATCCATTTGTCCAAGAATTTCATAAATCCATTGTTTTTAATAGCTGAGTACATCAAAACAACCTTGAGATTCCACCTCACATCACTCAGAATGGCTAAGATCAAAAATTCAGGTGACAGCAGATGCTGGTGAGGATGTGGATAAAGAGAAACACTCCTCCACTGTTGGTGGGATTGCAAGCTTGTACAACCACTTTGGAATTCAGTCTAGAGGTTCCTCAGAAAATTGGACATAATACTACCAGAAGATCCAGCAATACCTCTCCTGGGCATATACCCAGAAGAAGTTCTAACTGGTAAGAAGGACACATGCTCCACTATGTTCATAGCAGCCCTATTTATAATAGCCAGAAGCTGGAAAGAACCCAGATGTCCCTCAACAGAGGAATGGATACAGAAAATGTGGTACATTTACAAGATGTATGCATTTGAATGAAGTGGCACCGTTATGAATGTGGCTTCCTTACAGTAGGTAGGGCCTTGTTGGAGAAAATGTGACTTTGTATAGGTGGGCTTTGAGATCCTCAAATATATGCTCAAGTTAATCGCTTTTTTTTTCTTTTCCTTTTCAAGTTGTTCTTAGTATGAAACACAGTAGTTTTGTTCCAGTTTGATCAAGATGTAGAAATCTTAACTCTTCCAGCATCAAGTCTATCTGCATGATGCCATGCTTCCCACAAAAATGATAATCGACTGAACTACAGAAAGTCTAAATTAAGACGCCCAAATTAAATGTTTTCCTTTATAAAAGTTGTCTTGGCCATGGTGTCTCTTCACAGCAATGAAAACCCTAGCTAAGAACTTTGTATAAGGAATGTGATAGGCTTGACCATGTTTTTGTTTGGAGAAATATGGACTTTGGGACTATGGGGTGTTGCTGTGATAGGCATATTTTAGTTCAGAGGAATGTGGACATAGGGACTGTAGATTAGATAAGTTGAACCATTTAAGTGGGGTTTACTGGGCCATCTTAGCAGGAATATGAAAGACAATTGTGCTTAGGGTATTTGAACTGTGGAGACTTGTTTCAAGAGGTTTCAGAGGAGAAGAAGTTTAGCATGTTCTTAGAGACTGTCCTTGTGATATTTTAGTAAAGAATGTGGATGCTTTTGAAGAGTCTAAAAGAAGCTAAAGAGAAGAAATCAGATTAATTGAATTGACTAAGGAAATATCAAAACAGTATAGGGGGTAACAAGAGATTGGATGTGTCTCAGAAAAGACTTTGAATTTTGTACTTTGAAATGTTGTTAAGACTGTGAGTGACCTTTGAAGTTGAAATAAATGCATTTTGCATTGTGTTATGGCTACAAGCTGATGGGGACAGGGAGTAGAATGTGGTAGTTTCAATGGGTATGGTCCCCAAAGACTCATGTGCTTGAATACCCATAGAGAGTGGTACCATTAGGCAGAGTGACTTTATTGAAGTAGGTGTGGCCTTGTTGGAGAAAGGATATCATAGTGGGGCAGCCTTTGAGGTTTTCTATGTTTAAGCTATGCCCAGTGTGTTACAGTGTCCTTCTGTTGCCTGTGGATGAAGATATAGAATGTTCAGCTCCTTCTCTAGCACCATGCTCTCCTGAATGCCTCCATTTTATCTACCATGATGGTAGTGGACTAAATCTCTGAATTGCAAGCCAGCCTAATTAAATATTTTCCTTTTATAAGAGTTGTCATGGGGAAGGAGGGAGGGACTTACGAGGGGAAGTGGATGGGGAGGGGGGAACCTGATCTGTTACTAGGTGAGGGGAAAGGACAGAAGCCCTGAGGGCCTGCAGAAAGAATGTAAACAGGTGACCTCAGGAAATCGGAGGCTGGGGGACTTCCCAGAGTGTACCAGATACCTGGGAGGTGAGAGACTTTCAGAAATCACAGGGAGGGACCTTTGATGAAATGCCCGACAGTAGGGAGAGGGAACTTATAGAGCCCACCTCCAGCAGGAAGATAGGACAACTAGTGAGGGATGGGGTTGCCATCCCACAGTCACATCTCTGACCCATAATTGTTTCTGTCTGAAATAATTAAAGGGATGGAAATGGAGAGGAGCCTGAGGAAAAGAAGGTCCAGTGACAGGCCCAAAGTGGGATCCAAATCAAGGGGAGGTCCCAAGGCCTGACACAATTACTGAAGCTATGGAGCACTCACAAAAAGGGATCTATAATGACTGCCCTCCGAAAGACCTAACAAGCATCTGAAAGAGTCAGAGACAGATAGTTACACCCAACCAATGGACAGAAGCAGCTGACCCCTGTTGTTGAATTAGGGAAGGCTGAAAGAAGCCAAGGAGACAGATCATCTGTAGGAGGACCAGCAATCTCAATTAATCTGGACCCCTGAGATCTCTAAAACACTGGACCACCAAACAGACAGCATAAGCCAGTTGATATGAGGCACTAACACACATACAGTAGAGGACTTCCATTTCTGTGTTCATTCAGAGATGATGTACCTAATGCTCAAGAGATTGGAGGCCCCAGAGTGTTTAGAGGTCAGATGAGATGGAGGGTGGGGGCATCCAAGTGGAGAAAGGGTGTGATGGGGAAGAAGTGTGAGAATGGAGCACTTGGAGGGTGGGAGGTGAGGAAATATGGAGTGTAAAAAATGAATCAAAAATAAAATTAAATTAAAAAAAAAAAAGAGTTGTCATGGTCATGGTATCTCTTTAAAGCAATAAAACCCTAACAAGGATACCTTCTTTCCTTTTGTCCCTTCAATCTCTCACTCCAACATCTCCCTGAAGAATTTATACAAAGCCTCATGGAAATTCAATGTTGGGTAAGCTAACTTCACACTATAATTTCAGAAAGGAATTTGAAGGAAGGTACAATACCTAGGTGGACAGTGCTGCTCCCAGAAGACCTGGGATGTTAAGGAGAAATTCTAGTACCGGGCATATACAATAACTTTGTATGAGTTATTTGTTCAGGGAAGTCCCATAAATCTTCAAAAGAACACAGGCTATTTCCATTGATCTTAATTTCCTACTGTAATTAAACATTAAGTGACTACCACTGAAAATACCACACAATGTTTTTCAGTATATAGAGAACACTGCTTAAAAACAACCTAGAAATGTTCTCCTTATTGGCTACTTTTTATAGTGGCAGATGTTACTATGTAGATTGTGGGTCAAGAAAAGTTATCAGTGAGCTTACTCAACACTTGCCCCTTATATTATAATACCAACCTGAAAGAAAACTTGGCCATTGATACATTAATAGCATAACTGTTAAAGGAAAACCAATCATTTCTGATTGGATTAGAAGCCTGCTTCAGAGGAAGAAAGTCATGCCTAATATTGTAAAGCCACCAAGAAGGCCATAGCTTAGAAGAAGGTAGGTCCTGTGGGTGGGATCTACTTTTGTAATTTTTCTAAACAGTCCTGTTGTCAAATTTCCTTCTATGAATTGTGTTTTAATCTGAGGTCATCTCTTGAATGAAAAGATTAGAAAATAAATATTTATATTTGAAATCATTAAAATCATTGAATATGACTCATATTTAATAAAGCAATGACTAGTTTCAAAGTATATACACTATTTGTACTATTGGTGAACTTTTGTAATGAATTCACTGGGTTAGTATGATTCAAGTCACTTACCTCAGTAACACTGGTGAAGAGAAAAGTCCTTTGGTCATACGCCCAGCCATCCATACAGGGCTCTGTATCTGGTTTTGTCATATTGGAAAAGGATCCATTAAAATGTAGAAGATACCACTGTGGTTGAACAAAGCGATGACACTTCTCTGGCCTCAGGTTGGAATCCAGTGGGATGGAGATCCTCAGGAGGTCATCTTGGCTCAGGATCCCACTGTTATTGTTCTAGTCAGTGTCATTGTCAAGAATGTGAACTGAAGGTTAGCTGCAGTGAAGTTTTCCAGTGAGGTGCCACGATGACATTGAAGATAAGAAGGAAAGCCATCTGAAGGATCTGGAATCTTCCATGGCTTCCACCTAGTTTTAGAAGATCCTGAAAGGCCATTGAGGCCGAATGACTGTCTCCAATGGGAAGTAAAAATGGTTTACATAAGTAAGTACAAACTTCTTAACAAAGTTCTGTTTCATACAAGCACACTAAATACAATTCATCTTGAGCTTTTTAAATGTGCCCTTCCTTACTTCACAGCAGTCATAGAACTGCAATCTGTAGTGTTGTTGGCACTTGGGAGAGACTTCTTTCCTACATAATAGCAACAAAAAGAAACCCAAAAATGAAAAAAAAAAATCCCAACCCTGCTTTTAAAAAATTCCCAGAAAATTTGCCAGAGTGACTCTGTTCCATGGCATCCAGTCTTTTGTAGAATGTACAAACTATCAGGAACTAAAATGAAATATTTTTCCATTTCCACTTCCAAAAGCATTTTTGTTTAATCTGGAATTTGTTTAACAGTGACTGAAAGTAATCTGGAAATTAATGCAAATGAACTATTATACAATTCTCCACCTCTGCTACCTGACCTCCTGACTTTGATCAATTGATGTCTACTGTAAACAACTATATAAAGTTGTAGGAAACTGGACAAAGACAGGACCATAAAGGCATACCAATGCAAATTTCACACAGAAGTTTGATGATTCAGATACCAAGTGAGAGGGATTTTTTTATTGTTGTTGGGTTTTTTTTTTGTTCTTTTTGTTTTTGTTTTTGTTTTTTTGGTGATCTAATGCAGAATATGGTATCACTGCAAAAATGCAGGAAGTAAAGATAAATGTTTGAGATTTTACAGTTGAGAGAGTAATACAGAGGTACATAAATAGTTATAATCTGCTATTTTAAATTCATCTTTATGTGTGTGGCATACACATACATACATACATACATACATACATACATACATACATACATACATGATAATGAAATTTCCTGGTAAGAAGCTATTACTACAAAGGCCAATTAGAGGTTTAGAATGTCAATGATGAGGAGAGGATGAAAAGTTGAAGATGCAGAGCCAAGTCACTCTAGGCCATCTCTAGCACCTGCAATAACCATTTACTGCCCTCACTATATGTGACCAAACAGATTTACCACTATTAACAAAGCTTTTCGAATGTATAAACGGACTCCATTTTCTAACAATTAAAAGATCAAGAGTGCCATCAGATAGTACCTGAGTCCCATAGGTGACATTTCTCAAGGTTTCTACTACGTCCTGTCTATCTGATATAAATTATCCTGATTTATGATTTCATTTTTCTGTTACTATCAAACTCCAGGAAACTGTTACAGGTAGGAACATTATATTTGGCTTAAGATGTATCTATGTTCCTGGCCTCTTATCATTCATATCTGGGTGCACCGTGCCTCTCTTTTATCCCTTCCAGAATAGGGATATGATTTTTCCTTAAGACAATTATAGATTTGTAACACAATATATATACATAAGTAACATTATTTTGCCTTAATGATATCTGTTGGATATGCTCTATCTCTTTCTTCATTCTGAATTAACCCTATCAATATCCTCTATGAATCTTTTTTCTTTTAATTAAGTTCTTCATGAAATATATTTTGGTCATTTTCCCACTCCTCTAACTCTTTCCAGATCCTGTTCACCTCACAATCACCCTAGTGCATGCCTTTCGCTCTGAAAACCTAAAACCTGACCAATTCCTGAATTGGGCTGGACAGGTGGCTCAGTGGTTAAGAGCACTGGTTGAACTCATACTTTGTTCTTCCTTTTTCTTGAGCTTCATCTGGTCTGAATTGTATGTTAGGTATTTCGAGCTTTTGGACTTATATCCACTTATCAGTGAGTGCATGCCATGTATGTTCTTTAGTGATTGACTTACTCACTCAGGATGATATTTTCTAGTTCCATCCATTTGCCTGGGAATTTCATGAAGTCATTGTTTTTTATAACTGAGTAGTACTCCATTGTGTAAATGTACCATATTTTCTGTATCCATTCCTCTGTTGAAGGACATCTGTGTTATTTCCAGCATCTGGCTATTTTAAATAAGGCTGCTATGAACATAGTGGAGCATGTGTCCTTGTTGACGTTGGAGCACCTTTTAGCTATATGCCCAGGAAGGGTATAGCTGGATCCTCAGGTAGTACTAGGTCCAATTTTCTAAGGAACCACTAGACCGATTTCCAGAGTGGTTGCACCAGCTTGCAATCCCACCAACAATGGAGGAGTGTTTCTCTTACTCCATATCCTTGCTAGCATCTGCTGTCACTTGAGTTTTTTATCTTAGCCATTCTGACTGGTGTGAGACAGAATCTCAGGGTTATTTTGATTTGCATTTCCCTGATGACTAAGGAGGTTGAACATTTCTTTAGGTGCTTCTCAGCCATTGGTCCTTCTTAGAAGGGAGAACAAAATACCAATGGGAAGAGTTACAGAGACATAATGTGGAGCAGAGCCTGAAGGAAAGGCCATTCAGAGACTGCCTCACCTGGGGATGCATCCCATATACAGTCACCAAACCCAGATAATAATATTGTGGATGCCAACAAGTGCTTATTGAGAGGAGCCTGATATAGCTGTCTCCTGGAAGATTCTGCCAGAGCCTGACAAATACAGTGATGGATTTCGCAGTCAGTCATTGGCCTGAGCACTGGGTCCCCAATGGAGGAGTTAGAGAAAGGACTGAGGGAGCTGAAGGGTTTACAACCCCATATGAAGAACAACATCAACAAACCAGACATACCCCACCCCCTGAACTCCCAGGGACTAAGCCACCAACCAAGGATACACATGGAGGAACCCAGGGCTCCAGCCACGTATGTAGCAGAGGATGGCCTTGTTGGGCATCAATGGGAGGAGAGGTTCTTGGTCCTGTGAAGGCTCGATTCCCTAGTGTAGGGGATTGCAAGGACAGGTGGCAGGAGTGGGTAGGTGAGTTGGGGAACACTCTCATAAAAGCAGGGGGCTGGAGGATGGGATATGGCATTTCCAGAAGAGAAACAGGGAAAGGGGATAGCATTTGAAATGTAAATAAAATATTCAAGGAAGGAAGGAAGGAAGGAAGGAAGGAAGGAAGGAAGGAAGGGTGGGTGGGTGAACCCTGGTTGCTTTTCTAGAAGCCATTTTCGATTTCCATACCTATAGTTCTATAATGCCAGTTCCCAGGGGTCTGATTCTGTTTTCAGTCCTCCATTGGCAAAAGACACATAAGTAGTACACTAACATAATATGGTAAAAACACTCATACACATAAAACAAACACCTTAAAAATCCTCTGAAAAGCAAAATTACAAAAAGTAGAATATAACCACTAACATGAAGAACTAAAATGCCAAAATGAAGCAAACCCTGCGCTGATAGCAAATACATGAATTTGTTTTGTGTTGGTCTCACTTTTTTTCTTTCAAAATAAGTATATAGTGGCAGCAGCATATGACATATATCCTTATGTTGTTGCCTAATGTGTTAATAGTGTTCAGGGATGAGATCCCCAATAGGTTATCCAATCCCAAGTGTTCATACATATTCACATGTATGTATGAGTAATATACTATATGGATTCAATAGGTTTCATATCTATACACATATGTATGTGGGTAATTTGGATGAGAGAGATATAACTGGATCATATTGAAGCTCAAGGTTAATATTCTTGAAGATCACCAACACTAATATTCATACTGGCTACACTAGTTTATATTTGAACTAGCTGGATATAATTGTTTCCATTTGTCCACATCCTTGTCACTTGTTTTCCTGACTATTGACTTGGAGAAACTATATAAATGCAGAAAGGATCTGAAAAGAGAGTTGGAGAGAGCAATAGATAGACATAAAGACTTGTTTCCAAATAAGTTTGTCTTTTTCTATATGGAAGCAAGACTTGAACATATAAATGTCGTGGGTAGGGGTCAGAATTCAGCTTATGATACATGGTGTCTTAGGGTTTCCATTGCTGTGAAGAGACACCATGACCAAGGCAACTCTTTTAAAGGACAATATTTAATTGGGGCTAGCTTACAGGTTAAGAGGTCCAGTCCATCGTCATCATGGTGGGAAACATGCAGCATCCAGACAGACATACTACTGGAGGAGCTGAGAGTTCTACATCTTCATCCAAAGGAAGCCAGGAGCATCCTGAGTCTTCCACACTGGGCAGAGCTTCAAAGCCTACCTCAACAATGACACACTTCCTCCAACAAGGCCATACCTCCTGACAGTACCATTCCCTACAGGCCAAGCACATTCAAACTTCCAAACACAGCAACTCTTCTTTTTGATTGCTGTACAGTTTGATCTCTAATAGCTTTTATTCCTGCTGCACAGAATTATCATCAGTCAAGGACTGTTTAAGAGTTAGGCCTGAATCAACTCTGCTGTTTCCTCCATATTCTAGCTGTTGGCATCAGGACATCCAAAACCTGTTACATCACATAGGCAGGACCTATAGACCTGTTGCCCAGACAACAGCCATCATATTCCCAGAATCCACTTGGCTCACCTCTCACCTTTACCTGTGTTGCATCATTATCCAACCACATAAGGGGAACTCTCTCCCTTTCCTTCTCTTTCTGCCACAGACTCCTACCACCGACTGCAATAACACCCCCCCCATGGGTTCTGCAATGTCTTTGAACATACCTCCAGGCATCCCACTAAAATGTCTCCTGGAAAACCTCAAATTTTTGAAGCTAACAACGGACTTGAAGGCATCAAAATTAACATACCTCTGCAATAAGGTCTGCATTCATACCAGCTACATAATAGTTCCAAATGGCCACTTAATGGTACCCTTGATCCAATTATTTAAGGGATCTTAATACATACTGCCAGCAATCTGGTAAATGGAAAGAGGTCCCTTATTGTCCAAGCATTCATCTATCTTAGCTCCAATCCCTCCATGTGCTCTTCTAGTTCCCCAAACCAACTTCTCTTAGCCATGAAACCTACACAACTTCTGCCAGATGATGCTACAATGCTAGATTCAGCTAACAAACTAACTCATTTCTGCCGCAGACCTGTTTCCACACCACCAAAAACCCAAACTGCTGCCTCAGTTTCTCCTTCTCACCAGGATACCTGGGAGCCTGCTACCTCTACTTCTCCAGACTCCTTCTTCTGTGTCAGCCGCAGGTTGCTCCAAACGTCACACAGTTACACCTACCTTCAGCCCTCCTATCACTTGCTCTAAAGTCACAGCCAAACCCCAAGTCCTTCTCCCCAGGGACACCTGACCCAGCATTTGTCCTTCCTCTAAGAGAAGTTGTTCGGGTAGATGGCCTGGTCAGAGTACATGTTCCTGTCTCTCTGAGTGAACTTTCTCAATAGAAGGAAGACTGCAATCATATACCTCAAATTCCTCTGCCTTCATTAAAGAGTTTCAATACATTACTCAGTCTTACTGACTTTCCATGATGTACATATGATACTTACTAATAATTTACTTCCTGAGGAATGCAGGAGAGTATGGGAGCAAGCAAGAATGCATGCAGATGAAATTCATCAAACAGAGCATAACCAATCAGATCAGAGACAGTGCCTGACCAGGATCCACAATTGTTGTGAGCTGACCCGCAGCTCACATGGACCGGGGTACACCTGGAAAGCAGACTGGAGCTGAAAGAGGGAGAACTAGATGGTCAAGAGAAAAATGGAGCTAAGTCAAGGTTCCTGATCAAAGCTCAAATGTTTACAAGAAAACTGTGCTTATAAAGGGGGCGGAGGGGAGGCCCATCCCCCACTAATCCATTCTTGGAGCCTGGAACCAGCTGCAGGTGACAACATGCAGGATAGGGTGTAGTCTTTGGAATAGCTCAGCAGCCTCTCAGCAGGGAGCAGTGTCTTGAAGAAGAACAGAGGCAGTGGCTGAACAATAAGTCATCTAGGCAGGAAGGCTCCACCCAGTAATCTCCTTAGTGGCAGCAAGGTCAAGGTCTGGATCGGCCTTCCTCGTGCTTGGGGGGTGGGGGTTACACACAATGGGATTATAATTCCGCAGGTGGTATTCAGAGACAGCCTTAAAGTCAATGGGCAGAAACCTCAAAAGCTAGCTGCAAACAAAGGTGCTTAGCCTGGAAGAGACCAAAGAACTCAACTCCAACAAGCACAAATGCAATGAGTTTTCAGATCCTCTTTTGTAGATGTAAAGCTTACATAAGTTTAATAAGGGTAGTAATCAGGGGTCTCTAGAGTCATAGAACTTATGGGTAATCTCTATATAGTAAGGGAGTTTGTTGGTGACTTACAGTCTATACTCCAACTACCCAACAATGGTCAGCAGCAGCTGTGAATGGAAGTCCAAGAATCTAGCAGTTGCTCAGTCCCACAAGGCAAGCAGGTGAAGAAGAGAGCCAATCTTCCTACTTCCAATGTCCTTATGTAGGTCTCCAGCAGAAGGTGTAGTCCAGATTAAAGATATATGCCACTACATCTGTATGTAGGTCTTGCTTTGTCTCAGATGACCTTGAAGTCAGAGATTACCCTGTCTTAGTCTTCTGGAATTCATAGCCACTATTGCTCAAGATCTCTATGAAATCCAGCTGTAAGGCATTTTCTCAATTGATGATCAAGGGGGAAGGGCCCATTGTGGGTGGTGCCATCCCTGGGCTGGTTGTTCTGGGTTCTATAAGAAAGCAAGCTGAGCAAGCTGGGGCAAGCAAGCCAGTAACATCCCTCCATGGCTTCTGCATCAGCTCCTGCTTCCTGACCTGCCTGAGTTCCGGTCCTGACTTCCTTTGGTGATGAACAGCAATGTGGAAAGTGTAAGCTAAATAAACCCTTTCCTCCCCAACTTGCTTCTTGGTCATGATGTTTGTGCAGGAATAGAAACCCTGACTAAGACAATAAGTATTCCCCACATGTAAATGTGTGTAGAGATGTCTACTGTAATATGTGCAACATACACAGGGATCCCAAAGAAAACTGACTTTCTCTTCCATCAGTATCCTGGAGTTTCTCAACGAGGAGTGGAACCTTTTGTAGTAGGATCTGATGATGTTTTGGATTTCCTCCAGTTCTGTTGTCATGTCTCTCTTTTCATTTCTGATTTTGTTATTTAGGATACTGTCCCTGTGCCTTCTAGTTAGTCTGGCTAAGGGTTTATCTATCTTGTTGATTTTTCTCAAAAAAAAAAAAAACCCAAACAAACAAAAAACAAAACAAAACAAAACAAAACAAAAAAACAGCACCTGGTTTGGTTGATTCTTTGAAAAGTTCTTTTGTTTCCACTTGGTAGATTTCAGCCCTGAGTTTGGTTATTTACTGCCGTCTACTCCTCCTGGGTGAATTTGCTTCCCTTTGTTCTAGAGCTTTTAGGTGTGCTGTCATGCTTCTAGTGTATTCTCTCTCTAGTTTATTTTTGGCAACACTCAGAGCTATGAGTTTTCCTCTTAGGAATGCTTTCATTGTGTCCCATAAGTTTGGATATGTTGTGGCTTCATTTTCATTAATCTCTAAAAAATCTTTAATTTCTTTCTTTATTTCTTCGTTGACCAAGTTATCATTGAGTAGAGTGTTGTTCAGCTTCTACGTGAATGTTGACTTTCTATTATTTATGTTGTTATTGAAGATGAGCCTTTGTGGTAACTAAAATGGGGGCCCTTGGGAACAGAGAGAGACCCACCAGACTTCCACCTATGCTCTGGACAGGCGACATGTGAGAACTGCCACATGCTTTCCACTCAGCCCCAGGTGGGAATCCAAGCCTCTGACCCACTCCTCGAGGGGTGGACAAGGGGCAGCCCAACCTGGGAGCCCTGAGGCTACTCCCTTAAAGCCCCAGGATTATGGGAGAGAGGGATGAGGGAAGAGAGATTCCCACACCAGCGAGAGTGAGCACATTAGATCTTGATGAGCAGAGATCTCTATGGTTTTAGAGCTTTATTATAGAAATGCAGGGGGAAAGAGAGAAGGTAGAAAAGAGAGAGAGAGGAAAGAGAGAGAGAGGGAGAGGAGAGGAAAGGACATAAAGAGAAGAGAGAGGAGTGATAGAAGTGAGAGGTAAGAGTACAAAGGAGTAGGAGAGGAGAGAGAACAAAAAGAGAAGAGTAAGAGGATGATAGTGAGGAGTAAGAGAGAGGCAAGTAAGAGAGCAATGAGGGGCCTAACATTCCCCTTTAAAGTACACTGCTATCTTTTCGGTTGCTAGGTAACTGGAGAGGAGTTTATCCTAAAGGTCAGAAGCTTTGGACATGACCTGAATGACTTCTACCCATGCTTCTCTTGTGGGGACTGGGAGGGGGGGGGGCGGAGTGGAGGTGGCAACTTGGGCAGGAGCCAGAGTTCCAGGAGCATGAGGGAATGCCTACCATGACATGTAGGTGAATTATCACCCTTCCAGGGTTCAGACCTCAGCTCAAGTGGAGACCAACCTGTCTGTGCATGCCCACTGCCCCACAAGCCTTAGTCCACAGTGATCTGATAGGATGCATGGAATAATTTCAATATTTTTGTATCTGTGGAGGTCTGTTTTGTGAGCATTTTTATGGTCAATTTTGAAGAAGTTACCTTGAGGTTCTGAGAAGAAGGTATATCCTTTTGGTTTAGGAAATATGTTCTGTTGATATCTGTTAAATCCATTTGTTTCATAATTTCTGTTAGTTTCAATGTGTCTCTATTTAGTTTCTGTTTCCAGGATCTGACCATTGATGAGACTGGGGTGTTGAAGTCTCCCACTATTATTGTGTGAGATGTAATGTGTGCTTTGAGCTTTACTATAGTTTCTTTAATGAATGTGGATGCCCTTTCCTTTGGAGCATAGATATTCAGAATTGAGAGTTCATCTTGGAAGATTATACCTTTGATGAATATGAGGTGCCCCTCCTTGTCTTTTTTGATAACTTTGGGTTGGATGTCAATTTTATTCACTATTAGAATGGCTATTCCACCTAGTTTCTTCAGACCATTTGCTTGGAAAATTGATTCCTAGCCTTTCACTATGAGGTAGTGTCTGTCTTTGTCGCTGAGGTGGGTTTCCTGTATGCAGCAAAATAATTGGTCCGGTTTATGTAGCCAGTCTGTTAGTCTATGTCTTTTTATCGGGGAATTGAGTCCATTGATATTAAAATATACTAAGGAAAAGTGATTGTTGTTTCCTGTTATTTTTATTGTTAGAGTTGGGATTCTGTTCTTATAGCTATCTTCATTTAGGTTTGTTGAAGGATTACTTTCTTGCTTTTCTTAGGGTGAAGTTTCCATCTTTGTGTTGGTGTTTTCCCTTTATTATCCTTCGTGCTGGATTCGTGCAAAGATATTGTGTGAATTTGGTTTTGTCGTGGAATTCTTTGGTTTCTCCACCTATGATAATTGAGAGTTTTGCTGGGTATAATAGCCTAGGCTGGCATTTGTGTTCTCTTAGTGTCTGTATGACATCTGTCCAGGAACTTCTGGCTTTCATAGTCTCTAGTGAGAAGTCTGGTGTAATTCTAATAGGCCTGCCTTTATGAGTTACTTGAACTTTTTCCCTTACTGCTTTTAATATTCTGTCTTTTTTTAGTTCATTTGTTGTCCTAATTATTATGTGTCAGGAGGAATTTCTTTTCTGGTCCAATCTATTTGGAGTTCTGTAGGTTTCTTGTATGTTCATGGGCATCTCTTTCTTTAGGTATGGAAAGTTTTCTTCAATAATTTTGTTGAAGATAATTGCTGGCCCTTTAAGTTGAAAATCTTCATTCTCATCTACTCCTATTATCCGTATGTTTGGTCTTCCCATTATGTTCTGGATTTCCTGGATGTTTTGAGTTAGGATCTTTTTGCATTTTGCATTTTCTTTGATTGTTGTGTCCACGTTTTCTATGGACTCTTCTGCACCTGATATTCTCTCTTCCATCTCTTGTATTTTGTTGCTGATGCTCACATCTATGGTTCCTGATTTCTTTCCTAGGGTTTCTATCTCCAGAGTTGTCTCCCTTTCAGTTATCTTTATTGTTTCTGCTTCCATTTGTAGATCTTGGATGGTTTTGTTCAATTCCATCACGCGTTTGGTTGTGTTTTCCTCTAATTCTTTAAGGGATTTTTGTGCTTCCTCTTTAAGGACTTCTACCTGTTTAGCAGTGTTCTCCTGTATTTCTTTAAGTGAGTTATTAATGCCCTTCTTAAAATCCTCTAACAGCATCATCAGATATGATTTTAAATCTGAATCTTGCTTTTTGGGTATGCTGGGGTATCCAGGACTTGCTGTGGTGGGAGTAATGGGTTCTCATGATGCTGAGTGATTTTGGTTTCTGTTAGTAAGATTCTTACATTCGCCTTTCGCCATCTGGTAATCTCTGGTGTTAGATGTTCTAGCAGTCTCTAGCTGGAGCTTGTTCCTCCTGTGATTCTGTTAGCCTCTGTTAGCACTCCTGGTAGTCCAGCTCTCTCTTGAGTCCCAGTGGTCAGAGCACTCTCTGCAAGCCAGCTCTCCCTTGCAGGGAAGGTGCACAGAGGTCTGGTTCTCAGCTCTGCCTACTGGCTGAGGATGAAGGCCCAAAGAGACCCTGTCCAAGAAGCTCTGTTTCTTCTGTGTCCCAAGCACTCTCCTGCACAGATGGATCCAATTACACTGTTTTTTGAAGCATACTTTAAAAAACATCTTTAGTCATCAGGGGAATACAAATCAAAACGACTCTGAGACTACACCTTACACAAATCAGAATGGCAAATATAAAATATGCAGGTGACAGTGGATGCTGTCGAGGATGTGAAGGAAGAGGAACACTTCTTCATTGTTGATGGGACTGAAAGATGGTAAAACTACTTTGGAAATCAATCTGTTGGTACCTCAGAAAATTGGAACTAGTTCTATCTGATGACCCAGTAATACCACTACTGGGCATATGCTCAAAAGATGCTCCAACATACAACAAAGACACATACTCCACTATGTTTATAGCAGCCTTATATATAATAGCCAGAAGCTGGAAACAACCCAGATGTCCCTCAACAGAAGAATGGATACAGAAAATGTGATATATTTTTACAATGGAGTTCTCCTTGACTATTAAAATCAAAGACTTCAAAAAAAGGCAAAAAAAAAAAAAAAAGCCATGAAACCAGGCAGTGGGGGTAAACGCCTTTAATCCCAGCACTTGGGAGGCAGAGACAGCCAGATTTCTGAGTTCGAGGCCAGCCTGGTCTACAGAGTGAATTCCAGGATAGCCAATGCTATACAGAGAAACCCTGCCTCGAAGCCCCCACCCAAAAACATAAATAGCAATGACTTCATGAAATTCAAAGGCAAATGGATGGAACTAGAAGATATCATCCTGAGTTAAGTAACCAAGACACACACACACACAAAAAAAACACATCTGGTTTATACTCATTGAAAAGTGGATATTAGCCCAAAAGCTCACAATGCCCACAATACAAACCACAGACCATATGGAGCTTAGGAGGAAGAAAGACCAGGGTGTGGATTCTTCTCTCCTGCTTTGAGAGGGGAACAGGATGATGGCAGGAGGTGGAGGGAGGGGAATTCCTTGGAGGAATAGAAGAAGGGGAGAAAATAAGGAGGGCAGTATCAAGTACTGGAGGGGATGGGAGAGAGGTACAGAAGTCAGGAAATTGAATAAAAATATGTAGCAGTGGGGGATGAGGAACTGGGGTTAGCCACTGGAGGGTCCTGAACGCCAGGGAATCAAGAGACTCCCAGGACCCAACAGGGATGACTTTAGCTGAAATGCAGTGAAGGGGAGATAGAACCTGTAGAGAGCACCTCCAGTAGATAGGCATAGCCCCCAGTTGAGGGATGGGGCCACCCACCCATCTCAAAGTTTTTAACCCAGAAATGTTCTCATCCAAAGGAAATACAGGGACAAAAAATGGAGCAGAGATGTAGGAAGGACAATCAGGGAAATGCCCATCTGGAGATCCATCCTGTCTGCAGACACCAAACCCCAACACTGTTGTTGTTGCCAAGAGACACTTGGTGACAGGAACCTGGTGTGGCTGTTCCTTGGGAAGTTCAGCCAGCAACTGAGAAATGCAGATGTGGATACTTGGAGCCAACCATCAGACTAAACTCTGGGACCCTGGTGAGGGAGCTGACAGAAGGACTGGAGGAGCTGAGGGGGATTGCAATCCTATAGGAAGAACAATGTTGACTAGCCGACCACCCAGTGCTCCCAGGGACTAGACCTCCAACCAAGGAGTGGACGGGGGGCGGGGGGATCCATGGCTCCAGCTACATATGTAGCAGAGGATGTCCTTGTCTGACATCAGTGGGAAGGGAGGCCCTTGGTCCTGTGGAGGTTTGATACCCCAGCATAGGGGAAGGATGGAGATGTAGAGCAGGAGAAGGTACATGGGTTGGGGATCACCCTCATAGAGGCAAAGGGGTGGGGAGAGTGGGCACATATGGGATGGGGGAGTTATGGAGGGGGGACCAGGAAAGGGGATATCATTTGAGATGTAAACAAATGGAATGATTAATAAAAATAAAAAGAAAAATAGAAATATTAAAAGAAAGAAAGAAAATATGACCCCACATAAGACCTCTCACAGGTCTCATATTGTGGAGCAAGTGAGAATCTGAGTCAAAGGGATGACTCCAGGGATAGTTTGTTATGACTAAAGAAGAAACAATGGACATACTGAGGGTGCCACCAAGGGGCAAAATCTGGGAAAGCTGACAGAGACAGGGAGAGTTCTCATTAAACCACACACAGTGCAGGAAGCAGCCTAACATCTCTCATTTCATCCAGAAGGCAAGAAAATACACAATAGAAATACCAACAAACAGACATCAAAGTCTCACAGTGTGTCCCTGTGAATTCAGTATCAGTTTAGTCACAGTAAGAATTCTTTCCTCCATCCACCCATAGACCTCCAAGGAGACATGACTGACTGGCACATTCATTACAGTTGACTTCACATTGGTCTCCAAGGAATCCAGGTGCATGGTCATAGAACTGAGCCTCAAGAGCCCCAAGGTGACATGTGGTACCATGTTCACTTGGCTGGGATCCACATTCATCAATTTCCAACTCACAGTTCATACCAGAATACTCTTTTATTTTTCCCTTTTCCTTTCTTTTCTTTTTTTTTTCAATTGTTTTATTTACTTACATTCCATCCGTTGCCCCCTTTCCTGATCCCCCCTCCAAGAGTTCTTCACCCTATCCCCCTTCCCTTTGCCTCTGAGAGGGTGCTCCCCAACCCCATTCACACCCCTCACCCACCCACCTACCTACTCCCCATCTCACAACGCCTTGCATCCCTGTTCCCTAAGGGATCAAATCTCTACAGGATTAGGCACATCCTCTCCCACTGAGGCCAAACAAGGTAGTCTTGGGACTAGCTCACATATGCTCTTTGGTTGTGGATTAGTCTCTGGGAACTCCCTGACACTGTTACTGATGCCATGTTGTTCTTACACACAGTAGCCTAGCATAGCTGTCCTCTGAGAGACTCTACCATCAGTTGACTAAGACAGACGCAGATACAGCCAGCCATTGGACAGAGGTTAGGGACCCCTATAAAAGAGATAGGGACTGAAGTAGATGATGGGGACAGAAATCTCATAGGAAAATCAACAGTATCAATGAACCATATACATACATATACAAATATAAGTATCTTCCTATTTCCTTGAGGCATAGAGTCTCATTCATTCAGTGATCAGAAACACATTTGTGCACTTCCAAGTCACAATGCTTGCCTTGGTGTCCAGGCACACAGTTTCCTCTTTGTTGGTCAAAGCCTTGTTACAATTAAACACCATGTGAAGACACTGTTAACAGCTGTATTTGTCACTGCTGGCCTGGATACAATCGGGCCCTATATGACACAGAAATAAATGAATTCAGTAGCAACTCCTGACAATTTGAGGGTATTTTGCTGAGCTATCTTCAGAGGATAAATAGGGACATATTACAGGCCTGTGTTCCTCTTTCAACTACCTTTGAGCCTGTAATTGTATCTGTCATCCTGGGTTAACAGACTGGAGCCTAGTATAACTGTCCTCTGGGAGGCTCCACTCAGCAGCTGACCAAAACAGATGGAGAGTCTGATAGCCAAACATTAGACAGAGCTCAAGAAGTCTTGTGGAAAAGTTGGGGGAAGGGTTGAGGAACCCAGATGGGATAGGAACTCCATAAGAAGACCAACAGAGTAAACTAAGCTGGACCCTTTTGTGGCTCTCAGAGTCTGAACCACCAACCAAAGAGCATACAATGGCTGGACTTAGCCCCCTGCATATAAGTAGCAGATATGCAGCTTGGTCCTCATGCGACTCTGTCAACAACTGGAATTGAGGACTTACCCTGACTCTCCCTAATTGGGCTGCCTCCTCTGACCCCAATTTGAGAGGATTGGCTACTCCTGCATTGATTTCAGGTGTCAGGATGAGTTGATACCTGGGAGGATGGGGGACTTTCTTGTCTTTGGAGATGAAGGGGAAATGGGGGGTGTGGCTGTGTGAGGGGGGACTAGGAGAACAGAGGGCTATAGTCAGCATGAAAAGTTAATCAATCAATCAATCAATCAATCAATCAATCAATCAATGGAGGGAAAAAACAGACATACCAATGCTAAATTAAGAAATCAACTAAATATCTTCCTGGGCAAAACTACTCTGACAGGAGTTGCTACTGAATTCATTCACTCACTCAGAAAGTTCACTGACTATTCCTTCAAATAAAACTAGAACCAGATCTCTAATGAGATCAGAACTAGCAAACCTGGTCCCTCTGTGTGTCCATCCAAACTAAGTACTGGAGGACTGCTGAAGGCATATTCTTCCTGATCCAAAAGAGTCCTTCCAAAAAGTCTTACCCCTCTTATCCAGAAGAAGGCTCACCAGAAAGGGCTCATCTTTCTTAATTAGAAGACTCCCTACAGGACTTGTCATCCTCAGCCAGAACCAGAACTGAACTCAGTACAGACTTACCTTCTAGGAGTGTCAGAAGGGCTATATCTGTTCTGCTGTACAGGAGAACAGCTTTCAGTCCAGACCTCTCTGTGTTCAGTGAGGGAAACAGCAAGCATCCTGAAACACTTGTCAGAGGCACCTCCCCTCAAACCTCTCCCTGGCCAGGAAAACTGAGACTCACAAGGAACGGGGGTTTTTACTGGTACCCTCCTAATAAAATGACCCATATAAGATAGTAATGAACAACTACACTAAAAAGCCAAAAAAATTTCATCAAAAACAAACAAACAACAACAACAAATAAAATAAAAAAAAATTAAAACGAAAAAAAAAAAAAAAAAAAAACATGTTCTGGAGTTTCTGACCCCTGGGGAAAGACCATAGACTCAATTCAATTATATTTAAAGTTTGTATTGATTGTATTGATTGCTGCAGGCAGAGCAATAGTCTCAGAGAGAAATTGATATTTCCATAAGCAGAGGCATGAGGAAAGAATGAATATATATTCTTTTAATTTTATTGATTTTACATCCCAGGTAAAGTTTTCCACCCATCTCTTTTCCCAGTCTCTCCCCTCACCTGCCAATGACCTCTCTCCATCCACTCTTCAGAAAAGGGCAGGCCTCTACGGATATCAACTATCCACGGCATACCAACTTACAGTAAGTCTACGCTACTCCTCCTCTATTAATGTTGGACAAGGCAGTGGTGGGGGGGGGAGGATCCTAAGGTCAGGCAACAGAGTAAGAGACAGCTACTGTGTCAACTTTTAGGAGTCTCATAAAAGATCAAGCTACACAACTGTAACATGTGTGAGGAAGGCCTAGGTCAGTCCCATGCTTGCATGATTGGGGGTTCAGTCTTTGTGAGCCACTATGGGCTCAGATTGGTTGATTCTGTGGGTTTTCTTAGGGTATCCTTGAATTGCCTAGCTTCTAAACTTTTTCATCTCCTTCTTTAGTGGGATTCCCCAAGATCCACCTAAAGTTTGCTTGTGGGTCTCTGCGTCTGTTTTCATCAATTGCTGTGTGAAGCCTCTCTGCAGACAACTGGGCTAGATGCCAAACTATGAGTATAATACAATATTGTTAGGAATCAATTCAATGATTTTTTTTTCTTTTAATTGGATATTTTCTTTATTTGCATTTCAAATGTTATTCCCTTTCCAGGTTTCTCTCCCTCCTGGAAACAGCCTATCACATGCTCCCTCCCCCTGCTTCTATGAGGATGTTCCTCCACCCACCCACACACTCTCATTTCCTCACCCTTGATTCCCTTATACTGGGGCATCTATCAACCTTCATAGGACCAAGGACCTCTACTTTCATTAATGCATGACAAGGCCATCCTCTGCTACGTATGCAGCTGGAGCCATGTGTACTCCTTTGTTGATAGCTTAGTCCCTGGGAGTTCAGGATGGGGGGGGGCGGTGTCTGGTTGGTTGATACTGTTGTTCTTTCTATGGGGTTTCAAACAACTTCAACTCCTTCAGTCCCTTCTCTAACTTTGCTATTAGGGACCCCGTGCTCAGTCCAATGGTTGCTAACATCCACCTCTATATTTGTAAGGCTCTGGCATGGCCTCTCAGGAAAAAGCCATATCAGGCTCCTTTCAGCAGGTGCTTCTTGCCACCCACAATAGTGTCTGGGTTTGGTAACTGTATATGGGATGAATCCCCAGGCAGGACAGTCTTTGGGTGGCCTTTCCTTTAGTCTCTGTTCTACACTTTAAGATGGCTCAGTGGTTAAGAGCACTGACTGCTCTTCCAAAGATCCTGGGTTCAATTCCCAACAACCACATGGTGGCTCTCAACCATTTGTAATAGGATCTGAAGCACTATTCTGGTGTGTATAAAAACAGCTACAGTGTACTCACATAAACATCTTAAATAACTCTTTTTTTTTAAATGTCATCCTGTTTGGTTTTATCATTGGTCTTTGGGCTCTCCAGGCTCTGTATCCTGGTTGTCTCGGCAACATGGATGGGCTCCCTCTCTTAGCATGGGTCTCAAGAAGGGCTATATCAGCTAGACTAGTCATTGGTTGGCCAACCCCACAATTTCTGTGCCAACTTTACCACAGCACATCTTATAGACAGGACAAAATGTAGGTTGAAGGTTTTATGGCTGGGGTTGATGTCCCAATACCTCCATTGTAAATCTTGCCTGGTTACAGGAGATGGCCAGTTAGCATCCATATCTCCATTACTGAGAGTCCTAGCTAAATCAACCCTCATTGACCCCTGGGAGTTTCCATTGCCCTAGGTTTCTAGCTTGTCCCATAGATGCACCCCCATTCCAATTATCTCTCTCAGTGCTACCTCCCTCCATCCTTTCCACACCTGATCCCTCCTGTTTCCACTCCCACACCTACCCAGTCCCCTCTCCCCACCCATCTGCAATGTCTATTGTGTTTCCCCTTCTCAGTGAGATTCACATGTCGACCCAACTCACCCACCCTCTTTGAGCCATTCTTGTTACTTACATTCTTTAGGTCTGTGGATTGTAAGATGGTTATATTTTACTTTATGGCTAATTTCCACTTAGAAGTGAGTACATACGACTGGCCTATAGAAACCAAGCAACACAGTCAATACTAGGCTGTCTGAAAATCTCTTCTGGCATAACTATTAATCCATATCTCTTCATTTTACTCTCAGGTCAATTGTTTGGACAAAAGCAAAAAGCAGCCACATTCTTCATCAAAATATCATTAGAATGACCACTGGGTCACATACTAGTAGTCTTTTCCCCTGAAACCTCTTGAGATGGACTCCAGCCATTCAAATCACAATCAGCCCTTCTGTCTTCAATGCTATAATTAATATGGTCCATTAAGCCTCCAAACCTAGAGCAATACAGTACTTTCCTAATCCAAAGTCCCAAAATGTGCAATAAGAAACATGATTAATCCTGTCACAGCAAAGCCCAATTTCTGTTAACAATGTCTTAGGGTTTCTATTAATTGGAAAATATACAATGACCAAGACAACTCTTTTAAATAAAGCATTTCATTGGAGAAAGCTTACAGTTCAGATGTTAAGTCCATTATCTTGACAGGAAGCATGCAATCATACAGACAGATATGCTGCAGGAGAAGTAGCTGAGAATTCTACATCTGGATCCACAGAGAGTCACAAGACAGAGCCGTTGAGTCTGGCTTGAGCTTTTAAAATCTCAAAGCCCATAAAAGACACACTTCCCCAACAAAACCATGCCTACTCCAACCACAAAAATATAGAAAACATCAGAAGATAAAAAGAGCTCTCATGATCATGGATAGGTGGGATTAATATAGTAAAAACAGACATTTTTCCAAAATCCATCTACATACTCATTGCAATTCCCATCAAAATTCCACCATAATACTTTACAGACCTTGAAAGAACAATATTCAACTCCATATACAAACAAAAATCCAGGATAGCTAAAAACAATTCTATATACTGAAGGAACTTCTGCAGGTATCACCATCCCCAATTTCAAACTGCACTATAGAATATTACTAATAAAAACAGCATGGTATTGGAATAAAAAACAGAGAGTTTGATCCATAGAATCAAATTAAAAACACATACATAAATGCACACACCTACAGGTACCTGATTTTTTTAATATTGAAGCCAGAAATATACAAAGGAAAAAGTAAAGCACCTTCAACATATGGTGCTGGTACAACTGGATATTGGCATGTAGAATTGTAAGAATAGATCGATATCTATCACGCTGTACAAAACTCAAGCCTAGGTAGATCAAAGACCTTACCATAAACCAGAGTCGATGAAAATGATGGAGAAGAAAGTGGGGAATAGTCAAGAAAGTACTGGCATGGAAGACAACTTCCTGAGGAGAACACCAATAATTCAGACACTAAGATAAATAATTAACAAATGGGACTTCATGAATGTGAAAAGCTTTTCTAATACAAAGGACATCATCAAAAGCAAAACCACAGCCTACAGAATGGGATAGGATTTTTAGAAATGCTACCTCTAACAGATAGCTGATATCCAAAATATATAAAGAACTCAAGAATCTAGACATCAACAAATCAAATAACCCAACAAAAAATGTAGTACGGACCTAAACAGAAAAATCTCAACAGAAGAATCTCTAATGGATGAGAAGCACCTAAAGAAATGTTCAGCATCCTTAGTCATCATGGAAATGTAAGTCAAAATAACTCTGAGACTCCATCTTACACCCAGCAAAATGGCTAACATCAAAAACTCAAGGGACAGCACATTCAGGCAATGATGTAGAGCAGGGCCACATTGCTGGTAAGTACCCATTTGGACTGACACTTTGGGAATCAATTTGGCAGTTTTCCAGAAATCTGGGAATATTTCTAGTTCAAGACATAGCTATAACACTCTTGGGCATATACTGAAAAGATGATCCACTGTACCACAAGGACACTTGCTCTTTTATGTTCATAGTACATTTATTTATAATTGCCCCAAACTAGGAACAAGCTAGATGCCCCATCTCTGAAAAATGAACAAAGAAAAGAGGGTACATTTACACAATGGAATATTACTCAGTTATCAAAAACAATGAAATCTGTAATTTACAGGAAAATGGATGGAACTAGAACGGATAATCCAGACCCAAGACATAAACATGATATATACTGACTTATAAGTGGATATTAATTGAAAATTATAAATAACCATGCTGCAAGGAAGGCCCAGGGAAGGAATGCTTGAATTTTACTGAGTATGGGAAATATAATAGACATCTGGGGTGGACTGAGGAAAGGAACTGGATGAGATTAGGGGAGTATTGGAGGGAGCAGGCAAAATCTAGTTGGGAGAGGATAGAGAAACTGGTAGAGAACTGGAATTGGTGAGAGGGCACCTTTGGAATGAGCTAGAAACCTAGAGCAATGGGAAATCCCAAGAATCTATGAAGGTGACCCTAGCTAAGTCTCCTAGCATTGACTAAAATGGAACCTGAATTGGCCATCTCCAGTAACCATAATGGATTTCTGATGGAGGGACTGGAAACCAACCCAGTCACAAAATCTTCTACCCAGAATTTGTCATTCCTACAAGAGGTGCATGGCTAAGATGGAGCAGAAATTGAGGGAAAGGCTAATTACTAACTGACAAAGCATGAGACCCATGCAATGAGAAAGAGCCCTTCTCTTACACAATTAATGATATTCTAGTAAACTTGCAAATAGGTGCCTCGCATAACTGTCTTATGAGATGCTTACCCAGCAACTGATGGGAAGAGATGCAAACACAGAGCCAAACATTAGGTGGAGCTTGGGGAATCCTGAGGAAGAGACAGAAAAAATATTGAAAGCTCCAGAGAGTTCAAAGACACCACAAGAAAATATACAGCATCAATGTACTTGTGTCCAGAGGGACGCACAAAAACTAAACCTCCAAAAAGAGTATGCATGAGATGGATGGAGGCACTGTGCACATATTTACTAGTTGTGCAGTTTGGTCTTCATTTGGGACTCCTAACAGCAGGAGCAGGGCTGTCTCTGACACTGTTGCCTGCCTTTGGTCAATTTCTCCTAACTGGGCTGACTTGCCTAGCCACAATGTGAAAAGATGCAGCTAGACCTACAGCAACTTGGAGGACTCTTCTTTTCTGAGGAGAAAGGGAGGACAGAGGGTAATGGAGAGAGAAGGGGAGAGTGAAGGATTGGGAGGAGAGGAGATAGGGGAAGCTGAAATCAGAATGTAAAATTAATTAATTAATTAATAATTAAATTTAAAATGTAGTGATTGAATATTGTGTTTCTCAAATCATGCATTTGATACTAGTAATCACTACCACAGACAGACCCTTCTATTAAGGTTCTAAAGTCTGTTTACTGTTTTTGACATAGAACTAATATCTTACTAGAATTTCCCTACAGTCTAATAAGGAACTTGGCAGTTATCTGCAGAAATGTCCAAGAAATTCTAGTTCTATAGCCACCATTAAAATATATATCTGTGTGAGGTGGAAAAACCAATGTGGTTCCCAGTCTGCTTTCCAGAGATTCATATACATTGTATTGCTGAATCATTTTCATTTTTCATAGGCAGTGTATCTCATGATATATGATTACAAATTGTTGTTATAACTGAATTACTAATAGGGATTAGATTAAAAATAAAACTATGAAAGAATAAATTTAGTGTAGAAAATTACCCCTTGAGAATTTATGTCCACATCTTCTTGAGCAGGTGGCTGACAGAGTCAGTTCAGTGGTTGATTGTAACCAACAAACCCCAGAAGGCCTTACAGGAACCTAGAAAAGTTGCAATGCAAGAATGGGATAAAGAATTGTGAAGATGTCCTAAACATGGAAGTGAGCATAATGACAGCTGTTTGTGACACAAAAGAAAGATACACACTCTTGGCATGCTTATGGGTTAGTGCCCAAGATGCAATATCCTATCATTAACTCACTGCATACAATTCTTTTATTCCAAGAGGACTTTGTAAAAACCCTTCTTTGATGATATCTTTCACATTAAAATATTTTATAATGACACATGTGGTATACATAATGGATTGATTCTAAAATTTGATACATGTATAAAATATGTTCCTTCACTTGTACGCCTTTATTACATTACTATTCCTATTGATTCTCATAGTCTTCCTATTTCTA
This sequence comes from Mus caroli, assembly GCF_978045245.1. Taxonomy (NCBI): domain Eukaryota; kingdom Metazoa; phylum Chordata; class Mammalia; order Rodentia; family Muridae; genus Mus; species Mus caroli. The sequence continues at coordinate 53,678,485 of NW_028227275.1, forward strand.
CCATCTAGTCCCCCAATCTCTCATTTTGTATCTTCCTTTTCATGACTTAATAGGTCTAATTAAAGTCACATACAGAAATACGTAAAGGACTTATTTAAAACAACAAGGACAGCTTACACATAGGTATACCACTGAAGAAACTGTCCATCTCTCTCAGCACACATTATCTGCCAATATATTGTCAGGTGTGTGTATAGCTTTGTAGGACTTGACAACTGACAATAGCCACCTGAGTAGTTTGTCAAACACAGATTAAGGATGATGAATTCTTCTCTCAATATACAATATTCTTTCAAAATTGTATATTGAGTGTCATATCCTTAGGCAGGTCTTCAACAGCTGCTGAGAGCTCAAGAGTACACTGTTCATGGCATATCTATAAGATACACTCATGCTATTTTGTCACGTCTTCATTAGGATCTTACACTCTGCACTTCTTTTTACCATCATGTTTTTCTGTTCCCTTGAAAAGGTTGATGAAGTTTTCTTAGTTAGAGATGATCACTGGATAGTCACTGTTTTCATTACTATGACCAGCTGTGTCTTCAGTGACTGTTACCCACTAAATTCAAAATCTTTTTTTTAATTGAGGCTGACATGAGCACTAACTTATGGCCATGAGCCAAAGTTTTGGAAGGCTACTTAGTTCTTTTGGTGTTCAGATGATTCCGAATGAGACTTAGATGCCAAACATTGACCAACAGTATTTAATGTTTTCCTTGCTGTGTTTTACTATTACATAGATCCAGTAAAGTATTGGATATCAAATGCTTCCCTTTCAAAATGGGAACATTTTTCTGTACCATTGAATACTAGAAGTACAACATCTAGTTTATTATATAAAAGCTTGAGTTATGGGAAGAGAGGCATAGTGGGCATATGTTATTGATTTTCAAAGTAACAAAATATTTGACAGGGCACTGAAAATAAAGAGGCACTCTGTTAAATTTCTGATAAGACTTGGTCTTTGGATTTTCAAGTGATATTACATTTGTATTTCCCAATACACTCATTATCAATGAGACCATGGAGATAAGTGGTATAAGGTTATGTCTCAAAGGTCATGTATTTGGGTGTCAAGTTGACAAGAAGTAGATCTATGATGACTAACATTGATTGTCAATTCAATGGGATCAACAATCACCTAGGAGACAACTTGTAAGCACATCTGTGAGGAGTTGTTAGTTTATTTTAGTCTCTGGGCATCCCTCTCTGGGATTATTATGATTCTATTAACTGAGGATGGAACATCCACCCTAAGAGTAGACCTGTCAGACCTGGGCTTGGGTCTTACAATACAAAACAGAAACATAGCTCAGCATAGGCACCCATTAGCCCATGTTCTTTACCATGTTCCTTGATCTCTCTGTTTTTCACTAGAGAGAACTAATAAATAGTGATATGGTATTCTGTTCTCTTTCAGTATGCAACAAAATGCTCATCATTTTGTGAGAACTAAGTAATTTCTTGAAGTTATTTATAAAGGTTGTAAGAACCATCATGAAGGAAGAGCTTGCAATACCACAAGCAAAACCTTCTCTACATGACTTGTTCCACATGCCCAAATTGCGAAAGCGCCTTTGTCTCCTGTGCCTTTTGAGGTAGGCTTCACAGGGAATTCCCTACTTATCTGTATGCACCTGAAAGGACGTAAATATCAAATAAAAGTTACACAAGTATATACTTTTCAATGGACACATACACATGTAAAGTTATAATATATCCCTCTCATGGGGAAAGTCCAGTTGTGGCCATGGGAGGAACCAGTTCAGTTGCAAATGAAAAAAAAATGTTTTCTCCTAGGGAGATTCACTACAGAAACAACCTATGTCTACATGTAGGCCCCATTGCTAACAACAGATAGCCAATTCAAACATAATTCAATGGCATCATTGGCTATTTTTTTTCATATTGTGTCAGAGCAACTTTTATTACTCATTTTTTTATTTTCTTTATTTACATTTCAAATATTATCCCCTTTCCTGATTTCCCCTCTGAAAACCACCTCTCCACTATCCCCCTGCTCACCAACACACCCACTCCTTCATCCTAACCCTGGCATTCACCTACACTGGGACCCTTCACAGAACCAAGGGACTCTCCTCCTATTGATGACAGACTAGGCTATCCTCTGCTACATATGCAGCTGGAGCCATGAGTCCCACCATGTGTACTCTTTGGTTCGTGGTTTAGTCCCTGGGAGCTCTGGGGTTCATATTGTTGTTCCTCCTATGGGGCTACAACCCCTTCAGCTCCTTGGATCCTTTCTCAAGCTCCTTCATTGTGGACCCTGTGCTCAGTCCAATGGTAGGATTTGAGCATCCATCTCAGTACCTGAGGGGTTGGAAGATGGCTCAGTGATTAAGCACACTGGCTGCTCCCCCACAGCATCTAGGTTCAATTCCCAGCACCCTCAGAGCAGCTCACAGTCATCTGTAAGTCTAGTTCTAGGGGATCTGCAACTTTTTTTACTTTTACAAATAGGTTGTTCACATATACATTTTAGCTTCCAGTGGTGTGTTTCGAAGGAATGCACATGTCTATCGACATGTGAGTCTCTGCATGCATGTGTGGTTCTTGTACTTTCCTAATTGCTTTTTATTTCTTATGTTTGTTCATTTTGTCAAATACTGACTACCTTTTATTTCATCTTACCTCATTTTATTATTATTCCTTAGAATTCTGTTTGTTTTCTAATGAAAGAGAGAAATGTTGGGGATCCATACAAAAGGGAATGTGGGAAAGAACTGAGAGAAGTTCGAGAGGGTATATTTTAATCAGTATATATTAAATGAAAAAAAGCCTATTTTAAATTAAAATGAGCCTTGGGGTGGTCAGAATGTATAAAGTAAACTTATTAGAAAGAATTTAGGAGGAAATGTCATCTAAACACATTGAATAGGAGTCTGAATAATTACTAAAACATTTTTTTAATTTAAAAAAATGTTAAAACATTCACTACAATCAAGTTACAGAAAAAAATCTAAAAATTGATTGAATCGATCATGCATTGCATAAATTCTCTACCTGTCCTTAAAAATCTATAAGAAATCATATTTTCAAATGCAATGATATTATTAATTTCACTCAAGTATATACTCCAAAATATGGAGAGGCTTTTATCGTTTCACAACTAAAATAGTCTTCTGGGAATAATCCTACTCTTGACTTTAAACATGAATTTTAAGCAACATGTGTGACTCACCTCTATTTCTTACAGATTTGTACAAATGGTACCTATTATGGGCTTTGGCATGCACCTCCAACACCTGAAAAGCAATGTCTTCCTAATCCAAACTCTTACTTCTGCAGTCTCAATCGCAGCCATTGCTCTTGGAGGGTTTTTACTGAATTACATTGGCTGTAGAATAAGTCAACTATTGCCCTGTTTGCTGTGTGGAATCTTCATTCTGAGCATTTTGTCTGTGCCTCAAAGTAAGAAAAGAGCTTAACATTAAAGAAAAGTAATACCCAGTCCATTTCCTCACTTTTTGTCAGATTTTAATTTTGAGAAAAGAAATACATCCAGAGAATTATCTGTTACCAGACAATTAGGGAACATTCTTCAACTACATGTTGAAAGAAGAGCCAAAGCCAGTAAGTCTAGTTTAATTTTATGAAAGTCCAGTGTATGTATAAATATATTTGTGACTCTCTGGTCACCACAAAAACAATCAAAGCCTGGAGAGTTTTAGCAAGACAATGAGAACCACTTGTATTGAAGTACAAACCAAGTCCAAGGAAGAAAAGGTGGACTAAGCAGCAGCATATTTAACATTGTGGAGTTAAGTGGATGTGTACAAGTTATAAGGTCCCCAGGATTCCTCCAAGCTTTTTTGCAACTCACGAAGATGTCAGCAAAAAACTATTTTTCTGTCTTTTTGCTAATCATCTTCCAGTGCTTGAAGCATTCATCATCTGTTGGGGCCGGCCTGTGGCTCTCATGTCCTGGTTCGAGCCTGGAAGGCATCTTGGAACTGGAGGAGAAGAGGGAATCTAGGCGGGTTGAGAAATAATGGAACCAAGACAACTAGTCTGCTAAAGGTTCAAATTTTTAATGGCAGACACTCTTTATAAAGGGAAGGGGAAAGCCCATTCCTGCCAAATCATCCTTTGAGCCCAGCTGCAGGTGACCACATGTAGTCTCCAGAACAGCTAGCCTGACTCCCAGCAGGTAGCAGCAGCAACAGTGGCTGAACAATAGAGTGATCCAGGGAGGCAGGCTCCACCCTAGGCAATCTCCTTGGTGGTAAGCAAAGTCAAGGTCTGGCTCAGCCTGCTTCAGACTTGTGGGAGGCTATAATTATCCTTTTCTCATTGAGTAGAAAATGCCTCTATTAAAAGGCCATTGAAATCCTCTAAGTTCTTTTACTCTTAAGCCTTCAGACACTATTTTAAATCAAGTCAATACCCCACTTGCACACATCTGTCTTTTCAGGACACTATTGTGTCAAATTACACAAAAAATATGCATGACAACTTCATGAATGCAAACATAGAATAAAATCTGGTCCTGGTCACCCTTCGACATTCTTATCCATTTCACGTTCCTGAAAAATATTCCAATGAGTACACAGTCCTCAGTAATTTCTTCCATGATAGTCCTACATTCTGTGTAAAAGACAATGAGGTACTGGGTAGAAAAGGTGAAAGTCAGCAAGTGACTCTTAGACTCACCAAGCTCTCTACTTCTGAAGTGATATCAGAGAATCTCAGTGTATGAATTCAGTGGCTCACAAGTGTTGATTCTCTATAAACCAGTACATATAAATAGGTCTAAAATTATTAGCCACCTAATAAGTTTACCTCTGTGCAATTTTTCATTTATATATTCCCCACTAAGGAAATAAAAAATAGGCCAGAGCATCTGCAAGAAATATCTTGGTTCCCGCAACCAGCCTAGTCTAGTCTGCTCAGGTGAGAGTGTGAACTAGAGAATTTAAAAGCTTCTGGGACAGGCAGGAACCACAGAGCTTCTGAGACAGTCCCTGTTTCGGGCTCCAGACACCTGAGCACCTTCCCTGTCAGAGGAGAGGTGTCCGCCCAGCCTGGGAGAGAGTTGCCAGAGGAACTGCGGGAGACATCTTGGTTCCTGGATCCCACTGAGACTAGTCTGCACAAGTGAGAGTGTGGACTACAGAAGCTATCAGCTTCTGGGACAGGCCCTGTTTCGGGCCTTCATCTTCTGCCAGGAGGCAAGTCCAATCGCCTCTGTGCACATTTCCTGAAAGAGGAGAGCTTGTCTGCAGAGAGTGCTCTGACCACTGAAACTAAGGAGAGAGCTAGGTTCCCAGATCTGCTGGTAGAGAATGACAGAATCACAAGAGGAAAAAGCTCTAACGAGAGACAACTATAACCACTGACTCCAGAGATTACCAGATGGTGAAAGGCAGACATAAAAACCTTATTAACAGAAACCAAGACCATTCACCATCATCAGAACCCAGAACTCCCACCTCAGCCAGTCCTGAGCACCCCAACACACCCAAAAAGCTAGACCCGGATTTAAAGGCATATCTCATGATGATGGTAGAGGGCATCAAGAAAGACTTTAATAACTCACTTAAAGAAATACAGGAGAACACTGCTAAAGAGTTACAAGTCCTTAAAGAAAAACAGGAAAACACAACCAAACAGGTAGAAGTCCTTAAAGAAAAACAGGAAAACACATCAAAACAGATGATGGAAAAAAACCATACTAGACCTAAAAAGGGAAGTAGACACAATAAAGAAAACCCAAAGTGAGGCAACGCTGGAGATAGGAAAACCTAGGAAAGATATCTGGAACCATAGATGCAAGCATCAGCAACAGAATACAAGAGATGGAAGAGAGAATCTCAGGTGCAGAAGATTCCATAGAGAACATTGGCACAACAATCAAAGAAAATGCAAGATGTAAAAAGATCCTAACTCAAAACATCCAGGAAATCTAGGACACAATGAGAAGACCAAACTTACGGATAATAGGAGCAGATGAGAATGAAGATCTTCAACTTAAAGGGCCAGCAAATATCTTCAAGAAAATTATAGAAGAAAACTTCCTAACCTAAAGAAAGAGATACCCATGAACATACAAGAAGCCTACAGAACTCCAAATAGACTGGACCAGAAAAGAAATTCCTCCCAACACTTAATAATCAGAACAACAAATGCACTAAATGAAGATAGAATACTAAAAGCAGTAAAGGAAAAAGATCAAGTAACATATAAAGGCAGGCCTATCAGAATTACACCAGATTTTTCACTAGAGACTATGAAAGTCAGAAGTTCCTGGACAGATGTTATACAGACACTTAAGAGAACACAAATGCCAGCCCAGGCTACTATACCCAGCCAAAGTTTCAGTTACCATAGATGGAGAAACCAATGTATTCCACGACAAAAACAAATTGACACATAATCTTTCCATGAATCCAGCCCTTCAAAGGATAATAACAGGAAAAAAAAAATACAAGGACGGAAACCACGTCCTAGAAAAAGCAAGAAAGTACTCCTTCAAAAAAAACCTAAAAGAAGACAGCCACAAGAACAGAATGCCAAACTTAACAACAAAAATAATAGGAAGCAACAATTACTTTTCCATAATAACTCTTAATATCAATGGACTCAACTCCCCAATATAAGGACATAGACTAACAGACTGGCTACACAAAAGAACCAACATTCTCCTGCTTACAGGAAACCCATCTCAGGGAAAAAGACAGACACTACCTCAGAATGAAAGGCTGGAAAACAATTTTCCAAGCAAATGGTCTGAAGAAACAACCCGTAGTAGCCATTGTAATATCTAATAAAATCGACTTCCAACCCAAAGTCATCAAAAAAGACCAGGGAGGACACTTCATACTCATCAGAGGTAAAATGTTCCAAGAGGAACTCTCAATTCTGAATATCTATGCTCCAAATACAAGGGCAGCCACATTCATTAAAGAAACTTTAGTAAAGCTCAAAGCACAATTTCACCTCACACAATAATAGTGGGAAAGATGAACAAACCACTTTCACCAATGGACAGATCATGGAAACAGAAACTAAACAGGGACAAAGTGAAAGTAACAGAAGTTATGAAACAAATAGATCTAACAGATATCTACAGAACATTTTATCCTAAAACAAAAATATATACTTTCTTCTCAGCACCTAATAGTACCTTCTCCAAAAATGACCATATAATTGGTCACAAAACAAACCTCAACAGATACAAAAATATTGAAATAGGCCCATGCATCCTATCAGATCACCATGGATTAAGGTTGAATGAATGAATGAATAAATAAATAAATAAATAAATAAATAAATAAATAAATAAATAACAGAAAGCCAACATTCACGTGGAAACTGAACAACACTCTTCTAAATGATACCTTGGTCAAGGATGGAATAAAGAAAAATTAAAGACTTTTTAGAGTTTAATGAAAATGAAGCCACAACATACCCAAGCTTATGGGACACAATGAAAGCATTTCTAAGAGGAAAACTCATAGGTCTGAATGCCTCCAAAAAGAAACTAGAGAGAGCACACACTAGCAGCTTGACAACACACCTAAAAGCTCTAGAACAAAAGGAAGCAAATTCACCCAGGAGGAGTAGAGAGCAAGAAATAATCAAACTCAGGGGTGGAATCAACCAAGTGGAAAGAAGAAGAACTATTCAAAGAATCAACCAAATGAGGAGCTGGTTCTTTGAGAAAATCAACAAGATAGATAAACCCTTAGCCAGACTCACTTGAGGGCAGAGGGACAGCATCCTAATTAACAAAATCAGAAATGAAAGGGAGACATAACAACACATGCTGAAGAAATCCATAACACCATCAGAGCATTCTACATGTCTACATACTCAACAAAACTGGAGAACCTGGATGAAATGGTCAAGTTTCTAGACAGATACCAGGTACCAAAGTTAGATCAAGATCAGGTTAATGATCTAAACGTTCCCATATCCCCTAAAGAAATAGAAGCAGTCATTAATAGTCTCCCAACCAAAAAAAGCCCAGGACCAGATGGGTTTAGTGCAGAGTTCTATCAGCCCTACAAAGAAGATCTGATCCCAGTTCTTCCCAAACTATTCCACAAAATAGAAACAGAAGGTACCCTACCCAACTCCTTCTATGAAGCCACAATTACTCTGATACCTAAACCACAAAAAGACCCAACAAAGATAACAAACTTCAGACCAATTTCTCTTATAAATATCAATGCAAAAATTCTCAATCAAGTTCTTGCTAACTGAATCCAACCAAGAACACATCAAAACAATCATTGATCCTGACCAAGATGGTTTCATTCCAGGGATGCAGGGATGGTTTAATATACAGAAATCCATCAACGTAATCCACTATATAAACAAACTCAAAGACAAAAACAACATGATCATTTCATTAGATGTGGAGAAAGCCTTTGACAAAATCCAACACCCATTCATGATAAAGTCTTGGAGAGATCAGGAATTCAAGGCCCATGCCTAAACATGATAAATGCAATCTACACCAAACCAGTAGCCAACATCAAAGTAAATGGTGAGAAGCTTGAAGCAATCCCATTAAAATCAGGGACTAGATAAGGCTGCCCACTTTCTCACTACCTATTCAACATTGTCTTAAAGCCCTATCCAGAGCAATTCGACAACAAAAGGAGATCAAGGGGATAGAAATTGGAAAGGAAGAAGTCAAAATAACACTTTTTGCAGATTATATGGTAGTATATATAAGTGACCCTAAAAATTCCACCTGAAAACTCCTAAACCTGATAAACAGCTTCAGTGAAGTAGCTGGATATAAAATTAACTCAAACAAGTCAATGGCCTTTCTCTACAAAAAGGATAAACAGGCTGAGAAAGAAATTAGGGAAACAACACCCTTCTCAATAGTCACAAGTAATATAAAATACCTTGGCATGACAATAACTAAGGAAGTAAAAGATCTGTATGATAAGAACTTCAAGTCTCTAAAGAAAGAAATTAAAGAAGATCTCAGAAGATGAAAAGATCTCCCATGATCATGGATTGGCAGGATCAATATAGTCAAAATGGCTATCTTGCCAAAAGCAATCTACAGATTCAATGCAATCCCCATCAAAATTCCAACTCAATTCAGCAACGAATTAGAAAGGGCAATCTGCAGATTCATATGGAATAACAAAAAACCTAGGATAGCAAAAACTCTTCTCAAGGATAAAAGGACCTCTGGTGGAAACACCATGCCTAACCTAAAGCTGTACTACAGAGCAATTGTGATAAAAACTGCATAGTACTGGTATAGAAACAGACAAGTATACCAATGGAATAGATTTGAAGACCCAGATATGAACCCACACACCTTTGGTCACTTGATCTTTGACAAGGGAGCTAAAACCATCCAGTGGAAAAAAGACAGCATTTTCAATAAATGGTGCTGGCACAACTGGTTGTTATCATGTAGAAGAATGCGAATTGATCTATTCCTATCTCCTTGTACTAAGGTCAAATCTAAGTGGATTAAGGAGCCCCACATAAAACCAGAGACACTGAAACTTATAGAGGAGAAAGTGGGGAAAAGCCTCAAAGATATGGGCATGGGGGAAAATTCCTGAATAGAACATCAATGGCTCCTGCTGTAAGATATAGAATCAATAAGCGGGACCTCATAAACTTCAAAAATTTCTGTAATGCAAAAGACACCGTCAATAAGACAAAAGACCACCAACAGATTGGGAAAGGATCTTTACCTATCCTAAATCAGATAGAGGACTAATATTCAATATATATATATATATATATAAAGAACTCAAGCAGGTGGACTCCAGAAAATCAAATAACTTCATTAGAAAGTGGGGCTCAGAGCTAAACAAAAAATTCTCACCTGAGGAATACTGAATGGCCAAGAAGCACCTAAAAAATGTTCAGCATCCTTAATCATCAGGAAATGCAAATCAAAACGACCCTGAGATTCCACCTAACACCAGTCAGAATGGCTAAGATAAAAAATTCAGGTTTCAGCTGATGCTGCCAAGGATGTGGAGAAAGAGGAACACTCCTCCATTGTTGGTGGGATTGCAAGCTTGTACAACCACTCTGAAAGTCAGTCTGGTGGTTCCTCAGAAAATTGGACATAGTACTACCGGTGGATCCCGCAATACCGCTCCTGGGCATATACCCAGAAAATGCTCCAACAGTAAGAAGGACACATGCTCTACTATGTTCATCGCAGCCTTATTTATAGTAGCCAGAAGCTGGAAAGAACCCAGATGCCCCTCAACAGAGGAATGGATACAGAAAATGTGGTACATTTCACAATGGAGTACTACTCAGCTATTAAAAAGAATGAATTTATGAAATTCCTTGGCAAATGGATGGACTGGGAGGGCATCATCCTGAGTGAGGTAACCCAATCACAAAGGAACTCACTCGATATGTACTCACTGATAAGTGGATATTAGCCCAGAAACTTAGAACACCCAATATATAAGATACAATTTGCTAAACACATAAAACTCAAGAAGAATGAAAACCAAAGTTTGGATACTTTGCCCTTTCCTAGAATTGGGAGCAGGACACCCATGGAAAGAGTTACAGAGACAAAGTTTGGAGCTGAGACGAAAAGATCGACCAACTAGAGACTGCCATACCCGGGATCCATTCCATAATCAGCCTCCAAACGCTGGCACCATTGCATACACTATCAAGATTTTGCTGAAAGGACACTGATTATTTTAATTCAGATTATAGACAGAGATAAAGTACATCCAACAGATATCATTAAGACAAAATAATGTTACATCCTTATATATGTGTGTTATAAGTCTCATAACTGTCTCAAGGCAAAAACTTATCTCCCTTATGGAAGGTATTAGAGAGAGACACAGTGGACCCAGTATGAGTGACAAGAGGCCAGGAAGATAGATATGTCTTAAGCCAAATACAATGTTCCTACCTGGTAACAGTTTCCTGGAGTTTGAAAGTAACAGAAAAAAGAAATCATGAATCAGAACATTTTACATCAGATAGGTAGGTCACAGAAAAGTGGGGAAATGTCCGCTATGGGCCTCAGGTGCTAGCTGATGGCACTCTTGGACTTTTAGTTGTTAGAAAATAGGAGTCCGTTTATACATTCCAAAGGCTTTGCTAATAGTGGTAAAGCTGTTTGGTCACATATAGTGTGGACAGTAAATGGTTATTGCAGCTGCTAGAGATGGCCCAGAGTGACTTAGCTCTGCATCTTCAACTTTTCATCCTCTCTACATCATTGAGATTCTAAATTTTATATCAACAGGTTCTCACCAGGAAATTTCTTTCTCATGTATGTATGTATGTATGTATGTATGTATGTATGTATATAGATATATCTGTATGCCACACACATACAGATGAATTTAAAATAGCAGAATATAAGTATTTACATGCCTCTGTATTACTCACTGAACTGTAAAATCTCAAACACTTATCTTCTCATAATGAATTTTTGCACTGAGACCATATTTTACACTAGACCACAAAAAAACTTCTCACTTGGTATCTGAATCATCAAACTTCTGTGTGAAATTTGCATTGGTATGCCTTTAACCATGTCTTTATCTAACCTCCTGTAACTTTAAAAAGCTTGGTTACAGTAGAAATGCATTGAACAAAAGCAGGTAGGCGAGGTGGAGAATTGTACCATAGTTCATTTGCATTAATTTCCAGATTTTTTTCAGTAACTGCTAAAAAAATTAAAAATTAAGCAAAACACTTTTAAGAAATAGAAAGGGAAAAATAATTCATTGTAGTTCCTGGTACATTGTACCTTCGACAAAAGATTGCATGCAATGGAACAGTTTCACTCTGGCTAATTTTCATGGAATTTACAAATCATTTTCCAGAACTGACCCTGGGGGATGGTTCACAAAGTTTCTCAGCAAATGTTTAACAGACAGGATTAATTAAAAATCTGAGTTGGGATTTTGTTCATTTTAGGATTTGTTGTTGTTGTTGTTCTTGCTATTATGTAAGAGAGTGGTCCCTCCCTAGTGCTAACAACACTACAGATTGCAGTTCTATGACTTTGTTGTGAAGTAAGGAAGGGAACATATTAAAAGCTCAAGATCAATTCTACTTGATTGTTACTGTGAAACAGAACTTTGTTTAAAAGTTTATGCTTCCCTACATATAAACATTTTTGCTTCCTATTGGAGACAGTCATTCAGCCTCAATGGCCTTTCAGGATCTTCTGAATCTAGTTGGAAGCCATGGGATATTCCAGATTCTTCAGATGGCTTTCCTTTTTATCTGCAATGTCATCATGATGCCTCATGTAATATTGGAAAACTTCACTGCAGCTAATCTTGGTCATCGCTGCTGGGTTCATATTATTGACAATGACACCAACTCTATCAATAACAGTGGTATCCTGAGCCAAGATGACCTCCTGAGGATCTCCATCCCACTGGATTCCAACCTGAGGCCAGAGAAGTGTCATCGCTTTGTTCAACCACAGTGGCATCTTCTACATTTTAATGGATCCTTTTCCAAAATGACAGAACCAGATACAGAGCCCTGTATGGATGGCTGGGTGTATGACCGAAGGACTTTTCTCTCTACCACTGTTACTGAGGTAAGTGGCTTGAATCATAATAACCCCTCAGTGAATTCATTACAATAGTTAGCCATAGCACAAATAGTGTATATGCTTTGAAATTACTCATTGCTTTATTAAATACAAGAGTCATATTCAATTATTCAAATAACTTCATATATAAATAAAGATTTACTTTTCCAATTATTTCATTCAAGAGATGACCTCAGATTAAATCACAGTTCAGAAATTTGACAACAGAACCATTCATCAAAATAGCAAAAGTATATCCCACCCAAAGGACCTACCTTCTTCTAAGCTCTGGCCATAGAAGTTGCTTTACAATATTAGGCATGACTTTCTTCTCTGAAACAGGCTTCAAATCCAATCAGAAATGATTGGTATTCCTTTAACAGTTATATCATTAATGCATCAATGGCCAACTTGTCATGCAGGTTGATAATGTAGTAATAAGAGGTAAGTATTGAGTAAGAAAACTGATATCTTTTCTTGACCCACAATCTATATAGTAGTAATATCTGCCACTATTAAGAAAAAATGCCAATGAGGAGAACATTTCTAGGTTGGTTTAGCAGTGTTCTCTAAGTCCTGCAAAAAAAAAAAAAAAATGTGTAGTATCTTTTTCAGTAGGGTCTTAAGATTTAGTTTCAGTAGGTAACTAAGCTCAAGGTAATAACCTGTGTTTTGAAGATCTATGGGGATTCCCTGAACAAATACTTCTTACCAAGAAAGTTATTGCATATGCCGGCCAATAGGATTTCTGCTTAACATCCCAGGTCTTTCCAGGTCATCCAGGTCCCCAAGGAGCAGCATTGGCCTCATAGGTATTATACCTTCCTTCAAATTCCTTTATAAAATTATAGTTCCAAGTTAGCTTACTCAATGCTGAGTTTCCATAAGGCTTTATGTAAATCTTTCAGAGAGGTGCTGGAGTAAGAGATTGAAAGGATAAAAAGAAAGAAGGTATGTTTATTAGGGTTTTATTGCTTTGCAGAGACACCATGACCATGGCAAGTCTTATAAAGGAAAATATTTAGTTAGGGCTGGCTTAGAATTCAAAGGTTTAGTCCATTATCATTACTTTAGAAAACATGGAGGCATTCAGAAGAGAATGGAGGTAGAGAAGGAGCTGAGCATTCTACATATTCATCCACTGGCAGCAGAAGGGTACTGTGTAAAACACTGGGCATAACTTCAACATAGAAAACCTCAAAGTTTGCCCCCAGAATGACATCATTTCTCCAACAAGGCCACACCTTCTTTGACAATGTCACACTTTCTAATGATGCCACTCCCTAAGAGCATTGAAACACATGAAATTTTGGGAACATACCTATTAAAACAACCACATTCCCCTCCTTGTCTTCATAGGCTTGTACCCATAGCATAACGAAAAATGTATTTATTTCAACTTCAAAAGTACCCACAGTCTTAACAACATTTAAAAATACAAAATTCAAAGTCTCTTCTGAGTCTCATCCAATCCCCTAGTTGTAATCCCCTATAAATTAAAATCAAAACTCAGATCACATATTTCCAACATATAATGGCACAGGATATAGATTACTTTTTCCAAAACAAAGGAGGGGATCATAGTGAAAAAATATTGGATCCAAGCAAGACCAAAAACCAGCTGGGCAAACTCCAAACCCTACATCTGATATAAAAAATGCTCTTCAGATCTCCAAGTTTTTTCATCTTTGCTGACTACAACACACCTCTTTCTCTTGGACTGGTTCCACTCCCTATTAGCAGATTTCTTCAGCAAGTATCACATGTTTCTGACTTTTCTAACCTCATAGTGTTTCCAAGACCTTCCCGACTTTACCTACACAGTTTCATATAACAACCTTCCACAGCTTCACACTGTGGCCTCTCTGGCCTCCATATTGAGACACCATGTCACACATTTGGCCTTAGGAGCTTTCTTTAGTTCAGGATGAAATTTTCCATAAACCCTTTCTTCTACCCTTGACTCTAAAGCCAAAACTATGTACCTGAATCTGTCAAGTTTTTCTGATTCCTGGGGGCATAATCTGGTTCACTTATTCAATCACATCTTCACCAGCTTTTTATTTTCTATCATTTCTTCACTGCTTAAAATTGGTTGTTTTGTAAATTGTTGACCAAAAATTAAGAGATTTACATGCCTCTGACTCCTGAGTGCTGGGATTAAAGAGTGTACCACCATGTCTTGACCTAAACTGATGTTTAATTCCATTTCACAAGATGGAAGCTTAGCTGGGTGGAATCTTGCCCTGAGGTCATCATTCCCTTTATTTCACTTAATATCGTCAATCTGTTTATCTCCTTAAACATAGTATTTAGCTCCATTTCACTTCCTCCTTGAGCCATACATTTTGCACTTTTCCTATATCAGCTTGCTCCTTTGCAATGAAAAGCTCTTCAAATAATAATAATAATAATAATAAAGCTCTTCATAAAAATGAGCACTAGTAATTACACAACAAAGTCTATACCAGGCTGTTTGGAGCTATTCTTTGCCAATGCAATTAACCAAAATCACTTCATATTATCCTTCAGCAGACTCTTTAGACAAGGGCAAAAACCAGCCACATTCTTCATCAAAATATGATGAAGAGTCTCTATACCACATAATAACATTCTACTCCTCTGAAGCCACTTGAGGCACACCCCCACAGTTCAAATCACCCTCAGTACCATTTGCTTCCACCTTCCTACTAGTATGGCAAACTAAGCACTGTTTAAGTATTCCACTACTTTTCTAATCCTGCTGGGGACAAGCCCTGAAAATGGCCAAGTACCACAAATGACATAAGTAGTTGACAAGGGAGGAGTGAGTGAGGATATGAGAAAATCTTGCATACAGACTGACTAACAGGTGGAATGCTTTCTTGTTTATACAGAACTCGGCAGACAGGAATAGACTCGTGTAGTTCCAAAATATAGATCATATCATTTTTGTCCCCAGACATTCATTTTAACATTCTCTTGCTCATAAGCTTGATCATCATTGATCAACAGTGACAGAAAAGAATTATCTTTTAAAATCATTTCTCTTCATCAATCCTATAACCCAATATTATAGAATCTTATGATTTCAAGGGCACTAGACAGAAAGAAAACCTCAGAGCCTGCCTAGGAAGATTGTTATGTCCTGATCATTATAGTATTAATTCTTAATGGAGAGTATAAAAAGAAAAGGCTTTTAATCAGGTCAGCTGCCATCTTCTCTAGGTCAACAAATCTTGTTTATTTTATTTTGATTACCTTGTTCCTGAGTAAGTATAGAGTATAAATGTACCGAGAATATCTTGTTGTCAGAGCCTCATAAGATCTGTGGAATCTTTATTTAGAGTCAGAACTTCCAGGGTGTAAATAAGACTTTCAAGTAAGTAAGATACAGATTTCTCTCAAAATAGGGAAGGAAAATGTACTGGGTGTTTTTGTGTATCAACTTGACACAGTCTGAAATTATCACAAAGAAAGGAGCTTCAGTTGGGGAAGTGCCTCCATGAGATCCAGCTGTGGGGAATTTTCTCAATTAGTGATCAAAGGGGAGAGGGACCCTTGTGGGTAGTACCATCTCTGAGCTGGTAGTCTTGGGTTCTATAAGAAAGCAAGCTGAGCAAGCCAGCGGAAGCAAGCCAGAAAGTAATATTCCTCCATGGCCTCTGTATCAGCTGCTGCTTCTTGATTTTCTTGAGTTTCAGTCCTGACTTCCTTTGGTGATGAACAGCAATATGGAAGTGTAAACTGAATAAACCCTTTCCTCCCAAACTTGATTCTTGGTCATGATGTTTGTGCAGGAATAGAAATCCTTACAAAGACAGGTAATATGCCCAGGACTTTTCTTGGGAAAGCTTAGAAGCACTTTTCCTGGGAGAAGGTTCAAGGGATTCATAAGAAATTTTCCATCAACTCAATATCCCAAATTGTACAACCCACCTTCTCAAAGGAAAAAGGTAAGAAGGATACGGAAGATGATATGTGTGGGAGGTCCGGGAGGAGAGGGGGTGGTTATTGATGTTTAAAATGAATGAATGAATGAATGAATGAATGAATAAATAAATGAATAAGATATAAAACCTCTAAGCAACACGTGGAAATCATGACAGAACCTGGAAGACTGCACAATAGTGATTGCATCAATTGGTTCACCTTTGTTGGATCTTTCTCTAGCATCGGTGCTGTCTTTGGGCCTATCACTGTACTCCATAGATATGGTTGTGCCATAATCCAAATTTCCAAAACACACATCCCTGCAAATAAAATCATAGTCAGGGCTCTCAAAAGTCACCCTAGTCTCTGGGACCAACTTCTGTCTTAGTTAGGCTTTTATTGTGGTGAAGACATCATGACCATAGCAATTCTAATAAAAGAAAGTTCTGTGTGGCTGACTTACAATTCAGAAGTTCAGTCCATTATCATCATGGTGGGAAACATGATGGCATGCAGGTGGGTATGGTGCTGGAGGAGGAACTGAGAGTTGTACATTTTGACCTGCATGCAGCAGATTACTGAGTTCCACATTGGGCATAGCTTGAGCTTAGAAGATGTCAAACCCTGGCCCCCACAGTGAAAGACCTCATCAACAAGGCCAAACCTACTCAAACACTGTCACACATCCCAATGGTGCTACTTCCTATGAGCAAGACTTTGGAACACATGAGTCAATAGAGACATTACCTACTTAAATCACCACAGAGAGAAGTAGTATGACTATATTTTAGAGTATATTTTTTAATAATAATCAAAAGAATTTGAATGAGGGTGAATCATCCTTATAGGTTTCCTCACAGAAACAGGGATAATTTACCCCAAAGCAGCACAAGATCAAGCCAATCAAAATCCCAGCATGGATTGGAACAGAGCTTGGGAGGCCCCATCCCTAGCTGAGAATTTACTAGGGGTTGATGGGGGCTAGGGGAGGGACTATCATGTTACTTTAGAAGTATGACCAATACTAAGTTGCCTAGGCCCCAGTGCACACATAGGTAACATTCACCAAACAATAGAACATGAAAAAAAGAACAAGAGGTTTGGAGAGAAGTATTCTCAAGCCTCTTAAGGGAAGTTGTGGAACACAAAAAGGATGGATATTATCATTGTGCAGTGTTGACATGCAAAAAATTTCAGAGAATAAATAGTAATAAGAAGAATATTTAAAAGAATGAGTTGTTGTGTGTCAAGTTAGTTTAGGTAAAGTGTTCATGTGTTGTGACAGGTCATTATTATTTTGATGGCAAACCAAAAATACCTAGATGGTTGTACATGCCATTGTGATAGCTAGAAATGTAGGTTCATGAGAGAATGTATCTGTAGCACTGTGAGGTACAAGATTCACAACTGAGCAATGCACAAAAATAAAAACAAACTCTCAGTAATTCATATACTTTTATAAACTGGAACGTGAGTAATTTCTAGTATTCTCCACCTGTATATAGGGTCTAAGTCCTAGTCTCAGGATTGCCAAAAGTATTTAAGTAAATAAATAAAATAAAAACAGTAATCAGGCTGTATCTGAAATCTGCCCTAAGGAAAGACTTTGAGGAAACTGTGCAATGAGATATAAAATCCAATAATAGTAATCGTAATAATAATAATAATAATAATAATAATAATAATAATAATAATAAATCATGCAATGGTCAGAATATATGAGCATCTCTTGGCATAGGTTACAAATATAACCTACAGTATTATAGGAAGATTCCTCGAAAAAGGTTTGTTTAAGCTGTGACTGAATGGAAAAAGTTGGATAAGAATGAAAAGGAAGCTGGAGAGGAAGATGGGGCTGGCACAGGGAAACTGGAAGCTCATATTGAATAAATTGAACAGATTTCACTGCCACGCTGATTTTCCTTTCTTCCAGTGGAACCTGGTGTGTGGATCTCAGGAGCTGAATTCAGTGGCAAAATTTATATTCTTAATTGGCATGTTGGCAGGAACTTTTGTAGGTGGACATTTATCAGACAAGTGAGTATCTATTCTTTACAGTGTTCTCTACATATCAATGTTTTCAACAGCTACAAGTTATGTGTCTAGGTAGGGTATTTATTGCTGAGTAGAGACACCATAACCATGTCAACTCTTACAAAGGTAAGCATTTAATTGGGGCTGGCTTACATCTCAGAGGTTTAGAACATTATCATCATAGCAGAAACTATGGTTCCATGAAGGCTGACATGGTGCTTATGGGGTAATTGAGATTTCTACATCTGACCCCAGAGGCAGGAAAAGAGACATCACCTATGGCTGTCTTTAGTTACTGAAACCTCAAAGCCAACCACACAGTGATAGACCCAGTTTACCCTGTGAACTTCCTCTAGTAACATGTATTCCAACAAAGACAAATATAAGAGTGCAACTTCCTATAGGTCAATGAGGGGCATTTTCATTCAAAAGAACATACTCCACTCACTGTCTCCCATAGCCTTGTAGTAATATCATAATAAAAAATGCATTTTGTCGAACTCAAAAGGTCCCCATACTCAATCATAGTATCAGCAATATTTAAAGTTCCAAAGTTCAAAGTCTCTTCTGAGACTTACACAATATCTTATCTGCAATCTCCTATAAAATCAAAATGAAAAAGCAGATCACACAGTCTAAAATATAATATAATAATACATTATCATTCCAAACTTGACGCAAGGGAGCTTATGACGTTAAATAATACACTAAGATGACCACACTTCAAATTCTGCAACTCCTTGTCTGATATCAACGATTTTCAGATCTCCAACACATTTGAGTTTTGTTGGCTGCAACACATTTCTTTTTTGTGGGTTATTTCACTCTACTAGCAGCCCTTTTGACAGGTAATCTACAATTCTGGCATCTCCAACATCTTGAGGTGTCTAAGGAAATCAAGGCTTCACCTTCACAACTTCACAAGATGGCTTCCCTAGGCCTCCATGCAGGGATTCCCCTAACATATGCCTGGAATCAGCAGCTTTACGTAGTTGTGGATGGAGATTTCATAACCCCTTTGTTAAACTTTTTGACTCCAAACCTAGAGCCACATGGCCAAAGGTACCAAGGTGGGCTGCTTCACAGGGCTGGAACATGCCCCTCTCATTTAAATATATATATTTTTTGATTTTTAATATTTTTATTACATATTTTCCTCAATTACATTTCCAATGTGTCTTAGTTAGGGTTTTACTGCTGTGAACAGACACTATGACCAAGGCAAGTCTTATAAAAAACAACATTTAATTGGGGCTGGCTTACAGGTTCAGAGTTTCAGTCCATTATCATCAAGGTGGGAGCATGGCAGTATCCAGGCAGGCATGGCACAGGAGGAGCTGAGAGTTCTATGTCTTCATCCAAAAGTTGCTAGTGGAAGACTGACTTCCAGGCAACTAGGGTGAGGATCTTATACCCACACCCATAGTGACACACCCATTCCAACCAGGTCACACCTATTCCAACAAGGCCACACCTTCAGATGGTGCCACTCCCTGATCCAAGGATATACAAACCATCACATTCCACTCCCTGGTCCCCATAGACTTGTTCAAAAACATGAGTCTATGGGGACCATACTTAAACATAGCATAATGCAAAATGCATTTAGTCCAACTTTCAAAGTCCTCATAGTCTGTAGTGGTCGCAACAATGTTTAAAGTCCAAAGTTCAAGGTCTCTTCTTAATCACTGCTAATTCCTTAGCTCCAGCTAACCAGCATCAATTTTCCCAGTGGTTCCTCCCATTCTTAACTCTAGAGCCAGAGGCACAATGGCTGAAGCTGTCGAGTTCTGCTGCTTACAGGAACTAGAACATGATTCCCTTGTACTATCACATTATCACTAGCTTTATGTTTTCTAAATCCTTCACTGCCTAAGCTTGGCTATCCTGGTTCTTGCTCTGTAGATTGACCTTGAATGTAGAGATCAGCATGCCTGTCTCATGGGATTAAAGGTGTGTACCACCATGCCTGGATCTAATTAAGCTGCGTAGAATCTTGTCCCAAGGTCCCACTCCCTTAATCTTTATCTCCTAGAACACAAGATTTTACTCCATTTCACTTCCTGGTACTCCTTTAATACTCAAACCATATATTTTATATTTTTCCTTTCTAAGCTTGCTATGCTTGTTCAAACTTTTCTTCATAAGACTTAACCAGAGAACAAAGTCTCTGCTGGGCTTTTTTGAAACTTCTTTTGTCAATGCAATTAATCCAAGTCTCTTCACCTTAGCCTCAGGCAAACTTTTCAGACAAGGGCAAAAAGTAGCCACATTCTTCACCAAAATACCACAAAACCATACTTTATGCCACATTATGAAATTCTTCTCCTTTGAAATCTCTTGGGCCAGGTCAACACAGTTCAAATTACTCCCAGCAACAAAGTCTTCCATATTCCTACTAGGATGACCCATTAAGCCCCATTTAAAGAATTCCACTGCTTTCCAAATCCAAAGTCCCAAAATCCACATTCTTTCAAATAAAAGCATGGTCAGGCCTATCACAGCAATACCCCACTCCTGGTACCAACTTCTGTCTTAGTTAGGGTTTTACTGCTGTGAACAGACACTATGACCAAGGCAAGTCTTATAAAAAACAACATTTAATTGGGGCTGGCTTACAGGTTCAGAGGTTCAGTCCATTATCATCAAGGTGGGAGCATGGCAGTATCCAGGCAGGCATGGCACAGGAGGAGCTGAGAGTTCTATGTCTTCATCCAAAAGTTGCTAGTGGAAGACTGACTTCCAGGCAACTAGGGTGAGGATCTTATACCCACACCCATAGTGACAGACCCATTCCAACCAGGTCACACCTATTCCAACAAGGCCACACCTTCAGATGGTGCCACTCCCTGATCCAAGGATATACAAACCATCACACAATGCTATCCCAAAAGTCCCCCATAGCGCCCCCCACTTCCCTACCCACCCATTCCCATTCTTTTGGCCCTGGCATTCCCCTATATTGGGGCATATAAAGTTTGCAAGTCCAATGGGCCTCTCTTTCCATTGATGGCCGACTAGGCCATCTTTTGATACATATGCAGCTAGAGACAAGAGCTCTGGGGTTCTGGTTAGTACATCATGTTGTTCCAACAATAGGGTTGCAGATCCCTTTAGCTCCTTGGGTACTTTCTCTAGCTTCTCCATTGGGAGCCCTGTGATACATCCAATAGCTGACTGTGAACATCCACTCCTGTGTTTGCTAGGCCCCGGCATCGTCTCACAAGAGACAGCTATATTTGGGTCCTTTCAGCAAAATCTTGCTAGTGTATGCAATGGTGTCAACGTTTAGAAGCTGATTATGGGATGGATCCCTGGATAAGGCAGTCTCTAAATGGTCCATCCTTTCATCACAGCTACGAACTTTGTCTCTGTAACTCCTTCCCTGGGTGTTTTGTTCCCAATTCTAAGAAGGTGCACAGTGTCCACACTTTGGTCTTCATTCTTCTTGAGTTTCATGCGTTTAGCAAATTGTATCTTATATCTTGGGTATCCTAAGTTTTGGGCTAATATCCACTTATCAATGAATACATATTGTGTGAGTTCTTTTGTGATTGTGTTACTTCACTCAAGATGATGCCCTCCAGGTCCATCCATTTGGCTAGGAATTTAATAAATTCATTCTTTTTAATAGCTGAGTAGTACTCCATTATGTAAATGTACCATAATTTCTGTATCCATTTTTCTGTTGAGGGACATCTGGGTTCTTTCCAGCTTCTGGCTATTATAAATAGGGCTGCTATGAACATAGTGGAGCATGTGTCCTTTTTACCGGTTGGGACATCTTCTGGATATATGCCCAGGAGAGGTATTGCTGGATCCTCCGGTAGTACTATGTCCAATTTTCTGAGGAACCGCCAGACTGATTTCCAGAGTGGTTGTACAAGCTTGCAATCCCACCAACAATGGAGGAGTGTTCCTCTTTCTCCACATCCTCGCCAGCATCTGCTGTCACCTGAATTTTTGATCTTAGCCATTCTGACTGGTGTGAGGTGGAATCTCAGGGTTGTTTTGATTTGCATTTCCCTGATGATTAAGGATGTTGAACATTTTTTCAGGTGTTTCTCTGCCATTCAGTATTCCTCAGGTGAGAATTCTTTGTTCAGTTCTGAGCCCCATTTTTTAATGGGGTTATTTGACTTTCTGGAGTCCACCTTCTTGAGTTCTTTATATATATTGGATATTAGTCCCTTATCTGATTTAGGATAGGTGAAGATCCTTTCCCAATCTGTTGGTGGTTTTTTTGTCTTATTGATGGTGTCTTTAGCCTTGCAGAAGCTTTGTAGTTTCATGAGGTCCCACTTTAAATATATTTTTACAAGCTTTACTTTTTCAGTTGCTTCCTTCAATGACTAAGCTTGGTTGTCTTGGAACCTGTTCTTTAGACCAGGCTGTTCTCAAACTCAAGATAGACCTGCCCCTCCCTCTCAGACATAAATGGAGTTTGCCGAATACCAGGCCCTAAGATTTACTTAATTCTTTTTCACATGTTTGAAGCTTATCTGGGTAGTATCTTTCCATAAAGTTGCCATACCCTTTACTCCATTTGAGACCAATCTTTCTTAGAACTATTTTCCTGGTGGTCCTTTCCTCCACACATTGCACATGTTTTTGATTTTCCTTACCAGATGGCCCCTTTTCATTGTAGATCTGCATAAGACTGGCCTATAGAAACTAAGCAACACAGTCAATACTAGGCTGTCTGAAAATCTCCTCTACCATAACTCTTCCATATTTCTTCATTTTAGTCTCAGGCCAATTGTTTAGACAAGGGCAGAAAGCAGCCACATTCTTCACCAAAATATCACTACGAAGGTGATATTTTGGTGAAGAATGTGGGTCACATACTAGTAGTCTTCTCCCCTGAAACCTCTTGAGATGGACTCCAGCCATTCAAATCACAATCAGCCCCTCTGTCTTCAATGCTGTAATTAATATGGGCCATTAAGCCTCCAAACCTAGAGCATTACAGTACTTTCCTAATCCAAAGTCCCAAAATGTGCAATAAGAAACACAATTAATCCTGTCACAGCAAAGCCCAATTCCTGTTAACTATGTCTTAGGGGTTCTATTAATTGGAAAATATACAATGACCAAGACAACTCTTTTAAATAAAGCATTTAATTGGAGAAAGCTTACAGTTCAGAGGTTAAGTCCATTATCTTGGCAGGAAGCATGGAAGCATACAGACAGACATGCTGCAGGAGAAGTAGCTGAGAATTCTACATCTGGATCCACAGAGAGCCACAAGACAGAGCCATTGAGTCTGGCTTGAGCTTTTAAAATCTCAAAGCCCATCAAAGACACACTTCCCCAACAAAACCATGCCTACTCCAACCACAAAAGTAAAGGAAACATCAGAAGATAAAAAGAGCTCTCATGATCATGGATAGGTGGAATTAACATAGTAAAAGCAGACATTTTCCCAAAATCCATCTACATATTCAATGCAATTCCCATCAACACCCCACCATAATTCTTTACAGACATTGAAAGAACAATATTCAACTCCATATACAAACAAAAATCCAGGATAGCTAAAAACAATCCTATATACTGAAGGAACTTCTGGAGGTATCACCATCACCAATTTCAAACTGCACTAATAAAAACAGCATGGTATTGGAATAAAAAACAGAGAGTTTGATCCATAGAATCAAATTAAAAACACATACATAAATGCACATACCTACGGGTACCTTAATTTTTTAATATTGAAACCAGAAATATACAAAGGAAAAAGTAAAGCACCTTCAACATATGGTGCTGGTACAACTGGATATTGGCATGTAGAATTGTAAGAATAGATCGATATCTATCACACTGTACAAAACTCAAGCCTAAGTGGATCAAAGACCTTGCCATAAACCAGATTCAATGAAAATGATGGAGGAGAAAGTGAGGAATAGTCAAGAAAACACCTGAAGAGAACACCAATAATTCAGGCACTAAGATAAACAATTAACAAATGGGACAAAGGACGTCATCAAAACCAAAACCATAGCTTACAGAATGGGATAGGATTTTCAGCAATGCCACCTCTAACAGAGAGCTGATATCCAAAATATATAAAGAACTCAAGAGTCTAGACATCAACAAAACAAATAACCCAACAAAAAAAAAATGTAGTACAGACCTAACAAGAAAATTCTCAAAACAGGAATCTCTAATGGATGAGAAGCACTTAAAGGAATGTTCAGTATCCTTAGTCATCATTGAAATGCAAGTCAAAATAACTCTGAGATTCCATCTTACACCCAGCAAAATGGCTAACATCAAAAAGTCAAGGGGAAGCACATGCAGGCACATGCAGGGGCACATTGCTGGTGAGTGCACATTGGGACTACCACTTTGAGAATCTATTTGGAAATTTCTTAGAAAGTTGAAAATATTTCTAGTTCAAGAACCAGTTATAACACTCTTGGGCATATACTGAAAAGATGCTCCACTGTACCACGAGGACACTTGCTCAATTATATTCTCAGTACGTTTATTTATAACCCCCCAAAACTGGGAACAAACTAAATGCCCATCATCTGAAGAATGAATATTTAAAAGGTGGTACATTTACACAATGGAATATTACTCAGTCATCAAAAACAATGAAATCCTGTAATTTACAGGAAAATGGATGGAATTAGAAAAGATAATCCTGAGTGAGGTAATCCAGACCCAAGATACAAACATGATATATACTGACTTATAAGTGGATATTAACTGTAAAGTATAAGTAGCCATGCTGCAATCAACAGACCCAAAGAAGTCAAGTAACAAGGAAGCTCCAGGGTAGGAATGCTTGAATTTCACTGAGTCTGGGAAATAGAATAGTATCTTGGGTGGATTGAGGGAGGGAACTGGATGAGATGTGGGGGGTGTTGGAGGGAGCACGCAAGTTCTATTTGGGGGAGGATAGAGAAAATACTGGTAGAGAGAACTGGAATTAGTGAGAGGGCATCTTTGGGATGAGCTAGAACCTAGAGCAATGGGAACTCCCAACAACCTTGAAGGTGACCCTAGCTAAATCTCCTAGCAATGATTGAAATGGAACCTGAATCGGCCATCTCCAGTAACCAGAAAAGTTTTCTGATGAAGAGATTGGGAACCAACCCAGACACAAAATCTTCTACCCACAATTGGTCATTCCTACAAGAGGTTCAGGGGTAAGGATGGGGCAGAAATTGAGGAAAAGGATAACTAATGACTGACAAAATACGAGACCCATGCAATGCGAGAGAGCCCTTCCCTTACAAAATTAATGGTATTCTACTACACTTGTAAACAGGTGCCTAGCATAACTGTCATATGAGATGCTTACCCAGCAATTGATGGGAAGAGATGCAGGCACAGAACCAAACATTAGGTGGAGCTTGGGGAATCCTAAGGAAGAGACAAAGTATTGAAAGATCCAGAGAATTCAAGGACAACACAAGAAAATATACAGAATCAATGAACCTGTGCCCAGAGGGACCCACAGAAACTGAACCACCAAGAGCACATGAATAAGATGGATGGAGGCCGTTTGCACATATTTAGTAGTTTGGTCTTTATTTGGGGCTCCTAACAGCAGGAGCAGGTCTGTCTCTGACACTGTTGCCTGCTTTTGGTCAATTTCTCCTAACTGGGCTGCCATGCCTATCCACAATGTGAAAAGTTGCACCTAGACCTACAGCAACTTGGAGGACTCCTCTTTTCTGAGGAGAAAGAAAGGATAGAGGGTAAGGGAGAGAAGGGGGGAGTGAAGGATAGGGAAGAGAGGAGATAGGGGAAGCTGAAATCAGAATGTAAAATTAATTAATTAATAATTAAATTTAAAAAGTAGTCATTGAATATTTTGTTTCTCAAATCATGCATTTGATACTAAGTAATCACTACCACAGACAGACCCTTCTATTAAGGTTCTAAAGTCTGTGTACTGTTTTTGACATAGAACTAACATCTTACTAGATGTGGAGGATTCCAAAAAATGTGTTAAAAACAGGATGGCAGAACATAGTTTAAAAATATGAGAAGAATTAAACATGGGGATGAGACAAATTGCTGCCTGTTTGTTGTTTTTAACAACTGCACTTTTCCCCTGATGGAATCATTGTCTTTTCCTCAGGTTTGGGAGGAAGTTGATTTTCAGATGTGCTTTGTTGCAAATGGCCATCACTGGGACCTGTACAGCCTTGGCTCCCACCTTCTTCTTCTACTGCTTACTTCGCTTCCTGACAGGGCTTTGTATCTCACCCATAGGCACAAATAGTGTTTTGCTCAGTAAGTCAAAGCTTTTGATAGACATTGCCCACAATTTCACTTGATGAAGATGTCCTTCCCTTCGTTGTTAGCACTCAAGAGTCTTTTTTTTTTCTTTCAGTGTTAGAATGGACAAGCCCTAAAACCCAAGCCTTGGTGACCACACTGTTAATGACTTCTCATAATTTTGGAGGCCTTATCCTGGCAGGTCTGGCATTTGCATTTCGAAACTGGCACCACCTTCAGCTGGCAATGTCTGTGCCAATATTTGTCTTGCTTATACCCACAAGGTATGAACTTTTGTTCCTCCTCTGTGTTTTGAAATTGGGGGGTGACCGTATTCGTGGAATCATAACAAAAGAATACATTTGTCACAGTCTCTATAAGTTAATATATTTCTCACTTAGGTAATGTCTCAAGAACATTTCCATCGCATCTTTGTTTCTCTGGATAATATAATTAGTGAATAAAATTTATTCATGTATTATTAATTTAGGGAAGGATACATGATAGGTGAAATTTTCCTACATTTTATAAGAAACTTGGCAGTTATCTGCAGAAATGTCCAAGAAATTCAAGTTCTATAGCCACCATTAAAATACATGTCTATGTGAGGGGGAAAGACCAATGTGGTTCCCAGTCTGCATTCCAGAGATTCATATACATTGTATTGCTGAATCATTTTCATTTTCATAGGCAATGCATCTCATAATACAAGATTGAAATTTTTTTCTTATATCTGAATTACTGGTATGGATTAGATTAAAAATAAAACTATGAAAGAATAAATTTAGTGTAGAAAATTACCCCCTGAGAATTTATGTCCACATCTTCTTGAGCAGGTGGCTGACAGAGTCAGCTCGGTGGCTGATTGTAACCAACAAACCCCAGAAGGCCTTACAGGAACTTAGAAAAGTTGCATGCAAGAATGGAATAAAGAATTGTGAAGATGTCCTAACCATGGAGGTGAGCATGATGACAGCTGTTTGTGACACAAAAGAAAGATACACATTCTTGACATGCTCATGAGTTAGTGCCCAAGATGAAATATCTTATCATTAACTCACTGCATACAATTCCTTTATTCCAAGAGGACTTTGCAAAAACCCTTCTTTGATGATATCTTTCATGTTAAAATATTTTATAATGACCGATATGGTATACATAATGGATTGATTCTAAAATTTGATACATGTATAAAATATGTTCCTTCACTTGTATGCCTTTATTACATTACCACTCCTATTGATTCTCATAGTCTTCCTATTTCTACCATCTAGTCCCCTAATCTCTCATTTTGTATCTTCCTTCTTGTGACTTAATAGGTTTAATTAAAAGTCACTTACAGAAAAATGTAAAGGACTTATTTAAAACAACAAGGACAGCTTACACATAGGTATACTACTGAAGAAACTGTCCATCTCTCCCTCAGCACACATTATCTGCCTATATGTTGTCAGGGGTGAGTATAGCTTTGGAGGCCTTGACAACTAACAAGGGACACCTGAGTAGAGTGTCAAACACAGATTAAGGATGATGAATTCTTCTCTCAATATACCATATACTTTCAAAATTGTGTGTTGACTGTCATATCCTTAGGCAGGTCTCCAACAGCTGCTGAAACCTCGAGTACACTGTCCACGGCGTGTCTATAAGATAGACTCATGCTGTTTTGTCACCTCTTCATCAGGATCTTACACTCTGCACTTCTCCTTTACCATCATTTGTGTGTGTGTGTGTGTACCATTGAAAAGTTGATAAAGTTTTCTCAGTTAGAGATGATCACTGGATAGTCACTTGTTTTCATTACTATGACCAGTTGTTTCTTCAGTGACTGTTACCCATTAAATACAAAATCTTTTTTGTTTATTGAGGCTGACATGAGCACTAACTTATGGCCATGAGCAAAAATACTGAAAGGCTACTAACTTCTTTTGGTGTTCAGAAGATTCAGAATTAGACCTAGATGCCAAATATTGACCAACAGTATTTAATGTTTTCCTTGCTGTGTTTCACTATTTTATAGATCCAATAACTTATTGGATATCAAATGCTTCCCTTCAAAATGGGAACATTGCTTTGTACCTTTGAGTACTAGAAGTACAGAATCTACTTTATTATATAAAAGCTTGAGTTGTGGGGAGAGAGGCATAATGGGCATATGTTATTGATTTTCAAACTAACAAAATATTTGACAGGGCACTGAAAGTAAAGAGGCACTCTGTTAAATTTCTGATAAATCTTGGTCTTTGGATTTTCAAATGATATTACATTTGTATTTCCCCATACACTCATTATCAATGAGACCATGGAGATAAATGGTATAAGGTTATGTCTCAAAGGTCATGTATTTGGGTGTCAAGTTGACAAGAAGTAGATCTATGATGATTAACATTGATTGTCAATTCAATGGGATCAACAATCACCTAGGAGACAACTTGTAAGCACATCTGTGAGGAGCTGTTAGTTTATTTTAGTCACTGGGCATCCCTCTCTGGGATTATTATGATTCTATTAACTGAAGATGGAACATCCACCCTAAGAGTAGACCTGTCAGACCTGGGCTTGGGTCTTACAATACAAAACAGAAACATAGCTCAGCATAGGCACTCATTAGCCCATGTTTTTTACCATGTTCCTTGATGTCTCTGTTTTTCACTAGAGAGAACTAATAAATAGTGATCTGGTATTCTGTTATCTTTCAGTATGCAACAAAATGCTCATCATTTTGTGAGAACTAAGTAATTTCTTGATGTTATTTATAAAGGTTGTAAGAACCATCATGAAGGAAGAGCTTGCAATACCACAAGCAAAACCTTCTCTACGTGACTTGTTCCATATGCCCAACTTGCGAAAGCACCTTTGTCTCCTGTGCCTTTTGAGGTAGGCTTCACAGGGAATTCCCTACTTGCCTGTATGCACTTGAAAGGACATAAATTTCAAATAAAAATTTCACAAGTATATACTTCTCAATGGACATATACACATGTAAAGTTATAATATATCCCCACATGGAGAAAGCCCATTTATGGCCTTGGGAGGAACCAGCTCAATTGCAAATGAAAAAATTTGTTTTCTCCAAGGGAGACTCACTACAGAAACAACCTATATCTACATGTAGGCAACATTGCTAACAACAGATGTCCAATTCAAAACTAGTTCAATGGCATCTTGGGCTATATTTTTTCATATTGTGTCAGAGCAACTTTTTTTACTCATTTTTTATTTTCTTTATTTACATTTCAAATGTTACCCCCTTTCCTGATTTACCCTCTAAAAACCACCTATCCCCTCCACTTTCCCCCTGCTCACCAACACACCGACTCTCTCTTCCTGCTCCTGGCATTCCCCTACACTGGGACCCTTCACAGAACCAAGGGACTCTCCTCCTATTGATGACAAACTAGGCCATCCTCTGCTACATATGCAGCTGGAGCCATGAGTCCCACCATGTGTACTCTTTGGTTCGTGGTTTAGTCCCTGGAAGCTCTGGGGTTCATATTGTTCTTTCTATGGGGCTACAAACCCCTTCAGCTCCTTGGGTCCTTATTCTAGCTCCTTCATTGTGGACCCTGTGCTCAGTCCAATGGTATGCTTTGAGCATCCATCTCAGTACCAGAGGGTTGGAAGATGGCTCAGTGGTTAAGCACACTGGCTTCTTCCCCAGAGGACCTGGGTTCAATTCCCAGCACCCTCAGAGCAGCTCACAGTCATCTGTAAGTTCTAGAGTGTCTGAAACTTTTTTTAATCTCATAAGTAGGTTGTTTACACATGCATTTTAGCTTCCAGTGGTGTGTTTTGATGGAATGCCTATGTCTATGAACAAGTGAGTCTCTACAAGTATATGTGTTTCTTGTTCTTTTCGAATTGGCTTTTTATTTCTCTGTTGTTTGTTTAGTCAAATTCTGACCAGCTTTTATTTCATCTTACCATAATTTATTATTGTTCCTTAGATGTCTGTTTTCTAATGAAAGAGAGAATATTAGAGATCCACATAATAAGGAATGTGGGGAAGAACTGGGAGAGGCTCAAGGAGGGTACATTTTAATCAACATATATTAAATGAAAAATGTCTATTTTAAATGAAAATGAATCTTTGGTAGTAAGAATGTAAAAGTAACATTATGAGAAAGAATTTAGGGGAAAATGTCATCCAAACACAATGTATGGAAGTCTGAATAATTACTAAAATATTTTTAATTAAAAAATGTTAAAATGTTCTCTACAATCAAGTTAGAGAAAAAAAAACTCTAAAAATTGATTTAATCTATCATGAATTCCATAAATTTTCTTCCTGTCCTTAAAAATCCATACATAGTGATATGTTAAGGACGCAATGATGTTATTAATTTCACTCAAGTAAATACTCCAAAATATGGATAGGCTTATATAGTTTCACAACTAAAATTGTCTTCTGGGAATAATCATATTCTTGACTTTAAACCTGAATTTTAAGCATATGATGTGACTCACCTCTTTGCTTCTGACAGATTTCTACAAATACTACCTATTATGGGAATCTCCATGAACCTCCAACACTTGAAAAGCAATGTCTTCCTAACCCTAAGTCTTACTTCTGCAGTCTCGATCCCAACCACTGTTCTTGGAGGGTTTTTACTGAATTACATTGGCCGCAGAATAAGTCAACTATTGACCTGTTTGCTGTTTGGAATCTTCCTTCTGAGCATAGTGTCTGTGCCTCAAGGTAAGAAAAGACCTTAACACAAAAGAAAACTAATACTGAGTACCTTTCCTCAGTATTTGTCAGGTTCTAATTATGGGAAAAGAAATACATCCAGAGAATTTTCTGTAACCAGATATTTAGAAAACAGTCTTCCACTCACATGTTGAGAGAAAAGCCAAAAGCTAGCAAGTTTGGTTTAATTTTATGAAAGCCTAGTGTATGTATAAATGTAGTTTTGATTCTCTAGTCACCACATAAACAATCATAGCCTAGAGAGTTGTATCGAGACAATGAGGACCATTTGTACTGAAGTACAAACCAAGTTCAAGGAAGGAAAGGTGGACTAGGCGGCAGCACTGTCATATTTAATGTTGTGGAGTTAAGTTGATGTGTACAAATTATAAGGTCCCCAGGACATCCCCAAGTTTTCTTGAAACCCAGGAAGATGTCAGCAAAAACTCTTTTTCTGTCTTTTTGCTAAGCATTTTCCAGCGCTTGAATCATTCATTAGCCTTTTCTCACTGAGTAGAAAATGCCTCTATAAAATGGCCAATGAGGTTCTCTAAGTCCTTATTCTTAAGCCTTAAGACACTATTTCAAATCAAGCCAATCCCCTACTTGCACACATCTGTCTTTTCAGGATACTATTGCATCAAATTGCACAAAGAACATGCATGACAATTTTATGCATGCAAACATAGAATATAATCTGGACCTGATTACCCTTCCACATTCTTATCTATTTCACATTCCTGAAAAAATATTCCAATGAGTACACAGCCCTCAGTAGTTTCTTCCATGATAGTCCTACATTCTGTGTAAAAGACAATGAGATGCTGGGTAGAAAAGGTGAAAGTCAGCAAGTGACTCTTAGACTCACCAAGCTCTCTACTTCTGAAGTGATGTCAGAGAATCTCAGTAAGTGAATGCAGTGGCTCACTAGTATTGATCCTCTATAAACCAGTACATGCAAATAGGTCACCTTTCTAAAATTATCAGCCACCAAGTAAGTTTACCTCTGTGCAGTTTTTCATTTCTATATTCCCCACTTAGGAAATAGAAAATAATTTCCTTCACAACAGTGAAACCATTGTCTCTGATCTTCCTCTCCACAGAAATGCAGACTCTGATTGTGGTTTTGATAACACTGGCAGGAGGAAGTTCTGCTATGATGTATAACAGTAATATTGTATATTCAAGTGAGCTGATGCCCACCGTGATCAGGTACAAGACTTAATCAACAGCAATCAATTGTAATGATAACAAATATGGCCAAAGTTTATTAGAAGTTTGAATTTTGCAAGATGCATTATTTCGAGCTGAGCCAGTTGTACACAGCTAAAAAAAATTTCATATGAATATTTGGAATCACCCAAAACTTAAGTACCACAAGAAACTTAAGAAAAAGAATTTCTGTTCTTTTAATTTTTATTTGGATTTTTATAACTTTTATTTTGTTTTATCAATTTCATACTGTATTCACACTCAATCTTTCTTATTCATGCCACATTACTGTTGCTCTCCCAGCTTTTTCCTCATCTACTGTCATATTTTTGTGTGCACATGTGTATATATGTGTGTGTGTGTACGTGTGTATGTACGTGTGTGTGTGTGTGTATTTGTGTGTGTGTGTGTGTGTTTGTGAGTGTGTGTGTGTTGTGTGTGTGTGCATGTACCTGCAGCGGTCATAAAGTGCATACAAGAAATAGCTGTCATTCTTACATTTTCAAAAATATTGTGCTTTTGCTAACCCACCTTTTTGCCATTATTCCCTATTCTAATAGCCAATTTTTCCTGCCTGTAGTCTCACTTGACATTTCCAGGTAGAGTGTACTTCAGGTTTTTCAATTTTCAACATTAGAAATGTTATGACAACAACAATCTTTACAATTAAAATAAACAATATGCATAAAATTAGACAGACAAAGTAAATATATCTCAATGAACTTCTATAACGTTGAACTAACCATTCTGACGCTATAAAACTTCATATTTAATTTACACATACACTATCAAATACTCCATTTTGATTGTATTCTTTTATATATTATATCTCAAACACAGTTTCCCATCCCTCTACTCTTTCCAATCCTCTCTCACCATCTCTATTTTTCACCAGATTAACTCCTCCTCTGTTTCCTTTCCCAGAGATGTCAAACAAACATGAAATAAAAGGTTATAAGACTGGGCACAATCCTCATACCAAGGCTGGACAAGGCAAGTCAGTAGATGAGAAATAGTCCCCACTTCCATAGTTAAGGAGTCCCACAACAATACCCAGCTACACAACATAATATATATGCAGAGGACCTAGCTCAGAAGCATACAGGAGCTGTGATTGCCATTTCATTCTCTATGATTCCCCTATTTATCCTGCTTACTTGACTCAGGGGGCTGTTCCTGTGTTATCATGATTGTTCTGTTTCCTGCATTCCTTCCCCAAATTCCTACTTCTATGGGGTTTCTGATGAATCCACCTAGATTTTGAGTGTGAGTGTGAGTCTATCTATCTGCTTCCATCAGTTTCTTTATTATAGCACTCTGATAAAAATATGGGCTAAGGAGAAATCTATGGGTATAATATAATATCATTAGTAATCATTCTATGAAATTTTTCCCACTTGTATTTGAATCTGTAATGAATTTCTTGGATGTCCAGACTCTGGTTCCTGGCCATCTAGACAGGGTGAGGCAAGAGTTCCCTCCTAGGACAAGAACTTCAAATTTGACCAGTCATTAGTTGCCAGGCTCACAAGTTCTGTACCACCAGGACTCCAGTACATCTTGGAGGCAGAACAGATTGATTGTATATCAAAGATTTTGTGGCTGAGTTGGTGTCCCAGACCCACTGCTAGAAAACCTGCTTGGTTATAATAATTTGGCTAATTCAGGATGATTTTTTTCTACTTCCATCTATTTGCCTGTAATTTTCATAATGTCATTTTTTTCTAAGTGTTGAGTAATACCCAATCATGTACATGTACTAGAGTTTTTTCATTATCCATCCTTCAATTGAAGGACATCTATTTTATTCAAAGTTTGTGACTATTTTGAATAAAGCCACTTTAAACATACTTGAACAAATATCTTTCTCTTACGAGGGATCATCTTTTAGATTCATACCCAGGAATAGCAGGGTCTTGAGGTAGACCTATAACCAAGTTTCTGACAAACTGCCATATTGGTTTTCATAATGGCTCTACAAATTTGCACTTCCACTAGCCATGAAGGAGAATTCCCTTTGCTCCAATCCTCAAGAGCATGAACTAGGACTTGTGATTTTTATTTAACTGATGCTGACAGATGTGAGAGGAAATATAAAAGTAGTTCTGATATGCATTTCCCTGATTGCTAAGGATGTTGAATAGGATTAATGCAAGATGCTGAGTAGCAATGCCATGAGTTCATGTTTTCTAGATTCTTTTCTGAATTCTGGCTTATTTTCTAAGGGCAACAGCATTAGGAGTCATTGGAATTTCTGGTGGTGTGGGGGCAGCCCTGTCTCCCCTTATTATGATCCTCATGCGGTACTCTGACTCCCTGCCCTGGATCATCTATGGAGTCCTCTCCATCCTTGGTGGCCTTCTTCCCTTTGTCCTTCCTGAAACCAAGAATCAGCCTCTGCCTGACTCCATCCAAGATGTAGAATGTGGGTGAGTAAAATCTCCACTGTCCCCTTGGAGGTATTCTGTACCAATGGTCTGTGATGTAGAAAGTGAAATAGCACTCCCATTATCTCTTTCCAAGCTGTCAGACAAGTAGGCTTTCGCCCATGTGGTCATTGTGTTTGGAACAGAAGTCTTCCTTATATCCCCTCATAAATAAATTCAAATGACTTTGGACCTCTCTAGACATAAAAGACAATCTCTACTAGGATACACATAGAGATTTATTAATAAGTAGACAAAATCATGTCTACTGCCTATTTTCCCTTCACGTGAAACACATGAAGTGTAGGAATTAATTTGGGGCATGTGTAACACATGTAAATATGTAGGACAAGGCCAAGAAGGACATTTGAAGGACATTCCTTCAAACCTCCTTGGAGAGGGCTATGACTACCAAGGTTGTAAGTGCCAAACCTGATTTGTAGAGGTTTCTGGAAAGGTTATTTCCCCAGATTTATTAGAATACTTTGATAAGATTGTGGATGTTCAAAATTCTGGTAAATGAAGGATGAGTTTGCTTTTACAAAAATGCCTTCATTCTCTCTGTACTTCTGTTTTTTTTAATAATGTTTATGGCATTTGTTTTATGCGTTGCAGGTGGAAAAGTTCAAAACAAGAAAAGGAGGAAGATGTCATCATTAAAGTGACTCAGTTTTAAGGAAGTGTGGGAATTGGCCTCCAGTCAAACATCAAGATAAAAGAAAAATGTCATTCAGGAGTTATTCTAGTAATATTTGCCTCAACTCCAATCCACTGCATTTCCCATGAAATAAATAGAGTGAGAAAAAGTTACTGTCAATCATTCCTGGTCCAGCCAAGGGTACAAAAGACAGACAAATTCGAAGAAGGACGTTGGGGCATTGTGTTTGTCAGAAAATGGAGTGTAGGGTGATGGGCTTTATAGTAATATGTACAATCATGCATATATGTGGGTGGAGGTGTATAGGTATGTGTGGAATTTGGTGGTGGTGGGGAATGGAATTCATAGTAAAAAATGCCTGCAACCTTCCCCTAAGTCTATGCTTATCCCACTTCCAACAAGATGTGGTGGGTGGAAGGAAACTCTGTGGCAAGCCAGTGAACTTCCTGGAGATGTCCCATCATTTTGCCTAGATGTGATGGGTGTGCTCTGAAAAGGAAAAGACCACATGGATTTCCTCCAAGGATGGCTTCCTGCTGATAGGCCTTTCCATGATGTATTTATCATCTATCAGGCATGGCATAGAGAAAACCTCTCTGCCTATAGTTTCTTGGGCACTCACCTACTCTAATGGGCAGATTTTTTTCAGAGTCAGTATGAAGATGTACTTTATGTAATGGTGCTATTTAGACAAATAGATTATTCCATAATTCCAGGTAATGATTTTATAAAATTCCTGAATTGATTTAAGTAATCTTAGGCCCCCTGTAGAATAAGAAATCTGCAAAAGAGTTCTGCAAACCTTAATGTATCAGAAGCACATGAATTGTACTAGGAAGATGTCCCTGTGTCTCTGAGTCTTGCCGGCGAGGACACACACACAGGACACTCGTATCCTTCTGCAGAAAAGCTTTAATGCTTCTCGAGAGACAGATGATCAGCTTCTGGGGAGAAGACCCAGAACACAGGAAACTTGGTCCTTAAATAGACCGTGAAGAGCGGTTGGAGAAGTGTCTCGCCCTGACTGGCTGCTTGCCATCAGCCCAGATGACGCCATGGGACAGGCAGGGCACAAGGAATGGAAAAATACACCAGCACATGCGCAGACTACTTGTTTACCAGTTAGAACACCGGATGTCAGCACCATCTTGTAATGGCGACTGCAAGGGCAGCTCCTCACAGGAAGAAAAATAGGCTTGGAACAAATTTCTAGTCTGGGAATAGATTCACTCAAAGGTAGGTTGAGAAAATAAATGATGTCACAAATGGGAAAAATAGCTAATTGAAATTTACAAAATGTTGGCACAAGTCCCTTCCGGTCCACTCGAGCACCGAGGTGCCTTGCCAGCAGAGTCTCTGGACATCCGCAAGGACCCACACAGGATTCCCCACGGGATCCTAAGACCTCTGGTGAGTGGAACACAGAGTCTGCTCCAATCCAATTGTGCGGGACCTGAGACTGCATTAACTAGGGAAGCAGACAACGCAGCCTGAGCTGGGGCACAAGTCCCTTCTGGTCCACTCGAGAACGGGGTGCCTTGCCAGCAGAGTCTCCGGACACCCACAAGGACCCACACAGGATTCCCCACGGGATCCTAAGACTTCTGGTAAGTGGAACACAACTTCTGCCAGGAGGCAGGTTCAAACACCAGATATCTGGGCACCTTCCCTGCAAGAAGAGAACTTGCCTGCAGAGAATACTCTGAACACTGAAACTAAGGCAAGAGCTAGCCTCCAACGTCTGCTGATAGAGGCTAACAGAGTCACCTGAGGAACAAGCTCTAACCAGAGACAACTATAACAGCTAGCTTCAGAGATTACCAGATGGCAAAAGGCAAATGTAAGAACCCTACTAACAGAAATCAAGACCACTCACCATCATCAGAACGCAGCACTCCCACCCCACCTAGTCCTGGGCACCCCAACACAACCAAAAATCTAGACCCAGATTTAAAAGCATATCTCATGATGATGGTAGAGGACATCAAGAAGGAATTTAATAATTAACTTAAAAAAAATACAGGAGAACACTGCTTAAGAGTTACATGTCCTTAAAGAAAAACAGGAAAACACAACCAAACAGGTAGAAGTCCTTAAAGAAAAACAGGAAAACACATCCAAACAAGGGATGGAAATGAACAAAACCATACTAGACCTAAAAAGGGAAGTAGACACAATAAAGAAAACCCAATGTGAAGCAACACTGGAAATAGAAACCCTAGGAAAGAAATCTGGAACCATAGATGCGAGCATCAACAACAGAATACAAGAGATGGAAGAGAGAATCTCAGGTGCAGAAGATTCCATAGAGAACATCGGCACAACAATCAAAGAAAATGCAAAATGCAAAAGGATGCTAACTGAAAACATCCAGGAAATCCAGGACACAATGAGAAGACCAAACCTACGGATATTAGGAGTACATGAGAATGAAGATTTTCCACTTAAAGGGTCAGTGAATATCTTCAACAAAATTATAGAAGAAATCTTCCCAAACCTAAAGAAAGAGATGCCCATGAACATACAAGAAGCCTACAGAACTCCAAATAGACTGGACAAGAAAAGAAATTCCTCCCGACACATAATAATCAGAACAACAAATGTACTAAATAAAGATAGACTATTAAAAGCAGTAAGGAAAAAAGATCAAGTAACATATAAAGGCAGGCTTATCAGAATTACATCAGATTTTTCACCAGAGACTGTGAAAGCCAGAAGATCCTGGACAGATGTTATACAGACCCTAAGAGAACAACAATGCCAGCCCAGGCTACTCTACCCAGCCAAGCTCTCAATTACCATGGATGGAGAAACCAAAGTTTTCCACAAAAAAACCAAATTCACACATCATCTTTCCACGAATCCAGCCCTTCAAAGGATAGTATCAGAAAAAACCAATACAAGGACGGGAACCACGCCCTAGAAAAAGCAAGAAAGTAATCCCTCAACGAACCAAAAAGAAGACAACCAGTAGAACAGAATGCCAACTCTAAACACAAAAATAATAGGAAGCAACAATTACTTTTCCTTAATATCTCTTAATATCAATGGACTCAATTCTCCAATAAAAAGACATAGACTAACAGACTGGCTACACAAAGAGGACCCAACATTCTGCTGCTTACAGGAAACCCATCTCAGGGAAAAAGACAGACAATACCCAAGAGTGAAAGGCTGGAAAACAATTTTCCAAGCAAATAGTCTGAAGAAACAAGCTGGAGTAGCCATTCTAATGTCGAATAAAATCGACTTCCAACCCAAAGTTATCAAAAAAGACATACTCATACTTCATACTCATCAAAGTTAAAGTCCTCCAAGAGGAACTCTCAATTCTGAATATCTATGGTCCCGATGCAAGGGGAGCCACATTCATTAAAAATACTTTAGTAAAGCTCAAAGCACATATTACACCTCGCACAATAATAGTGGGAGACTTCAACACACCACTTTCATCAATGGACAGATCATGGAAACAGAAACTAAACAGGGACACAGTGAAACTAACAGAAGTGATGAAACAAATGGACTTAGCAGATATCTACAGAACATTTTATCCTAAAACAAAAGGATATACCTTCTTGTCAGCACCTCATGGTACCTTCTGCAAAATTGACCATATAATTGGTCACAAAACAGGCCTCAACAGATACAAAAATATTGAAATCATCCCATGCATCCTATCAGATCACCATGGACTAAGGCTGATCAACAATAACAACATAAATAATGAAAAGCCAACATTCACGTGGAAAATGAACAACACTCTTCTCAATGATACCTTGGTCAAGGAAGGAATAAAGATAGAAATTAAGGACTTTTTGGAGTTTAATGA
The DNA here is from genome assembly GCF_978045245.1 of Mus caroli. Classification (NCBI taxonomy): domain Eukaryota; kingdom Metazoa; phylum Chordata; class Mammalia; order Rodentia; family Muridae; genus Mus; species Mus caroli. Next base: position 53,718,049 of record NW_028227275.1, read on the forward strand.
AAATGAAGCCACAACATGGGACACAATGAAAGCATTTCTAAGAGGAAAACTCATAGCTCTGAGTGCCTCCAAAAAGAAACTAGAGATAGCACACACTAGCAGCTTGACAACACACCTAAAAACTCTAGAACAAAAGGAAGCAAATTCACCCAAGGGGAGTAGATGGCAGTAAATAATCAAACTCAGGGGCAAAATCAACCAAGTGGAAACAAGAAGAACTATTCAAAGAATCAACCAAACGAGGAGCTGGTTCTTTGAGAAAATCAACAAGATAGATAAAACCCCAGCCAGACTCACTAGAGGGCACAGGGACAGCATTCTAATTAACAAAATCAGAAATGAAAAGGGAGACATAACAACAAAGCCTGAAGAAATTCAAAACACCATCTGATCCTTCTACAAAAGGAAATACTCAACAAAACTGTAAAACCTGGATGAAATGGACAAAATTCTAGACAGATACCAGGTACCAAAGTTAAACCTGGATCAAGTTAACGAACTAAACAGTCACATATCCCCTAAAGAAATAGAAGCAGTCATTAATGGCCTCCCAACCAAAAAAAGCCCAGAGCCTGATCGTTTAGTGCAGAGTTCTATCAGACCTTCAAAGAAGATCTAATTCCAGTTCTGCACAAACTATTCCACAAAAGAGAAATAGAAGGTACTCTACCCAATTCATTCTATGAAGCCACAATTACTCTGATAACTAAGATCCAACAAAGATAGAGAACCTCAGACCAATTTCCCTTATGAATATCGATGCAAAAATCCTCAATAAAATTCTCGCTAACCGAATCCAAGAACACATTAAAGCAGTCATCCATCCTGACCAAGTAGGTTTTATTCCAGGGATGCAGGGATGGTTTAATATACAGAAATCCATCAATGTAATCAATGATATAAACAAACTCAAAGACAGAAACCACATGATCATCTCATTAGATGCAGAGAATACATTTGACAAAATCTAACACCCATTCATGATAAAGTCTTGGAAAGAGCAGGAATTCAAGGCCTATACTTAAACATGATAAAAGCAATCTACAGCAAACCAGTAGCCAAAATCAAAGAAAATGGTGAGAAGCTGGAAGGAATCCCACTAAAATCAGGGGATAGACAAGGCTGCCCTCTTTCTCCCTACCTCTTCAACACAGTACTTGAAGTCCTAGCCAGAGCAATTTGACAACAAAAGGAGATCAAGGGGATACAAATTGGAAAAGAGGAAGTCAAAACATCACTTTTTGCAGATGATATGATAGTATATATAAGTGACCCTAAAAATTCCACCAGAGAACTTCTAAACCTGATAAACAGCTTCAATGAAGTAGCTGGATATAAAATTAACTCAAACAAGTCAATGGCCTTTCTCTACACAAAGAATAAACAGGCTGAGAAAGAAATTAGGGAAACAACACCCTTCTCAATAGTCACAAATAATATAAAATATCTTGGCATGACTCTAACTAAGGAAGTGAAAGATCTCTATGACAAGAACTTCAAGTCTCTGAAGAAAGAAATTAAAGAAGATCTCAGAAGATGGAAAGATCTCCCATGCTCATGGATTGGCAGGATCAACATTGTAAAAATGGCTATCTTGTCAAAAGCAATCTACAGATTCAATGCAATCCCCATCAAAATTCCAACTCAATTATTCAACGAATTAGAAAGTGCAATCTGCAAATTCATCTGGAATAACAAAAAACCTAGGATAGTAAAAACTCTTCTCAAAGATAAAAGAACCTCTGGTGGAATCACCATGCCTGACCTACAGCTTTTCTACAAAGCAGTTGTGATAAAAACGGCATGGCACTGGTATAACGACAGAAAAGTAGACCAATGGAATAGAATTGAAGACCCTGAAATGAACCCACACACTTGTGGTCACTTGATCTTCGACAAGGGAGCTAAAACCATCCAGTGGAAAAAACACAGCATTTTCAACAAATGGTGCTGGCACAAATGGCTGTTATCGTGTAGAAGAATGCGAATTGATTCATTCCTATCTCCTTGTACTAAGGTCAAATCTAAGTGGATCAAGGAGCTCCACATAAAACCAGAGACACTGAAACTTATAGAGAAGAAAATGGAGAAAAGCCTTGAAGATATGGGCACAGGGGGAAAAATTCCTGAATAGAACAGCAATGTCTTGTGCTGTAAGATCGAGAATTGACAAATGGGACCTCATGAAACTGAAAAGCTTCTGCAAGGCAAAAGACACTGTCAATAAGACAAAAAGACCACCAAGAGATTGGGAAAGGATCTTTACCTATCCTAAATCAGACAGGGGACTAATATCCAATATATATATAAGGAACTCAAGAAGGTGGACTCCAGAAAATCAAATAACCCCATTAAAAAATGGGGCTCAGAACTGAACAAAGAATTCTCAACTGAGGAATACCTAATGGTAGAGAAGCACCTGAAAAAATGTTCAACATCTTTAATCATCAAGGAAATGTAAATCAAAACAACGTTGAGATTCCACCTCACACCAGTCAGAATGGCTAAGATCAAAAATTCAGGTGACAGCAGATGCTGGCGCGGATATGGAGAAAGAGGAAAACTTCTCCATTGTTGGTGGGATTGCAAGCTTGTACAACCACTCTGGAAATCATTCTGGCAGTTCCTTAGAAAATTGGACATAATACTACCGGAGGATCCAGTAATACCTTTCCTGGGCATATATCCAGAAGATGTCCTAACCGGTAAGAAGAACTCATGCTCTACTATGTTCATAGCAGCCTTATTTATAATAGCCAGAAGCTGGAAAGAACCCAGATGCCCCTCAACAGAGGAATGGATACAGAAAATGTGGTACATTTACACAATGGAGTACTACTCAGCTATTAAAAGAATGAATTTATGAAATTCCTTGGCTAATGGATGGACCTGGAGGTCATCATCCTGAGTGAGGTAACACAATCACAAAGGAACTCACACAATATGTACTCACTGATAAGTGGATATTAGCCCAAAACTTAGGATACCCAAGATATAAGATACAATTTGCTAAACACATGAAACTCAAGAAGAATGAAGACTGAAGTGTGGACACTATGCCCCTCCTTAGAATTGGGAACAAAACACCCATGGAAGGAGTTTCAGAGACAAAGTTTGGAATAGTGACAGAAGGATGGACCATCTAGAGACTGCCATATCCAGGGATCCACCCCATAATCAGGTTCCAAACGCTGACACCATTGCATGCACTAGCAAGATTTTGCTGAAAGGACCCTGATATAGCTGTCTCTTGTGAGACTTGCCGGGGCCTTGCAAACACAGAAGTGGATGCTTACAGTCAGCTATTGGATGGATCACAGGGCCCCCAATGGAGGAGCTAGAGAATGTACCCAAGGAGCTAAAGGGATCTGCAACCCTATAGGTAGAACAACATTCTGAACTAACCAGTACCTTAGAGCTCTTGACTCTAGCTGCATATGAATCAAAAGATGGCCTAGTCGGCCATCACTGTAAAGAGAGGCCCATTGGACACGCAAACTTTATATGCCACAGTACGGGGGAACTCCAGGGCCAAAAAAATGGGAATGGTGGGTAGGGAAGTGGGGGGGAGGGTATGGGGGCTTTTGGGATAGCATTGGAAATGTAATTCAGGAAAATATGTAATAAAAAATATTAAAAAAAAAAAGAAAAGCAGGAGGGAAGCTCACACGTGTAAAAAAAAGAAATTTACAAAATGTTAAAAATGAGATATAACATATAAGACCTGTTCCTTTGTGAAAACCTTGCTATGACATATATCTATTGCTTTGAACTTATAATGACAGAGGTGGAATGAAAAACAGATAATACATTTGCCTTGAACATATTGGTCTTTTATTTACTTTTACCTATTTACTTTACATCCAAGTCACTCCCACACAATCCTTCTCCCATTCCCCTTTGAATTTTTTAGTGAACTTTTATCTCTCACTCTGCTTGTATTCCTCTCTGGATAAAGGAGTTAGCCTCTTCTGGTTCCATATCCCCAAATGTATTGAGTCATAGCTAAGCTCACCCTCATTGATTCTTGAGTGCCTTCCTTTTGTCAGGTTTCTGTCTCCTCCTGGAGATTCCCCCTCCGCCTCACCCACTTCAGTTGCAGATTTCCATTCATCTTTGTGACCATTTGACCATCTCTCCTGTCCTTCCCCGCACCAAATCTTAAACCCACAATTCCCCTTCCTAATCTCCAAGTTCCCTTCCTCCATCTGCCTCATATGACTATTTTATTACCACTTCTATGTGACATTCAAGTTTCCTAGCTTGGGTCTTCCCTCTTGTTTAGCTTCTGTGGGTCTGTGGAGTGTAGCATGGTACTGGTATTTTATGGCTAATAATCACTTATAAGTGAGTACATACCATGCATGTCTTTTTCAGACAAGGGTAAGTCACTCAGGATTATATTATCAACTTTCATCCATTTGCAAAACAAAAAAAATTCCTGACATCTTTGATTTTAATAGCTGAATAGTATTCCATTGTGTAGATGTATCACAGTTTCTTAATCCATTCATCAGTAAAGGAACATTTAGATTGTTTCCAGTTTCTGGCTATTATGAATGAAGCTGATATAAATATAGTTGAGCAAGTGTCTTTGTTGGATGTTGGAGTATCCTTGGGGTATATACTCATCAGTGACTTAGCTGTGTCTTGAGGGAGAACTATTCCCCATTTTCTAAGAAAGCACCACATTGATCTCCATAGTGGTTGTACAAGTTTGCCCTCCTTCCATCAATAAAGAAGTGTTCTGCTTGCACCAAATCCTGACTAGCACATGATATCTCTTGAGATTTTCACCTTAGCCATTTTGATGGGTGGAAGATGAAACCTCAGAGTTGTTTTAATTTGCATTTCCCTGATAACTTAGAACTTTGCACATTTTTAGGTGCTTCTCGACCACTGGAGAGACCCCGGTCGAGGATTCTCTGTTTAATTCTGTATCCCAGTTTTAACTGGGTTATTTGGGATATTGGTGTCTACTTTTATAAGTTAATAATAAATTTTGAATATTAGTCCTCTTACATGTAGTGTTGGTGAAGACTCTTTCTCAATCTGTAGTCTGAAAATTTGTCCTATTGACAGAATCCTTTGCCTTACAGAAGTTTTTCAGTTTCATGAAGTCCCATTATTGGTGTTCTGTTCAGGAAAATGTCTCCTGTACCAATGTAACACCAATTATAGCTGTCCAGAAGCCATGGATGAACTGTGTCTACCTGAAAAGGGGGCTGGAAAAGAAAAAGGAACGGGGTGCAAGAGAAGGATGAAGCCAAGACAAAGTTTTTCATCAAGGCACAAAGTTTAATATTCAGCACTGAATTTAAATAGGGAGAGCCCACAGATTCAATCCTTTGTTTCACCTGAATTATGTTGCAAAGCAAGCTCAGCGGGCACTCTACTCCTATAGGAAATTGAAGGTGAGGCAAGGCAGAATCCTTGAGTCCTTAAGAATCCAAATGAGTCCTTAAGGTACAACTAGGGCAAATGTTTAAGGTCTATTTATCCTATTCAAGGCTGGGGGAAGGATACAACCAATGCTGAACCAATGCATTCAAGGGTACTTCCTGCTCTCTCTTCTATGAGATTTACTATATCTGGTTTTATGTGGAAGTCATTGATTCACTTGTATTTCGGGCAGGATGATAAATATGGTCCTATTTTCATTCTGCTACATGTAGACATCCAGTTAGTCCAGCACAAGTTTTTGAAGGTGCTTTCATTTTTTTTTCATTTTTCATTTTTTTTTACATTGTATGATTTTGGCTTTTTATCAAAACTGAAGTATTCATAGTTTTATTGGTTTATTTATGAGTCTTCAGTTATATTCCATTGATCATTGTGAATATTTCTGTACCAAAAAAAAAAATACCATTCAGTATTTATAACTATTGCTCTGCAGTATACTTTGAGGGCAGGGATGTTGACTCCTCCCAAACTTCTTTAATAGTTCAAGAATTTTTTGTTTGTTTGTTTTGATTATCCTGGGTTTTTTTTCCCATAGCAGTGGAGAATTGCTCTTTCAAGGTCTTTAAATTCTGTTAGTATTTGAGGGGTTCACTGGCTGGTTTTCTGGAGGAAAGGCCTTAATGAGATCCAGCTGTACAGCATTTTCTCAATTAGTAATGAAGGATAAAAGGGGCCATTGTGGATGGTGCCATCCCTGGGCTGATGTTCCTAGATTCTATAAGAGATTTTCAACAACAACATAAATAATAGAAAGCCAACATTTACATGGAAACTGAACAACACTCTATTCAACGATAACTTGGTCAAGGAAGAAATGAAGAATGAAATTAAACACTTTTTAGAGTTTCATGAAAATGAAGCCACAACATACCCAAACTTATGGGACACAATGAAAGCAGTCCTAAGAGGAAAACTCATAGCCCTGAGTGCCTCCAAAAAGAAACTAGAGAGAGCATACACTAAGGGCCTGACTGCACACCTAGAAGCTCTAGAACAAAAGGAAGCAAATTAACCAATGAGGAGTAGACAGCAGGACATAATCAATCAAACTTAGGGCTGAAATCAACCAAGTGGAAACTAAAAGAGCTATACAATCAATCAACCAAACCAGGAGCTGGTTCTTTTAGAAAATCAACAAGATAGATAAACCCTTAGCCAGACTAACTAGAGGGAACAGGGACAGTATCCTAATTAACAAAATCAGAAATGAAATGGGAGACATGGCCGGTCGGCACCATGGCGGTTGGCAAGAAGCACCTGACGAAAGGTGGCAAGAAGGGAGCTAAGAAGAAAGTGGTCGATTCATTTTCTAAGAAAGCTCCTGCCATGTTCAATATTAGGAACATCGGGAAGATACTAGTCACGAGGACTCAAGGAACCAAAATTGCCTCTGATGGCCTCAAGGGTCGTGTGTTTGAAGTGAGCCTTGCCAATCTACAGAATGATGAAGTTGCGTTTAGAAAATTCAAGCTAATCACTGAGGACGTTCAGGGCAAAAACGGTCTGACTAACTTCCATGGTATGGATCTTACCCGGGACAAAATGTGCTCCATGGTCAAGAAGTGGCAGACCATGATTTGAGCTCACATTGCTGTCAAGACGACCGATGGGTATTTGCTCCGACTTTTCTGTGTTGGCTTCACTAAGAAACGCAACAACCAGATAAGAAAGACATCATATGCCCAGCACCAGCAAGTCCACCAGATCCGGAAGAAGATGATGGAAATCATGACCCGAGAGGTGCAGACCAATGACTTGAAGGAAGTAGTTAATAAACTGATTCCAGACAGCATTGGGAAAGACAGAAAAGGCTTGCCAGTCCATTTATCCTCTTCATGATGTCTTTGTTAGAAAAGTAAAAATGCTGAAGAAACCCAAGTTTGAATTGGGCAAGCTCATGGAGCTGCATGGGGAAGGCGCCAGCTCTGGCAAAGCAGCTAGAGACGAGATGGGTGCTAAGGTTGAGCGAGCTGATGGATATGAACCACCAGTCCAAGAATCAGTGTAAAATCCAGATTTTTAATAGTGACAAATAAGAAGTCCTATTTGTGAAAAAAAAATAAAGAAAAGGGAGACATGACAACATAACCTGAGGAAATCCAAAAAATCATCAGATCCTACTACAAAAGGCTATACTCAACAAAACTGGAAAACTTGGATAAAATGGACAAATTTCCTAGACAGATACCAGGTGCCAAAGTTAAAGCAGGATCAGATTAATGATCTAAACAGTCCCATTTCCCCTAAAGAAATATAAGCAGTCATTAATAGTCTCTCAACCAAAAAAAAGCCCAGGACCAGATGGGTTGAGGACAGAGGTCTATCAGACCTTCAAAGAAGACCTAATTCCAATTCTTCTCAAACTATTCCACAAAATAGAAACAGGAGGTACTCTACCCAATTTATTCTATGAAGTCACAGTTACTCTGATACCTAAACCACACAAAGATCCAACAAAGAAAGAGACTTCAGACCAATTTCCCTTATGAATATCAATGCAAAAGTACTCAATAAAATCCTGGCAAACCGAATTGAAGAACACATCAAAACGATCATACATCATGACCAGGTAGGCTTCATCCCAGGGATGCAGGGATGGTTTAATATCTGGAAATCCATCAACATGATCCACTATATAAACAAACTCAAAGACAAAAAACACATGAACATCTCATTAGATGCTGAGAAAGCATTTGAAAAAATCCAATGACCCTTCATAATAAAAGCCATGGAAAGAGCAGGAATTCAAGGCCCATACCTAAACAGAGTAAAAGCAATACACAGCAACCCAGTAGTCAACATCAAAGTAAAAGGAGAGAAGCAATCCCACTGAAATCAGGGACTACACAAAGCTGCCCACTTTCTTCATACCTATTTAATATAGTACTTGAAGTCCTAGCTAGAGCAATTTGACAACAAAAGGAGGTCAAAGGGATACAAATTGGAAAGGAAGAAGTCAAAATATCACTATTTGCAGATGATATGATGGTATATGTTAGATACCCTAAAATTTTCACCAGAAAACTCCTAAGCCTGATAAACAACTTCAATGAAGTAGCTGGATATAAAATTAACTCAATCAAATCAGTGGCCTTTCTCTATACAAAGGATAAACAAGCTGAGAAAGAAATTAGGAAAAAAAACATCCTTCACAATACTCACAAATAATATAAAACACGTTGGTGTGACTCTAACTAAGGAAATGAAAGATCTGTATAATAAGAACTTCAAGTCTCTGAAGAAAGAAATCATAGAAGAACTCAGAAGGTGGAAAGATTTCCCATGCTCATGGATTGGCAGGATTAATATTGTAAAAATGGCTATCTTGCCTAAAGCAATCTACAGATGCAATGCCATCCACATCAAAATTCCTACTCAATTCTTCATTGAGTTAGAGAGGGCAATTTGCAAATTCATCTGGAATAACAAATAACCTAGGATAGCAAAAACTATTCTCAACAATAAAGAACCTCTGGTGGAATCACCATGCCTGACCTCAAGATGTACTACAGAGAAATTGTGATTAAAAAAAAAAAAACTGCATGGTACTGCTACAGCGACAGACATGTAGACCAATGGAATAGAATTGAAGACCCAGAAATGAACCCACACACCTATGATCACTTGATCTTTGACAAGAGAGCTAAAACCATCCAGTAGAAAAAATACAGCATTTTCAACAAATACTGCTGGCACAACTGGTGGTTATCATGCAGAAGAATACGAATTGATCCATTCTTATCTCCTTGCACAAAGCTCAAGTCTAAGTGGATCAAAGACCTCCACATAAAACCAGAGACACTGAAATTTATAGAGGAGAAAGTGGGGAAAAGCCTCGAAGATATGGGCACAGGGGGAAAATTCCTAAAGAGAACAGCAATGGCTTGTGCTTTAAGATCAATAATTGACAAATGGGACCTCATAAAATTGAAAAGCTTCTGAAAGGCAAAAGGCACTATCAATAAGACAAAAAGGCCAACAACAGATTGGGAAAGGACTTTTACCAATCCTAAATATGATAGGGGACTAATATCCAACATATACAAAGAACTCAAGAAGCTGGGCTCCAGACATTCAAATAACCCTGAGACGGCCATCAATGGGAGGAGAGGCCCTTGGTATTTCAAAGATCATATTCCCCAGTACAGGGGAATGCCAGTGCCAGGAAGCAAGAGTGGGTGGGTTGGGGAGCAGGGGGGGGGGTTATAGAGGACTTTTTGGATAGCATTTGAATTGTAAATTTTAAAAATATCTAATAAAAAGAAGAAAAAAACAATGCTAACCATACAACCAAGGCAATCTAGGCATAGCAGGGAAAAAAGGAATTAATTTTCCAATTCCTCCTTGGCCTTACAAAAGGCACTTGGTATTTCCAGTGCAATTTCAACAAAATCTAAATGCTTAATACCTAATTATGCACTTACCAATATGTATAGAATTCTAGAAGACAGATAGCATTCGACAATCCCCTAATTTCATCTTGAGAGTCTGTATAGAAAGAGGTACATTCTCTTTCACTAAGGACAGACAAGGTAGTCCTCTGCTATATATATATATGCCAGGGGTCATAGACGAGCCCATGTGTGCCCTTTGGTTGGTGGCTTACTGTCTCAGAACTCAATGGCACTATTAATGATGCCAACTTGTTCTTGCAGACAAGTATCTAGCATGGCTGTACTCTGAGAGACTCTAACAGCTGCTGACTGAGACAAATACAGATACGTACAGCCAACTATTGGATTTAGTCCCAGAGAATAATCATTGGTAAGTTTTCCAAAACTGACTAGGGCATGGTTCACAATGTTTCTCTGAAAACAAATGTTTAACAGGCTGGATTACAGGGGGAAAAAATTCCACAGATTTTTTTTTCAGTTTCTTAGTAGAAAACAGGTCTCTCCCATTATTCCAACAATGCTACAGATTAGAGTCTATGACTATGATATGAACTAAGAAAGGGCCCATTAAAAGGAGCCCAAAATTAACCCTACTTAGTGTGCCACTATAAAACAGAATTTGTTTAAATGTTTATACTTGCAAACATATAAGCATTTCTGTTTCCCATTGGATACAGTCACTGAGCCTCAATGTCCTGGAACTCCTGGATCTAGTTGGAAATATGAGAAGATTCCAGATCCTTTAGATGGCTTTCCTTCTGATCTTTTTTGGAGAACTTCACTGCAGCTATACCTGGTCATTGCTGTTGGAACCACACCCTTGACAATGATACTGTCAGGGCTGGAGAGATGGCTCAGTGGTTAAGAGCACTGACAATGATACTGTCTCTGATAATGACAGCGGAATCTTGAGCCAAGATGACCTCCTGAGGATTTCTATCCCACTGGACTCCAACCTAAGACCAGACAATTGCTGCTGTTTTGTCCAACCACAGTGACTTCTCCTTTATTCTCATTACTATGACCACTTGTCCAACTTCAGTGTCTGTCACTAAATAAGTAAAAATAAAAATCATTTTTGCAGAACAAATGTGATGTATTTGGGTGTCAAGTTGATCAGGAAGTGATCGATGGTATATAGTTTTGATTGTCCATTCAATAGGACCAAGAGTCACCATTGAGACAACCTCCCAGAACATCTGTGAGGTACTACTTAGTTTAGTTTATCTTCTGTGCATTCCTCTGTGGGAATATGTTGATTACACTAACTGAGGGGGAAGTATCCACCTTAACAACAGCAGTATCAGTCCAGAGATTGGGTCTTAAAGTACAGAAACAGCCCCGTATAGGCATTCATCACCCCCTGTTCATCAGCATGTCACAGCCTAAATGCTGTACAGTCTTGAAATTTCCTCTGACAAATAAATTACTCCACTGCTTTGACTTTAGGCCCACCCAAACTTTCAGAACATGGTCAGAATCTTGCCAGAATTCTTTATTGTTCCTCAAAAGGGAAACATGAATTCCTCTCCCCAATTCCAAAGAAGAACCATTTTCATCTGAAGATTTCAGATAAAATCTTATAGAGGCTTCACAGTTCAGATTTGTGTCAGCATTGTAGTATACTGAACTTCCACAAGGACCATCCTTTGTATCTTATATCTGTACACTCTCCCAAAATGCACCACAAATCACAACACATGGTCTATAACAGGATCAGACTTGTAAGTAAAACTCCACTTATGGCTCCAAATGTGTTGTCTAATTTAGCATTGCTGTGACCAAGATTTCTGTGACAACTATTAATGACAGAAACAAATTTTTTAAAAATTTTTGCTCACAGAATCACAACATTCATTTAACCATAGGAAATAGGCATACCAATACTGAGACAAGAGTTTGTGGCCAAGGTTTGTCATTTCATGGTGGACCATGAAGCAGCATCATAACCAGTGGCCAACAAGCATTTTCACGGGCCCACTCCTCCATGAGCTAAAGAAGAAAAGGAAGCTTTCCCTCTTAAGAGAGATTGAGCCTCTGAAACACACAACCAGCCAGAGAAACAACATTTCAACAGCATGCTATGTGTCTTTTCTAATAGCAGCCAAGACTCTAAAATGTATATAAAGAACTTGAAAAAAAATCATTTTTCTGACTGAATTGTTTACCAATGAATCCTTTATTGTAGGGATTTGACAAAAGAAATATGAGATTAAATAAATAAACAAACAAACTGAAGCAAGCATGCACTTAGACAGGCATGAACACACATATCACAGAACCATATTAAGTTTCTGTATCATTTCAATTCATTCTAATATAACTGGAGACATGGGAAAGGATCTCAGTAACTGCATGGACCTCCCCAATGGGCTGGGGTAGTGGGCCTAGAATGAGGGTCCATGAAGCTAGGTGCATAAATATTAGGTGGTGACAAACAGAAACAAGCAGAGACAATTTGAATCTGAATGTATTTTGCAGCTCTCAAGCAGGGGATTTTATATATTAAAAAACCAAACATTGCATCTCTTAGAAACTGTATCTATTGAAACAGTCACAAATACCAACAAAAATGATTTGACACAGTAAAACACAAAAATCATCCAAGCATTATAACTCTGAAACTATGTATTCAGTGACTCACAAACAGAACATGTAACATCATTATTAATATAAATCATCAAAATATAACAATTCTAAAAGGATGTATTCAGTGTGGGCAATTGTCCAAGGTTAGTGGCATATTTCCAACATCCGGTTAATAAATCTTTATTGTCAGTGCTCTTAACCGCTGAGCTAACTCTCCAGCCCCATATGGTTAATGATTATTTAACAACTAACACCTGATTTTTTTTTATAAATCTTCAATCAATGCATAAATTTAAACTACTTTAATTCTTTCTAATTAAGGCTTTCTTTACCATATACCAAAATCCACCTCTGTTGACACACATGTAGCCACATGAAATCTTATTGTTAGGAATGATTTTATCTATCATAGTAGTTCTGTAAATCATTTAAAATGTAAAGCATTGGTTTCCAGGGGGATAAGGTCATATTAGTGACCTCATCTCAAGAGATGGTTTCTTACCCATTATTCTTCCTTAAGAACTTCGCCTAGGCTGCCAGGAACATGTAAAATAAGAAAAGGAATAAAACAAAACAAAACAGATAGATTGCCATGAGAACTACAACTCAATATTTTTTCTCTGGCAAAGAGTTCCTCAACCGGTTCCAAGAGGCCTCCTCCTTTTGAGGTCAACTGCCTCAGTCTGTGGACGTTGTCACACAGATACTACTGGAGGTGGTGTCTCAAGTAACCTTTTATTGGCCGCCAATGTTCTATAGCCACCTACTATTTAAAAGTTCTTCTCTAGAAATAACATGAGTTCCTTTTACTCTTTAGCTCACACTTCACACTTTTATTATGCCTGTCACATGTTCCTTCATGGCATGTTTTCACTAGCCAGAACTAATAATTAGTGATCTAATATTCCATGAGTACCCAGTATGCACCAGAATGTTCATCATTTTGTGAGAGCAAAATCAGTTTCTAGATGCTATTTCCAAAGGTTGTGTGAACACCATGAAAAAAGACCTGGGGGTAGCACAAACAAAACATCAGTGTGACTCGTTTCTCAGACCCAATTGGGGATCCGACATGTTCCCCTTGTCTTTTGAGATAGGGTTTTCACAGTTGCTAGTAAAACAATATAGAGATGGAATTTCCCTACCCCAGGGTTAAAGATAATAAAAAAGAGATTTCTAAATCTGTAGGTAATCAAGGAGTTTTGAGTATAGAAACACAACTGACTATACAGAAAAAAATGTTATAACCTTCACTAAACTCAAGAGAAAAAAGACTTCTAAAAAGCTGATTGAATCAATAATATATTTCAAATATCCTTAAATTCTCCTTCAAAATCAAACAATAATGAGATCTTCGGCCAGGATTCAATGATGATTATTAAATTCACTCAAGTAAATACCCCAAAATAACGGAGCCAACCCCAGCCACCTTAGGCACGAACTCGGCAGACTGTCCCATGGTCCCCAGAGTACTCTCCATGCAACAGATGCCCTAGCACACCCAGGATCTTAGGATTGCTGGTGAGTGGAACACAACATCTGTTCCAAAACAACCTTGAGAGGCCTGTGCCAGCAGGAGCAAGGACACAGGAAACCTGCCCAACCAGCTGCTCTGGTTCCTTCTGGTCAGTGCTGGTCTAACTTGGTTTTCAACACAGCCCCTCAGACCACAGAGGAGGTACCACTTCCAGGCGCTGTAACACGCACAGGATTTTAGGATTACAGCATACCAGCATCTCAGGAACTTGGTCACACCAGGATCTCAGAGTCTCAGAGGAAGCTTGACTGCCAAGAACTCTGACACACCCAGAATCTCAGGTTACAGGATCACAGAGAAACCTGGACTCAGAGGAGTTCTCAGTAAACCAGGATTACAGGAAGGACAGGCTCCAATTAGATATACTGAGGGCAGCAAGCACTTGAGATAATCAGATGGCAGGAGGCAAGCATAAGAACAGAAGCAACAGAAAGCAAAGTTGCTTGGCATCATCAGAACCAAACTCTCTCACTACAGTAAGTCCTGGATTCATCATCAGACCAGAAAAACAAGATATGGATCTAAAATCACTTCTCATGATGATGATGGAGGGCTATGAGAAGGAAATTAATAACTCCCTTAAAGAAATACAGGAGAACAACATCCAATCAGGTGAAAGAATTGAACAAAATCATCCAGGATCCTAAACTAGAAGTAGAAACTATAAAGAAATCACAAAGGGAGACCAATCTGGAAATAGAAAGGCTAGGAAAGAAGTCAGGAGCCATTGATGCAAGCATAACCAACAGAATACAACAGATAGAACAGAGAATCTCAGGTGCAGAAGATACCATAGAAAACATTAACAGAACAATCAAAGAAAATGCAAAATGCAAAAAAATCCTAACCCAAAATATCCAGGAAATCCAGATCACAATGAGAAGACCAAAGCTAAGGAAAATAGGTATACACGAGACGGAAGATTTCCAACTTAAAGGGCCAGTAAATATCTTCAACAAAATTATAGAAGACAAGAAGCCTACAGAACTCCAAATAGATTGGAACAGAAAAGAAATTCCTCCCATCACATAATAATCAAAACACCAAATGCACAAAACAAAGAAAATATATTAAAAGCAGTAAGAGGAAAATATCAAGTAACATATAAAGGCAGACCTATCAGAATTATACCTGACTTATCCCCAGAGACCATGAAACCCAAATGATCCTGGGCAGATGTCATACAGACCCTGAGAGAACACAAATGCCAGCCCAGGCTACTGTACCCAACAAAACTCTCAATTACCATAGATGGACAAACAAAGGTTTTCTGTGACAAAACCAAATCTACACAATATCTGTCCACAAATCCAGCCTTTCAAAGGATAATGAAGAGAAAACTTCAACACAAAGAGGGAAACTAAGCTGAGAAAATCAAGAAAGTGATCTAAAATCTAAAGAAGATAGGCACATGAACAGAATTCAAACTCTAGCAACAGATACAACAAGAAGCAATAACGACTTTTCCTTAATATCTCTTAAAATCAATGGGCTCAATTCAACGGTAAAAAGACATAGACCAACAGACTGGCTACATAAACAGGAAACAACTTTTTGCTGCATACAGGAAACCCACTTCAAAGGACAAAGACAGACACTACCTTAGAGTAAAAGGTTGGAAAACAATTTTCAAGCAAATGGTCCCAAGTAAACCTAGAGTAGCCATTCTAATATCGAATAAAATCTTCTTTCAACCTAAAATGCACAAATAAAGAATAGGAGGGACACTACTTGCTCATTAAAAATAATATTTAACAAAATGAACTCTCAATTCTGAATATCTATGCTCCAAATGCAAGGGCATCAACATTCATTAAAGAAACGTTGCTAAAACTCAAAGCACACATTACACCTCACACAATAATAGTGGAAGGCTTCAACATACCACTCTCAACAATGGACAGATCCTGGAAACAGAAACTAAACAGAGACTCATTGAAACTAAAAAAGTTGTGAAACAAATGGATTTAACAGATATCTACAGAACATTTCATCCTAAAACAAAAGAACATAACTTCTTCTCAGCACCTCATGGTACCTTCTCCAATATTGACCATATAATCAGTCACCAAACAGGCCTCAGCAGATACAAAAATAATGAAATAATGCCATTCACCCTATCAGATCACCACAGACTAAGGCTGATGTTCAATGACAATATAAATAATAGAAAACCAACATACACATGGAAGATGAACAACAATCTCTTTAATGATAACTTGTTCAAGGAGGAAATAAAGAAAGAAATTAAAGACTTTTTAAAGTTTAATGAAAATGAACCCACAACATACACAAACATATGGGACACAATGAAAGCAGTCCTACAAGGAAAACTCATACTTCTGAGTGCTTCCAAAAAGGAGCTGGAGCGAGCATACACTAGCAGCTTGACAGCACACCTGAAAGCTCTCAAATAAAAAGTAAGCAAATTCACCCAAGAGGAGTAGATGGCAGGAAATAAGCAAAATCAGGGCTGAATTCAACCAGTGGAAAAATAAAAAACTATTCAAAGAATCAACCAAATCAGGAGCTAGTTCTTTGAGAAAATCAACAAGATAATTAAACCCTTAGCCAGACTAATTAGAGGGCACAGGAACATTTTCCTAATTAACAAAATCAGAAATGAAAAAGGGAGACATAACAACAGACCATTAGGAAATCCAAAACATCATCATTTCCTACTACAAAAGGCTTTACTCAAGAAAACCGGAAAACGAGGATAAAATGGACAAATTTCTAGACAGATACCAGGTACCAAAATTAAATCAGGATCAGGTTAATGACATTAACAGTCCTATATGCCCTAAAGAAATAGAAGCAGTCATTATAGTCTACCAAAAAAAAAAAAAAAAAAAAAAAAAAGCCCAGGACCATATGGGTTTAGAGCAGATTTCTATCAGACCTACAAAGAAGACCTAATTCTAATACTCATCAAACTATTCCACAAAATAGAAACAGAAAGTACTCTACCCAATTCATTCTATGAAGCCACAGTTACTCTGATACCTAAACCACACAAAGATCCAATAAAGAAAGAGAATTTCAGACCAATTTCCCTTATGAATATTGATGCAAATATATTCAATAAAATTCTCTAACCAAATCCAAGAACACATCAAAACGATCACACATCATGACCAGGTAGGTTTCATCCCAGGGATGCAGGGATAGTTTAATATACAGAAATCCATCAACATAATCCACTATATAAACAAACTCAATAACAAAGACAACATGATCATCTTATTAGATGCTGAGAAAGCATTTGACAAAACCCAACACCCATTCATGATAAAAGTCTTGGAAAGATCAGGAAACAAGGCCCATACCTAAACATAATATAATCAATATACTGCAAACCATTTGCCAACATAAAACTAAATAGTGAAAAACTGTTAAGCAATCCCACTAAAATCAGAGATTAGACAAGGCTGCCCACTCTCTCACTACCTATTCAATATAGTACTTGAAGTCCTAGGCAGGACAATTAGACGACAGAAGGAGATCAAAGGGATACAAATTGGAAAGGAAGAAGTCAAAATATCACTATTTGCAGATGATGTGATAGTATACATAAAAGTCCCTAAAAATTCCACCAGAGAACACCTAGACATGATAAACAACTTCAGTGAAGTAGCTGGATATAGAATTAGCTCAATCAAATCAGTGGCCAACCTCTACACAAAGAATAAACAGGCTGAGAGAGAAATTAGAGAAAAAATACCCTCACAATACTCACAAACAATATATAAAATACCTTGGTGTGACTCTAACTAAGGAAGTAAAAGATCTGTATGATAAGAACTTCAAGTCTCTGAAGAAAGAAATTGAAGAAGATCTCAGATGATGGAAAGATCTCCCATGCTCATGGATTGGCAGGATTAATATAGTAAACATGGCTATCCTGCTGAAAGGTATCTACAGACACAATTCAATCCCCATAAAAATCCCAACACAATTCTTCACTGAGTTAGAAAGGGCAATTTGAAAGATCATCTGGAATAACAAAAAAGCCTAGAATAGCAAGAACTATTCTCAGCAATAAAAGAACCTCTGATGGAATCACCATGCCTGACCACAAGCTGTACTACAGAGCAATTGTAATTAAAAAAAAAAAACAAAAACAAAAACAAAAAAAACAACCTACATGGTACTGGTACATTGACAGACAGGTAGATCAATGCAATAGAATTGAAGACCCAGAAATGAACTCACACATGTATGGCCACTAGATCTTTGACAAGAGAGCCAAAACCATCGATTGGAAAAATACAGCATTTTCACCAAATAGTGCTGGCACAACTGGCAGTTATGATGTAGAGGAATGCAAATTGATCCATTCTAATCTCTTTGTACAAAGCTCAAGTCTAAGTGGATAAAGAAACTCCACATAACACCAGAGACACTGAAATTTATAGAGGAGAAAGTGGGGGAAAGCCTTGAATATATGGGCACAGGGGAAAAATTCTGAGGTTATCTGAGGTTATCTCTTGAATGAAAAGATTAGAAAATAAATATTTATATTTGAAGTCATTAAAATCATTGAATATGACTCATTTAATAAAACAATGAAGAGTTTCAAAGTATATACTCTATTTGTACTATTGTTGAACTTTTGTAATGAATTCACTGGGTTAGTATGATTCAAGTCACTTACCTCAGTAACACTGGTGGAGAGAAAAGTCCTTTGTTCATAAGCCCAGCCATTCATACAGGGCTCTGTATCTGGTTCTGTCATATTGGAAAAGGATCCATTAAATTGTAGAAGATGCCACTGTGGTTGAACAAATCGAGGACACTTCTCTGGCCTCAGGTTGGAATCCAGTGGGATGGAGATCCTCAGGAGGTCATCTTGGCTCAGGATCCCACTGTTATTGTTCTAGTCAGTGTCATTGTCAAGAATGTGAACTGAAGGTTAGCTGCAGTGAAGTTTTCCAGTGAGGTGCCACGATGACATTGAAGATAAGAAGGAAAGCCTTCTGAAGGATCTGGAATCTTCCATGGCTTCCAACTAGTTTTAGAAGATCCTGAAAGGCCATTGAGGCCGAATGACTGTCTCCAATGGGAAGTACAAATGGTTTACATAAGTAAGTACAAACTTCTTAACAAAGTTCTGTTTCATACAAGCACACTAAATACAATTCATCTTGAGCTTTTTAAATGTGCCCTTCCTTACTTCACAACAGTCATAGAATTGCAACCTGTAGTGCTGTTGGCACTCGGGAGAAACTTCTTTCCTACATAATAGCAACAAAAAGAAACCCAAAAATGAAAAAAAAAAAATCCCAACCCTGATTTTTAAAAATTCCCAGAAAATTTGCCAGAGTGACTCTGTTCCATGGCATCCAGTCTTTTGTAGAATATACAAACTATTAGGAACTACAACGAAATATTTTTCCATTTCTACTTCCAAAAGCATTTTTGCTTAATCTTGAATTTGTTTAACCGTGACTGAAAATAATCTGGAAATTAATGCAAATGAACTATTATACAATTCTCCACCTCTGCTACCTGACCTCCTGACTTTGATCAATTGATGTCTACTGTAAACAACTATATAAAGTTGTAGGAAACTGGACAAAGACAGGGCCATAAAGGCATACCAATGCAAATTTCACACAGAAGTTTGATGATTCAGATACCAAGTGACAGGGTTTTTTTTTATTGTTGTTGGGTTTTTTTTTTTTTTGGTTTTTTGTTTTGGTTTTTGTTTTTTTGGTGGTCTAATGCAGAATATGGTCTCACTGCAAAAATGCAGGAAGTAAAGGTAAGTGTTTGAGATTTTACAGTTGAGAGAGTAATACAGAGGTACATAAATAGTTATAGTCTGCTCTTTTAAATTTATCTGTATGTGTGTGGCATACACATACATACATACATACATACATACATACATACATACATACATACATGATAATGAAATTTCCTGGTAAGAAGCTATTACTACAAAGGCCAATTAGAGGTTTAGAATGTCAATGATGAGGAGAGGATGAAAAGTTGAAGATGCAGAGCCAAGTCAATCTAGGCCATCTCTAGCACCTGCAATAACCATTTACTGCCCTCACTATATGTGACCAAACAGATTTACCACTATTAACAAAGCTTTTTGAATGTATAAACGGACTCCATTTTCTAACAATTAAAAGATCAAGAGTGCCATCAGATAGTACCTGAGTCCCATAGGTGACATTTCTCAAGGTTTCTACGTCCTGTCTATCTGATATAAATTATCCTGATTTATGATTTCATTTTTCTGTTACTATCAAACTCCAGGAAACTGTTACAGGTAGGAACATTATATTTGGCTTAAGATGTATCTATGTTCCTGGCCTCTTATCATTCATATCTGGGTCCACCGTGCCTCTCTTTTATCCCTTCCAGAAAAGGGATATGATTTTTCCTTAAGACAATTATAGATTTGTAACACAATATATATACATAAGTAACATTATTTTGTCTTAATGATATCTGTTGGGTATGCTCTATCTCTTTCTTCATTCTGAATTAACCCTACCAATATCCTCTATGAATCTGTTTTCTTTTAATTAAGTTCTTCATGAAATATATTTTGGTCATTTTCCCCCTCCTCTACCTCTTTCCAGATCCTGTTCACCTCACAATCACCCTAGTGCATGTATTTTCTTTCTCAAAACCTAAAACCTGACCAATTCCTGAATGGGGCTGGACAGGTGGCTCAGTGGTTAAGAGCACTGGTTGAACTCATACTTTGTTCTTCCTTTTTCTTGAGCTTCATCTGATCTGTGAATTGTATGTTAGGTATTTCGAGCTTTTGGACTTATATCCACTTATCAGTGAGTGCATGCCATGTATGTTCTTTAGTGATTGACTTACCTCACTCAGGATGATATTTTCTAGTTCCATCCATTTGCCTGGGAATTTCATGAAGTCATTGTTTTTTATAACTGAGTAGTACTCCATTGTGTAAATGTACCACATTTTCTGTATCCATTCCTCTGTTGAAGGACATCTGGGTTATTTCCAGCATCTGGCTATTTTAAATAAGGCTGCTATGAACATAGTGGAGCATGTGTCCTTGTTGACGTTGGAGCACCTTTTAGATATATGCCCAGGAATGGTATAGCTGGATCCTCAGGGAGTACTAGGTCCAATTTTCTAAGGAACCACTAGACCGATTTCCAGAGTGGTTGCACCAGCTTGCAATCCCACCAACAATGGAGGAGTGTTTTTCTTACTCCATATCCTTGCTAGCATCTTCTGTCACCTGAGTTTTTTATGTTAGCCATTCTGACTGGTGTGAGATAGAATCTCAGGGCCATTCGGAGACTGTCTCACCTGGAAGGAAAGGCCATTCGGAGACTGTCTCACCTGGGGATGCATCCCATATATAGTCGCCAAATCCAGATACTATTGTGGATGCCAACAAGTGCTTATTGAGAGGAGCCTGATATAGCTGCCTCCTGGAAGATTCTGCCAAAGCCTGACAAATACAGCGATGGATTTCGCAGGCAATCATTGGCCTGAGCACTGGGTCCCCAATGGAGGAGTTAGAGAAAGGACTGAGGGAGCTGAAGCGTTTACAACCCTATATGAAGAACAACATCAACAAACCAAACATCCCCCACCCCCGAACACCCAGGGACTAAGCCACCAACCAAGGGTACACATGGAGGAACCCAGGGCTCCAGCCACGTATGTAGCAGAGGATGGCCTTGTTGGGCATCAATGGGAGGGGAGGTTCTTGGTCCTGTGAAGGCTCGATTCCCTAGTGTAGGGGATTGCAAGGACAGGTGGCAGGAGTGGGTAGGTGGGTTGGGGAACACTATCATAAAAGCAGGGGGCTGGAGGATGGGATATGGCATTTCCAGAAGAGAAAAAGGGAAATGGGATAGCATTTGAAATGTAAATAAAATATTCAAGGAAGGAAGGAAGGAAGGAAGGAAGGAAGGAAGGAAGGAAGGAAGGAAGGAAGGAAGGAAGGGTGGGTGAACCCTGGTTGCTTTTCTAGAAGCCATTTTCGATTTCCATACCTATAGTTCTATAATGCCAGTTCCCAGGGGTCTGATTCTAAGTCCTCCATTGGCAAAAGACACATAAGTAATACACTAACATAATATGGAAAAAAACACTCATACACATAAAACAAACACCTTAAAAATCCTCTGAAAAGCAAAATAACAAAAAGTACAATATAAGCACAAACAAGAAGAATTAAATTGCAAAATGAAGCAAACCCTGCACTGATTACAAATACATGAGTTTGTTTTGTGTTGGTCCCACTTTTTCCTTTCAAAATAAGTATATAGTAGCAGTAGCATATGACATATCTCCTTATGTTGTTGCCTAATGTGTTAATAGTGTTCAGGGATGAGATCCCCAATAGGTTATCCAATCCCAAGTGTTCATACATATTCACATGTATGTATGAGTAATATACTATATGGATTCAATAGGTTTCATATCTATACACATATGTATGTGGGTAATTTGGATGAGAGAGATATAACTGGATCATATTGAAGCTCAAGGTTAATATTCTTGAAGATCACCAACACTAATATTCATACTGGCTACACTAGTTTATATTTGAACTAGCTGGATATAATTGTTTCCATTTGTCCACATCCTTGTCACTTGTTTTCCTGATTATTGACTTGGAGAAACTATATAAACGCAGAAAGGATCTGAAAAGAGAGTTGGAGAGAGCAATAGATAGACATAAAGACTTGTTTCCAAATAAGTTTGTCTTTTTCTATATGGAAGCAAGACTTCAACATATAAATGTCGTGGGTAGGGGTCAGAATTCAGCTTATGATACATGGTGTCTTAGGGTTTCCATTGCTGTTAAGAGACACCATGACCAAGGCAACTCTTTTAAAGGACAATATTTAATTGGGGCTAGCTTACAGGTTAAGAGGTCCAGTCCATTGCCATCATGGTGGGAAGCATGCAGCATCCAGACAGACATACTACTGGAGGAGCTGAGAGTTCTACATCTTCATCCAAAGGAAGCCAGGAGCATCCTGAGTCTTCCACACTGGGCAGAGCTTCAAAGCCTACCCCAACAGTGACACACTTCCTCCAACAAGGCCATACCTCCTGACAGTACCATTCCCTACAGACCAAGCACATTCAAACTTCCACACACAGCAACTCTTCTTTTTGATTGCTGTATAGTTTGATCTCTAATAGCTTTTATTCCTGCTGCGCAGAATTATCATCAGTCAAGGACTGTTTAAGAGTTAGGCCTGAATCAATTCTGCTGTTTCCTCTATATTCTAGCTGTTGGCATCAGGACATCCAAAAACTGTTACATCACATAGGCAGGACCTATAGACCTGTTGCCCAGAAAACAGCCATCATATTCCCAGAATCCACTTGGCTCACCTCTCACCTTTACCTGTGTTGCATCATTATCCAAACACATAAGGGGAACTCTCTCTCTTTCCTTCTCTTTCTGCCACAGACTCCTACCACCGACTGCAATAACACCCCCCCTCCATGGGTTCTACAATGACTTTGAATTTACCTCTAGGCATCCCACTGAGATGTCTCCTGGAAAACCTCAAATTTTTGAAGCTAACAACGGACTTGAAGGCATCAAAATTAACATACCTCTGCAATAAGGTCTGGATTCAGTACCAGCTACATAATAGTTCCAAATGGCCAGTTAATGGTACCCTTGATCCAATTATTTTAAGGGATCTTAATACATACTGCCAGCAATCTGGTAAATGGAAAGAGGTCCCTTATTGTCCAAGCATTCATCTATCTTAGCTCCAATCCCTCCATGTGCTCTTCTAGTTCCCCAAACCAACTTCTCTTAGCCATGAAACCTACACAACTTCTGCCAGATGATGCTACAATGCTAGATTCAGCTAACAAACTACCTCCTTTCTGCCGCAGACCTGTTTCCACACCACCAAAAACCCAAACTGCTGCCTCAGTTTCTCCTTCTCACCAGGATACCTGGGAGCCTGCTACCTCTACCTCTCCAGACTCCTCCCCTTCTTCTGTGTCAGCCGCAGGTTGCTCCAAACGTCACACAGTAGCAACTACCTTCAGCCCTCCTATCACTTGCTCTAAGATCACAGCCAAACCCCCAAGTCCTTCTCCCCAGGGACACCTGACCCAGCATTTGTCCTTCCTCTAAGAGAAGTTGCTTGGGTAGGTGGCCTGGTCAGAGTACATGTTCCTGTCTCTCTGGGTGAACTTTCTCAATAGAAGGAAGACTGCCATCATATACCTCAAATTCCTCTGCCTTCATTAAAGAGTTTCAATACATTACTCAGTCTTACTGACTTTCCATGATGTACATATGATACTTACTAATAATTTATTTCCTGAGGAATGCAGGAGAGTATGGGAGCAAGCAAGAATGCATGCAGATGAAATTCATCAAACAGAGCATAACCAATCAGATCAGAGACAGTGCCTGACCAGGATCCACAGTTGTTGTGAGCTGACCCGTAGCTCACATCGACCAGGGTACACCTGGAAGGCAGACTGGAGCTGAAAGAGGGAGAACTAGATGGTCAAGAGAAAAATGGAGCTAAGTCAATGTTCCTGATCAAAGCTCAAATGTTTACTAGAAAACTGTGCTTATAAAGGGGAGAGCGGGGGAGGCCCATCCCCCACTAATCCATTCTTGGAGCCTGGAACCAGCTGCAGGTGACAACATGCAGGATAGGGTGTAGTCTCTGGAATAGCTCAGCAGCCTCTCAGCAGGTAGCAGTGTCTTGAAGGAGAACTGAGGCAGTGGCTGAACAATAAGTCATCTAGGCAGGAAGGCTCCACCCTATAATCTCCTTAGTGGCAGCAAGGTCAAGGTCTGGATCAACCTGCTTTGGGGTTGGGGGGTGGGCATTACACACAATGGGATTATAATTCTGCAGGTGGTATTCAGAGACAGCCTTAAAGTCAATGGGCAGAAACCTCAAAAGCTAGCTGCAAACAAAGGTGCTTAGCCTGGAAGAGACCAAAGACCTCAACTCCAAGCACAAGTGCAATGAGTTTTCAGATCCTCTTTTGTAGATGTAAAGCTTACATAAGTTTAATAAGCTTAGTAGTCAGGGGTCTCTAGAGTCATAGAACTTATGGGTAATCTCTCTATAGTAAGGGAGTTTGTTGGTGACTTACAGTCTATACTCCAACTCCCCAACAATGGTCAGCAGCAGCTGTGAATGGAAGTCCAAGAATCTAGCAGTTGCTCAGTCCCACAAGGCAAGCAGGTGAAGAAGAGAGCCAATCTTCCTTCTTCCAATGTCCTTATGTAGGTCTCCAGCAGAAGGTGTAGTCCAGATTAAAGGTATATGCCACTACATCTGTATGTAGGTCTTGCTTTGTCTCAGATGACCTTGAAGTCAGAGATTACCCTTTCTTAGTCTTCTGGAATTCATAGCCACTATTGCTCAAGATCTCTATGAAATCCAGCTGTAAGGCATTTTCTCAATTGATGATCAAGGGGGAAGGGCCCATTGTGGGTGGTGCCATCCCTGGGCTGGTTGTTCTGGGTTCTATAAGAAAGCAAGCTGAGCAAGATGGGGCAAGCAAACCAGTAACATCCCTCCATGGCCTCTGCATCAGCTCCTGCTTCCTGACCTGCCTGAGTTCCGGTCCTGACTTCCTTTGGTGATGAACAGCAATGTGGAAAGTGTAAGCTAAATAAACCCTTTCCTCCCCAACTTGCTTCTTGGTCATGATGTTTGTGCAGGAATAGAAACCCTGAATAAGACAATAAGTATTCCCCACATGTAAATGTGTGTAGAGATGTCTACTGTAACATGGGCAACATACACAGGGATCCCAAAGAAAACTGACTTTCTCTTCCATCAGTATCCTGGAGTTTCTCAACGAGGAGTGAAACCTTTTGTAGTAGGATCTGATGATGTTTTGGATTTCCTCCAGTTCTGTTGTCATGTCTCTCTTTTCATTTCTGATTTTGTTATTTAGGATACTGTCCCTGTGCCTTCTAGTTAGTCTGGCTAAGGGTTTATCTATCTTGTTGATTTTCTCAAAAAAAAAAAAACCCAAACAAACAAAAAACAAAATAAAACAAAACAAAAAAACAGCTCCTGGTTTGGTTGATTCTTTGAAAAGTTCTTTTGTTTCCACTTGGTAGATTTCAGCCCTGAGTTTGGTTATTTACTGCCATCTACTCTTCCTGGGTGAATTTGCTTCCCTTTGTTCTAGAGCTTTTAGGTGTGCTGTCACGCTTCTAGTGTATTCTCTCTCTAGTTTATTTTTGGCAGCACTCAGAGCTATGAGTTTTCCTCTTAGGAATGCTTTCATTGTGTCCCATAAGTTTGGATATGTTGTGGCTTCATTTTCATTAAACTCTAAAAAATCTTTAATTTCTTTCTTTATTTCTTCGTTGACCAAGTTATCATTGAGTAGAGTGTTGTTCAGCTTCTACGTGAATGTTGACTTTCTATTATTTATGTTGTTATTGAAGATGAGCCTTTGTGGTAACTAAAATGGGGGCCCGTGGGAACAGAGGGAGACCCACCAGAGTTCCACCTATGCTCTGGACAGGCGACATGTGAGAGCTGCCACATGCTTTTCACTCAGCCCCAGGTGGGAATACAAGCCTCTGACCCACTCTTCGAGGGGTGGACAAGGGGCAGCCCAATGTGGGAGCCCTGGGGCTACTCCCTTAAAGCCCCAGGATTATGGGAGAGAGGGATGAGGGAAGAGAGATTCCCACACCAGCGAGAGTGAGCACATTAGATCTTGATGAGCAAAGATCTCTGTGGTTTTAGAGCTTTATTATAGAAATGCAGGGGGAAAGAGAGAAGGTAGAAAAGAGAGAGAGAGAGGAAAGGCTAGAGCGAAAGAGAGAGTAAGAGAGAGAGAGGGAGAGGAAAGGAGAGGACAGGAGAGGACAGGAGAGGACAGGAGAGGACAGGAGAGGACAGGAGAGGAGAGGAGGAGAGGAGAGGAGAGGACAAAAAGAGAAGAGAGAGGATTGATAGAAGTGAGAGGTAAGAGAACAAAGGAGTAGGAGAGGAGAGAGGACAAAAAGAGAAAAGTAAGAGGATGAGAGTGAGGAGTGAGACAGAGGCAAGTAAGAGAGCAAGGAGGGGCATAACAGCCCCTTTTAAAGTACACTGCTATCTTTTCAGTTGCTAGGTAACTGGGGAGGAGTTTATCCTGAAGGTCAGAAGCTTAGGACATGTCCTGCATGACTTCTACCCATGCTTCTCTTGTGGGGACTGGGGGGGGCGGTAACTTGGGCAGGAGCCAGAGTTCCAGGAGCAGGAGGGAATGCCTACCATGTCATGTAGGTGAATTATCACCCTTCCAGGGTTCAGACCCCCAGCTCAACTGGAGACCAACCTGTCTGTGCATGCCCACTTCCCCACAAGCCTTAGTCCACAGTGATCTGATAGGATGCATGGAATAATTTCAATATTTTTATATCTGAGGAGGCCTGTTTTGTGAGCAATTTTATGGTCAATTTTGAAGAAGTTACCTTGAGGTTCTGAGAAGAAGGTATATCCTTTTGGTTTAGGATAATATGTTCTGTTGATATCGGTTAAATCCATTTGTTTCATAATTTCTGTTAGTTTCAATGTGTCTCTACTTAGTTTCTGTTTCCAGGATCTGACCATTGATGAGACTGGGGTGTTGAGGTCTCCCAATATTATTGTGTGAGATGTAATGTGTGCTTTGAGCTTTACTGTAGTTTCTTTAATGAATGTGGATGCCCTTTCCTTTGGAGCATAGATATTCAGAATTGAGAGTTCATCTTGGAAGATTATACTTTTGATGAATATGAGGTGCCCCTCCTTGTCTTTTTTGATAACTTTGGGTTGGAAGTCCATTTTATTCACTATTAGAATGGCTATTCCAGCTAGTTTCTTCAGACCATTTGCTTGGAAAATTGATTCCTAGCCTTTCACTATGAGGTATTCTCTGTCTTTGTCCCTGAGGTGGGTTTCCTGTATGCAGCAAAATAATTGGTCCGGTTTATATAGCCAGTCTGTTAGTCTATGTCTTTTTATCGGGGAATTGAGTCCATTGATATTAAAATATACTAAGGAAAAGTAATTGTTGTTTCCTGTTATTTTTATTGTTAGAGTTGGGATTCTGTTCTTATAGCTATCTTCATTTAGGTTTGTTGAAGGATTACTTTCTTGCTTTTCCTAGGGTGTAGTTTCCATCTTTGTGTTGGTGTTTTCCCTTTACTATCCTTCGTGCTGATTCGTGCAAAGATATTGTGTGAATTTGGTTTTGTCATGGAATTCTTTGGTTTCTCCACCTATGGTAATTGAGAGTTTTGCTGGGTATAATAGCCTAGGCTGGCATTTGTGTTCTCTTAGTGTATGTATAACATCTGTCCAGGAACTTCTGGCTTTCATAGTCTCTGGTGAGAAGTCTGGTGTAATTCTAATAGGCCTGCCTTTATATGTTACTTGACCTTTTTCCCTTACTGCTTTTAATATTCTGTCTTTTTTTTAGTTCTTTTGTTGTTCTAATTATTATGTGTCAGGAGGAATTTCTTCTCTGATCCAATCTATTTGGAGTTCTGTAGGCTTCTTGTATGTTCATGGGCATCTCTTTCTTTAGGTATGGAGAGTTTTCTTCAATAATTTTGTTGAAGATAATTGCTGGCCCTTTAAGTTGAAAATCTTCATTCTCATCTACTCCTTTTATCCGTGGGTTTGGTCTTCTCATTATGTTCTGGATTTCCTGGATGTTTTGAGTTAGGATCTTTTTGCATTTTGCATTTTCTTTGATTGTTGTGTCCACATTTTCTATGGACTCTTCTGCACCTGAGATTCTCTCTTCCATCTCTTGTATTTTGTTGCTGATGCTCACATCTATGGTTCCTGATTTCTTTCCTAGGGTTTCTATCTCCAGAGTTGTCTCACATTCGTTATCTTTATTGTTTCTGCTTCCATTTGTAGATCTTGAATGGTTTTGTTCAGTTCCACCACCTGTTTGATTGTGTCTTCCATTAATTCTTTAAGGGATTTCTGTTCTTCCTCTTTAAGGACTTCTACCTGTTTAGCAGTGTTCTCCTGTATTTCTTTAAATGAGTTATTAATGCCCTTCTTAAATCCTCTAACAGCATCATGAGATATGATTTTAAATCTGAATCTTGCTTTTTGGGTATGCTGGGGTATCCAGGACTTGCTGTGGTGGGAGTACTGGGTTCTCATGATGCTGAGTGATTTTAGTTTCTGTTAGTAAGATTCTAACATTCACCTTTCGCCATCTGGTAATCTCTGGTGTTAGATGTTCTAGCAGTCTCTAGCTGGAGCTTGTTCCTCCTGTGATTCTGTTAGCCTCTGTTAGCCTCCTCCTGGGAGTCCAGCTCTCTCTTGAGTCCCTGTGGTCAGAACACTCTCTGCAAGCCAGCTCTCCCTTGCAGGGAAGGTGCAAAGAGGTCTGGTTCTCAGCTCTGCTTACTGGCTGAGGATGAAGGCTCAAAGAGACCCTGACCAAAAAGCTCAGTTTCTTCTGTGTCCCAAGCACTCTCCTGCACAGATGGGTCCGATTACACTGTTTTTTGAAGCATACTTTAAAAAACATCTTTAGTCATCACGGGAATACAAATCAAAACGACTCTGAGACTCCACCTTACACCAACCAGAATGACAAATATAAAATATGCGGGTGACAGTGAATGCTGTCGAGGATGTGGAGAAAGAGGAACACTTCTTCATTGTTGATGGGACTGAAAGATGGTAAAACTACTTTGGAAATCAATCTGTTGGTACCTCAGAAAATTGGAACTAGTTCTATCTGATGACCCAGTTATACCACTACTGGGCATATACACAAAAGATGCTCCAACATACAACAAAGACACATACTCCACTATGTTTATAGCAGCTTTATATATAATAGCCAGAAGCTGGAAACAACCCAGATGTCCCTCAACAGAAGAATGGATACAGAAAATGTGATATATTTTTACAATGGATTTCTCCTTGACTATTAAAAACAAAGACTTCAAAAAAAGGCAAAAAAAAAAAAAAAGCCATAAAGCCAGGCAGTGGGGGCACAGGCCTTTAATCCCAGCACTTGGGAGGCAGAGACAGTCAGATTTCTGAGTTCGAGGCCAGCCTGGTCTACAGAGTGAATTCCGGGATAGCCAATGCTATAGAGAGAAACCCTGCCTCGAAGCCCCCACCCAAAAACATAAATAGCAATGACTTCATGAAATTCAAAGGCAAATGGATGGAACTAGAAGATATCATCCTGAGTTAAGTAACCCAGACACACACACACACACACACACACACACACACACACACACACACACACACAAAAAAAAAAAAAAAAAAAAAAAAAAAAAAAAAAAAAAAAAAAAAAAAACACATCTGGTTTATACTCACTGAAAAGTGGATATTAGCCCAAAAGCTCACAAAATGCCCACAATACAAAACACAGACCATATGGATCTTAGGAGGAAGAAAGATCAGGGTGTGGATTCTTCTCTCCTGCTTTGAGAGGGGAACAGGATGATGGCAGGAGGTGGAGGGAGGGGAATTACTTGGAGGAATAGAAGAAGTGGAGAAAATAAGGAGGGCAGTATCAAGAACTGGAGGGGATGGGAGAGAGGTACAGAAGTCAGGAAATTGAATAAAAATATGTAGCAGTGGGGGATGAGGAACTGGGGTTAGCCACTGGAGGGTCCTGAATGCCAGGGAATCAAAAGACTCCCAGGACCCAACAGGGATGACTTTAGCTGAAATGCAGAGAAGGGGAGATAGAACCTGTAGAGACCACCTCCAGTATATAGGCATAGCCCCAGTTGAGGGATGGGGCTACCCACCCATCTCAAAGTTTTTAACCCAGAAATGTTCCTGACCAAAGGAAATACAGGGACAAAAAATGGAGCAGAGATGTAGGAAGGACCATCAGGGAACTGCCCACATGGAGATCCATCCTGTCTGCAGACACCAAACCCCAACACTATTGCTGTTGCCAAGAGACACTTGGTGACAGGAACCTGGTGTGGCTGTTCCTTGGGAAGTTCAGCCAGCAACTGAGAAATGCAGATGTGGATACTTGGAGCCAACCATCAGACTAAACTCTGGGACCCTGGTGAGTGAGCTGACAGGAGGCCTGGAGGAGCTGAGGGGGACTGCAATCCTATAGGAAGAACAATGTTGACTAGCCGACCACCCAGTGCTCCCAGGGACTAGACCTCCAACCAAGGAGTGAACGGGGGGCGGGGGGATCCATGGCTCCAGCTACATATGTAGCAGAGGATGTCCTTGTCTGAAATCAGTGGGAAGGGAGGCCCTTGGTCCTGTGGAGGTTTGATACCCCAGCATAGGGGAAGGATGGAGATGTAGAGCAGGAGAAGGTACATGGTTTGGGGATCACCCTCATAGAGGCAAAGGGGTGGGGAGAGTGGGCACATATGGGATGGGGGAGTAATGGAGGGCGGACCAGGAAAGGGGATATCATTTGAGATGTAAACAAATGGAATGATTAATAAAAATAAAAAGAAAAATAGAAATATTAAAAGAAAGAAAGAAAATATGACCCCACATAAGACCTCTCACAGGTCTCATATTGTGGAGCAAGTGAGAATCTGAGTCAAAGGGATGACTCCAGGGATAGTTTGTTATGACTAAAGAAGAAACAATGGACATACTGAGGGTGCCACCAAGGGGCAAAATCTGGGAAAGCTGACAGAGACAGGGAGAGTTCTCATTAAACCACACACAGTGCAGGAAGCAGCCTAACATCTCTCATTTCATCCAGAAGGCAAGAAAATACACAATAGAAATACCAACAAAGAGACATCAAAGTCTCACAGTGTGTCCCTGTGAATTCAGTATCAGTTTAGTCACAGTAAGAATTGTTTCCTCCATCCACACATAGACCTCCACGGAGACATGACTGACTGGCACATTCATTACAGTTGACTTCACATTGGTCTCCAAGGAATCCAGGTGCATGGTCATAGAAGTAAGCCTCAAGAGCCCCAAGGTGACATGTGGTACCATGTACACTTGGCTGGGATCCACATTCATCAATTTCCAACACACAGTTCATACCAGAATACTCTTTTATTTTTCCCTTTTCCTTTCTTTTCTTTTTTTTTTTCAATTGTTTTATTTACTTACATTCCATCCGTTGCCCCCTTTCCTGGTCCCCCCTCCAAGAGTTCTTCACCCTATCCCCCTTCCCTTTGCCTCTGAGAGGGTGCTCCCCCACCCTACTCCCACCCCTCACCCACCCACCAACCTACTCCCCATCTCACAACGCCTTGCATCCCTGTTCCCTAAGGGATCAAATCTCTACAGGATTAGGCACATCCTCTCCAACTGAGGCCAAACAAGGTAGTCCTCTACTACATATGTGCCAGGATACTAGCTCACATATGCTCTTTGGTTGTGGCTTAGTTTCTGGGAACTCCCTGACACCGTTACTGATGCCATGTTGTTCTTACACACAGTAGCCTAGCATGGCTGTCCTCTGAGAGACTCTACCATCAGTTGACTGAGACAGATGCAGATACAGCCAGCCTTTGGACTGAGGTTAGGGACCCCTATAAAAGAGATAGGGACTGAAGTAGATGAAGGGGACAGAAACCTCATAGGAAAATCAACAGAATCAATGAACCATATACATACATATACAAATATAAGTATCTTCCTATTTCCTTGAGGCATAGAGTCTCATTCATTCAGTGATCAGAAACACATTTGTGCACTTCCAAGTCACAATGCTTGCCTTGGTGTCCAGACACACAGTTTCCTCTTTGTTGGTCAAAGCCTTGTTACAATTAAACACCATGTGAAGACACTGTTAACAGCTGTATTTGTCACTGCTGGCCTGGATACATTGGGGCCCTATATGACACAGAAATAAATGAATTCAGTAGCAACACCTGAAAATTTGAGGGTATTTTGCTGAGCTATCCTCAGAGGATAAATAGGGACATATTACAGGCCTGTGTTCCTCTTTCAACTACCTTTGAGCCTGTAATTGTATCTGTCATCCTGGGTTCACAGACTGGAGCCTCATATAACTGTCCTCTGGGAGGCTCCACTCAGCAGCTGACCAAAACAGATGCAGAGTCTGATAGCCAAACATTAGACAGAGCTCAAGAAGTCTTGTGGAAAAGTTGGGGGAAGGGTTGAGGAACCCAGATGGGATAGGAACTCCACAAGAAGACCAACAGAGTAAACTAAGCTGGACCCTTTTGTGGCTCTCAGAGTCTGAACCACCAACCAAAGAGCATACAATGGCTGGACTTAGCCCCCTGCATATATGTAGCAGATATGCAGCTTGGTCCTCATGCGACTCTGTCAACAACTGGAATGGGGGACTTACCCTGACTCTCCCTAATTGGGCTGCCTCCTCTGACCCCAATGGGAGAGGATTGGCTAGTCCTGCATTGATTTCAGGTGTCAGGATGAGTTGATACCTGGGAAAATGGGGGACTTTCTTGTCTTTGGAGATGAAGGGGAAATGGGGGGAGTGGCTGTGTGAGGGGGGACTAGGAGAAGAGAGGGCTATAATCAGCATGAAAAGTTAATCAATCAATCAATCAATCAATCAATCAATCAATGGAGGGAAAAAAGAGACATACCAATACCAAAATTGAGAAATCAACTAAATATCCCCCTGGGCAAAACTACTCTGACAGGAGTTGCTAATGAAGTCATCCACTCACTCAGAAAGTTCGCTGGCTATTCCTTCAAATAAAACTAGAACCAGATCTCTAATGAGAGCAGAACTAGCAAACCTGGTCCCTCTGTGTGTCCATCCAAACTAAGTACTGGAGGACTGCTGAAGGCATATTCTTCCTGATCCAAAAGAGTCCTTCCAAAAAGTCTTACCCCTCTTATCCAGAAGAAGGCTCACCAGAAAGGGCCCATCTTTCTTAATTAGAAGAGTCCCTACAGGACTTGTCATCCTCAGCCAGAACCAGAACTGAACTCAGTACAGACTTACCTTCTAGGAGTGTCAGAAGGGCTATATCTGTTCTGCTGTACAGGAGAACAGCAGTCAGTCCAGACCTCTCTGTGTTCAGTGAGGGGAACAGCAAGCATCCTGAAACACTTGTCAGAGGCACCTCCCCTCAAACCTCTCCCTGGCCAAGAAAACTGAGACTCACAAGGAACGGGGGTTTTTACTGGGACCCTCCTAATAAAATGACCCATTAAGATAGTAATGAACAACTACACTAATAAAGCCAAAAAAAAAAAGTTCAACAAAAAAGAAACAAACAACAACAACAAATAAAATTAAAAATAAATTAAAAGGAAAAAAAAAACATGTTCTGGAGTTTCTGACCCCTGGGGAAAGACCATAGAGTCAATTCAATTATATTTAAAGGTTGTATTGATTGTATTGATTGCTACTGGCAGGGCAATAGTCTCAGAGACAAATTGATATTTCCATAAGCAGAGGTATGAGGGAAGAATGAATATATATATTTTTTTAATTTTATTGATTTTACATCCCAGGTAAAATCCTTTTCTTTTCTTTCCACCCTTCTCTTTTCCCAGTCTCTCCCCTCACCTGCCTTTGACCCCTCTCCATCCACTCTTCAGAAAAGGGCAGGCCTCTACGAATATCAACTATCCATGGCATACCAACTTACAGTAAGTCTACGCTACTCCTCCTCTATTAATGTTGGACAAGGCAGTCTAGTGGTGGTGGTGGGGGAGGATCCTAAGGTCAGGCAACAGAGTAAGAGACAGCTACTGTGTCAACTTTTAGGAGTCCCACAAAAGATCAAGCTACACAACTGTAACATGTGTGAGGAAGGCCTAGGTCAGTCCCATGCTTGCGTGATTGGGGGTTCAGTCTTTGTGAGCCACTATGGGCTCAGATTGGTTGATTCTGTGGGTTTTCTTAGGGTATCCTTGACTTGTCTAGCTTCTAAACTTTTTCATCTCCTTCTTTAGTGGGATTCCCCAAGCTCCACCTAAAGTTTGGCTGTGGGTCTCTGCATCTGTTTTCATCAATTGCTGTGTGAAGCCTCTCTGCAGACAATTGGGCTAGATACCAAACTATGACTATAAGACAATATTGTTAGGAAACAATTCAATGATTTTTTTCTTTTAATTGGATATTTTCTTTATTTGCATTTCAAATGTTATTCCCTTTCCAGGTTTCTCTCCCTCCTGGAAACAGCCTATCACATGCTCTCTCCCCCTGCTTCTATGAGGATGTTCCTCCACCCACCCACACACTCTCACTTCCCCACCCTTGATTCCCTTATACTGGGGCATCTATCAACCTTCATAAGACCAAGGACCTCTTCTTTCATTAATGCATGACAAGGCCATCCTCTGCTACATATGCAGCTGGAGCCATGTGTACTCCTTTGTTGATAGCTTAGTCCCTGGGAGTTCAGGATGGGGCGGGGGGGTGTGTCTGGTTGGTTGATACTGTTGTTCTTTCTATGAGGTTTCAAACAACTTCAACTCCTTCAGTCCTTTCTCTAACTTTGCTATTAGGGACTCCGTGCTCAGTCCAATGGTTGCTAACATCCACCTCTATATTTGTAAGGCTCTGGCATGGCCTCTCAGGAAAAAGCCATATCAGGCTCCTTTCAGCAGGTGCTTCTTGCCATCCACAATAGTGTCTGGGTTTGGTAACTGTATATGGGATGAATCCCCAGGTGGGACAGTCTTTGGGTGGCCTTTCCTTTAGTCTCTGTTCTACACTTTAAGATGGCTCAGTGGTTAAGAGCACTGACTGCTCTTCCAAAGATCCTGGGTTCAATTCCCAACAACCACATGGTGGCTCTCAACCATTTGTAATAGGATCTGAAGCCCTATTCTGGTGTGTATAAAAACAGCTATGGTGTACTCACATAAACATAGTAAATAACTCTTTTTTTTTTTTAATGTCATCCTGTTTGGTCTTATTATTGGACTTTGGGCTCTCCAGGCCCTGTATCCTGGTTGTCTCGGCAACATGGATGGGCTCCCTCTCTTAGCATGGGTCTCAAGAAGGGCTATATCAGCTAGACTAGTCATTGGTTGGCCAACCCCACAATTTCTGTGCCACCTTTACCACAGCACATCTTATAGACAGGACAAAATGTAGGTTGAAGGTTTTATGGCTGGCGTTGATGTCCCAATACCTCCATTGTAAATCTTGCCTGGTTACAGGAGATGGCCAGTTAGCATCCATATCTCCATTACTGAGAGTCCTAGCTAAATCAACCCTCATTGACCCCTGGGAGTTTCCATTGCCCTAGGTTTCTAGCTTGTCCCATAGATGCACCCCCATTCCAATTGTCTCTCTCAGTGCTATCTCCCTCCATCCTTTCCACACCTGATCCATCCTGTTTCCACTCCCACACCTACCCAGTCCCCTCTCCCCACCCATCCGCAATGTCTATTGTGTTTCCCCTTCTCAGTGAGATTCACATGCCGACCCACCCCACCCACCCACTTTGAGCCATTCTTGTTACTTACATTTTTTAGGTCTGTGGATTGTAAGATGGTTATACTTTACTTTATGGCTAATTTCCACTTAGAAGTGAGTACATACCATATTTGTCTCTTTGGATCTGGGTTACTGTAGGTCCTTTTTTGGGCACAGACTCTATTTTACAGTTCTTGTCCCACAGCCATTGCTGTGGCTGGAGCTGGGCTGTGGGGAAGCAACAAGGCACAGCTCCAGGGGTAAAAATGCACAGTCTGAGATTTGGGGAATTCAGAGCTCGTTTGGGGGTCCCCAGGCTGGTGAGACCAGAGTCATGTGGTTCTCTGACTCTTGGACATCCAGGCACCACTGGAAGTCAAGGAATAGTTGAGAACGGAGGACAGGCCCAAGGGATGAAGAGACAGCATCTAGCCAGGGTGAGGCATGGGAAGAAACTCACAAACATGTCCCAGCACTGATTGACCTTAACTTGCTGGAGGCTGGCTTGGAGGTGGTTGTGGCTGGGAGCACTGAGAGGCCTTCTATGGGAGAATTAAGCTACAACTCTGTAGTCCAATGCCTTCTCCATGGCTCCCCATGGCAGATCTTGATGAAAGAGACAGTCCATGGTTCTAAACAATTCATTGGTTGTTCATGACAGAAAATGGATACATAATGTACTGTACCCTCTTCTCATGGTGGACCTGAGATTAACTACCTTTTTCAGGGAGGAATGTCTGGGAAGGAAAGCTTATAGTCTAAGCCCTCGGGGGTTGGGGGTAGGGGGTTTTAGGTAACCCAGCATGCAGAACTCAGTTTGAAGCCTATGTGACAATAGGACACATTTCTTTTGTGTGAGGAGCATGGCACATGTTCCAGGCCAGAAGTCTGGCAGGGAGCGGGAAGTCACCTAAGTCTCAAGTGTGTGCCAGTCAAGTCTCGAGGTGTCAACCTGCTCTACCTTACCAAACTTCCTGTCATGAGTTAAATCCCACGGGTCACCTCATGTAGAATGATTTTTTTTCTAGTTCTATTCATTTGCCTGCAAATCTCGTGATGGTATTTTTTTTTTGACAGCTGAGCAATACTCCATGTGCAAATAATATACCTTATGTTCTTTATCAGTTCTTGAGTTGAGGCACATCTAGGTTGTTTCCAATTTCTGGCTATTATGAATAATGCTGCTATGAACATTGAGCAAGAGTCTTTGTGGTATGGGGGAGGGGTTAGAGTATATGCTCAGGAGACATATACTTGGGTCTGGAAGATCAACTCCCAATTTTCTTAGATTCACCATATTGATCTCTGTAGTGGTTGAGCAAGTTTGCACTGGCACTAGCAATGGAAGAGTTCCCCTTGCTCCACACCCTCTCCAGCATGAATTGTCACTTGTGTCTTTGATTTTATCAATTTTCACAGGTGTAAGAGGGAATCTCTGAATAGTTTTAATTTGCATTTCCCTGATGGCTAAGGAAGCTGAACATGTCCTTAAGTTGTTCTTGGCCATTAGAGATTCCTCTGTTGAGAACACTCTGTTTAGATCTCTACCCCATATTTTTCATTAGATTATTTGGTTTGCTGATGTCTAGTTTTTTTAGTTCTTTATATATTTTGTATATCAGCCCTCTGTTAGATGTGGAGTTGGTGGTGGGGGAAGCTTTTTCCATTCTATGGACTGTAGTTTTGTCCTAACAGTGGTGTCATTTGCCTTACAGAAACTTTTTAGTTTCATGAGGTCTCATTTATCATTTGTTGATAGTAGTGCACATGCTATTGGAGTTCTGTTTAGAAAGTTGTCTCCTGAACCAATGCATTCAAGGATATTATTCCTCACCTTCTCTTTTATGAAGTTCAGTACACCTGGCTTTCTGTTGAGGACTTTGATCCACTTAGATTTGAGTTTTGTGCAGGGTGGTAAATCTGAATCTATTTGCATTTTCCATATGCTGATATCCAGTCAGATGTCAAATAGCAAACTTGTTGAAGATGCTTTCTTTTTTCCATTGTGTATTTCTGGCTTCTTTGTGGGAAAAAAAAAAAAAAAGATGTCCGTAGATATGTGGATTTATATCTGGGCCTTTGATTTGATTCCATGGGTCAACCTTTATTTTTATGCTAACACCATGCACTTTTTATTACTGTAGCTCTGTAATAGAGCTTGAAATTAAGAATAGTGAGTGATACATCCAGAAATTCTTTTACTGGACAAGAATGTTTAGCTATCCTGGATTTTTTTTCCATGTGAAGTTGAGTATTGTTCCTTCAAGATCTGTAACATATTGTGTTGGAATTTTGGATGAGGATTGTATTGAATCTGTAGATTGCTTTTGGTAAAATGGCCATTTTACCATGTTAATCCTACCTACCCATGAAATTTCTTTCTTTGAACACTTAAAGTTTTTGAAATATGGGTCTCTCACTTGCTTGGTTAAAGTTACCCCAAGATATTTTATACCATTTGTATCTATTGTGAAGGGTGTTGTTTCCCTGATTTCTTTCTCAACCCATTTATTTTATGTATATAAAAGGTCTACATATTTTCTTTACTTTTATTTTATTTACTTACTTATTCATTTATTTAAATTAACTTATTCTCTCATATATTACATACTTACCACAGTTTCCCCTCCCTCTCTTTTCTCCACCTTCTCCCTTCCTATCCACTCCTATTCTACTTCCATTCAGAAAAGGGCAGGCCTCCCAAGGATATCCTCCAAACATGGCATATCAAGTTGCAATAAGATTAAGCAATTCCCCTCATATTAAGGCTGGACAAGGCAACCCAATAAGAGTACAAGGATCCCCAAATCAGGCAAATACATCTGAAATAGCTTCTGCTTCCTCTGTTAGAAAACACATACACACACAAAAGCTTTACAACTATAACATACATGCAGAAAGCCTAGGTTAGACCCATGCAGGCCTCCTGATTTTTGGTTAAGTCTCAGTGAGCTCCTATGAGTGTAGGTTTCTTGATTCTGTAGGTATTGTTGTGGTGTCCTTGACCCCTCTGGCTCTTACAATCCTTCCTCCCCCTCTTCAAGAGGATTCTCCAAGCTCCAGCTAATGTTTGTCTGTGGATCTCTGCATCTATTTCCATCAGTTGCTGGATAAAAGTCCTTATAATGACAATTGGATTAGGCATCAATATACAAGTACAGCATAATATCATTAGGCATTATTTCATTAACATTTTTTACCAGAAATAATTGGTTCTATCCTAAGTCTCTGGACCATCTGGCATTTGGTTTCTGATGCTCCAGGCAGTGACTGGGGTAGGCTCCCTCTCATGGCATTGGTCTCAAATTGGAAGAGTTCTTGGTTAGGGACCCCCACAGTTTCTGTGCCACTTTTACCCCAGCATACCATGCTAGCAGGACAAATTTTAGGTTAAAGGTTTTGTGGAAGATTTGGTGTCCCAACCCTCAATTGGAAGCCTTGCCACATTTTTTGGAGATGACTGGTTCAGGCTAAGTATTCTTCACTACTTGTAGTCTTATCTGGGGTCACCCTAATAGATTACTGGGAGTTTCCATTGTACTAGGTTTCTACCTCCCCTAAGTTGCCCCCCAATTTCCAGTTTCTCCCAGTACTCTTTACCTCTATCCTCTTCCTACCTGATCCCAGCTGTTCTCAACCCAATAAACAAACTGGAGTAGCCATTCTAATGTCTAATAATATAGCCCATCAACCAAAAGTAATTAAAAGAGATGCAGGACACTTCATACTCATCAATGGAAAAATGCACCAAGATGATGTCTCAATTCTGAAAATCTATGCCCCAAGTGCAAGGACATCCCATTCATAAAAGACATATTACTAAAGTGTTAATCACACATTGAAACTTACCCATTAATAGTGTGAGAATTCAACACCTCATGCCACCAATTGGCAGGTCATCAAGACCAAAACTAAACAGAGAAATAATGAAATTAAGAGAGGTTATAAATTGAATGGACCTAACAGATATCTACAGAACATTTCGACCAAACACAAAAAATTATGCCTTCTTCTCAGCACCTCATAGAACCTTCTCCAAAATTGACTATATACTCATTCATAAAACAGGCCCCAATTGATAACACCATGGGTTAAAGCTGAACTTCAGCATTAACAAAAAACAACAGAAAGCCTACATACTCATGGAAACCAAATAACTCAATAACCAATGATCACTGGGTCAGGAAAGTACTAAAGATAGAAATTAAAGACAGTCTATAATTCAATGAAAATAAAGGCAAAACATACCCAAACTTATGGGACACTATAAAAGCAGTGGTAAGAGGAAAGTTCATAGCACTAAGTGCCTTCATAAAGAAATTGTAGAGTTTTCATACTAACAACTTAAGCGTACACCTGAAAGCTCCAGGGGAAAAAAGTAAATACACACAAGAGGAGTAGAAGGCAGGAAATAATCAAACTCACAGCTGAAATCAATGGATTAGAACAAAAAGACAATACAAAGAATCAGCAAAAGCAAGAGCTGATTCCTTGAGAAAATCAACAAGATAGAAAAATGCTTAGTCAAAATAACTAAAAAATAGAAAGACAACACTCAAAAAAACAAAATAAGAAATAAAAATGGAGACATAACAATGGACACTGAGGAAATTAGAGGAATCATTAGGTCTTACTTCAATAACCTATACTCCACAAAATTGCAAAAACTAAGTGAAATGGATGGTTTTCTGGTCAGATACCACTTGAAAAAATTAAATCAAGATTAGATAAACTAACTATGTAGTCATATGCTCCCTAATGAAATAAAAGCCGTTGTTAAAAGTCTCAGAACCAAAGAAAGCCCAGAGACAGATGGCTTTCGTGCAGAATTCTACCAAACTTTCAAAGAACAGTTAATACCAACACTTCTCTCAAACTATTCCACAAAATAGAAAAAGAAAAAACATTGCCACACACATCCTATGAGTCCACAGTCACCCTGATACCTAAACCACACAAAGACTCAACAAAGAAAGAGTTTCAGACCAATTTCCCTTATCAATATTGATGCAAAAAACTCAATAAAATACTGGTAAATCAAATCCAACAACACATCAAAGACACCATCCACAATGAACAAGTAGGTTCATCCCAGGAATATAGAGGTGACTCAATATAAAGAAATCCATCAATTC
Organism: Mus caroli; assembly: GCF_978045245.1. Classification (NCBI taxonomy): domain Eukaryota; kingdom Metazoa; phylum Chordata; class Mammalia; order Rodentia; family Muridae; genus Mus; species Mus caroli. Next base: position 53,759,511 of record NW_028227275.1, read on the forward strand.
AATCCACCATATAAACAAACTGAATTTTTTTTAAAAAAGTGATCATCTCATTAGATGCTGGAAAAACCTTTGACAAAATCCAAAACCCCTTCATGTTAAAAGTCTTGGAGAGAACAGAGGCACAAGGCCCATACCTAAACACAATAAAGAAAATCTACAACAAAGCAATGGCCAACATCAAATTAAATAGAGAGAAACTTAAAGCAATTCCACCAAAATCAGGGACAAGAATAGGCTGTCCACTCTCTCCCTATCTCCTCAATATAGTACTTGAAGCCCTAGCCACATCAATAAGAAAACAAAAGGAGATCAAGGGTATACAAATTGGAAAGGAAGAAGTGAAAGTATCACTACTCCCAGATGATATGATAGTATACATAACTGGCACCAAAAACTATACTAGAGAACTCCTACAGTTGATAGATACCTCCAGGAAAGTGCATGGTTACAAAATTCATTTGAAGAGATTGGTAGCCCTCCTTTATACAAATGAGAAACAGGTTGAGAAAACTTCATAATAGCCATAAATAATATCTTGGTGTGACTCTATCCAAGCAAGTGAAAGTCCTATATGACAAGAACGTCAAGTCTCTGAAGAAAGAAATTGAAGATTTCAGAAGATGGAAAGATCTCCCATACTCATGGACTAGTAGGATTAACAGAGTGAAAATTGTCATCTTACCAAAAGCAATCAGCATATTCAGTGCAATTCCCATCAAAATTCTAACACAGTTTTATACAGACCTTGAAAAAGCAATTCTCAACTTCATATGGAAACAAAAGCCCAGGATAACTAAAGTAACTCTGTACAAAAAAGAACATCTAGAAGTATCACCATTCCTGATCTCAAGCTGCCTTTCACAGCAATAGTAATAAAAACTGCATGGTATTGGTATAGAAACACAGATTGTTCAATGGAGTTGAATCAAAGACCTAGAGATAAACCCAAACACCTATGGATACTTGATTTTTGCCAAAGAAGCCAAAATTCTACAATGGAAAGGGAGAGCATCTTCAACAAATGTTGCTGTCTAACTGGATGTTAGACATGTAGAAGAATGTGAATTGATCCATAGTTATCATTCTGCACAAAACTCAAGTCCAAGTGGATCAAAGACCTCAACATAAAACCAGATACACTAAATCTAATAGGACAGAAAATGGAGAATAGCCTTGAACTCATTGGTGTGAGAGACAACATCCTGAACAAATCTCTCATACCTCAGGAACTAAGACCAACAGTTAATAAATGGGACCTCATGAAACTGAAAATCTTCTCTGTAAGGCAAAGGATGCTTAATGGGACAAAATGGCAGCCTACAAATTGGGAAAAGATCTTCACCAACCCTACATCTGACAGAGGGCTAATATTCAAACTATATAAAGAACTCAAGAAGTCAGACACCAACAAACCAAATAACCCAATTAAAATCTGACATGCAGAGCTAAACAGAAAATTATCAACAGAAGAATTGCTAATGGCTGAGAGATACTTAAGATATGTTTAAAGTTATTAGTTATTAGAAAAAAATACAAAACAAAACTACTCTGAGATTCCATCTTATACCCTTCAGAATGCCTAAGATTAAAAAAAAAAAAATCTAGTGACAGCAGATGCTGTCAAGGATATGGAGCAAGGGGAACACTTCTCCATGGCTTGTGGGAGTGCAAATTTGTACAACCACTCTGGAAATCAACTTGGTGATTCCTCAGGAAATGGGAAATAGTTCTACCTCAAGACCCAGATATCCCACTCGTGATCATATGCCCAACAGATGCTCCAACATCCCACAAGGACACTTGCTTAACTGTGTCCATAGAAAGTTTATTAACATAAACTGGAAACAATCTACCTCAACTGAAGAATGGTAAAGAAAATATGGTTCATTTACACAATGGAAGACTACTCAGCTATTAAAAACAAGAACAACATGAATTTTGTAGACAAGTGGATAGAACTTAAGAATATTATCCTGAATGAGGTATCTCAGACCCAGAAGGACATGCATAACTTACAAGTGGATGTTAACCATAAAGTACAGGATAACCATGCAACAATCCACATACCCAAAGAAGCCAAATAACAAGGAGGGCTGTCTTAGTCAGGGTTTCTATTCCTGCACAAACATCATGACCAAGAAGCAAGTTGGGGAGGAAAGGGTTTATTCGGCTTACACTTCCATACTGCTGTTCATCACCAAGGAAGTCAGGACTGGAACTCAAGCAGGTCAGAAAGCAGGAGCTGGTACAGAGGCCATGGAGGGATGTTCTTTCCTGGCTTGCTTTCCCTGGCTTGCTCAGCCTGCTCTCTTATAGAACCCAAGACTACCAGCCCAGAGATGGTCCCACCCACAAGGGGCCTTTCCCCCTTGATCACTAATTGAGAAAATGACTTATAGTTGGATCTCATGGAGGCATCTCCTCAACTGAAGCTCCTTTCTCTGTGATAACTCCAGCTGTGTCAAGTTGACACAAAACTAGCCAGTACAAGGGCCAAGTGTAGATTGAAAGAGGCAGTTCTGATGTTAATGTCCTGTTCCACCATTGATTCTTGATTTGTCAGTTAAGAAGGCTGGAGCCAATTGCTGGGCAGAAGGTACAGGCAGGACTTCCAGGTTCCAGGAAGAAAAGGCAGACACAAGGAAGGAGAGAGAATCCAATAACCATGTGAGGTATCAAGGGAAGCTAGGGCCTGTGGCCACTGCTACCTGGGTGGCCAAGGATGTTTGGCAGGTTCTCGGTGAGACTAGCCACTAAGTTTAGGGCAGGTGGAGAGATGGAGATAATAAATGGATAACTGTTCCCAGCAATTGTGCCAAGAAGGGAAGTTGTAAAGTAACATTCTCCCTCTCCTCCCTCTCCCTCTCCCTCTCCCTCTCCCTCTCCCTCTCCCTCTCCCTCTCCCTCTCCCTCTCCCTCTCCCTCTCCCTCTCCCTCTCCCTCTCCCTCTCCCTCTCCCTCTCCCTCTCCCTCTCCCTCTCCCTCTCCCTCTCCCTCTCCCTCTCCCTCTCTCTCTCTGTGTGCTTTATCCTGAGAGTCAAAGGAAGCCAGGTGGAAGCTGGTAACAGAGCCGATCTCAGAGCTAAGGCAGTAGCTTAAAACTACCTGCAACAGTGGGTTCTAGAGTCTTTCTCATAACTGGAAATAAAATAGATATTGGAGGTGGGTGGAGGAAGGGAACTGGGAAGAAGAGGAGATAGGGAGGGGAATGGGGCAGAGGGATCAGGTGTAGGGACAGAAGGGGAGAGTGAAAGGAAATCAAGATGAGCAAGAGGGAGGGGGCATCTCTAGAACATACTAAAAGCCTCAGATGAGGAGAGCCCCCAGGGAGGCTATGCAGGTGACTCTAGTTGAGACTTATAGCAGTGTGGGACATCATGCCTAAAGTGTCCACAGACTGTAGCAAGGCAGGAGTCCTAATGTAGGGATATACCAGCAATCTACCCAAAACCCTTGGACTCAAAATGTGTCCTACCTATAAGATATGCAGGGACAAAGATGGAGCAGAGACTGAGGGGATGGCTAACCAATGACTGGCCCAAATTGAGACCCATCCTGTGAGCAAGAAACAATACCAGACACTATTAGTGGACTCTGTAATGCTTGCAGACTGGAGTCTAGCATAACTATCCTCTGAGAGGCTTTCCCCAGCAGCCAATGGAAACAGAAACAAACACCCACAGCCAAACATTAGGTGGAGCCAGAGAACTCTTGAAGAAGAGTTAGATGAAGGATTAAGGGCCCCAAAGAGGACAGAAACTCCACAGGAAGACCAACAGAGTCAACTAACCAGGATCCTTGAAGGCTCCTATAGACTGAACCACCAACCAAAGGGCGAGCAGGAGCTGGTTCTAGGCCACCCTCCACATATGTAGCAGATGTATAGCTTGATCTTCATGTGAATATCCCAACAACTGGAGTGGGGACTGTCCCTGAACCTGTTGCCTGTCTGTGGATCCTGTTCCCCTTACTATGCTGCCTTGTGTGGCCTCAGTGGGAGAGAATGTGTCTAGTCTTTCAGTGACTTAATGTGACAGAGTGGGGTGATACCCACTGGGTTCCCCCCTTCTCAGAGGAGAAGGGACAGAGGAGAGGGAGAAGCTGTGAGGGGGAAAGGGAGGATATGAAGGTTGTTATTGGGATGTAAAGTGAATAAATAAAAAAAATAATTAAACAGGGGGGAGAAAGAAAATAAAGTTACCTCACTGAGCTAGCAGGTATTTACATAAAAAGAAGATGAAAGTCCATAGCCATGAAACAATGCTTTTTCTTCCTTCCCAGTCTTTCCTGGCCATTTACTGTCTTTATGAATTATACTACTTTAATATATCACATGAGTAGAATAATTTAATATCAAACTTTTCTGGCTGTATTATTTCACTTAGTGTGTTAATGAAGTTAATTGATGCTATGTCATGTGTTATAATGTCTTACTTTTTAAGCCAACTACATTTTTTTTTTGTTTGTAGACACCATAGTTTGTCCACTCACTGACAAAAATTGGACTCTTGGATTAATCTACCCTCTTCCTTTTCTAATTTATGTTTAGTCTCATGTTCTTGTTAAGAATTTGTAATGGAATCTTATTCATTTAAATTCATTTTGGCAATTTCTGTCCTATAATTGATGTATTTAATTCATTAACATTCAACACTATTATTGACATAAAGGGGAGAATATTTACTGTGATTATAACTCCTTCATATACAAGACATTTATGCTTTCTCCTAGCTCTCTTGTTTCTGCCTTGTGGTTTTTAAGGTAAATATTTTATATAATTCTTATATATTTATTTGCATATCCCCCTCACAGAGTCCATCCCCCTCCCCTTCTCCTCTGAGAGGGTGGAGCTCTCCCTCCTCATGTCCCCCCACCCCCATGCATCAAGTCTCTGCAGTACTAGTCACATCCTCTCCGACTGAGGCCAGAAAAAGGCAGCCCTGTTGGGGGATGGATTCCACAGTCAGGCTATAGCTTTAGGGACAGCCTCAGTCCAGTTGTTGGGGGACCCACATGGGAACTCAGTATGTCTGCTACAGATGTGCTCTTTGGTTGGTGACTCATAACATAACAACATAACATAATCAGAAAGATATATTATGGATCTCTGTCAGCATCCTAGGGTATGAATTGACCATTCACGATGCCTGAGTTCAAGAATGAAAAGGCAAATATTTTCTAGCTCACTGAAACCAAGTGAATAGAAAAGAAATGATGTTTAAAATCTAGTCTACCGGGCTGGTGAGATGGCTCAGCGGTTAAGAGCACCGACTGCTCTTCCAAAGGTCCTGAGTTCAAATCCCAGCAACCACATGGTGGCTCACAACCATCTGTAACGAAATCTGATGCTCTCTTCTGGAGTGTCTGAAGACAGCTACAGTGTACTTACATACAATAAATAAATAAATATTTTTTTAAAAAATCTAGTCTACCATATAGACCTGGTTGGAAGAGTCTGAAAAGAGTGTACAAATTTGGAACAGTAGAGTGAGTAGTTTCAGTCCACTTATTTACCTCCCAAAGATCTGGGACTTAAAGCTATATGAGGTCTCTAGATTATGGAGAAGCAAGAAAGATGTGTTCCAAGCCGACTGCAATAAGGTAAGGATGTTATCTTCCAACATCCTTTTGCTATGAAGAGCAATTCTAAGTCTAACCTTTGGTTCATGGGATATTTACAGACCCTTACTGTTTAATTGTAACCAAGAGACTTACCATGGATGGTGGGTGATATACTGCCAAAGCTAGGGAATTTTCCTTACCCTGTATATTAGGAAAATACACAAGCAAGCCAAGAGCTGTTGTGATCTGCTAAGATTAGGTAGTTAAGGCAACCTGAATGCCTGCATAAGCAGGTTACAAAAACCAAAACGCAGTTAGTCATAGCACAGGATAGTACAGCACAGCACAGCACAGCACAGCACAGCACAGCACAGCACAGCACAGCACAGCACAGCACAGCACAGCACAGCATAGGATAACAAATGAAAGTCACGGCTGTACATTTCTGGATTGAGGAGTTACTGAGTTTGGGTTACTGAGAGCATATTTTGAAGGGACTGAAGTCAGAGACAAATAGCTAGTGAATACCAATGATGCCTAGCATAAAATGGAAGGTTTTTGTAGCCATCACAACCACAATTACATCAGTGTTGTACACGGCTAGAGTAACCTTGTAGTAATTGTCCTTTTGCAAAGGCTGGCAGTATTTTCCAGACACAACATGACAATTATTTTATATTTATGTTTTCTATATTTATTTTAGTTTTATTTTTTAGCTTGAACAAAGATTAATTATCTGGACTAATATCTGGACCATAGTCGTTGCCAAAGCAGATGTGACTGTTGGAGGTTCAAGGCTGAGGAGTGTCTAAGAAGACACAGAATTAAGTCAGGACATGACATCGTTCCATTAGTCACTTCATATGTAACAGATACTAAGGAAAAAGAAAAGGACATGAATTTGAATGAGCAGCGAGGGATGTAGTGGCTATACCTGGTTGTCAACTTGACTATATTTGGAATAAACTACAATCCAGAATTGGAAGGCTCACCAGTGACCCTAATCTGGAGGCTGAGAGATAGAAATTTCTGATCTGGATCTTGGTATGGAGATCTTGAGGCATAGTGGCTATGGATTCCAGAAGATTAAGACAGGGAGATCTCCAAATTCAAGGTCATCTGGGATTAAAGATGTGATGGAACACACCTTTAATCTGGGCTACACCTTCTGCTGGAGACCATAGAAGGACATTTGAAGAAGGGAGTCTCTCTCTCGATGCTTCACCTGCTTGCCATGTGGAACTGAGTAACTGCTAGATCCTCGGACTTCCATTCACAGCTACTACTGAACCATTGTTGGGAATTGGACTGCAGACTGTAAGTCATTAATAAATTCCTTTACTACATAGAGACTATCCATAAGTTCTGTGACTCTAGAGAACCCTAACTAATACAAGGGATATATAAGAGTGGTGAGGAGAAGGAAAAGAAAAGGAAATAATCTAACGACATTATATCTCAAAAGAATAAAATAAATAATTTTTAAAATTTATTTTCAGCTACAATTGTGTCTCAGTACTATAAAACTCCTGGAATAAAGAAGTACAAATAATACACTTGAGTTGAAAAACAAAAGTATTTTAGGAGGGTATTTAATTCTTTATGTTAGGAGTTCTGGCTCTATAGATATATTTTAAAATCATTTGGTCCATAACTTCTGTTAATTTCAATATGTCTCTGTTTAGTTTGGCTTTCCATGATCTGTCCAATGATGAGAAGTCTCCCACTATTATTGTGTGAGGTGCAATGTGTGCTTTGAGCTTTACTACAGTTTCTTTTATGAATGTGGATGCTCTTGCATTTGGAACATAGATGTTCATAATTGAGAGTTATTCTTGGTAGATTTTTCCTTTGATAAGTATGAAGCGTCCTTCCTTATCCTTGATCATAAATTTTGGTGGAAAGTTGATTTTATTCGATATTAGAATGGCTACTCCAGATTGTTTCTTCGGACCATTTGCTTGGAAAATTGTTTTCCAGCCCTTTACTCTGAGGTAGTGTCTTTAATTTACACTGAGTAGTGTTTCCTTTATGCAGCAAAATGCTGGGTCCTCTTTATATATCCAGTCTGTTAGTCTATGTCTTTTTGTTGGGAAATTGAGTCCATTGATATTAAGAGATATTAAGGAATAGTGATTGTTGCTTCCTGTTATTTTTGATGTTATTTATGATTGTGGCTATCTTCTTTTGAGTTTGTTGAAAGATTGCTTTCTTGCTTTTTCTAGGATATAGTTTCCCTCATTTTCCATCTATTATCCTTTGTAAGGCTGGAATTGTTGGAAAACATTGTGTAAATTTGTTTTTGTCATGGAATATCTTGGTTTCTCCATCTGTGGTAATTGAAAGTTTTGCTGTGTATAGTGGGCTGGCATTTGTTTTCTCTTAGAGTCTGTGTAACACCTGCCCAGGATCTTCTAGCTTTCATAGACTCTGGTGAGAAGTCTGGTGCAATCTGATAGGTCTGTTTTTATATGTTACTTGACATTTTTCCCCTTATTGCTTTGTTGTTGTTGTTGTTCAGATGCAATTATATTTTTCTTGGATTTTTTATTTACATTTAAAATGTTTTCTCCTTTCCATGGCTCCCCTTCGGAAGCCCTCTATCTCATTCGCCCTCCCCTTGCCTCTATGAGGGTGCTCCCCCACCAACCCACTCCCATCCTCCCATCCTGGCATTCCCCTACACTGGGGCATCGAAATCCCTTAGTCCCAAGGGCCTCTCCTCCCACTGATGTCCAACAAGGTCATCCACTGCCACATATGTGACCAGCACCATGGGTCCCTCCATGTGTATTCTTTGGTTAGTGGTCTAGTCCCTGGGAGCTCTGGGGTGTCTGGCTTGTTGACACTGTTGCTCCCTCCATGGGGCTGCAAACCCCCTCAGCTCCTTTTGTCCCTTATCCAACTCCTCAATCAGGGACCCATGAGCTCAGTTCAATGGTTGGCTGCAAGCTTCCTCCTCTGTATTTGTCAGGCCCTGGCAAAGCCTCTCAGGAGACACCCATATCAGGCTTCTATCAGCAAGCACTTCCTGGCATCCACAATAACGTTCAGATTTGGTGGCTGTATATGGGATGGATTCCCAGGTGGGGTAGTCTCTGGATGGCCTTTCCTTCCATCTCTGCTCCATACTTTGTCTCCATATCTTCTCCAGTGAGTATTTTGTTCACCTTTCTAAAACGGTGAAGAAAGAAGGTCTTCCTTCTTCTTAGGCTTCATATGGTCTGTGAATTGAATCTTGGGTAACCTTTGGGCTAATATCAACTTATCAGTGAGTACATACCATGTTTGCTCCTTTGTGACTGAGTCACCTCACTCAGGATGATATTCTCAAGTTCCATCCATTTGCCTTCTTTTGTATTCTTTCTTTGGTTTGTGCATTTGGTGTTTTGACTATTATGTGATGGGAGGAATTTCTTTTCTGATCCAATCTATTTGGAGTTCTGTAGGCCTCTTGTATGTTTATGGGCATCTCTTTCTTTAGGTTAGGGAAGTTTTCTTTTATAATTTTGTTGAAGATATTTACTAGCCCTTTAAATTAGGAATCTTCATTCTCTTCTATACCTATCATCCTTAAGTTGGGTCTTCTCATTGTCCTGTATTTCCTGCATGTTTTGGGTTAGAAGCTTCTTGCATTTTGTATTTTCCATTTTCTTTGACTGTTGTGTCAATGTTTTCTATGGTATCTTCTGCAACTTAGGTTCTCTCTTCAATCTCTTGTATTCTGTTGGTGATGCTTACCATCTATGACTCCTGATCTCTTTCCTAGGTTTTCTATCTCCAGAGTTGTCTCCCTTTGTGGTTTCTTTATTGTTTCTATTTCCATTTTTTAGATCCTGGATGGTTTTGGTCACCTCCTTCACCTGTTTGGTTGTGTTTTCCTGTAATCCTTTAAGGACTTCAAGCTGTTTAAGGGATTTTTGTGTTTCCTCTTTAAGGGCTTCAAGCGGTTTACCTGTGATCTTCTGTATTTCTTTAAGGGAGGGCAAGTGATACAGAGTGATGGAGACAGAGCTTGACTTGCTGGTACAGATAGCTGTAATGCTTGTAGATTTAGCATCTTCACTGGTCTTTGCTTTCCTGAAAAAGGCACAGTTGAGAACTCCTGGTGTTCCTGTTGGTCCCTCCTGCTGACTTGAGCAAAGGCTGAGGCCTGACTGTTAGTAAGATTCTAGGTTGTGTCACTACTGTTTTTAACCCAACTCTACCGAACTGGACTGCTGGTGTATTCAATGTGTTTGCAAATGAACTGAGCTGCTGCTGCCTGCTAACTTAAGAACTGAACTGCTGATTTCCAGACAACACAGATGGGAGTTTCTCCAAAGAAACTTTCTAAACAGGCCCACTCTCCCCCCAACCCCCAACACTGTATCCTTTCTTTTCCACTACCTCTGGTGAATGGTGGGTTAAAAGGGAGGTTAAAGCATTTAAGAACCATCATTAAAATAAGAATTTGAGGCTGTAACAGGTGAGGGAGCCATCTTGGGTCCTGGATCACTCAGAGACTAGTCTGCGCAGGTGAGATTGCAGACTACAGAAGCAACACAGTTTCTGGGACATACCCCATTTTGGACTCCAGACATCCCGGCACCTTCCCTGACAGAGGAGAGGTGTCTGCCCGGGAGGGCTCTTTTGGAGCATGTGAGGAAGCCATCTTGGGTCCTGTGTCCCTCAGAGACCAGTCTATGCAAGTAAGCATGCAGACTGCAGAGGCAACACATCTTCTGGGATAGGCCCTGATTTAGGTCTTCATCTTCAGCCAGGAGGCAGGTCTGAATGCCAGATACCTGTGCACCTTCCCTGAAAGAGGAGAGCTTGCCTGCAGAGAGTACTCTGACCACTGAGACTCAGGAGAGAGCTAGACTCCCAGGTCTGCTTCCAGAGGCTAACAGAATCAAAGGAGGAGCAAGCTCCAATCAGAAACAACTATAACAACTAACTCCAGAGATTACCAGATGGTGAAAGGCAAAAGTAAGAATCTTACTAACAGAAACCAAGACCACTCACCATCATCAGAACCCAGCACTCCCACCTCAGCCAGTCCTGTATACCCCAACACACCCGAAAAGCAAGACTCGGATTTAAAATCATATCTCATGATGCTGCTAGAGGACATCAAGAAGGACTTTAATAACTCACTTAAAGAAATACAGGAGAACACTGCTAAAAAGGTAGAAGTCCTTAAAGACATACAGGAAAACACAACCAATCAGGTGATGGAATTGAACAAAACCATCCAAGAACTAAAAGGTAAGTAGAAACAACAACAACAACAACAAAATGAGACAACGCTGGAGATAGAAACTCTAGGAAAGAAATGTAGAACCATAGATGAGAGCATTGGCAACAGAACACAAGAGATGGAAGAGAGAATTTCAGGTGCAGAAGATTCCATAGAGAACCTGGGAACAACAAACAAAGAAAATGCAAAATGCAAAAAGATCCTAACTCAAAACATCCTGGAAATCCAGAACATAATGAGAAGACCAAACCTACACAATGAAGGAGTAGATGAGAATGAAGATTTTCAACTTAAGGGGTCAGCAAATGTCTTCAAGAAAATTACAGAAGAAAACTTTCCATATCTAAAGAAAGAGATGCCCATGAACATGCAAGAAGCCTACAGAACTCCAAATAGACTAGACCAGAAAAGAAATTTCTCCAGACACATAATAATCAGAACAGCAAATGCACTAAATAAAGATCGAATATTAAAGCAGTAAGGGAAAAAAGTAAGTAACATATAAAGGCAGGACTATTAGAATTACACCAGACTTCTCACCAGAGACTATGAAAGCCAGAAGATCCTGTACAGATGTTATGCAGACCCTAAGAGAAGACAAATGCCAACCCAGGCTACTACACCGAGCCAAACTTTCAATTACCATAGATGGAGAAACCAAAGTATTCCATAATAAAACCAAATTCACACAATATCTTTCCACGAATCCAGCCCTTCAAATAATAATAAAGTGAAACCACCAACACAAGGATGGAAACTACACCCTAGCAAAAGCAAGAGAGTAATCCTTCAATAAACCTAAAAGAAGACAGCCGCAACAGAATCCCAACTTTAAAAACAAAAATAACAGGAAGCAACAATTACTTTTCTTTAATTTCTCTTAACATCAATGGACTCAATTCCCAAATAAAAAGACATAGACTAATAGACTGGCTATACAAAGAGGACCCAACATTTTGTTGCTTATAGGAAACCCAACTCAGGGGAAAGGACAGACACTAACTCAGAGTGAAAGGCTGGAAAACAATTTTACAAGCAAATGATCCGAAGAGACAAGCTGGAATAGCCATTCTAATATCGAATAAAACTGAATTCCAACCCAAAGTTATCAAAAAAGACAAGGAGTGGTACTTCATATGCATCAAAGGTAAAATCAACCAAGATGAACTCTCAATTCTGAATATCTATGCACCAAATACAAGGGCAGCCACATTCATTAAAGAAACTATAGTAAAGTTCAAAGCACACATTGCACCTAACACAATAATAGTGGGAGACTTCAACACCCAACTCTCACTAATGGACAGATCCTGGAAACAGAAATTAAACAGAGACACATTAACACTAATCGAAGTTATGGAACAAATGGATTTGAAAGATATCTACAAAACTTTTTATCCTAAAACAAAAAGATATACCTTCTTTTCAGCGCTACATGGTACCTCCTCCAAAATTGACCATATAATTGGTCACAAAACAGACCTTGACAGATACAAAAATATTGAAGTTATCCATGCACCCTATCTGATCACCACGGACTAAGGCTGGTTTTCAATAACAACATAAATAATAGAAAGACAACATTTATGTAGGAAATGAACAATACTCAATTGTTCCTTGGTTGAGGATGAAATAAAGAAAGAAATTAAAGACTTTTTAGAGTTTCATGAAAATGAAGGCACAACATGCCCAAACTTATGGGACACAATGTAGGCAGTCCTAAGAGGAAAACTCATAGCCCTGAGTGCCTCCAAAAAGAAACTAGAGAGAGCATAAACTAGCAGCCTGACAGCACACCTAGAAGCTCTAGAACTGAAGGAAGCAAAATCACCCAAGAGGAGTAGACAGCAGGAAATAATCAAACTCACGACTGAAATCAACCAAGTGGAAACAAAAAGAACTATTCAAATAATCAACCAAACCAGGAGCTGGTTCTTTGAGAAAATCAACAAGATAGATAAACCCTTAGCAAAACTAACTCAAGGGCACAGGGACAGTACCCTAATTAACAAAATCAAAAATGAAAAAGGAGACATAACAACAGAACCTGAGGAAATCCAGAACATCATCAGATCCTATTACAAAAGGCTATACTCAACAAAGCTGGAAAACCTGGATGAAATGGTAAATTTCCTAGACAGATACCAGGTACCAAAGTTAAAACAGGATCAGATTAATGATCTAAACAGTCCCATTTCTCCTAAAGGAATAGAAGCAGTCATTAATAGTCTCCCAACCAAAAAAAGCCCAGGAACTTTTTGGGGTTGAGTGCAGAGGTCTATCAGACCTTCAAAGAAGACCTAATTCCAATTCTCCTCAAACTATTCCACAAATAGGAACAATTCATTCTATGAAGCCACAGTTACTCTGATACCTAAACCACACAAAGATCCAACAAAGAAAGAGAACTTCAGACCAATTTCCCTTATGAATATTGATGCAAAGATATTCAATAAAATCCTCCCAAAACGAATCCAAGAACACATCAAATCGATCATCCATCATGACCAAGTAGGTTTCATCCAAGGGATGCAGGGATGTTTTAATATCTGGAAATCCATCAACTTGATCTACTATATAAACAAACTCAAAGACAAAAAACACATGATCATCTCGTTAGATGCTGAAAAATCATTTGACAAAATCCAACACCCCTTTATGATAAAAGTCTTGGAAAGATCAGGAATTCAAGGCCCATACCTAAACATAATAAAAGCAATCTACAGCAAACCAGTTAGCCAACATCAAACTAAATGGAGAGAAACTCGAAGCAATCCCACTAAAATCAGGTACTAGACAAGGCTGCCCACTTTCTCCCTACATATTCAATACAGTACTTGAAGCCCTAGCCAGAGCAATTCAACAACAAAAGGACATCAAGTGGATACAAATTGGAAAGGCAGAAGTCAAAATATTTGCAGATGATATGATAGTGTATATAAGTGACCCCAAAAATTCCACCAGAAAACTCCTAAACCTGATAAACAGTCAGTGCAGTAGCTGGATATAAATTTAACTCAAATCAATGGATTTTCTCTACACAAAGGATAAACAGGCTGAGAAATAAATTAGGGAAACAAAACCCTTCACAAGGTCACAAATAATAAAAAAGACTTTCGTGTGACTCTAACTAGGGAAGTGAAAGATCTGTATGATAAGAACTTCAAGTCTCTGAAGAAAGAAATTGAAGATCCCAGAAGATGGAAAGAACTCCCATGCTCATGAATTGGCATGATTAATATAGTAAAAATGACTATTCTGCCAAAAGCAATCTACATACTCAATGCAATCCCCAGAGGGAGGAACACTCCTCCATTGTTGATGGGATTGCAAGCTTGTACAACCACTCTGGAAATCAGTCTGGCGGTTCTTCAGAAAATTGGACATTGTACTTCCAGAGGATCCTGCAATACATCTCCTGGGCATATATCCAGAAGATGTTCCAACTAGTAAGAAAGAAACATGATCCACTATGTTCATAGCAGCCTTATTTATAATAGCCAGAAGCTGGAAAGAACCCAGATGCCCCTCAACAGAGGAATGGATACAGAAAATGTGGTACATTTACACAATGGAGTACTACTCAGCTATTAAAAAGAATGAATTTATGAAATTTCTAGGCAAATGGTTGGACCTGGAAGGCATTATCCTGAGTGAGGTAACCCAATCACAAAAGAACTCAAATGATATGTACTCACTGATAAGTGGATATTAGCCCAGAAACTTAGAATACCCAAGATATAAGTTATAATTTGCAAAACACATGAAACTCAAGAAAAACAAAGACCAAAGTGTGGACACTTTGCCCCTTCTTAGAATTGGGAACAAAACAACCATGGAAGGAGTTACAGAGACAAAGCTTGGAGCTGAGACAAAAGGATGGACCATCAAGAGACTGCCATATCCAGGGATCCATCCCATAATCAGCCTCCAAACTCTGACACCATGGCATACACTAGCAAGTTTTTGCTGAAAGGACCCTGATATAGCTGTCTCTTGTGAGACCAAGCCAGGGCCTAGCAAACACATAAGTGGATGCTCACAGTCAACTATTAGATGGATCACAGGGCCCCCAATGGAGGAGCTAGAGAATGTACCCAAGGAGCTAAAGGGATCAGCAACACTATAGGTGGAACAACATTATGAACTAACCAGTACCCTGGAGCTGTTGACTCTAGCTGCATATGTATCAAAAGATGGCCAAGTTGGCCATCACTGGAAAGAGAGGCCCATTGGACTTGCAAACTTTATATGCCCAAGTACAGGGAAATGCCAGGGCAAAAAGTGGGAGTGGGTGGATAGGGGAGTGGGAGGGAGGGTATGGGGGACTTTTGGGATAGCATTGGAAATATAAATGAGAAAAATACCTAATAAAAATATTATAAGTCATTTATTAAGTTCTTTGACATCCAAATTTCAAAATTCTTAATAATAAAAGTATGATTTAAATAATGTGCATGGTGGTATAATTTCTTCCCTTCTTTGTTTTTAAGAAGATTGAGTTTTTAAAGTTCTATAACATCTTGTCTTTGAGAATTATTAAATTGTTTACAAAACATCTCATATACTTGACTGTTATACTCAGTTTTAATATAACATGGGCAGTGACTAATTATACTTTCAATCGTTGCTCTTGAAGAGCGATTATAACTAGAATGCTTGAAAAGTTATTATAGTCACATGTGTATAATTTATTTATTTATTAATCAGAAATAAGAGCATTCAATTTCAGCAATTGATTAAGTAAAGGTGCTCAAGAATTAACACCATTATGTGGAAACAGGTAGGAACTGAAGATACCAAGAGCAAGTTTTTAAAATTTGACATGCACATTCTCTAAAAATACCAAAATATTATCTTAAACCATTATTATTTTGAATATATAAAGAACAAGGTTATATAGACAGTTTTTAAAAATTGTCTCATGGGGTTGTAAGGAATGCCAGTTTTATGTTTGAGGCCAAATTATTTACAAAATGAAGCAAAATTCTTGCTAGAATAAGATGCCCTGTTAACTGTCTTAATAAGGTTAGGCAATCCCATGGCATTAAAGCCTTGTAGGCAATGATCAATTACATTTTTAGAGGCCTCTCCTGTGTGCACAGAAGCAAAAGGAAATCCTGAACAAGTGTCAATACAAACATGTATATATTTTAATTTCCCAGATTCCGCGTAATGAGTTACATCCATTTGCCAAATATGATTAGGCATAAGACCTCATGGATTAACTCCTAAATGTGGCACTGGAGAGAATGTAATACATTTAGGACATTGTTTTACAATATCTGGCTCTTTGCCAAAATAAGTTAGTGCCTGCTTCTTTCCAAGGATAATCATCTGAGTTACTGCTTTATAATATGGCAAGATATAATGTTTAGGAGAAATCTTCGAATGTATCTACATTAGAGGAGACTTTTGCCATAACAATCCTGTAGGCATATGAATCATATTAAAAATTAACAGATGTAAAGGCAAAGAGTAATCTGTATAAGTGACAAATTGCTCTTCAATAGCTTTTTCCACTTCTTGTAAAGCCAGCAATCCTTCTGAGGTTAGAGATCTAGGGGAGATTGGATCAGAACTACCTTTAAGACTATCAAACAAAGGTTTCAACTCCCTTGTATTATGTTTTAAATAGGGGCGAAGCTAATTAATATCACCTAACAATTTTTGAAAATCATTCAAAGTCCTTAAATTGTCTCTGTGAATAACTATCTTCTAGGGAAAAACAGCTTGATTAGTAAGTCTAAAACCCAAATAATTATAAAGATCTTGAGTTTGTATCCTTTCAGGAGCTATCTATAATCCTTATCAGTTAAAGCTTTATGTAAACCTCTATAACACAAAAGCAAATCCTGAGGGTCTTTTCCAGGCAACCCAGGAAAATTTCTAAACTGTCCAAAAACAGTCGTCTTAAAGGAACTGTATTTTTTTCTATAAGTTGCATAAGCAATTGCAAGCTTGAAAACTAATAGAATCTGAGGGATGAACAATTTTAAGCAATTGTAAGCTCTGGGATATAATATTGACTATTAATATACAACTTAAAGTTTGATTGTTCAACATTTTAAAACACCATCTACAGCACACAATTTAATTATCTGTGCTGAAACAGAAGGAAATTCAAAAGAATAAGTATGTGATCCAAATCACATATATTGTTCTCCCACAGAAAGGTTGTTTTAAAAACACAGTAAAAGGGATGCATGCAGGCATGAATTTATAGAAGGTACAGAAGCATGCATAAAAACAATTTTTAACTATCTTAGGACAATGACTATCAATTTTATTTAAAATGATGATATGCAATAGATCAAACATCAATATTCTGTAATAACCAAATTAATGGCTGTTTGGAACAAGGAAAATAAACTTAGGTTCTTAAGACCCAATTTTTGTTATAGTTTTTCTAAAGTCTATGAATTTATCTTACAATTTTTTATTAGGACAACAATGGCCTAATAGGATGCTAAAACTTTACTTTGAGGTGAAGAAGGATGATTTTACAACAGTGTTTTCTCTTGCCAAAGATTTGTTGTGGGCACATAAATAAAATGAGCAGGTAATATTTATTTATCATTATAATTGATAACAATTGATCACAGAAGTTTCCTCTGATTTCTGTGAAGCCTTTTTGTTTCTCACCAGTAATTTTGAATCTCACTAGATAGCACCTAACAAAGGTTTAAGTAGCTTTAAGGCCTCAAGGTGAGGTCTTACCCAATTAACATCTCCTGGAAGCCTTTGAAAATAAAATTTTGAAGCAAATCAATTTTTCCTTCTTAGATTTTCTGTACCACGATTTTCTAATATAGCTAAAAACCCTAAGTATTAAACAATATTGCCTCTGAATCTTACCTGGAGCAACAGCTACTACCCAGAACTTTAAAGCTTATTGTGTGAGAGCAGGGATTTAAAGTAAAATTTCCCTTAAAAGCACTAGTAACTAAAATACTTTTCACGTAGGAAACAATATACATATACATATAAGCAAACTCTGTACACTATAACATTATATAAAGCAGACAAGTCAAATCGCAATGTCCTGATAAATTCCACAGCCTGATTGACCTTTTATAAACTTTGAATTTAAACTTTATTTAGAAAAACATCTGGCTAGGTCTGCAACAAGGCTCTTTTAGCTAAAAGGAAGGGAGGGAGAGGTGAGGTCCCAGGAACTTCCCTAGTCATGGTTTGTGAAACAAAAGAAGTGCCACACAAGCCTTGCTGAGGCTGCTCCAAGCTGAGTTCCACGTCAACCCAAATGCAAACATTTCTCAATCTGACCACTCTGCCAGAGTCCTGGCCCAAAGATTATCCCTATTTTGAAGTACCTTTAAAGACCTGTTTTCCTGGGTTCGTTCATGCCACATATTGTTTAGAATGACTCCAACGCTGAGTTCCCAATTTTAAGCTAACTTACTGTTACAAGCAAAAGGCTGTCTGCCCCTTTAAGAGCTCCTGTGTAGATAATCAGCCTTCAGCAGGTCTTTTCCAGCTTTATTTGACCCCAGCCACAGTGCAGTGTAACTTATCAGTTTCTGCTAGGCAAATTGAGAGTGCCTTTTAAACAAGTTAAACTAAATCAAAGGATATACAGCCAGCAGATAAAGTTTTAACCATTTTTTAACATGAAACACAGAACAATAATCATTCAAACAACAAAACAAAAACAAACATAAATAGACAGACATATGGACAAATGGTGCACCAAGGACAGACAATAGACAGAGAGGAAATAGAACTTAATGTCTCAATGGGACACATATATCCTAATTGTTGGGGCTGGCCAGCAGCTCAGATGTCCCAGTTCGAGCCTGGAAGGCACCTTGGAATCTGGAAGAAAAGAGGGAATGTAGGCAACGAGAGAAAGGATGGAGCTAAGTCAAGACCTTCTGACCAAAGCTCAATCTTAATATTGGGGAACACGCACATATAAAGAAGGGGGCCCATTCCTGCCAAATCATCCTTGGAGTCCAGCTGCAGGTGACCACGTGTAGGCCTCCAGAACAGCTAGGCGGCAAGTAGCAGCAGTGGCAGTGGTAGAACAATCGGGTGGTCCAGGGAGGCAGGCTCCACCCCAGGTGATCTCCTAGTGACAAGTCAAGCCTGCTCAACCTGTTTCAGGCTGTGGGGGAGATTACATCTCCTCCCTGTTATTAATATAAGAAAGAAAGGCTGGGCTGAGGCATAAAATTTATTTATGCTCTATAGTTCTGCCTGAATTCTTAGGGCCTAATGAAGAAAACTGTCTCAGTGGGATTCCCTAACTTTTCTCATGGTAAACCCTTATTTGATTAAGACTGTCCTTTCTGTCCTAGTAAACATTTTGCAGACTAGCCCTAAGCTGTTGGCTCTGTCTTTTGTAATGCTTAATTAGTTAATGAATAGGTAACTTCCTTGCTGAATTCCGACTGAATCCCAAATTGTCAGCTTCGCTGTCTTTTTAGGACATTGGAACACTGGCAAAGACTTATCTATATCAGATTCAATCTTAAAAGGCACTATAATAAGATAACACAAAAGGAGAACATGTAGATCCTCCTTAAGAGCCTTGGGTGACAGGCAGGGAAAAGGGAGGAGGGGGTGATGACCGGCTTCTTAGCATAAGGCCATTTGGCTTGTTAGGGTGGGAGACTGTGAAGGGCTTGCTTTCTCACAGTATGATCTCTAACATCTCCCCCTTTTGAATTAAATTTAATAAGGCCACACTTAACTGAGGTGATCAAATGATCTTCTCATCCTTGGATGAGCAGGCATTAACCATGGCTGGGGGAGTATTGACCCGATTCCTCCCGTGGGTGCTGTCACAACCCACAATCACAGTTCTTGGTATCTTTTGGGGAGGGGAGGCAGAGACTTAGAAAGATTCTTTTGGTTATAACTGGAACTAGATACCAACCTCCATCCAAACTGGGTGTGTCTCTCAGGGAACTCAGAAATGGCCTAGTTAGACCTTGCCCTGAAGTGCTTAGCCTCGTACCCATGCTGGTGCCCACACTAGATTCATATTATCACGAACCAGCATGCAGAGTTCTGAGTCCTGTGCAGCTCCTAAAGGAGAATTGTCAACCTCAGATTCAGCAAGGCCTCTACAAGAATTATGCCAATTGTAACACCACAATCTGTGGCTCATAGGCTATATTAGGAGCTGGAGATCACCCTCCTCTTCCCTATTGTCTCTACAGCCTGAGGAACCAAGGGGACCTTGCATTTGCAGCAAGGTTGGAAAACTGGAGAACAGCAGTTGCTCTTTTTGTATCAGTGGAGGGGACATCTTTTTCGTCTGAGTCTCGGAATATCCAGTTGATGGTAGTGAAGTGCAGCTGGCTTGTTTAAAGCAGCTTCAATCTGTGATTTAACAAAACTGGTTAATCTATTAAAGGCCCAAGGGCCAAAAGACAAAAGCAGTAAAATACCCATGAAAGGTCCCAAAAGGCTGGGAAGTAAGGTAGTGAGCCAAGGAGAAGTAGAAAACCAATTATACCAATATTCTTGTTTCTCTCTGTAGCGTATTCTCTCTTCTAAACTAGTTCTAACTATGTCTATGCTATCTTCAACTAAGCCAGTCTTGTCAGAATAAAAACAACATTCTTCTAATATCTGAAATTTCTGCCTTTCTAGCCCTCATAGCAAAACTTAATCCCAAATCAGACCAAAAGCCACAATATGTACTGGAATGCTTTTAGAATGAAAATTAGTACCTGCCACCTGCATGGTCTTGGGGGCAAGGATGCATGCCTGCTGCAGTCAGGCTGAAGGGTGTTGATTGACCTGCTTGAAAAACAAAATCCAGACAGTGAAAGGCAACAGTACAAATTAGCAACAATCAAACTCAGGATCTGGCCTCCAGGTATAGGGGAGCTGGCTTTTAGAATTAGAAAAAGGCCAGAGATTCTCTGGGAGTGGAGGCTGTGCTCTGAATCAACTTTGCTAGGTAATTAAGAATTTTAGCTATCTACAATAGGAATCTCTAATATGGGAATTTTTACTAGACCAGTCTAAGTTTGAGTTAAAATAACTGATCACATTGAAGAAAAGAGAAAAATCATTATGATTCTATTAAATGACTAATCTAAGTCAGAATATACAGTCTCTGATGTTCGTTTTGCCATAAAGTTAAAAAGCTTGAAGCAAGACAGCTTCACTAGTCCAAACTGGAAAAATGGCAAGCAAGGATGAATCAAAAACATGTACCTAATTTAGCTTCCTTGTCACTTCAGTCAAGGCACTGAGCCAACTCACCTGTCAGCTTGTCACACGAATTAACCATCATGCTTCACAGCATTCTGTGGAGAGAACCTATGTTTCTCCCTTCCCTAATAAGGTAGCTGTTTAGGACCAAACCATATGCCGATAAGTAAATCATTTTAAGATACTATAAAGCATTTATTAAGTTCTTTGACATCTAAATTTCAAAATTCTAAAATAAATATATGATTAAAATAATGTGTATGGGAATGCACTAGATAAGATGCACAGGGATATATTTTCCCCCTTCTTTGTCTTTTAAGAAGTTAAACTTTTAAAGTTCCACAATACCTTGTCCTTGAGAATTAATAATTTGTTGACAAAACATATCAAATACTTGACTGTTATAGTCAGTATTAATGTAACATGAGCAGTGACTAATAGCTCATTCAATTGTTTCTCTTAAAGAGCGATTGTAACTAGATGGCTTGAAAGATTATTAATAGTCACATGGGCATAATTTATTTATTTATTAACTTAGAAATAAGAGCATTTATTTGCAGCAATTATTTATTAAGTATAAGTCCTCAAGAATTCACACTATTATGTGGGAACAAGTAGTAACTGAGGACGCTAATAGCAGAAATTGACATTCACAATTTCCAAGATTATTAAAATATTATCTTAAACCGTAACTGTTTTGAATATACAAAAAACGAAGTTATATAGCCAATCTATCTTATATGTATGACCTATAGACTGCCTGAGATAAAATCCAGCATGGCATTGCTTTAAGATGTCCAGACAATTCAGAAGAATTTATTAAATGTCTAAAACCTGCCTTCTTAAAAGGACAGCATATTTTCTATGGGTTGTATATGCATAAACAATTGCAAATTTGAGAATTAATAGCATCCGAGGGACGAAAAATCTAAAGCAATTGTAAGCTCTGAGATATAACATTGACTATTAATATACAAATTAAGGTTTGATTATTCAGCATTCTAAAACATCATCTACAGCACACAACTTAATTATCTGTGCTGAAGCAGGGGGAAACTCAAAAGAATAAGTGTGTGATCTAATTCACATGTACTTATTTCCCATAGAGGGGTTGTTTTTGAACACAATAATTGGGATGTATGCATGCATTAATTTATGGAAGATACAGAAGCATGCATAAAAACAACTTTTAACTTATCTTTGGGATATTGATTGTCAATCTTATTTAAAATGATGGTATGTAATAGATCAATTATTAATATTCTGTAATAACCAAATTAAATGCTGTTTTGAACATAGAACAGATACTTAGTCAGGTTTTTAAGACACAATCTTTGTTATAGGTTTTGTAAAATATGTGAATATATCTTACAATTCTTTATTAGCACCACAGTAGTTCTAATAGGATGTTGAAACTGTGTTTGAGGTGAATGACACCTCGGCCTTGCCCACCCTCAGCCTTCCTCTCAGGCAGAAGAGGCTGAAGCCAGCCCAATCTGTTGTAGGCCAGGAAACCCACACAATGGTGGCAGAGCACCCCGAGTCTTAGCAGGGAAAAATACGGCTACCCCAGTCGGGACA
The DNA here is from genome assembly GCF_978045245.1 of Mus caroli. NCBI lineage: Eukaryota > Metazoa > Chordata > Mammalia > Rodentia > Muridae > Mus > Mus caroli. The sequence goes on from NW_028227275.1 coordinate 53,782,090, forward strand.
GGTGGAGGCTCATGGGGCAATGTCGAGCACTGCCCTCTCCTGAGTTCACTACAAAGCTGCCGCTTTCAGGCGGCCTCCCACACCATTACAACTCAGGGAAAGCTGTGTGCCCCAAGGCCCTGCTCCACAGTAGCCAGCAGCTTGCTGGATCCACATGGGCCAACAATCAGCTGGGAGGATGAGAAAAATGACTTTACAATAATGTTTTCTCTTGCCAAAGAATTGTTTTGGGCACAGCTAATATTTAATTACCATTGATTATAATTAATAACATTTATAAAAGCCCTCTTTATTTTCTGCAAAGCCTTCTGTAGTAAACTAAAACCCTAAGTAAGAAAAAGATATTGTCTCTGAATCTTTTCAGGAGCAACAGATACTCCCCAGAACTTAAAAGCTCCTTGTGTGAGAACAGGGTTTTAAACTTCCCTTGAGAGGCATTAGCTAATAAAATATTTCTACTTAGAAAACAATATACACTGGAAGATTCAAACTCTTGGCTTCTTGTATAGAAGCAGAAATGATAAGAATTTCTCATATAATGTAGATCTATATTTAGCCATACCTAGAGGCAAAAGTTTCCAGTTATTACAAACTCACTAGAAGCAAAACTTTTACAGTCATTAAGATGTAATGGAGAAAAAACAAACTTTTGGAATTATACTACGTATATGAAAGCTAGGCAAGCCAGATTGTAATGCCTTTATAAATTTTACAGTGTGATTGACCCTTTATAAACTATGAATTTGAACTTTATTAAAACAGCATCTGGCTAGATCTGCAAAGGTGCTCTTTTAGCTAAAAGGAATTTCCCCTGGAGGCAAATCTCCAGAGCTTCTCTAGGCACCTTTCACAAGACAAAAGAAAGTCACACAAACCACAGCAGAAGCTGCTCTGAGCTTAGTTACTCCTGCCATGAGGACAGATCTTAGAATTACTCAGTTTCTTTTGCAACATTAGATTATAACTATAACTTTGGGAAAGTAAAACCCAATTTCAAAACAATTTATCATTTATAGAATTAATATTAGAAGCATTACTATCATATTACGAAGTTTGGCTGCCAATTTATACCTATAAATACAAGACAGTGCAAGCTTTACTGCTTCATTAAAGAGACATTGCTTTAAATCTTATCTTTAAATTTACTTTCTAGGATAAGAATCACATTAAATATTATCTCAGCTAGAAGTATCTTAGGAGGCCCAGTTTTATTTTTGCTTTTGTTTGTTTGTTTGGTTTGGTTTGGTTTGGTTTGGTTTGGTTTGGTTTGGTTTGGTTTGGTTTGGTTGGTTGGTTTTTTGGCCTGCTTATGTCACATGTTTGAAGAACTCCTGCGTTCCCAATTTAAGGCTAACCTTCTGTTACCAATGTAACAATTATTTAATCTTAACCAATAACTTATGAGCTGATTGTGAAGACATGCAGAGCACCTTACCAGTAAAAAAAAAAAAAAAAAAAAAAAAAAAAAAAAAAAAGAAGCAGTTACACTTAGACCAATCAGAGAATATTAATTTTTCTTTATCATTAGCTAAACGCAATAATCACGAATTCAGAGAATTTTCTTAGGAGAAAACATCTATCATTTTCCGCCCCAATACCATGAGGCTGTAGAATCTCTTCTTTAGTTTAAAGAACAGTTTTTCCAGCAGGGGCCCTCCTGCTGTGGCCCTGATTCCTGGCTAAAGCCTTTGGCCACTCTCGGCTTTGCTATACCAGCAGAGAAAGATTTAGTCATCTTTTATCTTCCAACATGAAAACACAGAACATTCATTCATTCAGACTGGACATGAACATACATGAATTGAACACATGAACAGACTGGTGCACCAGACATTAGACAAGACCTTAGACAAAAACACAAAGAGGGCAGAGAACTTCTGCTCTAGGGCCCAGAGAGAACAAAGCAGGGCACCCCTAAAATTTCTCTCTGCTTCTGGGACATTTTCCTTCTGCCTGATGAACTGAAAGAAGGAAAGCTGAACTCTCCATGAACTCTTCAGCTCAGGGTCCTCTTACCCCTCCCATCTGGAGATTGTTCCTGGAACACACCTGAACTTTTTACCCCAAGGTACCCCCTCCCAATTGGAAACTGCTCCAGGAACATTTTTTAGATAAGGGGTCTCCTGGAAAAAACCTAGTCCTACCCCTCCTAACTGAAGACTGTTCCAAGAACATTTTTGAGATAGGGGCCTCCTGGTACTACCCCAGAATGTTCCAATAGATCGAGTACATTGCCAAAATATAGGACACGACCCCTTGGTTATGTAAAGCCCCTTGGCAAAGCCCCTTGGTGACGTAAAACTTGTACTTTTCCCCTTACCCTTCTCCTATAAAAGCCTGTGACAAGTCTGGGCCAATTGTCGAATCTCCTCTGCACCTTGCTGGCTGCATGAGTTTCGACCCCAGAGCTCTGGTATATGTATTTGCTTGCTGTTGCTTTATAAAATCTTACTCTCAATACATCTTAAGTTCGGTCTCAGTGTCTTCTTGGGTGTGCGGCTGTCCCGAGGCTTGAGTGAGTGTCTGTCTCCCTTTGGGAGTTTTTTTTAAAGTCTTTCATTTGGTGCATTGGCCGGGAATCAGCGCGACCACCCAGAAGTCCTGAACCCACTCAGAGGTAAGATTTTCTATTCTGCTATTCTGTTGCGGTCTGGTGTCTGTGTTCTGTTTGTTTCTGAGAGGCCAGGTAGGCTATTCTGCATTTGGTGCGATCGCAGTTTCGGTTTTGCAGACGCTCAGTGTGCAATGTGCACAGTGAGACCGCGCTCCGGGTAGGAGCGTAGGGTGTGGACAAAGACAGACGTGTCCAGGTGTCCACCGTCTGTGCGCCCTGGGAGACGTCCCAGGAGGACAAGGGGAGGACTAAGGACGCTTAGTGGACCCCTCTGGAGACTGTGCGAGATCGTGGGTTCGAGTCCCACCTCGTGCTTCAGGTTGCGAGATCGTGGGTTCGAGTCCCACCTCATGCTTTGGTTCTTTCTTTGTCTGTCCAGTCTCGTGTCTGCTCTTGTCTTGTCTGCCATTATTTTAGAAATGGGACAATCTACCTCCTCTCCCCTGTCTCTAACTTTGGTGCATTGGGGAGAGGTGAGGGAAAGGGCTCACAACCAGTCGGTGGAGGTTAAGAAGGGTCCTTGGCAGACCTTCTGCACTTCCGAGTGGCCGACATTTGGAGTGGGCTGGCCACCAGAGGGTGCTTTTGACTTGTCACTAATCGCCGCTGTCAGGCAAATTGTTTTTCAGGAAGAAGGAGGTCACCCTGATCAGATCCCTTACATTGTGACTTGGCAGAGTCTTGTTCAGTTTCCACCTCCGTGGGTCAAGCCTTGGATTCCAAATTCTTCAAAACTGACAGTCGCAGTTGTCCAGTCTGATGCAGCCAAAAAGTCCAGTCCCTCAGCACCCCCCAAGATTTATCCAGAGGTTGACGACCTCCTCTGGATGGATTCCCAACCTCCCCCTTACCCTCCTCCCCAGCAGCCGCCTGCGGCTGCCCCGCCGCAGGGACTAATAGTGAGAGGGGCTCAGGGACCGGCGGGGGGAACTAGGAGCCGCCGAGGCCGGAGTCCCGGGGAGGAGGGGGGACCGGACTCAACAGTCGCCTTGCCACTTAGAGCACATGTGGGGGGGCCAGCGCCAGGACCTAATGATCTCATTCCTTTGCAATACTGGCCTTTTTCCTCTGCTGATTTATACAATTGGAAAACTAACCACTCTCCTTTCTCAGAAAACCCCTCTGGGCTTATTGGGCTCCTTGAATCACTTATGTTCTCCCATCAACCCACTTGGGATGATTGTCAGCAGCTTTTGCAGGTCCTTTTCACCACGGAGGAGAGAGAAAGAATTCTGCTGGAAGCCAGGAAGAATGTCCTGGGACAAGACGGGACCCCCACTAACCTCCCCAATCTCATAGATGAATCCTTTCCTTTGACTCGTCCTAATTGGGACTATAACACTGCGGAAGGTAGGGAGCGTCTCACAGTCTACCGCCGGACTCTAGTGGCGGGGCTCAAAGGGGCTGCAAGGCGACCCACTAATTTGGCCAAGGTAAGAGAGGTCCTTCAGGGACCAGCGGAGCCGCCCTCTGTTTTCTTAGAACGACTAATGGAGGCTTACAGGAGATATACACCGTTTGATCCTTCTTCAGAGGGTCAGAAAGCAGCTGTGGCTATGGCTTTCATTGGTCAGTCTGCTTCTGATATTAAGAGAAGGTTACAGAGACTAGAGGGGCTCCAAGATTATACTTTGCAGGATTTAGTAAAAGAAGCTGAAAAAGTGTATCATAAGAGGGAGACAGAGGAAGAAAAACAAGAGAGAGAGAAGAGGGAGCTTGAAGAGAGGGAGAATCGGCGTGATCGCCGACAAGAGAGAAACTTAACCAAGATTTTGGCCATAGTAGCAGGTGCAAAAGGGGCAGAAAGAGGACAGTCAGGGTACCTGGGCAACAAGGCAAGAAGACTTCCAAGAGAACAGAAACTCCAACTTGAAAGAGATCAGTGTGCATGCTGTAAAGAGAAAGGACATTGGGCTAGAGATTGCCCCAAAAGGAAGCCAAAAGAGCCCAAGGTGTTGACTATGAAAGAAGACTAGGGAAGTCGGGGCTCAGATCCCCTCCCTGAGCCCAGGGTAACACTTTCTGTGGAGGGGACTCCTGTTAATTTTTTAATAGACACAGGAGCAGAACACTCAGTTTTGACTAAACCGTTAGGACAATTAGGAAGCAAAAAGACTATGGTAATAGGAGCTACTGGCAGTAAATTTTACCCCTGGACTACTAAGAGAGTTTTGGAAGTAGGAAAAAATCAAGTAACTCACTCTTTTCTTGTGATTCCTGAATGCCCTGCGCCCCTTCTGGGACGAGACTTGTTGACCAAACTTAAAGCTCAAGTCCAGTTCACCTCAAAGGGACCAGAAATCACCTGGGGAGAGACTCCTATAGCATGTTTGGTTTTAAATTTAGAGGAAGAGTATCGCCTCCATGAGCAGGGTCCCAAACAATTGCCAGACCCTGAATGGCTATCCGCTTTTTCTGGAGTATGGGCTGAGCAGGCAGGGATGGGATTAGCTAAGCAAGTGCCTCCGGTCGTGGTGGAGTTAAAAGCCGATGCCTCCCCCGTCTCGATCAAGCAGTATCCTATGAGTAAGGAAGCTAAAGAAGGCATCCGGCCGCATATTCAGAGACTGATAGAGCAAGGAATTTTGGTGCCTTGCCAATCTCCTTGGAACACTCCTCTCCTGCCAGTGCGGAAGCCTGGGACTAATGATTATCGACCAGTGCAAGATTTAAGAGAGGTTAATAAGAGAGTGCAGGACATTCACCCTACTGTTCCAAATCCTTACAACTTATTAAGTTCCCTCCCGCCGGAGCGGACTTGGTACACTGTTTTGGACTTAAAAGATGCTTTTTTCTGCCTTCGACTGCACCCTAATAGTCAGCCACTGTTCGCTTTTGAGTGGAGGGACCCAGAAGGAGGATATACAGGTCAGCTAACCTGGACAAGGTTGCCCCAAGGATTCAAGAACTCCCCCACTCTTTTTGATGAAGCACTTCACCGTGACCTTGCACCTTTCAGGGCACAGAATCCTCAGATTTCTCTCTTACAGTATGTAGATGACTTGCTGGTTGCAGCCTCAACTCAGGAACTGTGCCTTAAAGGAACCAAGAGGCTCCTGAATGAACTGGGTGAGTTGGGGTATCGGGTATCAGCTAAGAAAGCCCAGCTATGTCGCACCGAGGTGACCTATCTAGGGTACACCCTCCGGGAAGGAAAGCGGTGGCTCACTGAGGCCAGAAAACAAACTGTGCTGCTGATCCCAACCCCTACCACCCCGCGCCAAGTACGTGAGTTTCTGGGGACGGCGGGCTTCTGCAGACTCTGGATACCAGGGTTCGCGACACTGGCAGCCCCTCTATATCCACTTACTAAAGAAAAAGTCCCATTCACTTGGACTGAGGAACACCAAAAAGCCTTTGACAGTATAAAGGCAGCCTTGCTTGCAGCCCCCGCCCTGGCTTTGCCAGATCTGACTAAGCCTTTCACCCTATATGTTGATGAGTGGGCTGGAATAGCCCGTGGGGTTTTGACTCAGACTCTGGGGCCCTGGAAGCGGCCAGTGGCCTACTTATCTAAAAAGCTCGACCCAGTTGCCAGCGGCTGGCCCTCCTGTTTGAAAGCCATTGCCGCAGTGGCCCTGCTTGTTAAAGACGCTGACAAGCTTACTCTGGGTCAGCATGTGACTGTAATCGCCCCTCATGCTCTGGAGAGTATTGTACGTCAGCCCCCTGACCGGTGGATGACTAATGCCCGGATGACCCACTACCAGAGTTTGTTGCTAAATGATAGAGTAACTTTTGCTCCACCTGCCATCCTTAATCCTGCTACCCTCCTCCCCTTGACGGACGACTCCACTCCTGTACATCAATGTGCTGATGTCCTGGCTGAGGAAATTGGAACGAGGAGAGATTTAACTGATCAGCCTTGGCCGGGAGTGCCTGCCTGGTACACAGATGGCAGCAGCTTTGTGGTGGAGGGAAAAAGAAAAGCAGGAGCAGCGGTAGTAGATGGAAAACAGGTAATTTGGGCGAGTGGTCTTCCAGAAGGGACTTCGGCTCAGAAGGCTGAACTTGTGGCACTAACCCAAGCCCTGCGATTGGCTGAAGGTAAGGCGATTAACATTTACACTGACAGCCGTTATGCTTTTGCTACAGCCCATATCCATGGGGCCATATACCAACAAAGGGGGCTACTTACCTCGGCAGGAAAAGACATTAAAAACAAAGAAGAGATTCTAGCCCTCTTAGAGGCTATACATATGCCAAAGAAAGTGGCCATTATCCATTGTCCGGGACACCAGAGAGGTCAGGATCCTGTGGCCCAAGGAAACCAGATGGCTGATGTAGCAGCAAAGCAGGCAGCCCAGGGGGTGATGGCTTTGACAGGAAGGAGTGGGCCTTTGTCAGGACCCTCACCAGTGACTCATCCTAATTGCAATTGTATATTCTGTCAAAAGCAAGCTGCTCTAGAGGCAGCAGTCTTGGTGGAGGGAGGTGAGCCCACGCCAGAACCTCATCAAGAAGCACGCCAGGACCAAAAAGAAGAATATGATATCAGGGAGCTCATCTGGACTGCGGACCAGCTTCCCTATTTTTCCCAAGCGCGTATCAAGCTACCTGCCAGAGAGGGAAGAGAATTTGTCCAGAAACTGCATCAATTCACCCATTTAGGGGTTGACAAACTCTTGAGACTTATTAAAAATTCTAGATATCAGGTCCAAGAATTAAATAAGGTGGTGCAACAGGTAGTAGAGTCCTGTCGAGCTTGTGCGCTCACTAATGCTGCCCGGCCTTATAAAGAACAAGGAAAGAGACAACGGGGGGATCGCCCAGGAGTTTACTGGGAAGTAGATTTTACTGAAATTAAACCAGGAATGTATGGTAACAAGTACCTGCTGGTATTTGTAGACACTTTTTCAGGGTGGGTAGAGGCCTTTCCCACCAAGTCTGAAACTGCCAAGGTAGTGACTAAGAAGATCCTTGAAGAAATCCTACCCCGGTTTGGGATCCCTAAGGTAATTGGCTCAGACAACGGGCCTGCATTTGTTGCCCAGGTAAGTCAGGGATTGGCCACACAATTGGGGACTGATTGGAAATTACACTGTGCTTATAGACCCCAAAGCTCAGGACAGGTAGAAAGAATGAATAGAACCCTAAAAGAGACCCTAACTAAATTAGCTATTGAGACCGGTGGTAAGGACTGGGTGACCCTCCTTCCCTTTGCGCTCCTTAGGGTCCGAAACACACCTGGACGTTTCGGTCTTACTCCTTATGAAATTCTACATGGGGGACCACCCCCCTTAACTGAGTCTGGTGGGACATTGGATCCCTGTGTTGACTCTTCCTCACCCTCTGCTCTGTTTACCCATTTAAAGGCCTTGGAGGTTGTCAGAACACAGATCTGGGATCAGATCAAAGAAGCTTATGCACCGGGGACTACAACAGTGCCCCACGGGTTCCAGGTTGGAGATTCGGTCCTCGTCAGACAACATCGAGCTGGCACTCTCGAGCCTCGGTGGAAAGGACCATACCTGGTGCTGTTAACAACTCCCACGGCAGTAAAGGTAGACGGAATCGCCGCCTGGATCCATGCCTCCCACGTCAAGAAGGCTCCCAGCCAGGGTAGAGACAACCATGAAGACAACTGGACGGTGGCAACTACTGACAATCCTCTTAAACTTCGCTTGTGTCGCAGGCGCCACCCTAAGCCTAGGGAACCACAACCCTCATGCCCCAGTTCAGTAGTCTTGGGAAGTGCTTAACGGGGAGGGAAACATTGTATGGGCAATCACTGCAGTCCTTCCCCCTTGGACTTGGTGGCCTGATCTCACGCCTGACACCTGTAGATTGGCAGCAGGATCTCCCAATTGGGACCTCCCCGATCATACTGATCTTGTTAGACCACCCCCTGAACAGCAGTGCGTTCCGAGTGGGATAGGGAGCAACTATGGATGTTCAGGGCAGTTCTATCGAGCTAATCTTAGAGCTGCACATTTTTATGTTTGCCCTGGTCAGGGTCGGGGCGGAGGGCTTCAACAAGAATGTGGAGGGGCATCCGATTATTTTTGTGGTAAATGGACATGTGAAACGACAGGGGATGCCTACTGGAAGCCTTCCTCTGACTGGGACCTGATCACGGTAAAACGAGGCAGTGGTTATGATGGGCCGGACCAAGGAGAAAGGAACTCCTATAAATATCCAGAGAGTGGGTGCGCTCTTAAAAACAGCCCCCCAGGACCATGCAAGGGTAAATACTGCAACCCCTTACTTATAAAATTCACCGAAAAAGGGAAACAAAATCGGTTAAGTTGGTTAAAAGGAAATAGGTGGGGTTTGCGCATATACATTCCACCAAGAGACCCTGGGTTCATTTTTACAATCAGGTTGACAGTAAAAGAATTGGCAGTAACCCCCATAGGGCCCAACAAAGTCCTTACAGAACAGGGTCCCCCAATAGTACCAGCTCCTCCACAAGTCCCGGCTGTACCAGTTCCACCAACTCCACAGCCCAACACAGCAAAACCTTCCCTAGGAACTAATACTTCCCTCATGAGGACGACCTTAGCTTCCCCATCGTCCCTAGACACAGAAAGCCGTCTGGTCAGTCTAGTTCAAGGAGCTTTTTTGGTGTTGAATAGGACTAATCCTAATATGACTCAATCATGTTGGTTATGCTATGCCTCTAGGCCCCCTTATTATGAAGGAATTGCTCAGATCAGGATTTATAATACTACTTCAGATCATTCTCAATGCCTTTGGGGGGAAAACAGAAAGCTGACTCTGGAAGCAGTTTCAGGAAGTGGGCTCTGTTTAGGCCAGGCGCCTCAGGATAAACGGCACCTTTGTAATCAGACCCAGAACATCCAGCCTAGCAAAAGTGGTCAGTATCTGGTGCCTCCCATAGACACAGTATGGGCTTGTAATACCGGTCTCACTCCTTGTGTATCTATATCTGTTTTTAATAGTTCCAAAGATTTCTGCATTTTAGTTCAACTTATTCCTAGACTCCTATATCATGATGATAGCTCCTTTTTAGATAAGTTTGATCATCGGGTCCGTTGGAGAAGAGAGCCCATTACCTTAACCCTGGCAGTACTTTTGGGATTGGGAGTAGCAGTGGGAGTAGGTACAGGGACCGCTGCCTTAATTCAGACCCCCCAATACTATGAAGAATTACGTACAGCTATGGACATTGATCTTAGAACTATAGAACAGTCTATAACTAAATTAGAAGAATCTTTAACTTCCCTGTCTGAAGTAGTGCTGCAAAATAGGAGAGGATTAGACTTATTATTCCTTAAAGAAGGAGGACTTTGTGCTGCCCTAAAAGAAGAATGTTGTTTTTATGTTGATCATTCAGGAGTAATCAAAGACTCTATGGCCAGACTTAGAGAACGCCTAGATATGCGTAAAAGAGAAAGAGAAAGCCAACAAGGATGGTTTGAAAGCTGGTTTAATAAGTCCCCTTGGCTTACCACTCTCCTCTCCTCCATAGCAGGACCCTTAATTACACTTATGCTTTTGCTCACTTTCGGCCCCTGCATTCTTCATAAGTTAGTGGCTTTTATCAGAGAAAGAATAAATGCAGTGCAAGTTATGATATTAAGGCAACAATATCAGGTCCTTCAGGAATCCGGTACCCCGCTCTAAGATTAGAGCTTGTTACTAAAAGAAGGGGGGGATGAAAGAAGGAAAGCTGAACTCTCCATGAACTCTTCAGCTCAGGGTCCTCTTACCCCTCCCATCTGGAGATTGTTCCTGGAACACACCTGAACTTTTTACCCCAAGGTACCCCCTCCCAATTGGAAACTGCTCCAGGAACATTTTTTAGATAAGGGGTCTCCTGGAAAAAACCTAGTCCTACCCCTCCTAACTGAAGACTGTTCCAAGAACATTTTTGAGATAGGGGCCTCCTGGTACTACCCCAGAATGTTCCAATAGATCGAGTACATTGCCAAAATATAGGACACGACCCCTTGGTTATGTAAAGCCCCTTGGCAAAGCCCCTTGGTGACGTAAAACTTGTACTTTTCCCCTTACCCTTCTCCTATAAAAGCCTGTGACAAGTCTGGGCCAATTGTCGAATCTCCTCTGCACCTTGCTGGCTGCATGAGTTTCGACCCCAGAGCTCTGGTATATGTATTTGCTTGCTGTTGCTTTATAAAATCTTACTCTCAATACATCTTAAGTTCGGTCTCAGTGTCTTCTTGGGTGCGCGGCTGTCCCGAGGCTTGAGTGAGTGTCTGTCTCCCTTTGGGAGTTTTTTTTAAAGTCTTTCAGAACTTTCTGACTGCGGCTAAACCACCTAATTATTAAATCCCTTTTACTAAACCCTTTCTTTTCTCATGCCTAAAAAAGCAGCTTCTGAAAGCTGTGGCTAACTGCCTGTTACGTTCCTAGATCCTGATAATCTCACTGCTGAACCTAAGTAAATCCGGTGCGCAGGTTTAGTGCCATTCCAGCTTACACTGTACCACACCTGGCAACCTTTTGCCTGTTCCTTCACATGTTCCGGTACGAGTTTTCCTTAATTATTTTCTTCTTCCATGGAGCTCCAAACGAGCAGTGTTCATTCCCATGTCCTCTGCCATTTCCCAGGCCCCGAGTGGAATGCCAACTTGTTGAGGCCGGCCAGCAGCTCACATGTCCGGGTTCAAGCCTGGAAGGCACCTTGGAACCTGGAAGAAAAGACTGAATCTAGGCAATGAGAGAAAGGATGGAGCTAAGTCAAGACCTTCTGACCAAAGCTCAATTTTAATATTGGTGAACACGCACTTATAAAGGAGGGGGGCCATTCCCGCCAATTCATCCTTGGAGAACAGCTGCAGGTGACCACGTGTAGGCTTCAGAACAGCTAGGTGGCAGGTAGAAGCAGTGGCAGTAGTAGAACAATAGGGTGGTCCAGGGAAGCAGGATCCACCCCAGGTGATCTAGTAGTGGCAACAAGTCTAGCCTGCTCAGCCTGTTTCAGGCTGTAGGGGAGGTTACACCTAACCAGAACTAAGAATATCTCCATAGGAGCCAGAGAGGAAGCAGGACAGATTTCCTTCTGTCCCTAGGAGAGCTCTGAAATAGCTTATTTTCATTTTCCCTCTTTTTGCCTAAAAGGTCCCAAACAGGGGATTACTGCTTTTCTGAAACTTATTCTCTTTCTTTCACTCTCTCTCTCATGTTCAAAATCTAATTCTTTATCTCCTTCTTCTGGGAATTCTGCCAGAGAATGGAGGAGGTGGTAGCTTCTGATAGTTACTCCCCAATAAGAAAAGATGGTTGCAGGGACCACACTGGGACCCTCATTAGCTAGTTTATCATTTAAATCTCTGCCTATCTTTCGCCATTTTTTACAGTGTATCTCTGCCCCATCAATCATAAACTAGGGGCATGCTTGATCTATAAAAATAAAAACGTTTATCAAATCTTTTTTTAACTCAAACTCATCTTTCCCTGAGTGAAGTTTGAAGGTCTCTGATGAAGACCCCTTCCTTCCACAGCTTAGTTCCCATTTCTTAGTGGAGAGGAATTACTCTCCACTCAACAAGTACACTTTTTCATATGAGCAGTAGGAGCGTTCCTCAAACAACTTATTATTCTTATTCTTCTAGTCGCAACGAACTTCTCTTGGAGCTAGTGTCCATGGTCTCCGACAGGAAAAGCTCCCTGCCTCGATCCCCACGTAATTGGCACCACTTGTCCTGTTCAGCAGGATCAAGGACCGAGAAAGAGATACAAGCAGAGAAAGGGGAGCGAGACCAAGCTAAGAGTTGTCAAGGTCTGTTTAATGGAGGCTAGGAGCCTGGTTATAAGATCACAATGAGAAAAAATAGGGAGGCGTTGAGGGGGCATAATAAAATACAGAGAAAGGGATGGACATCTGGGGTGGATGCTGATTACCAGTTTCTTGCAGCTTATCTTGGAATGTCGGCCCTAAAACAGTCCTGGGCAGCCTTCAAACATACTGCAGTTTATCTTGGAGTGCCTATCCTCACTAAACAGTCCCAGGCACTAAACGGAGACATGGAGGAGGTGGTGAAGCTGTCTTAATCTAAGCAGGTCTAGGTGCCAAGTGAAGGAGGGAGTGAAGCTGGCAGTCTCAGGTGCCAGGTAGAGGCAATGAAAGAGGGGGTGACATAATTCCCTTCAAAGGGTCACCGGATCTTCAGGGTGAGAGTTACTGAGAGCCTAGTTTCCCACAGTTTGGTCTCTCACAAAACAGAGCTCGGGAGGCCCCATCCCTAGCTGAGAATTTACTGGGGGTTGATGGTTGCTAGGGGAGAGACTATCGTGTTACTTTAGAAGTATGACCAATACTAAGTTGCCTAGGCCCCAGTGCACACATAGGTAACATTCACCAAACAATAGAACATGAAAAAAAGAACAAGAGGTTTGGAGAGAGGTGTTCTCAAGCCTCTTAAGGGAAGTTGTGGAACACAAAAAGGATTGATATTATCATTGTGCAGTGTTGGCATGCAAAAAAATTCAGAGAATAAATAGTAATAAGAAGAATATTTAAAAGAAGGAGTGGTTGTATGTCAGGTTAGTCTAGGTAAAGTGTTCATGTGTTGTGACAGGTCATCATTATTTTGATGGCAAACCGAAAATATCTGGATGGTTGTACATGCCACTGTGATAGCTAGAAATGTAGGTTCATGAGAGAATGTATCTGCAGCACTTGTGAGGCACAAGATTCACAACTGAGCAATGCACAAAAATAAAAACAAACTCTCAGTAATTTATATACTTTTATAAACCAGAATGTGAGTAATTTCTAGTACTCTCCACCTGTATATAGGGTCTAAGTCCTAATCTCAAGATTGCCAAAGTATTCAAGTAAATAAACAAAATAAAAACAATAATCAGGCTGTATCTAAAATCTGCCCTAAGGAAAGACGTTGAGGACACTGTGCAGTGATATAGAAGTTCCAATAATAATAATAATAATAACAATAATAATAATAATAATATCAAATAATGCAGTGGTCAGGATATATGAGCATCTCTTGGCATAGGTTACAAATATAAACTACATAATTATAGAAAGATTTCTGGGAAAAGGTTTGTTTAAGCTGTGACTGAATGGTTAAAGTCAGGTAAGGATGAAAAGGAAGCTGGAGAGGAAGATGGGGCTGGCACAGGGAAACTGGAAGCTCATATTGAATAAATTGAACAGATTTCACTGCCACGCTGATTTTCTTTTCTTCCAGTGGAACCTGGTGTGTGGATCTCAGGAGCTGAATTCAGTGGCTAGATTTATATATATTAGATATATATATATTTGGTTTTTCAAGACAGGGTTATTGGCATGTTGGCAGGAACTTTTGTAGGTAGACACTTCTCAGACAAGTAAGTACATATTCTTTAAAGTGTTCTCCACATATCAGCGTTTTTAACAGCTACAAGTTATGTGTCATAGGTAGGGTGTTTATTGCTGTGCAGAGACACCATAACCATGGCAACTCTTATAAAGGTAAGCATTTAATTGGGGCTGGCCTACAGCTCAGAGACTTAGACCATTATCATCATGGCAGAAAGGATGGTAGCATGCAGGTTGACATGGTGCTTATGAGGTAATTGAGATTTCTACATCTGACTCCACAGAAAGAAACAAGAGATATCCCCTATGCCTGGCTTGAGTTACTGAAACCTCAAAGCCAACCACATATTGACACACCCAGTTTACCCAATGAACTTCCTCCAGTAACATGTATTCCATCTAAGAGAATTATAATAGTGCCACTTCCTATAGGCCAATGAGGGGCATTTTCAATCAAACCAATACATTCCACTCAGTCTTCCATATCCTTGTAGTAATATCATAATACAAAAATGCACTTAGTCTAAATCAAGAAGTCCCCATACTCTATCATAGTATAAGCAATGTTTAAAGGTCCAAAGTTCAAAGTCTCAGACTCACACAATACCTTAACTGCAATCCCCTATAAAATCAAAATGAAAGAGCTGATCACACAATCTATAATGTGATATAATATAATATAATATAATATAATATAATATAATATTGTCTTTCTAAACTTGAGGCACAGGAGCTAATGAAGTTAAATACTGCATTAAAGCAAGACCAAAAACTGGCTGGCCACACTTCAAATTCTGCATCTTCTTGTATTATATAGAAGATTTTCAGGTCTCCAACACATATGAGTTTTTTTGGCTGTAACAAATTTCTTTCTTATGGGATGTTTCACTCTATTAGCAACTTTTTTGACAGGTAATCTACAATTCTGGCATCTCCAACATCTTGAGGTGTCTAAGGAAATCAAGGCTTCACCTTTACAACATCAAAAGTTGACATCTCTAGGCCTCCATACAGGGATTTCCCTAACATATGCCTGGAATCAGCAGCTTTACTTAGTTGTAGAGGGAGATTTCATAACCCTTTTGTTAAATTTTTTGACTCTAAAGCCAGAGCCACATGGCCAAAGCTACCAAGGTGGGCTGCTTCATAGTGATGGAACATGCCCCCCTCATTTAAATACAATTTTACAAGCTTTACTTTTTCAGTGGCTTCCTTCAGTGACTAAGCTTGCTTGCCTTGGAAATTGTTCTTTAGACCAGGCTGTGCTCAAACTCGAGATAGATCTGCCCCTTCCTCTCAAGTGCACACATAAGTGGAGTTTGCCGAAAACTGGGATGTAAGATTTGGTTAATTCTTTTTCACACGTTTGAAGCTTATCTGGGTGGTATTTTTCCATAAAGTGGCCATATACTTTATTCCATTTGAGACCAGTCTTTTATTAAACTATTTCCTGGTGGTCCTTTCCTCCACACATTGCACATGTTTTTTTATTTTCCTTGCCAGATGGCCCCTTTTCATTGTAGATCTGCATAAGACTGGCCTATAGAAACCAAGCAACACAGTCAATACTAGGCATTCTGAAAATCTCTTCTGCCATAACTATTAATCCATATCTCTTCATTTTACTCTCAGGCCAATTGTTTGGACAAAAGCAAAAAGCAGCCACATTCTTCATCAAAATATCATTAGAATGACCACTGGGTCACATAATAGTAGTCTTTTCCCCTGAAAGCTCTTGAGATGGACTCCAGCCATTCAAATCACAATCAACCCTCTGTCTTCAATGCTACAATTAATATAGTCCATTAAGCCTCCACACCTTGAGCATTAGAGTACTTTCCTAATCCAAAGTCCCAAAATGTGTCTTCTAGCAATAAGAAACATAATTAATCCTGTCACAGCAAATCCCAATTCCTGTTAACAATATCTTGGGTTTCTATTGATTGGAAAATATACAATGACCAAGACAACTCTTTTAAAGTAAAGCATTTCATTGGAGAAAGCTTACAGTTCAGATGTTAAGTCCATTATCTTGACAGGAAGCATGCAATCATACAGACAGACATGCTGCAGGAGAAGTAGCTGAGAATTCTACATCTGGATCCACAGAGAGTCACAAGACAGAGCCATTGAGTCTGGCTTGAGCTTTTAAAATCTCAAAGCCCATCAAAGACACACTTCCCCAACAAAACCATGCCTACTCCAACCACAAAAATAAAGAAAACATCAGAAGATAAAAAGAGCTCTCATGATCATGGATAGGTGGGATTAATATAGTAAAAACAGACATTTTTCCCAAAATCCATCTACATACTCATTGCAATTCCCATCAAAATTCCACCATAATACTTTAAAGACCTTGAAAGAGCAATATTCAACTCCATATACAAACAAAAATCCAGGATAGCAAAAACAATTCTATATACTGAAGGAACTTCTGCAGGTATCACCATCCCCAATTTCAAACTGCACTATAGAATATTACTAATAAAAACAGCATGGTATTGGAATAAAAAATAGAGAGTTTGATCCATAGAATCAAATTAAAAACACATACATAAATGCACACACCTACGGGTACCTGATTTTTTTACTATTGAAGCCAGAAATATACAAAGGAAAAAGTAAAGCACCTTCAACATATGGTGCTGGTACAACTGGATATTGGCATGTAGAATTGTAAGAATAGATCGATATCTATCACACTGTACAAAACTCAAGCCTAAGTAGATCAAAGACCTTACCATAAACCAGATTCAATGAAAATGATGGAGGAGAAAGTGGGGAATAGTCAAGAAAGTACTGGCATGGAAGACAACTTCCTGAGGAGAACACCAATAATTCAGACACTAAGATAAACAATTAAAAATGGGACTTCATGAATCTGAAAAGCTTTTCTAATACAAAGGACATCATCAAAAGCAAAACCACAACCTACAGAATGGGATAGGATTTTCAGAAATGCTACCTCTAACAGATAGCTGATATCCAAAATATATAAAGAACTCAAGATTCTAGACATCAACAAATCAAATAACCCAACAAAAAATGTAGTACGGACCTAAACAGAAAAATCTCAACAGAAGAATCTCTAATGGATGAGAAGCACTTAAAGAAATGTTCAGCATCCTTAGTCATCATGGAAATGTAAGTCAAAATAACTCTGAGACTCCATCTTACACCCAGCAAAATGGCTAACATCAAAAACTCAAGGGACAGCACATTCAGGCAATGATGTAGAGCAGGGCCACATTGCTGGTAAGTACCCATTTGGACTGACACTTTGGGAATCAATTTGGCAGTTTTCCGGAAATCTGGGAATATTTCTAGTTCAAGACATAGCTATAACACTCTTGGGCATATACTGAAAAGATGATCCACTGTACCACAAGGACACTTGCTCTTTTATGTTCATAGTACATTTATTTATAATTGCCCCAAACTAGGAACAAGCTAGATGCCCCATCTCTGAAAAATGAACAAAGAAAAGAGGGTACATTTACACAATGGAATATTACTCAGTTATCAAAAACAATGAAATCTGTAATTTACAAGAAAATGGATGGAACTAGAACGGATAATCCAGACCCAAGAGATAAACATGATATATACTGACTTATAAGTGGATATTAATTGAAAATTATAAATAACCATGCTGCAAGGAAGGCCCAGGGAAGGAATGCTTGAATTTTACTGAGTATGGGAAATATAATAGACATCTGGGGTGGACTGAGGAAGGGAACTGGATGAGATTAGGGGAGTATTGGAGGGAGCAGGCAAAATCTAGTTGGGAGAGGATAGAGAAACTGGTAGAGAACTGGAATTGGTGAGAGGGCACCTTTGGAATGAGCTAGAAACCTAGAGCAATGGGAAATCCCAAGAATCTATGAAGG
Organism: Mus caroli; assembly: GCF_978045245.1. Classification (NCBI taxonomy): domain Eukaryota; kingdom Metazoa; phylum Chordata; class Mammalia; order Rodentia; family Muridae; genus Mus; species Mus caroli. The sequence continues at coordinate 53,799,848 of NW_028227275.1, forward strand.
TGACCCTAGCTAAGTCTCCTAGCATTGATTAATATGGAACCTGAATTGGCCATCTCCAGTAACCATAATGGATTTCTGAAGGAGGGACTGGAAACCAACCCAGTCACAAAATCTTCTACCCAGAATTTGTCATTCCTACAAGAGGTGCATGGCTAAGATGGAGCAGAAATTGAGGGAAAGGCTAATTACTAACTGACAAAGCATGAGACCCATGCAATGAGAGAGAGCCCTTCTCTTACACAATTAATGATATTCTAGTAAACTTGCAAATAGGTGCCTCGAATAACTGTCTTATGGGATGCTTACCCAGCAACTGATGGGAAGAGATGCAAACACAGAGCCAAACATTAAGTAGAGCTTGGGGAATCCTGAGGAAGAGACAGACAAAATATTGAAAGCTCCAGAGAGTTCAAAGACACCACAAGAAAATATACAGAATCAATGAACTTGTGCCCAGAGGGACGCACAGAATCTAAACCACCAAAGAGAGTATGCATGAGATGGATGGAGGCACTGTGCACATATTTACTAGTTGTGCAGTTTGGTCTTCATTTGGGGCTCCTAACAGCAGGAGCAGGTCTGTCTCTGACACTGTTGCCTGTCTTTGGTCAATTTCTCCTAACTGGGCTGATTTGCCTAGCCACAATGTGAAAAGATGCACCTAGACCTACAGCAACTTGGAAAACTCCTCTTTTCTAAGGAGAAAGGGAGGACAGAGAGTAAGGGAGAGAGAATGGGAGAGTGAAGGATTTGGAAGAGAGGAGATAGGGGAAGCTGAAATCAGAATGTAAAATTGATTAATTAATTAATTATTAAATTTAAAATGTAGTCATTGAATATTGTGTTTCTTAAATCATGCATTTGATACTAGTAATCACTAACACAGACAGACCCTTCTACTAAGGTTCTAAAGTCTGTGTACTGTTTTTGACATAGAACTAACATACTACTAGATGTGGAGGGTTCCAAAAAGGTGTTAAAGACAAGAGGGCAGAACATGGTTTAAAAAAAAATGAGAAGAATTAAACATGGGGATGAGACAAAATGCTGTCTGTTCGTTGTTTTTAACAACTGCACTTTTTCCCTGATGGAATCATTGTCTTTTCCTCAGGTTTGGGAGGAAGTTGATTTTCAGATGTGCTTTGTTGCAAATGGCCATCACTGGGACCTGTACAGCATTGGCTCCCACCTTCTTCTTCTACTGCTTACTTTGCTTCCTTACAGGGCTTTGTATCTCACCCATAAGCACAAATAATGTTTTGCTCAGTAAGTCAAAGCTTTTGATAGACATTGCCCACAATTTCACTTGATGAAGATGTCCTTCCCTTCTTTGTTAGCAGTCAAGAGTCTTTTTTTTCTTTCAGTGTTAGAATGGACAAGCCCTAAAACCCAAGCCTTAGTGACCACACTGTTATTGAGTTCTCATCAATTTGGAGGCCTTGTCCTGGCAGGTCTGGCATTTGCATTTCGAAACTGGCACCACCTTCAGCTGGCAATATCTGTGCCAATATTTGTCTTGCTTATACCCACAAGGTATGACCTTTTGTTCCTCCTCTGTGTTTTGAAATAGTGGGGTGACGTTATCCGTGGAATCAGGGCAAGAGAATGCATTTGTCACAGTCTCTATAAGTTAATAAGTTTATCATTAAGTAATGTCTCAAGAACGTTTCTTTGTTTCTCTGGATAATATAATTAGTGAACGAGTTTTATTCATGGATTATTAATTTAGGGAAAGATACAATATAAGTGAAATTTCCCTACAGTCTAATAAGTAACTTGGCAGTTATCTGTAGAAATGTCCAAGAAATTCTAGTTCTATAGCCACCATTAAAATACATATCGGTGTGAGGTGGAAAAACCAATATGGTTCCCAGTCTGCATTCCAGAGATTCATATACATTGTGTTGCTGAATCATTTTCATTTTTCATAGGCAGTGTATCTCATGATATATGATTACAAATTGTTGTTATAACTGAATTACTAATAGGGATTAGATTAAAAATAAAACTATGAAAGAATAAATTTAGTGTAGAAAATTACCCCTTGAGAATTTATGTCCACATCTTCTTGAGCAGGTGGCTGACAGAGTCAGTTCAGTGGTTGATTGTAACCAACAAACCCCAGAAGGCCTTACAGGAACCTAGAAAAGTTGCAATGCAAGAATGGGATAAAGAATTGTGAAGATGTCCTAAACATGGAGGTGAGCATAATGACAGCTCTTTGTGACACAAAAGAAAGATACACACTCTTGGCATGCTTATGGGTTAGTGCCCAAGATACAATATCCTATCATTAACTCACTGCATACAATTCTTTTATTCAAAGAGGACTTTGTAAAAACCCTTCTTTGATGATATTTTTCACATTAAAATATTTTATAATGACACATGTGGTATACATAATGGATTGATTCTAAAATTTGACACATGCATAAAATATGTTCCTTCACTTGTATGCCTTTATTACATTACTACTCCTATTGATTTTCATAGTCTTCCTATTTCTACCATCTACTCTGCCAATCTCTAATTTTGTATCTTCCTTTTCATGAGTTAATAGGTCTGATTAAAGTCACATACAGAAATACGGAAAGGACTTATTTAAAACAACAAGGACAGCTTACACATAGATATACTACTGAAGAAACTGTCCATCTCTCCCTCAGCACACATTATCTGCCTATATGTTGACAGGTGTGTGTATAGCTTTGTAGGACTTGACAATTCACAATTGCCACCTGAGTAGTTTGTCAAACACAAATTAAGGATGATGAATTCTTCTCTCAATATACCATATTCTTTCAAAATTGTATATTGAGTGTCATATCCTTAGGCAGGTCTTCAACAGATGCTGAGAGCTCAAGAGTACACTGTTCATGGCATATCTATAAGATACACTCATGCTATTTTGTCATGTCTTCATTAGGATCTTACACTCTGCATTTCTTTTTACCATCATGTTTTTCTGTTCCCTTGAAAAGGTTGATGAAGTTTTATTAGTTAGAGATGATCACTGGATAGTCACTGTTTTCATTACTATGACCAGCTGTGTCTTCAGTGACTGTTACCCACTAAATTCAAAATCTTTTTTTTAATTGAGGCTGGCATGAGCACTAACTTATGGCCATGAGCAAAAGTATTGGAAGGCTACTTAGTTCTTTTGGTGTTCAGATGATTCCGAATGAGACTTAGATGCCAAACATTGACCAACAGTATTTAATGTTTTCCTTGCTGTGTTTTACTATTACATAGATCCAGTAACTTATTGGATATCAAATGCTTCACTTTCAAAATGGGAACATTTTTCTATACCATTGAGTACTAGAAGTACAACATCTAGTTTATTATATAAAAGCTTGAGTTATGGGAAGAGAGGCATAGTGGGCATATGTTATTGATTTTCAAAGTAACAAAATATTTGACAGGGCACTGAAAACAAAGAGGCATTCTGTTGAATTTCTGATAAGACTTGGTCTTTGGATTTTCAAGTAATATTACATTTGTATTTCCCCATACACTCATTATCAATGAAACCATGGAGATAAGTGGTATAAGGTTATGTCTCAAAGGTCATGTATTTGGGTGTCAAGTTGACAAGAAGTAGATCTATGATGATTAACATTGTCAATTCAATGGGATCAACAATCACCTAGGAGACAACTTGACAGCACATCTGTGAGGAGTTGTTAGTTTATTTTAGCCTCTGGGCATCCCTCTCTGGGATTATGATTAAATTAACTGAGAATGAAACATCCACCCTAAGAGTAGACCTGTCAGACCTGGGCTTGGGTCTTACAATACAAAACAGAAACATAGCTCAGCATAGGCACTCATTACCCCATGTTCTTTACCATGTTCCTTGATGTCTCTGTTTTTCACTAGAGAGAACTAATAAATAGTGATCTGGTATTCTGTTCTCTTTCAGTATGCAACAAAATGCTCATCATTTTGTGAGAACTAAGTAATTTCTTGATGTTATTTATAAAGGTTGTAAGAACCATCATGAAGGAAGAGCTTGCAATACCACAAGCAAAACCTTCTCTACGTGACTTGTTCCACATGCCCAACTTGGGAAAGTGCCTTTTTCTCCTGTGCCTTTTGAGGTAGGCTTCACAGGGAATTCCCTACTTCTCTGTATGCACCTGAAAGGACATAAATTTCAAATAAAAATTTCACAAATATATACTTCTCAATGAACATATACACATGTAAAGTTATAATATACCCTTCACATGGTGAAAGTTCAGTTGTGGCCATAGAGGGAATCAGCTCAGTTGCAAAAGAAAAAAAATGTTTTCTCCAAAGGAGACTCACTACAAAAACAACCTATGTCTACATGTAGGCCCCATTGCTAACAACAGATGGACAATTCAAACCTAACTCAATGACATCTTTGGCTATTTTTTTTTTTTATATTGTGTCAGAGCAAATTTTTTTACTCATTTTTTATTTTCTTTATTTACATTTCAAATGTTATCCCCTTTCCTGATTTCCCCTCTGAAAACCACCTATCCCCTCCACTTTACCCCTGCTCACCAACACACCCACTCCTTCATCCTGACCCTGGCATTCCCCTACACTGGGACCCCTCACAGAACCAAGGGACTCTTCTCCTATTGATGACAGACTAGGCCATCCTCTGCTACATATGCAGCTGGAGCCATGAGTCTCACCATGTGTATTCTTTGGTTCGTGGTTTAGTCCCTGGGAGCTCTGGGGGTTTATAATGTTGTTCCTCCTATGGGGCTACAAACCCTTTCAGCTCCTTGGATCCTTCCTCTAGCTCCTTAATGGTGGACCCTGTGCTCAGTCCAATGGTAGGCTTTGAGCATCCATCTCAATACCTGAGGGGTTGGAAGATGGCTCAGTGATTAAGCACACTGGCTGCTCCCCCACAGCATCTAGGTTCAATTCCCAGCACCCTCAGAGCAGCTCACAGTCATCTGTAAGTCTAGTTCTAGGGGATCTGCAACTTTTTTTACTTTTACAAATAGGTTGTTCACATATACATTTTAGCTTCCAGTGGTGTGTTTCGAAGGAATGCACATGTCTATCGACATGTGAGTCTCTGCATGCATGTGTGGTTCTTGTACTTTCCTAATTGCTTTTTATTTCTTATGTTTGTTCATTTTGTCAAATACTGACTACCTTTTATTTCATCTTACCTCATTTTATTATTATTCCTTAGAATTCTGTTTGTTTTCTAATGAAAGAGAGAAATGTTGGGGATCCATACAAAAGGGAATGTGGGAAAGAACTGGGAGAGGTTCGAGAGGGTATATTTTAATCAGTATATATTAAATGAAAAAAAAAGCCTATTTTAAATTAAAATGAGCCTTTGGGTGGTCAGAATATAAAAGTAAACTTATTAGAAAGAATTTAGGAGGAAATGTCATCCAAACACATTGAATAGGAGTCTGAATAATTACTAAAATATTTTTTTAATTTAAAAAAATGTTAAAACATTCACTACAATCAAGTTACAGAAAAAACTCTAAAACTTGATTGAATCAATCATGCATCGCATAAATTCTCTACCTGTTCTTAAAAATCTATAAGAAATCATATATTCAGGATGCAATGATATTATTAATTTCACTCAAGTATATACTCCAAAATATGGAGAGGCTTTTATCGTTTCACAACTAAAATAGTCTTCTGGGAATAATCCTACTCTTGACTTTAAACATGAATTTAAGCAACATGTGTGACTCACCTCTATTTCTTACAGATTTGTACAAATGGTACCTATTATGGGCTTTCGCATGCACCTCCAACACCTGAAAAGCAATGTCTTCCTAATCCAAACTCTTACTTCTGCAGTCTCAATCGCAGCCATTGCTCTTGGAGGGTTTTTACTGAATTACATCGGCTGTAGAATAAGTCAACTATTGCCCTGTTTGCTGTGTGGAATCTTCATTCTGAGCATTTTGTCTGTGCCTCAAAGTAAGAAAAGAGCTTAACATAAAAGAAAAGTAATACCCAGTCCATTTCCTCAGTATTTGTCAGATTTTAATTTTGAGAAAAGAAATACATCCAGAGAATTATCTGTTACCAGACAATTAGGGAACATTCTTCAACTACATGTTGAAAGAAGAACCAAAAGCCAGTAAGTCTGGTTTAATTTTATGAAAGTCCAGTGTATGTATAAATGTATTTGTGACTCTCTGGTCACCACAAAAACAATCAAAGCCTGGAGAGTTTAAGAAAGACAATGAAGACCACTTGTATTGAAGTACAAACCAAGTCAAAGGAAGAAAAGGTGGACTAAGCAGTAGCATATTTCACATTGTGGAGTTAAGTGGATGTGTACAAGTTTTAAGGTTCCCAGGATTCCTCCAAGCTTTTTGAAACCCACGGGGATGTCAGCAAAAAACCTATTTTTCTGCCTTCTTGCTAATCATCTTCCAGTGCTTGAAGCATTCATCATCTGTTGGGGCCGGCCTGCAGCTCTCATGTCAGTGTTCGAGCCACTTTCATCAACAGAGAGATCTTGGAAAGAGAAACTAAACAGGGACTCAGTGAAACTAAGAGAAGTTATGAAACAAATAGATCTAACAGATATCTACTGAACATTTTATCCTAAAAAAAAATATACTTTCTTCTCAGGACTTCATGGTACCTTCTCCAAAAATGACCATATATTTGGTCACAAAACAGGCCTCAACAGATACAAAAGTATTGACATTGTCCCATGCATCCTATCAGATCACCATGGACTAAGGCTGATCTTCAATAACAACATAAATAATAGGAGGCCAACATTCACATGGAAACTGAACAACATGCTTCTCAATGATATCTTGGTCAAGGAAGGAATAAAGAAAGAAATTAAAGACTTTTTAGAGTTTAATGAAAATGAAGCCACAACATACCCAAACTTATGGGACACAATGAAAGCATTTCTAAGAGGGAAACTCATAGCTCTGAGTGCCTCCAAAAAGAAACTAGAGAGAGCACACACTAGCAGCTTGACAACACACCTAAAAGCTCTAGAACAAAAGGAAGCAAAATCACCCAAGAGGAGTAGATGGCAGGAAATAATCAAACTCAGGGTGGAAATCAACCAAGTGGAAACAAGAAGAACTACTCAAAGAAAAAACCAAACGAGGAGCTGGTTCTTTGAGAAAATCAACAAGATAGATAAACGCTTAGCCAGACTCACTAGAGGGCACAGGGACAGCATCCTAATTAACAAAATAAGAAATGAAAAGGGAGACATAACAAGGCATGCTGAAGAAATGCATAACACCATCAGAGCCTTCTACAAAAGGCTATACTCAACAAAACTGGAGAACCTGGATTAAATGGACAAGTTTCGAGACAGATACCAGGTACTAAAGTTGAATCAAGATCAGGTTAATGATCTAAACAGTCCCATATCCCCTAAAGAAATAGAAATAGATATTATTAGTCTCCCAACCAAAAAAAGCCCAGGACCAGATGGGTTTAGTGCAGAGTTCTATCAGACCTTCAAAGAAGCTCTGATCCCAGTACTTCACAAACTATTCAACAAAATAGAAACAGAAGGTACCCTACCCAACTCCTTCTATGAAGGCACAATTACTCTGATACCTAAACCACAAAAAGACCCAACAAAGATAGAGAACTTCAGACCAATTTCCCTTATGAATATCAATGCAAAAATCCTCAATCAAGTTCTTGCTAACTGAATCCAAGAACACATCAAAACAATTATCGATCCTGACCAAGATGGTTTCATTCCAGGGATGCAGGGATGGTTTAATGTACGGAAATCCATCATCATAATCCACTATATAAACAAACTCAAAGACAAAAGTCACGTGATCATCTCATTAGATGCAGAGAAAGTGTTTGACAAGATCCAACACCCATTCATGATAAAGTCTTGGAAAGATCAGGAATTCAAGGCCCATACCTAAACAGGATAAAAGCAATCTACACCAAACAAGTAGCCAACATCAAAGTAAATGGTGAGAAGATAGAAGCAATACAACTAAAATCAGGGACTAGTCAAGGCTGCTCACTTTCTCCCTACCTATTCAACGTTGTCTTGAAGTCCTATCCAGAGCAATTCAACAACAAAAGGAGATCAAGGGGATACAAATTAAAAAGGAAGAAGTCAAAATAACAGTTTTTGCAGATGATATGATAGTATATATAAGTGACCCTAGAAATTCCACCAGAAAACTCCTAAACCTGATAAACAGCTTCAATGAAGTAGCTGGATATAAAATTAACTCAAACAAGTCGATGGCCTTTCTCTACACAAAGGATAAACAGGCTGAGACAGAAATTACGGACACCTTTCTCAATAGTCACAAGTAATATAAAATACCTTGGCATGACTCTAACTAAGGAAGTAAAAGATCTGTATGATAAGAACTTCAAGTCTCTAAAGAAAGAAATTAAAGAAGATCTCAGAAGATGAAAAGATCTCCCAAGGTCATGGATTGGCGCTTCTCTGCCATTCAGTATTCTTCAGGTGAGAATTCTTTGTCAATTTTGAGCCCCATTTTTTAATGGGGTTATATGATTTTCTGGAGTCCACCTTCTTGAGTTCTTTATATATATTGGATATTAGTCCCTTATCTGATTTAGGATAGGTAAAGATCCTTTCCCAATCTGTTGGTGGTCTTTTTGTCTTATTGATGGTGTCTGTTGCCTTGCAGAAGCTTTGCAGTTTCATGAGGTCCCACTTGTCAATTCTCGATCTTACAAAACAAGCCATTGTTGTTCTATTCAAGAATTTTTCCCCTGTGCCCATATCTTCAAGGCTTTTCCCCACTTTCTCCTCTATAAGTTTCAGTGTCTCTGGTTTTATGTGAAGTTCCTTGATCCACTTAGATTTGACCTTAGTACAAGGAGATAGGAATGGATCAATTCGCATTCTTCTACATGATAACAACCAGTTGTGCCAGCACCATTTGTTGAAAATGCTGTCTTTTTCCACTGGATGGTTTTAGCTCCCTTGTTGAAGATCAAGTGACCATAGGTGTGTGGCTTCATTTCTGGGTCTTCAATTCTATTCCATTTGTCTACTTGTCTGTTGCTATACCAGTACTATGCAGTTTTTAATCACAATTGCTCTGTAGTACAGCTTTAGGTTAGGCATGGTGTTTCAACCAGAGGTCCTTTTATACTTGAGAAGAGTTTTTGCTATCCTAGGTTTTTTGTTATTCCAGATAAATCTGCCGATTGCCCATTCTAATTCGTTGCTGAATTGATTTGGAATTTTGATGGGGATTGCATTGAATCTGTAGATTGCTTTCGGCAAGGTAGCCATTTTTACAATGTTGATCCTGCCAATCCATGAGCATGGGAGATCTTTCCATCTTCTGAGATCTTCTATAATTTCTTTCTTCAGAGACTTGAAGTTTTTATTATACAGATCTTTCACTTCCTTAGTTAGAGTCACGCCAAGATATTTTATATTATTTGTGACTATTGAGAAGGGTGTTGTTTCCCTAATTTCTTTCTCAGCCTGTTTATTCTTTGTGTAGAGAAAGGCCATTGACTTGTTTGAGTTAATTTTATATTCAGCTACTTCACCGAAGCTTTTTATCAGGTTTAGGAGTTCTCTGGTGGAATTTTTAGGGTCACTTATATATACTATCATATCATCTGCAAAAAGTGATATTTTGACTTCATCTTTTCCGATTTGTTTCCCTTTGATCTCCTTTTGTTGTCGAATTGCTCTGGCTAGGACTTCAAGTACAATGTTGAATAGGTATGGAGAGAGTGGACAGCCTTGTCTAGTCCCTGATTTTAGTGGGATTGTTTCAAGCTTTTCACCATTTACTTTGATGTTTGCTACTGGTTTGCTGTAGATTGCTTTTATCATGTTTAGGTATGGGCCTTGAATTCCTGACCTTTCCAAGACTTTTATCATGAATGGGTGTTGGATCTTGTCAAATGCTTTTTCCGCATCTTACGAGATGATCATGTGGTTTTTGTCTTTGAGTTTGTTTATATACTGGATTATGTTGATGGATTTCCGTATATTGAACCATCCCTGCATCCCTGGGATGAAACCATCTTGGTCAGGATGGATGATTGTTTTGATGTGTTCTTGGACTCGGTTAGCAAGAACTTTATTGAGGATTTTTGCATCAATATTCATAAGGGAAATTGGTCTGAAGTTTTCTATCTTTGTTGGGTCTTTTTGTGGTTTAGGTATCAGAGTAATTTTGACTTCATAGAATGAGTAGGGTAGAGTACCTTCTGTTTCTATTTTGTTGAATAGTTTGTGAAGTACTGGGATCAGAGCTTCTTTGAAGGTCTGATAGAACTCTGCACTAAACCCATCTGCTCCTGTTCTTTTTTTGGTTGGGAAACTATTAATGACAGCTTCTATTTCTTTGGGGGATATAGGGCTGTTTAGATCATTAACCTGATCTTGATTCAACTTTAGTACCTGGTATCTGTCTCGAAACTTGTCCATTTCATCCAGGTTCTCCAGTTTTGTTGAGTATAGCCTTTTGTAGAAGGCTCTGATGGTGTTTTGGATTTCTTCAGGATCTGTTGTTATGTCTCCTTTTTCATTTCTGATTTTGTTAATTAGAATGCTGTCCCTGTGCCCTCTAGTGAGTCTGGCTAAGGGTTTATCTATCTTGTTGATTTTCTCAAAGAACCAGCTCCTTGATTGGTTGATTCTTTGAATAGTTCTTCTTGTTTCCACTTGGTTGATTTCGCCCCTGAGTTTGATTATTTCCTGCCATCTACTCTTCTTGGGTGAATTTGCTTCCTTTTGTTCTAGAGCTTTTAGGTGTGTTGTCAAGCTGCTAATGTGTGCTCTCTCTAGTTTCTTTTTGGAGGCACTCAGAGCTATGAGTTTCCTCTTAGAAATGCTTTCATTGCGTCCCATAAGTTTGGGTATGTTATGGCTTCATTTTCATTGAACTCTAAAAAGTCCTTAATTTCTTTCTTCATTCCTTCCTTGACCAAGGTATCATTGAGAAGCGTGTTGTTCAGTTTCCACGTGAATGTTGGCTTTCTATTATTATTTTATTATTGAAGATCAGCCTTAGTCCATGGTGATCTTATAGGATGCATGGGACAATTTCAATATTTTTGTATCTGTTGAGGCCTGTTTTGTGACCAATTATGTGGTCAATTTTGGAGAAGGTACCATGAGGTGCTGAGAAGAAGGTATATCCTTTTGTTTTAGGATAGAATGTTCTGTAGATATCTGCCAGATCCATTTGATTCATAACTTCTGTTAGTTTCACTGTGTCCCTGTTTAGTTTCTGTTTCCATGATCTTTCCATTGGTGAAAGTGTTGTGTTGAAGTATTCCACTATTATTGTGTGAGTTGCAATGTGTGATTTGAGCTTTACTAAAGTTTCTTTAATGAATGCGGCTGCCTTTGTATTTGGAGCATAGATATTCAGAATTGATAGTTCCTCTTGGAGGATTTTAACTTTGATGAGTATGAAGTGCCCTTCCCTGTCTTTTTTGATGACTTTGGGTTGGAAGTCAATCTTATCAGATATTAGAATGGCCACTCCAGTCTGTTTCTTCATACCATTTGCTTGGAAAACTGTCTTCCAGCCCTTCACTCTGAGGTAGTGTCTATCTTTTTCTCTGAGATGAGTTTCCTGCAAGCAGCAAAATGCTAGGTCTTCTTTGTGTAGCCAGTTTGTTAGTCTATGTCTTTTTATTGGGGAGTAGAGTCCATTGATATTAAGAGATATTAAGAAAAAATAATTGTTCCTTCCTGCTATTTTTGTTGTTAAAGTTGGCATTCTGTTCTTGTGGCTGTCTTCTTTTAGGTTTGTTGAGGGATTACCTTCTTGTTTTTTCTAGGGCGTGGTTCCCATCCTTGTATTGGTTTTTTTCTGTTATTATCCTTTGAAGAGTTGGATTCATGGAAAGATAATGTGTGAATTTGGTTTTTTCGTGAAATACTTTGGTTTCTCCATCTATGTTAATTGAGAGTTTGGCTGGGTATAGTAGCCTGGGCTGGAATTTGTGTTCTTTTCGTGTCTGTATAACATCTGTCCAGGATCTTCTGGCTTTCATAATCTTTGATGAAAAATCTGGTGTAATTCTGATAGGCTTGCCTTTATATGTTACTTGGCCTTTTTCTCTTACTGCTTTTAGTATTCTATCTTTATTTAGTGCATTTGTTGTTCTGATTATTATGTGTCGGGAGGTATTTCTTTTCTGGTCCAGTCTATTTAAAGTTCTGTAGGCTTCTTGTATGTTCATGGGCATCTCTTTCTTTAGATTTGGGAAGTTTTCTCCAATAATTTTGTTGAAGATGTTTGCTGGTCCTTTGAGTTGAAAATCTTCATTCTCATCCACTCCTATTATCCGTAGGTTTGGTCTTCTCATTGTGTCCTGTATTTCCTGGATGTTTTGAGTTAGGATCTTTTTGCATTTTCCATTTTCTTTGCTTGTTGTGCCGATTTTCTCTATGGAATCCTCTGCACCTGAGATTCTCTCTTCCATCTCTTGTATTCTGTTGCTGATACTCGCATCTATGGTTCCAGATTTCTTTCCTAGGGTTTTTATCTCCAGTGTGGCCTAATTTTTGGTTTTCTTTATTGTGTCTACTTCCCTTTTTAGGTCTAGTGTGGTTTTGTTCATTTCCATCACCTGTTTGGATGTGTTTTCCTGTTTTTCTTTAAGGACTTCTACCTGTTTGGTTGTCTTTTCCTGTTTTTCTTTAAGGACTTCTACCTGTTTGATTGTGTTATCCTGTTTTTCTTTAAGGACTTGTAACTCTTTAGCAATGTTCTCCTGTAATTCTTTAAGTGAGTTATTAAAGTCCTTCTTGATGTCCTCTACCATCATCGTGAGATATGCTATTAAATCCAGGTCTAGCTGTTCAGGTGTGTTGGGGTGCCCTGGACTGGGCGAAGTGGGAGTGCTGGGTTCTGATGATGGTGAGTGGTCTTGGTTTCTGTTAGTAAGATTCTTGGGTTTACCTTTCGCCATCTGGTAATCTCTGGAGTTGTTATAGTTGTCTCTGCTTAGAGATTGTTCTTCTGGTGATTCTGATTATCGTCTATCAGCAGACCTTGGAGACAGGCTCTCTCCTCTGTGTTTCAGTAGTTAGAGCACTCTCTGCTGGCAAGCTCTTCTCTTACAGGGAAGGTGCACAGATATCTGGTGTTTGGACCTCCTCCTGGCCGAAGAAGAAGGCCCAAAACAGGACCTTTCCCAGGTACTGTGTTGCTTTGGCAGGTCACAGAAGCTGTCAGGTTCTGTGGTGCACACTCTCACCTGTGCAGACTAAGTTCCTAAGTTCAGCGGAGTCCCAGAACCAAGATGGCGCACCCTGCTCCTGAGGCAGAGGGCTCCCATGCAGGGCGGACTCGTGTCCTCCCCGGCTTGGAGGGTAGCCGGATGTCTGGGGCCCAAAAAGGGCGCTGCCTCAGCAGCTCTGTGGCTCCCGCCTGTCCCAGAAGCTGTCCGCTTCTGTGGTGCACACTCTCACCTGTGCAGACTAAGTTCCTAAGTTCGGCGGAGTCCCAGTACCAAGATGGCACTCCCTGCTCCTCGAATTGATCCATTCCTATCTCCTTGTACTAAGGTCAAATCTAAGTCGATTAAGGAACCCCACATTCAACCAGACACACTGAAACTTATAGAGGAGAAAGTGGGGAAAAGCCTTGAAGATATGGGCACATGGGGGGAAATTCCTGAATAGAACATCAATGGCTTGTGCTGTAAGATGGAGAATCAACAAACTGGACCTCATAAATTTTCAAAAACTTCTGTAATGCAAAAGACACCGTCAATAAGACAAAAAGACCACCAACAGATTGGGAAAGGATCTTTACCTATCCTAAATCAGATAGAGGACTAATATCCAATATATATATATATATATATATATATATATATATATATATATATATATATAAAGAACTCAAGCAGGTGGACTCCAGAAAATCAATTAACTCCATTAGAAAGTGGGGCTCAGAGCTAAACAAAGAATTCTCAACTGAGGAATACTGAATGGCTGAGAAGCACCTGAAAAAATGTTCAGCATCCTTAAGCATCAGGAAATGCAAATCAAAACAACCTTGAGATTCCACCTCACACCAGTCAGAATGGCTAAGATCAAATATTGAGGTGACAATTGATGCTGCCGAGGATGTGGAGAAAGAGGAACACTCCTCCATTGTTGGTGGGATTGCAAGCTTGTACAACCACTCTGGAAATCAGTCTGGCGGTTCCTCAGAAAATTGGACATAGTACTACCGGAGGATCCCGCAATACCTCTTCTGGGCATATACCCAGAAAATGTTCCAACCAGTAAGAAGGACACATGCTCTACTATGTTCATAGCAGCCTTATTTATAATAGCCAGAAGCTGGAAAGAACCCAGATGCCCCTCAATAGAGGAATGGATACAGAAAATGTGGTACATTTACAGAATGGAGTACTACTCAGCTATTAAAAAGAATGAATTTATGAAATTCTTTGGCAAATGGATGGACCTGGAGGGCATCATCCTGAGTGAGGTAACCCAATCACAAAGGAACTCACTCAATATGTACTCACTGATATCTGGATATTAGCCCAGAAACTTAGAACACCCAAGATATAAGGTACAATTTGCGAAACACATGAAACTCAAGAAGAATGAAGAACAAAGTGTGGATACTTTGCCCCTTCTTAGAATTGGGAGCAGGACACCCATGGAAGGAGTTACAGAGACAAAGTTTGGAGCTGAGACAAAAGGATCGACCAACTAGAGACTGCCATACCCGGGGATCCATTCCATAATCAGCCTCCAAACGCTAGCAACATTGCATACACTAGCAAGTTTTTGGTGAAAGGACACTGATTATATTAATTCAGATTATAGAAAGAGATAAAGTATATCCAACAGATATCATTAAGACAAAATAATGTTACATCCTTATATACATGTGTTATAAGTCTCATAACTGTCTCAAAGCAAAAACATATCTCCCTTATGGAAGGTATTAGAGAGAGACACATTGGACCCAAATATGAGTCAAAAGAGGCCAGGAAGATAGATATGTCTTAAGCCAAATACAATGTTCCTACCTGGTAACAGTTTCCTGGAGTTTGAAAGTAATAGAAAAAAGAAATCATGAATCAGAACATTTTACATCAGATAGGCAGGTCACAGAAAAGTGGGGAAATGTCAGCTATGGGCCTCAGGTGCTAGCTGATGGCACTCTTGGGCTTTTAGTTGTTAAAAATAGGAGTCCGTTTATACATTCCAAAGGCTTTGCTAATAGTGGTAAAGCTGTTTGGTCACATATAGTGTGGGCAGTAAATGGTTATTGCAGGTGCTAGAGATGGCCCAGAGTGAATTAGCTCTGCATCTTCAACTTTTCATCCTCTCTACATCATTGAGATTCTAAATTTTATATTAACAGGTTCTCACCAGGAAATTTCATTCTCGTGTATGTATGTATGTATGTATGTATGTATGTATGTATGTATTATGTATATATGTATGTATGTATGTATCTTTGTATATAGATATATCTGTATGCCACACACATACAGATGAAATTAAAATAGCAGAATATAACTATTTACATGCCTCTGTATTACTCACTGAACTGTAAAATCTCAAACACTTACCTTCTCATAATGCATTTTTGCACTGAGACCATATTTTACACTAGACCACAAAAAAAACTTCTCACTTGGTATCTGAATCATCAAGCTTCTGTGTGAAATTAGCATTGGTATGCCTTTAAGGCCATGTCTTTATCTAGCCTCCTATAACTTTAAAAAGCTTGGTTACAGTAGATATGAATTGATCAAAAGCAGGTAGGTGAGGTGGAGAATTGTACCATAGTTCATTTGCATTAATTTCCAGATTTTTTTTCAGTAAATGCTAAAAAAATTAAAAATTAAGCAAAACACTTTTAAGAAATAGGAAGGGAAAAATAATTCATTGTAGTTCCTGGTCCGTTGTACCTTCAACAAAAGACTGCATGCCATGGAACAGTTTCACTCTGGCTAAATTTTAGTGAATTTACAAACCATTTTCCAGAACTGACCCTGGGGGATGGTTCACAAAGTTTCTCAGCAAATGTTTAACAGACTGGATCAATTAAAAAAATCTGAGTTGGGATTTTGTTCATTTTAGGATTTTTTGTTGCTGCTGTTCTTGCTATTATGTAAGATAGTGGTCCCTCCCTAGTGCTAACAACACTACAGATTGCAGTTCTATGACTTTGTTGTGAAGTAAGGAAGGGAACATTTTTAAAACCTCAGGATCAATTCTACTTGATTGTTAATGTGAAACAGAACTTTGTTTAAAAGTTTATGCTTCCCTACGTATAAACATTTTTGCTTCCTATTAGAGACAGTCATTCAGTCTCAATGGCCTTTCAGGATCTTCTGAATCTAGTTGGAAGCAATGGGAGATTCCAGATCCTTCAGATGGCTTTTCTTCTTATCTGCAATGTCATCATGATACCTCATATAATGTTGGAAAACTTCACTGCAGCTAATCTTGGTCATCGCTGCTGGGTTCATATTATTGACAATGACACCAACTCTAACAATAACAGTGGTATCCTGAGCCAAGATGACCTCCTGAGGATCTCCATCCCACTAGATTCCAACCTGAGGCCTGAGAAGTGCCGTCGCTTTGTTCAACCACAGTGGCATCTTCTACATTTTAATGGATCCTTTTCCAATATGACAGAACCAGATACAGAGCCCTGTATGGATGGCTGGGTGTATGACCGAAGGACTTTTCTCTCCACCACTGTTACTGAGGTAAGTGGCTTGAATCATAATAACCCCTCAGTGAATTCATTACAATAGTTAAGCAATAGCACAAATAGTGTATATGCTTTGAAATTACTCATTGCTTTATTAAATACAAGAGTCATATTCAATTATTCAAATAACTTCATATATTAATAAAGATTTACTTTTCCAATTATTTCATTCAAGAGATGAACTTAGATTAAATCACAGTTCAGAAATTTGACAACAGGACCATTCATCAAAATAGCAAAAGTATATCCCACCCAAAGGACCTACCTTCTTCTAAGCTAAGGCCATAGAAGTTGCTTTACAATATTAGGCATGACTTTCTTCTCTGAAACAGGTTTCAAATCCAATCAGAAATTATTGTATCCCTTTAACAGTTATATCATTAATGCATCAATGGCCAACTTGTCATGCAGGTTGATAATGTAGTAATAAGAGGTAAGTATTGAGTAAGAAAACTGATATCTTTTCTTGACCCACAATCTATAGAGTAATAACATCTGCCACTATTAAAAAAGAAGCCAATGAGGAGAACACTTCTAGGTTGGTTTAGCAGTGTTCTCTAAGTCCTGCAAAAAAAAAGTGTGTAGTATCTTTTGCAGTAGGGTCTTAAGATTAAGTTCCAGTAGGTAACTCAGCTCAATGGTAATAACCTGTGTTTTGAAGATCTATGGGCATTCCCTGAACAAATACTTCTTACCAAGAAAGTTATTGCATATGCCGGCCAATAGGATTTCTGCTTAACATCCCAGGTCCTTCCAGGTCATCCAGGTCCCCAAGGAGCAGCATTGGTCTCCTAGGTATTATACCTTCCTTCAAATTCCTTTATAAAATTATAGTTCCAAGTTAGCTTACTCAATGCTGAGTTTCCATATGGCTTTATGTAAATCTTTCAGAGAGGTGCTGGAGTAAGAGATTGAAAGGATAAAAGGTAAGAACTTATGTTTATTAGGGTTTTATTGCTTTGCAGAGACACCATGACCATGGTAAGTCTTATAAAGGAAAATATTTAGTTAGGGCTGGCTTACAATTCAAAGATTTAGTCCATTATCATTACTTTAGAAAACATGGAGGCATTCAGAAGAGAATGGAGGTAGAAAAGGAGCTGAGCATTCTACATATTCATCCACTGGCAGCAGAAGGGTACTGTGTAAAACAGTGGGCATAACTTAAACATAGAAAACCTCAAAGTTTGCCCCCAGAATGAAACCATTTCTCCAACAAGGCCACACCTTCTTCAACAATGTCACACTTTCTAATGATGACACTCGCTATGGGCATTGAAACACATGAAACTTTGGGACCATACTTATTAAAACAACCACATTCCACTCCTTGTCTTCATAGGCTTGGAGCTATAGCATAACAAAAAATGTATTTATTTCAACTTCAAAAATACCCACAGTCTTAACAACATTTAAAAATACAAAATTCAAAGTCTCTTCTGAGTCTCATCCAATCCCCTAGTTGTAATCCCCTATAAATTAAAATCAAAACTCAGATCACATATTTCCAACATATAATGGCACAGGATATAGATTACTTTTTCCAAAACAAAGGAGGGGATCATAGTGAAAAAATATTGGATCCAAGCAAGACCAAAAACCAGCTGGGCAAACTCCAAACCCTACATCTGATATAAAAAATGCTCTTCAGATCTCCAAGTTTTTTCATCTTTGCTGACTACAACACACCTCTTTCTCTTGGGCTGGTTCCACTCCCTATTAGCAGATTTCCTCAGCAAGTATCCCATGGCTCTGACTTCTCTAACCTCTTAGTGTTTTCAAGACCTTCCCGACTTTACCTACACAGTTTCACATAACATTCTTCCACAGCTCACACTGTGGCCTCTCTGGCCTCCATATTGAGACACCATGTCACATATTTGGCCTTAGCAGCTTTCTTTAGTTCAGGATGAAATTTTCCATAAACCCATTCTTCTACCCTTGACTCTAAAGCCAAAACTATGTAGCTGAACCTGTTAAGTTTTTCTGATTCCTGGGGCTATAATCTGGTTTGCTTATTCAATCACATCGTCACCAGCTTTTTATTTTCTATCATTTTCTTCACTGCTTAAATTTGGTTGTTTTGTAAATTGTTGACCAAATTTAAGAACTTTACATGCCTCTGACTCCTGAGTGCTGGGATTAAAGAGTGTACCACCATGTCTTGACCTAAACTGATGTTTAGTTCCATTTCGCAAGATGGAAGCTTAGCTGGGTGGAATCTTGCCCTGAGGTCATCATTCCCTTTATTTCACTTAATATCGTCAATTTGTTTATCTCCTTAAACATAGTATTTAGCTCCATTTCACTTCCTCCTTGAGCCATACATTTTGCACTTTTCCTATATCAGGTTGCTCCTTTGCAATGAAAAGCTCTTCAAATAATAATAATAATAAAGCTCTTCATAAAAGTCAACACTAGTAATTACACAACAAAGTCTATACTAGGCTGTTTGGAGCTTTTCTTTGCCAATGCAATTAATCAAAATCACTTCATATTATTCTTCAGCAGACTCTTTAGACAAGGGCAAAAACCAGCCACATTCTTCATCAAAATATCATGAACAGTCTCTAGACCACATAATAACGTTCTTCTCCTCTGAAGCCTCTTGAGGCACACCCCCACAGTTCAAATCACCCTCAGTACCATGTTCTTCCACCTTCCTACTAGTATGGCCAACTAAGCACTGTTTAAGTATTCCACTACTTTTCTAATCCTGCTGGGGACCAGCGCTGACAATGGCCAAGTACCATAAATGACATAAGTAGTTGACAAAGGAGTAGTGAGTGAGGATATGAGAAAATCTTGCATACAGACTGACTAACAGGTGGAATGCTTTCTTGTTTATAAAGAATTCGGTACACAGGAATAGACTCGTGTAGTTCCAAAATATAGATCATATCATTTTTGTCCCCAGACATTCATTTTAACATCCTCTTGCCCCTAAGCTTGATCATCATTGATCAACAGTGACAGAAAAAAAATATCTTTTAAAATCATTTATCTTCATTAATCCTATAACCCAATATTATAGAATCTTATGATTTCAAGGGCACTAGACAGAAAGAAAACCTCAGAGCCTGCCTAGGAAGATTGTTATGTCCTGATCATTATATTATTAATTCTTAATGGAGAGTATAAAAAGAAAAGGCTTTTAATCAGGTCAGCTGCCATCTTCTCTAGTTCAACAAATCTTGTTTATTTTGTTCTGATTACCTTGTTCCTGAGTAAGTATAGAGTATATATGTACCTATCTTGTTGTCAGAGCCTCATAAGATCTGTGGAATCTTTATTTAGAGTCAGAACTTCCAGGGTGTAAATAAGACTTTCAAGTAAGTAAGATACAGATTTCTCTCAAAATAGGGAAGGAAAATGTACTGGTTGGTTTTGTGTATCCACTTGACACAGTCTGGAATTATCACAAAGAAAGGAGCTTCAGTTGGGGAATTGCCTCCATGAGATCCAGCTGTGGGGAATTTTCTCAATTAGTGATCAAAGGGGAGAGGGACCCTTGTGGGTAGTACCATCTCTGAGCTGGTAGTCTTGGGTTCTATAAGAAAGCAAGCTGAGCAAGCCAGCGGAAGCAAGCCAGAAAGTAACATTCCTCCATGGCCTCTGTATCAGCTGCTGCTTCTTGATTTTCTTGAGTTTCAGTCCTGACTTCCTTTGGTGATGAACAGCAATATGGAAGTGTAAACTGAATAAACCCTTTCCTCCCAAACTTGATTCTTGGTCATGATGTTTGTGCAGGAATAGAAATCCTTACAAAGACAGGTAATATGCCCAGGACTTTTCTTGGGAAAGCTTAGAAGCACTTTTCCTGGGAGAAGGTTCAAGGGATTCATAAGAAATTTTCCATCAACTCAATATCCCAAATTGTACAACCCACCTTCTCAAAGGAAAAAGATAAGAAGGACACGGGAGATGATATGTGTGGGAGGTCCGGGAGGAGAGGGGGTGGTTATTGATGTGTAACATGAATGAATGAATGAATGAATGAATGAATGAATGAATGAATAAATAAATAAATAAATAAATAAATAAATAAGATATAAAACCTCTAAGCAACACGTGGAAATCATGACAAAAACTGGAAGACTGCACAATAGTGATTGCATCACTTGGTTCACCTTTGTTGGATCTTTCTCAAGCATCAGTGCTGGCTTTGGGCCTATAACTGTACTCCATAGATATGGTTGTGCCATAATCCAAAGTTCCAAAACACACATCCCTGCGAATAAAATCATAGTCAGGGCTCTCAAAAGTCACCCTAGTCTCTGGGACCAACTTCTGTCTTAGTTAGGCTTTTATTGTGGTGAAGACATCATGACCATAGCAATTCTAATAAAAGAAAGTTCTGTGTGGCTGACTTACAATTCAGAAGTTCAGTCCATTATCATCATGGTGGGAAACATGATGGCATGCAGGTGGGTATGGTGCTGGAGGAGGAACTGAGAGTTGTACATTTTGACCTGCATGCAGCAGATTACTGTGTTCCACATTGGGCATAGCTTGAGCTTAGAAGATGTCAAACCCTGGCCCCCACAGTGAAAGACCTCATCAACAAGGCCAAACCTACTCAAACACTGTCACACATCCCAATGGTGCTACTTCCTATGAGCAAGACTTTGGAACACATGAGTCAATAGAGACGTTACCTACTTAAATCACCACAGAGAGAAGTAGTATGACTATATTTTAGAGTATATTTTTTAATAATAATCAAAAGAATTTGAATGAGGGTGAATCATCCTTATAGGTTTCCTCACAGAAACAGGGATAATTTACCCCAAAGCAGCACAAGATCAAGCCAATCAAAATCCCAGCATGGATTGGAACAGAGCTTGGGAGGCCCCATCCCTAGCTGAGAATTTACTAGGGGTTGATGGTGGCTAGGGGAGGGACTATCATGTTACTTTAGAAGTATGACCAATACTAAGTTGCCTAGGCCCCAGTGCACACATAGGTAACATTCACCAAACAATAGAACATGAAAAAAAGAACAAGAGGTTTGGAGAGAGGTGTTCTCAAGCCTCTTAAGGGAAGTTGTGGAACACAAAAAGGATGGATATTATCATTGTGCAGTGTTGACATGCAAAAAATTTCAGAGAATAAATAGTAATAAGAAGAATATTTAAAAGAATGAGTTGTTGTGTGTCAAGTTAGTTTAGGTAAAGTGTTCATGTGTTGTGACAGGTCATCATTATTTTGATGGCAAACCGAAAATACCTAGATGGTT
Organism: Mus caroli; assembly: GCF_978045245.1. NCBI lineage: Eukaryota > Metazoa > Chordata > Mammalia > Rodentia > Muridae > Mus > Mus caroli. Next base: position 53,821,808 of record NW_028227275.1, read on the forward strand.
GTACATGCCATTGTGATAGCTAGAAATGTAGGTTCATGAGAGAATGTATCTGTAGCACTGTGAGGCACAAGATTCACAACTGAGCAACGCACAAAAATAAAAACAAACTCTCAGTAATTCATATACTTTTATAAACTGGAATGTGAGTAATTTCTAGTATTCTCCACCTGCATATAGGGTCTAAGTCCTAGTCTCAGGATTGCCAAAAGTATTTAAGTAAATAAATAAAATAAAAAAAGTAATCAGGCTGTATCTGAAATCTGCCCTAAGGAAAGACTTTGAGGAAACTGTGCAATGAGATATAAAATCCAATAATAGTAATAGTAATAATAACAACAACAATAATAATAATAACAATAATAATAATAAATCATGCAATGGTCAGAATATATGAGCATCTCTTGGCATAGGTTACAAATATAACCTACAATTTTATAGGAAGATTCCTCGAAAAAGGTTTGTTTAAGCTGTGACTGAATGGAAAAAGTTGGATAAGAATGAAAAGGAAGCTGGAGAGGAAGATGGGGCTGGCACAGTGAAACTGGAAGCTCATATTGAATAAATTGAACAGATTTCACTGCCACGCTGATTTTCTTTTCTTCCAGTGGAACCTGGTGTGTGGATCTCAGGAGCTGAATTCAGTGGCAAAATTTATATTCTTAATTGGCATGTTGGCAGGAACTTTTGTAGGTGGACATTTATCAGACAAGTGAGTATCTATTCTTTACAGTGTTCTCTACATATCAATGTTTTCAACAGCTACAAGTTATGTGTCATAGGTAGGGTATTTATTGCTGAGTAGAGACACCATAACCATGTCAACTCTTACAAAGGGAAGCATTTAATTGGGGCTGGCTTACAGCTCAGAGGTTTAGACCATTATCATCATAGCAGAAACTATGGTTCCATGAAGGCTGACATGGTGCTTATGAGGTAATTGAGATTTCTACATCTGACCCCAGAGGCAGGAAAAGAGACATCACCTATGGCTGTCTTTAGTTACTGAAACCTCAAAGCCAACCACACAGTGATAGACCCAGTTTACCCTGTGAACTTCCTCTAGTAACATGTATTCCAACAAAGACAAATATAAGAGTGCAACTTCCTATAGGTCAATGAGGGGCATTTCCATTCAAAAGAACATACTCCACTCACTGTCTCCCATAGCCTTGTAGTAATATCATAATACAAAAATGCATTTTGTCTAACTCAAAAGGTCCCCAAACTCAATCATAGTATCAGCAATATTTAAAGTTCCAAAGTTCAAAGTCTCTTCTGAGACTTACACAATACCTTATCTGCAATCTCCTATAAAATCAAAATGAAAAAGCAGATCACACAGTCTAAAATATAATATAATAATACATTATCATTCCAAACTTGACGCAAGGGAGCTTATGACGTTAAATAATACACTAAGATGACCACACTTCAAATTCTGCAACTCCTTGTATGATATCAACGATCTTCAGATCTCCAACACATTTGAGGTTTGTTGGCTGCAACACATTTCTTTTTTGTGGGTTATTTCACTCTACTAGCAGCCCTTTTGACAGGTAATCTACAATTCTGGCATCTCCAACATCTTGAGGTGTCTAAGGAAATCAAGGCTTCACCTTCACAACTTCACAAGATGGCTTCCCTAGGCCTCCATGCAGGGATTCCCCTAACATATGCCTGGAATCAGCAGCTTTACGTAGTTGTGGAGGGAGATTTCATAAACCCTTTGTTAAACTTTTTGACTCCAAAGCTAGAGCCACATGGCCAAAGGTACCAAGGTAGGCTGCTTCATAGGGCTGGAACATGCCCCTCTCATTTAAATATATTTTTACAAGGTTTACTTTTTCAGTTGCTTCCTTCAATGACTAAGCTTGGTTGTCTTGGAAACTGTTCTTTAGACCAGGCTGTTCTCAAACTCAAGATAGACCTGCCCCTCCCTCTCAGACATAAATGGAGTTTGCCAAATACCAGGCCCTAAGATTTAATTCTTTTTCACATGTTTGAAGCTTATCTGGGTAATATCTTTCCATAAAGTTGCCATACCCTTTACTCCATTTGAGACCAATCTTTCTTTAAACTATTTTCCTGGTGGTCCTTTCCTCCACACATTGCACATGTTTTTGATTTTCCTTACCAGATGGCCCCTTTTCATTGTAGATCTATATAAGACTGGCCTATAGAAACCAAGCAACACAGTCAATACTAGGCTGTTTGAAAATCCCCTCTGCCATAACTCTTCCATATTTCTTAATTTTAGTCTCAGGCCAATTGTTTAGACAAGGGCAGAAAGCAGCCACATTCTTCACCAAAATATCACTACGAAGGTCATTGGGTCACATACTAGTAGTCTTCTCCCCTGAAACCTCTTGAGATGGACTCCAGCCATTCAAATCACAATCAGCCCCTCTGTCTTCAATGCTGTAATTAATATGGGCCATTAAGCCTCCAAACCTAGAGCATTACAGTACTTTCCTAATCCAAAGTCCCAAAATGTACAATAAGAAACATAATTAATCCTGTCACAGCAAAGCCCAATTCCTGTTAACAATGTCTTAGGGGTTCTATTAATTGGAAAATATACAATGACCAAGACAACTCTTTTAAATAAAGCATTTAATTGGAGAAAGCTTACAGTTCAGAGGTTAAGTCCATTATCTTGGCAGGAAGCATGGAAGCATACAGACAGACATGCTGCAGGAGAAGTAGCTGAGAATTCTACATCTGGATCCACAGAGAGCCACAAGACAGAGCCATTGAGTCTGGCTTGAGCTTTTAAAATCTCAAAGCCCATCAAAGACACACTTCCCCAACAAAACGATGCCTACTCCAACCACAAAAGTAAAGGAAACATCACAAGATAAAAAGAGCTCTCATGATCATGGATAGGTGGAATTAACATAGTAAAAGCAGACATTTTCCCAAAATCCATCTACATATTCAATGCAATTCCCATCAACACCCCACCATAATTCTTTACAGACATTGAAAGAACAATATTCAACTCCATATACAAACAAAAATCCAGGATAGCTAAAAACAATCCTATATACTGAAGGAACTTCTGGAGGTATCACCATCCCCAATTTCAAACTGCACTAATAAAAACAGCATGGTATTGGAATAAAAAACAGAGAGTTTGATCCATAGAATCAAATTAAAAACACATACATAAATGCACACACCTATGGGTACCTGATTTGTTTTTACTATTGAAACCAGAAATATACAAAGGAAAAAGTAAAGCACCTTCAACATATGGTGCTGGTACAACTGGATATTAGCATGTAGAATTGTAAGAATAGATCGATATCTATCACACTGTACAAAACTCAAGCCTAAGTAGATCAAAGACCTTACCATAAACCAGATTCAATGAAAATGATGGAGGAGAAAGTGGGGAATAGTCAAGAAAGCACCTGAAGAGAACACTAATAATTCAGGCACTAAGATAAACAATTAACAAATGGGACAAAGGACGTCATCAAAAGCAAAACCACAGCTTACAGAATGGGAAAGGATTTTCAGCAATGCCACCTCTAACAGATAGCTGATATCCAAAATATATAAAGAACTCAAGAGTCTAGACATCAACAAAACAAATAACCCAACAAAAAAAAATGTAGTACAGACCTAAAAAGAAAATTCTCAACACAGGAATCTCTAATGGATGAGAAGCACTTAAAGGAATATTCAGCATCCTTAGTCATCATGGAAATGCAAGTCAAAATAACTCTGAGATTCCATCTTACACCCAGCAAAATGGCTAACATCAAAAAGTCAAGGGGAAGCACATGCAGGCACATGCAGGGGCACATTGCTGGTGAGTGCACATTTGGACTACCACTTTGAGAATCTATTTGGAAATTTCTCAGAAAGTTGGAAATATTTCTAGTACAAGAACCAGTTATAACACTCTTGGGCATATACTGAAAAGATGCTCCACTGTACCACGAGGACACTTGCTCAATTATATTCTCAGTACGTTTATTTATAACCCCCCAAAACTGGGAACAAACTAGATGCCCATCATCTAAAGAATGAATAAAGAAAAGGTGGTATATTTACACAATGGAATATTACTCAGTTATCAAAAAAAAAAGAAAAAAGAAATCCTGTAATTTACAGGAAAATGGATGGAATAATCCTGAGTGAGGTAATCCAGACACAAGAGACAAACATGATATATACTGACTTATAAGTGGATATTAACTGTAAAGTATAAGTAGCCATGCTGCAATCAACAGACCCAAAGAAGTCAAGTAACAAGGAAGCTCCAGGGTAGGAATGCTTGAATTTCACTGAGTCTGGGAAATAGAATAGTATCTTGGGTGGATTGAGGGAGGGAACTGGATAAGATGTGGGGGGAGTTGGAGGGAGCACGCAAGATCTAGTTGGGGGAGGATAGAGAAAATACTGGTACAGTGAACTGGAATTAGTGAGAGGGCATCTTTGGGATGAGCTAGAAACCTAGAGCAATGGGAACTCCCAACAACCTCTGAAGGTGACCTTAGCTAAATCTCCTAGCAATGATTGAAATGGAACCTGAATCGGCCATCTCCAGTAACCAGAAAAGTTTTCTGATGAAGAGATTGGGAACCAACCCAGACACAAAATCTTCTACCCACAATTGGTCATTCCTACAAGAGGTTCAGGGGTAAAGATGGGACAGAAATTGAGGAAAAGGATAACTAATGACTGAAAAAGCATGAGACCCATGAGAGAGAGCCCTTCACTTACACAATTAATGGTATTCTACTACACTTGTAAACAGGTAGGTGCCTAGCATAACTGTCATATGAGATGCTTACCCAGCAATTGATGGGAAGAGATGCAGGCACAGAACCAAACATTAGGTGGAGCTTGGGGAATCCTTAGGAAGAGACAAAGTATTGAAGGATCCAGAGAATTCAAGGACAACACAAGAAAATATACAGAATCAATGAACCTGTGCCCAGAGGGACCCACAGAAACTAAACCAACAAAGAGCACGTGGATAAGATGGATGGAGTCCCTCTGCACATGTTTACTAGTTGTGCAGTTTGGTCTTCATTTGGGACTCCTAACAGCAGGAGCAAGTCTGTCTCTGACACTGTTGCCTGCCTTTGGTCAATTATCCTAAACTGGGCTGCCATGCCTAGCCACAATGTGAAAAGATGCACCTAGACCTACAGCAACTTGGAGGACTCCTCTTTTCTAAGGAGAAAGGGAGGACAGAGGGTAAGGAGAGAGAATGGGAGAGTGAAGGATTGGGAGGAGAGGAGATAGGGGAATCTAAAAATCAGAATGTAAAATTAATTAATTAATAACTAATTTAAAATGTAGTCATTGAATATTGTGTTTCTCAAATCATGCATTTGATACTAGTAATCACTAACACAGACAGAACCTTTTATTAAGGTTCTAAAGTCTGTGTACAGTTTTTGACATAGAACTAACATCATACTAGATGTGGAGGAATCCAAAAAGGTGTTAAAGACAAGAGGGCAGAACATGGTTTAAAAATATGAGAAGAATTAAACATGGGGATGAGACAAAGTGCTGCCTGTTTGTTCTTTTTAAAAACTGCACTTTTTCACTGATGGAATCATTGTCTTTCCTCAGGTTTGGGAGGAAGTTAATTTTCAGATGTGCTTTGTTGCAAATGGCCATCACTGGGACCTGTACAGCCTTGGCTCCCACCTTCTTCTTCTACTGTTTACTTCGCTTCCTGACAGGGCTTTGTATCTCACCCATAGGCACAAATAGTGTTTTGCTCAGTAAGTCAAAGCTTTTGATAGACATTGCCCACAATTTCAATTGATGAAGATGCCCTTCCCTTCTTTGTTAGCACTCAAGAGTCTTTCTTTTTCTTTCAGTGTTAGAATGGACAAGCCCTAAAACCCAACCCTGGGTGACCACACTGTTAATGAATTCTCAATATTTTGGAGGCCTTGTCTTGGCAGGTCTGGCATTTGCATTTCGAAACTGGCACCACCTTCAGCTGGCAATGTCTGTGCCAATATTTGTCTTGCTTATACCCACAAGGTATGAACTTTTGTTCCTCCTCTGTGTTTTGAAATTGTGGGGTGACCATATCAATGGAATCATAGCAAAAGAATGCATTTGTCACAGTCTCTATAAGTTAATATGTTTATCATTTAGGTAATGTCTCAAGAACATTTCCATGGCATCTTTGTTTCTCTGGATAATATAATTAGTGAACAAAATTTATTCATGAATTATTAATTTAGGGAAGGATACATGATAAGTGAAATTTCCCTACAGTCTAATAAGGAACTTGGCAGTTGTCTACAGAAATGTCCAAGAAATTCTACTTCTATAGTCACCATTAAAATACATGTCTATGTGAGGGGGAAAGACCAATGTGGTTCCCAGTCTGCATTCCAGAGATTCATATACATTGTATTGCTGAAACATTTTCATTTTTCATAGGCAGTGTATCTCATGATACAAGATTGAAATTTTTTTCTTATAACTGAATTAATGATATGGATTAGATTAAAAATAAAACTATGAAAGAATGAATTTAGTGTAGAAAATTACCCCTTGAGAATTTATGTCCACATCTTCTTGAGCAGGTGGCTGGCAGAGTCAGCTCGGTGGCTGATTATAACCAACAAACCCCAGAAGGCCTTACAGGAACTTAGAAAAGTTGCATGCAAGAATGGAATAAAGAATTCTGAAGATGTCCTAACCATGGAGGTAAGCATGATGACAGCTGTTTGTGACACAAAAGAAAGATACACAGTCTTGACATGTTTATGGGTTAGTGCCCAAGATACAATATCCTATCATTAACTCACTGCATACAATTCTTTTATTCCAAGAGGAGTTTGTAAAAACCCTTCTTTGATGATATCTTTCACGTTAAAATATTTTATAATGACAGATGTGGTATACATAATGGATTGATTCTAAAATTTGATATATGTATAAAATATGTTCCTTCACTTGTATGCCTTTATTACATTACCTCTCCTATTGATTCTCATAGTCTACCTATTTCTACCGTCTAGTCCCCTAATCTCTCATTTTGTATCTTCCTTCTTGTACTTAATAGGTTTAATTAAAAGTCACTTACAGAAAAATGTAAAGGACTTATTTAAAACAACAAGGACAGCTTACACATAGGTATACTACTGAAGAAACTGTCCATCTCTCCCTCAGCACACATTATCTGCCTATATGTTGACAGGTGTGTGTATAGCTTTGTAGGCCTTGACAACTAACAATGGACACTGAAGTAGAGTGTCAAACACAGATTAAGGATGATGAATTCTTCTCTCAGTATACCATATACTTTCAAAATTGTGTGTTGACTTTCATATTCTTAGGCAGGTCTCCAACAGCTGCTGAAACCTCAAGAGTACACTGTCCATGGCACGTCTATAAGATAGACTCATGCTGTTTTGTCACCTTTTCATCAGGATCTTACACTCAGCAATTCTCCTTTACCATCATTTTTGTGTGTGTGTCTGTACCCTTGAAAAGGATGACGACGTTTTCTCAGTTAGAGATGATCACTGGATAGTCACTTGTTCTCATTACTATGACCAGTTGTTTCTTCAGTGACTGTTACCCACTAAATACAAAATATGTTGTTTATTGAGGATGACATGAGCACTAACTTATAGCCATCAGCAAAAATATTGGAAGCCTACTAACTTCTTTTGGTGTTCAGAAGATTCGGAATGAGAACTAGATGCCAAATATTAACCAACAGTATTTAAGTTTTCCTTGCTGTGTTTCACTATTTCATAGATCCAGTAACTTATTGGATATCAAATGCTTCCCTTTCAATATGGGAACATTTCTCTGTACCTTTGAGTACTAGAAGTACAACATCTAGTTTATTATATAAAAGCTTGAGTTATAGGAAGAGAGGCATAGTGGGCATATGTTATTGATTTTCAAAGTAACAAAATGTTTGACAGGGCTCTGAAAACAAAGAGGCACTCCATTGAATTTCTGATAAGTCTTGGTCTTTGGATTTTCAAGTGATATTACATTTGTATTTCTCCATACACTCATTATCAATGAGACCATGGAGATAAGTTGTATAAGGTTATGTCTCAAAGGTCATGTATTTGTGTGTCAAGTTGACAAGAAGTAGATCTATGATGATTAACATTGATTGTCAATTCAATGGGATCAACAATCACCTAGGAGACAACTTGACAGCACATCTGTGAGGAGTTGTTAGTTTATTTTAGTCTCTGGGCATCCCTCTCTGGGATTATTATGATTCTATTAACTGAGGATGGAACATCCACCCTAACAGTAGACCTGTCAGACCTGGGCTTGGGTCTTACAATACAAAACAGAAACATAGCTCAGCATAGGCACTCATTAGCCCATGTTCTTTACCATGTTCCTTGATGTCTCTGTTTTTCACTAGAGAGAACTAATAAATAGTGATCTGGTATTCTGTTCTCTTTCAGTATGCAACAAAATGCTCATCATTTTGTGAGAACTAAGTAATTTCTTGATGTTATTTATAAAGGTTTTAAGAACCATCATGAAGGAAGAGCTTGCAATACCACAAACAAAACCTTCTCTACGTGACTTGTTCCACATGCCCAACTTGCGAAAGCGCCTTTGTCTCCTGTGCCTTTTGAGGTAGGCTTCACAGGGAATTCCCTACTTGTCTGTATGCACTTGAAAGGACATAAATTTCAAATAAAAATTTCACAAATACATACTTCTCAATGAACATATACACATGTAAAGTTATAATATAACCCTCACATGGAGAAAGTCCAGTTATGGCCATGGTAGGAAACAGCTCAATTGCAAATGAAAAAATTTGTTTTCTCCAAGGGAGACTCACTACAGAAACAACCTATGTCTACCTATGTCTACGTGTAGGCACCATTGCTAACAACAGATGGCCAATTCAAAACTAATTCAATGGCATCTTTGGCTATATTTTTTCATATATTGTCAGAGCAACTTTTTTTTACTCATTTTTTATTTTCTTTATTTACATTTCAAATATTAGCCCCTCTCCTGATTTCCCCTCTAAAAACCACCTATCCTCTCCACTTTATCCCTGCTCACCAACACACCGACTCCCTCTTCCTGCTCCTGGCATTCCCCTACACTGGGACCCTTCACAGAACTAAGGGACTCTCCTCCTATTGATGACAGAATAGGCCATCCTCTACTACATATGCAGCTGGAGCCATGAGTCCCACCATGTGTACTCTTTGGTTGGTGGTGTAGTCCCTGGAAGCTCTGGGGTTCATATTGTTGTTCTTCCTATGGGGCTACAAACCCCTTCAGCTCCTTGGGTCCTTTCTCTAGCTCCTTCATTGTATGCTTTGAGCATCCACCTCAGTACCTGAGGGTTGGAAGATGGCTCAGTGGTTAAGCGCACTGGCTTCTTCCCCAGAGGACCTGGGTTCAATTCCCAGCACCCTCAGAGCAGCTCACAGTCATCTGTAATTTCTAGGGTGTCCGAAACTTTTTTTAATCTCATAAGTAGGTTGTTTACATATGCATTTTAACTTGCAGTAGTGTGTTTTGATGGAATGCCCATGTCTATGAACAAGTGAGTCTCGACAAGTATGTTTGTTTCTTGTTCTTTCGGAATTGGCTTTTTATTTCTCTGTTGTTTGTTTAGTCAAATTCTGACCAACTTTTATTTCATCTTACCTTAATTTATTATTGTTCTTTAGATGTCTGTTTTCTAATGAAAGAGAGAAATGTTGGAGATCCACGTAATAGAGAATGTGGGGAAGAACTGGGAGAGGTTCTAGGAGGGTACATTTTAATCAATATATATTAAATTAAAAATGTCTATTTTAAATGAAAATGAACCTTTGGTAGTAAGAATGTAAAAGTAACATTATGCAAAATAATTTAGGGGAAAATGTCATCCAAACACAATGTATGGAAGTCTGAATAATTACTAAAATATTTTTAATTAAAAAAATGTTAAAACGTTCACTACAATCAAGTTAGAGAAAAAACTCTAAAAAATGATTTAATCTATCATGAATTCCATAAATTTTCTACCTGTCCTTAAAAATCCATACGTAGTGATATGTTAAGGATGCAATGATGTTATTAATTTCACTGAAGTAAATACTCCAAAATATAGATAGGCTTTTATAGTTTCACAACTAATATTGTCTTCTGGGAATAATCATATTCTTGACTTTAAACATGAATTTTAAGCATATGATGTGAGTCACCTCTTTGCTTCTTACAGACTTCTACAAATATCACCTATTACAGGGATCACCATGAACCTCCAACACTTGAAAAGCAATGTCTTCCTAACCCAAAGTCTTATTGCTGCAGTCTCGGTCCCAACCACTGTTCTTGGAGGGTTTTTACTGAATTACATTGGCCGTAGAATAAGTCAACTATTGCCCTGTTTGCTGTTTGGAATCTTCCTTATGAGCATAGTGTCTGTGCCTGAAGGTAAGAAAAGACCTTAACACAAAAGAAAAGTAATACCGAGTCCCTTTCCTTGGTATTTGTCAGGTTCTAATATTTTTTATATTTTTTATTAGGTATTTTCCTCATTTACATTTCCAATGCCATCCCAAAAGTCCCCCATACCCTCCCCCCCCCAACTCCCCTACCCACCCACTCCCACTTTTTGACCCTGGTGTTCCCCTGTACTGGGGCATATAAAGTTTGTAAGTCCAATGGTCCTCTCTTTCCATTGATGGCCAACTAGGCCATCTTTTCATACATATGCAGCTAGAGTCAAGAGCTCAGAGGTACTGATTAGTTCATATTGTTGTTCCAATTAGAGGGTTGCACATCCCCCCCACCCCCCAGCTCCTTCATACTTTCTCTAGCGCCTCCATTGAGAGCCCTGTGATCCATCCAATAGCTGACTGTGAGCATCCACTTCAGTGTTTGCTAGGCCCCGGCATAGTCTCACAAGAGACAGCTATATCTGGGTCCTTCAGCAAAATCTTGTTAGTGTATGCAATGGTGTCAGCGTTTGGAAGCTGATTATGGGATGGATCCCCAGATATGGCAGACTCTAGATGGTCCATCCTTTCGTCACAGCTCCAAACTGTGTCTCTGTAACTCCTTCCATGGGTGTTTTGTTCCCAATTCTAAGAAGAGGCAAAGTGTCCACACTTTGGTCTTCATTCTTCTTGAGTTTCATGCATTTTGCAAATTGTTTCTTATATCTTGGATATCCTAAGTTTCTGGGCTAATATCCACTTATCAGTATCATGTGAGTTCTTTTGTGATTATGTTACCTCACTCAGGATGATGCCCTCCAAGTCCATCCATTTGCCTAGGAATTTCATAAATTCATTCTTTTTAATAGCTGAGTCGTACTCCATAGTGTAAATGTACCACATTTCTGTATCCATTCCTCTGTTTGGGGGCATCTGGGTTCTTTCCAGCTTCTGAATATAATAGTCGGGTTCTAATTTTGAGAAAAGAAATACATCCAGAGAATTTTCTATAACCAGATATTTAGAAAACAGTCTTCCACTCACATGTTGAGAGAAAAGCCAAAAGCTAGTAAGTTTGTGATTCTATAGTCATGACATAAACAATCATAGCCTAGAGAGTTGTATCGAGACAATGAGGACCATTTGTACTGAAGTACAAACCAAGTTCAAGGAAGGAAAGGAGGACTAGGCGGCAGCACTGTCATATTTAATGTTGTGGAGTTAAGTTGATGTGTACAAGTTATAAGGTCCCCAGGACATCCCCAAGGTTTGTTGAAACCCAGGAAGATGTCAGCAAAAAACTCTTTTTCTGTCTTTTCACTAAGCATTTTCCAGTGCTTGAATCATTCATTAGCCTTTTCTCACTGAGTAGAAAATACCTCTATAAAATGGCCAATGAGGTCCTCTAAGTCCTTTCTCTTAAGCCTTAAGACACTATTTCAAAACAAGCCACTCCGCCTACTTGCACACATCTGTCTTTTCAGGATACTATTGCATCAAATTGCACAAAGAACATGCATGACAATTTCATGCATGCAAACATAGAATATAATCTGGAGCTGATTACCCCTCTACATTCTTATCTATTTCACATTCCTGAAAAAATATTCCAATGAGTACACAGTCCTCAGTAATTTCTTCCATGATAGTCCTACATTCTGTGTAAAAGACAATGAGATGCTGTGTAGAAAAGGTGAAAGTCAGTGAGTGACTCTTAGACTCACGAAGCTCTCTACTTCTGAAGTGATGTCAGAGAATCTCAGTAAGTGAATGCAGTGGCTCACTAGTATTGATCCTCTATAAACCAGTACATGCAAATAGGTCACCTTTCTAAAATTATTAGCCACCAAGTAAGTTTACCTCTGTGCAGTTTTCATTTCTATATTCCCCACTTAGGAAATAGAAAATAATTTCCTTCACATCAGTGAAACCATTGTCTCTGATCTTCCTCTCCACAGAAATGCAGACTCTGCTTGTGGTTTTGATAACACTGGCAGGAGGAACTTCTGCTATGATGTATAACAGTAATATTCTATATTCGAGTGAGCTGATGCCCACGGTGATCAGGTACAAGACTTGATCAACAGCAATCAATTGTAATGATAACAAATATGGCCAAAGTTTATTAGAAGTCTGCATTTTGCAAGATGCATTAATTCGAGCTGAGCCAGTTGTACACAGCTAAAAAAAATTCATATGAATATTTGGAATCACCCAAAACTTAAGTACCACAAGAAACCTAAGAAGAAAGGATTTCTGTTCTTTTAATTTTTATTTGGATTTTTATACCTTTATTTTATTTTATCAATTTCATACTGTATTCACACTCAATCTTTCTTTTTCATGCCCCATTACTGTTGCTCTCCCAGCTCGCTCATCATCTACTGTTACATTTTTGTGTGCACATGTGTGTACATGTGTGTGTGTGTGTGTGTGCGCGCATGTCCCTGCAGAGGTCATAAAGTGCATACAAGAAATAGCTGTCATTCTTACATTTTCAAAAATATTTTGCTTTTGCTAACCCACCTTTTTGCCAATACTCCCTATTCTAATAGCCACTTTTTCCTGCCTGTAGTCTCACTTGACATTTCCAGGTAGAGTGTACTTCAGGTTTTTCAATTTTCAACATTAGAAATGTTATGACAACAACAATCTTTGCAATTAAAATAAACAATATGCATAAAAGTAGACAGACAAAGTAAATATATCTCAATGAACTTCTATAACGTTGAACTAACGATTCTGAAGCTATAAAACTTCATATTCAATTTACACATTCACTATGAAATACTCCATTTTTATTGTATTCTTTTATATATTATATCTCAAACACAGTTTCCCATCCCTCTACTCTTTCCAATCCTCTCTCACCATCTCTATTTTTCACCAGATTCACTCCTCCTCTGTTTCCCTTCCCAGAGATGTCAAACAAACATGAAATAAAAGGTTACAAGACTGGGCACAATCCTCATACCAAGGCTGGACAAGGCAAGTCAGTAGATGAGAAATAGTCCCCACTTCCATAGTTAAGGAGTCCCACAACAATACCATGCTACACAACATAATATATATGCAGAGGACCTAGCTCAAAAGCATACAGGAGCTGTGATTGCCATTTCATTCTCTATGATTCCCCTATTTATCCTGCTTACTTGACTCAGGGGGCTGTTCCTGTGTTATCATGATCGTTCTGTTTCCTGCATTCCTTCCCCAAATTCCTACTTCTATGGGGTTTCTGATGAATCCACCTAGATTTTGAGTGTGAGTGTGAGTCTATCTATTTGCTTCCATCAGTTTCTTTATTATAGAACTCTGACAAAAAGTTGGGCTAAGGAGAAATCTATGGGTATAATATAATATCATTAGTAATCATTCTATGAAATTTTTCCCACTTGTATTTGAATCTGTAATGGATTTTTTGGATGTCCAGACTCTGGTTCCTGGCCATCTAGACAGGGTGAGGCAAGAGTTCCCTCCTAAGACAAGGACTTCAAATTTGACCAGTCATTGGTGGCCAAGCCCACAAGTTCTGTACGACCAGGGCTCCAGTACATCTTGGAGGCAGAACAGATTGATTGTATATCAAAGATTTTGTGGCTGAGTTGGTGTCCCAGACCCACTGCTAGAAAACCTGCTTGGTTATAAGAAGTTGGCTGATTCAGGGTGATTTTTTTCTACTTCCATCTATTTGCCTGTAATTTTCATAATGTCATTTTTTTCTAAGAGTTGAGTAATACTCAATCATGTACATGTACTAGAGTTTTTTCATTATCCATCCTTCAATTGAAGGACATCTATCTTATTCAAAGTTTGTGACTATTTTGAATAAAGCCACTTTAAACATACTTGAACAAATATCTTTCTCTTAGGAGGGATCATCTTTTAGATTCATACCCAGGAATAGCAGGGTCTTGAGGTAGACCTATAACCAATTTTCTGACAAACTGCCATATTGGTTTTCATAATGGCTCTACAAATTTGCACTTCCACTAGCCATGAAGGAGTTCCCTTTGCTCCACATCCTCACCAGCATGAACTAGGACTTGTGATTTTTATCTAATCAATGCTGACAGATGTGAGATGAAATATAAAAGTAGTTTTGATATGCATTTCCCTGATGGCTAAGGATGTTGAATATGATTAATGCAAGATGCTGAGTAGCAATACCATGAGTTCATGTTTTCTAGATTCTTTTCTGAATTCTGGCTTATGTTCTAAGGGCAACAGCATTAGGAGTCATTGGAATTTCTAGTGGTGTGGGAGCAGCCCTGTCTCCCCTTATTATGATCCTCATGCGGTACTCTGACTCCCTGCCCTGGATCATCTATGGAGTCCTCTCCATCCTTGGTGGCCTTCTTCCCTTTATCCTTCCTGAAACCAAGAATCAGCCTCTGCCTGACTCCATCCAAGATGTAGAATGTGGGTGAGTAAAATCTCCACTGTCCCCTTAGAGGTATTCTGTACCAATGGTCTGTGATGTGGAAAGTGAAATAGCACTCCCATTATCTCTTTCCAAGCTGTCAGACAAGTAGGCTTTCGCCCATGTGGTCATTGTGTTTGGAACAGAAGTCTTCCCTGTATCCCCTCATAAATAAATTCAAATGACTTTGGACCTCTCTAGACATGAAAGACAATCTCTACTAGGATACACATAGAGATTTATTAATAAGTAGACAAAATCATGTCTACTGCCTATTTTTCCTTCATGTGAAACACATGAAGTGTAGGAATTAATTTGGTGCATGTGTAGCACATGTTGTAGGACAAGGCCAAGAAGGACATTCCTTCAAACCTCCTTGGAGAGGGCTATGACTACCAAGATTGTAAGAGCCAAACCTGATTTGTAGAGGTTTCTGGAAAGGTTATTTCCCCAGATTTATTAGAATACTTTGATAGGATTGTTGATGTTCAAAATTCTGGTGCGTGAAGGATGAGTTTGCTTTTACAAAAATGCCTTCATTCTCTCTGTACTTCTGGTTTTTTAAATAATGTTTATTGCATTTGTTTTATGCGTTGCAGGTGGAAAAGTTCAAAACAAGAAAAGGAGGAAGATGTCATCATTAAAGTGACTCAGTTTTAAGGAACTCTAGGAATTGGCCTCCAGTCAAACATCAAGATAAAAGAAAAATGTCATTCAGGAGTTATTCTAGGAATATTTGCCTCAACTCCAATCCACTGCATTTCCCATGAAATAAATAGAGTGAGAAAAAGTTACTGTCAATCATACCTGGTCCAGCCAAGGGTACAAAAGACAGACAAATTCGAAGAAGGACGTTGGGGCATTGTGTTTGTCAGAAAAGGGAATGTAGGGTGATGGGCCTTTTAGTAATATGTACAATCATGCATATATGTGGGTGGAGGTGTGTGGGTATGTGTGGATTGTGGTGGTGGGAGGATGGAATTCATAGTAAAAAATGCCTGCAAACTCTAATACTATGTTTGTCCCACTTCCAACAAGATGTGGTGGCTGAACAATGAATGAAAGTCCGTGGCAAGCCAGTGAACTTCCTGGAGATGTCCAATCATTTTGCCCAGATGTGATGGGTGTGCTCTGAAAAGGCAAAGACCACATGGATTTCCTACCAGGATAGCTTCCTGCTGATAGGCCTTTCCATGATATATTTCTCATCTATCAGGCATGGCATAGAGAAAACCTCTCTGCCTATAGTTTCTTGGGCACTCACCTACTCTAATGGGCAGATTATTTTCAGAATCAGTATGAAGATGTACTTTATGTAATGGTACTATTTAGACAAATATATTATTCTGTAATTCCAGGTAATGATTTTATAGAATTCCTGAATTGATTTAAGTAATCTTAGGCCCCCTGTATAATAAGAAATCTGCAAAAGAGTTCTGCAAACCTTAATGTATCAGAAGCACATGAATTGTACTAGGAAGAAAAATAGGCTTGGGACAATTTTCTAGTCTTGGAATAGATTCACTCAAAGGTAGGTCGAGAAAATAAATGATGTCACAAATGGGAAAAATAGGTGATTGAAATTTACAAAATGTTAAAAATGAGATATAATATATATGACCTGTTCCTTTGTGAAAACCTTGCTATGACATATATCTATTGCTTTCAACTTATAATGACAGTTGTGGAATGAAAAACAGATAATACATTTGCCTTGAACATATTGGTCTTTTATTTACTTTTACCTATTTACTTCACATCCAAGTCACTCCCACACAATCCTTCTCCCATTCCCCTTTGAATTTTTTTAGTGAATTTTTATCTCTCACTCTCCTTGTATTCCTCTCTGGATAAAGGAGTTAGCCTCTTCTGGTTCCATATCCCCAATGTATTGAGTCATAGCTAAGCTCACCCTCATTGATTCTTGAGTGCCTTCCTTTTGTCAGGTTTCTGTCTCCTCCTGGAGATTCCCCCACCTCCTCACCCACTGCAGGTGCAGATTTCCATTCATCTTTGTGACCATTTGACCATCTCTCCTGTCCTTCCCCACACCAAATCTTAAACCCACAATTCCCCTTCGTAATCTCATACTCCAAGCTCCCTTCCTACATCTGCCTCATATGACTATTTTATTCCCCCTTCTATGTGACATTCAAGTTTCCTAGCTTGGGTCTTCCCCCTTATTTAGCTTCTTTGGGTCTGCGGAGTGTAGCACGGTACTGGTATTTTATGGCTAATAATCACTTATAAGTAAGTACATACCATGCATGTCTTTTTCAGACAAGGGTAAATCACTCTGGATGATATTGTCAAGTTTCATCCATTTGCAAAACAAAAAAAAATTCATGACATCTTTGATTTTAATAGCTGAATAGTATTCCATTGTGTAGATGTAGCACAGTTTCTTAATCCATTCATCAGTAGAGGAACATCTAGATTGTTTCCAGTTTCTGGCTATTATGAATGAAGCTGATATAAATATAGTTGAGCAAGTGTCTTTGTTGGATGTTGGAGTATCCTTGGGGTATATACTCATCAGTGACTTAGCTGTGTCTTGAGGGAGAACTATTCCCAATTTTCTAAGAAAGCACCACATTGATCTCCATAGTGGTTGTACAAGTTTGCCCTCCTGCCATCAATAAAGAAGTGTTCTGCTTGCACCAAATCCTGACTAACACATGATATCTCTTGAGATTTTCACCTTAGCCATTTTGATGGGTGGAAGATGAAACCTCAGAGTTGTTTTAATTTGCATTTCCCTGATAACTTAGAACTTTGCACATTTTTAGGTACTTCTCAACCACTGGAGAGACCCCGGTAGAGTATTCTCTGTTTAATTCTGTATCCCAGTTTTAACTGGGTTATTTGGGATATTGGTGTCTACTTCTATAAGTTAATAATAAATTTTGAATATTAGTCCTCTTACATGTAGTGTTGGTGAAGACTCTTTCTCAATCTGTAGTCTGAAAATTTGTCCTATTGACAGAATCCTTTGCCTTACAGAAGTTTTTCAGTTTCATGAAGTCCCATTATTGGTGTTCTGTTCAGGAAAATGTCTCCTGTACCAATATAACACCAATTATAGCTGTCCAGAAGCCATGGATGAACTGTGTCTACCTGAAAAGGGGGCTGGAAAAGAAAAAGGAACGGGGTGCAAGAGAAGGATGAAGCCAAGACAAAGTTTCTCATCAAGGCTCAAAGTTTAATATTCAGCACTGTATTTATATAGGGAGAGCCCACAGACTCAATCCTTTGTTTCACCTGAATTATGTTGCAAAGCAAGCTCAGCGGGCACATTACTCCTATAGGAAATTGAAGGTGAGGCAAGGCAGAATCCTTGAGTCCTTAAGAATCCAAATAACTCCTTAAGGTACAACAGGGAGAAAATGTTTAAGGTCTATTTATCCTATTCAAGGCTGGGGGAAGGGTACAACCAATGCTGAAACAATGCATTCAAGGGTACTTCCTGCTCTCTCTTCTATGAGATTTACTATATCTGGTTTTATGTGGAAGTCGTTGATTCACTTGAATTTTGGGCAGGATGATAAATATGGTCCTATTTTCATTCCGCTACATGTAGACAACCAGTTAGTCCAGCCCAAGTTTTTGAAGATGCTTTCATTTTTTTCTTCATTTTTCATTTTTTTTATATTGTATGGTTTTGGCTTTTTTATCAAAACTGAAGTATTCATAGGTTTATGGGTTTATTAATGAGTCTTCAGTTATATTCCATTGATCATTGTGAATATTTCTGTACCAAAAATATACCATTCAGTATTTATAACTATTGCTCTGCAGTATACTGTGAGGGCAGGGATGGTGACTCCTCCCAAAATTCTTTAATAGTTCAAGAATTTTTTGTTTGTTTGTTTTGGTTATCCTGGGATTTTTTTTTCCATAGCAGTGGAGAATTGCTCTTTCAAGGTCTTTAAATTCTGTTAGTATTTGAGGGGTTCACTGGCTGGTTTTCTGGAGGAAAGTCCTGAATGAGATCCAGATGTACAGCATTTTCTCAATTAGTGATCAAGGGTAAAAGGGCCCATTGTGGATGGTGCCATCCCTGGGCTGATGTTCCTGGATTATATAAGAGATTTTCAATAACAACATAAATAATAGAAAGCCAACATTTACATGGAAACTGAACAACACTCTATTCAATGATACCTTGGTCAAGGAAGAAATAAAGAATGAAATTAAACACTTTTTAGAGTTTCATGAAAATGAAGCCACAACATACCCAAACTTATGGGACACAATGAAAGCAGTCCTAAGAGGAAAACTCATAGCCCTGAGTGCCTCCAAAAAGAAACTAGAGAGAGCATACATTAGGGGCCTGACAACACACCTAGAAGCTCTAGAACAAAAGGAAGCAAATTAACCAATGAGGAGTAGACAGTAGGACATAATCAAACTTAGGGCTGAAATCAACCAAGTGGAAACTAAAAGAGCTATACAAACAATCAACCAAACAAGGAGCTGGTTCTTTTAGAAAATCAACAAGATAGATGAACCCTTAGCCAGACTAACTAGAGGGCACAGGGACAGTATCCTAATTAACAAAATCAGAAATGAAAAGGGAAACATGACAACAGAACCTGAGGAAATCCAAAACATCATCAGATCCTCCTACAAAAAGCTATACTCAACAAAACTGGAAAACATGGATGAAATGGACAAATTTCCTAGACAAATACCAATTGCCAAAGTTAAAGCAGAATCAGATTAATGATCTAAACAGTCCCATTTCCCCTAAAGAAATATAAGCAGGCCGGGCGTGGTGGCGCACGCCTTTAATCCCAGCACTCGGGAGGCAGAGGCAGGCGGATATCTGAGTTCCAGGCCAGCCTGGTCTACAAAGTGAGTTCCAGGACAGCCAGGGCTACACAGAGAAACCCTGTCTCGAAAAACCAAAAAAAAAAAAAAAAAAAAAAAAAAAAAAAAAAAAAAAGAAAAGAAATATAAGCAGTCATTAATAGTCTCTCAACCAAAAAAAAAAAAAAAACCCAGGACCAGATGGGTTGGGGACAGAGGTCTATCAGACCTTCAAAGAAGACCTAATTCCAATTCTCCTCAAACTATTCCACAAAATAGAAACAGGAGGTACTCTACCCAATTCATTCTATGAAGTCACAGTTACTCTGATACCTAAACCACACAAAGATCCAACAAAGAAAGAGAACTTCAGACCAATTTCCCTTATGAATATCAATGCAAAAGTACTCAATAAAATTCTGGCAAACCGAATTGAAGAACACATCAAAACGATCATACATCATGACCAAGTAGACTTCATCCCAGGGATGCAGGGATGGTTTAATATAAGGAAATCCATCAACGTGATCCACTATATAAACAAACTCAAAGGAAAAAAAAAACACATGAACATCTCGTTAGATGCTGAGAAAGCATTTGACAAAATCCAATGCCCCTTCATAATAAAAGTCATGGAAAGAGCAGGAATTCAAGGCCCATACCTAAACAGAGTAAAAGCAATACACAGCAACCCAGTAGTCAACATCAAAGTAAAAGGAGAGAAACTTGAAGCAATCCCACTGAAATCAGGGACTACACATAGCTGCCCACTTTCTTCATACCTATTCAAAATAGTAGTTGAAGTCCTAGCCAGAGCAATTCGACAACAAAAGGAGGTCAAAGGGATACAAATTGGAAAGGAAGAAGTCAAATTATCACTATTTGCAGATGATATGATGGTATATGTTAGAGACCCTAAAAATTCCACCAGAGAACTCCTAAACCTGATAAACAGCTTCAGTGAAGTAGCTGGATATAAAATTAACTCAATTAAATCAGTGGCGTGTCTCTATACAAAGGATAAACAAGCTGAGAAATAAATTAGGGAGACAACACCCTTCACAATACTCACAAATAATATAAAACACCTTGTGTGACTCTAACTAAGGAAATGAAAGATCTGTATAATAAGAACTTCAAGTCTCTGAAGAAAGAAATCATAGAAGATCTCAGAAGGTGGAAAGATTTCCCATGCTCATGGATTGGCAGGATTAATATTGTAAAAATGCCTATCTTGCCTAAAGCAATCTACAGATGCAAAGCCATCCACATCAAAATTCCAACTCAATTCTTCACTGAGTTAGAGAGGGCAATTTGCAAATTCATCTGGAATAACAAAAAACCTAGGATAGCAAAAACTATTTTCAACAATAAAAGAACCTCTGGTGGAATCACCATGCCTGACCTCAAGATGTACTACAGAGCAATTGTGATTAAAAAAAAAAAATTGCATGGTACTGTTACAGCGACAGACATGTAGACCAATGGAATAGAACTGAAGACCCAGAAATGAACCCACACACCTATGATCACTTGATTTTTGACAAGAGAGCTAAAACCATCCAATAGAAAAAATACAGCATTTTCAACAAATAGTGCTGGCACAACTGGTGGTTATCATGCAGAAGAATTCAAATTGATCCATTCTTATCTCCTGGCACAAAGCTCAAGTCTAAGTGGATCAAAGACCTCCACATAAAACCAGAGACACTGAAATTTATAGAGGAGAAAGTGGGGAAAAGCCTCGAAGATGTGGGCACGGGGGGGGGGGGGAATTCCTAAACAGAACAGCAATGGCTTGTGCTTTAAGATCAAGAATGGACGCCCAGACATCCGGCCACTTTTCCGGCCAGAGGAAAGGGGTCCGCCCAGCCCCTGAGCATCAGCAGCAGACATCTTGGTTCTGGGACCCCGATGAGTGTATTCTGCACAGGTGAGAGTAAGGAATACAGAAGCTAAAAGCTTCTGGGACAGGCAGGAGCCACAGAGATTCTAAGGCAGCCCCGTTTTCGGGCCCCAGACAGATGGCCACTTACCTGACCAGAGGTTAGGAGCCCAACTGATTCGGGAGCACTTGGCCTGAGCATCTGCTGCAGACATCTTGGTTTCAGGACTCCTCCAAGAGTATTGTGCACAGGTGAGAATGTAGAATACAGAAGCTAACAGCTTCTGGGACAGACCAAACCAAATCACCTTCCGGACAGGTCCTGTTTTGGGCCTTTGTCTTCGGACAGGAGGGAGGTACTAAGGCCAGATATCTGTGCACCTTTCCTGTAAGAAGAGAGCTTGCCTGCAGAGAGTGCTCTAACCACTGAAACTCAGAGGAGAGAGCTAGTCTCCCAGGTCTGCTGATAGAGGCTAACATAATCACCTGAGGAACAAGCTCTAACCACAGACAACTATAACAACTAGCTCCAGAGATTACAAGATGGTGAAAGGCAAACCTAAGAATCCTACTAACAGAAATCAAGACCACTCACCATCATCAGAACGCAGCAGTCCCACCCCACCTAGTCCTGGGCACACCAACACAACCGAAAAGCTAGACCCAGATATAAAAGCATATCTCATGATGATGGTAGAGGACGTCAAGAAGGACTTTAATAACTCACCTAAAGAAATACAGAAGAACACTGCTAAAGACATACAAGTCCTTAAAGAAAAACAGGATAACACAACCAAACAGGTACAAATCCTTAAAGAAAAACAGGAAAACACAACCAAACAGGTGATGGAAATAAACAAAAGCATACTAGACCTAAAAGGGAAGTAGAAACAATAAAGAAAACCCAAAGTGAGGCAACGCTGGAGATAGAAACCCTAGGAAAGAAATCTGGAACCATAGATGCGAGCATCACCAACACAATACAAAAGACGGAGAGAGAATCTCAACTGCAGAAGATTCCATAGAGAACATCTGCACAACAATCAAAGAAAATAGAAAATGCAAAAGGATCCTAGCTCAAAACATCCAGGAAATACAGGACACAATGAGAAGACCAAACCTACCGATAATAGGAGTTGATGAGAATGAAGATTTTCAACTTAAAGGACCAGCAAATATCTTCAACAAAATTATTGAAGAAAACTTCCCAAACCTAAAGAAAGAGATGTCCACGAACATACAAGAAGCCTACAGAACTCCAAATAGACTGGAAGAGAAAAGAAATTCCTCCCGACACATAAAAATCAGAACAACAAATGCACTAAATAAAGATAGAATATTAAAAGCAGTAAGGGAGAAAGGTCAAGTAACATATGAAGACAGGCCTACCAGAATTACACTAGACTTTTCACCACAGAATATGAAAGCCAGAAGAACCTGGACAGATGTTATACAGACACTAAGAGAACAGAAATGCCAGCCCAGGCTACTATACCCGAACAAACTCTCAATTACCATGGATGGAGAAACCAAAGTATTCCATGAAAAAAACAAATTAACACATTATCTTTCCATGAATCCAGCCCTTCAAAGGATAATAACAAAAAAAAAAAAGATACAAGGACAGAAATCATGCCCTAGAAAAAGCAAGAAAGTAATCCCTCTACAAACCAAAAAGAAGACAGCCACAAGAACAGAATGCCAACTCTAACAACAAAAATAAAAGGAAGCAACAATTACTTTTCCTTAATATCTCTTGATATCAATGGACTCAATTCCCCAATAAAAAGACATAGACTAACAGACTGGCTACACAAACAGGACCCAACATTCTGCTGCTTACAGGAAACCCATCTTAGGGAAAAAGACAGACACTACCTCAGAGTGAAAGGCTGGAAAACAATTTTCCAAACAAATGGTCTGAAGAAACAAGCTGGAGTAGACATTCTAATATCAAATAAAATCGACTTCCAACCCAAAGTTGTCAAAAAAGATGAGGGGCACTTCATAATCATCAAAGGTAAAATCCTCCAAGAGGAACTCTCAATTCTGAATACCTATGCTCCAAATGCAAGGGCAGCCACATTCATTAAAGACACTTTAGTAAAGCTCAAAGCACACATTGCACCTCACACAATAATAGTGGGAGACTTCAACACACCACTTTCATCAATGGACAGATCATGGAAACAGAAACTAAACAGAAGTTATAAAACAAATGGACTTAACAGATATCTACAGAACATTGAACCCTAAAACAAAAGGATATACCTTCTTCTCAGCACCTCACGGGACCTTCTCCAAAATTGACCATATAATTGGTCACAAAACAGGCCTCAAAAGATACAAAAATACTGAAATTATCCCATGCACCCTATCAGACCACCATGGACTAAGGCTGATCTTAAATAACAACATAAATAATGGAAAGCCAACATTCACGTGGAAACTGAACAACACTCTTCTCAATGATACCTTGGTCAAGAAAGAAATAAAGAAAGAAATTAAAGACTTTTTAGATTTTAATGAAAAGGAAGCCACAACATACCCAAACCTATGGGACACAATGAAAACATTTTTAAGAGGGAAACTCATAGCTCTGAGTGCCTCCAAAAAGAAACTGGAGAGAGCACACACTAGCAGCTTGACAACACACCTAAAAGCTCTAGAAAAAAAGGAAGAAAATTCACCCAAGAGGAGTTGACTGCAGGAAATAATCAAACTCAGGGGTGAAATCAACCAAGTGGAAACAAGAAGAACTATTCAAAGAATTAACCAAATGAGGAGTTAGTTCTTTGAGAAAATCAAGAAGATAGATAAACCCTTAGCTAGACTCACTAGAGGGCACAAGGACATCATCCTAATTAACAAAATCAGAAATGAAAATGGAGACATAACAACAGATCCTGAAGAAATCCAAAACACAATCAGATCCTTCTACCAAAGGCTATACTCAACAAAACTGGAAAACCTGGACGAAATGGACAAATTTCTAGACAGATACCAGGTACCAAAATTAAATCAGGATCAAGTTAACGATCTAAACAGTCCCATATCCCCTAAAGAAATAGAAGCAGTCATTAATAGTCTCCCAGCCAAAAAAAGCCCAGGACCAGATGGGTTTAGTGCAGAGTTCTATCAGAACTTCAAAGAAGATCTAATTCCAGTTCTGCACAAACTATTCCACAAAATAGAAGTAGAAAGAACTCTACCCAACTCATTCAATGAAGCCACAATTACTCTGATACCTAAACCACAAAAAGACCCAAAAAAGAAAGAGAACTTCAGACCAATTTCCCTTATGAATATCAATGCAAAAATACTCAATAAAATTCCTGCTAACCGAATCCAAGAAGACATTAAACCAATCATCCATTCTTACCAAGTAGGTTTTATTCCAGGGATGCAGGAATGGCTTAATATAAGGAAATCCATCAATGTAATCCATTATATAAACAAAGTCAAAGACAAAAACCACATGATCATCTCGTTAGATGCGGAAAATCATGCGACAAAATCCAATGCCCCTTCATAATAAAAGTCATGGAAAGAGCAGGAATTCAAGGCCCATACCTAAACAGAGTAAAAGCAATACACAGCAACCCAGTAGCCAACATCAAAGTAAAAGGAGAGAAACTTGAAGCAATCCCACTGAAATCAGGGACTACACATAGCTGCCCACTTTCTTCATACCTATTCAAAATAGTAGTTGAAGTCCTAGCCAGAGCAATTCGACAACAAAAGGAGGTCAAAGGGATACAAATTGGAAAGGAAGAAGTCAAATTATCACTATTTGCAGATGATATGATGGTATATGTTAGAGACCCTAAAAATTCCACCAGAGAACTCCTAAACCTGATAAACAGCTTCAGTGAAGTAGCTGAATATAAAATTAACTCAAACAAGTCAATGGCCTTTCTCTACACTAAGAATAAACAGGCTGAGAAAGAAATTAGGGAATCAACACCCTTCTCAATAGTCACAAATAATATAAAATATCATGGCATGACTCTAACTAAAGAAGTGAAAGATCTATATCACAAAAACTTCAAGTCTCTGAAGAAAGAAATTAAAGAAGATTTCAGAAGATGGAAAGATCTCCCATGCTCATGGATTGGCGGGATCAACATTGTAAAAATAGCTATCTTGCCAAAAGCAATCTACAGATTCAATGCAATCCCCATCAAAATTCCAACTCAATTCATCAACGAATTAGAAAGAGCAATCTGCAAATTCATCTGAATAACAAAAAACCTAGGATAGCAAAAACTCTACTCAAAGATAAAAGAATCTCTGGGGGAATCACCATGCCTGACCTAAAGCTTTACTACAGAGCAATTGTGATAAAAACTGCATGGTACTGGTATAGTTACAGACAAGTAGAGGAATGGAATAAAATTGAAGACCCAGAAATGAACCCACACACCTATGGTCACTTGATCTTCGACAAGGGAGCTAAAACCAACCAGTGGAAGAAAGACAGCATTTTCAACAAATGGTGCTGGCACAACTGGTTGTTATAATGTAGAAGAATGCGAATTGATCCATTCCTATCTCCTTGACTAAGGCCAAATCTAAGTGGATCAAGAAACTTCAAATAAAACCAGAGACACTGAAACTTATAGAGGAGAAAGTGGGGAAAAGCCTTGAAGATATGGGCGCAGGGGAAGAATTCCTGAATAGAATAGCAATGGCTTGTGCAGTAAGATCGAGATTTGACAAATGGGACCTCATGAAACTGCAAAGCTTCTGCAAGGCAAAAGACACCGTCAATAAGACAAAAAGACCACCAATAGTTGGAAAAGGATCTTTACCTATCCTAAATCAGATAGGGGACTAATATCCAATATATATAAAGAACTCAAGAAGGTAGACTCCAGAAAATCATATAACCCCATTAAAAATGGGGCTCAAAATTGACAAAGAATTCTCACCTGAAGAATACTGAATGGCAGAGAAGCACCTGAAAAAATGTTCAACCTCCTTAATCATCAGGGAAATGCAAATCAAAACAACCCTGAGATTCCACCTCACACCAGTTAGAATGGCTAGGAACAAAAATTCAGGTGACAGCATATGCTGGCGAGGATGTGGAGAAAGAGGAACACTCCTCCATTGTTGGTGGGATTGCAAGCTTGTACAACCACTCTGGAAATCAGTCTGGAGGTTCCTTAGAAAATTGGACATAGTACTACCGGAGGATCCAGCAATACCTCTCCTGGGCATATATCCAGAAGATGTCCCAATAGGTAAGAAGGACACATGCTCCACTATATTCATAGCAGCCTTATTTATAATAGCTAGAAGCTGGAAAGAACCCAGATGCCCCTCAACAGAGGAATGGATACAGAAAATGTGGTACATTTACACAATGGAGTACTACTCAGCTATTAAAAAGAATGAATTTATGAAATTCCTAGGCAAATGGATGGACCTGGAGGGCATCATCCTCAGTGAGGTAACACAATCACAAAGGAACTCACACAATATGTACGCACTGATAAGTGGATATTAGCACAAAACTTAGGATACCCAAGATAGAAGATACAATTTGCTAAATGCATGAAACTCCAGAAGAATGAAGACCAAAGTGTGGACACTTTGCCCTTTCTTAGAATTGGGAACAAAACACCCATGGAAGGAGTTTCAGAGACAAAGTTTGGAATAGTGACAGAAGGATGGACCATCTAGAGACTGCCATATCCAGGGATCCACGCCATAATTAGCTTCCAAACGTTGACACCCTTGCATACACTATCAAGATTTTGCTGAAAGGACCCAGATATAGCTGTCTCTTGTGAGACTATGCTTGGGCCTAGCAAACACAGAAGTGGATGCTCACAGTCAGCTATTGGATGGATCACATGGCTCCCAATGGAGAAGCTAGAGAATATACCCAAGGAGCTAAAGGGATCTGCAACCCTATAGGTGGAACAACATTATGAACTAACCAGTACCACGGAGCTCTTGACTCTAGCTGCATATGTATCAAAAGATGGCCTAGTCAGCCATCACTGGAAAGAGAGGCCCATTCGATACCCAAACTTTGTATGCCCCAGTACAGGGGAACGCCAGGGCCAAAAAATTGGGAATGGGTGGTGTAGTGGCTATTCCTGGTTGTCAACTTGACTATATTTGGAATGAACTACAATCCAGAATTAGAAGGCTCACTAGTGACCCTTATCTGGAGGCTTGGAGATCCTTATCTGGATCTTGGTATGGAGATCTTGAGCCATAGTGGCTATGGATTCCAGAAGATTAAATCTCCGAGTTTAAGGAGATTTAATCTGGGCTACACCTTTCATCTGGGATTAAAGGTGTGGTGGAACACACCTTTAATCTGGGCTACACCTTCTGCTGGAGACAATATAAGGACATTGGAAGAAGGGAGTCTAGCTCTTGCTCCTTCGCCTGCTTGCCGTGTGAGACTGAGTAACTGCTAGATCCTTGAACTTCCATTCACAGCTGCGACTGAACCATTGTTGGGAATTGGGCTGCTGACTGTAAGTCATCAATAAATTCTTTTACTGTATAGAGACTATCCATAAATTCTGTGACTCTAGAGAACCCTGACTAATACAGGTGGATAGGGAAGTCGGGGGGGGGGGGGGGAGAGGGTATGGTGGACTTTTGGGATAGCATTGGAAATGTAATTGAGGAAAATACGTAATAAAAAAATATTAAAAATTTTAAAAAAAGATCAAGAATTGACAAATGGGACCTCATAAAATTGCAAAGATTCTGAAAGACAAAAGGCACTGTCAATAAGACAAAAAGGCCACCAACAGATTGGGAAAGGAATTTTACCAATCCTAAATCTGTTAGGGGACTAATATCCAACATATACAAAGAACTCAAGAAGCTGGGCAACAGACATTCAAATAAACCCTAGATGACCATCAATGGCAGGAGAGGCCCTTGGTATTTCAAAGATCATATGCCCCAGTACAGGGGAATGCCAAGGCCAGGAAGTGGGAGTGGGTGGGTTGGGGAGCAGGGGAGGGGGTTATAGGGGAATTTCTGAATAGCATTTTAAATGTAAATTTAAAAAATACCTAATAAAAAGAAGAAAAAGACAATGATAACCATACAACCAAGGCAATCTAGGCATAGCAGGAAAAAGAGAAATTAATTTTCTAATTTCTCCTTGGCCTTACAAAAGCCACTTGGTATTTCCAGTGCAATTTCAACAAAATCTAAATGCTCAATAGCTAATTGTGCACTTACCAATATGTATATAATTCTAGAAGACAGATAGCATTCGGCAGTCACCTAATTTCATCTTGAGAGTCTGAATAGAATGAGATACATTCTCTCTCACTAAGGCCAGACAAGGTAGTCCTCTGCTACACATATATAGATATAGATATAGATATAGATATAAATATGTTCCAGGGGTCACAGACCAGCCCATGTATGCTCTTTGGTTGGTGGCTTACTGTCTCAGAACTCCATGGCACTATTAATGATGCCAACTTGTTCTTGCAGACAAGTATCTAGCATGGCTGTACTCTGAGAGACCCTAACAGCTGCTGATTGAGACAAATACAGATAAGTACAGGCAACTATTGGATTTAGTCCCAGAGAATAATCATTGCTAAGCATTTTCCAGAACTGACTAGGGCAAGGTTCACAACGTTTCTCTGAAAACAAATGTTTAACAGACTGGATTACAGGGGGAAAAAATTCCACAGATTTTTTTACAGTTTCTTAGTAGAAAACAGGTCCCTCCCATTATTCCAACAATGCTACAGATTAGAGTCTATGACTATGATATGAAGTAAGAAAGGGCCCATTAAGAAGAGTCCAAAATCAACCCTACTTAGTGTGCCGCTATAAAACAGAATTTGTTTAAATGTTTATACTTGCATACGTATAAGCATTTCTGCTTCCCATTGGAGACAGTCACTGAGCCTCAATGTCCTGGATCTCCTGGATCTAGTTGGAAATATGAGAAGATTCCAGATCCTTTAGATGGTTTTCCTTCTGATCTTTTTTGGAGAACTTCACTGCAGCTATACCTGGTCATTGCTGTTGGAACCACACCCTTGACAATGATACTGTCAGGGCTGGAGAGATGGCTCAGTGGTTAAGAGCACCGACAATGATACTGTCTCTGATAATGACAGTGGAATCTTGAGCCAAGATGACCTCCTGAGGATTTCTAACCCACTGGACTCCAACCTAAGACCAGACAATTGCTTCTGTTTTGTCCAAGCACAGTAACCTCTCCTTTATTCTCATTACTATGACCACTTGTCCAACTTCAGTGTCTGTCACTAAATAAGTAAAAATAAAAATCATTTTTGCAGAACAAATGTGATGTATTTGGGTGTCAAGTTGATCAGGAATAGATCGATGGTATAGAGTTTTGATTGTCCATTCAATAGGAACAAGAGTCACAGTTGAGACAACCTCCCAGAACATCTGTGAGGTTAGTTTACCTTCTGTGCATTCCTCTGTGGGATTATGTTGATTACATTAACTGGAGGGGAAGTATCCACCTTAACAACAACAGTATCAGTCCAGAGATTGGGTCTTCAAGTACAGAAACAGCCACGCATAGGCATTCATCACCCCCTGTTCATCAGCATGTCACAGCCTAAATGCTGTACAGTCTTGAAATTTCCTCTGACAAATAAATTACTCCACTGCTTTGACTTTGGGCCCACCCAAACTTTCAGAATATGGTCAGAATCTTGCCAGAATTCTTTATTGTTCCTCCAAAGGGAAACATGAATTCCTCTCCCCAATTCCAAAGAAGAGCCATTTTCATCTGAACATTTCAGATGAAATCTTATAGAGGCTTCACAGTTCAGATTTGAATCAGCATTGCAGTATACTGAACTTCCACAAGGACCATCCTTTGTATCTTATATCTGTACACTCTCCCAAAATGCACCACAAATCACAACACATGGTCTATAACAGGATCAGACTTGTAAGAAAAACTCCACTTATGGCTCCAAATCTATTGTCTAATTTAGCATTGCTGTGACCAAGATTTCTGTGACAACTATTAATGACAGAAACAAATTTTTTTAAATTATTTTTGCTCACAGAATCACAACATTCATTTAACCATAGGAAATAGGCATAACAATACTGAGACAAGAGTTTGTGGCCAAGGTTTGTCATTTCATGGTGGACCAAGAAGCAGCATCATTACCAGTGGCCAACTACCATTTTCACGGGCCCACTCCTCCATGAGCTAAAGAAGAAAAGGAAGCTTTCCCTCTTAAGAGAGATTGAGCCTCTGAAACACACAAGCCAGAGAAACAACATTTCAACAGCATGCTATGTGTCTTTTCTAATAGCAGCCAAGACTCTATGATGGATATAAAGAACTTGAAAAAAATCATTTTTCTGACTGAATTATCTACCAATGGATCCTTTATTGTAGGGATCTGACAAAGGAAATATGAGATTAAATAAATAAACAAACAAACCAACTAAAGCAAGCATGCACTTAGGCAGGCATGAACACACATATCACAGAACCATATTAAGTTTCTGTATCATTTCAATTCATTCTAATATGACTGGAGATATGGGAAAGGATCTCAGTAACTGCATGGACCTCAACAGTAGGCTGGGGTGGGGGGCCTGGAATGAGTGTCCTTGAAGATAGGTGCATAAGGATTAGGTGGTGACAAACAGAAACAAGCAGAGACAGTTTAAATCTGAATGTATTTTGCAGCTCTCAAGCAGGAGATTTTATACATTAAAAAAACAAACATTGCATCTCTTAGAAACTGTATCTAGTGAAACAGTCACAAATACCAACAAAAATGATTTGGCACAGTAAAACACAAAAATCATCCAAGCATTATAACTCTTAAACTATGTATTCAGTGACTCACAAACAGAACAGGTAACATCATTACTAATATAAATCATCAAAATATAACAATTCTAAAAGATATATTCAGTGTGGGCAATTGTCCAAGGATAGTGGCATATTTCCGACATCCGGTTAATAAATTTTTATTGTCAGTGCTCTTAACCGCTGAGCTAACTCCCCAGCCCCATATGCTTAATCACTATTTAACATCTAAGACCTGATTTTTTTTATAAATCTTCAATAAATGCATAAATTTAAACTACTTTAATTCTTTCTAATTAAGGCTTTCTTTACCATATACCAAAATCCACCTCTGTTGACACACATATAGCCACATAAAATCTTATTGTTAGGAATGTTTTTATCTATCATAATAATTCTGTAAATCATTTAAAATGTAAAGCATTGGTTTCCAGGGGGATAAGGTCATATTAGTGATGTCATCTCAAGAGATGGTTTCTTACCCATTATTCTTCCTTAAAAACTTTGCCTAGGCTGCCAGGAACATGTAAAATAAGAAAAGGAATAATACAAAACAAAACAGATAGATTGGCATGAGAACTACAACTCAATATTTTTTCTCTGGCAAAGAGTTCCTCAACCAGTTCCAGGAGGCCTCCTCCTTTTGAGGTCAACTGCCTCAGTCTGTGGACCTTGTCACACAGATACTACTGGAGGTAGTGTCGCAAGTAACCTTTTATTGGCTGCCAATGTTCTATAGCCACCTACTATTTAAAAGTTCTTCTCTAGAAATAACATGAGTTTCTTTTACTCTTTAGCTCACACTTCAAACTTTTATTATGCCTGTCACAGGTTCCTTCATGGCATGTTTTCACTAGCCAGAACTAATAATTAGTGATCTAGTATTCCATGAGTACCCAGTATGCACCAGAATGCTCATCACTTTGTGAGAGCAAAATCAGTTTCTAGATGCTATTTACAAAAGTTTTTGAACCACCATGAAAAAAGACCTGGGGGTAGCACAAACAAAACATCAGTGTGACTCGTTTCTCAGACCCAATTGGGGATCCAACATGTTTCCCCTTGTCTTTTGAGATAGCGTTTTCACAGTTGCTAGTAAAACAATATAGAGATGGAACTTCCCAACCCAGGGTTAAAGATAATAAAAAAGAGATTTCTAAATCTGTAGGTAATCAAGGAGTTTTGAATATAGAAACACAACTGACTATACAGAAAAAAATAATGTTATAACCTTCACTAAACTCAAGAGAAAAAAAGACTTCTAAAAAGCTGATTGAGTCAATAATATATTTCAAATTTCCTTAAATTCTCCTTCAAAATCCAACAATAATGAGATCTTCTGCCAGGATACAATGATGATTATTAAATTCACTCAAGTAAATACCCCAAAATAACGGAGCCATTCCCAGCCACCTTAGGTATGAACTTGGCAGACTGTCCCATGGCCCCCAGAGTACTCTCCACGCCACAGACACCCTAGCATGCCCAGGATCTTAAGATTGCTGGTTAGTGGAACACAACATCTGTTCCAAAACAACCTTGAGAGGGCTGTGCCAGCAGGAGCAGGGACACAGGAAACCTGCCCAACCAGCTGCTCCGGTTCCTTCTGGTCAGTGCTGGTCTAACTTGGTTTTGAACACAGCCCCTCGGTCCACAGAGGAGGTACCACTTCCAGGCGGTGTAACATGCACAAGATTTTGGGATTACAGTATACCAGCATCCCAGGAACTTGGTCAAACCAGAATCTCAGGGTCTCAGAGGAAGCTTGACTGCCAAGAACTCTGACACACCCAGAATCTCAGGTTACAGGATCACAGAGAAAGCTGGACTCAGAGGAGTTCTGAGTAAACCAGGATTACAGGAAGGACAGGCTCCAATTAGATATACTGAGGGCAGCAAGCACTTGAGATAATCAGATGGCAGGAGGCAAGCATAAGAACAGAAGCAACAGAAACCAAAATTGTTTGGCATCATCAGAACCAAACTCTCTCACTACAGTAAGTCCTGGATTCATCATCACACCAGAAAAACAATATATGGATCTAAAATCACTTCTCATGATGATGATGGAGGACTATGAGAAGGAAATAAATAACTCCCTTAAAGAAATACAGGAGAACACATCCAATCAGGTGAAAGAATTGAACAAAATCATCCAGGATCCAAAAAAAAGAAGTAGAAACTATAAAGAAATCAAAAAGGGAGACCAATCTGGAGATATAAAGGCTAGGAAAGAAGTCAGGAGCCATTGATGCAAGCATAACCAACAGAATACAACAGATAGAACAGAGAATCTCAGGTGCAGAAGATACCATAGAAAACATTAACAGAACAATCAGAGAAACTGCAAAATGCAAAAACATCCTAACCCAAAACATCCAGGAAATCCAGAACACATTGAGAAGACCAAAGCTAAGGAAAATAGGTATACACGAGACGGAAGATTTCCAACTTAAAGGGCCAGTAAATATCTTCAACAAAATTATAGAAGAAAACTTGCCTAAACTAAAAAAGAGATGCCCATGAACATGCAAGAAGCCTACAGAACTCCAAATAGATTGGAACAGAAAAGAAATTCCTCCCATCACATAATAATCAAAACACCAAATGCACAAAACAAAGAAAATATATTAAAAGCAGTAAGAGGAAAATATCAAGTAACATATAAAGGCAGACCTATCAGAATTATACCTGACTTCTCCCCAGAGACTATGAAACCAAAAGATCCTGGGCAGATGTCATACAGACCCTGAGAGAACACAAATGCCAGCCCAGGCTACTGTACCCAGCAAAACTCTCAATTACCATAGATGGAGAAACAAAGGTATTCTGTGACAAAACCAAATTTACACAATATCTGTCCACAAATCCAGCCTTTCAAAGGATAATAAAGAGAAAACTTCAACACAAAGAGGGAAACTAAGTTCGAGAAAATCAAGAAAGTAATCTAAAATCTAAAGAAGATAGGCACACGAACAGAATTCAAACTCTAGCAACAAATACAACAAGAAGCAATAACGACTTTTCCTTAATATCTCTTAATATCAATGGGCTCAATTCCACAGTAAAAAGACATAGACTAACAGACTGGCTACATAAACAGGAAACAACTTTTTGCTGCATACAAGAAACCCACTTCAAAGGACAAGACACCACCTTAGAGTAAAAGACTGGAAAACAATTTTCCAAGCAAATGGTCCCAAGTAACACCTAGAGTAGCCATTCTAATATCGAATAAAATCTTCTTTCAACCTAAAATGCTCAAAAAAAAGAATAGGAGGGACACTACTTTCTCATTAAAAATAAAATTTAACAAAATGAACTCTCAATTCTGAATATCTATGCTCCAAATGCAAGGGCATCAACATTCATTAAGAAACGTTGCTAAAACTCAAAGCACACATTACACCTCACACAATAATAGTGGAAGGCTTCAA
Source organism: Mus caroli (assembly GCF_978045245.1). Lineage (NCBI taxonomy): Eukaryota > Metazoa > Chordata > Mammalia > Rodentia > Muridae > Mus > Mus caroli. The sequence goes on from NW_028227275.1 coordinate 53,856,624, forward strand.
CACACCACTCTCATCAATGGACAGATCCTGGAAACAGAAACTAAACAGAGACACATTGAAACTAAAAGAAGTTGTGAAACAAATGGATTTAACAGATATCTATAGAACATTTCATCCTAAAACAAAAGAATATAACTTCTTCTCAGCACCTCATGGTACCTTCTCCAAAATTGACCATATAGTCAGTCACCAAACAGGCCTCAGCAGATGCAAAAGTAATGAAATAATGACATTCACCCTATCATATCATCACAGACTAAGGCTGATGTTCAATAACAACATAAATAATAGAAAACCCACATACACATGGAAGATGAACAACAATCTCTTTAATGATAACTTGTTCAAGGAGGAAATAAAGAAAGAAATTGGTTCTGGGACCCCGCCGAGTGTATTCTGCACAGGCCCCAGACATCCGGCCACCTTCCAGGCCAGAGGAAAGGGGTCCGAGCAGAGAGGGAGCTCTTTACCTGAGCATCAGCAGCAGACATCTTGGTTCCGGGACCCCGCCAAGTGTATTCTGAACAGCCCCAGAGATTACCAGATGGCGAAAGGCAAAAGCAAGAATCCTACTAACAGAAATCAAGACCACTCACCATCATCAAAACTCAGCACTCCCACCCCACCTAGTCCTGGGCACACCAACACAACCGAAAAGCTAGACCCAGATTTAAAAGCATATCTCATGATGATGGTAGAGGACATCAAGAAGAAATTTAATAACTCACTTAAAGATATACAGGAGAACACTGCTAAAGAGTTACAAGTCCTTAAAGAAAAACAGGAAAACACAAGCAAACAGGTAGAAGTCCTTAAAGAAAAACAGGAAAACACATCCAAACAGGTGATGGAAATGAACAAAACCATACTAGACCTAAAAGGGAAGTAGAAACAATAAAGAAAACCCAAAGTAAGGCAACGCTGGAGATAGAAACACTAGGAAAGAAATCTGGAATGATAGGTGCGAGCATCACCAACAGAATACAAGACATGGAAGAGAGAATCTCAGGTGCAGAAGATTCCATAGAGAACATCGACACAACAATCAAAGAAAATACAAAATGCAAAAGGATCCTAACTCAAAACATCCAGGAAATACAGGACACAATGAGAAGACCAAACCTACCAATAATAGGAGTTGATGAGAATGAAGATTTTCAACTTAAAGGGCCAGCAAATATCTTCAACAAAATTATAGAAGAAAACTTCACAAACCTAAAGAAAGAGATGCCCATGAACATACAAGAAGCCTACAGAACTGCAAATAGACTGGACCAGAAAAGAAATTCCTCCCGACACATAAAAATCAGAACAACAAATGCACTAAATAAAGATAGAATATTAAAAGCAGTAAGGGAGAAAAGTCAAGTAACAAATGAAGACAGGCGTATCAGAATTACACTAGACTTTTAACCAGAGACTATGAAAGCCAGAAGAACTTGGACAGACTACTCCTCTTGGTAACTCTAAGGCAGTCAGCTCCTTACCTAACACCTACTTAGAAGAGGGACCCATTAAGAACAGCTCTGTATCTATTTAGTGTGTCTTGGTAAAAAAGAGAGACAGAGAGAGAGAGAGAGAGAGAGAGAGAGAGAGAGAGAGAGAGAGAGAGAGAGAGAGAGAGATTGCCCTAGATGGCCTTTCAGGACCTTATAATTCAGATTGGCAGCCTGGGGAGGTTCCAGATTCTTCACATGATATTTGTATTAATCTGCCATGCCCTGACGGCTCCTCACACTCTTTTGGAGAATTTCACTGCAGCCATTCCTACTCATCGCTGCTGGGTCCCCATCCTCGATAATAACACTGTGTCTGATAATGGCAGTAGTATCCTGAGCCAAGATGACCTCCTGAGGATCTCCATCCCACTGGACTCCAACCTGAGGCCAGATAAATGCCGTCGCTATATTCAACCACAGTGGCATCTCCTTCATCTGAATGGCACCTTCCCCACTGTAACAGAGCCAGACACAGAGCCCTGTGTGGATGGCTGGGTGTATGACCAAAGCACCTTCCTCTCCACCACAGTGACCCAGGTCAGTCAATTCCTTTCCCCATCAAGACTTTATGATGGGATCTTCCCAATAGCCTAAACAGAGCACATATTGTAAGAATAGCCTTTATATTTTTTAGTAAGTATAGTTATTTCTCCATTTACTAGGATGCATCTAGTAAATTTTTAATTTGATTAAGATAAATTAAGATATGAATTTATTCCCCTTGTCTTTTTCATTATAGGAATGGCCATTATTTCGGAAGGAACTTTTGTGCCAAGTCAGTTTAAACAGATAATTCATATGTAGTCTCATAAACATTATGACAAGTCAGTATCATTAAGTTTTAATTTCAATTTTTAAATATTTGGAAGACCATACTAAACTACAGTGTCTGGGTAGGAATGTGGTTCAGTGCTATACTGTATCATGTGTTAGGTTGAAGATTCAAATCTTACCACTACCCCCCCCAAAAAAACCAACACTCTGCCTTCTTTTATGGCTAGAATGTGGCTGACGGTTAGCATACGTCCCCAAGCACTAAAAGCCCTGGGTTCCATCACCAATATTGTCACAAAACATAAACCTAAAGGAGCCATGGCAGATTTCCTCTGACACAAAAGGTCCTTCAGTGCTCTCAAATTGCTGCATGATATAGCCATATTTGAGAACTTATTTTTTGGTTTGGGGGGTTTGGCTTGGTTTGGGTTTTTTGGAGACATGGTTTCTATGTGTAGCTCTGGCTGTTCTAGAACTCACTCTGTAGACCAGGCTGGCCTCAAACTCAGAAATCTGCCTGCCTCTGACCCCCAACTGCTAGAATTAAAGGCATGTGCTGCCTTTATTTTACTTCTAAAGTTTAACTCCCAGCCATTCGAGAATTTTTCAGTACAGGTTTAAAATCACTAATATGACTTACAGAATTACAGGAAGATTCCTGGAAACAGGTTTGTTTAAGCTGAGACTGGATGATAGAAATCAAATGATGATGAAGCTAGAGAGGAAGATGGGGGCTGGTACAGTGGAAATGGGAGCTAGTGTTGAATAAAAGGAACAAATTTCACTGCCATGTTGATTTTCTTCTCTTCCAGTGGGACCTGGTGTGTGGATCTCAGGCACTGAATTCAGTGGCTAAATTTATATTCATGACTGGTATCTTTATAGGACATATCATGGGTGGCCACTTATCAGACAAGTAAGTATCTGTGCTTTACAGCTCTCTCTATATATGAGGATTTTCATCATCTAAATTGTTTATTCATTAAGGAGGATTCATTGCAGATTATATTCTTGTATCTGTACCTTTGAGAGTAGAGATCACTGAACACAAATGGAAAAGTCCATGTACTGTGTTTTACATATTTAAACTATACTGTAGGCACAGACATAGCTATTCAAGATGTGGTTTAGAGAAGTGAAACAACATGACATAGAAAGATAAGAAGAGTTCACTATGGGAATGAAGCAAATGTGTTTTACCATATAGAATTCACCCTATTTGAATATTTTAGTGAAATACTTATATTTCACTAGTTATGTGAAATATTACCACTCTTGATCTGGGTCACTAGGCTTCTGAGACTTAACAAGTCATAGTGACAAGAGAATAGAAGAAGTAACAGTTTTAACTGCTCAAGCATGACATTGAGATGTCCTTTGATACCTGTGACATGTGGGGCAAGGTGCAATGAGTGTGGCTGGGAAGATATGCCTGTTGTTTTTATTTTTTCTTCTGCCAAAGTAGATTTTTTTCCTTTAATTGAAAAGAATTTTTCATACACTATATTTTGATCATTTCACACTTCCCTAACTTCTCCCAGATATTCCTTGCCTATCCACCTTTATGTTGTTTTTCTTTTTTATGTATATAGTTTTTATTACATCTTTTCCTCAATTACATTTCCAGTGCTATCACAAAAGTCCCCCATACCCTCCCCCCCACTTCCCTACCAACCCATTCCCAGTTTTTTTTTTTTTTTTTTTTTTTTTTTGGCCCTGGGTTTCCCCTGTACTGGGGCATATAAAGTTTGCTTGTCCAATGGGCCTCTCTTTCCAGTGATGGTCGACTAGGCCATCTTTTGATACATATGCAGCTAGAGTCAAGAGCTCCGGGGTACTGGTTAGTTAATAATGTTGTTCCACCCGTAAGGTTGTGGATCCCTTCAGCTCCTTGGGTACATTCTCCAGCTCCTCCATTGGGGGCCCTGTGATCTATCCAATAGCTGACAGTGAGCATCCACTTCTGTGTTTGCCAGGCGCAGGCATAGTCTCACAATAGACAGCCATATCAGGGTCCTTTCAGCAAAATCTTGCTAGTGTATGCAATGGTGTCAGCAATTGGAAGCTGATCATGGGGTGGATCCCTGGATACGGCAATCTCTAGATGGTCCATTCTTTTGTCACAGCTCCAAACATTGTCACTGTAACTCCTTCCATGGGTGTTCTGTTCCCAATTCTAAGGAGGGGCATAGTGTCCACACTTCAGTCTTCATTCTTCTTGAGTTTCATGTGTTTAGCAAACTGTATCTTATATCTTGGGTATCTTAAGTTTTGGGCTAATGTCCACTTATCAGTGAATACATATTGTGTGAGTTCCTTTCTGATTTTGTTATCTCACTCAGGATGATGCCCTCCAGGTCCATCCATTTGGCTAGGAATTTCATAAATTCATTCTTTTTAATAGCTCAGTAGTATTCCACATTGTGGAAATATACCACATTTTCTGTATCCATTCCTCTGTTGAGGGGCATCTGGGTTCTTTCCAGCTTCTGGATATTATAAATAAGGCTGCTATGAACATAGTGGAGCATGTGTCCTTCTTACCGGTTGGGACATCTTCTGGATATATGCCCAGGAGAGGTATTGCTGGATCCTCCGGTAGTACTATGTCCAATTTTCTAAGGAACCACCAGACTGATTTCCAGAGTGGTTGTACAAGCTTGCAAACCCACCAACAATGGAGGAGTGTTCCTCTTTCTCCACATCCTCGCCAGCATCTGCTGTCACCTGAATTTTTGATCCTAGACATTCTGACTGGTGTGAGGTAGAATCTCAGGGTTGTTGTGATTTGCCTTTCCCTGATGATTAAAGATGTTGAACATTTTTTCAGGTGCTTCTCTGCCATTCAGTATTCCTCAGGTGAGAATTCTTGGTTCAGTTCTGAGCCCCATTTTTTAATGGGGTTATATGATTTTCTGGAGTCCACCTTCTTGAGTTCTTTATATATATTGGATATTAGTCCCCTATCTGATTTAGGATAGGTAAAGATCCTTTCCCAATCTGTTGGTGGCCTTTTTGTCTTATTGACAGTGTCTTTTGCCTTGCAGAAGCTTTGCAGTTTCATGAGGTCCCATTTGTCAATTCTCTATCTTACAGCACAAGCCATTGCTGTTCTATTCAGGAATGTTTCCCCTGTGCCCATGTCTTCAAGGCTATTCCCCACTTTCTCCTCTATAAATTTCAGTGTCTCTGGTTTTATGTGAAGTTCCTTGATTCACTTAGATTTGACCTTAGTACAAGGAGATAGGAATGGAATGATTCTCATTCTTCTACATGATAACAACCAGTTGTGCCAGCACCATTTGTTGAAAATGCTGTCTTTCTTCCTCTGGATGGTTTTAGCTCCCTTGTCAAAGATCAAGTGACCATAGGTGTGTGGCTTCATTTCTGGGTCTTCAATTCTATTCCATTGGTCTACTTGTCTGTCACTATACCAGTACCATGCAGTTTTTAGCACAATTGCTCTGTAGTAAAGCTTTAGCTCAGGCATGGTGATTCCACCAGAGGTTCTTTCATCCTTGAGAAGAGTTTTTGCTATCCTAGGTTTTTTGTTATTCCAGATGAATTTGCAGATTGCTCTTTCTAATTCGTTGAAGAATTGAGATGGAATTTTGATGGGGATTGCATTGAATCTGTAGATTGCTTTTGGCAAGATAGTCATTTTGACTATATTGATCCTGCCAATCCATGAGCATGGGAGATCTTTCCATCTTCTGAGATCTTCTATAATTTCTTTCTTCAGAGACTTGAAGTTCTTATCATACAGATTTTTCACTTCCTTAGTAAGAGTCACACCAAGATATTTTATATTATTTGTGACTATTGAGAAGGGTGTTGTTTCCCTAATTTCTTTCTCAGCCTGTTTATTCTTTGTGTAGAGAAAGGCCATTGACTTGTTTGAGTTAATTTTATATCCAGCTACTTCACCGAAGCTGTTTATCAGGTTTAGGAGTTCTCTGGTGGAATTTTTAGGGTCACTTATATATACTATCATAACATCTGCAAAAAGTGATATTTTGACTTCATCTTTTCCAATTTGTATCCCCTTGATCTCCTTTTGTTGTCGAATTGCTCTGCCTAGGACTTCAAGTACAATGTTGAATAGGTATGGGGAGAGTGGACAGCCTTATCTAGTCCCTGATTTTAGTGGGATTGCTTCAAGCTTCTCACCATTTATTTTGACGTCAGATACTGGTTTGCTGTAGATTGCTTTTATCATGTTTAGGTATGGGCCTTGAATTCCTGATCTTACCAAGACTTTTATCATGAATGGGTGTTGGATCTTGTCGAATACTTTTTCTACATCTAACGAGATGATCATGTGGTTTTTGTCTTTGTGTTTGTTTATATACTGGATTACGTTGATGGATTTCCGTATATTAAACCATCCCTGCATCCCTGGAATAAAACCTACTTGGTCATGATGGATGATTGCTTTAATGTGTTCTTGGATTCGGTTAGCGAGAATTTTATGGAGTATTTTTGCATCAATATTCATAAGGGAAATTGGTCTGAAGTTCTCTATCTTTGTTGAGTCTTTCTGTGGTTTAGGTATCAGAGTAATTGTGGCTTCATAGAATGAGTTGGGTAGAGTTCCTTCTACTTCTATTTTGGGGAATAGTTTCTGTAAAACCAGAATTAGATCTTCTTTGTAGGTCTGGTAGAACTCTGCACTAAACCCATCTGGTCCTGAGCTTTTTTTGACTGGGAGACTATTAATGACTGCTTCTATTTCTTTACGGGATATGGGACTGTTTAACTCCTTAACTTGATCTGATTTAACTTTGGTACCTGGTATCTGTCCAGAAATATGTCCATTTTGTCCAGGTTTTCCAGTTTTGTTGAGTATAGCCTTTTGTAGAAGGATCTGATGGTGTTTTGGATTTCATCAGGATCTGTTGTTATATCTCCCTTTTCATTTCTGATTTTGTTAATTAGGATGATGTCCCTGTGCCCTCTAGTGAGTATAGCTAAGGGTTTATCTATCTTGTTGATTTTCTCAAAGAACCAACTCCTCATTTGGTTAATTCTTTGAATAGTTCTTCTTGTTTCCACTTGGTTGATTTCACCCCTGAGTTTGATTATTTCCTGCCGTCTATTCCTCTTCGGTGAATATTCTTCCTTTTTTTCTAGAGCTTTTAGATGTGTTGTCAAGCTGCTAGTGTGTGCTCTATCTAGTTTCTTTATGGAGGCACTCAGAGCTATGAGTTTCCCTCTTAGAAATGCTTTCATTGTGTCCCATAGGTTTGGTTATGTTGTAGCTTCATTTTCATTAAACTCTAAAAAGCCTTTAATTTCTTTCTTTATTCCATCCTTGACCAAGGTGTCATTGAGAAGAGTGTTGTTCAGTTTCCACGTGAATGTTGGCTTTCCATTATTTATGTTGTTTTTGAAGATCAGCCTTAGTCCATGGTGGTCTGATAGGATGCATGGGACAATTTCAATATTTTTCTATCTGTTGAGGCCTGTTTTGTGACCGATTATATGGTCAATTTTGGAGAAGGTCCCGTGAGGTGCTGAGAAGAAGGTATATGCTTTTGTTTTAGGATAAAATGTTCTGTAGATATCTGTTAAGTCCATTTGATTCATAACTTCTGTTAGTTTCACTGTGTCCCTGTTTAGTTTCAGTTTCCACAATCTGTCCATTGATGAATGTGGTGTGTTGAAGTCTCCCACTATTATTGTGTGAGGTGCAATGTGTGCTTTGAGATTTACTAAAGTGTCTTTAATGAATGTGGCTGCCCTTGCATTTGGGGCATAGATATTCAGAATTGAGAGTTCCTCTTGGAGGATTTTATCTTTGATGAGTATGAAGTGTCTCTCCTTGTCTTTTTTGATAACTTTGGGTTGGAAGTCCATTTTATTCGATATCAGAATGGCTACTCCAGCTTGTTTCTTCAGACCATTTGCTTGGAAAATTGTTTTCCAGCCTTTCACTCTGAGGTAGTGTCTGTCTTTTTCCCTGAGATGGGTTTCCTGTAAGCAGCAGAATGTTGGGTCCTGTTTGTGTAGCCAGTCTGTTAGTCTATGTCTTTTTATTGGGGAATTGAGTCCATTGATATTAAGAGATATTAGGGAAAAGTAATTGTTGCTTCCTTTTAATTTTGTTGTTAGAATTGGCATTCTGTTCTTCTGGCAGTCTTCTTTTAGGTTCGTAGAGGGATTACTTTCTTGCTTTTTCTAGGGTGTGATTTCTGTCCTTGTATTTTTTTTCTATTATTATCCTTTGAAGGGCTAGATTCGTGGAAAGATAATGTGTGAATTTGGTTTTGTCATGGAATACTTTGGTTTCTCCATCTATGGTAATTGAGAGTTTGGCTGGTTATAGTAGCCTGGGCTGGAATTTGTGTTCTCTTAGTGTCTGTATAACATCTGTCCAGGCTCTTCTGGCTTTCATAGTCTCTTGTGAAAAGTCTGTTGTAATTCTGATAGGCCTGCCTTTATATGTTACTTGACCTTTCTCCCTTACTGCTTTTAACATTCTATCTTTATTTAGTGCATTTGTTGTTCTGATTATTATATGTCAGGAGGAATTTCTTTTTCTGGTCCAGTCTATTTGGAGTTCTGTAGGCTTCTTGTATGTTCATGGGCATCTCTTTCTTTAGTTTTGGGAAGTTTTCTTCTATTATTTTGTTGAAGATATTTGCTGGCCCTTTAAGTAGAAAATCTTCATTCTCATCAACTCCTATTATCCGTAGGTTTGGTCTTCTCATTGTGTCCTGGATTTCCTGGATGTTTTGAGTTAGGATCCTTTTGCATTTTGTATTTTCTTTGATTGTTGTGCCGATGTTCTCTATGGAATCTTCTGCACCTGAGATTCTCTCTTCCATCTCTTGTATTCTGTTGCTGATCCTCGCATCTATGGTTCCAGATTTCTTTCCTAGGGTTTCTATCTCCAGCATTGCCTCACTTTGGGTTTTCTTTATTGTGTCTACTTCCCTTTTTAAGTCTAGTATGGTTTTGTTTATTTCCATCACCTGTTTGGATGTGTTTTCCTGTTTTTCTTTAAGGACTTCTACCTGTTTGGTTGTGTTTTCCTGTTTTTCTTTAAGGGCCTGTAACTCTTTAGCAGTGCTCTCCTGTATTTCTTTAAGTGAGTTATGAAAGTCCTTCTTGATGTCCTCTACCATCATCATGAGATATGCTTTTAAATCTGGGTCTAGATTTTCGGTTGTGTTGGGGTGCCCAAGACTAGGTGGGGTGGGAGTGCTGCGTTCTGGTGATGGTGAGTGGTCTTGATTTCTATTAGTAAGATTCTTACGATTGCCTTTCGCCATCTGGTCATCTCTGAAGCTAGCTGTTATAGTGGTCTCTGGTTAGAGCTTGTTCCTTAGGTGACTCTGTTAGCCTCTATCAGCAGACCTGGGAGGCTGGCTCTCTCCTTAGTTTCAGTGGTCAGAGTATTCTCTGCAGGCAAGCTCTATTCTTGCAGGGAAGGTGCCCAGATATCTGGTGTTCAAACCTTCCTCCTGGCAGAAGTTGTGTTCCACTCACCAGAAGTCTTAGGATCCCGTGGGGAATCCTGTGTGGGTCCTTGCGGGTGTCTGGAGACTCCTCTGGCAAGGCACCCCTGGTGCTCGAGTGGACCGGAAGGGACTTGTGCCTGTTATTTTTCTTAAAACAAACAAGAATATGAAATAAAAAATAAACACAAACAAAACTTACAAAACACAAAAAATGGAAATAAAATAAACAAGCAAAAGACCAATTAGACCAAAAAAATGCCCAAGCAAAGCACAATGAAGTGAAAAGTTGGTTTTTTTTTTCTTTTTTAAATACCATTGATTTCATTTTGTGTTAGCCAACTATTCATAGACATGGAACCAACCCTGTAGTTCAGTTAATATATTTGATGAGTCTCCTTTGGAGAAAACCTATTTTTCCCTTGCCAGTGGGTATAAATTGCAGTAAGCATCTTGATTAGGGGTAAGAGCCTGTGTCCACTTGCCTCTCTTAGTACTTGAACATTATCTGGCTTGAATTTATGCAGGTGTTGTGCATTCTGCCAGTCTCTGTGAGTTTATATGTACATCAATCCTGTTGTGTCTGGAAGACAGTTTCCTTAAAGTCATCCCTACCCTCTGTATCTTACAATCTTTCCATCCCCTTCCATGTAGCTGTGGTGAGATGTGCATGAGACACCACCTTTGAGCACTGTGACAACACAATAGAGCACTGTGTCATCACAGTTGAGCACTATGACACCACAGTGGAGCACTGTGACTCCACAGTGCAGCACTTCTTGATCCATGAGGGTAGAAGTCTGATGAAAACATCCTATATAGAAATGAGGGTTCCAAAGCCTCTCACTCTGCTTATTGTCCAGTTGTGGGTCCCTGTATTAAATCCTTTCTATTGGCTAAGCAAGGTACTGATCTATGGGTTTGACAATATGTCCGTAGGCATCATTTCATTGCTATGTACCTTTTGTAGAATAGTAGTAGGCATTCCCCTTTGACCTACCTACTGCCGGGTACTGGTCCACTTTACTAGTCTTAGATATGAGTTCCACATCATGGAGCGGGCCTTACATCCAATCAGAAAGTAGCTGGTTACTCCCTTAATATTTGTGCCACTGTTGCACCAGCACATCCTGCAGGCATGTCCCTGTCAGAGATGATAGGGTTTGGAGCTAGGAGCTAGTGACGATTACTTCTCTCCTTGGGTAGCATACGGAAAACCTTCTAATGCCCTGAACGCTAATCCTTAGGAATGAACCTTCTAGTTAGACACCAGTTTGACTTCTCCATGTTCGCTGATATATGCAAGTGTAGTCTTCAGAAATGGGGTCTTACCATCATTGTGAAGAGTAACCAATATCCTTGACAACATAGGAAACCTCTCCTAGCCTAGACATGGACAAGATTGAAAGACTGATAGCTCTTTCTCGATTCTTTCTCAATTCTGTGTTGTTTGGGGGCTTCCATGAGGCCCCTTTGCTAACAACTCAACAAAATGTAACCCATTCTTGGCAGTGGAGGTTTCCTTGGTGGCATGAGCTCTCTAGTTTGAACATTGTCTCCCTATTATTTGATAACTCCATCTAGATTCCTTTCACACATGAATGTGTTTTAGGGAGCTTTTACAGTAGTAGGGTTACATATATTTTTACTGTCCTTTAGTGTTGCTTGTCTTTCCCCTATTCCCTCTTTACCTTTCTCTGTTATAACCTTGTCTATTTAATCCTCTTATTATAGTTTTCCCTTTGTCTCTCCATAACAGTATATTCTATTTCCCTTCTTTGGACATGTTGTCTTCCTCCCCAATCCTTACTATGTGCTCTGTGCTATTGAAAGCATTTGGGAAGCTTGAAAACTAACATCCACATTGTGGGGATTTGAATAAGAATGCCCCCAATAGGCTCATAGATATGAATGCTTAGTCACCTTGTTGGAGCAGGTGTGGCACTGTTGGAGGAAGTGTGTCACTGAAGCTGGACTTTGAGGTTTCAAATTCTCAGTCCAGGCCCCACTCTTTCGGCTACCTGCCAAACCAGGTGTAGAACACTCAGCTACCTCTCCAGTGCTATGTCTGCCTGTGTGCTGCCAGAGTTCTGTGGACTGTATCTTGAGTATTCTGGGGTTGTTTTTTGTTTGTTTGTTTGTTTGTTTGTTTGTTTGTTTGTTTGTTTTTGCTAATATCCACTTACTAGTGAGTACATAGCATGCATGTCCTTTTGGGTCTGAGTTACCTCACTCAAGATGCTATTTTCTAGTTCCCAAATCCCTTATTCCACTAAGCTGAGAATTTTGAGTAATGTTTTAGAAGAGTGGCACTGGTATTTATATCAGAGAAAGTAGCACTCATTATGTTGGACACATTAAAAAGTCACGTGTATGGTACATATTATGTATAATATACACATAATTTTACATATATCTCAGTGTTCTCCTTTAAATTCCCACATTCATACATATAAATTCATACATATAAACACATCTTTTATGAGAATTTTAGTGTAGTTGATGAACAAGTTTCTTGTATTTAAAAAAGTCAAGATAACTGATTTGTCCATGTATTTTTCTATGGGCCTCTCCTGAGCTACATCTACAATTCTAACAAGAAGACCACATAGATAAATCTGCAATTTAGGAATGATATCCATAGTTCCTTCTCGGGACATCAGTTGTAAACTGGGTTTTCCATTTGTCTGTAGACCAAATTTTCTAAATATCCGCAAGACTATTTCAAAATGTTTTCCAATCCTTAGAACCTACTGGTTCCTTTGCTCTTTGTGTGCAAATAACATCTTGGTAACTAGTCCCTTCATTCTATGTCATTAGATTAAAATATAGAGACAAAGGAAGAAGTAGAAACTGGTTCTAGGTTTAGCTCTTTCTCCCACTCCCACTGTACTCCTTCCCTCTCTTCTCTTCTCTCTCTTTTCATTGCTTCCTCTTCTATGTGGTATAGAAAATTGATTAGCATGAATGCATGCATTAAGCAACTATGATAGGAAAGTTTTGATGAGTTATGAAGCCAGTGACATAGAACACTAAGAAGTGGTACTACAGCTCACTTGCAGAGTGACAAGGAAGACAATTGAAATAGGTTGATTCATGTGTTACAAAATGGTAGATATTCAGACTTTTTTAAAATATTAAAACTGTCACACTAGGGAAGACCTGCATTTGTGTCTTGTTGTTTCCTTAAGGTCTATAGTAGATTCTAGTATTTCTCAGTGAGAGAAGACATGCTTAACCCTCTAGAGACTTGAGGCCCTGGGGAGTGGGGAGGCCTGGCATGGGTTTGGGGGGATGGGAACATTCTCTTGGAGACAGGGGGAGGAGGGATAGGATGAGGAACTGTTGTAGGGCAGACTGGGAGAGGGATAATGACTGGACTGTAAAAAAAAAAAAAAACTAAAAAGAATCAAACCTGAAAAAAAAAAATAACTCTCTGCTTAGTTCTGCACCTTAATTTAAATGGGTTGTGTTGTTGTTGTTGTTGTTGTTGTTAAGGGTATTTTTTAGTTATTTATATATTTTGATATTAACAGATGTGTATTTTTTAGTTATTTATATATTTTGATATTATCAGATGTGTAATTGGTCGGGATCTTTCCCCATTATGTAGGTTCCTACTTTCCCTGAAAGATGGTGTCCTTTGCTGTACAGAAACTTTTTAGTTTCATGAGGTCCCGTTTATTAATTGTTGATCTTAGTGCCTGTGCTATCATTGTCCTTGTTGACGTCTGTCTTGACCCACTTTTTCATTCAGTGGTGACTCATTTAGGGTCTATGAGTATGGAGAGTTCCTGTTACTGCTGTTGTTGACATCTAGCTTTAATCCAGGGTGGTCAGATAGGATGCAATTCTTTCAGACAGGAACAATTTTCAATTTTCTTGCATCTAATGAAACTTGGTTTGTGTCTGCGTATATGGGCCATCTTGTAGAGGTTCCATAAGAAACTGAAAAGAAAAGGTCATGGTGTGGGGGCTTCCAGGTCAGTGCCTCATGAGCCGGGGTGTCCAGAGAGGCTCTGGTACGCTGGCCCTGGCTGGGAGGTAAGGACAGGGGTGTGGTGCTGGTGACCTCTTTGGGAGTGACCAGGAGGAGACGCCGGGTGAGGGCCTTCTTCGTGTCTCCAGAAAGTAAGCATGAGTAGGCCGAGAGCCCAGGGACCCTCTCCTGGCAGCTCCAGGCATACACATGCGCCCCCCTCTCCCACAAGCCCCCCATCCCGGGACTGGGCCTGCTCCCCTTAAATTCCTTTCCCACCACCGAGGGCCCCTGTGGCGCTCAGCTCACCTAAAGTCCTGGAGGCTGCATACCCCACTACAGGGCTCAGCAAGGCCTGCCTGCAATCTCTACCACTAGGGAGGAGGAGGGAGGACCACTTTGTGAGACCCATTCAGCACTTGGACTCTCTGAAGTTATTAAAAGTTTTAGTGTATATCTGCGGTGGCAGTGTGTATGGAGGAAGTGGTGGGTCTTGTGACCACACTTGTCAGGAACCACATTAGAAATGGAGCAGCCATCCATGTTAGATGATGAAGAACACGATTCAGAACCACAGCAGAGTTCATAAGAACCCATTCAGGTCCTCCATGAAGATGCTGATGAAGATGCCGGGCTGATCTTTGTAGGGCTGGAGAATGTAAAAGAAGATGCTGAGCTGATCTTTATTGGAGAAACTTCAACTTTCCAACCAGTCAACTCGAACATTTTGAACAGTCACCCCAAGTTCACGGTTTAAAACAAAAACAAACAAACAAAAAAAAAAGCATGACCAACTTAGAGAGACCATGACTCAAAGACTGCAGCCTTGGAGTCCTTCCTTCCGCCCCCACATCAGAGGCAGTGGTTGTCTTGCTGGCGTCTCCAGCTGAATCAAAATCAACAGATAAGCCTATTGCTATTGAGCCTTTGCTCGAGTCTGATTATAAAAGTAATTCACCACAGCTTGTGCCTAGTAGCTCGTCAACGTGTTGTTCGCCTCTGGTCGCACTCTCAAGTTCAGAGAATAGTCCCAGTAAAGGCAGAGCTTTCAGGAGATTTGAATGGAAGGGAGTTTGTATGTGCCATTTTTCCATAAATCCACAGAGGCCTGAACATAGTATTGAGATTGTAGAACCACTTTCTTCAGCTTTGCCCCCTTTCCAGTACCTTCCACACCTCGAATGTGCAACAGAGGACGCCTTCCTTTGATGCTCCCAACTCTCTGAGCCGTCTTGTGAATGGGGCACCTCCTTCAGAGGACTCGGTCCACCCTCATCAGGAAAGTGGGTTGGTGGAAGCCGACTTTTCTTTTTTTTTTTTTTTTTTTTTTTGGTTTTTCGAGACAGGGTTTCTCTGTGTAGCCCCGGCTGTCCTGGAACTCACTTTGTAGACCAGGCTGGCCTCGAACTCAGAAATCCACCTGCCTCTGCCTAGCAAGTCAAGAGACTTTTGATCCCAAGAGAGGAAGTTTGACCCTGTTACTTAGTGACTTTTATTATGGAAAGTATAAAGGAGATGGGAAGCCAGAACAAAAAACTCACACAACCTTTAAATGCCCCAGCTGCTCAAAAGCTCTAAAAAAAAAAATGTTAAATTTATGAATCACACCAAACATCATTTGGAGCTCGAGAGGCAGAGGAGTGGGGACACTTGGGAGAGCCACACCACCTGTCTGCGCTGCCACCGGCAGTTCGATTCCCTGTTCCAGCTGGAGTGCCACACTGAGAACCTCCTTTGTCCATTTTGTCTTAAGATCTCCAGAACTGGGATGCCTTACATGTGCCATTACAGTGGCCACTGGGAAAAGAGCAGCCAACAGTACTCCCAGTGCTGGCTACAGTTTTTAACCTTCAAGGAAAAAAATGGAGCATAAGACCTAGTACCACCAAATGTTTGGGAAAATGGCATCTGTCCAGTTTATGGCTTGGGCTGAACTTAGTTCCCTCTCAAGCTGTAATAGGAACTCACCCAATAATATTGGACATAGCACAAAAAAACAGACCAGGGTGACTGGAATTTAAACCCTTTCCGGGGTCTTCGTTTTTCAGTCCATGTGTGTGGTTGAATATGTAAAGCTTGCAATTTGATGCCCTGGTGCGTTCCCTTGGTGCTAGAGATTAAACCCAAGGGCTTTGCCACTGAACCAGATCCCTAGTCACACGTTGTGCCTTATCTCCTATTTAAGTGGTTCTACTGTCTATATAATTTCCCTTTGCTGGATGTGTAATTTCCAAGTTGATCACACTAATATTGCTTGAGTCTTACTTGAAGCACTTTTGTGTGCAAGATATGTCCTAAATGAAGACTTGCCTTCTCCTGCCTATCATACTACTTGGCTGGTCACTAGCCTATGGAGGAACAACTTTTCATAGAACTGTAGAGCATCCTCTGACGATTAATCTTCAACAACTTCAGTAGCATTAGCTCTTTCTGTAAATCTCCAGGGCTGTGTCCTTGAGCCTGGCCGGTGCCACCAGTTGTCCTCCAGCCCAGGTGACCAGCTGCTGCTGCCCACCCCTCAAGGAGTCTGGGTGTGGCTGGTTAGAGACACTGGTCTCAAAAACTCTCGTGTATCCTGCTCCTTTCTCTAAAAGTACCTTATCTTTTTGGGTGTGGTAGCACAGATTTTTAATAAGAGCTCTTGGGAGATTGGGGCAGGAAGATCTGGAGTTCAGAGTCAGCCTGGGCTCTTCCGTGAGTTCCAAATTACACAGCAAGACCCTATTCCTTAACAACAAAAGAGGCAGTGGGGACAAGTTCTTTAGATGTCCCTGTTCCCATTTTTACTTCCTCAGTTTAGTGACGTTTCCCTAGATTCCATGGAAAAAAATGGGAAGAGGTTATCCCCAGGCCTTGGCCTCTCTCTTAAGACTAAGGGACAAGAGGTTGTGAGTATCTTTTGTTTGCTCTGTGCTTGACCATTGATTGACTGGGATCTGCCTCTTTACTATTTTGATGGGTCTTTTCGGTGAATTTTTTTATTTACTTTTTCTTTCCACATCCCACTCTTTTTACCCCATACCTTTTCTTTAGGTGTGGAAAGTTTATTTGTCCCACTTGTTCTGGTGGAAAATCCTGTTTATAAAATGAGTCTGCAGACTTCTATACTGTCTATGGTAAAAGTAAGAACCCTCTTAGACCTGTATTGAGTGTCTCCAGCCCTGCCTGTGGCAGTAGTTTTCTGTTTCACTAAAGCATGCTCCTGAGGAGAACAAACTGTTGTTTACTGCTAAGGGAGGTCCCAGGGCTCTGGCTCCTGCCTACCTGCTTCTCCTGACCCCTGTGCTGCCCAACCGGACTCACCTGCTGCTGCACTGTTGTGACCCACTGACCTTGCCATTACCCAGTAAATTCCTGTTTCCTCCTGATGCAGAGACTGCACTGGCTGCTGTCACAGTGCTTTTCCTAAGCCTGCATGGATGCTACCTCACTTGTGGTTATTAAGCTTATCAAGATTTTTAGAGTGACTAGAAATGTCCCCTGCTTCTGAAGTCCCATTTACTCTTCTCTTGGAAAGTGACTTACCTCTCCTTTGTCCCCTCTGCAATCTAGCTAAGTTTCCTAGTCACAGAACTAGAGGAAGAAATCATTAGCAAGAGTTTTGTTTCTTTCTTAGAAGTGAGCTAGCTTAAGTCCATTTTTGTGCCTCTAACACAAAGAAGTAGAGTGAGCTGAGTCTCTGGAAGCTTTCTGTTTTATATTGACAGCTCCATCTATTTTTAAAGCAATGTCACTTTGTTTTGTTTACACGTGTATTAAATATTTATCAAGATTACTGTTTTGTTACTCTGTGAAGTTGGTTGCTTGATTTACCAAATAAAAGTTATTATTTTGATGTTGCCAAAGTTGTTTATAAGAACTAGCAATTAGAGGAATAAAGCATATTGTGAAAGAAACTGAAAAGGAAGTATATTATTTTGTGATTGAGTAAAATGTCCTGTAGATGTCCACTTGGTTGATTACAATTTTTAACTACGTTTTTCTGTTTAGTCTTTTTCCTGACTATTGGTGACACTGGGTTATTATGGTCACAAACTATCAGTTTGTGAGGGTCAATATGTGATTTTAACTACAGTAGTATTTCTTTTATAAACTAGGCTGTTTCTGTGTTTGCTACACAAGTATTTATAACTGCAATATCCTCATGGTGGATTTTTTTTTCCTTTAGTGACTATGTAGTATTCTTCCCTATCTCTCCTGAATATTTCTCGTTTGAAATCTATTTGGTCAGATATTGCTATACCTGTCTGTCTCTAGGTCCATTTGCTTGTGATAGCATTTTCTGTCCCTTTCCCATGAGGTGATGTCTACTCTTCATGGTAAGATGTGTTTCTTGGACACATCAGAAAGATGCGTTCTGTTTTCTTTTTTCATTAATTTATTTATTTAATCATCACAATCACAGCCCCCCTCACATAGCACTCCCCCAACCCCTCCCCGTTTTTCTCTGTTAAGGGGGCCCCCTGGGTACCAACCCACTCTGGCACATCAAGTTGCTCCAGGACTAGGCACATCCTCTCCCACTGAAGCTAAACAAGGCAGCCCAGTTAGGGAAACAGGATCCAAAGTCAGGCATCTATTTTCTAATCTACTATGTTAATCTGTGTCTTGTTATTGGGAACTTGAGACCACTAATATTAAGGGTTATCAATGAGCAGTGTTCATTGGTTTCTATTATTTTGTTACAATGTGGGGGGTTTCCCATATTTTGGTTTACAATTCTGGGATGATTTATCCTTGTGTCTTCTTCGGGGTAGATAACCTCTTCAGAGTTAAGTTTCCTTCTAGAACCTTGTGTGGAGTAGGACTGGTAGATAGAAATTGTTTGAATTTGGTTTTATTACAGAATGTTTTTCTTCCTCAATTTGTAATTGATAGTTTTGTCAATTGATAGTGGTTATCAATTGTGATTAATAGTTTTGCTGGGTAGAGTAGTCTAGACTGGGCATAGTAATCTGAGGTTGCTTAAAGTTTGTAGAAATGCATTCAGGCCCTTCTGGCTTTTAGATTCTCCATTGAGAAGTCAGGTGTGTTCTAATGGGCCCATCTTCCTATGTTACTTAGTCTTTTTCTTTAGCCACTTTTAATAACCTTTGTTTATTTTGTACATTTAGTGTTTTGACTATTAAGTATCATGGGAAATTTTTTTTGGTACTGTGTATTTAGTGTACTGTATACTTCTTGAATCTTACTAGGCAACTCTCTTTAAGTTGGGGACATTTCTCTGATTTTGTTGGAAATATTTTCTGTGCCTTCAACTTGAGATTCCTCTCTTTCCTTTATACATATTACTCATAGATTTAGTCCCTTTATAATGTCCCAGATTTCCTAGATGTTTTATCCCAGATTTCCTGGCTATTTTTACATTTAACACTTCCTTTAAGCTATCCATTTCTTATTCCTTGTCTTCAACCTGAGTCTCTCTCTTCCATGTCTTGTAATCTGAATACTTACCTTTGTGGGGGGGTTTTGTTTTTGTTTTGGGGGTTTTTTTGTTTGTTTGTTTGTTTGTTTGTTTGTTTGTTTGTTTGTTTGTTTGAGACAGGGATTCTCTGTATATAGCCCTGACTGTCCTGGAACTCACTTTTTAGACCAGGCTGGCCTCGAACTCAGAAATCCACCTGCCTCTGCCTCCCAAGTGCTGGGATTAAAGGGGTGTGCCACCAAGCTTGGCTACCTTTGTGGTTTTTATTTCACATCCTAAATTTAATTTCCAGTTTTATTCCAATTTTGATTTTCTTTAGTGATTTTATTCATTTGTTAAATTCTACTGTCATGTCTTATTCTGTTTTCATTATTTTATTTAACTGTTCAATTTTTATAGACTTAATTTTGATATTTATTCATATGTTCTTTAATGTCCTTAGATATCTTTGTAATTGCTATTTTGAAGTCCTTTTTTGGGGCTTCAGCTGTATTGCTTTTTTCAGAACCTAACTGCAATAGGGTTCTTTTGGAGGCATACTGTCTTGGTAGCTCATGGTTGTGTTTTTCTTTGTGGGGTGGGTGTTTTGTTCTTTGGTTGCTGTTGCCCTCTATTGATGCTAGGCAAGTGTGAGACTGTGGGGACTCTGGTAGAGAGTGCTTCTGAGGACTGATGGGTACTAGAAAGAAACGGATATGGGCCGGGAGGAAAGGCTAAGAATGTGGGTAGAAAAGAACTACGTTGCCTCAAAGCAGATTTCTAAAAATCATACTTTCATCCATGTATAGTAATTCATCTAATGACAATGGTCAACACAATTTATGGTATACAAATTTGGAATATATGCCTGAAAACATTAAATAGACACCCATTTCTATCATGCAAGTAACTACATTTTCACACACCAGAAGATGCCAACACAGTGCCTTCACATGGCATGCCATTCATAGAGCTCCATCAATTCTCCTTTGGTTTTTATGCCTAAGATTTTTTTTATTTATTTTTATTTTTTACACTCCATATTTTATTCCCCCTGCCCTGATCCACCCTTCGACTGTTCCACATCCCATACCTCCTCCCCAGCCCCCTGTCTCCACGTGGATGTCCCCACCCTCCACCCCACCAGACCTCTAAACTCCCTGGGGCCTCCAGTCTCCTGAGGGTTAGGTCCAACATCTCTGAATGAACACAGACCCGGCAGTCCTCTACTGTATGTGTGTCGGGGTCGGGGGGAGCTTCATATCAGCTGGTGTATGCTGTCTGTTTGGGGGTCGAGTGTTTGAGAGATCTTGGGAGTCCAGATTAATTGAGACTGCCTGAGTGAAATAACTCAGACCTAAAAGGATATGCATGCTATGTACTCACTAATAAGTGGATATTAGAAAAAAAAAAGTACAGAATACTCAAGATACAGTCACAGAACTCAAAAAGGTCAACAAGCTGAAGGGCCCAAGTGAGGATGCCTCAGTCCCACTTGGGAGAGAGAAGAAAGCAATCACAAGTGGGGAGGGAAGGAGGGACCTGGGAGGGAAAGTGGATGGGGGGTGGGGAAGGGGGAGAGAGGGGAACCTGGTCTGGTATTAGGTGAGAGAAAAGGACTGAAGCCCTGAGGGCCAGCAGAAAGAATGGAAACAGGCAACCTCGGGAGCCAGGAGGTGTGAAGCCCTCTAGAATGTTCCAGAGACCTGGGAGGTGAGAGACGCTCAGAAAGTCAAAGCTTGTGATGAGCATTGTATAAGCTTTGGGTCGAACCTGGGTATCCTTCCCAACGTTCTTAGAAGTCAAACTTCATTTTCTTTTCTTTCAGTATCAGAATGGACAAGTCCTAAGTTTCAAGCTCTGGTAATGGCACTGATATTTATTGCCACAGGAGTTGGACAAATACTGTTGGGAGGCCTGGCTTTTGCTTTTCGAAACTGGCAGCATCTCCAGCTGGCTCTTTCTGTTCCAATGCTCTTTCTCCTTATTCCCACAAGGTATGAGCCTTCTTTCCTGCTCTGGGTTATGGAATCCAGGAATGACAATTAACATGGAGGCAGGACATAAGAAATGCATTTGTCCTTGGTCCACGCAAGACAGTGTTCACTCCTCTTTGTATTTATATGACAAGATGACAAGTATCTCTGTCATATAAAAGTGAGAAAGTTGGATTCAACTTGAATTTAAGATAAGCAATAAGTAGTTTTACAAAAATCATAATCATATGTATGTTGAGTAAAAGACCTGCATTCTCTGACAAGCATTCATTCTTATTTGAAAATCCTACTTATCTGTGAGTTCCATATTTTCTTCACTTGAATTTGGCATATTTACAGCAAAAAGAATGTATACTAATTGATGTTCAAATTTTACCATGCACAGTTTATTTATATTTACTAGAGAAAACACACACACACACACACATACACACACAAAGACAGAAATTAGTAATTAATCTTTACCAGAATGTTCTCCATCTTCCTGCAATGTCCTTGCTACTAAGTCTAAATTATCCAGGCAGTAATAAACACTTCAAGATCAGACTGCCTCTGTTGTAGCTTGTATTTCTATGAGTGACTTTGCAAACAAAAAGAAATGTGTTGAAAATTATGGTGACTTTGATATTAAATAAAAGGCAAGTTAAGTTTATATTTACAACTGTTTAATGAAAGAAAATCATGACTTCTCTAGTTTAAAGTGGTAGGCAGAATGGCCCAGTTCTCCCACTGGCTCTTTGGATTCCCTTGCTTTCCACTTTAAAAAAAAAAAAAAAAGACAAGATGTGCTATATCAACAGAGGAGGCATATATTTATTAGGAAGGACTAGAAAATGCTTACATATGCTTAATATAGTGAGATGAGTTCATACAGAGAAGAGGGAGAACCCTCCATCAGGTTCTTCCATACACTTTATTCTTACAACATAGCCATCAAAATTATGAAGCTGCCATTCCCGTTTTATAGATTAGAAGTGAAGATTGTGTTAGCTTGCTTTTGTGGCCAGAAAGCATTGATTGCTAGGAGCAACAATGACTGCACTTTATTCAGTGGTTCTGAAAGACCCCCAAAGGGAGACCCTCACTCAAGTCTCGGGACAGCCGCGAACCCAAGAAGACACTGAGACCGAACTCAGAGTATAGGAAGGAAGATTTAATAAAGCAGCAACAAGCAAGCACATGAACCAGAGCTCTGGGGCCGAAACTCATACACCAAGCTTGGTGCAGAGGAGATTCAAAGACGACCCAAATTTTTCTCAGGCTTATATAGGAAAAAGGCAAGGGGGGAAGCAGGGCAGGGAAAGTACAAGTTTGCGTCATTAAGGGGTTTTGCCAAGGGTTTTTCCAAGGGGCTTGTTTTTGCCAAGGGTTTTTCCAAGGGGTCGTGTCCTATATTTTGGCAATGTACCCGATCTATTGGAACATTCTGAGGTTTGTTCAAACCCTTATCTCAAAAATGTTCCTGGCACAGTCCTCAGTTGGGAGAGGTTGGACTAGGTTTGTTCCAGGAGACCCTTATCTAAAAAATGTTCTTGGAACAGTTTTCATTTGGGAGGGGGTCGGACCCTGGGGTGAAGAGTTCAGGAATGTACTCTGGGGTGAGAAGTTCAGGAGTGTTCCGGGAACAATCTCCAGATGGGAGGGGTAGGAGGACTCTGAGTTGAAGAGTTCAGGAAGAGTTCAGTATTTTTCCTCCTTCAGTTCATTTTTAGTATAAGAACAAATAAAGTATAAATGTTTACCTTACCAAGGGATTTGGAAAATGTGTATTCAAGTGTCCCTCATGTTGCAGTTCTGTGAACCCTATGTAAATATATATTCAAGTAAGAGCGCCCAGACCAACATGACTTCGAGTCTGCACTTTGGGAGTGCAAGCATAAGGCATGCATGAGTTCTTTCCCATTTTCCTAGTGAAGGTCCAGACAGTGCTAGATTATATTTATTAATATAATTGAATGAATAGTAGGTATTAAAGGATATAATTGTTCAAGGATGCATGCCACTTGTAAAATGATAAATGTGGTTTTTAAAAGTATAAGGGAATTGAGAATTATCTTATACCCAATGTCTTGAGCAGGTGGTTGTCAGAGTCAGCTCGATGGCTGATTATGGTCAACAAACCCCAGAAGAGCTTAAAGGAACTTAAAAAAGCTGCATGCGTAAACAGAATAAAGAATTCTGGAGATGCCATAAACTTGGAGGTGAGCTATGAGAACTGACTATGACACAAAGGAAACACAAACTTGATAAGTTTGTAGAAGTTAGTGCCCAAGATGCCAGGTGACAGAAAACACTGTAAAAGAATGTTTCATTCAAAAAATTAAACTCACTTCTGTTTTACTTCATTTTGTTCCTTGAATTCTATGCCGATTATTTTTTGTTATTGAAGTTTTTAAGTTGACAAAAAGCTAAGGTTATCTGAGAAGAGGGACTCTAAAGTTAGAATATGCCTCTATTAGATTCACCCATAGGTAAGTATATAGGGCCTTTTCTTGATCAGGGATTGATGTAAAAGGGCCTGATCCTCTGTGGGTGGTGCCACATTCCTACTTTAATAATTAATCTCTCTCTCATCAAGAAACTTTAATTAAACTTTCTTACAGAATCATTATGAATTGTGAAGATTTAATTACAATAGCTTGGGCAACTTAACACATGGCTATCTCATGTCTCCCAGCAACTATTAATACATCCTCAGGAGAAATGTGTGAGCCTTTCCTCGTTAGCAATAGCAACTACCTGTAAATCCTCAAGGAGAGGCAGGGTTTCATGAACTTCTCTACTCTCCATTATGGAAGTTGATGGTCTACTCTCATGCAGGTCTTATATATAGATGCTGAGAATTTAAAATGCATTAGCCATTCGAGGTCAAGAAGACAACACTACACATCATCTTAGCCCTTCCACTGCCCTTGATCTTTTCTCTGCTCTCACTTTCACAGTGTTCCCTGACAGGGTGATATAGACATCCCATTTATGACTGAATATTGAACAGTAGCTTATTCTCAGCACGTTGACCAGTTATGACCCTGCAGTAACTGTCACCAACTACAGAAAAAGAAGCTCCTCTGTCCAAATACTTCATCTATAAACGTGAACAAAAACATTTGGAAGGCAATTCTATCAGACATCATTTCTATTAGCAAAATAGTTATAATAAGCTCCCCCACTAAGGTCTGTGACATTCACAGTTGTGGGCTTTTGACAGAGTTTAAAGCACCAATATAAATTCCCTCCTGTTAAGACCACTATGGAAGAGTAGGGGATGAATTGAAGGAACTGAAGGGGATGGCAACCCCATAGGAAGACCAACAGTGTCAACTAACCTAAACCCCTAAGAGCTTCCAGAGAGTGAGCCACCAACCAAATAGTATAGACGGCTGCTCCAAGGCCCCTGGCATATATCAGCAGAGGAATAGAATCCTCCTAATCCTGTAGAGACTTGATGCATGGTACTGGTATAGTGACAGACAAATAGACCAATGGAATAGAATTGAAGACCCCGAAATGAACCCACACACCTATGGTCACTTGATCTTCGACAAGGGAGCTAAAAACATCCAGTTGAAGAAAGACAGCATTTTCAACAAATGGTGCTGGCACAACTGGTTGTTAACATGTAGAAGAATGCAAATCGATCCATTCCTATCTCCTTGTACTAAGGTCAAGTCTAAGTGGATAAAGGAACTTCACATAAAACCAGAGACACTGAAACTTATAGAGGAGAAAGTGGGGGAAAGCTTTGAAGATATGGGCACAGGGGAAAAATTCTTGAATAGAACAGTAATGGCTTGTGCTGTAAGAACGGGAATTGACAAGTGGGACCTCATGAAACTGCAAAGCTTCTGCAAGGCTAAAGACACCATCAATAAGACAAAAAAACCACCAACAGATTGGGAAAGGATCTTCACCAATCCTAAATCAGATAAGGGACTAATATCCAATATATATAAAGAACTCAAGAAGGTGGACTCCAGAAAGTCAAATAACCCCATTAAAAAATGGGGCTCAGAACTGAACAAAGAACACCTGAGGAATACCGAATGCCAGAGAAGCACCTGAAAAAAATGTTCAACATCATTAATCATCAGGGAAATGCAAATCAAAACAACCCTGAGATTCCACTTCACACCATTCAGAATGGCTAAGATCAAAAATTGAGGTGACAATTGATGCTGCCGAGGATGTGGAGAAAGAGGAACACTCCTCCATTGTTGGTGGGATTGCAAGCTTGTACAACCACTCTGGAAATCAGTCTGGCGGTTCCTTAGAAAATTGGACAAAGTACTACCTGAGGATCCAGCAATACCTCTTCTAGGCATATATCCAGAAGATGACCCAACCGGTAAGAAGGACACATGCTCCACTATGTTCATAGCAGCCCTATTTATAATAGCCAGAAGCTGGAAAGAACCCAGATGTCCCTCAACAGAGGAATGGATACAGAAATTATGGTACATTTACACAATGGAGTACTACTCAGCTATTAAAAAGAATGAATTTATGAAATTCCTAGCCAAATGGATGGACCTGGAGGGCATCATCTTGAGTGAAGTAACACAATCACAAAAGAACTCACACAATATGTATTCACTGATAAGGGGATATTAGCCCAAAACTTAGGATATCCAAGATATAAGATACAATTTGTTAAATGCAATAAACTCAAGAAGAATGAAGACCAAAGTGTGGACACTGTGCCCCTTCTTAGAATTGGGAACAAAACACCCATGGAAGGAGCTACAGAGACAAAGTTCGTAGCTGTGATGAAAGGATGGACCATTTACAGACTGCCGTATCCAGGGATCCATCCCATATGCAGCTTCTAAACGCTGACACCATTGCATACACTAGCAAGATTTTGCTGAAAGGACCCAAATATAGCTGTCTCTTGTGAGACGATGCCGGGGCCTAGCAAACACAGGAGTGGATGTTCACAGTCAGCTATTGGATGTATCACAGGGCTCCCAATGGAGAAGCTAGAGAAAGTACCCAAGGAGCTAAAGGGATCTGCAACCCTATTGTTGGAACAACATGATGTACTAACCAGAACCCTGGAGCTCTTGTCTCTAGCTGCATATGTATCCAAAGATGGCCTAGTCGGCCATCACTGCAAAGAGAGGCCCATTGGACTTGCAAACTTTATATGCCCCAATATAGGGGAATGCCAGGGCCAAAAGAATGGGAATGGGTGGGTAGGGAAGTGGGGGGCGCTATGGGGAACTTTTGGGATAGCATTGGAAATGTAACTGAGGAAAATATGTAATAAAAATATTAAAAATTAAAAAAAAAATAAGTGTAGTCCAACAAGACGAGGCTTCACCCTTAGCAGGTAACTACTTGGCAGCATGACAGTGGTGTTGGCTTTGCAGATGCTAAGAATCTAAGATAGAGTCGTTCTTTAAATTGTGTTTCACAGTTATAGATATCAGAGGAAGCCAGACAGTGTGGGGCAGAGTTGGAGTCACTGCAGTGTAACCTTGATAGGCCATTGCATGAACCTGAACTATGGAATGTTTGCCTATAAAAGCCCCATGCACTGAGTGGAACTAACTCAAGATAGAAGTTGTGTATGATAAACGATATATAGCTGGAAGTGTGCCACCATCTAATTCCCTTAAAACTGAAGTCTCAGACATTGTACACGGAGCTATAGGATGTGATATTTTCTGACTGGGTTTTTGGTCTTGGCTTTGGCCTATTATTTCCTCACTCTGCCACTCTTCTTCTCTTTTGAAATAGGAATGTGTACTATATGCTGCTGTGCTGGTATAGACTCTGATTCTGATTCTGCAGGGGGTCAGAGTTAAGAGATTACCTTGAGTCCCAGAAGAAGCTTTAAACTTTTGAACAATGTTGGGACTGTTAAATTACAAGGATTTTTGAAGTTGTGGTAAATGTGTTTTGCATCATGAGCTGGCCATGACCTTATGGAAGTCAGGGGCATCTTGTGGTTTCTGTATAAAATGTACCCTACAGGTTCATGTGTCTCACTACTTGATCATCAGCTGGTTACAATCTTCCTGAAGGTTATGAAACATTTAGGTGGAGCTCTACTAAATAAACTAAGCCACTGTTGGTGGGCGCTGAGACTTTATAGATTGGTCCTCCTTGTTTATCCTTCTCTGCTTCCTATACAGGTACAATGTTCTCAACCTATTCCTGCCTCTATGTCTTCCATGCCTTATACCATGTCTTCCTTATCGTGATGTTCTCTGATCCTATGGAGCTGTAATCCAAAACAAACCTTTATCCCTTGAGTTGTTTTAGTCAAGATACTTACCAAATAATAGAAAAGAAATGAACAAGGTCATTTACAGGTTAGTGATATACTAACCTTCACGTATTATTATTGTATTATATATTATTTTTGTATACTAGCCTTTTCTATATTGAGATATGGTCCATTCCTAGCCTCTCCATGACTTCAGTACTGAAGAGATATTAGATTTTGTTGAACACTTTTTCTCTATTAAAGTAAATTATGTGATTTCTGTCGAGTCCTTTTATGTAATTATATTTACTAATTTACCTACGTTGTAGCATCCCTGAATCTCTGAAGCCAGGTTGATCATGATGCTTTTTAATTCTGTTGGCCACTATTTTATTGAGAAGCTTTTGGTGTCATCTGGCTTCATAAAATCTTCATAAGCCTTCCATTCCCTTTATTTTATGGAATAATTTGAATGGTGTTGATACTAGTTTTTCTTTGAATATTGGAAATTCTACAGTGAATCCATGTAAAACTTGGCAGTTTGTATATCTTTTTAAATTATTCATTTTAATCTTGTTTTAATTTTGGTAGGCAATATGCATCTATAATTTCACCTACATTTTATGCTATATAATTTGGTGCTATATTTGTTTTTTAGTATGTCTTTATGATTTTCTAAATTTTATTAATATCCGTTTAGTGTCACCCTTTTCACCTCTAACTTTATTCAGACATTAACTCTTTCTTTTCATTACTATGACTGGGATCTCATTAGTCTTGTTTATCTTTTTAAAGGACCAGCTCTTAGTTTAATTTGTTCTTTGTATTCTTGTTTTAACACTATTCACTAATTTCTATTCTGATCTTAATCACTTCTCACACCTACTTCCTTAGAGTTTGTGTTGTTCTTGTTTTTCCAAAGCTTTAAGTCTATAAGCTCTTTGGCTGGGATTTTTCAAAAAATGTTATGGGTATTATAGGCTATAAACTTTCCTCTCAGGACTGTCTTTGTGGAGCCCTGTAGATTCCTGTAAACTGTGTATTGATTTCTGTTCAGTTCGAGAGACTTTTTTTTTTCTTACTATCTTTAGTAACTCATTTGTCATTCAGCGGTGTGTGATTTAATCCCCATGAATTTGTGCATCTTGTGTGCTGTTTCTTGCTGTGGTCAGATAAAATAAAGGGTGTTAGTTCAATACTACTATATTTGTTGTGGCTTGCTTTGAACACTCACATATGGCCTATTTTGGACACATTTCTAAGAGTTGTTGTGAAGAATATGTATCCACTGGTGTTTAGGTGAAAAGTTCTGTAGATGTCTGTTAGGTCCTTTTGGTTTAGTTTAAATCTCAAAATGGGCTTATGACTTGAAGGTGGCCCAGGGAAGCAGGACCAAGAGTGTAGCTCATGCAGAGACGGAATTTCTTACTAAATATGAGCCAGCTTATGGGGGTCCAGGGAATTCATGGGGAGCAAAGGAACAATATGGCAATATAACTGTAGTAGAGACTAGACAGGGCAAGGTCTTGGCAGGGGTTGAAGAATTCACAAAATCCAAGGACCATGCAGGGTGATTTTCCAGACAATTGCAGGTGGGGTAAGCCAGGCCCAGATCTCAACAGGAACAGAAGAACTCACTCAATATTCAGTGGAATCTCATGACACAGATCTCCACTATTCACATTTCTATCAGAATTCTAATCTTCTGACCTCCCACCAGAATCATCCATTAGATCTGTTCACAGCATTCTAACATTCTGCTACCCTATACCAGCAAACTCTTCCAGATCTCTCTAACAAACAACTTAATCTAATATCATCCTCTGACTTCAGTCTAGACATGCTATTCACAGAGACATAGCATGCCATGATGTGCTTCAAAATAGGATAACCACAAAGTGAAAATAAACACTCTGCAGAGAATTGATCCTCTTAACACTATTTGTTTTCCTTTTGGAAAAGGTTGGACGTTGAGGCATTTTGCCTTCCTGCCTCTGCCTTCTGAGTGCTAGGATTAAAGGAGTCCACCACAATGCTCGGGCTAACAGTATTTTTTTTTTCAATCATTAAAATTCAGTGGGTTTTTCCCTTCTGTGTTAGCATGTATATTGCTGTGGTCAGATAAAATAAAGGGTGTTAGTTCAATACTACTATATTTGTTGTGGCTTGCTTTGCACACTCACATATGGCCTTGTTCAAGTTTCATTTAAACAACCATGTTGAGAGTTTATGAATGTAGGTTCTCTGACATATTTTGGAAAGAAAGATCTCACAGAAAATTTTCTGTTCCTCTTGCTCTTACAGTCTCTTCACCAGTGTAAGAAGGGAATTCCATGGAGCCTCAACTGTAGACAAAGATCTGCAGCAAACTAAGAAATGCTTAGAGCAAGAGACTCCCTAGGGGAAAGCCCCAAATTGGTTATCCATGAGCAGATTAAATTCATATATTTAAGAGATTCTGTGTGTGTGTGTGTGTGTGTGTGTGTGTGTGTGTGTGTGTGTGTATAACAATAATTAAAGAAATAGAAGCCATGGGGTAGAAAGAGGAGAGGAAAGGATACAAATTATGTAATTATATTTTTATTTTAAAATACTTTCTTGTTTCTGTTTCTTTTTATGTGTATTTATTTTATTTTATTTTAAATTATCTTTAATCTATTTTTACAGTCCAATTGTTATCCCCTCCTGGTTCTCCCTCCAACAGTTCATCATTCCTCCACCTCCCCGCTGTCTCCAAGAGGATGTCCTCCCCCCACTCCCCACTCCACCAGACCTTCCCACCTTCTGGGGCCTCAAGTCCTTCAAGAGTTAAATTCATCTTCTCTCACTGTGACTATACCAGGCAATCCTCTGCTGTATATGTGTAGGGGTTCTCATACAAGCTAGTGTATACTGCCTGGTTGGTGGTTCAGTATCTGAGAGATCTCGGGGACTCAGGTTAGTTGAGACTGCTGGTCTTCCTATGGGGTTGCCCTCCTCCTCCTCAACTTCTTACAGCCTTTCACTAATTCAACCACAGGAGTCCCAGACTTCAGTCCATTGATTGGGTGTAAGCTTCTGTGTCAGGTGCTTGTTGGGCCTCTTGGGGAGCAGCCATGCTAGGCTCCTGTCTGTAAGCACACCACAGCATCAGTAACAGTGCCAGACTTTGGAGCCCCAACATGCCCCCCGCTTGAGATGGATCCCAAGTTGGGCCAGTCACTGGACCTCTTTTCCCTCAGTCTCTTCTCCATTTTTGTCCCTGCAGTTCTTTTAGACAGGGACAATTCTGGGTCAGAGTCTTTTTCTGTGGGATGGCAACACCCTCCCTCCAATTGATGCCCTGTCTACTGGAGGTGTGCTCTACAAGTTCCCTCTCCCCACTGTAGGGCATTTCATCTAAGGTCCCTCCCTTCTAGTCCTGAAAGTCTCTCACCTCCCAGATCTCTGATACATTCTAGAGGGCCCCTGACCTCCACCCACCCCCCGACGTTGCATATTTCTATGGTTATCTATAAGCAGATTAGATTCCTATATTTAGGAGACTCTGTGTTTGTGTGTGTGTGAGAGAGAGAGAGAGAGAAAGAGAGAGAGAGAGAGAGAGAGAGAGTCCTCTATATATGACAACAGTTTGTCAATGTTGTTGAAGGTTGTGAAAACTATCATGAAGGAGGAGTTGGAGGCAGCACAGACAAAACCCTCCCCACTGGACTTGTTCCGTACACCTAACCTTCGCAAGCGGATCTGTCTCCTAGCCTTTCTGAGGTAGGCTTCACACTGAGCTTATTATTATTAGTTCATGCTTTTAATCAAACACTCAGGAGACAGAAACAAGAAGATGTATTGCGGCCTGCCCGCAGTCCACAACACAAACAGTTCAACTGAGAATGGCAGTTCGAACTGAAAAGAGAGGAATCTAGACGGGGCGGAAGAAAAATTGGAGCCAAGACAACAAACATTCTGATCAAGGCTCAATTTTACTATTTTCAGACACTCAGTTATAAAGGAAGGGGGAGGGAACCCAACTTCCCGCCAAGTAACTCAGGGTCCAGTAGCAGGACAAACACATGTGTGCCTCCAGGCAGCAAAGGCAGGTTCCAGCAGTAGGCGTGGCAGGACGAATGAGCAGGTAGCTCCATCCTTGAGCAAGCAGGTTCCAGGCTGGGGGAAGGGAGGCCACATCTCCTCCCATTAGTTAACAAAGCAAACAAACAAAAAAAAGGGGGCTGGCCTGAGGCAGAAAAATTATTTATGTTCAATAGTTCTGCCTGAGTTCTTAGGGCTAAAGAAAAAACCTGTTTCCGTGGGATTCCCTAACTTTTCTAATGGTAAACTGTATCTGACTAAGACTGTCTTTATTATCCTAGTAAACCACTAACAGAATAGGCTCTGACTTTATAATGCTAATTAGTGCTGAATAGGTAGCTACCTGTTTGCATTTTAAGTAGGGCGTTGGAACCCTGGCTGAGTTTAACTAAACAAATTTAGAATAACACTGAGCTGGTAATCCTCCGCAATTTTGGGTGACAAGCAGGGGAAACAGGGAGAAGGGGGTAAGACCAGCTCTTTAGTACAAGGCCAGTTGGCTTTTTTATTTGGGTGGGAGGCAGTGAAGGGCTTGCCCTTACGACAGTAAGGTCTCCAACCTCTCTCCCCCCTATTAATTAAGTTTAAATAGGCAATGCTTAACAGAGGTGATCAAATGATTCTTTTCATCCTTAGATGAGTGGGCCTTTAACCTTGACTTGGCTGGACATTGACCTGATTCCTCCCGTGAGCATTATAACAACTCACATCTGTGGCTCTTGGTATCTTTTGGGGAGGGGAGGCAGAGCCTTAAGTATTTTTGGTTTTTAGCTGGAGTCAGATACCAACCTCTTTCAAATCAGGTGTGTCGCACAGGGAACTCAGAAACGGTCAAGCTGGACCTTCCCTCCGCAGTAATCTCCTGCGCCAAGCGGTACCCATACTGTATTTATATGATTATGAATCAGTAGCGCAGTTCTGAGTTATGCGCGGTCTCTATATATGAGACTTGTCAACCTCAGATTTAGCAAGGCCTAGACAAAAATTATGTCAGTATTAACATCACTAATTTTGGTTAAAATAGGAGCTGAAAGTCTTTCCTCTTCATCTCTGTTATTCCCAATAGCCTGAGGAACTAAGGACACCTTGCAGTAACAGCAAGGGTGGAAAGCCAGAGGCCAGCTAAGGGACTAAGCCCATCTCTATCAAAATAAGAACTAATCTCTGTAAATATATATGAAATTTCTACTTCCCTAGCTCTCTTGGTAAATCTAAATCTTATCTTAGCCTGAAAACCACATGCTGGGATGTCCTTGGAAGGGAGATTAGCAGTACCACCTGTTTGCTCTTTAGGGGCAGAGAATCAGAGAATGTAGATTGACCTGCTTGAGAAAAGGAAGAAATCTAAACAATGAGAGTGTAGCAATGTAAATTTTCTGTTTGGAGAAGTCAAGGTACTTTATTTAGATGCAAATTGTAAAACTAAAGCTAATCTCCGGCCTCTTGTAGGGGAATTGGCTCAGAGGAAAACAGTTTTTTGGGAGCTTCCACTCCCAGCTGAATTCTAAGCACAAGAGGAATTTTAGTCTTTAGAATGATACTTACGAGAAGAGACAGAATCTGTGTTTACCTGACGAATTAATCTCTCTGGTAGCCACCGTGCTTCATCTTCATCTTGTGAAAAAACACAAACCGAGCCTCTTCCCCAGATTAGAACTGGATCCGGACCCTTCCATTTATTAGTCAGGGCGTCCTTCCATTTTACCAATGCATAAGAATTAGAAGTAACTGGGTGCCAGTGGCGTTCCGCTGCAGACTGACCTTTAATGTCAGTTTGCAAAAAGTTTAGGACAAATAAGGTGAAGGCAAGATGAGCCTTTGGTGACCTTGGGGGAAATGCTCTGAATTAACTTTGCTAGGTAATTTAGAATATAGGAATCTCTAATAATTGAACTGAATATTAGACCAGTCTAAGATTGAGTTAGAATGGCTGGTCACACTGAAGAAGAGTGAAAAATCATTATGACTCTATTAAATGACTAATTTTACTAAGTCTGAATATACAGTCTCTGATGTACTATTGCCATAAAGTTAAAAGGCTAGAAGCTAGTCTAAACTGGAAAAATGACAAGCAAGGATTTAAGGTAAACTTCCCTTGAGAAGCATTAGTTAATAAAATACTTTCCACTTAGGAAACAATATATACTGAAAGATTAAAACTTTTGGCTTCTTGTAAAGAAGCAGAAACAATAAACATTTTTCTTACATAATGTAAAGCTATATTAGCCATACGTAGAGGCAAAATTTTCTAGTGATTACCAGTTTACTAGAAGCAAAAATCTTTGAATTTAAGCATTATTTTAAACATCTGAATAGATCTGTAACACTGTTAAAAAGAAATTTTCTTGAACACAGGGAAAAACTTTTTTAGGCATTGTTTGCAAAACAAAAGAAAGGGCCACAAGCCGCTCTGGGGCTGCCCAGAGCCCTGTATTGACTCAAAGGTAAAATACTTTTTAATCTGAGCATTAATCTTAAATTTGCAATCAAACTGCAAGCTGCAGTCAATGGAACAATGGCAGTTTTAACCATAATTTTTGAGTTTTTGTGCAAGGTTAGGATAATATCTACAACTTTGGGAAAGCAAAACCTATGTTTAAAACAATTTATCACTGTTAAAATCAATATTAGAAGCATTACTATCATATTACGAAGTTTGGATATCAATTAATACCTATGAATACCTATTAAAGCAAGCTTTAACGCTTTAATAAAGAGGCATTGCTTTATATCTTATCTTAAATTTTACTATTTAGGATAGGAACCACATTAATCATTATCTAAACTAGAAATATCTTAAGAGACTCAGCCTCTGAAGCTTAATCTCAAACTCTAACTCGCTTAGCCGTGTGTCCCTATGAGTAGCACCTCCCGAAGTGGTGACTATAGGTGAAGCGGGAGATTCGTAAGAGGACCAATTCTCATTAAGGTAATGGGCAATTCCTCTATCTGAGTGATTTTTGTTAAAATTCAGTCCATCATCAGAGTTTCCACATTTATCAATTTTTGAGTTAAGAAGATCTTTTTCTGAGGAGGCCTTCTCTGATAGGCACTCCTCCTGAGATACCACAAGCTCCGCCTGAGGGCGATTTAGCCCTGGAAAAGTTGCATCTTTTATAGCATCATTTACAAGCGCCCAGAGACCTAGGGTAAAATTATCTGTCTGAGCGATATTCAAGGCCTCACCAACTTTCTCCCAGGTTCCACAATCTATCATTTCTTCTTCTTTGAACCATGGACAACAGCTATCTATCTTATCTAAAAAATTTCTTACTAAGAGTACTTCAAGCCTTACTCCTCTGGCCTGAAGCAACTCCTGAAAACTAAAAACAACCGCCTGATCCATGACTTTAAACCCTTCCTTCTTCCACCTAAGCAGCTTTCTAAAAAGCTGCGGCACACCGCCTGTCTCCGTATCTAGTTCTGATTAACGAACTACTGACCCCAAGCAGAAACAGTGTTGGGTCAGCACTGATTCAAACTTGATTCGTATCCTACCGCATCCTCAGCAACACTTTACAAAACTGAAATTTTAGGCTAGCGCTAGCATGTGTACCTGTCCGTTGCTCCGATACTCCTCCGATACGAAGATCCTTTCCTTTCTTGTGGAGCTCCACACAGCAGTCGTTTCTCTTAGCATCCCTCTGCCATTCTTCAGGTCCCTGTTCGGGCGCCAACTGTTGCGGCCTGCCCGCAGTCCACAACACGAACGGTTCAACTGAGAATGGCAGTTCGAACTGAAAAGAGAGGAATCTAGACGGGGCGGAAGAAAGAATGGAGCCAAGACAACAAACATTCTGATCAAGGCTCAATTTTACTATTTTCAGACACTCAGTTATAAAGGAAGGGGGAGGGAACCCAACTTCCCGCCAAGTAACTCAGGGTCCAGTAGCAGGAAAAACACGTGTGTGCCTCCAGGCAGCAAAGGCAGGTTCCAGCAGTAGGCGTGGCAGGACGAATGAGCAGGTAGCTCCACCCTTGAGCAAGCAGGTTCCAGGCTGGGGGAAGGGAGGCCACAAAGATGTATGTGAATTTGAGGCCAGTTTGATCTACATATGGAGTTGGAGACCAGCCCAAGCCTTATATATTCAGTCCCTGCCTCAAAAGACAGTATAGCCATTAATTTTCCCATTAACAATTTTGAGATAAGTGATGAAGACTTTCTACAGACTGAGGGACCCAAAGGGTTTGGGCTATAACAGCAGAGCAAAGTGTGCTGTGGTGAGTTTATCCAATCACTCTGAAGGTTCATTATCAGAAACTATTGCTTAGAACTTCAGCCAGAGGAAAACTTGGAATCTAAGCTTCCTCATTCGTCTGTTTCCACTACATAAGTATATGCATTTCAATGGATATATACTGATATAAAGTTATAACTTTCATTAAGGTCAAGATAAAAAAAAAAAAAACTCCAAAATCCTGAATGGACCCAGCTTGTATCACAAGAATTCCCTAACCCCTTAAAAAAATAACAGTGATGATACATTCGTTATCATAGAATATCTTTGTGATTACGAAATTATCTCCCACATGTTCTCCATAAAACAGATGCCTCAATACTTTAACTAAAATGAGCTGCCAAAGCTAACTATATTATCATGTATGGGACAACCATTCCAAGCCTTATGATATAACATTTTTCTTTGTTCCCTACAGATTTGTGTCAGTGATGTCTTCATTAGGCCTGCTTATCAGCTTCCAATACCTAAGCAATAATGTGTTCCTACTGCAGTGTCTCTATGGTGTGGTGTGCATCCCAGCCAATGTTCTTGGAAATTTTTCAATGAACTACATGGGCCGCAGAATGACGCAACTGATTTTCATGTCTGTGTTGGGAATCTCCATTCTGGCTATTGTATTTTTGCCTCAAGGTGAGAAAAGGACACAGGATAAGCAAAGAAAATTAATCCATCCTTTTTCTCAGAATTTTTTAGGTCCTATCTGTAAAGTATTGGGGGAAAGATAGCATATGGATTTTCTGTAAGCAGTCTAGACATTGAGGACACATTTTCCCATTAGGATAGGGCAATAATTGTCAATTTTTCAATAAATTTTTGTTGTGACATAGCATGTGGGTGCTGGGACTTATAAGACTTTCTTAATTGAGTAGAAATTGACACAATGAATAGTTTTCCAACAGACAGTTTTCCAAACAGCAGTCCTATCCTTGAGTCTTTAGACATTATTCCAAGTCAGTTCCCAGCTTTCACCACTGTAGACCTTCTGTCCTTCCACTCTATAATATTGCACATAGATTTAGATGCTGTGTGCATCTGAATGAGTTGACAGTCCTCTATAATCTTCCCCATGGCAGTCCTACATTCTACATGAAGGATTTCTGAAATCCTAGAGAGAAAAAGGTAGATATGATCTTCCACATTCACCGTGCTCTCCACCTCATGAGCAAATATCAGAGACACAATGTCCAAGCTGTTTTCAGAAGCTTTACTTCATCATAAACCAATCTATACAGATAGGTCCCTTTCTCATCTTGTAGTCATGGGTAATTCCTATCTCTCTGCAGTCTCCCTTCACTATATGTTAGATCTACACAGACTCCCAATAAAATTATATTCCATTCAGGGTTGGAGAAATGCACATTTCTACACTCAGATTTATCTGTCTGTCTCACTAGACTCTCACCGGTCTTCCTCTCTCCAGAAATGCAGACACTGCGTGTATTTTTATCAACATTTGGAGGAGCAATTTCTTCTGCCTGTATTACGAGTTCTCTTGTACATGCAAATGAGCTAGTCCCCACCATAATCAGGTATGACTCAAGGTCAGAGCAGACTTTTTTCAGTTCATTCACTTTTACTGAAAGGACAAGAGCAAAACTGCTGGGTAGTTAATCAATCAGTTGTGGTGCTAACAAGAATGGCCTCAATCTCCTGAAAAGTTACCTTTTGCCAGATAAGTTTAAGACCAATGTACCAGTAGTCACACCTCTCCTATACAAGCTGGAGTCACCTAGAAAAAGGTAGGTGCCTAAAGAAGTGTAGCTTTTTAAATGTTTTATTTTGTATTGGTCTTTTGTTGTGTACATTTTTAATGTTTTATAACTTCATGCAGACATGATGGCATTCACTCTTCATTGTCTTCTCTTATCTCTGTCTACTCTTGCTAACTCCCTTCTTCCACACTGATAAACCACCTATCCTCATGTCTTTGCTGTTGTTGCTGCTGCTGCTGTGGCTACAGGGCTTTAAACTACCATAGATAATTTGGGTTTCAATATAACATTTTAAGGTACTATCTTTTTATTCATCTAACTTCCCCTTATCCCTCCATCCCTACTTATATTCCCTCAATATCCCCTTTTCCTTTCATGTCACATATATACTACAGATCCCTCCCACTACTTAAGACCGTATCTTCCCCTCTCATGATTACTTTTTCTAGTTCATAATCTATACCTATGGCCCTACACACATATATGCATACATGAATGCTAAAGTGTAGCATACAAACATAACAGAAAACATGTAGAACTCATCCCTCATAACATATTTTATTATAAGTAATAAACAAGTGCCTTAATACTCTGTCCTTGACAAAAATAACACCAAATAAAACAGAAGTTTGAATGGTAAAAATAAGTCACCAGCATCCTTAAGTTCAATTACACAGCTCATTGACTTGTAATTAATGTGAGATATAAAGTCACAAATTCTATGTGTGTGAACTTGCTAGATTACTTCTGATAAATGCTTTATGCTCCAAGGGCAACTGCTTTGGGAGTCGTTGGAATTGCTGGAAGTGCTGGAGGAGCGCTGTCTCCTCTACTTATGATCCTCACGACATACTCTGCTTCCTTGCCCTGGATCATCTATGGGATTCTTCCCATCCTTGGTGGCCTCGTTGCCCTTCTTCTTCCTGAGACCAAGAATCAGCCTCTGCCTGACTCAATCCAAGATATAGAAAATAAGTGAGTAAAACCTCTACCTTCCCCTTAGAGGACTTTGTTGAGGAAGATAAATGAGAATTCAGGGCCACATTCTCACTAGCAGGCTGACAATTAGGCTTTTTCACATATGGCCACTGGTGCTGGCATAGGGACCTTTTCTACATCCCTTTCTATATGGATTTCATAGGTGTCTGGAAACTCTACATCATAAGGGCCAGCCCTGAACGCATGGTGCTAGAAGAATTAATGATAAATACAAGTTTGTATGTCCTCTGTTTTACTCTGACCCATTGTGAAACATATGTTGACAAGGTTGTGTGCCTTCTATTTTGCCATAATATAGAGCACATATCCTTGAAGATATTTCAATCACACATAAATATAAGTATCATTTCATCCCTCAGGCCAAGTCCCCCTCAGCCAAGTGAATGTTGGTAAGTTTTCAGAAACAGTCTCTATTGACATGGGATGTGACAGTCAGTATCTAACTTACAGATTATATACAAGACTGAAGAGTCTGACACTCATGAAGTCATATCTCAGGGAAGTACTCTTATGTTTGCTGTGTGATTCAGACTATATTGTTTCCACTAGAAATGAAATGTTCATGTCAGTGAAGAATTTAATAGTCTATAAAATGACCATGAAAGGAAAAAGAGAAAATTTTAAAACTTTGGTGTCCTTCCCAGGCTTTCTCCCAAAACTCATTTGAGAATGTCATTATAACCAAGTAGAAAGTTTCTGGAGACTTCAGTCTTTTATTCACATGATTTATTCCAACCTTTTGTGAAGAATCATGGAGTTCCTAAAGCTGATGGGTAAAGAATGAGCTTGCTCTAAAGAATGCAGGAAGATCCCTCTTTTCTTTGTCCTTTCTCATTTTGTTTTTCTTTACCATGTTTGCTGTATTTGTTCCAGGAGGAAAAGCTCAAAAGAGGCAAAGAAAGATGTGGTTGCCAAAGTGACACCATTATAAAGAATTCCAACCGGCCTCTGATCAAGGAGAAAGATGAAAAACATATCATTCAGCATATCATGGTCCAGAATTATACCTAGATGTTAGCAAGATTTTTCCATATAAATCGTTGTATAAATAATGAGTTAAATTAAAATTATACTAGTTTGTCATGTATAAAATAACTATAATAAAGAAATTTGAATAAAATCACAATATATTGAAGAAACATTAACTCGAAATTTTTATAGTCAGTGATACTGGTCAAGTTTCAGTATACAGTACATGTTTGTGATGTATGGCAGTTCAATGGAATTGAAATCTTCCAGTCTTCGAGCAGGAAGCAGGGCGCAGGGAGGCTTCATGAGACTCAGAAGGTAAAGAAGACTTGGAAGGTTCTGGAAGGCCTTCATCTAGCTTTTTTAAAGAAGTAAATAGTATTGTGGGAGAAAACCCAGCAGCCAAGCTTGAAAGCAGATATTTAACTACTGAACTGCCCAGAAACTGTTCAGAAAGCCACCACTGTGACAACTTGCATAAAGTATTGAGGGGACTTTCAGTGACGTAGCTGCTCTTTTCGAGTCATCCCTGTCCCTGTAAAAAACCTTTTACTCAAATTCCTGTTGGTAACCCCAAGAAATCACCAAGGCAATCTTTGTTGCAACTACTGTGTTCTTCATGGGTTATCTTTCTGGGCTGAGTACCCTGTGTACTCCCCAGAGAAAGTCTGTCAGCCATCGGCCCATTGTTACTGTGATACCTGAGAAAATTAACTTAAGGGAGAAAAGTTTGTGGTGGCTCCAGCTGGAGACAAGCTCCAGAGTGTTGGTTCTCGATTGAAGGCAGTCTAGAGGAAAGAGGGGTGGGGCAGGACTTGGTCTCACTGGAAATTAAGGTTGCTTTCTATAAAAACATGTACCTATCTTCACTTTAAGTTTCTCTTAAGGCCAGAAGTTGCAAGCCTCTTGGCAAATTGACACCTGCTGCTTAACTCTGTGTGTGTGTGTGTGTGTGTGTGTGTATGTGTGTGTGTGTTGGGGGTGGAATTAAGTAAAGAGGTTTTTTGTTCTTTTCTCTACAGGTCCTCTGCCCACCACACCCTAAAGCTGAGAATTTAACTCCTTGTCAGCTAGGGAAAGTCAGTCAGGAAGAGAGGGAAAAAAGGAGACACTTTTTAAAAGGTTTCTAATCTTTATTTCTAAGGAAAAGTAAAAGGAAAGGGACTTACCACACTATGTGTTCTCTTAATTTCTAATTTGTTGTCTCTCTCTCTTTTTTTTGTTTCATTTTCCCATTTATTGGATATTTTCTTCATTTACATTTCAAATGTTATCCCCTTTCCAGGTCTCCCCTCCGGAAACCCTCTATCCCATTCCCCGACCCCCTGACTCTATGAGGGTGTTCCCCCACCCACCCACTGCTGCCTTACGCCCTGGCATATCCCTACTCTGGGGCATCGAACCCCCTCTGGCCCAAAGGCTACTCCTCCCACTGATGTTCAACAAAGCCATCCTCTGCCACTTCTGCGGCTGGAGCCATGGTTCCTTCCATGTGTACTCTTTGGTTGGTGGTCCAGTCCCCAGGAGCTCCAAGGGTTCTGGCCTGTTGACACTGTTGCTCGCCTCATGGGGCTGCAAATCCCCTCAGCTCCTTCAGTCCCTTTTCCAACTCCTCCATTGGGGACCCCGCACTCAGTACTATGGTTGACTTCGAGCATCCTCCTCTATATTTGTCAGGCTCTGGCAGAGCCTCTCAGAAGACAGCCAGATCAGGCTCCTGTCAGCAAGCACTTCCCCAGCATCCACAATAGGTTGCATATTTGGCAACTGTATATGGGATGGATCCCCAGGTGGGACAGTCTTTTGATGGTCTTTCCTTTAGTCTCTGCTCCACACTTTGTCTCTATATTTCCTCCTGTGAGTATTTTGTTCCCCCTTCTAAGAAGCACTGAAGCATCCACACTTTGGTCTTCCTTTTTTCTTGAGCTTCATATGGTCTTTGAATTGTAATTTGGGTATTCCCAACTTTGGGGCTAATCAGTGAGTGCATACCTTGTGTGTTCTTTTCTGATTCAGTTACCTCACTCAGGATGATATGTTCTAGTTCCATCCATTTGTCTAAGAATTTAATGAAATCATTGTTTTTAATAGTTAAGCAGTATTCCATTGTGTAAATGTACCACATTTTCTGTATCCATTCCTCTGTTGAGGGACATCTGGGTTCTTTCCAGGTTCTGGCTATTATAAATAAGGCTACTATGAACATAGTGAAACATGTGTCCTTATTACATGTTGGAGCATCTTCTGGGTATACACCCAGGAGTGGTATAGCTGGGTCCTAAGATAGTGCTGTGTCCAATTTTCTAAGGAATCACCACACTGATTTCCAGAGTGGTTGTACCAGCTTGCAATCCCACCAGCAATAGCGGGATGTTCTTACATCCTAGCCAGCATCTGTTGTCACCTGAGGTTTTTATCTTCTGATTGGTGTGAGGTGGAATCTCAGGATTGTTTGGATTTGCATTTCCCTGATGACTAAGGATGTTGAACATTTCTTTAAGTGCTTTTCAGCCATTTAATATTCCTCAGTTACAAATTCTCTCTTTAGCTCAGTTCCCCATTTTTAAATAGGTTTATTTGGTTCTCTGGAGTCTAACTTCTTGAGTTCTTTGTATATATTGAATATTAGGCCTTTAATGGCTGTAGGATTGGTAAAGATCTTTTCCCAATCTGTTGATTGCTGTTTTGTCCTACTGACAGTGTCTTTTGTCTTACAGAAGCTTTGCAATTTTATGAAGTCCCATTTGACGATTCTTGATCTTACAGCACAAGCCATTGATGTTCTGTTCAGGAAAATTTCCCCTGTGCCCATATCTTTGAGGCTTTTCCCCACTTTCTCTTCTATTAAATTCAGTGTATTTGGTTTTATGTGGAGGTCCTTGATTCACTTGAACTTGAGCTTTGTACAAGGAGATAAGAATGGATCAATTTGCATTCTCCTACATGTTGACCACCACTTGAACCAGCACCATTTGTTGAAAATGCTGTCTTTTATCCACTGGATGGTTTTAGCTCTCTTGTCAAAGATCAAGTGACCATAGGTGTATGGGTTCATTTCTGGGTCTTCAATTCTATTCCATTGATCTACCTGTCTGTCACTGTACCTTTACCATACATTTTTTATCACTATTGCTCTGTAATACAACTTGAGGTCAGGGATGGTGATTCCCCCAGAAGTTCTTTTATAGTTGAGAATATTTTTTTCTCTCCTGGGTTTTGTTATTCCAAATGAATTTGAGAATTTCTCTTTCTAACTCATAAGGAATTGAGTTGGAATTTTGATGGGGATTGCACTGAATCTTCAGATTGCTTTCAGCAAGATGGCCATTTTTACTGTATTAATCCTGTCAATCCATGAGTATGGGAGATCTTTCCATCTTCTGAGATCTTCTTCAATTTCTTTCTTCAGAGACTTGAAGTTTTTGTCATATAGATCTTTCACTTGTTTGGTTAGAGTCACACCAAGATATTTTATATTGTTTGTGACTACTGTGAAGGGTGTCATTGCCCTAATTTCTTTCTCATCCTTTTTATCCTTTGAGTGTAGGAAGGCTACTGATTTGTTTGAATTAATTTTATATCCAGCCACTTTGCTGGATATCAGGTTTAGGAGTTCTTTGGTGGAATTTGGGAGGGGGGGTCATTTAAGTATACTACCAGTCATCTGCAAAGAATGATATTTTGACTTCTTCCTTTCCAAATTGTATCCCTTTGACCTTTGTTGTCTAATTGCTCTAGCTAGAACTTCTGAGTATTCTATTGAATAGGTAGGGTGACAGTGGGCAGCCTTATCTAGTCCCTGATTTTAGTGGAATTGCATCAAGTTTCTCTCCATTTAGAGAAAGGGAGTGAGAAGGGGGCAATGTTGGCTACTGGTTTGCTGTATATTGTTTTTACTATGTTTAGGTATGGGTCTTGAATTCCTGATTTGTCCAAGACTTTTAATTTCAAGTTACTCTACTGTTGTCTTCTCTTTCTTCCTCTAATTTTGCTCCCTCCTTCTGCTACATAATGTCATTATTCCTAGGTTTTTGTACCTTTCCTAGAAAAAAGGTCACATGTTCCAACCATCCTTTTTTTTTTTTTTTACAAAAGTTCATTAAAAGTTCAAACATAAATTCAAGTTATAAAGTGATTAAAAAGTTTACAACAGAGATATTTACATGTGTTTCCATTAAGACTAGTTATTTAGCTAGACATTATGTGTCACTAGCTCCATAGGTTCGTTGAGAAGTCTAAAAGTACAATTTTTTTGTGTGTAAGTTAACATTGAAATTTGTATAGATAAACCTAGTCAATATTTTATCTTCTGTCCTAGAACCTACAATATATTGTTTGTTCCTTTTTATGACCTTTGGTTAATAGTTTTGCAGCTCTAAGGAATGTATTTTAAATTATAAATGCCAGCTTTCTATCTCAGAAGCACTTAACTCCTGACACAGAAGACTGGCAGAGTTCTAATTTCATTTTTCATATCAGAGAAGGCTTCAATAGCAGTTCTATTATAAAGGGCTTAATAATTACTAGTATAATTTTAGGAATTCTTATAGAATCATCATTGAGAATTTAAAAGTCAAGCTTCTGGGGCAGACCCTGTTTAGGGCTCCAGACATCCGGGCATCTTCCCTGCCAGAGGAGAGGTTCTGCCCAGCCCGGGAGGGCTTTGCCAGAGCACCTGGGAGAGCCATCTTTGGTCCTGGATCTCTCAGAGACTAGTCTGCACAGGTGAAAGTGAAAACTACAGAAGCTACACAGCTTCTGGGACAGACGGAATTGACACAGCTTCTGGGACAGGCCCTGTTTCAGGCCTTCATCTTCTGCCAGGAGGCAGGTCTGAATGCCAGATATCTGTGTACCTTCCCTGCAAGAGGAGAGCAGGCCTACAGAGAGTACTCTGACCACTGAAACTCAAGAGAGAGCTAGGGTATTAGTCAGGGTTCTCTAGACTCACAGAAGTTATGGATAGTCTCTATATAGTAAAGGAATTTATTGATGACTTACAGTCTGCAGCCCAATTCCCAACGATGGTTCAGTAGTAGCTGTGAATGGAAGGCCAAGGATCTAGCAGTTACTCAGTCCCACACGGTAAGAAGTCAAAGGAGAGCCAGACTCCCTTCTTCCAATGCCCTTATATTGTCTCCAGCAGAAGGTGTAGCCCAGATTAAAGGTGTGTTCCACCACACGTTTAATCCCAGATGACCTTGAACTCGTAGATTTAATCTTCTGGAATCCATAGCCACTATGC
This sequence comes from Mus caroli, assembly GCF_978045245.1. Taxonomy (NCBI): domain Eukaryota; kingdom Metazoa; phylum Chordata; class Mammalia; order Rodentia; family Muridae; genus Mus; species Mus caroli. Next base: position 53,901,185 of record NW_028227275.1, read on the forward strand.
CTCAAGATCTCCATACCAAGATCCAGATCAGAAACTTCTATCTCCAAGCCTCCAGATAAGGGTCACTGGTGAGCCTTCCAATTCTGAATTGTAGTTCATTCCAAATATAGTCAAGTTGACAACCAAGAATAGCCACTACAGCTAGTCTCCCTGGTCTGCTGATAGAGGCTAGCAGAATCATGGGAGGAACAAGCTCCAATCAGAGACAACTAAAACAACTAACTCCAGAGATTACCAGATGGCGAAAGACAAATGTAAGAATCTTTCTAACAGAAACCAAGAACACTTACCATCATCTGAACTCAGCACTCCCACCTCAGCCAGTCCTGGATACCACAACACACCCAAAAAGCTAGACCCGGATTTAAAAGAATAACTCATGATGATGGTAGAGGACATCAAGAAGGACTTTCATAACTCACTTAAACAAATACAGGAGAACACTGTTAAAGAGGTAGAAGTCCTTTAAGAAAAACAGGAAAACACAACCAAACAGGTAAAAGTCCTTAAAGAAAAACAGAAAAACAAACCAAACAGATGATGGAATTGAACAAAAACATACAAGACCTAAAAAGGGAAATAGACACAATAAAGAAAACCAAAAGTGAGACAAAGCTGGAGATAGAAACCCTACGAAAGAAATCTGGAACCATAGATGTGAGCATCAGCAACAGAATACTAGAGATGGAAGAGAGAATCTCAGGTGCAGAAGATTCCATAGAGAATATGGGCACAACAATCAAAGAAAATGGAAAATGCAAAAAGATCCTATCTCAAAACATCCAGGAAATACAGGACACAATGAGAAGACCAAACTTACAGATAATAGGAGTAGGTGAGAATGAATATTTTTAACTTAAGGGGCCAGCAAATATCTTCAACAAAATTATAGAAGAAAACTTCCCAAAACTAAAGAAAGAGATGCCCATGAACCTGCAAGAAGCCTACAGAACTCCAAATAGACTAGACCAGAAAAAAATTCCTACCAACACATAATAATCAGAACAACAAATGTACTAAATAAAGATAGAATATTAAAAGTAGTAAGGGAAAAAGGTCAAGTAACATATAAAGGCAGGCCTATTAAAATTACATCAGACGTTTCATCAGAGACTATGAAAGCCAGAAGATCCTGGATAGATGTTATACAGACACTAAGAGAACACAAATGCCAGCCCAGGCTACTATATCCAGCCAAAATTTCAATTACCATATGTGATGGTTTGTATATCCCTGGACCAGGGAGTGGCAACATCTGAAGGTGTGGCCTTGTTGGAATAGGTGTGACCTGGTTGGAATGGGTGTGTCACTGTGGGTGTGGGTATAAAATCCTCACCCTAGTTGCCTGGAAGTCAGTCTTCCACTAGCAGCCTTTGGATGAAGACATAGAACTCTCAGCTCCTCCTGTGCCATGCCTGCCTGGATACTGCCATGCTCCCACCTTGATGATAATGGACTAAACCTCTGAACCTGTAAGCCAGCCCCAATTAAATGTTGTTTTTTATAAGACTTGCCTTGGTCATAGTGTCTGTTCACAGCAGTAAAACCCTAACTAAGACAGAAGTTGGTACCAGGAGTGGGGTATTGCTGTGATAGGCCTGACCATGCTTTTATTTGAAAGAATGTGGATTTTGGGACTTTGGATTTGGAAAGCAGTGGAATGTTTTAAATGGGGCTTAATGGGTCATCCTAGTAGGAATATGGAAGACTTTGTTGCTGGGAGTAATTTGAACTGTGTTGACCTGGCCCAAGAGATTTCAAAGGAGAAGAATTTCAGAATGTGGCATAAAGACTGGTTTTGTGGTATTTTGGTGAAGAATGTGGCTACTTTTTGCCCTTGTCTGAAAAGTTTGCCTGAGGCTAAGGTGAAGAGACTTGGATTAATTGCATTGACAAAAGAAGTTTCAAAAAAGCCCAGCAGAGACTTTGTTCTCTGGTTAAGTCTTATGAAGGAAAGTTTGAACAAGCATAGCAAGCTTAGAAAGGAAAACTATAAAATATATGGTTTGAGTATTAAAGGAGTACCAGGAAGTGAAATGGAGCAAAATCTTGTGTTCTAGGAGATAAAGATTAAGGGAGTGGGACCTTGGGGCAAGATCCTACCCAGCTAAATTAGATCCAGGCATGGTGGTACACACCTTTAATCCCATGAGACAAGCATGCTGATCTCTACATTCAAGGTCAATCTACAGATCAAGAACCAGGATAGCCAAGCTTAGGCAGTGAAGGATTTAGAAAACATAAAGCTAGTGATAATGTAATAATACAAGGGGATCATGTTCTAGTTCCTGTAAGCAGCAGAACTCGGCAGCTTCAGCCATGTGCCTCTGACTCTAGAGTTAAGAATGGAAGGAACTACTGGGAAAATTGATGCTGGTTAGCTGGAGCTAAGGGATTAGCAGTGATTAAGAAGAGACCAGCATCGTTGAGGTGAAATCTTCTGGAAATTGTTTTCTGGGAGCACAAAGAAGCTGTGTTCCAGAGATACCCAAGGTTGTACCTCATGCTGTGGCTGGACTTGGTAATGTGTAAGAGTCACTCAGGTGGTACTGCTTGTGAAGGAATGAAGGGATCATGGAGAGAAGCTGAGGCTTAGCACTGTGAGAGGCCAGGGAAGCCCATTGGAGAAGGTGAAGCCTCAGCTGTAGTTGATGGCCCAGGATTGAAGGGGTCATGCAAAGGATTTGAGGCTTGGCACCCTGAAGAGAGCCTATGAGAGGCTATTGGTGAAGCCTAGCTGGAGTGGAACACCCCAGTGTATTGGAGATGTCAGTACGAATCCAGCCCTTCAAAGGATAATAACAGAAAAAAACCAATACAAGGACAGGAACCACGCCCTAGAAACAACAAGAAGGTAATCCCTCAACAAACCTAAAAGAAGACAGCCACAAGAACAAAATGCCAAAATTAACAACAAAAATAATAGGAAACAACAATTACTTTTCCTTAATATCTCTTAATATCATTGGACTCAACTCCCCGATAAAAAGACATAGACTAACAAACTGGCTACACAAACAAGACCCAACATTTTGCTGCTTACAGGAAACTCATCTCAGAGAAAAGGATAGACACTACCTCAGAATGAAAGGCTGGAAAACAATTTTCCAAGCAAATGGCATGAAGAAACAAGCTGGAGTAGCCATTCTAATATCTGATAAGATTGACTTCCAACCCAAAGTCTTTAAAAAAGACAGGGAGGGACACTTCATACTCATCAAAGGTAAAATCCTCCAAGAGGAACTATCAATCCTGAATATCTATGCTCCAAATACAAAGGCAGCCACATTCATTAAAGAAACTTTAGTAAATCTCAAAGCAGACATTGCACCTCATACAATAATAGTGGGAGACTTCAACACACCACTTTCACCAATGGACAGATCATGGAAACAGAAACTAAACAGGGACACATAGAAACTAAGAGAAATTATGAATCAAATGGATCTGGCAGATATCTACAGAACATTCTATCCTAAAACAAAAGGATATACCTTCTTCTCAGCACCTCATGGCACCTTCTCCAAAATTGATCACATAATCGGTCACAAAACAGGCCTCAACAGATACAAAAATATTGAAATTGTCCCATGCATCCTATCAGATCACCATGGACTAAGGCTGATCTTCAATAACAAAATAAATAATAGAAAGCCAACCTTCACGTGGAAACTGAACAACAATCTTCTCAATGATACCTTGGTCAAGGAAGGAATAAAGAAAGAAATTAAGGACGTTTTAGAGTTCAATGAAAATGAAGCCACAACATACCCAAACTTATGGGACGCAATGAAAGCATTTCTAAGAGGAAAACTCATAGCTCTGAGTGCCTCCAAAAGGAAACTAGAGAGAGCACACATTAGCAGCTTGACAACACACCTAAAAGCACTAGAACAAAAGGAAGCAAATTCACCCAAGAGGAGTAGACGGCAGGAAATAATCAAACTCAGGGGTGAAATCAACCAAGTGGAAACAAGAAAAACTATTCAAAGAATCAACCAATCAAGGAGCTGGTTCTTTGAGAAAATCAACAAGATAGATAAACCCTTAGCCAGACTCACTAGAGGGCACAAGGAAAGCATCCTAATTAACAAAATCAGAAATGAAAAAGAAGACATAACAACAGATCCTGAAGACATCCAAAACACCATCAGATCCTTCTACCAAAGGCTATACTCAACAAAACTGGAGAACCTGGATGAAATGGAGAAGTTCCTAGACAGATACCAGGTACCAAAGTTGAATCAAGATCAGGTCAATGATCTAAACAGCCCTATATCCCCCAAAGAAATAGAAGCAGTCATTAATAGTCTCCCAACTAAAAAAAGCCCAGGACCAGATGGGTTTAGTGCAGAGTTCTATCAGACCTTCAAAGAAGATCTAATCCCAGTTCTTCACAAACTATTCCACAAAATAGAAACAGAAGGTACTCTACCCAACTCATTCTATGAAGCCACAATTACTCTGATACCTAAACCACAAAAAGACCCAACAAAGATAGAAAATTTCAGACCAATATCCCTTATGAATATTGATGCAAAAATCCTCAATAAAGTTCTTGCTAACCAAATCCAAGAACACATCAAAACAATCATCCATCCTGACCAAGTAGGTTTCATCCCAGGGATGCAGGGATGGTTCAATATACGGAAATCCATCAACGTAATCCAGTATATAAACAAACTCAAAGACAAAAACCACATGGTCATCTCGTTAGATGCGGAAAAAGCATTTGACAAGATCCAACACCCATTCATGATAAAAGTCTTGGAAAGATCAGGAATTCAAGGCCCATACCTAAACATGATAAAAGCAATCTACAGCAAACCAGTAGCCAACATCAAAGTAAATGGTGAGAAGCTTGAAGCAATCCCTCTAAAATCAAGGACTAGACAAGGCTGTCCACTTTCTCCATACCTATTCAACATTGTACTTGAAGTCCTAGCCAGAGCAATTCGACAACAAAAGGAGATCAAAGGGATACAAATTGGAAAAGATGAAGTCAAAATATCACTTTTTGCAGATGATATGATAGTATATATAAGTGACCCTAAAAATTCCACCAGAGAACTCCTAAGCCTGATAAACAGCTTCGGTGAAGTAGCTGGATATAAAATTAACTCAAACAAATCAATGGCCTTTCTCTACACAAAGAATAAACAGGCTAAGAAAGAAATTAGGGAAACAACACCCTTCTCAATAGTCACAAATAATATAAAATATCTTGGCGTGACTCTAACTAAGGAAGTGAAAGATCTGTATAATAAAAACTTCAAGTCTCTGAAGAAAGAAATTATAGAAGATCTCAGAAGATGGAAAGATCTCCCATGCTCATGGATTGGCAGGATCAACATTGTAAAAATGGCTATCTTGCCAAAAGCAATCTACAGATTCAATGCAATCCCCATCAAAATTCCAAATCAATTCTTCAACGAATTAGAAAGTGCAATCTGCAAATTCATCTGGAATAACAAAAAACCTAGGATAGCAAAAACTCTTCTCAAGGATAAAAGAACCTCTGGTGGAATCACCATGCTGGACCTAAAGCTTTACTACAGAGCAATTGTGATAAAAACTGCATGGTACTGGTATAGTGACAGACAAATAGACCAATGGAATAGAATTGAAGACCCAGAAATGAACCCACACACCTATGGTCACTTGATCTTCGACAAGGGAGCTAAAAACATCCAGTGGAAGAAAGACAGCATTTTCAACAAATGGTGCTGGCACAACTGGTTGTTAACATGTAGAAGAATGCGAATCGATCCATTCCTATCTCCTTGTACTAAGGTCAAGTCTAAGTGGATCAAGGAACTTCACATAAAACCAGAGACACTGAAACTTATAGAGGAGAAAGTGGGGAAAAGCCTTGAAGATATGGGCACAGGGGAAAAATTCCTGTATAGAACAGTAATGGCTTGTGCTGTAAGATCGAGAATTGACAAGTGGGACCTCATGAAACTACAAAGCTTCTGCAAGGCTAAAGACACCATCAATAAGACAAAAAAACCACCAACAGATTGGGAAAGGATCTTCACCTATCCTAAATCAGATAAGGGACTAATATCCAATATATATAAATAACTCAAGAAGGTGGACTCCAGAAAGTCAAATAACCCCATTAAAAAATGGGGCTCAGAACTGAACAAAGAATTCTCACCTGAGGAATACCGAATGGCAGAGAAACACCTGAAAAAATGTTCAACATCCTTAATCATCAGGGAAATGCAAATCAAAACAACCCTGAGATTCCACCTCACACCAGTCAGAATGGCTAAGATCAAAAATTCAAGTGACAGCAGATGCTGGCGAGGATGTGGAGAAAGAGGAACACTCCTCCATTGTTGGTGGGATTGAAAGCTTGTACAACCACTCTGGAAATCAGTCTGGCGGTTCCTCAGAAAATTGGACATAGTACTACCGGAGGATCCAGCAATACCTCTCCTGGGCATATATCCAGAAGATGTCCCAACCGGTAAAAAGGACACATGCTCCACTATGTTCATAGCAGCCCTATTTATAATAGCCAGAAGCTGGAAAGAACCCAGATGTCCCTCAACAGAGGAATGGATACAGAAATTATGGTACATTTACACAATGGAGTACTACTCAGCTATTAAAAAGAATGAATTTATGAAATTCCTAGCCAAATGGATGGACCTGGAGGGCATCATCTTGAGTGAAATAACACAATCACAAAAGAACTCACACAATATGTATTCACTGATAAGTGGATATTAGCCCAAAACTTAGGATACCCAAGATATAAGATACAATTTGCTAAACGCATCAAACTCAAGAAGAATGAAGACCAAAGTGTGGACACTGTGCCCCTTCTTAGAATTGGGAACAAAACACCCAGGGAAGGAGCTACAGAGACAAAGTTCGTAGCTGTGATGAAAGGATGGACCATTTACAGACTGCCGTATCCAGGGATCCATACCATAAGCAGCTTCTAAACGCTGACACCATTGCATACACTATCAAGATTTTGCTGAAAGGACCCAAATATAGCTGTCTCTTGTGAGACGATGCCGGGGCCTAGCAAACACAGGAGTGGATGTTCACAGTCAGCTATTGGATGTATCACAGGGCTCCCAATGGAGAAGCTAGAGAAAGTACCCAAGGAGCTAAAGGGATCTGCAACCCTATTGTTGGAACAACATGATGTACTAACCAGAACCCCGGAGCTCTTGTCTCTAGCTGCATATGTATCGAAAGATGGCCTAGTCGGCCATCACTGGAAAGAGAGGCCCATTGGACTTGCAAACTTTATATGCCCCAATATAGGGAAATGCCAGGGCCAAAAGAATGGGAATGGGTGGGTAGGGAAGTGGGGGGCGCTATGGGGGACTTTTGGAAATGTAATTGAGGAAAATATGTAATAAAAATATTAAAAATCAAAAAAAAAGAAAATTTCTTTTTAACAGTGTTACAGATCTATTCAGATGTTTAAAATAATGCTTAAATTCAAAGAATTTTGCTTCTAGTAAACTGGTAATCACTAGAAAATTTTGCCTCTAGGTATAGCTAATATAGCTTTACATTATGTAAGAAAAATTTTTATTGTTTCTGCTTCTATACAAGAAGCCAAAAATTTTAATCTTTCAGTATATATTGTTTCTTAAGTGAAAAGTATTTTATTAACTAATGCTTCTCAAGGGAAGTTTACCTTAAATCCTTGCTCTCACCCAAAAGATTCAGAGACAATATCCTTTTATTACTTAGGGTTTTAGTTTACTACAAAAGGTTTTACAAAAAATAAAGAAAGCTTTTATAATTGTTGTTAATTGGTAATTAAAAATTAGTTGTGCCCAAGACAATTCTTTGGCCAGAAAAAACATTATTGTAAAGTCATTTTTCTCATCCTCCCAGCCAATCGTTGGCCCACTTGGGCCCAACTAGCTGCTGTGGGGCGGAGTCTTAAGACACACAGTTGCCCCTATTCCAGCACAAATAATCTAGTTGTGTGCTGTAGATGGTGTTTTAAAATTCTGAACAATCAAACCTTAATTTGTATATTAATAGTCAATGTTATATCTCTGAGCTCATAATTACTTAAAATTGTTTGTCCCTCAGATACTATTAATTCTCAAATTTACAATTCCTTATACATATTCCTAGTTAATAAATAAATAAATTATGCACGTGTGATTCTTAATAACTTTTCAAGCTTTCTAGTTACAACCGCTCCTTAAGAAAAATGATTGAAAGTGCAGTTAGTCACTGCCCCTTTACAGCCAAGTATTTAAAATGTTTTGTCCAACAAGTTATTAATTCAAAAGGTTAGATATTGTGAAATTTTAAACTTTAACCTCTTAAAAGACAAAAAAGAGAGAAATTGTATCCCCATATATACTATTTAGTGCATTCCCATGCACACTATTTAAAACATACCTTTATTTTCAAAATTTGAGATTAAAATGTCAAATTTAATAAATGCTTTTTAGTATCTTAAAAGGGTCTACTTATTGGCTTATAGATTGATCCTAAAACAGCTACCTTATTAGGAAAGAGAAAAACAGGTTCTCTCCACAGAACGCTACAGAAGCATATTAGTAATTCGTGTGCCGAGCTGACAGGTAAGTTAACTCAGTGTCCTGATTAAAAGGACTAAAAGATTAAATTCATGTTTTAGATCCATCCTTGCTTGTCATTTTTCCAGTTTAGACTAGCTTCTAGCCTTTTAACTTTATGGCAATAGTTCATCAAAGACTGTATATTCAGACTTAGTAAAATTAGTCATTTAATAGAGTCATAATAATTTTTCACTTTTCTTCAGTGTGACCAGCCATTCTAACTCAATCTTAGACTGGTCTAATATTCAGTCCAATTATTAGAGATTCCTATATTCTAAATTACCTAGCAAAGTTAATTCAGAGCATATCCCCCAAGGTCACCCAAGGCTCATCTTGCCTTATTTGTCCTAAACTTTTTGCAAACTGATATTAAAGGTCAGTCTGCAGCGGATCGTCACTGGCATCCAGTTACTTCTAATTCTTATCCATTGATAAAATGAAAGGACCCCCTGACTAACGAATAGAAGGGTCCGGATCCGGTTCTAATCTGGAGAAGGGGCTCGGTTTGTGTTTTTTCAAGAGATAAAGATAGAGCACGGTGGCTGCCACAGAGATTAATTAGTCAGATGAACACACATTCCAAATCTTCTTATAAGTATCACCATGAGGACTAAAATTCCTCTTTTGCTTAAAATTCAGCTGGAAACTGAAGCTCCCAGAAAAGCTGTTTTCCTGCTACTCTCTGAGCCAGCTCCCCCACAGGAGGCCGGAGACTAGCTTTAGCTTTACAATGTGCATCTGAATAAGTACCTGGACTTCTCCAAAAAGAAAATTTGCATTGCTACTTTCTCATTGTCTAGATCTCTTTCTTTGTTCAAGCAGGTCAATCTACATTCTCGGCTGGACCTGCAGGCATACCTTCCCCTCCCCCAAGAGCACACAGGTGGCTTTCAGTCTGAGGTAGAATTTAGATTTACCAAGAGAGCTAGGGAAGTAGAAATTTCTAATATTTACAGAGATTAGTTCTTATTTTGATAGAGATGGACTTAGTCCCATAGCTGGCCTCTGGCTTTTCACCCATGCTGTTACTGCAAGGTGTCCTTAGTTCCTCAGGCTATGGGAATAACAGGGATGAGGAGGAAAGACTTCTGCCGAGTTCTGCTGCTTACAGGAACTAGAACATGATCCCCTTGTATTATTACATTATCACTAGCTTTATGTTTTTTAAATCCTTCACTGCCTAAGCTTGGCTATCCTGGTTCTTGCTCTATAGATTGACCTTGAATGCAGAGATCAGCATGCCTGTCTCATGGGATCAAAGGTGTGTACCGCCATGCCTCCTATTTTAGCCACAATTCGTGGTGTTACTAATGACATAATTCTTGTCTAGGCCTTGCTAAATCTGAGGTTGACAAGTCTCCTTTAGAGACTGCGCAGGACTCAGAACTGTGCGTACTGATTCGTGATCATACGAATACAGTATGGCTACCGCTTGGTGCAGGAGATTACTGCAGGGGAAGGTCCAGCTTGACCGTTTCTGAGTTCCCTGTGCGACACACCTGGTTTGAAGGAGGTTGATATCTGATTCCAGCTAAAAACCAAAAATACCTAAGGCTCTGCCTCCCCTCCCCAAAAGATACCAAGAACCACAGATGTGGGTCGTGATAGCACCCACGGGAGGAATCGGGTCAATGTCCACCCAAGCCAAGGTTAAAGGCCCACTCATCTACGGATGAGAAAATCATTTGATCACCTCAGTTAAGCGTTGCCTTATTAAACTTAATTAATAGGGGGGAGAGAGGTTGGAGACCATACTGTCGAAAGGGCAAGCCCTTCACTGCCTCCCACCCAAATAAAAAAGCCATTTGGCCTTGTATTAAGGAGCCGGTCTTACCCCTTCTCCCTGTTTCCCTGCCTGTCATCCAAAATTGCGGAGGAATATCAACTCAGTGTTATTCTTAATAAAGCGTATTTCAAATTTGTTCAGTCAAACTTAGCCAAGGTTCCAATGCCCTACTTAAATTGCAACCAGGAAGTTACCTATTCAGCACTAATTAGCATTATAAAGTCAGAGCCTACAGCTCAGCACTATTCTGTTAGTGGTTTACTAGGATAATAAGGACAGTCTTAGCCAGATACACTTTACCATTAGAAAAGTTAGGAAATCCCACGGAAACAGGGTTTTTTTCTTTAGCCCTAAGAACTCAGGCAGAACTAGTGAGCATAGATAATTTTTCTGCCTCAGGCCAGCCCTTTCTTTTTTTTCTTTTTTTGTTAACGGGAGGAGATGTGGTCTCCCTTTCCCCAGCATGGAACCTGCTTGCTCAAGGGTGGAGCTTCCTGCTCATTCGTCCTGCCATGCCCACTGCTGGACCGTGTCGCTTTGCTGCTTGGAGGCACACACGTGTTCGTCCTGCTACTGGACCCCGAGTTACATGGCAGGAAATCGGGTTCCCTCCCCCTTCCTTTATAACTGAGTGTCTGAAAAAAGTAAAATTGAGCTTTGATCAGAATGCTGTCTTAGCTACATTTCTTTCTCTCGCCGCCTAGCCCCTCTTCTCTTCCAGGTTTCCAAAATGCCTTTCCAGGCTAGAACCCAGGCTGTGATCTGCTGGCCGGACACAACAGCGTTCAGCATGTTATCAATATCCTTTTCTCCCTCTGAATCTTGATCTGGCATCCAGCATTGATCTTTTACATTCAAAAAAGGAATACTGCAAATTGCCTACAATTGCCTTCCTTCAAACACTGCTGTGGGGATTTTCCTTCCTGGAGCACACAGGCAGACTGCAGCAGACATGCACCCAGATCCTCCTTCACGCCCACATACACTCCGCCCTCCGGCTTGTCCTCATAATACCGGGGCATGGCAAGGACCCACCGCCCTCACCACACTGGATCACTGTCCTCGGTCACCCCGCACCGCCCGGAAGGGTGTGGGACATACCCACTCGCAAATAAACTTTTTTAGCCATCTTTATTATCCAACATAAAACATAGAACATTCATTCATACAGACTGGACACGAACATACATGAATTGAACATGAGAACAGATTGGTGCACCAGACATTAGACAAGATACAAAACGGAGCTGGGCGTGGTGGCGCATGCCTTTAATCCCAGCACTCGGGAGGCAGAGGCAGGCAGATTTCTGAGTTCGAGGCCAGCCTGGTCTACGAAGTGAGTGCCAGGACAGCAAGGGATACATAGAGAAACCCTGTCTCGAAAAAACCAAAAAAAAAAAAAAAAAAAAAAAAAGATACAAAACGGGCAGAGTACTTCTGTTGTAAAGCCCAGAGAGAACAAAGCATGGCACTCATGAAATTTCTCTCTGCTTTTTGGGACATTAGCTCAGTCAGTAGAGCATGAGACTCTTAATCTCTGGGTTGTGGGTTCGAGCCCCACGTTGTGCGCCAGTGTTGTGTCCGGCCAGCAGCTCACATGTCTGGGTTCTGTTCTGGGAAGGCATCCTAGAATAGAAGAGGGAGCTAGGGGAACAAGAGAAAGATGTAGCTAAGACAAAAATTCTGATCAAAGCTCAATTTTACTAATTCGTGCACCGAGTTATGAAGGAGGAGAAGGGGCCCAATTCCTGCCAAATCATCTTGGAGTAAGGTTGCAGGTGAACATGTGATGGCTCCAGAACAGCTAGGAGGCAGGCAGTGGGAGTGGCAGGACGACAGGGCGGCAAGCTCCGCCCTGATGCTCTCTAACACTGAAACCTGAGCAAACAGGTTTCAGGCTGGGGAGGGGAGGTTACATGTATTTATATACACTTCAGGTGTGTTTGGTCTCTTTGGGGGTCAAAAGAGGGCACCAGATACTCTGTAACTGAAGTTATGGATGGTTGTAAACCATCATGTGGGTACTGGGAACCAAGCCTAGATCCTTGGAGAATCAGCAAGTGCTCAAACACTGAGCCACCTCTTCAGTCCCACATGTATTCTATACATTCAGCTGTCAACTACTACCTAGGTTGGTTGTATTTGGGGATTGTGCATATGGTCTCCATAACTAGGGATATATAAGTTTTTCTCTGGGATGCTGACATAGATTCCTTCATGTGTATACCCAAGAGTAATATAGTTAGATCATAGAGTAGCTAAGGGTTTGTGTTAGTTAGGGTTTTACTGCTGTGAACAGACACCATGACCAAGGCAAGTCTTATAAAAAACAACATTTAATTGGGGCTGGCTTACAGGTTCAGAAGTTCAGTCCATTATTATCAAGGTGGGAGCATGGCAGTATCCAGGCAGGCATGTAACAGGAGGAGCTAAGAGTTCTATGTCTTCATCCAAAGGCTGCTAGTTGAAGACTGACTTCCAGGCAACTAGGGTGAGGATCTTATACTCACACCCACAGAGACACACCCATTCCAACCAGGTCACACCTATTCCAATAAGGCCACACCTTCAAATGGTGCCACTCCCTGGTCCAAGGATATACAAACCATCACATTCCACTCCCTGGTCCCCATAGACTTGTTCAAAAACATGAGTCTATGGAGGCCATACTGAAACATAGCATAATGCAAAATGCATTTAGTCCAACTTTCAAAGTCCTCATAGTCTAAAGCAGTAGCAACAATGTTAAAAGTCCAAAGTTCAAGGTCTCTTCTGAGATTCATTCAACTTAATTAACTGTAATCCCCAAAGCAAGGCAGGAAACCAGCTGGGTAAACTCCAAACTCTGCATCTCCATGGCTGATGTCAAAGCGCTCTTCAGAGATCCACTCTTTTTTCATCTTTGTTGACTGCAAAAAAATGCTTTCTCCTGGGCTGGTTCTACTCCCCGTTAGCAGCTTTCCTCAACATGTATTCCATGGCTTTGGCATCTTTAACATCTTTGAGTCTCCAAGGAAATTTCAATGTTACAGCTTCTTCTTTCAGTGTCTGGGATTCCACTTGATCTTTTGGACTCCTCCTAAGGGATGGCATCACTTTTCCAGCTCTGCCCTCTGTAGCACTCAAAGCTCAGGTTGATCCACTTCACTACAGCCGCTGTTCTTGGTGATCATCTCATGGTACTTACATCTTCAATACACTGGGGTGTTCCACTCCAACTAGTCTTCACCAATAGCCTCTCATAGGCTCTCTTCAGGGTGCCAAGCCTCAAATCCTTTGCATTACCCTTTCAGTCCTGGGCCATCAACTACAGCTGAGGCTTCACCTTCTCCAATGGCCTTCCCTGGTCTCTCACAGTGCTAAGCCTCAGCTTCTCTCCATGATCCCTTCATTCCTTCACAAGCAGTATCACCTGAGTGACTCTTACACATTACCAAGTCCAGCTGCAGCATGAGGTACAACCTTGGGTATCTCTGGAACACAGCTTCTTTGTGCTCCCAGAAAACAATTTCCAGAAGATTTCACCTCAGTGATGCTGGTCTCTTCTTAATCACTGCTAATCCCTTAGCTCCAGCTAACCAGCATCAATTTTCCCAGTAGTTCCTTCCATTCTTAACTCTAGAGCCAGAGCCACATGGCTGAAGCTGCCGAGTTCTGCTGCTTACAGGAACTAGAACATGATCCCCTTGTATTATTACATTATCACTAGCTTTATGTTTTCTAAATCCTTCACTGCCTAAGCTTGGCTATCCTGGTTCTTGCTCTATAGATTGACCTTGAATGCAGAGATCAGCATGCCTGTCTCATGGGATCAAAGGTGTGTACCACAATGCCTGGTTCTAAATTTAGCTGGGTAGGTCTTGCCCCAAGGTCCCACTCCCTTAATCTGTTATTTCCTAGAGCACAGAATTTTGCTCCATTTCACTTCCTGGTATGCCTTTCATACTCCAACCATATATTTTATATTTTGCCTTTCTAAGCTTGCTATGCTTGTTCAAACTTCTCTTTGTGAGACTTAACCAGAGAACAAAGTCTCTGCTGGGCTTTTTTGAAACTTCCTTTGTCAATGCAAGAAATGCAATTAATCCAAGTCTCTTCATCTTAGCCTCAGGCAGACTTTTCAGACAAGGGTAAAAAGTAGCCACATTCTTCACCAAAATACCACAAAAACAGTCTTTATGCCACATACTGAAATTCTTCTCCTTTGAAATCTCTTGGGCCAGGTCAACACAGTTCAAATTACTCCCAGCAACTAAGTCTTCCATATTCCTACTAGGATGACCCATTAAGTCCCATTTAAAGCATTCCACCGAGTTTCAAATCCAAAGTCCAAAAATCCACATTCTTTCAAATAAAAGCATGGTCAGGCCTATCACAGCAATACCCCACTCCTGGTACCAACTTCTGTGTTAGTTAGGGTTTTACTGCTGTGAACAGACACCATGACCAAGGCAAGTCTTATAAAAAAAAACAACAACATTTAATTGGGGCTGGCTTACAGGTTCAGAGGTTCAGTCCATTATCATCAAGGTGGGAGCATGGCAGTATCCAGGCAGGCATGTCACAGGAGGAGCTAAGGGTTCTATGTCTTCATCCAAAGGCTGCTAGTGGAAGACTGACTTCCAGACAACTAGGGTGAGGATCTTATACCCACACCCACAGTGACACACCCATTCCAACCAGGTCACACCTATTTAACAAGGCCACACCTTCAAATGGTGCCACTCCCTGGTCCAAGGATATACAAACCATCACAGGGTTCTTTTTTTGGTTTGTATTTGGAAGAATCTCTATGCTAATATCCATACTGGCTGGACTAGCTTACAATCAAACCACCAGATTATAAGAGCTCCACATCACTGCCAGCGGTACCATTTGTTTTCTTAATGATAGACTGCAGAACTATAAGACAGTGAAGAGAGTCTAAATAATTTGAGAGAGTTGGATTAACAAGAGAGTAAGCTATTCAACAAACACTTAAACTTTGCTAAACTCTGTTTTAAATCAGACATTATAGCACATACCTTTAATCTCAGCACTTGAGAGGGAGGTGGATCTTTGTCAGTTCCAGGCCAGCCTAGCCTACATAGAGTTCCTGGATGACTACATAGTGAAACTTTGTCTCAAGAACAACCAAAGAAAAAGAAAAAAATATTGTCTGAAGAAGTTTTAATCTCCATAAACAATGGTTTGCCTAGCACAGTTTCTGAAGGCAAGAAATTGCTTCTGTAAGAAGATATGTTAATTACAGAACTATTCACCACTTACCTATGTGGTGATATTTTATTTTAGACAAGGTGATTATTGCATTATTAAACAAACAGGCTTTTCATATATATGTGGAACACTAAAAATTGATACTGCTTGCTTTAACTAAGATTCCAAATCCATTTAAAATTTGAAAGGAGGTGTCTTAGTTAGGGTTTTACTGCTGTGAACAGACACCATGACCAAGGCAAGTCTTATAAAAACAACATTTAATTGGGGCTGGCTTACAGGTTCCCAGGTTAAGTCCATTATCATCAAGGTGGGAGCATGGCAGTATCCATTCAGGCATGGCGCAGACAGAGATGACAGTTCTACATCTTCATCCAAAGGCTGCTAGTGGAAGACTGACTTCCAGGCACCTAGGGTGAGGATCTTAAGCCCACGCCCACAGTGACACACCTATTCCAAGAAGGCCATACCTCCAAATGGTGCCACTCCCTGGCCCAAGAATATACAAACCATCACATTCCACTCCCCGTTCCCCCATAGACTTGTTCAAACACATGAGTCGGCGCTGGGGGGGGGGGGGGTGGCATACTTAAACATAGCATAGTGCAAAATGTATTTACTCCAACTTTTAAAGTCCTCATAGTCTATAGCAGTCTCAACAATGTTAAAAATCCAAAATTCAAGAACTCTTCTGAGATTTATCCAATCACTTTACTGTAATCCCCAAAGCAAACCAGCTGGGCAAACTCCAAACTCTGTATCTCCATGGCTGATGTCAAAGGAGTCTTCAGATCGCCACTCCTTTTTCATCTTTGTTAACTGCAACAAACTGCTTTCTTCTGGACTGGTTCCACTCCCTGTTAGCAGCTTTCCTCAGCATGTATCCCATGACTCTGCCATATTTAACATCTTTGAGTCTCCAAAGCAATTTCAATGGTGTCTGGGATTCCACTTCATCTTTTGGACTTCTCCTAAGGGCTGACATCACTTTTCCAGCTCTGCCCTCTGCACCACTACGGCTGCTGTTCTTGGTGATCATTCCATGGTATTGACATCTCCAAAACACGGGGGTGTTCCACTCCAACTAGGCTTCACCAATAACCTCTCATAGGCTCTCTTCACAGTGCCAAGTCTCAAATTCTTTGCATGACCCCCTCAGACCTGGGCCATCAAATACAACTGAGGCTGCACCTTCAGGAGGATTATTTTAGGGCACAGAAGAAAGATACAAGTATGAATGGGACTTAAAATTGGACAGTGATGTCTATCATTCCACCAGCTTAGGCTGCCTTTGGGAAAAGCATTGTTTTTTATTCAATACTAAATATGTCCCCAACCTCATCATGTTCTTTAGCTTTTGCAGAAAGTGGTAGTAACCCAATCCTGATACTATGCTGAAGGTCATCAAGTCTGGATATCCATACAGACATACAGTTACACAGGATGCAGAATAGGCAGGACCAGGAGAAACCCCACAGTGGTCACATTAGCAGTGCAGAGAATGGTATGGACCCCGCAAAAGGATGATGGGCAGATCTGTGAAGTGTTCCATATTAAAAATTAAAAGTCCTCACAGCATTTTACAGAAAGAATGAGTATTGAAACATCTCAGAGAGAAGAGCCAAGTCACATATGAAAGCAAGCCACTCAGAATGAGCTAATTTATCAATGGAAATTTGAAAAGCCAGAAGAGCTTGTAACAATGTATTTCAAGTTCTGAAAGACCACAACAGCCTACCCAGACTACTATATCCAGAAAAACTATCATTTTAAAGTTTAAGGAGAAAGAAAAGCTTATCATGATAAAAGCAGGCTAAAGAAATATATGACCACCAAGGCAGATCTATAGGGGATATTAAAACAAAACTTTGTTCCGAAAAGTATGAACAGCATACTATCTTGTCTAGTTTTATGAACTTGATATAAATTTGAAGCATTTGGAAAGACGTAACCTCAATGGAAAAAATGTCCCTACCAGACTGGTCTATAAACAAGATAGTAAGCAGCACTCCTCCATGACCACTGCTTCAGGTTCCTGCCTCCAGGTTTCTGCATTGAGTTTCTGCCTACTCTATTTGATAATGGACTGTGAGGTGGAAGTCTAAGCAAAATGAATCGCTTACTCACTGTGGTGGTTTGAATAGGTTTCACCCTTCCCCCATAGACTCATATGTTTGAATGCTTGGCACTCAAGAGGGTGGCACTATTAGGAGGCAGGGCCTTGATGGAATAGGTGTGGCCTTGGAGAAAGTGTGTCACTGTGTGGGTGGGCTTTGAGGTCTCCTATGGTCAACTTCCATCCAATGTATAATTATAGTCTTCTTTTTGCTGGCTGCCTACAGAAGAAAATCTCCTCCTGGATGCCTTTAGATTAAGATGTAGAACTCTCAGGTCCTGATCCAGCACCATGTCCACCTACATGCTGCCATGTTTCACCCACCCACCCCCATGACAATAATAGACTAACCTCTGAAACTGTAACCCAGCCTCAATTAAATGTCCTTTATAAGAATTGCCTTTATCATGGTATCTCTTTAAAGCAATGGATCCATCATATAAACAAACTAGAAAAAAAAAACTGCATGGTCATCTCATTAGATGCAAAAGAAAAAAAAAGTCTTTGACAAAATCCAATACCCCTTCATAATAAAAGTCTTGAAGAGATCAGGAATACAAGAGACAAGGGGCATACCTAAACATAACAAGGGCAATTTACAGCAAGCGAATGGCCAACATCAAATTAAATGGAGAGAAACTTAAAGCAATTCCACTAAAATCCAAAACAATACATATCTATTCAATATAGAACTTGAAGTTTGAGGCAGAGCAAAAGACAACTCAAGGAGATCAAGGGGATACAAATAGAAAAGGTAGAAAGCAAAGTATTATTATTTGCAGATAGTATGATATTATACATAAGCAACCCCAAAAATTCTACCAGGGAATTTCCACAGCTCATAAACACTTTCAGTGAAATGGCTGGATGTAAGATTAACTCAAAAAAAAAAATCAAAGGATAAAGAAGCTGAGAAAGAAATCAGGGAACCAATACTCTTCCCAATAGCCACAAATAATAAAAATATCTTTGTGTAACTCAAATCAAGCAAGTGAAAGACTTGTGTGACAAGAATTTCAAGTGTTTAAACAACAAGAATTGAAGAAGATATCAGAAAATAGATCACCCATGTTCATAGATCAGTAGGATTAACATAGTAAAAGTGGCCATCTTACCAGAAGCAATCTACAGATTCAACACAATCCTCACAAAAATTCCAATACTATTCTTTATAGACCTTGAAAGAACAATACTTAACTTCATATAGAAAAACAATAAACCGGGTTGGGGAGGCAGAAATCCGGCCTACGTAGGGCCACAAGCCTCTTCTGGTCAGAAAAGCACCGGGGTAGCTAGGGCGCAGAGTCGGCTGACACTCGCCAGCTACCCACAACACCCGCCACAGGATCTTAAGACTTCTGGTGAGTGGAACACAGCTTCTGCTCCAATCCAATTGCACGCGGGACCTGAGACTGCATTAGTTAGGGAAGCAGAAACCGGCCTGAGTAGGGCCACAGGCCTCATCCGGCCGGAACAGCACCGGTGTAGCTAGAGCGCAGGGTCGGCTGACACCTGCCAGCTACCCACGACCCCCGCCACAGGATTTTGAGAATGCTGGTGAGTGGAACACAGCTTCTGCTCCAATCTTTAAACAGTGACAACGACAACAACTAACCCCAGAGATTACCAGATGGAGAAAGGTAAACGTAATAATCTTACTAACAGAAACCAAGACCACTCACCATCATCAGAACCCAGCACTCCCACTTCGCCCAGTCCAGAGCACCCCAACACACCGGAAAAGCTAGACACGGATCTAAAAGCATATCTCCTGATGATGGTAGAGGACTTCAAGAAGGACTTTAATAACACACTTAAAGAAATACAAAGGAACACTGGTAAACAGGTAGAAGACAGTAAAGAGGAAGCACAAAAATCCCTTAAAGAATTGCAGGAGAACACTGCTAAAGAGTTACAAATCCTTAAAGAAAAACAGGATAACATAATCAAACAGGTAGAAGTCCTTACAAAAAAAAACAGGAAAACACATCCAAACAGATGATGGAAATGAACAAAACCATACTAGACCTAAAAAGGGAAGTAGACACAATAAAGAAAACCCAAAATGAGGCAACACTGGAGATAGAAACCCTAGGAAAGAAATCTGGAACCATAGATACCAGCATCAGCAACAGAACACAAGAGATGGAAGAGAGAATCTCGGGTGCAGAAGATTCCATAGAGAACATCGGCACAACAATCAAGGAAAATGTAAAATGCAAAAAGATCCTAACTCAAAACATCCAAGAAATACAGGACACAATGAGAAGACCAAACCTACGGATAATAGGAGTGGATGAGAATGAAGATTTTCAACTCAAAGGACCAGCAAACATCTTCAACAAAATTATAGAAGAAAACTTCCCAAATCTAAAGAAAGACATGCCCATGAACATACAAGAAGCCTACAGAACACCAAATAGACTGGACCAGAAAAGAAATACCTCCCGACACATAATAATCAGAACAACAAATGCTCTAAATAAAGATAGAATACTAAAAGCAGTAAGAGAAAAAGGCGAAGTAACATATAAAGGCAAGCCTATCAGAATTACACCAGATTTTTCACCAGAGACTATGAAAGCCAGAAGATCCTGGACGGATGTTATACAGACACTAAAAGAACACAAATTCCAGCCCAGGCTACTATACCCAGCCAAACTCTCAATTAACATAGATGGAGAAACCAAAGTATTCCACGACAAAACCAAATTCACACATTATCTCTCCACGAATCCAGCCCTTCAAAGGATAATAACAGAAAAAAACCAATACAAGGACAGGAACCACGCCCTAGAAACTACAAGAAGGTAATCCCTCAACAAACCTAAAAGAAGACAGCCACAAGAACAGAATGCCAACTTTAACAACAAAAATAACAGGAAACAACAATTACTTTTCCTTAATATCTCTTAATATCAATGGACTCAACTCCCCGATAAAAAGACATAGACTAACAAACTGGCTACACAAACAAGACCCAACATTTTGCTGCTTACAGGAAACTCATCTCAGAGAAAAAGATAGACACTACCTCAGAATGAAAGGCTGGAAAACAATTTTCCAAGCAAATGGTATGAAGAAACAAGCTGGAGTAGCCATTCTAATATCTGATAAGATTGACTTCCAACCCAAAGTCATTAAAAAAGACAGGGAGGGACACTTCATACTCATCAAAGGTAAAATCCTCCAAGAGGAACTATCAATCCTGAATATCTATGCTCCACATACAAAGGCAGCCACATTCATTAAAGAAACTTTAGTAAATCTCAAAGCACACATTGCACCTCATACAATAATAGTGGGAGACTTCAACACACCACTTTCACCAATGGACAGATCGTGGAAACAGAAACTAAACAGGGACACAGTGAAACTAACAGAAGTTATGAATCAAATGGATCTGGCAGATATCTACAGAACATTCTATCCTAAAACAAAAGGATATACCTTCTTCTCAGCACCTCATGGTACTTTCTCCAAAATTGACCACATAATTGGTAACAAAACAGGCCTCAACAGATACAAAAATATTGAAATTGTCCCATGCATCCTATCAGATCACCATGGACTAAGGCTGATCTTCAATAACAAAATAAATAATAGAAAGCCAACCTTCACGTGGAAACTGAACAACACTCTTCTCAATGATACCTTGGTCAAGGAAGGAATAAAGAAAGAAATTAAGGACTTTTTAGAGTTCAATGAAAATGAAGCCACAACATACCCAAACTTATGGGACGCAATGAAAGCATTTCTAAGAGGAAAACTCATAGCTCTGAGTGCCTCCAAAAGGAAACTAGAGAGAGCACACATTAGCAGCTTGACAACACACCTAAAAGCACTAGAACAAAAGGAAGCAAATTCACCCAAGAGGAGTAGACGGCAGGAAATAATCAAACTCAGGGGCGAAATCAACCAAGTGGAAACAAGAAAAACTATTCAAAGAATCAACCAATCAAGGAGCTGGTTCTTTGAGAAAATCAACAAGATAGATAAACCCTTAGCCAGACTCACTAGAGGGCACAGGGAAAGCATCCTAATTAACAAAATCAGAAATGAAAAAGGAGACATAACAACAGATCCTGAAGACATCCAAAACACCATCAGATCCTTCTACCAAAGGCTATACTCAACAAAACTGGAGAACCTGGATGAAATGGAGAAGTTCCTAGACAGATACCAGGTACCAAAGTTGAATCAAGATCAGGTTAATGATCTAAACAGCCCTATATCCCCCAAAGAAATAGAAGCAGTCATTAATAGTCTCCCAACTAAAAAAAGCCCAGGACCAGATGGGTTTAGTGCAGAGTTCTATCAGACCTTCAAAGAAGATCTAATCCCAGTTCTTCACAAACTATTCCACAAAATAGAAACAGAAGGTACTCTACCCAACTCATTCTATGAAGCCACAATTAATCTGATACCGAAACCACAAAAAGACCCAACAAAGATAGAAAACTTCAGACCAATATCCCTTATGAATATTGATGCAAAAATCCTCAATAAAGTTCTTGCTAACCGAATCCAAGAACACATCAAAACAATTATCCATCCTGACCAAGTAGGTTTCATCCCAGGGATGCAGGGATGGTTCAATATACGGAAATCCATCAACGTAATCCAGTATATAAACAAACTCAAAGACAAAAACCACATGGTCATCTCCTTAGATGCGGAAAAAGCATTTGACAAATTCCAACACCCATTCATGATAAAAGTCTTGGTAAGATCAGGAATTCAAGGCCCATACCTAAACATGATAAAAGCAATCTACAGCAAACCAGTAGCCAACATCAAAGTAAATGGTGAGAAGCTTGAAGCAATCCCTCTAAAATCAGGGACTAGACAAGGCTGTCCACTTTCTCCATACCTATTCAACATTGTACTTGAAGTCCTAGCCAGAGCAATTCGACAACAAAAGGAGATCAAAGGGATACAAATTGGAAAAGATGAAGTCAAAATATCACTTTTAGCAGATGATATGATAGTATATATAAGTGACCCTAAAAATTCCACCAGAGAACTCCTAAGCCTGATAAACAGCTTCGGTGAAGTAGATGGATATAAAATTAACTCAAACAAATCAATGGCCTTTCTCTACACAAAGAATAAACAGGCTGAGAAAGAAATTAGGGAAACAACACCCTTCTCTTTTTTATTTATTTATTTATTTATTTATTATATGTAAGTACACTGTAGCTGTCTTCAGACACACCAGAAGAGAGCGTCAGACCTCATTTCGGGTGGTTGTGAGCCACCATGTGGTTGCTGGGATTTGAACTCTGGACCTTCGGAAGAGCAGTCGGGTGCTCTTACCCACTGAGCCATCTCACCAGCCCCAACACCCTTCTCAATAGTCACAAATAATATAAAATATCTTGGCGTGACTCTAACTAAGGAAGTGAAAGATCTGTATAATAAAAACTTCAAGTCTCTGAAGAAAGAAATTATAGAAGATCTCAGAAGATGGAAAGATCTCCCATGCTCATGGATTGGCAGGATCAACATTGTAAAAATGGCTATCTTGCCAAAAGCAATCTACAGATTCAATGCAATCCCCATCAAAATTCCAAATCAATTCTTCAACGAATTAGAAAGTGCAATCTGCAAATTCATCTGGAATAACAAAAAACCTAGGATAGCAAAAACTCTTCTCAAGGATAAAAGAACCTCTGGTGGAATCACCATGCTGGACCTAAAGCTTTACTACAGAGCAATTGTGATAAAAACTGCATGGTACTGGTATAGTGACAGACAAATAGACCAATGGAATAGAATTGAAGACCCAGAAATGAACCCACACACCTATGGTCACTTGATCTTCGACAAGGGAGCTAAAAACATCCAGTGGAAGAAAGACAGCATTTTCAACAAATGGTGCTGGCACAACTGGTTGTTAACATGTAGAAGAATGCGAATCGATCCATTCCTATCTCCTTGTACTAAGGTCAAGTCTAAGTGGATCAAGGAACTTCACATAAAACCAGAGACACTGAAACTTATAGAGGAGAAAGTGGGGAAAAGCCTTGAAGATATGGGCACAGGGGAAAAATTCCTGAATATAACAGTAATGGCTTGTGCTGTAAGATCGAGAATTGACAAGTGGGACCTCATGAAACTGCAAAGCTTCTGCAAGGCTAGAGACACCATCAATAAGACAAAAAAACCACCAACAGATTGGGAAAGGATCTTCACCTATCCTAAATCAGATAAGGGACTAATATCCAATATATATAAAGAACTCAAGAAGGTGGACTCCAGAAAGTCAAATAACCCCATTAAAAAATGGGGCTCAGAACTGAACAAAGAATTCTCACCTGAGGAATACCGAATGGCAGAGAAGCACCTGAAAAAATGTTCAACATCCTTAATCATCAGGGAAATGCAAATCAAAACAACCCTGAGATTCCACCTCACACCAGTCAGAATGGCTAAGATCAAAAATTCAGGTGACAGCAGATGCTGGCGAGGATGTGGAGAAAGAGGAACACTCCTCCATTGTTGGTGGGATTGCAAGCTTGTCCAACCACACTGGAAATCAGTTTGGCGGTTCCTCAGAAAATTGGACATAGTACTACCGGAGGATCCAGCAATACCTCTCCTGGGCATATATCCAGAAGATGTCCCAACCGGTAAAAAGGACACATGCTCCACTATGTTCATAGCAGCCCTATTTATAATAGCCAGAAGCTGGAAAGAACCCAGATGTCCCTCAACAGAGGAATGGATACAGAAATTATGGTACATTTACACAATGGAGTACTACTCAGCTATTAAAAAGAATGAATTTATGAAATTCCTAGCCAAATGTATGGACCTGGATGGCATCATTTGAGTGAAGTAACACAATCACAAAAGAACTCACACAATATGTATTCAATGATAAGTGGATATTAGCCCAAAACTTAGGATACCCAAGATATGACATACAATTTGCTAAACGCATGAAACTCAAGAAGAATGAAGACCAAAGTGCGGACACTGTGCCCCTTCTTAGAACTGGGAACAAAACACCCAGGGAAGGAGTTACAGAGACAAAGTTCGTAGCTGTGATGAAAGGATGGACCATTTAGAGACTGCCGTATCCAGGGATCCATCCCATAAGCAGCTTCTAAACGCTGACACCATTGCATACACTAGCAAGATTTTGCTGAAAGGACCCAAATATAGCTGTCTCTTGTGAGACAATGCCGGGGCCTAGCAAACACAGGAGTGGATGTTCACAGTCAGCTATTGGATGTATCACAGGGCTCCCAATGGAGAAGCTAGAGAAAGTACCCAAGGAGCTAAAGGGATCTGCAACCCTATTGTTGGAACAACATGATGTAATAACCAAAACCCCGGAGCTCTTGTCTCTAGCTGCATATGTATCGAAAGATCGTCTAGTCGGCCATCAATGGAAAGAGAGGCCCATTGGACTTGCAAACTTTATATGCCCCAATATAGGGGAATGCCAGGGCCAAAAGAATGGGAATGGGTGGGTAGGGAAGTGGGGGGGCGCTATGGGGGACTTTTGGGATAACATTGGAAATGTAATTGAGGAAAATATGTAATAAAAATATTAAAAATTAAAAAAAAAAAGAAAAACAAGAAACCAAAGATAGCTAAAACAATCCTGTCCTTTAACAAAAGAAATTCCTGATTTCAAGTTCTAGTACAGAGGTATATAGTAATAAAAACTGCATGGAGTTGGCATTAAAAACAGACAAGTTGATCAATGGAATTGAATCAAATGCCTAGACATAAATCCACATATCTATGGACACTTAATTTTTTATAAAGAAGCCAGAAATATAGGATGGGAAAGAGAAAGCATCTTCAACCAATGGTGCTGAACTAGCTGGTTGTAGGCATGTAGAAGAATACAAATAGATTCATATCTATCACCCTGCACAAAACTCAAATCCAAGTAGATCAAAGATTTCAACATAAAATCTGGTATACTGAACCTGAAAGAAGAGAAGATGGGACACAGCCTTGAATGCACTGGCGCATAAGACAACTCCCTGAACAAAATACTAATAGCACAGGCACTAAGATCAACAGTGATAAATGGAACCGCCTCAAACTGAATAGCTTCTATAAGGCAAAAAACACCATCAATGTGGAAAAATGGCAGCCTTCAGAATGGGAAAAGATTTTCACCAACTCTACATCTGGCAGAGGGCTAATTTCCAAAATATATAAAGCACTCAAGAAACTAGACATCAACCAAATAATCCAATTTAAAAACGGGGTACAGATCTAAACAGAGTCTCAACAGAGGAATCTTTCATGACCAAGAAGCACTTAAAGAAATGTTCAACATCTCTAGCCATCAGGGAAATGCAAATCAAAATGACTCTGAGATTCCATCTTAAGCCTGTCATAATGTCTAAGATCAATACACTAGTGACCCTTCATGCTGGCAATGAAGGGGAACACTCCTTCATTGCTGGTGGGAGTGAAAGCTGGCTCAACCACTATGAAGATCAATATGACAGTTTCTCAGAAATTTGAGATTTTTCTCTACCTCAAGACCCAGCTACTCCACTCCTGGGCATATACCCAAAAGAAGCTTCATCCTACCACAAAGAAACTTGCTCAACTATGTTCACAGTGGCTTTGTTCCTAATAACCATGAACTAGAAACAACCTAGAGGCCCCTCAGCTGAACAATGGATAAAGAAAACTTGGCACATTAACACACTGGAAATTACTCAGCTGTTAAAAACAATTATATTATGAAATTTGCAAGCAAATCAATGGAACTAGAAAAAAATCATCCTGAGCAAATTAACACAGACCCAGAAAGACATAGTTTGTAAAGTAAAGAATAATCATGATATAATTTCACACACCCAGAGAGGCTAAGTCACAAATAAGACTCAAGGGGGGGTGGACTTTATGGATCTCTCTGAGAAAAGGAGATAGAACAGTTATTGCAGGTGAACTGGGGGTGTACTCATGTACAGGAACAGATGTGATTAGGTGGGGAGAGAATACTGGGACAGACTTGGACTAAGGCGAAAATTTCAGGGGTAAGATAGAAGAAACCTGGTACAGATGGAAAACTCCCAGAAATCTATTACGATAGCCCCAGTAAGACTATGACTCCTAGTGATGGGGGATAGAGAGCCAGAACTGGCCATCTCCTATAATCAGACAAGTCTTCCAGTGGAGAGTTTAAGATACCTACCCAGGCACAAAGCCTTCAACCTACAATCTGTCTTTCCTCCAGCTGGGGAAAAGGTGCCATAGCAATTGTGGGAGTGGCCAACCAGGTCCAACTTGAGACCATGCTATAAGAAAGAATCTACCCTTGGCACTGCCTAGAGGACCAGAAACCAGAAGTGGGATGGCTCAAAAACCTAGGATACCAATTATGACTGGCAAAAAAAAGTCAATAAAATTATGCCTAATGATATTCTGCTATACTCATAGATTGGTGCCTAGCCCAGTTGTCATCAGAGAGGCTTCACCCAGCAACTGATGGAAACAGCAGAGACCCACAGCCAACATTGGGCAGAATTCAGGGAATCCTGCTGAAGGCAGGGACAAAGAATTATAGGAGTCAAAGGAGTTAAGGACACCAAAACACACACACACACTCAACAAACCCCAACTCATATGGGCTCACTGAGACTGGACTGACAACCAGGAAGCCTGCATAGGTCTAACCTAGGCCCTCTGTATATATGTTATAGTTGTGTAGCTTGGCGCTTTTGTGGCACTCCTAATAGAGGGAACAGGGCTGTTTCTAAGATTTTTGCCTGCTTTGGGAATCCTTGTCCTCCTACTGGGTTGCCTCATCTAGCCTTAATTCTAGCTTGATATGCTGTATTTGGTTGATATCCATGGGAGGGTTTAAAGAGAAACCACAGAATAATGGATGGGAGGTGGGGAGGGGCAGCATGGAATTGGGAGGGGTCTTGGAGGAGAGCTGGAAAGAGATGCTGTCGGATGTTTTAAAATTTTTTAAGAGAAAAGATGCAGCTCTGGTGGGAGAGACACCCACAGACCTGACCTCTAGTACATAGCAACGGTAGGCCATCAGCACACGGAGCCTCTCCAGATGTTACCCAACATGGCACAGGAGAAGCAAGACATACACAGACCCCCCACCTCCATAACACACACAGGCAGACTATAGACACTTAGCGGCCTGGAACTTGCCACTTGCTGACACTCCATGCCGTGCAGCACTGAGAGAAGAGATTGCTGGGAGGGCCACCAGCCTCATGACCCTTCTGCAGCAGAAGCCACTACAATGTACAAGTTATGTGGTGGACAGATGGGAGAGAAAAGAAGTGGTCTGGTTTAGCCATTAAGAAGAGAGATGGAAGCCGGGCGTGGTGGCGCACGCCTTTAATCCCAGCACTTGGGAGGCAGAGGCAGGCGGATTTCTGAGTTCGAGGCCAGCCTGGTCTACAAGGTGAGTGCCAGCACAGCCAAGGCTACACAGAGAAACCCTGTCTCGAAAAACCAAAAAAAAAAAAAAAAAAAGAAGAGAGATGGAACTGGAGACTCAAAGGTGGAAAAGAACCAGTTGTGAGTAACCAGTCCAGCTAGCTGAGGCCATGGTGAAGTCACAGCCTGTGCTGTCACTGAGAGCCATGTTGGGGTCCATGGCTATGAAGTGACGGGGGTCAGTGTTGGTGTCTATGGCTCATATTACCACTAGAGGTCATGAAGACATCCC
The DNA here is from genome assembly GCF_978045245.1 of Mus caroli. Taxonomy (NCBI): domain Eukaryota; kingdom Metazoa; phylum Chordata; class Mammalia; order Rodentia; family Muridae; genus Mus; species Mus caroli. The sequence goes on from NW_028227275.1 coordinate 53,929,570, forward strand.
TGGTCTGGGCAGCAGCCGAGGTAGCCCCACCTCTTCCCTGTGGCACCATTCAGGAGAGCAGGTCCTGTCCCTCAACCAGGCAGTATTGTGTAGCTGATCTTGATGGTAGGAACTCAGGTGGGCCAGCGCCGAGGACATGAGCATTGGAGAGCTTGACTCCACTTGTCTGCCATAAATTTGGCCTGGGCAAAGGGGTGATGGCCTCTACCCCCTCACCCCTTGCCACCTGAGGCAGTAAGGTGAACAGGCCATGGGGTCAAAAGAGTGGGAGAGTTATCCCTATCCTTCACTGGCTATAGCCCTCGAGAGAGCAAACCCTGAACCTCTCTTGAGCAACACAGTGGAGCTGACCCTGATGGTGAACCAGCCCCAAGAGTGTGAGAGCTGGCCTAGCCCCTGGCCAGCTGCAGCACTTGAGCCCCATGCCTCACCTGAGCAACACAGTGGAGCTGACTCTGGAAGTGTGGGTGCAGGTGAGCCAGCACTGAGAGCATGAGAGCAGGAGGGCTGACCCTGTTCCCTGATGATGGTGGCATTGGGTAGACCAGCTGCACCAGTGCTGGAGAGCTTGCCCTCGTGGTTCAGATAAGGGAGAGCCAGCAGGATGAACAGCTCAGCTACCACCCAGGCCCAGATCCATGCTTTTGAGTTGGCCCACACCTAAATCTGCATCATCTGTGGACTTCTGGGATGCATGAAAGAGCTAGTCCTATAGATACAAAGCTGCAGGATCTCCATGACACAGGGCAACAACAGGATTACCAGGAAGTGTCCCAGTGAGAACCCAATAATTATGGTGCTACAGAAGCTAGAGACCTTGAACCAGACCAGTGACTCATTGCAATGAACATTTGCAAGTGAAGATGTGTGGACAGAGGGGTATACTGTGGGACACGCTGTGACACACTACAGTTTCCGTGATGAGATGTTGTCCAAGCATTATTTTGGTTCTGTGTTTTTTATTTGGGGACAGAGGAGGTTGTAAGGGCAGAGGGCAGATACAAGGCAATGGGGCAGGGAGATGAGTGGGACTGGGATGCATGATGTGAAACTCAGAGAATCAACAAAAAGCTTTTTTAAATCATTGGATAGTCTACCAATGTCCAAAGGGATCACTCTATGATGCTGCTGGAAATAAATTTCCAGGTCCTGTTTGGCCATCTTCAGTCTTCAGAACGGTGTTTGTTTGGTTCCTTCACATTCGTTGGCCTTACTTCTCTCCCATCCGTCCATACTTCATATCCTGTTAGCCAAACCTGCGGTCCTAGTCCTGTTTCCCCTTGTTTGCTCCCTTCCTCATACATACCTTTCTTTCTTCCCTTTTTCCCCTCAGTGGGGGTTAAATCAGTTTCTCTATGCATCCCAGGCAGGACTGGAATTTTCCTTCCTCAGACTACCAAGTGCTGGGATTTCAGTTGGGTATCTCTATGCATAATCTATTCTTTCTCTATTCTTCCTTTTTCACCTTCCTTTTAAATCTTCCTTTTCTCTTTTTCTTTGTATTTTTTTTAAAGTCTAGAGACTTTAAATTCACCAATGGGTTTTAAGGTAGAAGTTTAAAAAAAATCAGTCTACTAATATGGTGATCAATACATTGTGAATTTTCTCTGTTGTGGGTTGCATGGAAATATCCCCTATAGATTCATCCCTTTGATTGTGCCAGCTCGTGGCAGACTTCCTGCCATGTTTAACTGTGAGCCAGAATAAATCCTTCTGGTATGTTCTTATCTGGTTTCTGCCACACAATGACAAAAATAAAGCTAATATACTCAGAGAAAGAGAGAGAGAGAGAGAGAGAGAGAATTTTTTAAATAAAGAGCATAACTTAAAATGATACCCAGATTGTTAAAACAATATTTTTAAACTACATTTTAAAAATGCCATTAACAAGTAAAAGATCTGGGGTATTAAGTAGTGTTATTTGTTAATTTATACATAAAGTAAGATAATTTTTTAATATTTACTGACACATGTGGTGTTGTTTCCATTTCCAAATACACACACACACATATGCATGTATACACACATGCACACATTCATGAACACACAGACCCTTGATGTCTGCCCTGCTGTCATCCTGGATTGCCTCAAGTAGACCTGATTTGTGCCTGTGACCCGAACTTAATTACACCAATTTCCTCTCTCACTTTCGAAAATGCTTGCCTTCAGATTGTAAGTATTATCCTGACAAAGCTTTTCTTTCCAGGCAACACATTTAGGAGTGAATGGTTACACTCCTTACCCAGAGTAAACAGGCCATGAGAAGGAAATTAATCAAGTGAAACAAGACAATGTTTGACTCTGGGCTCAAAAAAAAAAAAAAAGTTCAGGTATTACAAAGATTTACTAAAATGTCTCATTTACCTAGTCATCCATGCTAAGGAAGGAAGGTTGGGGTAATAAAGAACTTTGGTCATGGGAGTACCTGGCCATCCAGAACAGACCCACCACTCATGACACTAAGGACATGAAGATGAGGATTTATACAACGAATTTGAAACCAAAGTGTGTACATGTACACGCACACAAATACACAAACACGTGCAAGCACATGCATACCTGCCCAAGTGGGCAAGAAGAGGGCATTGATTGGATCCCCTTGGAGTTAAAGGCAATATTGGTGAGTCACCCAACAGTGTTGTGTGATCCTCTGAAAGGCATCAAGCACTCTTAACCACTGAGCTACCTCTGGGCCCTTGAAGCCACTTTTAAAGACTTACTAGAACTCATACTTTACTTTATTATCATAAAATGTATTTGCAGTCCTATTCAAGGAATAAATCAAAACCTAAGTAGTATTAAATCACTGTGCTTTACAAATTATGTTATACTATTGTTTTGCTGTTAGTGTCTAAAAGACTCGATTAAAATAACTTCACTGTCTGCTGCTGATTCAAGTTCATGTCACGAGTATTACTGAAAATAATGGTGTCATGTACAGAATTAAAGTGTGACCCATACATGACAGATATACTTAGGTATTACTTCTGTAAAGTGATTAACTGGGAAACTAGACACTATTCCCAACAGGAATTCTGCCCGTTTGAAGCAATTGGCTTACACAGCCCATGCACACGGTCACATGCCTGAGCAAACTTCAACCACCTGGAGAACCACTAAAGGTGACAGCTGATTACATGGCTTTCAAAGTCTCCAGATCCAAGAGAGATGTCGTAGCAAATACATCTGTACGAGGTGGCAGACCATACAGTTACAGACACGAGGAGGTGAGCCGGCTATCCTGGGGTAGACAGGGACAAGGACCAAGGGAAGTAGTAGGCCAAAGTCAGCTTTTCTTATCATCACTCGGCGCCAATGTTAAGGAAAAGAAAGTTCTCTGAAATAGTTACATTTGCTTGAAGTCTGAAATGCCTAAATTTGCCTGCCTTATATCAGGCAGAATTGGGACTTTCAGTGAAAGTGAAATTATGGGTTTTCTTTTTTCTAAGTTATCTTTTCCACATCCCAATTGCTTGGTTTTAAACATAATTCTATCCGTTATATTTACATATAACATTTGAAATGGGAAATTGTTTTCAGATTTGCCTATAGGGTAGCATTGGTGACATCAATGGAAGACAGGCAATACTGTGTCCTTCCTTCAACTGAAAGTCTTTTTAATAAATTAATTCCTCAAAACCAACACCATCTAGAGAATGGTAGGCATAGTGGGCTCTGTTGTGTGCTGCCTCCCGCCACCCCTTACACCTACCACACTGAAAGGTTAATTCTTCCGTCTGCTAAAGTCAGATGATTGAGAGTTCTCAACTGAGTCTTCTCTGGGAGAGTGGCTTCATCTTCCTTACCATTCTACACCAGCAAACTAAACATGGAGGGTGTGAGGGACTGGTCCTCTTACCACTTCCTGGCAACACTCAGCTCCAGAGCTCCCGATAGGATGGCTCATGTCTTTCCTGTGACTGCTTCACCATTCAGCTTCTCCCACGACCAATCCTGCTTCATCCCCCAACCCCCAGTAAACTTTCTGCCACAAACTTTAGTTTCAGTGTCTGTTTCTCAAGGAGCCTGGCCTGCAGTGGTAGGTGCTCCATAATGTTGGAATGGAGCAGAACTACAGAACTCATAAACCCCAGCACACATACTTCTTACGGAGTCACCAGAGAGAGGGCATCTGTTCCTGGGTCTACCCATGGGTCTCATGGACTCTGAAGCTTCCCTGGTGCTAATCTGGGCAGAATAACAGCTTGACGCCAAAGCCTACTTTCAGCCCACCAGATGAGAAGGCTAAGATCTCAACTCAAGGTGCTGAGGCCATGCTCTTGCTACACACCTAGGCCCCTCTTTATCTACAGTAACTACTAACATGGCATGACACTTTAAAGTTGATGCCCTAATCCCAGATACAGAGTCACACGGGATTTGACAGTCTTGTAAGCCAGTAAATTCCTCATATTAATCTGTTTTGTTGAGTTTTCTAAGCAACTCAGAGTCCTAACACAAATATACTTGTGATTTCTTCCCATAATTAAAGATTGACAGGTCAACAATGCCATGTATGTTTTTTTTAACCACATATTCCTCATTTTTATCTCATGAGTATCCACATGTGTTAACTCATGTGTTCCATGTATGGGAGGGTTGTGCACACATGTGTGTGCATGTGAGGGCCAGAGGACAACCTCAGATGTTATCCTCAGGGATCATCCATCTCCCTTGAAGCAGGATTTTTCACTGACCAAGAGCTTACTAATCTATCTAGATGAGCTGGCCAGTGAGATTCAGGGGTCCCCCCATTGGCACTCCCCTAGCACTGGAATCACACACATACTAACAACACACTCATAATTTTTTACCTAGGTTCCTGGGGTTAAACTCGAGTCCTCATACTCACAAGGCAAGTACTTTGTAGGCTGAGCAATCCTCCAGCCCATCTTTCTATACACTTCTTAATAGCATGCATCTGCTGGGCTCCCGTTATGTGGAGTCTGGGTGTACAGTCTTCATGCACAAGCCTTAGTGAGCTTTCTCAGTCCACACCTCCTAAACCCAGCCCTGCAAATAGTAGTTCTGTGTGCCTCAGATGGCTGCTCCATCAATTACCTATAAGCACTTGCTAACTTACTTTTTTCTTATCCCTGTGAAGTACCAGGGCTCTGGGGGTAGGAGGAGGGCTGTTTCTCAGCTGCCCTGGACACTCACCCATAGATAGAAGTGTAGAGTAGAATCTGAGTGTTGACATTTGAGAGAGGCATAGAAACACTTCTCCTTGTATTCCCCTGAACTGAAATTATACCAGTTCCTAGGCATGCTACAGTGAGGCCAAACTGGATTCCCTGAAATCCCAAAGCTGTCTTCCTGGTGTGTTGACTCTGACATAGCTAAGGGGTTGATGTTCTCTCTGCTACATCACTCCTGAGGCTGACCATCCCTCCCGGGGACCCCTGACTCCTCACTGCACTGAGATCTCATTTTCATAAAGATGATGCACCTTGTTGCTCTGGCTCAGCATCACTTCACCTCAGTGTCTGAGGTGAAATACCTGGCAGAATCCACTTAAAAGGAAATTTAGGGGGTTGGGGGGTGTCATTCTTTCAGAAGATTCAGTTGTTGACGTTGCTTAAACTCTGTTCTTTTAGGGCCTGTGGGAAGGCAGAACATCAAAATGGGAACACCTAGCAGGGGTTCCTGCTCACCTCACAGCAGCCAGAAAACAAAAGGACAGGAAGGTACCAGGTCTCAGCATCTCATTCATTTCTCGACTTCCTTAATGAGGTACCATCATTTCCAGCCAGAGACTGGCAACCATGGACCTTTAGAGGAGGCATTTCCCTGAACCACAGCAACATCTACACCCTACAGAGACCCTAAAGACCATCCCAGAGTGGGCATGAATCTGTTTTGAATGTATATCCTACTCACTGTTTCCTACTACTCACTGAACAGTCGATCTCAGATATTAAGATCATGCAAAGTTGATTCTGCCCCTGAAACTGAGTGTCACAGATGGCACAGCCATTTGCTGGTATCCTCTTAAACTCAGTGTCACAGATGGCACAGCCATTTGCTGGTATCCAGTGGTACCCACATCCCCCCCCCAACTGATGCATCTTTGATCTTTAATACCTTTGCCTATTTATCTCTGGGATTATTATAAATCAGATCTTTGCTTCAATTTCCTTATTTCATCAAATGGAGACATAACCACAATCATTGTTTTCCCAGGGAAAGCACTGGATAATGATGGCGGAAAGGGCCAGGATGTCTAAGGAGGCCACTGTGTCTATGGTAGAAGTAATTGAGTTGAACACACAGCCACGGGACAAGGGGAGCACATGCTGCAGTGCCTGGAGCAGCAGGAACACTTGGCTAATGGTACTGTCACTGTTGGTTTATTCCCATCGACTGTTGGAAGGTAGTGTTATCAAAGGCTTCTTCTGCCCTAGCAGATGCCTCTAGCTACCTTCATGAATCAGTGGTTAGCTCCTCTTTTCCATTGAGCAACTCAATGATACTGTACCTGCTATTAAAGCATAGAAGCCATTGCTCTGAAAAAAAAAATCAGTCAAGGCCAGGCTCTCTCATCTTTGTGACAGAGTTTCTTTGACCTTTTGCTGGTAGATTTAGAAAAAGACAGGGTAGCTGACGTTAATCAAGACAAAAGACAAGAAACCTCTGACTTTTCTTTCAAAGGTTCCTCTTATGAAACAGAGCTGTAAATAGCACAAATTAACCACCAATAACACACCTCCCCCATCACTGTAAACTCAGAGATGCTTTAACTTTGAAGTTGAACTTTAAGCCATCGTTCCAAAAGTAAAGGAGAAAATTAATGATTTGTCAAGCGTGGTGACACACATCTGGAACCCCAGCAATATGAAGGTTGAGAAAGGAAGATGACCTGTTGGAGGCCAGCCTGGCTGTAGAGCAAGCTCCTGCTTCAAAAACATGAATTAGGGGCTGAAGGGTTTAGCTCAGCTGGTAAAGTGCCTGCTGGACAGGCACGAAACCCTGAGTTTGAATCTCCCAACACCTCTGTAAAAATGCTAAGCAGGGTCACACACGCCTGTGACCTTAGTGCATACAGACAGAGACAGGTGGATCCCAGGAGCTAGGTGACCAGCAAGTCTAGCCAGTCAGTCAAGGACCGGGTTCAATGATAGACCTTGCCTTAAAGATAACATGGAGAATGACTGAGGGAGACACTCAGCGTTGACTCCTGGCCTCCATGTGTGTCTTCACATAATGAGGGTGTATCCACACTCACACATAGACATCACACACACAAACGTTAACAGGAATTCATCTATTCATGTTTCTCCTAAAATGCTGAACCATTTGAGAAAATAAAACTATTTTTGAAACACAAATCTACCATAAGCAAGCAAAAACATCTAGGCAGTTTGTTCACGTTAAAGATCTTTCCCAGCTGGAAGCCTTTGAAGAGACCCCCCTCCCCTCAGGACAGAACCTTCAGTGGCTTTGATTCCCCTAGAGTCCAAATGACTGAAGCTCGCTCTGCCAACATAGCAAAGTGTTTTCGTGGGGATGGTGTGAGGGCTGAGAGTTCAGTCCTTACTCCCCTAACTCTTGTTCATTCCAAAATCATTCTTCTTTTAAAAAGAACAAAAGTTTCTTTTTGGCCAGTTCACTCTCAAAAAAAAAAGAATTCCAGCAAGATGTCTCCAAGCCTAGTACCCCATGTTTAATACTTAGAAGCCACATGGCAGAAAGAGAGTTGACTCCCGCAAGGTATCCTCTGACTTCTACGTGTACTCTGGCACATATACGTCCATACACATACGCTCATATAGAGAGGACACCAAGAGTTAGACTAACATGGAACCGCTGTGCTCTTCCTGTTTCCTATGGGCTGTTAGTTCTAGAACTGTCTCCTGTGAGCATAGCAGCCATTATCAGCTTAATCAAAATAGCCATGACTACACCTGCAGACAACCTCCAGATCCAGCTTGTTGATGTAAGGGAAGGAAAGCCATCAGACCTCAGCAGAGATCTCAACTGCTCCCTTCTGCAAGCACAGCCAAAGCCCACACACACTGCTGGCTATATATAATTTGGTCCCAGCTACATGTGGTATGGTATGGCCTCTCAGGAGGCACTGCAAATATAGAGTGTGAAACGTGGGGCTCAATCTATGCAGTTGTGGGGAAGACGTCATCTCTGCTGAGGTGAGGTGCTTGGGTGATACAGCTCCTGTAAGTGGCTTCTCGTCTATGCTCTGTAAGGAAGTCCTATAAGGAAATCCCAGTTGGACCATGGTAGAACTTTACTTTGCTCTCTCACTGTATCCCTCTCTAGGTGATTTCTACATCTCCCTAGGAACATATTATGGAAACAGCATTGCTCGTCTCCCTGCCCCCGTGCCTACTACTTCCTTGGTGTCTATAAACTATGGCTCCTGACTCCTCCCTTTATTCTCCAAGCGCAACTGATAACAAACCTTTACGATATCAAAGAGTGGTTATGAGAGAAATAAACTGACAAGAGGAAACAGCTTGTCTCTGTACTTCATTTCACAAAGGGTCCGCTCAGGCCTTTTCTTCAGCAGTCTTCTTCTCTGGCAATTGACATACCTGAGACTAAGTAAAGGGATGAGTGGGTGACAGTGTTCGCAGTGCCAGCATGAGGTCCTGAGTTCAAATCCCCAGCACCCATGTAAAAAATTGGATGTGGCCCTACACACCTGCAATCCCATCCTTGGATGTCAGGGGTAGAGAAAGGAGACTTGCTGAGGCTAGCTGACTGCCAACCTAGCTCTGAATCCAGCAAAAGATTCCCAAGACAAAGTGATAAAGTAGGGCACTCAAAGTCCTCCTCTGGCCTCAGTGTTCACATGCGCGCATGCGCACATACACACACACACACACACACACACACACACACACTCATATGCACACACAGCATACCTGACTGACATTCTCCACTACCTTTCTCTTACTTCTAGCAAAACCACATCTCCCCATGGCTGTAACAACCTCTGCAACATTGCCTCCTGAAGTCTGCCTTTCTACATTTAGGTAAAACTTCTATGTTGACCCGTGTGTCGCTAACACTGCCCCTCCCTAACCTTGAGGGCAAATCCCAGGTCTGTGATTTGCCACAGGATGTGCCAAGTGAACCACTACCACTATCCCCTCCTAACCCTCCAGAGCTGAATCTCAGAAACATTCGCACTCAGGTCACTTTCCCTTAGGCTCTCCCACTTCCTTACCCTCCTGCTGTCAACAGAGAACACATGTCCACTCAGAGTGGTGACATGACAGGACTCACTCAAAGCACACATTTCAGCTTCTAGTCTATGATGCAGAAACTGCTACAAGTTTTTTGTTTCTTAAGGGAGGCCTTAACAAAAGGCTTACCTCCTCGTCTTGAAGGTGTGAGATATGAATTCCAGAGCTCATGGCCTTATAGACAGCTTGGCAATAGAAGGGAACACTGTCCAGAAAGTGGTCTATGGCACGTGTGTCTTCATCTTCCTAACTGACTCAGAATGTCACCTGGGCCTCCTAAACCACTGCTTATAGGCTGACAAATATGCAAGTAGCCAGCACATGGACACACTCTCAAAAATGTGTTTTTTAATGGATGAGGGAACATAATTGCTGATATACTTTGCCCATGGAGTCAGAGAAGTGAGCAAGAGGTGGATAAGTTCCCTGTTAGAGTCACTAAACTACTGTGGGGGAGCTGTTTGCTAACCAAAGAAATCCTTGCTTGTTTGTTTGTTTGTTTGTTTGTTTGATAGACATCAAATGGCCCAAGAGGTCAGTATCAATAAAGAGTCCACTAAAACATGACAGTGTTCATTTAAAGCTAAAGGAAATGTGCTCATAAAGACCTGGTATTTAGGCTCTGCCTCAAAGGAAGTCTAGACACAGATAATATTTTGAGTTAAGAGACTAATAGAAGAATTATTGGGAGCCCAGCTGATCTTCTAGGTGTCAGGGAGACAGGGAAAGGAACCGGGTGTATTAGCTTCATGGCAGTTGTGATGAGCAGAAATGCAGGTTTGCCTGACTGGACCAAGATGGCTACATATAGAACGCATAGGATGTTGGGGAAGGGCATAAGAATTCTAACAAAGAAATACACCAGGCTTGAGCATCCAAAAAGTTAAATGAGACATCAAGTTTGGGTTGCTGAGAAAGGGTAAGAGGACAAAAACCAAGGTGGCTCATTGTGTCTGTTTACACACACACACACACTCACAGGAAAAAAAGCCCCTTAGCAAGCAGCTTAAAAGAGCTCCTAAACACCCTGAGGGCTCCATCTTGCTCGTGCATGCATGTTTCCTTCCTCCATATTTCCCAGCATTTTCAGAGCTACGGGAAAAAACCATCTCTGTTTTGGGTAACTTCAGTGCTCCACGGAGTAAAATCCATGGGAACAGTTTCAGATCTTCCATCAAAATCATTCCTTTCATTCACACCATTGACTTATATGCTTTAAATATCCATTGGAAATCAGTCAGAATGGAAATTTCAAAGGTTTCTGGCAATTGTAAAGTATAAGTTATTTTTAATAGTCTCATTAATTATGCTTCAAATAAAAAAGGTTTTGTTTTGTTGTATGTTATGTTGTTTTGTTTTGTTTTGTTTTGTTTTGTTTTGTTTTGATTTAGACAGGGCTTCTCTGTGTATGTAGCCTTGGCTATCCTGGAACTCACCAAGTTCAGGCTAGCCCCAAGCTCAGAGTTCTACCTGCCTCTGCCTCCCAAGTGCTGGGATTAGGGGCCACCACCACCCAACCTAAATCCAAAAATTTTAAACAGTAAAGAATGAAGTTGATGCATGTGATGAGCCTCTGAGCATGGCTGGATGTTCTTAGCTGGGTTCACTGAGGTGGGAAGACCAACCTGGATGGCTTCATTCTGGCGTCATTCTAACAGCACCATTTCATGGTCTGGCCCTGGACTGCATGAAGAAAGAGGAACTTTCCAGCAGCAAGCATGCACTCATTCACTGCTCCTTATTTTGGCTACAGACATAATGTGCCCACTTCCCTCCAGTTCTTGCCACATGGCTTCCTCACCCTGATGGACCATAACCTTGAACTGTAAATTAAATAAATAAACCCTTTCTCCTTTGAGTTGCCTTATCTGAGAACTTATCATAGCAACAAGAGCAGACCCTAAGTCGGAAATTGCTTCCAAGAAGTGAGGTCACTGCTATAATGAACCTCACCATGTGGCTCTTCTTCCTTTGAGACTGTTCTGTGGATGGAACGTGAAAGAGTTTGGAACCTGGGGTTAGAAAATGGAGCTTAGTGGGCAATTCTGGTGGGATCATAGCGAAGAATGCTGAGAGAAATGCCCAGTTCCTGGGGCTTCAAAGGGAAACAAGGACTTGAACAGGAACTGAGCTGGGGACTATTTATGTGTTATTTGGAAAAAGGATCTTGCTTCATTCTGACCATGTGCTGAGAATCTGAGTGAAACTAAATTGAGAGATTATGAAGTGGTTTATCTGGCAGAGGACATTTTAGGAATGTGTCCAGGAGGGGTGCCAGGATGATGCTGAGTCCAGCTGTGGTTGTTAAAGAGATAATGTATACTATAAAAGTGTTCAATTTCTTTAATATTTTTTTGTTTTTGTCTAGGCATGGTTTTTCTGTGTTGCCCTGATTGTCCTGGAACTCACTCTGTAGACAAAGCTGGCCTCAGACACAGAGATCTGCCTGCCTCTGCCTAAAGATGTGCGACGCTGCTGCCACCACCACCTGGCAAATCTTTTTCATCTTTAAGCATGTATATGTATGTGTGTCTGTATGTGAGTGTGTGTACATGAGTGCTATGCCCATGAGGTCAGAGGATAACATTAGAGTTACCAACGTGGGTCCTGGGAACCAAACTCAGGTCCTCTAAAGAGTAGCAAGTGCACGTAACCACTGAGCCACCTCTCCAGCCAGGTTTAAGTCCAGCTTAAGTCCCTGAAGCCGCAGCTTTCCTTGATGTCCTCTCACCCCTCCTCCCCCTAGCGACACAGTGGGTCTGAAAAGATAGGGCCGAGATACATGCAAGAAGGCAATGATAGCTGAGAACAATAGGAAGAGTTTCTGGGGAGAGTTCTTCATTACTGGAAAACTTCTAAGGAGGTTCCCAGAATGTTTCCAATGGTTTCCCAGTTCCACAAAATAGACCTAAGGAACAAGTAAAGGGTTAAGATTAAATAAATACATGAAATGGCTCTAACAGTGCTGGACACATGCAAGATTCATAGCAGATATCAGATCCTCCCATGCTGATGGTCTAAGGGTCCACGTCAGCTTTAGCAGACAAATGCCAGAGGAAGTAACAAAACACATTCCAGTTTTCCAGGAACTCACAATCTTTTTTAACAGGGCTACTGAGTGAGAAAGGCGAGGAAGAAGAAAGGCGGTCTTTGCTCCGCAGCTGCTAGTAGCTCTTCCTCCGCTCAGAATTGCAGCACCTTCAAGCAGTTATGGGTTTGGGTCTTATGCTATCTACTACTGCTGAGAGGACAGCTCCTGCAGCCTTCGCTCCCTCCACCAGGGCGTGCTCCACCTGCAAAGCACAGTGGTTCATGATATAGAGGGTACCAATTGCAGCTGGCACTCTTCCTTCCTCCTATTCCTCTCTTCCCTTCCAGGATCCAACCTGACTGGAGTATGTTCCTACAGAAGGAGACCACCTGTAATACCCTACATCTCCCAAATCTCTAAAGTTTCCAGAGACTCAGCAAAGACCTCTGAAGGCAGGTACCCAAAGCAGTAAAGTCTCCCTTCCCCCAGGCCATGGAGCCTCTGGCCTTTTGCTTTCCTGGAAGCCATTCAGCATAGGGTCTTCCTCCCAAGTAGTATATATGAAGCAAAGGATTTCTCCGTGGGATAGGCTGCAGCCATTAAACAAAAAGGAATTCTGAGAGCCAAGGAGTGGCTAGCCTGTCTGGGGCAGAAGGTAGGTTACAGAGCCAGGCAGGCCATGTGACAAGAGTTGGCAAATGGCACATCTATGCTCAACACATAGCACACAGCCACCAGTTGGCCCAACAGAGGACAGGAATGCCAGTGACCTGGTTAATGGCTTAAAGAAAAACTGAAAACCTAGATACTTCTATGTAAACTTTCTACAGTCTCCAAATTTAGCAGATTCAGGTACTAATCCAAATTTTAAAATAATAATATGTAGCACCAATTATATACAATAATCTCTTGTATACTGTATGGCTACAGCACCTGCCAATAAAGTGCTGATTAGCCTATAAGCTTAGGCAGGAAATAGAAGGTGGGACCATTGGTAGGAAGAGTGAATTCTGGGACAGAGCCAAGATGGGAGGATTCACCTGGGAATTTGGAGGAGCATGGGGGCTGAGCAGAGGCAACCAGTCACATGGCAGAAGATAGATTATAATAAATGGGATATTATGTTGTGATCTAACCAGGGAACAGCCAAAGCTTATGGCCTAAGTATCTGTAAATACATTTGAGCCTCAGAGTCCTTATACTGGGAGCCTGGGAGAAAAACTCAGTTTTTACACCCATGGTGGCCCACAGGTTACAGCTTCTCAGCTCCAACAGCCAAGTATCTACCATGATCTATACCCATTTTATAAAGGAAGGAGGAGCTTCAAAAGGAAGCAACTTAGGGAGCTGAGATACCAGTGGGAGATGATGGAGCCCACCCCTGGTCTCCCTAAGCTGAGACACCAGTGGGTGATGATGGAGCCCACCCCTGGTCTTCAGCTGAGACACCAGTGGGTGGTGTTCCTGATGGCATAATGTTTCTTCACATCGTTAGCACAGCACAACAAGCAGTATCAGGAACCTGGTGTCTGCCAAGCTTTGTCTGGCCATCTTTGATAAGCTTGGCAGACAGTGAGGAGCCACTGAAGGCGCTCGGGGATATACCTGCTGGCTCCTGGGCACACCATATCTGAGGTCATTGACAAAGTGCTCACAGTTCCCCTCAATTAGGCTGTACTGAACTATCTTGTTTATCATGTTTTTTGTGCGCTGCATGATCTTGTCCACCGGCAGCGGCAGGTATGTGCCATCCAGCTTGTTGTTAATCTTCCAGGAGCAACCGTGCAGCACATCCTCCAGCCGGCTATACTTCACCACAGCTCGGTTACTGAAGATAGAGGTGATGCTCCCTGCCTCAAACTCACCTGAGAACAAGAACAAAAGTTGGAAATGCACAAGGAGTAAAGGAAGGGACAGGATGCGCTGGCTCTGCCTAAGACCTTGGCAAAGCCACTTTCTTTGAGATTCAGGATCACACATCAATCTAGAGTATGTTAGCGGAGAGGGTGTTGTATTAAATGTACCGTGGAGGACCAACTTCCCAGAAAGATACTTTACTTGTGGGTGCACATGCATGCGTGGAGGCCAGAAGTCAGTGTCAAAATAATATTCCTTAATCACGTTCTCCATTGTATTTTTTAAGACCTGGCATCTCACTGAATCAACAGGTCACCTGGTTATTGGCTAGACAGGTGGGCCAGTGGGCTCTGGGGATCACCTATCTCCAGCATACACAGACTTTCTTACATGAGTGCTGGGGATCTGAACTCAGAACCTCATTTTTGTGCCGAAAGCACATCAGCAACTATAGCAACTGCAATGCTACTCCACCCCAGGCCAAGATACCGTTTGCCCTGAGTCACGTGCCCGTTCACCTCCAGAAGAATCTCTTGTTAGTAACTGTAGAAATACGTTATCACTGGCCCTGGACTAGACCACATTGGCCTGATCCTGTCTTAGAAGCTGAGTCTTGTTTCCTAAGCAGATCTAATCTCTAATATCTGTGAGTCATTCAAGGATCTGTCTTGTGCATAAAAATGTTTTCATAACAAGCCTCCCTCTCAGCCACTGCCAGGGAATGGTGGAGCTAGTATTTGCAACTCTGTGCTCACTTCTACCACCATCCACGCAGAGACTCTTGCTGTTTGTGACTAGTCACATATGCGGCATGGGAAGGGTTCATTAAGGCTTACCACCAAGGAGGGACTCTGCAGCTTCAGGAAAAAGAAACATTTGAAAGCTGCCATATTGTCTCACACTCGCTGTTTAGAAGACATAGAAGCTCCAAGATGGTGGGGAAACCTGTCTGAGGCCACATGGGTGGTTACTAAAAATGATTTCCAATATTCTCATCAAAAAAAAATGATAGGGCTGGGGGAATCTCAGTGAATAAAGCATTTGCCTGACAAGCATTAAGATAAAAGTTCCCAGTGCTCAGAAAGCAAAGGCAGGTGGATCTCCCAGTTCAAGACCAGATTGATCTATAGAGTGAGTTCTAGAGTCCCAGGACAGCCTGAGCTACACAGAGAAAACCTGTTGAAAAACAACAACAACAAAAGTCAGGCAAGAAAGGTAGCCACCCATAATTCCAATACTTGGGAAAGAGAGATGGAGAGCCCCAGGACTAGATTTCAGCCAGATAAATTAGACAGAATTGGTGAGCTGTAAGTTTCAGAGAGACCATGAACAAGAAAGTGACATGATGTCAACTTCAAGCCTCCACACCTGTGAGTGCATGAAAACATGCATACACACCAAGACTTTGCATGTCTTGCAAAGATAAAATTAAAGGACATGGATATGCTAATAATTTGTATGTGGTCATTATATATTGCAAAGCTTTTGCACTGTATCCCACAAATATCTACCATTATATCAAAGGACAGAATGTTTTATTATTTCTTTTTCATCAGGAGCCAACTAGATGGTTGCACACAGTACATGTGTTTCTAAGCTGCTCAAGAGGGGGGAAAAAATCTCTTATTCTATTCCTATGCATTCCAAGAAAATCTACTGGTTTCACAAAATCTAATACCTGCACTAGCAACCCTACTCCATCCCTGCAGTGGTCACACAAAGAGTGTGATTATCAAGCCACTGTTATCATGAATGGGCACAGAGATGACATACTTGAAATTTAGAGGCAAGATGATAGGGAGGGGATCACTGCTAACCCTCTCTTTAGTTACACAAGTGGGGTTTGTAGAGTCAACTTTGAAGTTTTGGTTACTTTAAAAAAAAACAGAAATATTATATGTTTTCATTTTAACCCCAGGTGTGATATATGGAGCTACTTTAGATTACCCCAGGTGTGAGATAGGGGACTTCTTTAGATTGTCCACAGCAGCTGACTATGATTTGCCTTGTTCTCAAGCAGGGCTGTGATTTTGCCAGCTGCAGATAGTTCTGTGATTGTGTGATGTTTGGAATTCTGGGAACTTTTTAAAGGGCACATAAATGCTGGGCCCCTGAGTGTAGGGGGTGGTTCTGATGTTTTGATCAAGAGTCTGTGTGAACACTGAAGGAAATATCCCCAACTGGTTCTTGATTAATCAATAAAGATGCTAGTGGCCAATGAGCTGGAAAGAAGAGGCAGGGCTTCCAGTTTTCCTGCAGACAGGCTAGCAGATGATGATAAGATAAGATGATAGCACATAAGCAGGCTAGCTTATCAATGATAAGATAGTTTTTGTGTGTGTGTGTGTGTGTGTGTGTGTGTGTGTGTGTGTGTGTGTGTCTTTCATCCTTGGATCTGAGGGAACCTGAGCAGGACTATTAGCGTGGTCTGCCAGGAGCTTAAAGCTGGGTAGCAAAAACTACATGCTACACCCAAGAGGCAGGGTAGGTTGTTGGTTGGTTGTTGACGGTTGGTTTAAGTAGTTGTGTACTAAGAAGAACCAACAAGAAGAATATCCTGACAGTGAAGATCAAACTTACCACCAAGGAACTTGGTGCCCCTAATCGGCAGGAAGTCAATGTCACCCCTTTCTGATCCCTGACTTTATTCAAGAATCTCTTTCCTTTCCTCTCCTCTCTATCCTCTTTTCTCTCTTATCTGATGTTAGGGGAATGAAAGGATAGAAAAATGGTGGAGAAGGGTGGAAGAAAGAAGAACCTACAATGTAGCAAAAGACAGCTATAAGTGGTTCCCAGACATGGGGTTAGTCAGAATGGAAAATTTGATTTAAAATGCCATAGAAGAAATGGCAGGGCATGGAGGAATGGATATTTCTTTTCAAGAGGTCAGCAAAAATGTTATTGTAGCTGATGCTGCTAGAATATTCCCTGGTTTCCTCTCAGTTGGGATTTTCTGATTTTTTCTTTTTCTTCTTCCTATATTGTTTCAAAAACTGTTTGGAGAATGGCTGTGCGAAAAAAATTGCAGGTGGAAATGTGGAGACCTGAGAAGCAAAAGAAAAAAAAAAAAACCAACCTGCTGAAATGGGAAAACAAAAGAGTTCACTCTGCTCTCTCATTTCCTAAAAGGTTACAGAGTTGGCTGTGCAATGGAGAAATTCAGGTGGAAGTGGATGCACTGGGGAAACAGGGAGGGTCTGAAACGGAAGAACAAGACTGAGTAAGAGAACAGGAGTTCCCCACTGGAGGATAGAGGGAAAGAAACTGTTACCAAGGGCAGTCAGGTCAAACAAAAAGCTGAAACAGTGGGAGGATGTTTCAAAACTAAGAGTTAACATCAAACCAACCATACTGCCAGGGTGGGAGAAGGGGTGGCCCTGGGTAACTAAGTCACTACCAGCTTTCCCAGTGGTCATACAGCATATTCCTGGTAATGGTGTGGAACATCTTATGGAACAGGTTATGATGAGATAGGATGTCATCCTATAGAAATGACAAATCTAGGGCATTTTAAAGAGGCCTTTTATATGATTTTATATGGGATGCACTCACTCTATATGAAACAAACTCTAGATAACTGGGACATTCAAAACAGAATTATCCCCCACAATTGGAAGAGATTGTTGACAGATGTACCAGCTGCCAGGCCACAGCTGCAATGGTTAACATGGTAGAGGGGAGACGCTGTGAATGTTGCACAGTGAACTAGAGCGAGGAATGAATATAGTCAAAGACCAGTTTCTAGGTTAAGGGTGGCACTGTGATATACAAGAACAGATTCAATTTGATGATGCTATTATAGAACAATGTCCCTTATCAGGTTGGGACAAAGTTGAGGAGGCTGGGAAAAGGTCCACCTCATTTACAAAGATTATGCAAAGCTCTGGAGAAGCCATCACTGATATTTTTTTTTTACAAAGATGAGTCTCAGAGTATAAAAATATTAATACTGAATGTAAAAAAGTTATTAGATAATTAAAGGCATGAGACCCCATAGCAAAAAGTATGAGCTGTTTGCCTCTTGTGGGCCAAGGACTAACATGCAGACTTAAAAATGTTCACTCAGCATTGGAGATTTAATGCTGCTGTAGACTTGGCCATAGGTAAACATTATCCCCTAAAACTCAAAGTTATAAAATAACTACTGGAGTTCATGCCCTTTTCCCCTCAGGGACAGTAGAAGTGATCTTGGAAAGCAGTGGATTGACTTTCCAAGAATTTGTTGTATATCCAAGAATTATAGATGAGGATTTCAAATGAGAAATTAAAATGATGGCCTATATAAAAAGAGAGATGTGATTTAATACAGGTGATAGGATTGCTCATCTGCTACTGTTCCCCTACATCGAAGGCAAGACAGCTCCAGTAGCAAGAACAGGAGAGTTTAAGAGTGCTGGAAAACATGTTCTGGCAAGCAGTAGTTAGTAACCAGAGGTCAAAATTAAAATTGCAAGCAAACGGTATTGAAATAGAAGGTTTGGTGGATACAGGAGTTGAGGTAACTATCATTTCAAAAAAATCTTGTCATTCAGAATAGCCACTTCAAAAGGTTTCTAGGACTTGGAAAATTATCTCAGACAAAACAAAGTGTGTGGTGGGTTAAATGTGAGGGACCAGAAGGTCAAATAGAAAAGTTAAGACCTTATGTGGATGACATTCCCATAAATTTATGGGGAAGGGATCTTTTACAGCAATGGGACACTTAGATTAATGTTTTTGCAATCTCATACACAGCCCATGATGAAAGAAGGGGTGAAGTGGCAGATGCTCCTAGTGAAGGTATTGATATATGTCATCAAAAACAACCCCAACCTGGGCCAGTTGTCGAAACACAAGACTGCCTTTGATCCAGATCTCAAGTCTGATCTGGACCTTGAGTTGGGATGACACACACTTTGATCCAGGACGTGAGGCATAGTGGCCATGCTTATAAAGATCTGTAATGAAAAGGAATTAAAGAAAATCTTAGGTCCAGGCAGAGTGGTGCAAGCCTTTAATCCCAGGACTCACGAGACAGAGGCATGCATATCTCTGAGTTCAAAGTCAGTCAGTCTGCAGAGAAAGTTCCAGGATAACCAAGCTTAAACAGTGAATTAAATCATTGAAAACAGAACGCTAGTCAAGATGTAATAGAAGAGGACCAGATCCCAGCCCCAGCAAGCAGCAGAACTTGGCAGCTCTGGCCATGTGACTCTGGCTTTAGAGTCCAGAATAGAAGGGATTACAGGATAATTGATGATGCTGGTTAGCTGGAGCTAAGAAATTAGTGGTGATTAAGAAGAGACTGGCATCACTAAGATCAAATCTTCTGGGAAGTGTATTCATAGAGAACAAAGAAGCTGTGTACTAGAGAGAGAGATTGTGCTGGCAGCCCAACTTGGTCATATGTAAGAATCACCCAGGCTGTACTGGATTTGAAGCCGTGAAAAACCCATGGAGAGCAGCTGAGCCTTGGCATTCTGAGAGGCCAGGAAAGGCCATTGGTGAAGGAACAGCCTCAGTGGCAATTGAAGGCAAAGAATGGAAGTGGTCACACAAAGAAATTGAGGATTAGCAGTATGAAGAGAGCCTATGAGAGGCTATTGGTGAAAGTAAAACCTACTTGCAGAGGAAGACCTCAGTGTACTGGAGATGCCAGTACCATGGGGTGATCACCACCAACAGCAGCAGCAGTGAAGTCAACCAGAGCCTAGAGTGCTACAGAGAGAAGCGTTGTAGAAATGACCAAAGTCATTTGGAGGAGCACAGAAGATCATGTGTGGATCCCAGACACTGGAACAAGAAGCTGTGAAATTGAGGTTGCCTTGAAGACCCTAAGATGTTAGAGATCCCAGAGCCAGGGGATACCTACCAAGGAAAGCTACTAACAGGGAGTAGAACCAGCCCAAGAGCTCTTCCAGTCAGACCAGCACCAGGTAGCTAGGGCGCAGGGTCTGTTGACATTCGCCAGCTACCCACAACACCCGCCACAGGATCTTAAGACTTCTGGTGAGTGGAACACAGCTTCTGCTCCAATCCAATTGCGCGAGAGACCTGAGACTGCATTAGTTAGGGAAGCAGAAAACTGGCCTGAGATGGGCCACAAGCCTCTTCGGGTCTGACCAGCACCTGGGTAGCTAGAGCGCAGGGTCGGCTGACACCCACCAGCTACCCAGGACACCCGCCACAGGATTTTGAGACTTCTGGTGAGTGGAACACAGAGTCTGCTGCAATCTTTAAACAGTGACAACAATAACAACTAATCCCAGAGATTACCAGATGGCGAAAGGTAAACGTAAGAATCTTACTAACAGAAACCAAGACCACTCACCATCATCAGAACCCAGCACTCCAACTTCGCCCAGTCCAGGGCACCCCAACACACCGGAAAAGCTAGACCCGGTTCTAAAAGCATATCTCACGATGATGGTAGAGGACATCAAGAAGGACTTTAATAACACACTTAAAGAAATACAAAAGAACACTGGTAAACAGGTAGAAGACATTAAAGAGGAAGCACAAAAATCCCTTAAAGAATTGCAAGAGAACACTGTTAAACAGGTAGAAGACATTAAAGAGGAAGTACAAACATCCCTTAAAGAATTGCAGGAGAACACTGCTAAACAGGTAGAAGACATTAAAGAGGAAGCACAAAAATCCCTTAAAGAATTGCAGGAGAACACTGATAAACAGGTAGAAGACATTAAAGAGGAAGCACAAAAATCCATTAAAGAATTGCAGGAAAACCAGACCAAACAGGTGATGGAATTGAATAAAACCATCCAAGACCTAAAAAGGGAAGTAGAAACAATGAAGAAAACCCAAATTGAGGCAACACTGGAGATAGAAACACTAGGAAAGAAATCTGGAACCATAGATACGAGCATCAGCAACAGAATACAAGAGATGGAAGAGAGAATCTCAGGTGTAGAAGACTCCATAGAGAACATCGGCACGACAATCAAAGAAAATACAAAATCCAAAAAGATCCTAACTCAAAATATCCAGGAAATCCAGGACAAAATGAGAAGACCAAACCTACGGATAATAGGAGTAGATGAGAATGAAGATTTTCAACTCAAAGGACCAGCAAATGTATTCAACAAAATTATAGAAGAAAACTTCCCAAACCTAAAGAAAGAGATGCCCATGAACATACAAGAAGCTTACAGAACTCCAAATAGACTGGACCAGAAAAGAAATTCCTTCCGACATATAATAATCAGAACAACAAATGCACTAAATAAAGATAGAATACTAAAAGCAGTAAGGGAAAAAGGTCAAGTAACATATAAAGGCAAGTCTATCAGAATTACACCTGATTTTTCACCAGAGACTATGAAAGCCAGAAGGGCCTGGACAGATGTTATACAGAAACTAAGAGAATACAATTTCCAGCCCAGGCTACTATACCCAGCCAAACGCTCAATTACCATAGATGGAGAAACCAAAGTATTCCACGATAAAACCAAATTCACACATTATCTCTCCACGAATCCAGCACTTCAAAGGATAATAACAGAAAAAAAAAACCAATACAAGGACGAAAACCACATCAGAGAAAAAGCAAGAAGGTAATCCCTCAACAAACCTAAAAGAAGACAGCCACAAAAACAGAACACCAACTCTAACAACAAAAATAAAAGGAAGCAACAATTACTTCTCCCTAATATCTCTTAATATCAATGGACTCAACTCCCCAATAAAAAGACATAGACTAACAGGCTGGCTACAGAAACAGGACCCAACATTTTGCTGCTTACAGGAAACTCATCTCAGAGAAAAAGATAGACACTACCTCAGAATGAAAGGCTGGAAAACAATTTTCCAAGCAAATGGTAGGAAGAAACAAGCTGGAGTAGCCATTATAATATCTGATAAGATTGACTTCCAACCCAAAGTCATCAAAAAAGACAAGGAAGGGCACTTCATTCTCATCAAAGGTAAAATCCTCCAAGAGGAACTATCAATTCTGAATATCTATGTGCCAAATACAAGGGCAGCCTCATTCATTAAAGATACTTTAGTAAAGCTCAAAGCACACATTGCACCTCACACAATAATAGTGGGAGACTTCAACACACCACTTTCACCAATGGACAGATCATGGAAACAGAAACTAAACAGAGACACAGTGAAACTAACAGAGGTTATGAAACAAATGGATCTGACAGATATCTACAGAACATTTTATCCTAAAACGAAAGGATATACCTTCTTCTCAGCACCTCACGGTACCTTCTCCAAAATTGACCACATAATTGGTCACAAAACAAGCCTCAATATATACAAAAATATTGAAATTGTCCCATGCACCCTATCAGATCACCATGGACTAAGACTGATCTTCAATAACACAATAAATAATAGAAAGCCAACACACACGTGGAAACTAAATAACACTCTTCTCAATGATACCTTGGTCAAGGAAGGAATAAAGAAAGAAATTAAGGACTTTCTGGAGTTTAATGAAAATGAAGCCACAACATAACCAAACTTATGGGACACACTGAAAGCATTTCTAAGAGGAAAACTCATAGCTCTGAGTGCCTCCAAAAAGAAACTAGAAAGAATGAATTTATGAAATTCCTAGCCAAATGGTTGGACCTGGAGGGCATCATCCTGAGTGAGGTAACACAATCACAAAGGAACTCACACAATATGTATTCACTGATAAGTGGATATTAGCCCAAAACTTAGGATACCCAAGATATAAGATACAATTTGCTAAACGCATGAATCTCAAGAAGAATGAAGACCAAAGTGTGGACACTGTGCCCCTTCTTAGAATTGGGAACAAAACACCCATGGAAGGAGTTACAGAGACAAAGTTTGGAGCTGTGATGAAAGGATGGACCATCTAGAGACTGCCATATCCAGGGATCCATCCCATAATCAGCTTCCAAACGCTGACACCATTGCATACACTAGCAAGATTTTGCTGAAAGGACCCAGATATAGCTCTCTCTTGTGAAACTATGCAGGGGCCTAACAAACACAGAAGTGGATGCTCACTGTCAGCTATTGGATGGATCACAGGGCTCCCAATGGAGAAGCTAGAGAAAGTACCCAAGTAGCTAAAGGGATCTGCAACCCTATAGTTGGAACAACATGATAAATTAACCAGTACCCCGGAGCTCTTGTCTCTAGCTGCATATATATGGAAAGATGGCCTAGTCGGCCATCACTGGAAAGAGAGGCCCATTGGACTTACAAACTTTATATGCCCCAATACAGGGGAATGCCAGGGCCAAAAGAATGGGAATGGGTGGGTAGGGAAGTGGGGGGAGGGGGTATGGGGGACTTTTGGGATAGCATTGGAAATGTAATTGAGGAAAATACGTAATAAAAAAACAACAACAACAAAAAAAAAACGACCGTCCATCATGACCAAGTAGGCTTCATCCAAGGGATGCAGAGATGGATGTTTTAATATCCGGAAATCTATCAATGTGATCCACTATATAAACAAACTCAAAGACAAAAAACACATGATCATCTCGTTAGATGCTGAAAAATCATTTGACAAAATCCAACACCCCTTTATGATAAAAGTCTTGGAAAGATCAGGAATTCAAGGCCCATACCTAAACATAATAAAAGCAATCTACAACAAACCAGTAGCCAACATCAAACTAAATGAAGAGAAACTCGAAGCAATCCCACTAAAATCAGGTACTAGACAAGGCTGCCCACTTTCTCCCTACCTATTCAATGTAGTACTTGAAGTTCTAGCCAGAGCAATTCGACAACAAAAGGACATCAAGGGGATACAAATTGGAAAGGCAGAAGTCAAAATGTCACTATTTGCAGATATGATAGTGTATATAAGTGACCCCAAAAATTCCACCAGAAAACTCCTAAACCTGATAAACAGCTTCAGTGCAGTAGCTGGATATAAATTTAACTCAAATCAATGGCCTTTCTCTACACAGAGGATAAACAGGTGGAGAAATAAATTAGGGAAACAACACCCTTCACAAGGTCACAAATAATAAAAAATACCTTGGTGTGACTCTAACTAAGGAAGTGAAAAGACCTGTATGATAAGAACTTCAAGTCTCTGAAGAAAGAAATTGAAGATCCCAGAAGATGGAAAGATCTCCCATGTTCGTGAATTGGCAGGATTAATATAGTAAAAATGGCTATCCTGCCGAAAGCAATCTACAGATGCAATGCAATCCGCATCAAAATTCCAACTCAATTCTTCACTGAGATAGAAAGGGCAATTTGCAAATTCATCTGGAATAATAAAAAACCTAGGATAGCAAAAACTATTCTCAACAATAAAAGAACCTCTGGTGGAATCACCATGCCTGACATTAAGCTGTACTACAGAGCAATTGTGATAAAAATTGCATGGTACTGGTTCAGTGACAGACAGGTAGATCAATGGAATAGAATTGAAGACCCAGAAATGAATCCACACACCTATGGTTACTTGATCTTTGACAAGGGAGCTAAAACCATCCAGTGGAAAAATACAGCATTTTCAACAAATGGTGCTGCCACAACTGGCAGTTATCATGTAGAAGAATGCGAATTGATCCATTCTCATCTCCTTGCACAAAGCTCAATTCTAAGTGGATCAAGGAACTCAACATAAAACCAAAGACACTGAAATTTATAGAGGAGAAAGTGGGGGAAAGCCTCGAAGATATGGGTACAGGGGAAAAATTCCTAAACAGAACAGCAATGGCTTCTGCTGTAAGATCAAGAATCGACAAATGGGACCTCATAAAATTCCAAAGCTTCTGTAAGGCAAAAGACACTGTCAATAAGACAAAAAGGCCACCAACAGACTGGGAAAGGATTTTTACCAATCCTAAATCTGATAGGGGACTAATAACCAATATACACAAAGAGCTCAAGAAGCTGGACTCCAGTAATTCAAATAACCCCATTTTAAAATGGGGTACATAGCTAAACAAAGAATTCTCAAGAATTCTCAAGAATTCTTCAAGTATTCAGTGAGAAATACTGAAGGGTGGAGAAGCACCTGAAAAAAATGTTCAACATCCTTAATCATCAGGGAAATGCAAATCAAAACAACCTTAAGATTCTACCTCATACCAGTCAGAATGGCTAGGATCAAAAATTCAGGTGACAGCAGATGCTGGCAAGGATGTGGAGAAAGAGGAACACTCCTCCATTGCTGGTGGGATTGCAAGCTTGTACAACCACTCTGGAAGTCAGTCTGGAGGTTCCTCAGATAATTGGACATAATACTACCAGAAGATCCAGCAATACCTCTTCTGAGCATACACCCAGACAAACTTCCAACTGGTAATAAGAACACATGCTCCACTATGTTCATAGCAGCCTTATTTATAATAGCCAGAAGCTGGAAAGAACCCAGATGTCCCTCAACAGAAGAATGGATACAGAAAATGTGGTACATTTACTCAATGGAGTACTACTCAGCTATTAATAACAACGAATTTATGAAATTCTTGGACAAATGGATGTATCTGGAGGATATCATCCTTTGGGAAGTAACCCAGTCACACAAGAAGTCATTAGATATGCACTCACTGATAAGTGTTTATTAGCCCAGAAACATAGAACACCCAAGATACAATTTGCAAAACACAAGAAAATCAAGAAGAGGGAAAACCAATGGGTGGATACTTCGTTCCTCCTTAGAATAGGGAACAAAATACCCATGAAAAGAGTTACAGAGATAAAGTTTGGAGCTAAGACAAAAGGATGGACTATCCAGAGACTACCCCACCTGGGAATCCATCTCATAATCAGCCACCAAACCCAGACACTATTACATATGCCAGCAAGATTTTGATGAAGGGACCCTGGTATAGCCATCTCGTATGAGGCTATGCCAGTGCTTGGCAAATACAGAATTGGATGCTCACAGTCATCTATAAGATGGAACACAGGGCCCCCAATGGAGAAGCTAGAGAAAGCACCTAAGGAGCTGAAGGGATCTGCAACCCTATAGGTGGGACAACAATATGAACTAACCAGTACCCCCAGAGCTCCTGTCTCAAGCTGCATATGTAGCAGAGGATAGCCTAGTCGGCCATCACTGGGAAGAGAGGCCCCTTAGTATTGCAAACTTTATATGCCCCAGTATAGGGGAATGCCAGCCAAGAAGCAGGAGTGGGTGGGGAGTGGAGCAGGGCGGGGGAAGGGTATAGGGAACTTTCGGGATAGCATTTGAAAATTGAAATGTATATAAAGAAAATATCTCATTTTTTAAAAAAAGATTTTGAAAAAATTCAAGTTGCACTTTTACCCTCTTCTGTGTCGGTCCTTCTATCAGTTTGGGTAATGTAATTATAATAGGAATGGATGGCATGAATTAACCTGAAGCAAAGATGAAGACATGCACATTCCATGTATTAGTTATTTTTCTATTGTTGTGATAAATTACTGACCAAAGCAAGTTATAGAAAGCATGGTTAACTGGGGCTTACAGTTCCAGAGGAATAAGAGTCTATCACCATCATAGTGGGAAGCGTGGCAGTAGGCAGGAAGGTGTGACACTGGAGCAGCATCTGAAAGCACATATCTCATCCACAAAGAGGAAACAGAAAGAGTGCATGGGAATGGCAGCCAGATTCTGAAGCCTTAAACCCACCAGTAGTGACACATCTCTCCAAAGGCCAGATCTCCTAATCCTTTCCGAAGAGTAACCTTCTAGGAATTATCATAAAACACAATACTTCACTTCCAAATTTTAACTTCTAAAGGTTTTCATTAATTCGTTTGCACAAATTCAGTACTAAAAAAAATACTTCTATGAAGTAGAAAAATGAAAACCACTTCACTTTGGATTGTGGAAAACTACATGTTCTGTTAAGGACTGCATAAAACATAGTAAGTTAACTCTGGAATTTTCAGAGAATTTGAAGATCAATGTCCACAGATGATCATGAAGCTATGCACTGCCAAACTTTCTCATGAAGTAAATCTTTAACAGATTCAATTACAGAAAGCCAATCATCAGACTACTCCTCTTGGTAACTCTAAGGCAGTCAGCTCCTTACCTAACACCTACTTAGAAGAGGGACCCATTAAGAACAGCTCTGTATCTATTTAGTGTGCTTAGTAAGAGAGAGAGAGAGAGAGAGAGAGAGAGAGAGGTTGCCCTAGATGGCCTTTCAGGACCTTATAATTCAGATTGGCAGCCTGGGGAGGTTCCAGATTCTTCACATGATATTTGTATTAATCTGCCATGCCCTGACAGCTCCTCACACTCTTTTGGAGAACTTCACTGCAGCCATTCCTAGTCATCGCTGCTGGGTCCCCATCCTCGATAATAACACTGTGTCTGATAATGGCAGTAGTATCCTGAGCCAAGATGACCTCCTGAGGATCTCCATCCCACTGGACTCCAACCTGAGGCCAGAGAAATGCCGTCGCTATATTCAACCACAGTGGCATCTCCTTCATCTGAATGGCACCTTCCCCACTGTAACAGAGCCAGACACAGAGCCCTGTGTGGATGGCTGGGTGTATGACCAAAGCACCTTCCTCTCCACCACAGTGACCCAGGTCAGTCAATTCCTTTCCCCATCAAGACTTTATGATGGGACCTTCCCAATAGCCTAAACAGAGCACATATTGTAAGAATAGCCTTTATATATTTTTTAGTAAGTATAGTTATTTCTCCATTTACTAGGATGCATCTAGTAATTTTTTTAATTTGATTAAGATAAATTAAGATATGAATTTATTCCCCTTGTCTTTTTCATTATATGAATGGCCATTATTTCGGAAGCAACTTTTGTGCCAAGTCAGTTTAAACAGATAATTCATATGTAGTCTCATAAACATTATGACAAGTCAGTATCATTAAGTTTTAATTTCAATTTTTAAATATTTGGAAGACCATACTAAACTACAGTGTCTGGGTAGGAATGTGGTTCAGTGCTATACTGTATCATGTGTTAGGTTGAAGATTCAAATCTTACCACTACCCCCCCCCCAAAAAAACCAATACTCTGCCTTCTTTTATGGCTAGAATGTGGCTGACGGTTAGCATACGTCCCCAAGCACTAAAAGCCCTAGGTCCCATCACCAATATTGTCACAAAACATAAACCTAAAGGAGTCATGGCAGATTTTCTCTGACACAAAAGGTTCTTCAGTGCTCTCAAATTGCTGCATGATATAGCCATATTTGAGAACTTATTTTTTGGTTTGGGGGGGTTTGGCTTGGTTTGGGTTTTTTGGAGACATGGTTTCTATGTGTAGCTCTGGCTGTTCTAGAACTCACTCTGTAGACCAGGCTGGCCTCAAACTCAGAATTCTGCCTGCCTCTGACCCCAACTGCTAGAATTAAAGGCATGTGCTGCCTTTATTTTACTTCCAAAGTTTAACTCCCAGCCATTCGAGAATTTTTTTAGTACAGGTTTAAAATCACTAATATAACTTACAGAATTACAGGAAGATTCCTGGAAACAGGTTTGTTTAAGCTGAGACTGGATGATAGAAATCAAATGATGATGAAGCTAGAGAGGAAGATGGGGGCTGGTACAGTGGAAATGGGAGCTAGTGTTGAATAAAAGGAACAAATTTCACTGCCATGTTGATTTTCTTCTCTTCCAGTGGGACCTGGTGTGTGGATCTCAGGCACTGAATTCAGTGGCTAAATTTATATACATGACTGGTATCTTTATAGGACATATCATGGGTGGCCACTTATCAGACAAGTAAGTATCTGTGCTTTACAGCTCTCTCTATATATGAGGATTTTCATCATCTAAATTGTTTATTCATTAAGGAGGATTCATTGCAGATTATATTCTTGGATCTGTACCTTTGAGCCTAGAGATCACTGAACACAAATGGAAAAGTCCATGTACTGTGTTTTACATGTTTAAACTGTACTGTGGGCAGAGACATAGCTATTCAAGATGTGATTTAGAGAAGTGAAACAACATGACATAGAAAGATAAGAAGAGTTCATTATGGGAATGAAGCAAATGAGTTTTGTCATATAGAATTCACCCTATTTGAATATTTTAGTGAAATACTTATATTTCACTAGTTATGTGAAATATTATCACTCTTGATCTGGGTCACTAGGCTTCTCAGAAATTGCCTTAACAAGTCATAGTGACAAGCGAATAGAAGAAGAAACAGTTTTAACTGCTCAAGCATGACATTGGGATGTCCTTTGATACCTGTGACATGTGGGGCAAGGTGCAATGAGTGTGGCTAGGAAGATATGCCTGTTGTTTTTATTTTTTCTTCTGCCAAAGTAGATTTTTTCCTTTAATTGAAAAGAATTTTTCATACACTATATTTTGATCATTTCACCCTTCCCTAACTTCTCCCAGATATTCCTTGCCTGTCCACCTTTATGTTGTTTTTCTTAAAATAAACAAGAATGTGAAATAAAAAAGAAACACAAACAAAACTTACAAAACACAAAAAAATGGAAATAAACAATCAAAAGACCAATGAGACCAAAAAACTGCCCAAGCAAAGCACAATGAAGTTAAAAGTTGTTTTTTTTTTTTCTTTTTTAAATACCATTGAGTTCATTTTGTGTTAGCCAACTATTCATAGACATGGAACCAACCCTGTAGTTCAGTTAATATATTTGATGAGTCTCCTTTGCAGAAAACCTATTTTTCCCTTGCCAGTGGGTATAAATTGCAGTAAGCATCTTGATTAGGGGTAAGAGCCTGTGTCCACTTGCCTCTCTTAGTACTTGAACTTTATCTGGCTTGAATTTATGCAGGTGTGCATTCTGCCAGTCTC
Organism: Mus caroli; assembly: GCF_978045245.1. Classification (NCBI taxonomy): domain Eukaryota; kingdom Metazoa; phylum Chordata; class Mammalia; order Rodentia; family Muridae; genus Mus; species Mus caroli. The sequence goes on from NW_028227275.1 coordinate 53,959,380, forward strand.
TGTGAGTTTATATGTACATCAATCCTGTTGTGTCTGGAAGACAGTTTCCTTAAAGTCATCCCTACCCTCTGTATCTTACAATCTTTCCATCCCCTTCCATGTAGCTGTGGTGAGGTGTGCATGAGACACCACCTTTGAGCACTGTGACAACACAATAGAGCACTGTGTCATCACAGTTGAGCACTATGACACCACAGTGGAGCACTGTGACTCCACAGTGCAGCACTTCTTGATCCATGAGGGTAGAAGTCTGATGAAAACATCCTATATAGAAATGAGGGTTCCAAAGCCTCTCACTCTGCTTATTGTCCAGTTGTGGGTCCCTGTATTAATTCCTATCTATTGGCTAAGCAAGGTACTGATCTATGGGTTTCACAATATGTCCGTAGGCATCATTTCATTGCTATGTTCCTTTTGTAGAATAGTAGTAGGCATTCCCCTTTGACCTACCTAGTGCCGGGTACTGGTCCACTTTACTAGTCTTAGATATGAGTTCCACATCATGGAGCGGGCCTTACATCCAATCAGAAAGTAGCTGGTTACTCCCTTAATATTTGTGCCACTGTTGCACCAGCACATCCTGCAGGCATGTCCCTGTCAGAGATGATAGGGTTTGGAGCTAGGAGCTAGTGACGATTACTTCTCTCCTTGGGTAGCATACGGAAAACCTTCTAATGCCCTGAACGCTAATCCTTAGGAATGAACCTTCTAGTTAGACACCAGTTTGACTTCTCCATGTTCGCTGATATATGCAAGTGTAGTCTTCAGAAATGGGGTCTTACCATCATTGTGAAGAGTAACCAATATCCTTGACAACATAGGAAACCTCTCCTAGCCTAGACATGGACAAGATTGAAAGACTGATAGCTCTTTCTCGATTCTTTCTCAATTCTGTGTTGTTTGGGGGCTTCCATGAGGCCCCTTTGCTAACAACTCAACAAAATGTAACCCATTCTTGGCAGTGGAGGTTTCCTTGGTGGCATGAGCTCTCTAGTTTGAACATTGTCTCCCTATTATTTGATAACTCCATCTAGATTCCTTTCACACATGAATGTGTTTTAGGGAGCTTTTACAGTAGTAGGGTTACATATATTTTTACTGTCCTTTAGTGTTGCTTGTCTTTCCCCTATTCCCTCCTTTACCTTTCTCTGTTATAACCTTCTCTATTTAATCCTCTTATTATAGTTTTCCCTTTGTCTCTCCATAACAGTATATTCTATTTCCCTTCTTTGGACATGTTGTCTTCCTCCCCAGTCCTTACTATGTGCTCTGTGCTATTGAAAGCATTTGGGAAGCTTGAAAACTAACATCCACATTGTGGGGATTTGAATAAGAATGCCCCCAATAGGCTCATAGATATGAATGCTTAGTCACCTTGTTGGAGCAGGTGTGGCACTGTTGGAGGAAGTGTGTCACTGAAGCTGGACTTTGAGGTTTCAAATGCTCAGGCCAGGCCCCACTCTTTCGGCTACCTGCCAAACCAGGTGTAGAACACTCAGCTACCTCTCCAGTACTATGTCTGCCTGTGTGCTGCCAGAGTTCTGTGGACTGTATCTTGAGTATTCTGGGGTTGTTTTGTTTGTTTGTTTGTTTGTTTGATTGTTTGTTTGTTTGTTTGTTTTTGCTAATATCCACTTACTAGTGAGTACATAGCATGCATGTCCTTTTGGGTCTGAGTTACCTCACTAAAGATGCTATTTTCTAGTTCCCAAATCCCTTATTCCACTAAGCTGAGAATTTTGAGTAATGTTTTAGAAGAGTAGCACTGGTATTTATATCAGAGAAAGTAGCACTCATTATGTTGGACACATTAAAAAGTCACATGTATGGTACATATTATGTATAATATGCACATAATTTTACATATATCTCAGTGTTCTGCTTTAAATTCCCACATTCATACATATAAATTCATACATATAAACACATCTTTAATGAGAATTTTAGTGTAGTTGATGAACAAGATTCTTGTATTTAAAAAAGTCAATATAACTGATTTGTCCATGTATTTTTCTATGGGCCTCTCCTGAGCTAAATCTACAATTCTAACAAGAAGACCACAAAGATAAATCTGCAATTTAGGAATGATATCCATAGTTCCTTCTTGGGACATCAGTTGTAAGCTGGGTTTTCCATTTGTCTGTAGACCAAATTTTCTAAATATCCACAAGACTATTTCAAAATGTTTTCCAATCCTTAGAACCTACTGGTTCCTTTGCTCTTTGTGTGCAAATAACATCTTGGTAACTAGTCCCTTCATTCTATGTCATTAGATTAAAATATAGAGACAAAGGAAGAAGTAGAAACTAGTTCTAGGTTTAGCTCTTTCTCCCACTCCCACTGTATTCCTTCCCTCTCATCTCTTCTCTATCTTTTCATTGCTTCCTCTTCTATGTGGTATAGAAAACTGATTAGCATGAATGTATGCATTAAGCAACTATGATAGGAAAGTTTTGATGAGTTATGAAGCCAGTGACATAGAACACTAAGAAGTGGTACTACAGCTCATTTGCAGAGTGACAAGGAAGACAATTGAAATAGGTTGATTCATGAGTTACAAAATGGTAGATATTCAGACTTTTTTAAAATATTAAAACTGTCACACTAGGGAAGACCTGCATTTGTGTCTTGTTTCCTTAAGGTCTAGAGTAGATTCTAGTATTTCTCAGTGAGAGAAGACATGCTTAACCCTCTAGAGACTTGAGGCCCTGGGGAGTGGGGAGGCCTGGCATGGGTTTGGGGGGATGGGAACATTCTCTTGGAGACAGGGGGAGGAGGGATAGGATGAGGAACTGTTGTAGGGCAGACTGGGAGAGGGATAATGACTGGACTGTAAAAAAAAAAAAAACTAAAAAGAATCAAACCTGAAGAAAAAAATAACTCTCTGCTTAGTTCTGCACCTTAATTTAAATGGGTTGTGTTGTTGTTGTTAAGGGTATTTTTTAGTTATTTATATATTTTGATATTAACAGATGTGTATTTTTTAGTTATTTATATATTTTGATATTATCAGATGTGTAATTGGTCGGGATCTTTCCCCATTATATAGGTTCCTACTTTCCCTGAAAGATGGTGTCCTTTGCTGTACAGAAACTTTTTAGTTTCATGAGGTCCCGTTTATTAATTGTTGGTCTTAGTGCCTGTGCTATCATTGTCCTTGTTGACGTCTGTCTTGACCCATTTTTTCATTCAGTGGTGACTCATTTAGGGTCTATGAGTATGGAAAGTTCCTGTTACTGCTGTTGTTGACATCTAGCTTTAATCCAGGGTGGTCAGATAGGATGCAGTTCTTTCAGACAGGAACAATTTTCAATTTTCTTGCATCTAATGAAACTTGGTTTGTGTCTGCGTATATGGGCCATCTTGTAGAGGTTCCATAAGAAACTGAAAAAGAAAAGGTCATGGTATGGGGGCTTCCAGCTCAGTGCCTCATGAGCCGGGGTGTCCAGAGAGGCTCAGGTACGCTGGCCCTGGTCGGGAGGTAAGGACAGGGGTGTGGTGCTGGTGACCTCTTTGGGAGTGACCAAAAGGGGACGCCAGGTGAGGGCCTTCTTCGTGTCTCCAGGAAGTAAGCATGAGTAGGCCGAGAACCCAGGGACCCTCTCCTGGCAGCTCCAGGCATACACATGCGCCCCCCTCTCCAATAAGCCCCCCATCCCGGGACTGGGCCTGCTCCCCTTAAATTCCTTTCCCACCACCTGCCTGCAATCTCTACCACTAAGGAGGAGGAGGGAGAACCACTTTGTGAGACCCATTCAAAAAAGGATGTGACTTGCAGCACTTGGACTCTCTGAAGTTATTAAAAGTTTTAGTGTATATCTGCGGTGGCAGTGTGTATGGAGGAAGTGGTGGGTCTTGTGACCACACTTGTCAGGAACCACATTAGAAATGGAGCAGCCATCCATGTTAGATGATGAAGAACACGATTCAGAACCACAGCAGAGTTCATAAGAACCCATTCAGGTCCTCCATGAAGATGCTGATGAAGATGCCGGGCTGATCTTTGTAGGGCTGGAGAATGTAAAAGAAGATGCTGAGCTGATCTTTATTGGAGAAACTTCAACTTTCCAACCAGTCAACTCGAACATTTTGAACAGTCACCCCAGGTTCACGGTTTAAAACAAAAACAAACAAACCAAAAAAAGCATGACCGACTTAGAGAGACCATGACTCAAAGACTGCAGCCTTCGAGTCCTTCCTTCCGCCCCCACATCAGAGGCAGTGGTTGTCTTGCTGGCGTCTCCAGCTGAATCAAAATCAACAGATAAGCCTATTGCTATTGAGCCTTTGCTCGAGTCTGATTATAAAAGTAATTCACCACAGCTTGTGCCTAGTAGCTCGTCAACGTGTTGTTCGCCTCTGGTCGCACTCTCAAGTTCAGAGAATAGTCCCAGTAAAGGCAGAGCTTTCAGGAGATTTGAATGGAAGGGAGTTTGTATGTGCCATTTTTCCATAAATCCACAGAGGCCTGAACATAGTATTGAGATTGTAGAACCACTTTCTTCAGCTTTGCCCCCTTTCCAGTACCTTCCACACCTCGAATGTGCAACAGAGGATGCCTTCCTTTGATGATCCCAACTCTCTGAGCCGTCTTGTGAATGGGGCACCTCCTTCAGAGGACTCGGTCCACCCTCATCAGGAAAGTGGATTGGTGGAAGCCGACTTTTCAAGTCTAGCAAGTCAAGAGACTTTTGATCCCAAGAGAGGAAGTTTGACCCTGTTACTTAGTGACTTTTATTATGGAAAGTATAAAGGAGATGGGAAGCCAGAACAAAAAACTCACACAACCTTTAAATGCCCCAGCTGCTCAAAAGCTCTAAAAAAAAAAGTTAAATTCATGAATCACACCAAACATCATTTGGAGCTCGAGAGGCAGAGGAGTGAGGACGCCTGGGAGAGCCACACCACCTGTCTGCGCTGCCACCGGCAGTTCGATTCCCTGTTCCGGCTGGAGTGCCACACTGAGAACCTCCTTTGTCCATTTTGTCTTAAGATCTCCAGAACTGGGCTGCTGTACATGTGCCATTACAGAGGCCACTGGGAAAAGAGCGGCCACCAGTACTCCCAGTGCTGGCTACCGTTTTTAACCTTCAAGGAAAAAAAATGGAGCATAAGACCCAGTACCACCAAATGTTTGGGAAAATGGCATCTGTCCAGTTTATGGCTTGGGCTGAACTTAGTTCCACTCTCAAGCTGTAATAAGAACTCGCCCAATAATATTGGACATAGCACAAAAAACAGACCAGGGTGACTAGAATTTAAACCCTTTCCGGGGTCTTCGTTTTTCAGTCCATGTGTGTGGTTGAATATGTAAAGCTTGCAATTTGATGCCCTGGTGCGTTCCCTTGGTGCTAGAGATTAAACCCAAGGGCTTTGCCACTGAACCAGATCCCTAGTCACACGTTGTGTCTTATCTCCTATTTAAGTGGTTATACTGTCTATATAATTTCCCTTTGCTGGATGTGTAATTTCCAAGTTGATCACACTAATATTGCTTGAGTCTTACTTGAAGCACTTTTGTGTGCAAGATATGTCCTAAATGAAGACTTGCCTTCTCCTGCCTATCATACTACTTGGCTGGTCACTAGCCTATGGAGGAACAACTTTTCATAGAACTGTAGAGCATCCTCTGACGATTAATCTTCAACAACTTCAGTAGCATTAGCTCTTCTTTTTACAATTCTGGGATGATTTATCCTTGTGTCTTCTTCGGGGTAGATAACCTCTTCAGAGTTAAGTTTCCCTTCTAGAACCTTGTGTGGAGTAGGACTGGTAGATAGAAATTGTTTGAATTTGGTTTTATTACAGAATGTTTTTCTTCCTCAATTTGTAATTGATAGTTTTGTCAATTGATAGTGGTTATCAATTGTGATTAATAGTTTTGCTGGGTAGAGTAGTCTAGACTGGGCATAGTAATCTGAGGTTGCTCAAAGTTTGTAGAAATGCATCCAGGCCCTTCTGGCTTTTAGATTCTCCATTGAGAAGTCAGGTGTGTTCTAATGGGCCCATCTTCCTATGTTACTTAGTCTTTTTCTTTAGCCACTTTTAATAACCTTTTTTTATTTTGTACATTTAGTGTTTTGACTATTAAGTATCATGGGGAATTTTTTTCTTGTATTTAGTGTACTGTATACGTCTTGAATCTTACTAGGCAACTCTTTCTTTAAGTTGGGGACAATTCTCTGATTTTGTTGGAAATATTTTCTGTGCCTTCAACTTCAGATTCCTCTCTTTCCTTTATAACTATTATTCATAGATTTAGTCCCTTTGGAATGTCCCAGATTTCCTAGAGGTTTTATCCCAGATTTCCTGGCTATTTTTACATTTAACACTTCCTTTAAGATATCCATTTCTTATTTCTTGTCTTCAACCTGAGTCTCTCTCTTCCATGTCTTCTAATCTGAATACTTACCTTTGTGGGGGGTTTTTTGGGTTTTTTTTTGGGGGGGGGGTTGTTTGTTTGTTTGTTTGTTTGAGACAGGGTTTCTCTGTATATAGCCCTGGCTGTCCTGGAACTCACTTTGTAGACCAGGCTGGCCTCGAACTCAGAAATCCACCTGCCTCTGCCTCCCGAGTGCTGGGATTAAAGGGGTGTGCCACCACGCTTGGCTATCTTTGTGGTTTTTATTTCACATCCTAAATTTAATTTCCAGTTTTATTCCAATTTTGATTTTCTTTAATGATTTTATTTATTTGTTAAATTCTACTCTTATGTCTTATTCTATTTTCATTATTTTATTTAACTGTTCAATTTTTACAGACTTAAGTTTGATATTTATTCATATCTTCTTTAATGTCCTTAGATATCTTTATAATTGCTATTTTGAAGTCCTTGTTTTGGGCTTCAGCTGTATTGCTTTTTTCAGAGCCTAACTGCAATAGGGTTCTTTTGGAGGCATACTGTCTTGGTAGCTCATGGTTGTGTTTTTCTTTGTGGGGTGGGTGTTTTGTTCTTTGGTTGCTGTTGTCCTCTATTGATGCTAGGCAAGTGTGAGGCTGTGGGGACTCTGGTAGAGAGTGCTTTTGAGGACTGATGGGTACTAGAAAGAAACGGATATGGGCCGGGAGGAAAGGCTAAGAATGTGGGTAGAAAAGAACTACGTTGCCTCAAAGCAGATTTCTAAAAATCATACTTTCATCCATGTATAGTAATTCATCTAATGACAATGGTCAACACAATTTATGGTATACAAATTTGGAATATATGCCTGAAAACATTAAATAGACACCCATTTCTATCATGCAAGTAGCTACATTTTCACACACCAGAAGATGCCAACACAGTGCCTTCACATGGCATGCCATTCATAGAGCTCCATCAATTCTCCTTTGTAAGGTTACTAATCCCATAAATGAAGGCACTACTCTCATAATTAATGAAGTCTCAAAGATCCAATTTCTTAGTACTATCATTCTGGCCCGTAAGTTTCAAAGTATGAATCTTGGAGGAACATGATCAGATCACAGCAAATGTGTCTTCTATCACTAATGAGAATAGGATGGTATCTAAAACAATAAGGTCATGTAGGTGGGAAAGATCCACCCTTAAATTCTGATTCTTGTGATTATTCACTACCTATTGTTTTGATTGCTGGGATAGTGATGCAAAACACAAGAAAATCAAGAAGAAAGACCAATGTGTGGATACTTCATTCCTCTTTAGAATAAGAAATAAAATACCCATGGAAGGAGTTACTGAGACAAAGTCTGGAGCTAAGACGAAAGGAAAGACTATCCAGAGACTGCCCCACCCGGGGATCCATCCCATAATCAGCCACCAAACCCAGACACTATTGCATATGCCAGCAAGATTTTGCTGAAAGGACCCTGATATAGCTCTCTTGTGTGAGGCTATGCCAGTGCCTGGCAAATACAGAAGTGGATGCTCACAGTCATCTATAGGATGGAACACAGGGCCCCCAATGGAGGAGCTAGGGAAAGTACCCAAGGAGCTGAAGGGGTCTGCAACCCTATAGGTGGAACAACAATATCAACTAACCAGTACCCCCAGAGCTTGTGTCTCTAGCTGCATATGTAGCAGAAGATGGCCTAGTCGGCCATCACTGGGAAGAGAGGCCCCTAGGTCTTGCAAAATTTATATGCCCCAGTACAGGGGAACACCAGGGCCAAGAAGTGGGAGTGGGTGGGTAGGGAAGCAGGGCCGGGGGAGGGTATAGGGAACTTTCGGGATAGCATTTGAAATGTAAATAAAGAAAAATATCTAATAAAATAAAACAGTTTCTAAGAAGCTTCCTTCTCTTTCAAGGAGGAGAAACCTCAGACCATTCTAGGAAGTAACAAAAGAAAGACATCTAGTAGACACACAAACTGGGAAAGCTTTTCTGTTATCATATGCATAATGTGGTATCCACTCTGAAGTGGACTTCATGCTCTTGCTCATTCTCCTAATAAAGATAAACTGTGACTGCTTGTTCTGCCTGAACTGATGTGAATTCCTATACCTTTGCAGCGTAAGAAACAAAGCAAACAGAATTCCTATTAGTGTCTTACTGTATAATCTACACTGGCCTTGAATTATTTGTGTACTAGAGGAACATTGAAATCATGATCCATCTACCTCAATTTACCAAATTATTGAATTACAGGTAGATACCCCGGAACTTAGATAAATATTTTTCCTAAAACTGTAATCTTGTCCAATCCTAATATAGTTTCTTCAATCATTTCTTTCTTACATAGAGTATGTTAATTGATGGCATTATTTCATCTAGTCAAAGAATTTGTTGACTTTTAGATCTTGATCTTTAATTCATTCTTATCATCTCTATTTTTTCGGAGGTTTTACTTTTCATATTTGGTACTTTTTAATACAAGTATGCATTTACTCTATCATCTTATTTTTAATTAACCCAGAAAACATGCATATGAATAGAACACTATCATGTAACTAGAAGTGACACCCATTTTCAAACAATATAGAGATTTTAGGCTTACACATCAAACTAGTTCTAATATTAAAGTAAGCAAATGCAGTCTGTCACCAAAAATAGAAGCTATCTTGACATCCCAAGAAATACGCATAAAAACTTTAGACAATATAATATAAAGAAATTTAAGACTTCAGTGACAACATAGGGCCAAGGACACTCTTTGTGACAGTTTGATAAAGTCATCAAAAGTTACAGGCCATTGTATTTCAAAAACAAAATGAATGAATAACATTTTTGTGTAAATAACAATCTGAATTCCATGAAGCTAGAACTACAGAATACCTTTCCTTTAAGAAGGGTGAAATATTTCAAATAATTAACAATAGTGAAGGAGACTGGTGGGTAGCAATTGCTACCAGAAAGAATGGTTATATCCCTAGCAATTATGTAGCACCTGCAGATTCCATTCAGGCAGAAGAGTTGTATTTAGGCAAAATGGGGAGAAAAGATGCCGAAAGGTTACTTCTGAATCCTGGGAATCAGCAAGGTATATTCTTAGTAAGAGAAAGTGAAACTACTAAAGGTGCTTATTCCCTCTCAATTCGTGATTGGGATGAGGTAAGGGGTAAAGCATTACAAAATCAGGAAACTTGACAATGGTAAATTCTACATCACAACCAGAGCTTAGTTTGCTACTCTGCAGAAACTGATGAAGCATTACACAGAACATGCTGATGGTTTATGCCACAAGTTAACAACTGTGTTTCCGACTGTGAAATCCCAGACTCAACGTCTAGCAAAAGATGCTTGGGAAATCCCTCGAGAGTCTTTGCGACTAGAGATTAAACTAGGTCAAGGATGCTTTGGTGAAGTATGGATGGAAACATGAAATGGAACTACAAAAGTAACAATCAAAACACTAAAGCCAGGTACACTGATGCCAGAAGCATTCCTTCAAAAGCTCAGATAAACTTGTTCAACTCTATGCAGTTGTTTCTGAAGAGCCAATTTATATTGACATTGAGTTTATGTCAAAAGGGAGCTTGTTAGATTTCCATAAAGAAGGAGATGGAAAGTATTTGAAGCTTCCACAGCTGGTTGATATGGCTGCGCAGATTGCTGATGGCGTGGCATATATTGAAAGAATGAACTATATTCACTGAGATCTCTGAGCTGCTAATATTCTTGTAGGAGAAAATCTTGTATGCAAAATAGCAGATTTGGGCTTAGCAGAATTAATTGAAGACAGTAAGTACACAGCAAGACAAGGTTCAAAATTTCCAATCAAGTGGACAGCTCCTGAGCCTGCACTGTATGGTCAGATGTGTAGTCATTTGGAATTCTACAGGCAGAGCTGGTAACAAAAGGAAGAGTGCCATATCCAGGTGTGGTAAACTGTGAGGTGCTGGAACAAGTAGAGTCAGGGTACAGAATGCCTTGCCCTCAGGGCTGTCCAGAATCCCTCCATAAATTGATGAATCTTTGCTGGAAGATGGATCCTGATGAAAGGCCAATGTTTGAATGTGTTCAGTCCTTGGAAGACTATGTCACTGCTGCAGAGCCGCAGTACCAACCAGGAGAAAAAAATAGAAGCTATCTTGACATCCCAAGAAAAACACATAAAAACTTTAGACAATATAATATAAAGAAATTTAAGACTTCAGTGACAACATAGGGCAAAGGACACACTTTGTGACAGTTTGATAAACTCAACAAAACTTTTTAGGAGAAAAATTGTAATGCAAGTAACCTGTGTGCACAAAACCATAGAGACTTTGTGTGAGTTCTTCCTGCACAGGAAAGAGGAGGTGCTCTTCACTTTGCGTGTTTCTTATGGAAACTGGAATTTCAGATATGGTTACACAAAACCACTTTTTTTTCCTCCAAGTATTAAGCTCTAAAGTACCAATGATGTATCTTACAACTTATTTCAGGGTCCAGAGAAAGTAGAGCTAGATAGTGTGACTGTGGGTGTAGCATGGTAAAAAAGAGCAACAGGACTACTGGTTACTAGTCGTTGCCTTTTCTTCCCCAAATTCAGAATCGCCACGAGAAAGCTATTTATGGTTATGTACAAAACTTGGCTGTTACACCACAGTAAAGTCTAAAGTCAAAGGAGAAAAAAAAAGAATCTGAATCCCAAATGTCTACATTATAAGAATCTTCTACATTATAACAATCAAATACAATTTTATAAGAATAATTAAATAATAGATATGTCAAGGAAAAAAAGAAGTATGACCTATTCGGTTGAAGACCAACTTTGCGATCAGAGTAAACTGAGGTGGAACATCCACCACTATTCAAAATGAAACATGCTCAGAACGGTCTCTGTGGGAGATTTACTAGTCAAATACTCTAAAAGATATATCTAAAATATATGTAAAAGAATGAAATAGAACATGGACAAAGTACTAATGGCAACTAGGAAACTAGTGTGTGGGAACATCAGTGATAGAAAAGGAATAAAACAGAAATCTGGATTTAAAAATACAGTCAATTAATATTTTCTCTAGAGACGACTGGTGGAAAATGACCCAAATACAATAATGAGTTAGAGGACAGAAACAGAACTGTAAAAAAAAAAAAAAAGAGGGGCTGGAAAGATGGCTCATCAGGCAAGAGCACTGAGTGTTCTTCCAGAGGTCCTGAGTTCAATTCCCAACAACCACATGGTTGCTCACAACCATCTGTAATGGGATCCAATGCCCTTTCTGGTGTATCTAAAGACAGCTACAGTGTACCCATAAACATAAAATAAATGAATAAATCTTTTTAAAAAGAAAAGAAAGAAAAAAGGAAACCAAAAGAGATTTATGGGTAAGTGGCATTCAGTGGGCTTATGGGACTTCCGCAAGCTCCTATATGAGTTATAGGAGTATAAAGAGAAGAGAGTAGAGAAGGGACATCCTTTTTTGAAAGGTATACTGTTATCTTTGATATACCAATATACAAATTTGAGAAGGTAAAATCTAAGATAGTGAATGCAAAGACTTTTGTTCAGAGAAATAATCAATAGATTCTATAAAATCAATACTCAAAAGATTGAAATAAGTGATTATATAAAAGTGATTCATTCTCATTTCAGAGTTTCTCTTTTGATTTAAATCTTGAGACACCATAGGTTTACGTGTTTGAATATTTGATTCCTTAGCTGAGGGAGAAGTTTTAGGAGATTATGGAATTTGGGGATGTGGGAAATGATTGGCAGGGTTGCCAGGCTTGAGGTTACTGCTGCACGAGATACTCACTTTGGTTTCTGTGTGAACTCTACTCCAAGAGAAGAACCCTGTCACACGCTCCTGACACCATGCACCTTCAGAAGCTGTGAGCCTAAACCAGCCTTTCCTTTAAGTAGCTTCTGTTACTTTGTCACAGCAATGAATAAATAGCTAATAGATATGCTAAATACTTAATTTAGTACAACGTATTTGTATTAAAATTCCAGTTTTGTAGTCTGTCATATATGGCTTAACTCACATGAAAAGCTAGTGGTAAGAAATTGAGAAGAGCAGAGGTGCTGGTACACACATTAAACCCCAGCTCGTGCAAGGAATGCAGAGGCAAGCAGGTCTCTGAACATTTGAGGCCAGCTTTGGCTACATAGCAAGTTCCATACTATGGCTACTAGTAAGTTTCACTACATAATAAGGAAGCTATCAAGAGCTACATACTAAGACCCCCATCTAAAAAAGAAGATTGGGTGGGAAGAAGCCTTTTGCTTCAGAAGATGTCTGTTCATTTTTAATATCTTGTCTTTGTTGTTTATACAAACTGTTCCTGTCCCTGTAATCAAATCCTTCCTTTTACTCAGGTTTGGGAGGAAGCTCGTTTTGACGTGTTCTTTATTTCAAATGGCCATCACTGAAACCTGTGTAGCTTTTGCTCCCTCCTTCCTCATCTACTGCTCACTTCGATTCCTGTCAGGGATTTTTTCCTCATCCCTGAAGACAAACAGTGCTTTGCTCAGTAAGTCAAAGGTTTTTTTTTTTTTTTTTTTTTGGTTTGGTTTTTATGACTAAGATTTTTTTTTATTATTTTTTACACTCCATATTTTATTCCCCCTGCCCTGATCCACCCTTCGACTGTTCCACATCCCATACCTCCTCCCCAGCCCCCTGTCTCCACGTGGATGTCCCCACCCTCCACCCCACCTGACCTCTAAACTCCCTGGGGCCTCCAGTCTCTTGAGGGTTAGGTCCAACATCTCTGAATGAACACAGACCCGGCAGTCCTCTACTGTATGTGTGTCGGGGTGGGGGGGAGCTTCATATCAGCTGGTGTATGCTGTCTGTTTGGGGGTCGAGTGTTTGAGAGATCTTGGGAGTCCAGATTAATTGAGACTGCCTGAGTGAAATAACTCAGACCTAAAAGGATATGCATGCTATGTACTCACTAATAAGTGGATATTAGAAAAAAAAAGTACAGAATACTCAAGATACAGTCACAGAACTCAAAAAGGTCAACAAGCTGAAGGGCCCAAGTGAGGATGCCTCAGTCCCACTTGGGAGAGAGAAGAAAGCAATCACAAGTGGGGAGGGAAGGAGGGACCTGGGAGGGAAAGTGGATGGGGGGTGGGGAAGGGGGAGAGAGGGGAACCTGGTCTGGTATTAGGTGAGAGAAAAGGACTGAAGCCCTGAGGGCCAGCAGAAAGAATGGAAACAGGCAACCTCGGGAGCCAGGAGGTGTGAAGCCCTCTAGAATGTTCCAGAGACCTGGGAGGTGAGAGACGCTCAGAAAGTCAAAGCTTGTGATGAGCATTGTATAAGTTTTGGGTAGAACCTGGGTATCCTTCCCAACTTTCTTAGAAGTCAAACTTCATTTTCTTTTCTTTCAGTATCAGAATGGACAAGTCCTAAGTTTCAAGCTCTGGTAATGGCACTGATATTTATTGCCACAGGAGTTGGACAAATACTGTTGGGAGGCCTGGCTTTTGCTTTTCGAAACTGGCAGCATCTCCAGCTGGCTCTTTCTGTTCCAATGCTCTTTCTCCTTATTCCCACAAGGTATGAGCCTTCTTTCCTGCTCTGGGTTATGGAATCCAGGAATGACAATTAACATGGAGGCAGGACATAAGAAATGCATTTGTCCTTGGTCCACGCAAGACAGTGTTCACTCCTCTTTGAATTTATATGACAAGATGACAAGTATCTCTGTCATATAAAAGTGAGAAAGTTGGATTCAACTTGAATTTAAGATAAGCAATAAGTAGTTTTACAAAAATCATAATCATATGTATGTTGAGTAAAAGACATGCATTCTCTGACAAGCATTCATTCTTATTTGAAAATCCTACTTATCTGTGAGTTCCATATTTTGTTCACTTGGATTTGGCATATTTACAGCAAAAAGAATGTATACTAATTGATGTTCAAATTTTACCATGCACAGTATATTTTTATTTACTAGAGAAAAAACACACACACACACACAAAGACAGAAATTAGTAATTAATCTTTACCAGAATGTTCTCCATCTTTCTGCAATGTCCTTGCTACTAAGTCTAAATTATCCAGGCAGTAATAAACACTTCAAGATCAGACTGCCTCTGTTGTAGCTTGTATTTCTATGAGTGACTTTGCAAACAAAAAGAAATGTGTTGAAAATTATGGTGACTTTGATATTAAATAAAAGGCAAGTTAAGTTTATATTTACAACTGTTTAATGAAAGAAAATCATGACTTCTCTAGTTTAAAGTGGTAGGCAGAATGGCCCAGTTCTCCCACTGGCTCTTTGGATTCCCTTGCTTTCCACTTTAAAAAAAAAAAAAAAAAAAAGACAAGATGTGCTATATCAACAGAGGAGGCATATATTTATTAGGAAGGACTAGAAAATGCTTACATATGATTAATATAGTGAGATGAGTTCATACAGAGAAGAGGGAGAACCCTCCATCAGGTTCTTCCATACACTTTATTCTTACAACATAGCCATCAAAATTATGAAGCTGCCATTCCCGTTTTATAGATTAGAAGTGAAGATTGTGTTAGCTTGCTTTTGTGGCCAGAAAGCATTGATTGCTAGGAGCAGCAATGACTGCACTTTATTCAGTGGTTCATTTTTAGTATAAGAACAAATAAAGTATAAATGTTTACCTTACCAAGGGATTTGGAAAATGTGTATTCAAGTGTCCCTCATGTTGCAGTTCTGTGAACCCTATGTAAATATATATTCAAGTAAGAGCGCCCAGACCAACATGACTTCGAGTCTGCACTTTGGGAGTGCAAGCATAAGGCATGCATGAGTTCTTTCCCATTTTCCTAGTGAAGGTCTAGACAGTGCTAGATTATATTTATTAATATAATTGAATGAGTAGTAGGTATTAAAGGATATAATTGTTCAAGGATGCATGCCACTTGTAAAATGATAAATGTGGTTTTTAAAAGTATAAGGGAATTGAGAATTATCTTATACCCAATGTCTTGAGCAGGTGGTTGTCAGAGTCAGCTCGATGGCTGATTATGGTCAACAAACCCCAGAAGAGCTTAAAGGAACTTAAAAAAGCTGCATGCGTAAACAGAATAAAGAATTCTGGAGATGCCATAACCTTGGAGGTGAGCTATGAGAACTGACTATGACACAAAGGAAACACAAACTTGATAAGTTTGTGGAAGTTAGTGCCCAAGATGCCAGGTGACAGAAAACACTGTAAAAGAATGTTTCATTCAAAAAATTAAACTCACTTCTGTTTTACTTCATTTTGTTCCTTGAATTCTCTGCTGATTATTTTTTGTTATTGAAGTTTCTGAGTTGACAAAAAGCTAAGGTTATCTGAGAAGAGGGACTCTAAAGTTAGAATGTGCCTCTATTAGATTCACCCATAGGTAAGTATATAGGGCCTTTTCTTGATCAGGGATTGATGTAAAAGGGCCTGATCCTCTGTGGGTGGTCCACACTCCTACTTTAATAATCTCTCTCTCATCAAGAAACTTTAATTAAACTTTCTTACAGAATCATTATGAATTGTGAAGATTTAATTACAATAGCTTGGGCAACTTAACACATGGCTATCTCAAGTCTCCCAGCAACTATTAATACATCCTCAGGAGAAATGTGTGAGCCTTTCCTCGTTAGCAATAGCAACTACCTGTAAATCCTCAAGGAGAGGCAGGGTTTCATGAACTTCTCTACTCTCCATTATGGAAGTTGATGGTCTACTCTCATGCAGGTCTTATATATAGATGCTGAGAATTTACAATGCATTAGCCATTCAAGGTCAAGAAGACAACACTACACATCATCTTAGCCCTTCCACTGCCCTTGATCTTTTCTCTGCTCTCACTTTCACAGTGTTCCCCGACAGGGTGATATAGACATCCCATTTATGACTGAATATTGAACAGTAGCTTATTCTCAGCACGTTGACCAGTTATGACCCTGCAGTAACTGTCACCAACTACAGAAAAAGAAGCTCCTCTGTCCAAATACTTCATCTATAGACATGAACAAAAACATTTGGAAGGCAATTCTATCAGACATCATTTCTATTAGCAAAATAGTTATAATAAGCTCCCCCACTAAGGTCTGTGACATTCACAGTTGTGGGCTTTTGACAGAGTTTAAAGCACCAATATAAATTCCCTCCTGTTAAGACCACTATGGAAGAGTAGGGGATGAATTGAAGGAACTGAAGGGGATGGCAACCCCATAGGAAGACCAACAGTGTCAACTAACCTAAACCCCTAAGAGCTTCCAGAGAGTGAGCCACCAACCAAATAGTATAGACGGCTGCTCCAAGGCCCCTGGCATATATCAGCAGAGGAATAGAATCCTCCTAATCCTGTAGAGACTTGATGCCCCACGGTGGGAGGATACCTGGGAGGTTACCCTCTCAGAGGCAAAGGAATGGGTGATGGAAAGAAGAAATCTGTGAAGAGAGACCAGAAGAGGGCAACATTTGGGATGTAAATAAATAAAATAATTAATTAAAAACCTTCCTGTTAGAAGGCCTCAAATACAATCACAAATTATCTTTTTACCATCATGACAGTGATGTCATTGATATACCAGTGAGTACATCTTGCCAAGAAATGATCAGCCATGTAGCCTAACTATCCACAGCTGACTAAAATTATGATGGTAATTTTATTGCCATCTAGAGTAGCCTACATAGAACCTTCCAGCACTGCAAAAGCTAACCAGCAGGGACAAAATTTCTAAATCAATTCTAGCTTGATTTTTCTATCTCCTACAACCAGAATATATAGCATATTTAGATAGCTTTTTAGCATCAGTTCTGTTAAGAAATCTAAATAAAATTGTAAGGTGGTTAATTTTTATTGTAAACTTGAAAATATCTAGAGTATCCTAAGAGATAAGTTCCCAGGCTTACTTCTGTTTGAACATTTTAATTAGGTTGGCCTCTTGGGACTGATCTTGGGATTGACTTGATTAGGTTAACTGAAGTAATAGAAAATCCAAAAAATGACAGCAACATTCCTTGGGCTTGGATCCCCAATTACATAAAAAGGAGGAAGCTAGATAAGCATGCGCATTCGTTGTTCTCTGCTTCTCACATGCAAATACAGTATGATCAGATGCCTCATCAGTGTCCTGCTGCCGTTAGTTCCCCATGATAAAAGACTATATTCTGAAACTGTGAACCAAGATAAATCCTTACTTTCTTATATTTCTTTTATTGGAGCATCTATACCACAACAGAAAAATAGTATGAAGAGTGGAGTCACTGCTGTGATGGTCGTGACCATGGAGTCCTTAGGCCTTTGAAACTCATTTGTGGGAAAAATCAGAAAGACTTTGAACTTTGAGCTATAATAGTGTGCATAGCATAAGCTGAGGTCAACAGACCATTCTGGTGTGGCCTGGGAAACTTAAAAATAATTGATGAATACGTTTTATGGAGAATTTTGTAAAACAAGAGACCATTTCTGACTATCATATGGCTAGTCTTTAGTGCATTGTACAGGTCTGCTGTGGGAAAGGGAAAAAACTGAGCAGTTTGTCAAGAAGCAAATATGTTAAGAAGCTTAAACTTTGCAACCTATGCATGTTATGAAAAAAGAAACTGGAATTGCTAAAGAATATCCTGTTTATCTGGAGCAGTGGAAAACACACCATGGGGCAAGACCCTACATACCACAAGACTCCCACTTGTTAAAATTCAAATTTATTTAAAAGTACAAAGTTTGAACTGATAATGCAGTTCATAGGATTTCCTGCTCCTCAAAAGCAACTGCCTGATAAGCTATTCCCCAAAAGCAGACATATGGAGGCAGATATAAGTGTAGTCCAACAAGACCAGGCTTCATCCTTAGCAGGTAACTACTTGGCAGCATGACATTGGTGCTGGCTTTGCAGATGCTAAGAATCTAAGATAGAGTCGTTCTTTAAATTGTGTTTCACAGTTATAGATATCAGAGGAAGCCAGACAGTGTGGGGCAGAGTTGGAGTCACTGCAGTGTCACCTTGATAGGCCATTGCATGAACCTGAACTATGGAATGTTTGCCTATAAAAGCCCCATGCACTGAGTGGAACTAACTCAAGATAGAAGTTGTGTATGATAAACGATATATAGCTGGAGGTGTGCCACCATCTAATTCCCTTAAAACTGAAGTCTCAGACATTGTACACGGAGCTATAGGATGTGATATTTTCTGACTGGGTTTTTGGTCTTGGCTTTGGCCTATTATTTCCTCACTCTGCCACTATTCTTCTCTTTTGAAATAGGAATGTGTACTATATGCTGCTGTGCTGGTATAGACTCTGATTCTGATTCTGCAGGGGGTCAGAGTTAAGAGATTACCTTGAGTCCCAGAAGAAGCTTTAAACTTTTGAACAATGTTGGGACTGTTAAATTACAAGGATTTTTGAAGTTGTAGTAAATGTGTTTTGCATCATGAGCTGGCCATGACCTTATGGAAGTCAGGGGCATCTTGTGGTTTCTGTATAAAATGTACCCTACAGGTTCATGTGTCTCACTACTTGATCATCAGCTGGTTACAATCTTCCTGAAGGTTATGAAACATTTAGGTGGAGCTCTAATAAATAAACTAAGCCACTGTTGGTGGGCTCTGAGACTTTATAGATTGGTCCTCCTTGTTTATCCTTCTCTGCTTCCTATACAGGTACAATGTTCTCAACCTATTCCTGCCTCTATGTCTTCCATGCTTATACCATGTCTTCCTTATCGTGATGTTCTCTGATCCTATGGAGCTGTAATCCAAAACAAACCTTTATCCCTTGAGTTGTTTTAGTCAAGATACTTACCAAATAATAGAAAAGAAACCAACAAGGTCATTTACAGGTTAGTGATATACTAACCTTCACGTATTATTATTGTATTATATAATATTATTGTATACTAGCCTTTTCTATATTGAGATATGGTCCATTCCTAGCCTCTCCATGACTTCAGTACTGAAGAGATATTAGATTTTGTTGAACACTTTTTCTCTATTAAAGTAAATTATGTGATTTCTGTTGAGTCCTTTTATGGAATTATATTTACTAATTTACCTACGTTGTAGCATCCCTGAATCTCTGAAGCCAGGTTGATCATGATGCTTTTTAATTCTGTTGGCCACTATTTTGTTGAGAAGCTTTTGGTGTCATCTAGCTTCATAAAATCTTCATAAGCCTTCCATTCCCTTTATTTTATGGAATAATTTGAATGGTGTTGATACTAGTTTTTCTTTGAATATTGGAAATTCTACAGTGAATCCATGTAAAACTTAGCAGTTTGTATATCTTTTTAAATTATTCATTTTAATCTTGTTTTAATTTTGGTAGGCAATATGCATCTATAATTTCACCTACATTTTTATGCTATATAATTTGGTGCTATATTTGTTTTTTAGTATGTCTTTATGATTTTCTAAATTTATTAATATCGTTTAGTGTCACCCTTTTCACCTCTAACTTTATTCAGACATTAACTCTTTCTTTTCATTACTATAAGTGGGATCTCATTAGTCTTGTTTATCTTTTTAAAGGACCAGCTCTTAGTTTAATTTGTTCTTTGTATTCTTGTTTTAACACTATTCACTAATTTCTATTCTGATCTTAATCACTTCTCACACCTACTTCCTTAGAGTTTGTGTTGTTCTTGTTTTTCCAAAGCTTTAAGTCTATAAGCTCTTTGGCTGGGATTTTTCAAAAAATGTTATGGGTATTATAGGCTATAAACTTTCCTCTCAGGACTGTCTTTGTGGAGCCCTGTAGATTCCTGTAAACTGTGTATTGATTTCTGTTCAGTTCAAGAGACTTTTTTTTTTCTTACTATCTTTAGTAACTCATTTGTCATTCAGCGGTGTGTGATTTAATCCCCATGAATTTGTGCATCTTGTGTGCTGTTTCTTGCTGTGGTCAGATAAAATAAAGGGTGTTAGTTCAATACTACTATATTTGTTGTGGCTTGCTTTGCACACTCACATATGGCCTATTTTGGACACATTTCTAAGAGTTGTTGTGAAGACTATGTATCCACTGGTGTTTAGGTGAAAAGTTCTGTAGATGTCTGTTAGGTCCTTTTGGTTTAGTTTAAATCTCAAAATGGGCTTATGACTTGAAGGTGGCCCAGGGAAGCAGGACCAAGAGTGTAGCTCATGCAGAGACGGAATTTCTTACTAAATATGAGCCAGCTTATGGGGGTCCAGGGAATTCATGGGGAGCAAAGGAACAATATGGCAATATAACTGTAGTAGAGACTAGACAGGGCAAGGTCTTGGTAGGGGTTGAAGAATTCACAAAATCCAAGGACCATGCAGGGTGATTTTCCAGGCAATTGCAGGTGGGGTAAGCCAGGCCCAGATCTCAACAGGAACAGAAGAACTCACTCAATATTCAGTGGAATCTCATGACACAGATCTCCACTATTCACATTTCTATCAGAATTCTAATCTTCTGACCTCCCACCAGAATCATCCATTAGATCTGTTCACAGCATTCTAACATTCTGCTACCCTATACCAGCAAACTCTTCCAGATCTCTCTAACAAACAACTTAATCTAATATCATCCTCTGACTTCAGTCTAGACATGCTACTCACAGAGACATAGCATGCCATGATGTGCTTCAAAATAGGATAACCACAAAGTGAAAATAAACACTCTCTGCAGAGAGTTGATCCTCTTAACACTATTTGTTTTCCTTTTGGAAAAGGTTGGAGGTTGAGGCATTTTGCCTTCCTGCCTCTGCCTTCTGAGTGCTAGGATTAAAGGAGTCCACCACAATGCTCAGGCTAACAGTATTTTTTTTTTTCAATCATTAAAATTCAGTGGGTTTTTCCCTTCTGTGTTAGCATGTATATTGATGTCATCCTTGTTCAAGTTTCATTTAAACAACCATGTTGAGAGTTTATGAATGTAGTTTCTCTGACATATTTTGGAAAGAAAGATCTCACAGAAAATTTTCTGTTCCTCTTGCTCTTACAGTCTCTTCACCAGTGTAAGAAGGGAATTCCATGGAGCCTCAACTATAGACAAAGATCTGCAGCAAACTAAGAAATGCTTAGAGCAAGAGACTCCCTAGGGGAAAGCCCCAAATTGGTTATCCATGAGCAGATTAAATTCATATATTTAAGAGATTCTGTGTGTGTGTATATAACAATAATTAAAGAAATAGAAGCCATGGGGTAGAAGGAGGAGAGGAAAGGATACAAATTATGTAATTATATTTTTATTTTAAAATACTTTCTTGTTTCTGTTTCTTTTTATGTGTATTTATTTTATTTTATTTTTAAATTATCTTTAATCTATTTTTACAGTCCAATTGTTATCCCCTCCTGGTTCTCCCTCCAACGGTTCATCATTCCTCCCCTCCCTGCTGTCTCCAAGAGGGTGTCCTCCCCCCACTCCCCACTCCACCAGCCCTTCCCACCTTCTGGGGCCTCAAGTCCTTCAAGAGTTAAATTCATCTTCTCTCACTGTGACTATACCAGGCAATCCTCTGCTGTATATGTGTAGGGGTTCTCAAACAAGCTAGTGTATACTGCCTGATTGGTGGTTCAGTATCTGAGAGATCTCAGGGACTCAGGTTAGTTGAGACTGCTGGTCTACCTATGGGGTTGCCCTCCTCCTCCTCAACTTCTTACAGCCTTTCACTAATTCAACCACAGGAGTCCCAGACTTCAGTCCATTGATTGGGTGTAAGCATCTGTGTCAGGTGCTTGTTGGGCCTCTTGGGGAGCAGCCATGCTAGGCTCCTGTCTGTAAGCACACCACAGCATCAGTAACAGTGCCAGACTTTGGAGCCCCCCCCCCCGCTCCCCGCTTGAGATTGATCCCAAGTTGGGCCAGTCACTGGACCTCTTTTCCCTCAGTCTCTTCTCCATTTTTGTCCCTGCAGTTCTTTTAGACAGGGACAATTCTGGGTCAGAGTCTTTTTCTGTGGGATGGCAACACCCTCCCTTCAATTGATGCCCTGTCTACTGGAGGTGTGCTCTATAAGTTCCCTCTCCCCACTGTAGGGCATTTCATCTAAGGTCCCTCCCTTCTAGTCCTGAAAGTCTCTCACCTCCCAGATCTCTGATACATTCTAGAGGGCCCCTGACCTCCACCCACCCCCCGAGGTTGCATATTTCTATGGTTATCTATAAGCAGATTAGATTCATATATTTAGGAGACTCTCTGCGTGTGTGTGTGTGTGTGTGAGAGAGAGAGAGAGAGAGAGAGAGAGAGAGAGAGAGTCCTCTATATGTGACAACAGTTTGTCAATGTTGTTGAAGGTTGTGAAAACTATCATGAAGGAGGAGTTGGAGGCAGCACAGACAAAACCCTCCCCACTGGACTTGTTCCGTACACCTAACCTTCGCAAGCGGATCTGTCTCCTAGCCTTTGTGAGGTAGGCTTCACACTGAGCTTATTATTATTAGTTCATGCTTTTAATCAAACACTCAGGAGACAGAAACAAGAAGATGTATGTGAATTTGAGGCCAGTTTGGTCTACATATGGAGTTGGAGACCAGCCCAAGCCTTATATATTGAGTCCCTGCCTCAAAAGACAGTATAGCCATTAATTTTCCCATTAACAATTTTGAGATAAGTGATAAAGACTTTCTACAGACTGAGGGAACCAAAGGGTTTGGGCTATAACAGCAGAGCAAAGTGTGCTGTGGTGAGTTTATCCAATCACTCTGAAGGTTCATTATCAGAAACTATTGCTTAGAACTTCAGCCAGAGGAAAACTTGGAATCTAAGCTTCCTCATTTGTCTGTTTCCACTACATAAGTATATGCATTTCAATGGATATATACTGATATAAAGTTATAACTTTCATTAAGGTCAAGATAAAAAAAAAAAAAAAAAACCTCCAAAATCCTGAATGGACTGAGCTTCTATCACAAGAATTCCCTAACCCCTTAAAAAAATAACAGTGATGATACATTCGTTATCATAGAATATCTTTGTGATTACGAAATTATCTCCCACATGTTCTCCATAAAACAGATGCCTCAATACTTTAACTAAAATGAGCTGCCAAAGCTAACTATATTATCATGTATGGGACAACCATTCCAAGCCTTATGATATAACATTTTTCTTTGTTCCCTACAGATTTGTGTCAGTGATGTCTTCATTAGGCCTGCTTATCAACTTCCAATACCTAAGCAATAATGTGTTCCTACTGCAGTGTCTCTATGGTGTGGTGTGCATCCCAGCCAATGTTCTTGGAAATTTTTCAATGAACTATATGGGCCGCAGAATGACGCAACTGATTTTCATGTCTGTGTTGGGAATCTCCATTCTGGCTATTGTATTTTTGCCTCAAGGTGAGAAAAGGACACAGGATAAGCAAAGAAAATTAATCCATCCTTTTTCTCAGAATTTTTTAGATCCTATCTGTAAAGTATTGGGGGAAAGATAGCATATGGATTTTCTGTAAGCAGTCTAGACATTGAGGACACATTTTCCCATTAGGATAGGGCAATAATTGTCAATTTTTCAATAAATTTTTGTTGTGACATAGCATGTGGGTGCTGGGACTTATAAGACTTTCTTAATTGAGTAGAAATTTAACCCAATGAATAGTTTTGCAACTGACAGTTTTCCAAACAGCAGTCCTATCCTTGAGTCTTTAGACATTATTCCAAGTCAGTTCCCAGCTTTCACCACTGTAGACCTTCTGTCCTTCCACTCTATAATATTGCACATAGATTTAGATGCTGTGTGCATCTGAATGAGTTGACAGTCCTCTATAATCTTCCCCATGGCAGTCCTACATTCTACATGAAGGATTTCTGAAATCCTAGAGAGAAAAAGGTGGATATGATCTTCCGCATTCACCGTGCTCTCCACCTCATGAGCAAATATCAGAGACACAATGTCCAAGCTGTTTTCAGAAGCTTTTCTTCATCATAAACCAATCTATACATATAGGTCCCTTTCTCATCTTGTAGTCATGGGTAATTCCTACCTCTCTGCAGTCTCCCTTCACTATATGTTAGATCTACACAGACTCCCAATAAAATTATATTCCATTCAGGGTTGGAGAAATGCACATTTCTACACTAAGATTTATCTGTCTGTCTCACTAGACTCTCACCGGTCTTCCTCTCTCCAGAAATGCAGACACTGCGTGTATTTTTATCAACATTAGGAGGAGCAATTTCTTCTGCCTGTATTACGAGTTCTCTTGTACATGCAAATGAGCTAGTCCCCACCATAATCAGGTATGACTCAAGGTCAGAGCAGACTTTTTTCAGTTCATTCACTTTTACTGAAAGGACAAGAGCAAAACTGCTGGGTAGTTAATCAATCAGTTGTGGTGCTAACAAGAATGGCCTCAATCTCCTGAAAAGTTACCTTTTGCCAGATAAGTTTAAGACCAATGTACCAGTAGTCACACCTCTCCTATACAAGCTGGAGTCACCTAGAAAAAGGTAGGTGCCTAAAGAAGTGTAGCATTTTAAATGTTTTATTTTGTATTGGTCTTTTGTTGTGTACATTTTTAATGTTTTATAACTTCATGCAGACATGATGGCATTCACTCTTCATTGTCTTCTCTTATCTCTGTCTACTCTTGCTAACTCCCTTCTTCCACACTGATATATCACCTATCCTCATGTCTTTGCTGTTGTTGCTGCTGCTGCTGTGGCTACAGGGCTTTAAACTACCATAGAAAACTTGGGTTTCAATATAACATTTTAAGGTACTATCTTTTTATTCATCTAACTTCCCCTTATCCCTCCATCCCTACTTATATTCCCTCAATATCCCCTTTTCCTTTCATGTCACATATATACTACAGATCCCTCCCACTACTTAAGACCATATCTTCCCCTCTCATGATTACTTTTTCTAGTTCATAATCTATACCTATGGCCCTACACACATATATGCATACATGAATGCTAAAGTGTAGCATACAAACATAACAGAAAACATGTAGAACTCATCCCTCATAACATATTTTATTATAAGTAATAAACAAGTGCCTTAATACTCTGTCCTTGACAAAAATAACACCAAATAAAACAGAAGTTTGAATGGTAAAAATAAGTCACCAGCATCCTTAAGTTCAATTACACAGCTCATTGACTTGTAATTAATATGAGATATAAAGTCACAAATTCTATGTGTGTGAACTTGCTAGATTACTTCTGATTAATGCTTTATGCTCCAAGGGCAACTGCTTTAGGAGTCGTTGGAATTGCTGGCAGTGCTGGAGGAGCGCTTTCTCCTCTATTTATGATCCTCACGACATACTCTGCTTCCTTGCCCTGGATCATCTATGGGATTCTTCCCATCCTTGGTGGCCTCGTTGCCCTTCTTCTTCCTGAGACCAAGAATCAGCCTCTGCCTGACTCAATCCAAGATATAGAAAATAAGTGAGTAAAACCTCTACCTTCCCCTTAGAGGACTTTGTTGAGGAAGATAAATGAGAATTCAGGGCCACATTCTCACTAGCAGGCTGACAATTAGGCTTTTTCACATATGGCCACTGGTGCTGGCATAGGGACCTTTTGTACATCCCTTTCTATATGGATTTCATAGGTGTCTGGAAACTCTACATCACAAGGGCCAGCCCTGAACGCATGGTGCTAGAAGAATTAATGATAAATACAAGTTTGTATGTCCTCTGTTTTACTCTGACC
Organism: Mus caroli; assembly: GCF_978045245.1. Lineage (NCBI taxonomy): Eukaryota > Metazoa > Chordata > Mammalia > Rodentia > Muridae > Mus > Mus caroli. The sequence goes on from NW_028227275.1 coordinate 53,985,326, forward strand.
CATTGTGAAATATATCTTGACAAGGTTGTGTACCTTCTATTTTGCCATAATATAGAGCACATATCCTTGAAGATATTTCAATCACACATAAATATAAGTATCATTTCATCCCTCAGGCCAAGTCCCCCTCAGCCAAGTGAATGCTGGTAAGTTTTCAGAAACAGTCTCTATTGACATGGGATGTGACAGTCAGTATCTAACTTACAGATTATATACAAGACTGAAGAGTCTGACACTCATGAAGTCATATCTCAGGGAAGTACTCTTATGTTTGCTGTGTGATTCAGACAATATTGTTTCCACTAGAAATGAAATGTTCATGTCAGTGAAGAATTGAATAGTCTATAAAATGACCATGAAAGGAAAAAGAGAAAATTTTAAAACTTTGGTGTCCTTCCCAGGCTTTCTCCCAAAACTCATTTGAGAATGTCATTATAACCACAGTAGAAAGTTTCTGGAGACTTCAGTCTTTTATTCACATGATTTATTCCAACCTTTTGTGAAGAACCATGGAGTTCCTAAAGCTGATGGGTAAAGAATGAGCTTGCTCTAAAGAATGCAGGAAGATCCCTCTTTTCTTTGTCCTTTCTCATTTTGTTTTTCTTTACCATGTTTGCTGTATTTGTTCCAGGAGGAAAAGCTCAAAAGAGGCAAAGAAAGATGTGGTTGCCAAAGTGACACCATTATAAAGAATTCCAACCGGCCTCTGATCAAGGAGAAAGATGAAAAACATATCATTCAGCATATCATGGTCCAGAATTTTACCTAGATGTTAGCAAGATTTTTCCATATAAATTGTTGTATAAATAATGAGTTAAATTAAAATTATACTAGTTTGTCATGTATAAAATAACTATAATAAAGAAATTTGAATAAAATCACAATATATTGAAGAAACATTAACTCGAAATTTTTATAGTCAGTGATACTGGTCAAGTTTCAGTATACAGTACATGTTTGTGATGTATGGCAGTTCAATGGAATTGAAATCTTCCAAGTCTTCGAGCAGGGAGCAGGGCGCAGGGAGGCTTCATGAGACTCAGAAGGTAAAGAAGACTTGGAAGGTTCTGGAAGGCCTTCATCTAGCTTTTTTAAAGAAGTAAATAGTATTGTGGGAGAAAACCCAGCAGCCAAGCTTGAAAGCAGATATTTAACTACTGAACTGCCCAGAAACTGTTCAGAAAGCCACCACCGTGACAACTTGCATAAAGTATTGAGGGGACTTTCAGTGACGTAGCTGCTCTTTACGAGTCATCCCTGTCCCTGTAAAAAACCTTTTACTCAAATTCCTGTTGGTAACCCCAATAAATCACCAAGGCAATCTTTGTTGCAACTACTGTGTTCTTCATGGGTTATCTTTCTGGGCTGAGTACCCTGTGTACTCCCCAGGGAAAGTCTGTCAGCCATCGGCCCATTGTTACTGTGATAACTGAGAAAATTAACTCAAGGGAGAAAAGTTTGTGGTGGCTCCAGCTGGAGACAAGCTCCAGAGTGTTGGTTCTCGATACAAGGCAGTCTAGAGGAAAGAGGGGTGGGGCAGGACTTGGTCTCACTGGAAATTAAGGTTGCTTTCTATAAAAACATGTACCTATCTTCATTTTAAGTTTCTCTTAAGGCCAGAAGTTGCAAGCCTCTTGGCAAATTGACACCTGCTGCTTAATTCTGGGTGTGTGTGTGTGTGTGTGTGTGTGTGTGTGTGTGTGTGTGTGTGGTGTGTGTGTGTTGGGGGTGGAATTAAGTAAAGAGGTTTTTTGTTCTTTTCTCTACAGGTCCTCTGCCCACCACACCCTAAAGCTGAGAATTTAACTCCTTGTCAGCTAGGGAAAGTCAGTCAGGAAGAGAGGGAAAAAAGGAGACAATTTTAAAAGGATTCTAATCTTTATATCTAAGGAAAAGGAAAAGGAAAAAGACTTACCACACTATGTGTTCTCTTAATTTCTAAGTTGTTGTCTCTCTCTCTCTCTCTCTCTCTCTCTCTCTTTTTGTTTCATTTTCCCATTTATTGGATATTTTCTTCATTTACATTTCAAATGTTATCCCCTTGCCAGGTCTCCCCTCCGGAAACCCTCTATCCCATTCCCCGACCCCCTGACTCTATGAGGGTGTTCCCCCACCCACCCACTGCTGCCTTTCGCCCTGGCATATCCCTACTCTGGGGCATCGAACCCCCTCTGGCCCAAAGGCTACTCCTCCCACTGATGTTCAACAAAGCCATCCTCTGCCACTTCTGCAGCTGGAGCCATGGGTCCTTCCATGTGTACTCTTTGGTTGGTGGTCCAGTCCCCAGGAGCTCCAAGGGTTCTGGCCTGTTGACACTGTTGCTCGCCTCATGGGGCTGCAAATCCCCTCAGCTCCTTCAGTCCCTTTTCCAACTCCTCCATTGGGAACCCCGCACTCAGTACTATGGTTGACTTCGAGCATTCTCCTCTGTATTTGTCAGGCTCTGGCAGAGCCTCTCAGGAGACAGCCAGATCAGGCTCCTGTCAGCAAGCACTTCCCCAGCATCCACAATAGGTTGCATATTTGGCAACTGTATATGGGATGGATCCCCAGGTGGGACAGTCTTTTGATGGTCTTTCCTTTAGTCTCTGCTCCACACTTTGTCTCTATATTTCCTCCTGTGAGTATTTTGTTCCCCCTTCTAAGAAGCACTGAAGCATCCACACTTTGGTCTTCCTTTTTTCTTGAGCTTCATATGGTCTTTGAATTGTAATTTGGGTATTCCCAACTTTGGGGCTAATCAGTGAGTGCATACCTTGTGTGTTCTTTTCTGATTCAGTTACCTCACTCAGGATGATATGTTCTAGTTCCATCCATTTGTCTAAGAATTTAATGAAATCATTGTTTTTAATAGTTAAGCAGTATTCCATTGTGTAAATGTACCACATTTTCTGTATCCATTCCTCTGTTGAGGGACATCTGGGTTCTTTCCAGGTTCTGGCTATTATAAATAAGGTTATTATGAACATAGTGAAACATGTGTCCTTATTACATGTTGGAGCATCTTCTGGGTATACACCCAGGAGTGGTATAGCTGGGTCCTAAGATAGTGCTATGTCCAATTTTCTGAGGAATCACCACACTGATTTCCAGAGTGGTTGTACCAGCTTGCAATCCCACCAGCAATGGCGGGATGTTCTTACATCCTAGCCAGCATCTGCTGTCACCTGAGGTTTTTATCTTCTGATTGGTGTGAGGTGGAATCTCAGGATTGTTTGGATTTGCATTTCCCTGATGACTAAGGATGTTGAACATTTCTTTAGGTGCTTTTCAGCCATTTAATATTCCTCAGTTACAAATTCTCTCTTTAGCTCGGTTCCCCATTTTTAAATAGGTTTATTTGGTTCTCTGGAGTCTAACTTCTTGAGTTCTTTGTATATATTGAATATTAGGCCTTTATTGGCTGTAGGATTGGTAAAGATCTTTTTCCAATCTGTTGATTGCTGTTTTGTCCTGCTGACAGTGTCTTTTGCCTTACAGAAGTTTTGCAATTTTATGAAGTCCCATTTGACGATTCTTGATCTTACAGCACAAGCCATTGATGTTCTGTTCAGGAAAATTTCCCCTGTGCCCATATCTTTGAGGCTTTTCCCCACTTTCTCTTCTATTACATTCAGTGTATCTGGTTTTATGTGGAGGTCCTTGATTCACTTGAACTTGAGCTTTGTACAAGGAGATAAGAATGGATCAATTTGCATTCTCCTACATGTTGACCACCAGTTGAACCAGCACCATTTGCTGTCTTTTATCCACTGGATGGTTTTAGCTCCCTTGTCAAAGATCAAGTGACCATAGGTGTGTGGGTTCATTTCTGGGTCTTCAATTCTATTCCATTGATCTACCTGTCTGTCGCTGTACCTGTACCATACAATTTTTATCACTATTGCTCTGTAATACAACTTGAGGTCAGGGATGGTGATTCCCCCAGAAGTTCTTTTATATTATGCAAAGGCAGCATAGAGAGCCAATGAACACATGAAAAAATGCTCAGGTTATTAGACACTAGAGAAATGCAACCAAGATCCAATAGATGCCTCTTCATAACAAGCAGAATGGTTTTCAGCAATATGAGCAGTTGTGATAGTCAGGGGTGCTGGAACCTAGATCCCATGACAGCATGAAATATGGTAAAATCATTGTAGAAAATATAATTGAGGCCGTCATGATACGACCCTGGAGTTGAAACGTTCATGGCATTAGTTAAAAGCCCCAAAGTAGAAACAGTTCAGAGCTCATCTGCTTGATGGAGAAATACACAGCGTCTGTCTACTGTGGATGCTACTCAGCAGAACTACACTGCAGACTGATGCTACATGTGAATAAACCTGTCGATTTTGGTAACAGGACTCAGAAAAGATGGGACTATATAGTTCCACTCATCTAATAGATCTGGAATAGCAGGGAAGGGGGCAGAGTGCTAACCAGTGGTTACATTTCTGGAAAGGATGAGACTGTTCTGGAAGTAGAGAGTGGTGCTGCATGCTCCACGAACACTCTAAACTCCATGGGATTGTCTAAATCAAAGTCCAATTATGAGACATGTGACTTTTTCCAAATAAAGCTATATCTACTCAAATGGAGGCATTTCATACAAACACATTTCACTCTCTGTTGAAATTGAAGCACTAGTGGGAGGTGTGGCTTCCCACACCTAGCATGCAGGAGGTGCACTCCTCCACACTGCACACAGACACCAAACTTGGGACATAGGTGGCAGGACTGAAGGGTGTAGTACTCCCACTCTCAGTGAGGGCAGTACACTGAGCACAAGGGTGCAATACCTCCCACTCCCAGTGTGGGCAGTACACTGAGCACAAGGGTGCAGTACCTCCCACTCCCAGTGGAGGCAGTACACAGAGCACAAGGGTGCAGTACCTCCCACTCCCAGTGGGGGCAGTACATAGAGCAGACCTCAGTGAATTCTCACAGCTTTAAAAACTTTTAAAACAGCAAATGAACTTCCCAGTTCTTGACTGCTTTAGCCCCAGTGAACTACAGAACAATATAGAAGCTATAGTGACTCTGTTCAATAGCAAGAATCACACTGAAGATTTAGTGCCCTGATGGCTTTCTACTGTGTTAAGTGATCAAAATAATATGTTAAGGATTCTAAACTTTCCCAGCCACTTCATGTCATTGACATTTGCTATCTAGAGTGAACATCTGTTGTGTCCATTTGCTGCATTCCAGTGTTTAGGGATGATTTAATTTATCCTATGTGGTTGTGCATGGTGTCAGCACAGTACACACAACCAGGATCTAGCCAAGATCACCAAGGATGGAGCAGGAGCATATGACCTAGGAAGGCCAGCGTCCTTCAGCAGGGTGTGGCTTGGTGGGCCAGCCCATGCTTTCCTTTTGGAGCCCACCCAGATCTTGAGGATGTGGACTATGGCTGATTTCACCCCTTTATGAGGAGGGGGTTGGCCTAAAATTGAAACCAAGAAATAGAAAAAAAGAGTTGGAGGAGTCACTATCTGTGTCACTATCTATGCCGATCTCATCATGGCCCCCTGAATGCACATACTGTATAATCTGATCGAAGAGTCATCCTTGAACATAATCTCTCCATTAGGCAATTCCCAAAACACATTCTTAGCCCATAGTTGTTTAGTCCCATAGATCTTCTATAAATTACTTCAGCCAACAGACTCATTCAGAAACAGTACTGATCCATTTTCTCTGGTGTCCTTGGGAGGAACACCTGGCCCAGAGGTGGAAGAGATACGGCAGCTGCTGTGCTTCACATTTGGTTCTTTTCTGTTAAGGACCATGGAAAATCCTGGGTGACTTTCATCTTGCGTTCTGTGGTCTCCCTTTCCCCAGCATGGAACCTGCTTGCTCAAGGGTGGAGCTTCCTGCTCATTCGTCCTGCCACGCCTACTGCTGGGCCGTGTCGCTTTGCTGCTTGGAGGCACACACGTGTTCGTCCTGCTACTGGCCCCAAGTTACTTGGCGGGAAATCGGGTTCCCTCCCCCTTCCTTTATAACTGAGTGTCTGAAAAAAGTAAAATTGAGCTTTGATCAGAATGCTGTCTTAGCTACATTTCTTTCTCTCGCTGCCTAGCCCCTCTTCTCTTCCAGGTTTCCAAAATGCCTTTCCAGGTTAGAACCCAGGCTGTGATCTGCTGGCCGGACACAACATTTGGCGAACCAACTCGGGACTGAGAAATGGCAAAGGATTTTTGGAAGAGATACTGCTGGTTTGGAGCTACATGGAATAATTAAATGATAAAGGAAATTCATACCGGAGAAGGTATGGGCTAAGCTGAGACAGCGTTAAACCCGAGCGCTGGTTCACTTAGGTTCAGCAGTGAAGCTTAAGAGGAGCTGGGCACAGGCGGTAGGCCGTGGCTCGCAAAAGCTACATTGTTAGGCGTGAGAAAGGAAAGGGTTTTTTAAAAGGAAATTAATAATCAGGCGGATTGCCGCAGTTATACAAACTGCATCATGAGGGAGGAAATTGTCCCAAAAAGCAGAGAGAAATTTCAGAAGTGCCATACTTCGTTCTCTCTGGGCCTTATAGCAGGAGTACTCTGTACCCTTTTTGTGTCTTGTTTAATGTCTGGTGAACCAATCTGTTCTCGTGTTCAATTCATGTATGTTCGTGTCCATTCTGTATGAATGAATGTTCTATGTTTTATGTTGGATAATAAAGATGGTATAAAAAAAACTTTATCTGCAAAGCCGAGAGCTGCCACGTGTTTCAGCCAGGAACCAGACACGTGACAGGAGGGCCCCTGCTGGAAAAACTATTCATTTTAAGAAAAAGCGGCGAGTGCACAGCCTCTTAGTTTCGGAGTAAAAAAGTCTGATAAATGGTTCATGATTAATGTGTTTGACAATGGTAAAGTGCTTTTTTATTCTATGATTGTAGCTACAAAAAATTAATATTCTCTGATTGGTCTAAAATTAACTGCTTCATTTGGTTCTTTTTTATTGAAAATGTGCTCTACATGTTTTCACATTCAGCTCACAAGTTGTTGGTTAAGATTAATAATTGTTACATTGCTACAGGTGGTTAATGTTAAATTTGATAACTCAAGTTTAGAGTCCTTCTGACACGTGGCATAAGGCAGCCCTAGAGGCTGGGTCTCTAAAGATATTTCTAGTTTAGATAATGATTAATGTGGTTCCTATTCTAAATAGTAAAATTTAAGATAAGATTTCAAGCAATGCCTCTTTATTAAAGCGTTAAAGCTTGCTTTAATAGGTATTCATAGGTATTAATTGACATCCAAACTTCGTAATATGATAATAATGCTTCTAATACTGATTTTAAAGATGATAAATTGTTTTAAACTTAAGTTTTGCTTTCCCAAAGTTGTAGATATTATCCTAACCTTGCAAAAAAAAAAAAAAAACTTAAAAATTATGGTTAAAACTGCCATTGTTCCATTGACTACAGCTTGCAGTTTAACTGCAAATTTAAGATTGATGCTCAGATTAAAAAGTATTTTACATTTGAGTCAATACAGGGCTCTGGGCAGCCCCAGAGTGGCTTGTGGCCTTTCTTTTGTTTTGCAAACAATGCCTAAAAAAGTTTTTCCCTGTGTTCAAGAAAATTTCTTTTTAACAGTGTTACAGATCTATTCAGATGTTTAAAATAATGCTTAAATTCAAAGATTTTTGCTTCTAGTAAACTGGTAATCACTAGAAAATTTTGCCTCTAGGTATGGCTAATATAGCTTTACATTATGTAAGAAAAATTTTTATTGTTTCTGCTTCTATACAAGAAGCCAAAAGTTTTAATCTTTCAGTATATATTGTTTCCTAAGTGAAAAGTATTTTATTAACTAATGCTTCTCAAGGGAAGTTTACCTTAAATCCTTGCTCTCACCCAAAAGATTCAGAGACAATATCCTTTTATTACTTAGGGTTTTAGTTTACTACAAAAGGTTTTACAAAAAATAAAGAAAGCTTTTATAATTGTTGTTAATTGGTAATTAAAAATTAGTTGTGCCCAAGACAATTCTTTGGCCAGAAAAAACATTATTGTAAAGTCATT